>NC_139459.1:327887500-329250833 GCF_057233095.1 Heloderma suspectum | reverse complement strand
AGTACTAGTTCCCCTCTACTCAGCACTGGTTAGGTCTCATCTGGAGTACTGTGTCCAGTTCTGGGCACCACACTTTAAGAAGGATGCAGACAAACTAGAGAGGGTCAGAGGAGGGCAACAAAGATGATCAGGGGACTGGAAACAAAGCCCTATGAACAGAGACTGAAAGAACTGGGCATGTTTAGCCTTGAGAAGAGAAGACTGAGGGGAGATATGAGAGCGCTCTTCAAGTACTTGAAAGGTTGTCACAGAGAGGAAGGCCAGGATCTCTTCTTGATCATCCCAGAGTGCAGGACACGGAATAATGGGCTCAAGTTACAGGAAGCCAGATTCCAGCTGAACATCAGGAGAAGCTTCCTGACTGTTAGAGCAATACGACAATGGAACCAATGACCTAGGGAGGTGGTGGGCTCTCCCACACTGGAGGCGTTCAAGACGAGGCTGGACAGCCATCTATCAGGGATGCTCTGACTTGGATTCCTGCACTGAGAAGGGGGTTGGACTCAATAGCCTTGTAGGCCCCTTCCAACCCTACTATTCTATGATTCTATGATAAATACATACGAATTTTCATGCAGACTTTAAAAGCAATTTTGCAAAGTGATGTGGAAATAGGACTGAATGAATTTAATGGAGGAAAAATGAGAAACTGAGTGATATCATCCCCAGCTGGAACAGGCAAGAATAAATTCCTGTATTAACCTTCACTCATTTGTCCGTGGTTTATGGAATCCATGGGAAAGGGTGGGGTCCCTGGGCCCATGGGCATTGTGACACACACAGTATGGCAATATTCATGACAGCACACTTGGCTGATCTTTTTGTGACAAGCATGAGAGGAACAGCAAGAAGGGAACCACTCAATGAATGGCAGGTAAATTAAATTTTGGTGAAGCGACTATCATCACCACTCATGGCTGTACTGTGTGGGCCGCCACTGCCTAGCTTCTTCTTGAGCTAAACAGATGACCTGTAATTGTCTTAGTCCTCTGCTCTTTGACTGAGCAAAGACACTCTCTGCACTATAGGAAGGTAGTGACATGCAGTTGTATTCCCATTAAACCTGCAAATGATCATGTTATGCTGTGAGACTGGAAGAAAACTTAATGAAACGCCTTAAGAGGTCAATCTAAATTAGGAACAAAGATGCTACTGTCAGAATCAGTCCTGCAGTATTCTGAAGTGGGTCCAGATCAATACGACTTTCTTTTAAAAGGATGACAACAACAAGCTGGGACACTGGTTTGAATACAGTGTTTTGTAAGCATGATGAGACAATACATCCTGACAGGGTGACAACAAAGCCTGGCATTGCCTCTAGAAGAAATAATTATGTTTTATACCCAAATTACGTCTTCTTAAGCACCAGAGCATCTGCACTCACACTTGAGCTAACAGGTTGAAAGCCGTGTGAGGCCAGGGCACCTATCGGGAGTTCTCCTCATTTACAGGGAAGCATTTTGTTTGATGATGATCTCTTCAACCACATGTTCCACAGAGCATGTAATGGTGCAGTATTAGTATTTTTCAGCAGCGCATTCTCCTAGTAGATAAAAAGTGTTCCAGACAATTCTTGAACAAAAAATATATATTTATATCATATCAAATCATATTACATATTATAGTAAATAATATATATATATATATATATAATTTATTTATTATATTTTTTATTTCTTTTATTTCTTTTCTTTTCTTCTCCTTTTCGTTATCGCTGTGTCCTCCTAAGAATATTGTATTGTTGGGAAACTGTCATTACCGCTTAGGTTGTTGGTGTTGTTTATTTCATTTATAAAGAAAGACAAAAATAAAATAAAAAGTATTTTTTTTAAAAAAAGACAATTCTTGAACAATATGGCACATGGTATTAAAATGGAAAGTAACCTGTTCCGGAATCAATTGTTCATTATATTAACCTAACAGTGCACCATCATCTGTATGGATTTCCTTAAGGAAGGTAAGCTGACTTAATAACAGATAGAGGCAAGGAAGGAAGAAACTGACCCAGTTGGTAGAATTATTGCATAACCTTTACCATAGTCACAATTCATCACGGCTGGAAGACAGGGATAATTAGCCTGGTTCATTGCACTAGTTCTTTTCTTATTAGCACATTTGTTTCTTAGTTGATGATTATTAAACTGAAACAACACACGTGTATGCATGTGAAGACAGCTTAAAGAACAGAACACAAATGTTGAGAACCACAAAAGTGTGAAATATACTTAACTATTCGTTATTTGAAATGCCCAGAAATATATTTTGCACCAGATTTCATGCACAACTTTAGCCTGGACTGTGAACTATTTCACACTTGAATGATCTTCCCTTGATGAATGCAGCATCGTGGTAACTTGCATGTGTGAATAAATGATCGTAGATTTATCTACGTAACTAAAAACTTTGGATAAGTATAAAACACAATTCTTTCCAATGGAGCCAGTTCACAAAAGGTAGGCAATCAGGGTCGAACTGACCAATTCCACACCTGGACCCACCCACGTGTTGGAGCTAATATTTGCAAAAGGGCCTACATGCCTAGAATCCAAAATGTTCAGGCAAATATTCACATTAGCTTGATACATACACCTTGATTTTGCAGTCTACAGATGATACAAAGGAGCTCCATGTGTTCCATATGTGGAGTGTAAACTTAGCTACAGAACACAAGCTGGGGGAGTTACACCAAGGGGAATGGAGCAAACCAACATAATCCTAGGGATGCGCAAATCAGCAAATCTCAAGCTCGTTCTCCAAATTCCCTCCCGAAGCTCGTTCTGACTCAAGTCTATATCAGATTGCAAGGGTGCTTTTTTTCTTTTTGCATGAAAATCCATGTGTGTTTTTGTGTGTATTTTTTCCAATTGTATGCATCAGTTGTACACATCTTTGGAATGTATGCATTCTTCCATGTCCACTGTCAATGACATTTCAGAAAATTTGTGCACTAGAAATAATTATTCCCATGGTTTGGTTTGGTTTTCCTGCTCGTACTGAATTTGTGGATTTTGCCTTTCTTTGTCATACAATTCTGTATATCCAGTACCCAAGCAAACTTGCCAGCTGTATCTATTTGGCTGGCACATCACTGTTTAAACTGGAAGAGTAGAGGGTATGAGCCTGACCTACCATAATGCAGCATTCCAATTATAAAGCTAGCAGTCTTACTGATTATGGTTTGTGCTATCTTTATCTACATCTGACTTCAGTAATATATTTTCTAGCATGGGTTTCAGCTTCAGGCAGAACAATTTCTAAGTTCAGGTAGGATTGAAATAAATCCAGTAACAAGCACACTGGCTTTGAATCCCCCAAAACAATGACAAAAACTGGAAATTGTCTCCTGCTTTGCCCATCATACATACCCGAAAAGAAGCCAACTTCCCTGATGGACCAACACTACCACAGTTGTACTTCAAACATTTTGATTACTATAATCAGCCATAGAGTACTCCAGTGCTAATGGCATCTTACGAAACCTAATTCAACCTAACACTGCCCTCTTGTGCCTCATCTCATTAGAGGCCTTCTCTGTTTAAATCTGGTTTCAAATCAAAGGTGGTGTGTGTGTATGTGCGTGAGAGAGAGAGAGAGAGAGAGAGAGAGGTCTTTTTCCTTGATGGCATTTTCTCTTATCTTCCATTTCTGTGGAATTTTGGTAGTCTAGGTTTTTTATCTGCATTTAAAAACAGCAGTTGTACCTTAATGGGCAACTTGGGTAGAGAAGGATTTGGAACTCAGTTCATTTAAAATCAGTTGAAACAAATGGAACACATTATTTGGAACTGCATTAAAGCATCCAACAACAACATAATACTAATATTAATACGACTAATAATAAAATATATCAAATTAAAACTCTGATGAACAAATTAATCAATCAAGCCACAGCAGACCTAACTAGTCATAAAACCCAAGCCCATCAGTGAAATGATAGTAAGGTTGTCACCAGGTGTATCTCTTGTGAGTGGGTATTCCAAAGTTGGGGCACTATGATGGAGAAGGACCTATCTCATGTGTCACTCCATGTACTTCCCCCCTGTAGGGGGACAATGAGATAAGCTTCCCTTACAAATCTACTGACACTTGCATTGGAACTTACAGTGCAATCCTATATATGTCCACTCAAAAATTAGTCCCACTTGTAGGACCCTGAGGCCTTTTTGACCACCTCATGATCTCACTTCTAGTCACCACTTGTGGGGTTCCCGTTACCCGAGGGGGGCTCTCTCCCTTCTTCCAAACAGTACCTATGCTCCTGCACTGGCAAGATTCTCCCCCAAATCCATCTTTTCCACACACCCCTGGGTGACTACAGAAGTCCTTGCCACTGGGTCTGCCTTTCCTAGACTCCAGGTCAGGTGCTTTGGTCAGTGTCTCCCCTCATCCTGCCACCTTTAGGCTCTCTCCCACAACCCTCTGTTTGTGTATTGTGATGCTTCACCACTCTCTCAATTGCTGCCACCAATAAGCCTTTTGGAGCTGCTTTCTTCCTTTTAGGTAGTACAGATCAAGCAGCCAGCACGTGGAGGTTATTCCACAAAACCTTTCATAATCACAGACAAGGAAACTGTCTTTTAAAATTGAAAACGAAGAAGGTTTATTTGGTACAACAGGATTGGAAATAGGAACTGGATTGGGATGAGGAAAGGATATCAGGAATGATGATTAAAATAAGGCAACACTATAAACTGCACAATATAACTCTTGCTTTTAGTTCTATATTCAGAACCATTCACACCCTCTCTCACACAGACTATCTTACTAGATGTTCCCACTCTTATCTCTCAGTCTAATCCCCGATCTATCTAGTTGTTCCCAATCTATCTTACTCCCAGACTTATCTCACTCGCAGAAGCAATCACTCCACCTTTTATGCACAAACTCTCATCCAATCACACTGCATTCCCTTCTCACTCAGCCACTCCCCCTTTCTTCCACTTGCCAAACTGTCATACTTGCCCATGCTCTGCCAAACCCCACCTGTCAATGGGGAGAGGACACTCACGTGTCAATCATTCCAGATACATACCAGCCACCATACATATATACAAACCTTTATTATTTACATATTGTACATGTGGAATCGCCACACCACTAAGTTCAGTAGGATGTACTCCCAGGTAAATGGGTATAGGATTGCAGCCCATGACTAACACTAGAGCGAATGTGGGCTAAGACTGAAGAGATCTGGGTTCAAAACACCACTCGGCCATGAATCTCATTGGGTCACTCAGAGTCAGTTACTCTTTCTCAGCCTCATCTTTCTCACAGGGTTGTTGTGATTAAAGAGAGGGGAGAGATGATGTGCACCACCCTGAGCGCCTTGGAGGAGGGAGTGTCATTGGATGCTTCTAGACAAGGCTTTTATTGTGTAATTGCCCAGCCTTATTCACTGAATTTTATAGGGAGTCTAGACATTGTCATCTTCATCTTGTAACCCTCCCATGTCTTCCCACTGCTTCTTCTGTCTTTTTCCTTTCCACCAAAAATCCATTAAAGAGGAAAAGATGGGACAGGTGCATAATGCTTTTTGGTTGATAGCACTAGGAGCCCTCCATCTGGAAACACCCAAAGACATAGAACAAGTTAGCAAATGTAGCCACTGTACATACAATATAAATGAAGGGAAAGGAGAAAAGCCCAGTATAAAAGGTATACATTTACCATCTTTCAGGGGCCTAATGCTGCAAAGTGTACATCAACAAAGGCTTAGATAGAACTTCATAGTGCGGAATCACATATTCCACCCACGCACAATTTTTTTTTCTTAACTATGATTAATGTCCATTCTACCGAAAAGAAAGGAAAGTGAAAAGAATGGCCAATGAACAAGTGTCTTTGCCCTTAATGCACTAAGCAATTTCCAAAAATAAAGAACATACAATGAAATATTAGCTCAAATACGTATGTACAAATAGACTATAGAGCATGTAATTGGGATTTTGATTATAGCGCTCCTCTTGTAGCAGAAGCTGAGGTGGGGAGAGGAAGGAAGGAAGGAGGGGAATAGTTAATCTCTGAATAAATCCACCAGACACACAGGAAGGAATGTAGCAGTTAGAACAAGTTGAGAAGGATTTTTTTTTTTTCCTTCCTGCAGAATTGTTAGAGGGCAGGATATCAACTGTACAGACCCCAGAAATGCAGACACATGCCTTTGGGAGACAACACAAATCAGCAAGTTCAGACTAGGGATGTGTAGATTTTGTAAGATCCATTGTGTCTGCATTTCATGGATTGTCAGGTGCCTTTTGTTTTGTCGTCCGCTCATTGGAGGAACTCTATTTTTTCCAGTTTCCGAATTTGCACAAATTTGCACTTGCGAAAATGTGCAATCCCCCCCATGCACAAATCCCCCCCCCCATGCGTTTTCATGCTTTGGCCTATGAAGGATATGCACATTTTCAGCTGGTGTGTTTTTATTTTACATATTTTTCTACAACTAAACTTACATAAAATTCCAGAAAGTTAAAAGAAAAAAATAAATCCAGAAGTCCACAGAATCCATGCAACTTTGGAAAAGCTGGTCTACTGTGGAATCCATGAACCAGTTTCATAGAAATCCAAACTCATTTGATTCCATGGAGGATTTCTCCGTCATCCCTAGTTCAGACACTGATAATAACATATGACCCAGATGTACACATTATTTGCTTGATTTTTTATTTCCTTTTACCTATTATGTAGTTGGGATGTCCCTGGAATCAGGCAAATTGCACATACATTATTATGTGTGCACTGCAGACAGACCTAGGGATGGAACAGGTGCCCGGTTGGGGCTCAAAGCCTGGAAAGAAATCACCAGCTGCCAGTACATGGACCCACAAGCAGGCACTTCCTTGCTGAGCACCATTTTCCACTCAAATGGCTGCTCAGTGTTTTCTGTAACTATCCCATATATGCAAAAGGAGGGCTTAAAGGAGCCATGTCAGCAACGTTACAGGCATTAATGCCTGTATTGTTGCAGACATGGCCCCTTGAAAGCCCCCACCTATGTAAATGGGATAGCTACAGAAAAGCAAGAGCAGCCATTTGAGTGGAAAATGGCTGTTCTTTTCCGTAACTATCCCATTTACGCAGGTGTGGGGGCCTTCAAGGAGCCATGTCCTCAACAATACAGGCCTTTATGCCTGTAACATTGCTGACACGGCCCCCTTAAGGCCCCCTTGAAGGCTCGCCATCCTGTCACGTCCTGCTGAGCAACCGCACCTTCCTCTGCCCAGGAAAGACAGATGCGGTTGATCGGTGGCAGCAGCAGCAGGATGGGAATAGAGAGAGAAGTGCTGTGGGGCTTCACTCTCAGCTCCCATCCTGCTTCCTCCACTGCTACAAACCTGCAACCAGCCACCATTGTGCACACAATGACAGCTCATTGGGGAAGTGGGTGCCAGCTCAATGGATGCCCGCAGACCTCTGGCTAGCTCACACCCTGGCGCGAGCAGGGGCAGGGGGATGGCAGGGGTCTGACGAGTGGAGGGTGAGGTGTCAGCAGGTGAGTTCATCCATTCCTAGACAGACGCAGGTCAAACATTGTTTCTTATGTGCAATGGTCAGCATGCAAAGCTCTGACCGTGCCCACAATCCACAGTCTGCTGTCAGGATCGTCCACCTTTATACTAGCCCTATTTGCCCTGTATATAATAATGATAAGAATTAATATTTAGTAAACAAGAGTTCCAATCCAGATATATCCTATTCATGTTTTCCAGATGGCCAACATAACCACATAATCAAGAATGTTCCGGTGGCTTAGGAAGTAAAGGTGACTGGCGTCCAAAATGCAACTCTAGCACATTCTTCCCTGTTAATGTTAGGAAAGGTTCACAGACATTCAAATAGAAGTGAAAATGTCAACTGAATATAGCTGATATTTATAGTGTTAAATAACAGATTCAGTGCATGGCCACATGATGATGCATGCTTGCTTCACACTTCTAATTTGAGATGCAGTGTATTCATGCTCCATTTTATGTATCACCTCCTCAGGGACATGGTTTCAAAGAAAAAGGGGAGTTTCACAGCAAGGTTGAAATGCCCATGCCTGGATATATTCAAGGCTAACTTGCCAAAACACACACACACACTACTGTATTTTAACAGAATCCGTCGTGGTTATTTCTTTTTTGTAACTTTCACCACCATATATAGTTATATACCAGCGATGAAATCAATTCTCTGAGCACCAGTCCTTACATAGTCAAAATGACACTATCCACACACAAGAGGGAGATATCAGTAGCCTTGAAGGAGCCCCCAGGATTTGCAGAAGTTAAAAAAACAAACAAACCCAAAACGCCCTTCTTTGGGGAAAAAATCCCGAAGGACTAAAAGCTCTTTTTTTAAAATGATAAAGAAAATCTCTTTAGGGAAAAATAAATCCTAAAAAGTGGGAACCGAAAAACAGCCCAATAAAAAGTCAGCATGCTCCATGGCTGTGGAAGGCTGCCTGAATGGAGCCAGAACGCAATAGCGTATCCTGAACAGGAGTGCTGTACTCTGCCACTGTTTAAAGCAATACACTTCATGTGGCTGCCATGTGATCAGGAGCCCCAATTGCTCAGGGTTCCTGATTGCAGGGAAGCCTTCACTCGTACAATTGTACATACAAAGGCTTCCCTTTGCAGATGCCCATGTCAATGTATGTACATCAGCAGGTGTGGGAGGTGGGGCTTGCCAAAATGGCCCCACCATGCACAGCTTCTTCGTGTGGCCTCAACTACTGAATGTGGCTATATTAAAGCATCGATACAATTTTCATTTTTGTTCTTAGTTTTCACAATAGTCTTGGGGTATTTTATATTCTAGGTGTGTGGGTTTTTTCATTTGTAATTTGCTTTTTTGCAAATTGGATCCGAGTCATTTATGTCAAGCTCTAAGGTTGTTGGATGAACATTGGCTGTGGATGCTACACAGAATAATAGAACGCATGCTTCTGCATACAAGTGTCTCTATGACCATAAATTGCTGGGTGAGGAACTAATCATCTGAGCCTACAAAGGGTTTCAGCACACTCCCATGGGTAGATTATTAGACTTGACTTTGGGCACAGTCCTATTGGGACAGTCAGCTACCACCAAAGTCAGAGACAGCCGATTGTCCTATACAGGGTGGGTGGAGCATGGAGGAGATCCTCTCCTCCGCGGTCCACTTTTGTGGCTAGATGGCTGATTTTGGCTGTCTAGCTGGGGCACTTTGGAGCAGGGGGGAGGTTGGGCAGTGCATAGGAAACTTTGTAATGAAGCTTCTGCGGTCTCCTCCCCTCCCCACCCCTGGGAACGCTCTCTGTGCTCCATTTCCGAGCACACAGACCGGCCCTCTCCTTCACTCCCCCTTTGAAGCGCCATCGGTAGATGGGGGGAAAAACCCCATCTAGCGAAAAATGCAGGGTTGGAGGATAGCACCTCTGCCGTTCCTATAGCTAGGGCGGGCTGGTAGCTCCAATTTCTGTGGGGCAAAGATTCCATTCTCAGTTTTAATTTCAACCAGCCAGAAGTCTAAAGGAGCTATCCAAGGTGCTGAAACCTACCCCCAAAATGGGCCCAGCAGCTTGGATAGCTCGTTCATACTTCTGGCTGGTTGTAACTAAAACCCAGAATGGAATCTCCCCACCCCCACCCCCATCGAAATTGTTGCCACCAGCCTCTTCTGTCTCTCACCATGCTGATGATCAGAATCCTCCACATTCAGGGTCTTCTGATAATCAAGGGCACAATCGATAGGATTGTGCCCTGGAATGAAAAGCAAAGGAAAGGCATGAAAGGAAACTTCCTGGAATCTCTGGACACTTATATTATCTAGGTACTTAATGTCTTTTTCCTGTAAACCAATTGTACCTGCCAACTAATTGTTTTCTGCTGCAAGAAAAATAATTCATCAGCAAAGTCCAATGATGTGGGAGCTTATATAGACTTCACCAGCCAAACTAGCACACTGCCACTGTTACGGTAGTTCAATAACATGATAATGGTGACCATGACATCCTTGCCAACTTCAACACTTTAAAGTCTCATTAATCATTTTCAGCTAGTATTCCAACAGCCAAATGCTTTGGGCATGTTCATTTGCTTACAATCTTTGTGCCAGATTCTTGGTGATCTTAATTTAACATCGAAATTGTGGAGTATCATGGTAGCAAACGCTGAAGGTCTTCTCAGCAACGGCACAAAGAGGAGAAATTAGTAAATGCTGAATGTGCTCAGGAAAAAAAATCTTTTGCTAGGGGGGAAAGTCAGCATTCTACAGTTGTTCATAGCAAAATTGCAATTGACAATGTGTTCTTTCTATGTCAGGGAATCTACCATAAGGCTAAGCATGCAAATGACTTTTGGAAGCGGATAATGACAGGAATTGATTAATACCAGTTGACAGCCAGTTCCAGGCAGGAAGGCAGTGGAATGATTGATTTACCCAAATGTACACAGGGTCAATTATATGACCTCAATCCAATTCCATAAAGTGTAACTAGAAGACCAAATGTTGAGTCTGCTGCATGGAAAGATTTGGAGCTGGATGGCTTCTATATAACAATAACTGCACATTCTGCATACTTACTAGGCTAAAGAAAGCCAGTTTGGGGCGCAAACCTATGGCTGCTAGACAGTGGCTAGACAGCCATATGACTGTTCAGTTTTTGGGAACCAACCTCGGAGTCAGCACTTTGAGGTTGGTTCCTAGAAAACCACCTCCCTGCCCCCTCCCTCGCTGCCACGTAGGCGCCATGGATCATCCCTGGGCTCTGCACTTGGAAGAGCAGTGCAAAGTGGGGCAAAAGGGGGCATTCCCAGGGGTGGGTAGGGGAGGGAAGTGCAAAAGTGCCAGTACGAAGCTTCCTATGTGTCATCCACCCTCCCCCACTCTGAAGACCTGCAGCTAGACAGCTGAAATTGGCCATCTAGCCATGACTGCAGGGTGGCCAGAGCGCAGAGGAGAAGATCCCATCCACGTTCCGCCCCACCCTGCATTGGGCAGGTGGTTGCCTCCAAGTTCAAAGATGGCTGCCTTTCCCAATAGGATTGCTCCCTTAGTTGTTCTAACAACTCACAATTAGATGCTATAACTGAAGCACTACCTTAGATCAGCAGTGTGTTGATTTTGATCTGCACAACCTAGATGAGTAGATTTCACAGTTTCTTGCATTAGGGAATCCTTGCCACATCAACCCCCTTCCCAAGAAATTCCTGTGCATCTGCAGTGGAAGAACCCTTCTGTGTTTCAGAGGGTTCTGGGAAATGTTTTAGGGTACACAAGTTAGTTTACCATTTGTTTTTGTTGTTAATACATGTTTAGTCTGTTTGTATAGGGCAGCAACCAATCAAAGACTAGCACTAATGTACTGCAAATTATGTTGTGCTAGTGTAAGGGAACTCTAGTGTGCAATGTCAATAGCATTAGCAGGTTCAATGGGATTTCCTGGGGGGAAAAATAGTACCAGTAACCCTCCTAGCAAATTATGTTAGCACTAGTGTGAACCACCCAGAGAGCTTTGGCTATAGGGTGGTATAGAAATGAAATGAATGAATGAATGAATGAATGAGTCCAATTGGATACTCCCCATTATTTTTATTGTTGATATGATTTAGACTGTTAGCTGCTTTAAATGCTTTTTTTTTAAAAGAAAGATGAGATAGAAATACTTGGAAATTAATAAATACTTATCTTAGGGAGGAACGCCTAAAAAGCTTCTGAGGAGCCCCAGGGTTCTCCAGAACACAATCCAAAAACCATCAGGTTGTTCAAGTGTTGATATCACAAGTTATGACTGCTTTGGAAAGATTTTAAAGAAGGCAACTTGTAATTTTGTCCAAACTATGACAACCCCACTATTCGTCAGATTCAAATACAGCATATATCCAGAGATTTCACATGTCCAAAAATCTCAAGTGTCAAGCTCAGAGGAAGACATGGATATGGAGGAGTCACCATTGGAGGAGATATCAGCCCCACTGGGACCTTCCAGACCAGAGGATGCTGCTGGACTCTTTGGATGCAGAAGACCTACTTCCAGTGCAGCCCCTGTCACCCCCCACGTTGTAGGATCAAGCAGCTGCATATTAAGGCAATGGCCCTTTAAGGGCTCAGATAGCTCCTCAGAAGGGGACAGCTTTAATAGCAGGACCAGGCTGACCAGCCTCTTCAAAAGGCCTCAGAAGGCTTCTGCACTTTGCTGAGGCAACACCTGTGGCAGTATGCTACCCAAGGTCCTGACAGCCCCTGCCTTGCATGACTCTGCCCTCCTTTGCCTTGCTTTACCTGATATGACTCTGTTTTCCCTGATGTGATTATTTATTTATTTATTTATTTATTTATTATTAAATTTATTAATCGCCCATCTGGCTGGTCACCCAGCCACTCTGGGCGATGTACAACATACAATAAAAACAGTTTAAAACAATAAAATTCTACAATAAAAACATTTTCTAAAATACCCTAACCCACCCCAAATGCCTGCCTGAACAACAATGTTTTTAATGCATGACGGAAGCTCATTAAAGAGGGGGCCATTTGCATTTCTTCTTTTTGGCCGTCTTAATCTACGTAAATATTTACATAGACTATGACGGCGAAAATAAGGGGAATGCAAATAGCATAGGAGATGCTATTTGCATTCCCCTTATTTTCGCCGTCTTAGTCTACGTAATTAATACATAGAGTAAGACGGCCCAAAATAAGGAACGAAAATGGCGGTGGCCATAGCCGCCGCCATTTGCGTACGCCTTTTTTTGTTTTTTACCCAGTCGTTTTAGGCTATGTAAGTTTTTAAGTAGCCTAAAACGTCTAAGTAAAAAAAAAAAAAAAGGCGTATGCAAATGGTGGTGGCCGGCCGTAGCCGCCACCATTTGCGTACGCTTTTTTTTTTTTTTTACCCAGACGTTTTAGGCTACGTAAAAACCTACGTAGCCTATCACGTCTGTGTAAAAAAAACAAAACAAAACTGCAAATGGCGGTGGTGGCAGCCGGTCGGAAGACCAGCCGCCGCCGCCGCCCAGAAGATCCGCCCCAGGTAAGTCTCATCCCGGGGGGATCCGCGGGAGGGGCAAGGGTGTGGCAGGCAGTTCCGCCACAGATTTTGGGGGGCTGAATGCACTGGCATTCGGCCTCCCTGAGATCCGTGGTGGAATTCTCTGCCATCCCTAGCCATATGTATTCAGTAAACATGGGCAAGGACAGGCAGCAATCAGGAGATACAATGGAGTAATGCAACCACCCACAAGCCTATATTCCAAATCAACTCAGACTGAAAACTGAATTGCAGACAGATAGCAGCAATGTGAAGAGCCTACTGGATTTGACAGCTAAGATCACACACATGCTAGAGACATTTCCAAACAACTATCTACAGAGAATTATAAGGCATTTCTAGCCTTCTAGCCTGTGAAAGTAACAAAGGGAGAGTTATGGCAGGAGGCTGCCAACTGGTCAAAGGGTGAAGAACTGACAGCAAGAAGATGGAGCTTTGCTGAATGAATGTAAACAGCATAATAGAGAAGCCAACCTGTAGAGAAAAGGAAGATGGTGTCCCAAAGTAATGTGGGAAAGGGCTCCAGCAGGAGAAACTGAGAGGGGATATGATGGAGGCCAACAGAAGCCCTATTCAGGTGTTCCACATCCCCATGTGATGAGAGAGCGGGGATGCACCTGTCACCTCCACCACCACCCCTTGTCATCCCCATCGCCCTCCACAAGTTTGAGGGTGAACATCTTGCTGACACATGCACTTTGCACATTCATGTCTAACCTTACATTCCGCAGTTACATGGGTTAAGGGGTTAAGAGCATAGGAAGCTGCCTTATACTGAGTCAGGCCATTGGTCCATCCAGCCCAGTATTGTCAACACTGACTGGCAGCACCTCTCCAGGGCTTCAGGTGGGAGTTTTTCCTGCCCTATCTGGAGGTCCTGGGGATTGAACCTGGGACCTTCTGCATGCAAAGCAGGTGCAATACCACTGAGCTATGCCCCCTCCCCAAATGCATCTGTATGGTCTCTGAACTTGAGGCACGGTGCACCATAATTTATGTCTTTGCCAAGGCAACAACAACAACACACACACACACACACACACACACCGAGAGAGAGAGAGAGAGAGAGAGAGAGAGAGAGAGAGAGAGTTGAAAAATAGCAATATTTATTATTCAGGTGGATAAATGTATATTTTGAACAAAGATCAGGGGATTATCAACTTCATTAGTGGATGTGAATGTTCAGTGAAGACCCATCAGACCACTACAGTGAAGCGTGCATATAGCAGGGGTTTCTGCTCTCTAAGTAGTCCTTCTTGCACTATACCAGTTCTGCAAATTATCTGGGGACAGGTTTAACAGCAGAACCAGATTGACCAGTCTCCATGAAGCCTCAAGTGTCCAAATTATCAGATGCTGGTAACTTCAACATCTTTGGTTTACTGCCTACTTCTAACATGCAGTCACTGTGCCCTCATGGCTCCCCTCAAATTAAAACAAAAAAAAAAACAGCCATGGAGAGGGTGCATGGCTGCTTAGCAGCCACTTGCCTAGTGGTTCCAATTTTCCTCCTGTACTTCCAGAAATAAGATATAAAATGCTAGAGAGAGGATGTTTGCAGCAACCTGTGTTTTTAACTGCCTGGGAAAAAAGCAGGTATACACTGTGCAGTGTTTGATTTCAAAGTGAGAGTGGTGTGAATGGTTTGAAAGGCTTACATGGGCTCTATTGCTTACTCCACTCATTGATATTTTTCATTGTAGCCCCCACTATTAACCATGAACAACCTTTGCTGGGCCAGTTACACTCTGCTTCTAATCAAAGAACATAACAGCATAAGAGTAGTCATGCTGGATCAGACCAAGGGTCAATCTAGTCCAGCAGTCTGTTCACACAGTGGCCAACCAGCTGCCCACAGAAAACCCACAAGCAGCACATGAGTGCAGCAGCACCTTCCCACCCATGTTCCCCAGCAACTGGTGTACATAGGCATACTGCCTCTGTTACTGGAGGTGCATATAGCCATTAGGACTAGTAGCCCTTGATAGCCTTATCCTCTATGAATATGTCTAATTCACTTTTAAAGTTGCTGACCATTACTATATCTCGTGGAAATGAATTCCATAGTTTATCTATGCGCTGTGTGAAGTACTTCCTTTTATCTGTCCTGCATCTCCCACCAATCAGCTTCATGACATGACCCTGGGTTCTAGACTAGTATTATGAAATTTGGAGAAAAATGCCTCTCTATTGACTTTCTCAATGGAGCAAGTGCTATTTATGCACCAGTCTGAGAATGGTTAACTGAAAAGAAGATGTGATCTCTATCAGAGATGATCAAATCACATCACAGCCCTTCTGAGGCCCAAACTCAAGTGATGGAAACTGAAGACTTCAGTAGGCCAGTCCAAGTGAGTCATGAATTAGCCTTGGAATTCCCTGAAACAGAAGACTCGAGGGGCAGTTCCTCTCATACCAGCTCCCTGTTTAGGATCCCAAAGATCCCCAAGCTTTCAAACTGTCATGGAACAGGACCCCAAACCCTCATCCTCAGAGGATCCTGACTTTAGAGGATCTCCTGAAGAAGAGGCTCCACAGTGAACAGCACAGGGAAAGATTCGGACATGAAAAGGCATCATGGGGCTTCCATCTTCCCAGGACCCAGTTCCCTGGGGCGGGGGGGAACCCAGGGATTGGCTCCCTTGCATCTAGATGAGGTTCTCTTGCCATCTTTGGACTCTGAGGACTGCAGCCATGATGACACTCATATGCCACAGCCACTCACATGTCGCCACAGCTTGGGGCTGTTAAAACAGGCCAGACCCCTTTAAGAGACAAAGCCTCAGTCAGTGTGGAGGTGGAGCCAGCCAGTCTAAACTCTTAAGGCTCAGTCTTTATCTGCTCCTTTTTGGAGAAACATAGACAACCCTGTCTGTCCTCCAGACCTAAGAGCACTTGGAGCTTGCTGTGTTACTCATCTCTTCCTATCTTGCTTCCCTGAGAAATCTGATCTAACCTGATCCCTGCTAATGATCTGGCCCATAACAGAATCCTGCAACCCAGGTTCTAGCACATGGCATTGTTGGAACCCAAACAAATTCACCCATAAGCCTCAGAGATAACAGGTCTGTGTAAGGCAAGCAATAGTGAAAAAGATCCTACCTAGCTGCCTATGCACAACCCAATGTGGAGACCATCAGTGTGGGCCAAAGCAGACATTTCTTTAAACTGGGTTAAAAAAAAAACGTAATAGCAGATGCAGAGGAAAGGGTTAATTTCCATTGTTTAGTCTTTCCCTCCCCACATGTGATCCTGAAGAAAATCCTACACCACCACAACCCACTCACATGGCAATTATCCTGAAGAAAAAAGCTCCCATTGGTGCCAGTGTTTAGAGTAATGGTGTCCGTCCATGAAGAATTTTAACTAACAACAGCTAAACAATATTTTACCAAGTCTACTTCACCTCTTACCTATTCTCTGTCCCTTCATCTTGCAATCCAAACTGACTCAGAACTTTTCAGAAAACTTGTCATTAGTTTTGAAGCACAACATACCAGCTTCAATGTACATCCTAATGCAATGATCTAAAATCCACACAGCACTGATCCAATTAAGGAAACCAACCTGGAGGTAAAGAAAATGTAAACATCTTTATAGAAGTTTGGATTGATAAAACAATCAACAAATATTTAACTGCAAGCATCTCAGAGCTTTCTAGGCTGCATTCCAAAAAGAGAGTCTTTCTTTTTCTCTCCACCATGAGCAGTATCTATCTTTCCAACAACACAAGAGTGGCAAAATTCACTTAAATACCCAGCACAGCAAACTACCAATGCATGGAGGATAAGTATGCATTGTCTTACTTTCCCTGAAGGTCTTTGTGCAATGGATTGGCAAGCCCAGCAAACCTCTGAGTTTGGAGGGAGTGGTGGTTGATACAAATTTGCAAATAGCACTGAGATGGGCACCTCTTTCCTCCAGGGGTAATTTAGTTGAGTGTAGCAGTATTAACAAGAAGAAAATATATATCTTGCAGTTAGAGCTATTTGACAAAGAAATTGTTTCCAGGAACAAGATAGAGCCTGAAAATTATTCCCTGTGAATTGATATTCATGTGAATGGCTCAAATTTACAATTTGTTCATAATCTCACAAATCCCAACTGTCTAGAATTTCTGTGGCAATTAATGGGACTATTGCTGAGAAAGTAATATCTGAGCCATTCACATTGAATATTTCCATGTGTATCCAGCCATTCATTCATTCATTCATTCACTCTTGAATGAAATGGATTTAGATCCATTTCAATCAGGCTTCAGGCCTAGTTTAGAAACAGAAACTGCCTTGGTCGCCCTGTGGGATGACCTCTGCCATGAGTGGGACAGGGGGATTGTGACCCTGTTGATTCTTCTGGACGTCTCAGCAGCTTTTGATACATCAGTCATGGTATCCTTCTGGATAGGTTGCCTGGGTTGGGAGATGGAAGCACTGCACTGCAGTGGTTCCGCTTCTAGTTGGATGGGGATTATTGCTCTGTGCCTTGGCAATTATGCCATGGGGTTCCACAGGGCTCTATTTTATCCCCTATGCTGTTCAACATCTACATGAAACTGCTGGGGGAGGTTATCTGGAGGTGTGGGCTGAGGTGCCATCAATATGCAGATGACAGCCAGCTCTACCTCTCTTTTTCATCAAACCCAGGTGAGGCAGTGGCTGTTCTGAATCAGTGCCTGGGCACAGTAATGGACTCGATGATAGAGATGTACGAAAGTGACTTACCTTTCGTGGATTATGTTGATGGTGGGGGGGAAGGCGTTCCGTCCCTACCCCAGAATCCTTGCCGGGGGGGGAGGCGCTCCCTTCCTCCCCCCGGAATCCTCGAACATCCGGCTGTGCTCCGCAGCAGCTCCGTGGAGCAGCCGGCCAGGCCCGGCCCGGCCAGGCCAAAGCCATCCACAGCCGGATTTCCGGCCGCGGAGGGCTCTGGGTTAAAAAAACAACAACAACCCGCATACGCAAATGGCGGTGGCTACGGCCGCCGCCATTTCTGTTCCTTCTTTTTGGCCATCTTAATCTACGTAAATATTTACGTAGACTATGACGGTGAAAATAAAGGGGAATGCAAATAGCATAGCGGGCGCTATTCGTGTCCCCTTTTGATTCGCCGTTTTAGCCTACGTAAACATTTACGTAGGCTAAAACGGTGAATGAAAAAGGGATGCAAATAGTGCCTGCTATGCTATTTGCATTCCCCTTTATTTTCGCCGTCATAGTCTACGTAAATATTTACGTAGATTAAGATGGCCAAAAAGAAGGAACAGAAATGGCGGCGGCCGTAGCCACCGCCATTTGCATACGCGGGGTTTTTTTTAACCCACCCCCAACCATGATAGGCTACGTAAAGATTTACATAGCCTATCACATCTTTTTTTTCTTTTTTTTTAAACCTAGCCATGATAGGCTACGTAAATCTTTACGTAGCCTATCACGTCTTTTTTTTGTGTGTCTTTTTTTTTACACAAGCCTGGAAATGGCAGCAGATCCGCCCCAGGTGAGTCTTGTCCCGGGGGGGATCCGTGGGGGGGGCGGGAGGATCCGCGGGGGACGGGGGGTGGCAGGCCGTTCCGCCACGGAGTTCAGGGGGCTGAATGCACTGGCATTCGGCCTCACCGAGATCTGTGGCGGAATTCTCTGGCATCCCTACTCGATGAGGGCCAATAAACTGAAACTCAATCCTGACAAGATGGAGGTACTGAGTGGGTGGTTCATCTGCCCGGCTAGGTAATGTTCAACCTGTTTGTCTGCCCAGCTAGGTAATGTTCAACCCCTAAAAGATCAGATTTGTAGTTTGGGTGTGTTCTTGGATCCAGAATTGTCACTTGAAGCACAGGTGAACTCAGTGGCATGGAGCACCTTTTATCAGCTTAGGCTGATATACCAACTATGCCCGAATCTGGACAGAGATAGTCTAGCTACAGTTATCCATGCTCTGATAAAATAAGGCAGTAAGATTGTGAACAGGGACTAGCCAATGAGATCACATTACACCAGTACTTTTCCAGCTGCACTGGCTGCCAGTCCATTTCTGGGCCCAATTCAAAGTGCTGGTATTAACATTCAAAGCCCTAAATGGCTTGGGGCCAGGTTATCTGAAGGATCACCTCCTGCCATATGTGTCTGCCTGGACCCTAAGAGCATCTTCAGTGACCCTTCTCCAGGAGCCCCCAACAAAGGAAGTGAGGTGTGTGGCTACCAGGAGGAGGGCCTTTTCTGCTGTGGCCCCCCAGCTGTGGAATGAGCTCCCTAGAGAGGTTCGACTGGTGCCTATGTTGTTCTCCTTCCGGTGCCAGGTGAAGAACTTTTCATTCTCCCAGTATTTTAGCATTTTAGCTTCTTAATCTTTTAGCTTGCTGTTTTAAATCTGTATTTTAAATCTCTGCATTGCTTCTAGGTTTTATTGTGGTTGTACTGTTATATTGTGGTTTTAAGCTTTTATATATATATATATATATATATATATATATATATATATGTATACTTATATGCAATGAATATGGACTTGAGCACACTCCGAGAGAAAGCGCAGGACAGGAAGGCCTGGCATGCTATGGTCCATGGGGTCACGAAGAGTCGGACACGACTGAACGACTGAACAACAAATGTATACTTATGCTGCACTTTGTGGTTTTAATTTTTGTGATCTGCCCAGAAAGCTTCAGCTATTGGGTGGTATAGAAATGAAATAAAGCCTTAAATGGTTGGAACAAATCACTTGAAGGACTGCCTTCACCCATATCAGCCTGCAAGCACTTTAAGATCAGAAAGAGAGGCCCTTCTCATTTGCCCACCCATGAGAGCAGTCAAGTGGATGACCACACATGAGAGGGCCTTCTCTGCAGTGGCCCCACACCTTTGGAACAAGCTGCCATCAGAGGTCCACCATGCTCCATCATTGCAGACTTTTAAGAAGGCCTTGAAAACATATTATTTTACCTTGGCCTCTCTTGAAATGACTGCTATTGTTGCTGTTACTGCTGTTAACATTGTTGCTGGTTTTATCGTTGGCTTTTATTGTTGTTTTTATGTTTTTATCACTTTTAATATTTTAACTGTTTTCATGTATTTTATTACTGTTAGCCGCCTTGGGAGGGCTTCTGCCCTGAAAGGTGGCCAAGAAATATTTTAAATAAATAAATAAATATAATATAAAATAAAATAAAATAAAAAGAAAGCAGCCAGATATGAGCAGAGGAGCCATGTGTGAACTGGCTCTGTGTCATCATTCAATTGCAGATCAAATGACACAGCTGAAAAAGCTAATACAGCATTTCTATGGCTGACTAGGTTATATTTTAGTTAACTGCTGGTCACCTCTCTGACTGAAAAGCAATGGTTCCTGCCATGCAAAGACACTATACTGGCTGAAGAATTCTTGGTAAACTGAATTGTCTACAAATTTTCAGCCTACAGTTAATCTGAATTGAGTTTGCAGGCTCCAGTTAGAATCCTGTCTGCAGATCTTCTCAATATAAATTCCAACTGGCTATTAAAAGGAAATCATGAAGAGGAAGCTGATTGCATTTTGTTGTTAAAAAGAGAAAATGCTGCCATCTTTGGAGCAGCAGAAGCTGATGTTTCTCTGTGAAGTTAATAAAGCCAGTGTTTGTTTCAGAGAACAGAGATGCGAATAGGTAAGACAATACATTCTGTAGGATAGTCTCTTGTGATTGTGTGAATGTACAAGCTTTTAATGAGTGCGGGCTGCATTTTGCTGTGCCAGTTAACCCCCACTGGGAAGATTTATGGTGCCATGTTTAAGAATGAATTTGTGATGAGCTGTTCAGAGAATTTGCTGAACTCATACATGGTGCAGCTTTGCCTGAAAAAATGTGGAAGTTGTGCACAGAGTGGCCTTTTCAGTTCACCATTACACCCTGGTATACACACGTAAACATGTTTACTTGATCTCATTGAAATGGACATTGTTTCAAAATATGCTCAGCATTACATTTGGCCACACAAATGAACAATCCACTTTCCGCTTTCAGAGTATCTGGTGAGGAGTAGATGTAACATCCCACCTCAAAAATCTGAGAACAATTCCAGAAGAGTTCTTGAATATGTCTCCTACTGTTGGGAGAGGAGAAAGACTTGCTTAGATATACCAAGGGAGTATGTTTTTCTTTATGTAATAAAAAAAGTCTAGCTTCAAATTGGCATAATTTTCGCAGATATATGCAATATATGAAAATGAGAAAGCTTCTATTTTACTAGCTAAGAAATGCATTTAGGAACATATATATATTCGGTGCACACCATAAACCGGTGAACAGTGAGAAAATCAATACAATTAATACTGGATTAAGGCACTTGCAACCAATTATGTCCAAGAGCGTACTTTGTGAGCCTGCAGACAGAAAAGTTAATACACATACTAGCAGATTCTCCACTATCAGGTGATTCAGTGACAAAATAGCATTCTTCATCTCCCCAAAAAGAGAATCCAGACAGAAGGATAGGCATGCGTATTTGCACATATTTAAATGCTTTAGCATCAACTAAAATATTTAAATATGGAAAGGTGGCAAAGATTTTTCTTGGTATACTTTGAAACCAAAAGAAGGGTTTTAAAAGCCTGTCTTTTTTCAATGGAAGCAGGGCCAGCCACCTCATTAGGCAGACTGAGGCAAATGATTCAGGTGGTGGAAAGGAAAGAGCACTGAATTGCAGCAAGTTGTGGTGAATTGCACAGTTGCACTGCACCCCAGCAGGTACTCTTGAGAGCCGTTCTCCCACCATGGCATTTGCCGCAGTGAGAGAGTAGCTGATGGGCTGTCTGGAGCAGCTGCCCACCCTCCCACAACACCCCCGCCCCGCCCCCCGCCCCACCGGCTTGCCTCAAGTCTTGCAAGAGGTGGACTGACATCTCATGAGGCTTCGGTCAAGCTCCCAGGAAGGAAGATGGCAGCAGACAGCAGTAGCTTCTTGCTTTGGGTCAGGCCTGAATTCGTGTTGACCCAAGATATGCCTCACTCACAACGCCAGCTGTCAAACATAACATATACCAAAAGAAACGGGGGGGGGGGAGCTATTCCACAATATTAGGAGATACTGGAGGATTCTGTTCAGGTTCATTTGTTTTTCTGGACAAGTGCCACTTACAAAGATGTACCTCATTTACACCTGCTCTTGATATTCCTGTGGACATGTCCCGATGAACACACTTCTCTCACTCCTTTACATTTTCTCCTTTCCTGTCCCAATACAAATACCAATGCATTCCCCATCCAGGCATGCTTTCTCTTGTGTCCATGCACCTAGATAATTATGACTTACCAATACATTTAATGCTCTGCATCAAAAAAGAAAGAAAGAGGGAGAGGGACCGTGAGCTGGGATCATGAAGTAACTCAGCTGAGTTTTGCTTCTATTAAAGTAAATTTAACAATTACATTTCTGTTGACGATTTGAAAACTTTACTCTGAGCTTATGCTGACGTTCCCAACAGGTTTGTTACTTCCGACTGCAGCTCTGACTTCATCCATGACAGCAAGGACAGTGGGCACTTGGTAGCTGGAAAGTTAGCCAGCAGTTTCTAGTAATTCAGAAGCTAAAACTGGGGTGCTAGATTTGGTGAAGTTGCTTGGCACCACTGCATATTGTTTCATCGATACATCCTTAATATCTAAAAGCATTGTTTTTACCAACCTAAATGGTACTTAATTACTAGTTCTATCTTGCGCTTTAGTGATACTCCAAAAAAAAGGCCTTGCACCCTTTGTCATATTGCTGAACTGGCAAACATTCTTTAGGGCATAATCCTATGCATATTTAGACATGGCTGACTGGGGAATGCTGGAAGTTGAAGGACTTTCCCCCCCTATAAATGTGCATAGGATTGCAACCTTAACGGCTGAATGTGGATGACAATGAAAGTAATCAGTTAGAAAAGCTAAGCGCACACACTGTGCTATGTCATGTATTTTGGCTATTTGAGTACATCTTTACTTAATGGTCTGTCAAGTTTTTAAACAAACAACAGAATGACATTCTCGATGTCCAGTTCTTTTCAGTGATCAGTTCCTTTTATGAATACTTTTATTGTATAGTACTATAATCCAAAACAAAAACTGCAATGTGCATCATAAGCAAACATATAGCCAAGGATGTTAGCTGCTCAAGGGTATCAAGATGCTGGTTGTCTCAGATTCACCTTGAAGAAAAATCTGCACAGAGATTGCAAAGCCAGTAAATGAAATCTTAATGGCTAGCCTCTGAAATGCATTGCTGGAAGGTGCTCAGATAAAAAGCATGGAGCATCACATGAAAATTAATATGCCATTTCTAGCTGCAAAACGTTTAGGCCCTGTCTTAAATCTGGGGCCTGGTTCAGCCAGGACCGACGCACTAAAGAGATTCAAAAGTACCAATATGACTCGAGTCCACTTCTGTGAAAAGAATAATAGAGTTTATTGATGGAAAAATGGATGCAAAGGATAAAAGCAAAGATGAAGCTTACATACACCCCTTAAGTCTCAGTTCAGTCACTCCAGTTCCCAAAGAAGTGATGGGTGCCACCCTGGGGCTGGTTATCTGAGCAGGTGGTGCACCTCTCCCCTCTCAGACGAGAACAGGGAGCAGGCCAATCTGCTCAGGATTTTATAGAGGTAGTTTCATCATCTAGTTCAGACTGTCAGAAGACACACACATACACATACCCCTTCCCCCAGAAGGAGAAGGGGGGGCTTTTCTCTTCTGGCAGAAAAGTAAGCTTCTCACAGCATAGAAAGAAACATCCTTATCATCTAGAAGGTACACACTATGAAGAGCAACTACTGTGCATTGTCTAATTTCTGCTAGTGGCAAATAGCATGGCCTTCACTGTACAGCTATGAAAACCAACTCTAACTTCATAAAAATTGCCAACTGCTATAACAAATTAGTATACCTATGCTAGTAAACACTGCACATGACCCTGTGTAAATTCACACCTGACTCCTCGCCATTCTTCCAAAACCGAACCCAGTACAGGCCCACTCACATAGACCTGAACACCAGTTGCTGGGAGGATACTATTGCATTCGTGTCCTAGGTTGTGAGCTTCTCATGGGCATTTAGTTGGCCATGGTAGGAACAATGCTGGACTAGATAAGGTTTTGGTTTGATCCAGCATGGTTCTTATTATGTCCTAGAAGTTCCCACCAGTTTCAGGTATTAAAGTTGGCTTCTGAGATCATGCTGAGAAAGTTGGGGTGAACCATGGATCTGCTTTTTTGAAATACTGGGGTGGGAAAAGGGAAGAACGTAAGTCGTCTAACACAGAGTTTCCCTTTTGGAAGTTACACCAGAAGTGCAAAAGTGGATGCATGCAAATCACTCAAACATCTCCTTTCCCTGCTTCAGCACACCACCTGAAACCTAGTTATAAGTCATAATTCTAGATCTGGAAGAGGAGTTGCTACAGTGAGGAAGCTTAGGAATTCCTTCACCACACCAGCCACATACAACTATCTGAAGATCAAAACTGAGTAAAGGATCTGGGATAATAATTATTTTCTGCCCCTTCCTTTTTCCTTGCCTCCAGCAACAGTTGTTGGTTCTGACAATATACTGGCAGCTGACCTGAGCCACAAGAAGAAGAAGAAAACCCCTCATGTTTGGAGTCATAGTTGCAAACTCAGATCAGAAAAGCAATCAGGTGAAAAAGACCTACATGACTGATTTACAAACTTTACCACAAAGGAACCATGGGGAAGAAGCAGCAGTCACATTTCTGTGGTAAAATGTGAAGGATTCCTCTAAAACAAGTTTGGGAAGAATGTAGACCTAGATTATGAATTCATATATGTCTACTATACAAGGGGGTTGGACTCGATGGTCTTGTAGGCCCCTTCCAAGCCTATGATTCTATGACAGTGAAAATAATTCAACCACACTTTGTACTGTAAATTACTCAGACCTTAAGTCCTGACTGATAGAGATGAGAAAAGCATGTGATCCTGACACCCGGACCCCCAAATGAGGCTCTGTTATCTATTGAACGAACTTGAACTCTTAATACAAGAGGGAAATTATGACTTGATAGGTGTAACTGAGACTTGGTGGGATGACTCTCATGACTGGAATCCAGCAATTGAAGGATATAACTTGTTCAAAAAGAACAGGAGGAAAAGAAAGGGAGGTGGGGTTGCACTATATGTGAAAAATATATCTCTGCACAGAAATACAGGAGGATGAGCTTGGTAGCCCCATCGAGAGCATCTGGGTTAAAATAAATGCAGCAAAGAATAAAAGGAACATGGCGGTCGGAGTCTACTACCGGCCACCCAATCAAGGAGAAGACGACGATGAAACTTTTGAAAAGCAAATAGCCAATGTTTCAAGGAAGCATGATGTAGTAGCAATGGGGGACTTCAATTTCCCCGATATTTGTGGGGAGATAAATTCTGCAAAACATGGCCCCTCCAGAAAATTCCTGACTTGTGTGGTGGATACCTTCCTCCTACAGAAAGTAGAGGAAGGAACTAGAGGATTTGCTATCCTTGACATGATCCTAACCAACAGAGATGACTTAGTGGATAAAGTAGCAGTTACAGGAACTCTGGGGGAAAGCGACCATGTTATACTTGAGTTCATGTTTCTAAAGGAAGCAAAAGCCGAGTGTAGCCAAACGCATACCCTGGATTTTAGGAAAGGTGATTTTAATAAACTCAGAACAATGATAAGTAAGGTTGCATGGCAAGCGACTCTAACAAGAAAAGGAGTCCAAGATGGGTGAGAGCTTTTAAAAAAGGAAATTCTAAAGGCACAATCACAAACAATTCCAACAAGAAGAAAAGGTGGAAGACAACAGAAGAAGCCAGTGTGGCTTCACAACAAGCTTAGAGATGACCTGAAAATAAAAAAAGCACACATATAGGGAGTGGAAGGAAGGCCAAGCAACAATGGAAGAGTACAGGCAGGGAGCACAGAATTGCAGGGAGGGCGTCAGGAAGGCTAAAGCTGAGAACGAGCTGAGGTTAGCAAGGGATGCTAAAAACAACAAAAAAGCTTTCTTCAGCTATGTGCATAGTAAAAGGCAGAGGAAATAAATGGTGGTTCAGCTATTAAGTAAGGATGGCAAAACGATAACAGATGACAAAGAAAAGGCAGAGGTGCTCAATTCCTACTTTGGCTCAGTCTTCTCCCAAAAGAGGGTCTATGACCTCCCTGGCAAAGGTGAAGTACAGGCTGAAGGGGCAGGATTGCAGCTTGAGATCGATAGGCATATGGTCAAGGAACACCTCATTACTTTGAATGAGTTCAAATCTCCAGGGCCAGATGAACTGCATCCTAGAGTAATAAAGGAACTGGGAGAAGAACTCTCAGAACCACTGTCTTTTATCTTTGAGCAATCATGGAGGACGGGTGAAATGCCAGATGACTGGAGGAAGGCTAATGTTGTCCTTATCTTCAAAAAGGGTAAAAAAGAGGAACTTGGGAACTACAGACCAATCAGTCTGACATCAATCCCAGGGAAAAGTCTGGAGCAGATTATAAAGCACCTTGAAAACACCTTGAAAGCATCTGTAAGCACCTTGAAAACAATGCAGCAATCACTTGAAGCCAACATGGATTTGTCAAGAACAAATCCTGCCAGACGAATCTGCTTTCACTTTTTGATCAAGTAACCTCCCTTGTGGACTGTGGGAATGCTGTAGACATAATATACCTCGACTGCAGCAAAGCTTTCGACAAAGTGCCCCATGATATCCTGATGAGCAAACTAGCTCAAAGTAGGCTAGATGAAACAACGATCCGGTGGATCCACAGTTGGCTACAGAATCGGACTCAAAGAGTGCTTATCAATGGGATCTTCTCAAACTGGGAAGAGGTAACGAGCAGGGTACCGCAGGGCTCAGTCCTGGGCCCAGTGCTCTTCAACATTTTTATGAATGACTTGGAGGAGGTGGTGCAGGAAATGCTGATCAAATTTCCAGATGACACAAAATTAGGTGGGATAGCTAATACTTTGGAAGACAGAAACAAAATTCTGGATAGACTGGAGCGCTGGGCAGAAAACAACAGAATGACATTTAATAGGGATAAATGCCAAGTTCTGCACCTAGGAAAAAGAAACCAAATGCACACTTACAAGATAGGGGATATGTGGCTCAACAACACTACAAGTGAGAAGGATCTTGGAATTGTTGTCGATCACAAGCTGAATATGAGCCAACAATGTGATGTGGCTGCAAAAAAGACAAATGCTATTTTGGGCTGCATTAATAGAAGCATAGCTTCCAAATCCCAGGAAGTACTAGTTCCACTCTACTCAGCACTGGCTAGGCCTCATCTGGAGTAACGTGACCAGTTCTGGGCACCGCACTTTAAGAAGGATGCAGACAAGCTGGAGAGGGTTCAGAGGAGGGCAACAAAGATGATCAGGGACTGGATACGAAGCCCTATGAAGAGAGACTGAAAGAACTGGGCATGTTTAGCCTTGAGAAGAATGAGGGGAAATAAGATATCATTCCTCAAGTACTTGAAAGGTTGTCACAGAGAGGAAGGCCAGGATCTCTTCTCCATCATCCCAGAGTGCAGGACACAGAACAATGGGACCAAGTTACAGGAAGCCAGATTCCAGCTGAACATCAGGAAAAACTTCCTGACTGTTAGAGCAATACGGCAATGGAACCAATTACCTAGGGAGGTGGTGGGCTCTCCCACACTGGAGGCATTCAAGATGAAGCTGGACAGCCACCTGTCAGGGATTCTCTGACTTGGTTTCCTGCATTGAGCAGGGGATTGGACTCGATGGTTTTGTAGGCCCCTTCCAACCCTAGTATTCTATGATTAGCTACATTACAAAGGATAACTTAGCAACTATTTACTTACTTACTTACTTACTTACTTACTTACTATGCTTATATGCCACCTTTCTGCCAAGGCATTGAAGGCAAAACAGAGTTAAAATAATGACTTACTATTTAATGGACACATGACAAAAGGGAGGAAGGAAAAAGGAACATACATAGGCAAATTCAGGAAGCATGGCCATGGCTTGAGTCAAGTTGCAACTGGTCTTAGCTAGGCTAGACACTGTGATAAATCTATATCTGCCACACAGTTATGTCACAAGTACCTCCTTCAGGTCACAAACTGGCAAAGACAACAGAAAGTGAGTCAGGGCATAGTCTGAAGAGCAGTCTTGGCTTTAATGCCCACCTGCACATCTCCCAAAAAAGAGGACACATGTCATCCAAAAAAGAGGATGAAAGGGGACATCAATTTGCATAAAACATGCCTATGCTAACTGATATGTATAGACACAGATTTAGAAATCATTCCTATAATTTAAATAGAAATACAGACAGTGCCGGTTTTGGCTGATAGACTGCATTACAACATCGGTTCAAGCAGATCAGGTAGGATGTATTAAACATAGAGAGGGGCCTGATAATTTTAGATTAGTCATTGATCTGATAGCTTTATGGCACAGTCCTATGGCCACTTGACAGTGGCTAGATGGCCATACGATTTTTCAGTTCCCAGAAATCCAGTTCCCCACCACCACCACCCTGGAAGAGATGTGGTTCGTCCCCAGCTCTGCACTCAGAAGAGCAGTGCAGAGTGGCCGAAAATTGGGCATTCCCAGGGGCAGGGATGTGGGGCTGGCACATGAATTGGGTTCAAGCCCACTAGCCCTGCTTTCCCCTACCGCCGTGCTCTTCCCTAGCGCCAGCCCCACAACAACACTTCCCGCTTTTATGCAAAGAGGAAAAGGGGCAGGGTGGATGTAGGGGTATCAAAGTATGACAGGCGGAGGGAAAATCCCATTGAAATGCACTGTGTTACTATTATAGCCATGCCAAATAATGACATGCCAAAGCTTAGTCCCATGCAAGTGACATGCAAAGTCACCCTGCAATGTCTCCCACCAGGGGCACTGTAGGCAAGTTCCATGCATCACCACTAGGGAGAACCCTGTGACACAAAATGGTGGATGGTGCAGAAAATGGCCACCATGCTTCGGACTTCTGAATCTGAATCTGAATCGGTGCACAGGCCTAATACATATATACACATTTCAAATGTATGCATGAAATTGATATATTCAAATCTATGTAGCCACATTTTTTTTCTTTTTCTTTCTTTCCTTTGAAATTTTACAATTAAAAATAAGATTTTTTTAAAAAAGAAAAAAGTACACTACATCGGTGTGCCTGCCTGCTCAGTTTACTGTTCAGGTGCTGTTGATGGCCAACTTCAAGGCCCCTACTCTCCAGGCTTCTTATGGTACTTTTCCTTAAACTGGCCTTGGACTGGACAGACTTTCCAGTAAAGCAGTGGTGTAGAACCTCAGGCCTGGAGCCAAATCTAGCAATCCTGAGGGTCCCAATCTGGTCCTCTAAGGTTCCTCAGAAGGCCATGTCCCCCATGGTACATGCCATCTCCAGGGACATCCCTTCTCCTAGAATGCTCGGCTCTAAGGAAGGACACCTCACAGCTAGACATTTGGGCATGGCTGCCTCTCTGAAGAGCCGTTCTGGCTGCTTCTCCAGCCGATGTGGTTTGTCAGAGAGCTTGGCTGCCCTGCAAATGGGTGGCGGCAGCAATTAGAGATGTACGAAAGGCACTTACCTTTCGTGGATTATGCTGATGGGGGGGAGGCGCTCCGTCCCTCCCCCCAGAATCCTGGACGGGGGGGGAGGCGCTCCGTTCCTCCCCCCCCCCCGGAATCCTGGCCAGCCGGCTGTGCTCCACAGGGATTCTGCAGCGCCGCCGGCCGACTCCGCCAGCAGCCAAACATCCGGCCGCTGGCTAGCAGGGATGCAAATGGCGGCGGCCGTAGCCGCCGCCATTTGCGTCCCTGCAGTCAGCCGTGACAGGCTACGTAAATGTTTACGTAGCCTATCACGGCTGACTTTAAAAAAACAAAAACGCGCGTACGGAAATGGCAGCGGCCACAGCCGCTGCCATTTGCTTTCCTTATTTTAGCACATCTTAGTCTACGTAAATGTTTACGTAGACTAAGACGTGCCAAAATAAGGAACGCAAATGGCGGCGGCCGTGGCCGTCGCCATTTGCATACATGCGTTGTTTGTTTTTTTTAAAAAGTCAGCCGTGATAGGCTACGTAAACATTTACGTAGCCTATCACGTTTTTTTCAAAAAACCTAGCCATGATAGGCTACATAAATCTTTACGTAGCCTATCACGTTTTGTTTTTTTTTAACTGGAAATGGAGGCAGCCGGTCAGAAGACTGGCTGCCGCTGCCGCCGCTGGAGCCACCACTGCCAGGAAGATCCGCCCAAGGTAAATCTCATCCCGGGGGGGTGGGCCGTTCCGCCACCGATTTCGGGGGGCCGAATGCGCTGGCATTCAGCCTCCCCGAGATCCGTGGCGGAATTTTCGTACATCCCTAGCAGCAATGCAATAGGGAGGTTGGGGAGGAGGAAGGGAGACAGATGCAGCAGGCAGACAGGGAAGAGGGAGACAGATATGGGGGGAGGAGGAAGAGAAATGTGGCAGGCAGGGGGGGATGAGGAAGACAGACATGGTAGGAGGAAGACAGATGCAGTGGGCAGGGGGAGGACAGATGTGGCAGGTGAGGGCAAGGGCAGCTTTCACACTGAATTTATTTTTCCAAAGTGGCTCCTCTTGAAAAATAGTGAAGACCACTGCGCTATAATAAATGAAGGGCTGTCCTCTGTAAAGTAGGACACACATGGCCATCCTAGTCTTGGTTCTTTGTTCCTTTTCACTCAGTGGCCAATACAGCTGGATGGACTGCTGCCGTAAATGCATATAACATTGGCACAACATTCCCCTTTCAGAGTGTGGACAAGGTGTGTGGGCAAAGTACAGCTCAGAGGTGAGCTTCTTAACCCCCAGTGCCTCCTGGGGCAGCCTTAACACACAGTTGAGCTCTTAATAATTATTGCTTTGGATTCCTGCTCAGATCTATCCATTACCATCACACACTTGATTTTTGGAGGAACCTGGGACAACTTTGGTTTTCCTAAATGCTCAAAGAGTTCTTTTGCTGACTCATTTGGACTTTTTATTTTTCCTTGCAGCAGATTTGAAATTAACTTATTGCAGAAGAGTGACCATTAAGTATGGGGAAATTACCTTACTTCTGTGTGCCTTAGCAACAGAGATTTCACTCTCGTTGCCATAACAACTGCAGCGTGCACATCAAGGTCACCAAACCCACTTTGCTTCCTGCCTGCAGCTACATTTGATGCCTTCCTCTCCGTGCCTCCTTTTATTGTAGTTTTCATGAAGGATAGCTTGTTAGGAAAGGCACTTTTTCACCTACCGTGTAAACAAGCATAGGGAGATGAGAGTTTACCGAACCAACACTTATGTCTTGAGGGGGATAGAGCTGGCTTTCACTGGAAAACAGCCTTCAGGGTAGGAAACCACAATTCAGTATAATTTCTTTTCATGTAAAACACAAGAAAACAATGCAAAGCTAAACAAATATGGAGATGGCAATAGAATTTGCAGTGCACACCAAGAAATATTGAATGTCGTTTTCACCTCCAAGAAAAGGCCATAAAATGTTCCCTGTACTGGGAAACTAAGAGAGAAATCAATGGGAATTCCTCTTTATTTGGATGGTTTGCACCATACATGATTCTCTCTTGGCGTAAACTAATATCTCCTAAATTACTGTCATTTATGGGCCTTAGAATCTCAGCTTTTAGAGGGTGTGGCATTATCACTGCAAAAATATTAGCTATTTCTTTTGGCTAGTCTATGAGAACTCTGGCAAAATAATAATAGAAGAGGGAGAGGAAGAAGAGAACAATCTTTGGACACCACAAGGGAATTATTGGAAATTCAGAAATGATCTACTAAAACAGAATATTTAACTTAAGTGTGGGTTCTATACTGCTATTCCACCTTTCCACAATTGCTTGAAGGGGCTCACCATGGATATGGATTGACATGATGGCAAGGTTTCCACAAAAGGGAGAGAGAAGGCGGGCAGAAAATGTGTAATAATGTAAAGCTCTCCACTTAGCCAGCATGCTTATTTGCATAAGGTTCTATCCAAAGGAAAGGGTTGCAAGGGTAGACATTTCAAGTGGTGTGACAGTTGAAGTGACAATTAAACATTTTTCTCCTAAGGGCTCAGGCAACATGTGAGGGAGCTTTACCCAAGTAACTCAGAAAATTATGGTTGAAAACTCCCCACTCCCCCCGCCCCCAGTAATACTAAATCTCAGGCTCAGCCTGAAATTGATTGGCAATAGATTCAGGACTGCCAAACGAAAGTATTTCTTCACACAACAAGCCCCCCCTTCACATGTTACTTGCATGAAGGGACAAGACATGTAGAGGAAGGGCAATAAATCAGATAAATACATAAATACATGGGCTGCAGGACCACGGCTTGCTTTATTTATATAAGAATATTTACATGCCACCTCCCATTTTAAAAATACCAAAGCAGTTTACAGCACATTATAAGATGATACATCATTACAGAAAAGCACAAATACATCCAGGGCACAATCCTGTGCATGTTTAGACCGAAAAAGTCCTATAACTCCCAGCATTCCCCAGCCACGATGGACGTTTTTCTGTCTAAACATGCATAGGATTGTGACCTTAGACAAATTACTGGTTAGGAAAAGCCCAGGTAAACAAGTACAATTTTAATAATCATCAAAAGCGCGTGATCACAGTGCTACTTCCCTCCTACAGCGGTGGGGGACCCATTTGGATGGGCTGCCCCAGGAGACTGATGGAATCCAATGGATTCCTGAATGCTCTTGGGCATTTTCCAGTGGAAGGGGCTGGTAATCCAGCCAAGGCCCTAGCCTCACTGTGGAACAGTGAGATGCAGAGGATTTGACTGCACCTGACTGCCCTCTCCAGCACTGTAGTGCCTGCTCCTCTCCTTGGTATACTGGGGAGCTGCGGTCACTGAAACAGGCTGGACGTCAGCTACAGAGCAAATGGGGTAAGACTCAAAGCGAAGATGACTAAGCATGTTGTAGAGCACATAACCGTGCCTATTGCATGGCTGTGTGGGCAGCAAAGAAGGCTTATTTTGCTGCCTCCATCGCGTCCTAAAGTAGCTGTCCAGCGGAACTCTTCCAGGTGGTCCAAAGGTTGTTAACACCCACCCCAGCAAATGGGGCCCTGGCCCTGTCAAGGACCCGCTGTGACCTGTTTGCATCACCCATAGAGGACAAAATTGCTTGTCTCCACACCAAACTTGAAGCTGTTGTTATCTAGGGACGAAACACCTACCGGGCTCCACGCCGGGCAATCCGCGGTGTGGGGGAGGTGCTCCATCCCTCCCCCCGGAATCCTTGATGGGGGGGAGGCGATCCGGTCCTCCCCCCCTCCTCCCCCCCCGGAATCCTGCCTGGCTGGCTCCGCTCCGCGGCCAAGCCATGGAGCCGCCAGCCGGCTCCGGCCGCCCGCAGCCAGATATCCGGCCGCTGGGCAGCCCTGCAGGGACGAAAATGGCAGCTGTCGTACCCGCCACCATTTGCGTCCCTGTATTGAGCTGTGATAGGCTATGTAAATATTTACGTAGCCTATCACGGCAGGGGGAAAAACCCCAGCGTACACAAATGGCAGTGACCGCCGCCATTTGCGTACGCTGGGTTCCCCCCCCCCCGCCGTGATAGGCTACATAAATACTTACGTAACCTATCATTGCCTCCACAGGGATGCAAATGGCATCCCTGTGTTAGCCGTGATAGGCTACGTAAGTATTTACATAGCCTATCACGGCTATAAAGAGGAGGAAGCGAATGGCGGCCACAGGACGGCCACCATTCGCAACGCAGCACGGACAGGAGCAGGTAAGTGCTCCATTTCATTTGCCTTTTGTGGGTTGGGGGTGGCGGGGACTTCGTCCCGCGCGCCTTTTGTGGGTTGGGGGTGCGGGGGCTTCGTTCTGCGATGGATTTCAGGGGGCCGAATGCACTGGCATTCGGCCTCACCGAGATCCGTCGTGGAATTCTCTGACATCCCTATTGTTATCACAGTTCCAGTTGAGGTGTCTGATGCCACCATCTGCCTGATTTTGTAGGATCAGTTCCAGTTCCTATGGCCTGATGATGTGGACAAGGTGCTTGCAGCAATGCAACCAACCACGTGCCCTCTCAATCCCTGCCCCTCTTGGCTAATACAAGCTAGCTGAGGAGGTATGACTGGGTGGGTTCAGAGAGTGATAAATGCTTCCCTGTGGGAAGGGGTGGTCCCTGCTGTCCTTAAGGAGACAGTAGTGTGGCCACTCCTGAAGAAGCCCACTCTGGACCCAATGGTACAGACAACTACCGCCTACTCAGAAATACGCCTTTTTTAGAGAAGGTACTTGAGAGGGTTGTGGCGGAACAACTGCAGGCGTTCTTGGAGGATACCGATTATCTAAACCCATTCCAGTCTGGGTTTTGATCTGGTTATGGGACAGAATCAGCCTTGGTCACTCTGATGGATGACCTTTATCGAGAGAGGGACAGGGGGAGTGCAACCCTATTAATTCTGCTCAACCTCTCATCAGCTTTTGATACTATCGACCATGGTATCCTCCTGGATTGACTCTGTGGGATGGGTATTGGAGGCACTGTGTTACAGTGGCTACGGTCCTACCTATGGGGCCGATTTCAGACAGTAATATTGGGTGGCTATGCCTTATTTATTTATTTATTTATTAAATTTATTAATCGCCCATCTGACTGGTCACCCAGCCACTCTGGGCGATGTACAACCCACCATAAACAATTTAAAACAATAAAATTTTACCATAAATTTTTTTTTTAAAAAAAATACCCTAACCCACCCCAAATGCCTGCCTGAACAACCACGTTTTTAATGCACGACGGAAGCTCATTAAAGAGGGGGCATGACGGAGTTCCCTAGGGAGGGAGTTCCACAGAGTGGGGGCCACCACAGAGAAGGCCCTCTCCCTCGTCCCCACCAGTCTAGCTGTCCTGGCTGATGGGACAGAGAGAAGGCCTTCCGAGGCTGATCTTGTTAAGCGGCCTGTCTGGTGTTGCTGGAGGCGCTCCTTAAGATAGGCTGGGCCAGAACCATATAGGGTGTTAAAGGTCAAAACCAACACCTTGAATTTGGCCCGGAAAACAACTGGTAACCACTGCAACTCCTTCAGCACTGGAGTGATGTGATCTCGCCAGCGGCTGCCTTTAATCAGGCGAGCCGCCGCGTTCTGTACCAGCTGCAGTTTCCGAACCGTCTTCAAGGGTAACCCCACGTAGAGCGCATTACAGTAGTCTAAACGAGAGAAGACCAGGGCATGTACTACCGATGGGAGCAGATGGTCAGGAAGGTAGGGGCGCAGCCGCCGTATCAGATGGAGTTGATACAGCGCTGTCCGGCCCACAGCTGACACCTGAGCCTCCATGGACAGCTGGGAGTCCAAAATGACCCCCAGGCTGCGGACCTGGTCTTTCAAGGGTAGCTGTACCCCATTCAACACCAGGTCAACATCCCCCAGCCTCCTCCTGTCTCCCACCAAAAGTACCTCGGTCTTGTCAGGGTTGAGCTTCAGCTTATTCCTCCCCATCCAGCCACTCACCATCTCCAGACATTTGGACAGGGATTCTACGGCCAACCTTGGTGAAGATTTGAATGAGAGGTAGAGCTGAGTGTCATCCGCATATTGATGACACTGCACCCCAAACCTCCTGATGATAGCCCCCAGTGGCTTCACATAGATGTTAAATAGCATCGGGGAGAGGATGGAACCCTGTGGCACCCCACAAGTAAGTGGCCACGGGTCCGAAACCTCCTCTCCCAGTGCTACCCTCTGGTACCTGCCAGAGAGGAAGGACTGGAACCACCGCAATACAGTGTTTCCAATGCCCAACCCCTCCAGGCGGTCCAGGAGGATACCGTGGTCAACGGTATCAAAAGCCGCTGAGAGGTCGAGGAGAACAAGGAAGGAGCATTCACCCCTATCCAGAGCCCTCCTCATATCATCCACCAAGGCGACCAAGGCCGTTTCTGTCCCATGCCCAGGCCTGAAGCCCGACTGAAATGGGTCTAGATAATCAGTTTCTTCCAAGTGTGCCTTCAACTGCACCGCCACCACCCGCTCAATCACCTTGCCCAAAAATGGCAGATTTGAGACTGGGCGAAAGTTGTTCAGAACTTGAGGATCCAAGGAGGGCTTCTTTAAGAGCGGTCTTATCACTGCCTCCTTGAGGGCTGATGGCATCACTCCCTCCTCAAGGGAGGCGTTCACTACCGCCTTGATCCCCTCACCCAGTCTCTCTCTGCAGCTCATAATGAGCCAAGATGGGCAAGGATCAAGTAAGCAGGTGGTTGGCCTTACAGATGAAAGCACCTTGTCCACTTCATCAGGAGGAAGAAGCTGGAACCGATCCCACAAAACCGGTTTGCCACAGGCCGCCTCTTGCTCACTAACTGTATCCACAGTGTGCAGAGTAACACACCTAATCTGATCAATTTTATCTGCAAAGTGCCTTGCCAAAGCCTCACAGGAGGCCTTAGAATGCTCCAGTGGTTCTGGAGCCACAGGACCGACCAGGCTGCGGACCACTTGGAACAGCCTCCTGGGGCAGCACTCTGCAGACGCGATAGAGGCAGCATAATATTCCTTTTTTGCTGCCTTCACCGCCACGTGATAGGCTGAAGATATAGCTCTAGCCCGTGTCTGATCGTCTTTGGAGCGAGACTTCCGCCACCGGCGCTCTAGCCGTCTCACCTCCTGTTTCAGAGCTCGTAACCGCGGATTGAACCATGGTGCAGTCCGAGCCCTGTTCAGGGGGAGAGGGCGTTTCGGAGCCACCCGATCTAATGCCCCAGTGATTGCGGCATTCCAGCCACCCACCAGGGTCTCGACCGAGTGGCCGTTGGCATGCCCCAGAGAATCCCCAAGCGCGTTCAGGAATCCATTTGGATCCATAAGACGCCTGGGGCGGACCATTTTAATGGGTCCTCCACCCCTGCGGAGGGGTTGTGGAACCGAGAAGTCCAACATCACCAGATAGTGATCTGACCATGACAAGGGGGTGGTGGATATACCCCCGACTTCCAGATCACTCCCCGCTTCTCCAGAAACAAACACAAGGTCTAGTGCATGACCGGCTACATGGGTGGGCCCAGTTAGAATATGGTGCAGCTCCCAGGAGGCCATGGTCTCCATGAAGTCCCGAGGTGCTCCTGTGAGGATGGCCTCCGAATGTACGTTGCAGTCCCCCAACACCAGTAAGTTAGGGGACTGCACACGCACATCAGAGACCACCTCAAGCACCTCGGCCAGGGAGTCAGTCGTGCAGCGGGGTGGACGGTACATGAGCAGAATCCCCAGACTGCCCTTCGGGCCCAACCTCCAGTACATGCACTCAACAACCTTGGTCTCCCGGAGTGGGGGTCTGGTGAAGACCAAGGACTCTCGGTAGATAACAGCCACTCCCCCTCCCCGATCCCCAGCCCTCGGCTGCTGTGCATACGAAAATCCAGCTGGACACATGGCTGCAAGGGTTGGAGCAGCAGCCTCGGCCAGCCAGGTCTCCGTAATACATGCCAGGTCTGCACCCTCATCCAGGATCATGTCATGGATGAGGGAGGTTTTCTGGGTAACAGACCTGGCATTGCAGAGCAGCAAACGAAGGCCAGAAGATGGGGTCACGCCTCCCCCAGCCATCCTTTGGCTCTGGACAGGCCCGGAGCAGGGGACAGATACTACACATCTCTCCCTTGTTCCCCTTAGCTGGCATGGCCTGCCCCTAGCGCTCCGCCAGCGCCTGCCGCCCAGCCTCGGTATGTTCTGGCCCCCAACACTCCCCCCACTGCCTCCATCAGGTGGATACATGCCCCCTCGCTCCCGCCTATCAGGCAGGCTACCCACCCCTAAAAACACAACAAAATCCCCCCCAACAAAATAAAACAAACAAACAAAACAATTAAAATCCCCTTAAAAATGCCAGGCAGGAGTCCACAGGGAAGGCCTGGTGGCGGTGGTAGCAGCGACGGCGGCAGCAGGGCCAGCGGCTGCAAGCACGCCTCTTCCCCGGTGGTGGTGGTGGTGGCTTCTCCTGCAGGCCCTGGCTCTCCCAGGCCACCTCAGCCAGCCAGCTTATGTAGCCCCTCCAGGGAGGGGCAGGTGGAGCAGCACAGCTGGCTCGGTACCTGGGGGCCTGGTCCTGCAGGGACTGGCGGTCTGCCAGGCAGAAGTCCACAAGGAAGGCCTGGTGGTGGTGGCAGCGGCGGCGGCAGCAGGCCCAGCGGCGGCGGCAGCAGGCCCAGCGGCGGCAAGCACGCCTCTTCCCGGGTGGTGGTGGTGGTGGCTTCTCCTGCAGGCCCTGGCTCTCCCAGGCCACCTCAGCCAGCCAGCTTATGTAGCCCCTCCAGGGAGGGGCAGGTGGAGCAGCACAGCTGGCTCGGTACCTGGGGGCCTGGTCCTGCAGGGACTGGCGGTCTGCCAGGCAGAAGTCCACAAGGAAGGCCTGGTGGTGGTGGCAGCGGCGGCAGCAGCAGGCCCAGCGGCGGCAGCAGCAGGCCTCTTCCCCGGTGGTGGTGGTGGTGGCTTTTCCTGCAGGCCCTGGCCTTAGCCCCTCAGCAATTGAGCTGTGGGGTGCAGCAGGGTACCATCTTGTCCCCAGTGTTGTTTAGCATCTATATGAAGCCTCTGGGAGTGGTCATTAGGGTTTGGCGCTAAATGCCATCAGTATGCTGATGACATGCAGCTCTATCTCCCTGTGACATCTGAATCAGGAGAGTCTGTGCAAGTCCTGGACCAGTGCCTGAACTCAGTAATGGGCTGAATGAGGGCCAGTAAACTGAAACTGAATCCTGGCAAGATGGACGCCCTGTGGGTGAGTGGTTATCAAGTCCAGGAGATCGGCTCATTGCCTGTTCTGGATGGGGTTGCACTCCTTCTGAAAGATCAGGTCCATAGTCTGGTGGTACTGCTAGATCCATCACTGTCACTGGAAGCTTCGACTGGTTCTCCAGCTACGGCCTCTCCTGGACAGGGACAGCTTGGCCACAGTGGTACAAGCATTACCTCAAGACTGGATTACTGCAATGCACTCTGTGTGGGACTGCCCTTGATGCTGGTCTGGAAGCTGGAGCTAGTGCAGAATGCAGCAGCTCAGCAGTTGTCAGGAGCTGCCCCTTTTCAGCATGTAACTCCTATGCTGAGGGAACTGCACTGGCTGCCTATTTGCTACTGGGCCAGATTTAAGGTATTAGTACTCGTGTACAAAGCACTAAACAACTTGGGACCAGGATACCTGAGCGAGTGCCTTCTTCTTTACCAACCTGCCCGGTCACTGAGGTCATTGGAGGGCTTGCTCCTGGTGGTTCCACATGGACCTATAGCCCAGTTGGAGTCCACCAGGAAAAGAGCCTTCAGCATGGTGGCCCCCTTCCTGTGGAATTCCCTGCCTTTGGAGGTCAGGCAAGCACCAACGTTGTATTGTTTTCGGCACCTTCTGGAGACATTGCTATTTCAAGAGGCCTTCCCTGAGTGACCAGCTGCAGTTTACCAAGTTCAGAATTTGCTCTTTTAAAATGTTTTAATTGTTTTAATTATGGGGTTTAATTATTTTTTCTTGTCGTTCACCACTCTGAAATCTTTGATGTGGAGCAGTATATAAATATTGTAAATTAAATAAATATTTTTATTTATTTATTTATTTATTTCTATATTGCCCAATAGCCGGAGCTTCACAAATATTAAAACCAAAGAGCACACAATAAATAAATTATCATCAGTGCCTGATGTATCACAGAGGGGAGGTCATTGCAGAGGGAGGCTGCCACCACAAAAAACTGTATAAATACCAATAGAAATAACAAATCAGACACCAAGAAAAATGCAGGCATGCCTGCAAGTAACAGCAGATGATGTGGCAACTCTCTCCCTTCCATTTCTACACATATCTAGTAGGAGCATACGTAGAGTGTAGCATTTCTATGGAAGGTAACTGCCCTCAGAATATTCTAGAAGAATATTCTAGAGAGCCAGCATGGTGTAGTGGCTAGAGTGTTGGACTGCGAGCTGGGAGATCCTGGTTCTAGTCCCCACTCGGCCATGGAAGCTCACTGGGTGACTTTGGGCCAGTCACACACTCTCAGCCCAACCTACCTCACAGGGTTGTTGTTGTGAGGCTAAAATGGAGAGGAGGAGGAAAATGTAAGCTGCCTTGGGTTCCTTGCAAGAGGAAAAAGGGCGGGAAATAAATGCAATAAATAAATAAATAAGTTCAGCCTGACCTGTTATAGTTGTACCAAACTGGTGAGAAAGCTTGATCACAGGCCTGTTTTAGAGGACTCAAGTATTTTTTTTCCCCTTTAAAGTTCCATTTGGAACAATTTTCACAGGTTATCTGAGTGAAGTAAATGTCTAACAAGGCAATCCTATATGTGCCTACTCAAATGCCAGCTCCATTCAGTTCAATGGGACCTATTGTCAGGAAGTGAGTACAGGATTATACCCTAAAGTCCATTAAAGTCTTTTGTTTGACCTACTTCAACACTTTATAATTTATTTTTGTAATTCTCAACTCAGGGCAATGTAGAAATAAAAACTAGTTGAAATGATTTAACAACTTTAGGGAACAATCCTATCGGTATGGCCATAAGCCTCCAAACTTGGAGGCTTGCGGCTATACAATGCAGAGCGGGAGGAGCAGCAGGGGTGATCTTTGCCTCCGTGCTCCTTCCGCTCTGCATTTTGACTGGACTGGCTTTTTCACACATCTAGCTGGGGCATCAGGGAGGGAGAGGGAAGGAGGCTGGGGAGGCTGGAGGATTCCTCATACGACGGCCTCCCCAGTCCCCTCCCCACCCACCAGCATGCCTCCTTTACCTCCTCTCTGAGGTCACCTTTGTGACCTCGTAGAGGCAGCTGGTGCAGTTCTGTCTGCGCAAGCTGCAAGGGGAGGGGTGCTCAGATTCTTGGCTCTGAGGGAGGAGTGCTGGCTCCAACCTCAGATCCAAGAATCTCAACTATCCCATGGCCCCCCAGACTATGTCTAGGTGCCATAGGATTGCTCCCTTAAAGTTACAAAGAAGATCCAATTACCTTCACTAAAACATAGTTAATCTGTACTTAAAATGACTTTTTATGTCTTATTGAGTAGTTGTAGTTAACAGTGGAATCCTCACTCCCTCAGATGGCTGTCTGAACACGATTAGGATGGCGCGGAGGTGCCTCTCCACCAGCAGACACTACTGCAGCTCTTATAAACTCATGGAAAGCTCCATGGATGGAGATATTCCCATTTCCCACTAGCCCTAGTCCCCAGACAAGGGCATTCCAGGTGCAGAATGGGGCAGCTTTGGATCCACTGTATCCAAAGCCCCTCCATTCCCCCAAGTAGCCCTTGGATCAGGCCCCTTAGTTATGCCAACCTAAAGTTGGCATAGCTAATTTCTCTTCTCTCCCCCCTCCCCACCTCCAGGATTGCTCTATCAACCATTTTTAAGGTTAGCACTCATCAGTGAAAAATACATTGAAGCGTCTTCAAAGGCCTCAACACTGGCTGAGTTGTGCCCACTTCCCCACCGATAAGAAATTTCCTAATTTTCAATAGGGAGTACATTTTCTAAATCCATCTTTTTGTTGGCTTGCACTCATTTGCCTTCCTCATCAGATATTCTTTTGATGACTGGCCAATTGTTTCGAGCCAAAGAATAGTTGCTTAGTCTACTCAGTTTGATAATCATGGGGTACTTCTCCCTTTTTAGGCGTTATATAACAAGCCATTTTCATGAAATATAAGAACATGATTTGTGCAATAAAAAAAGGCTTCAAAGGCTTTTTGCACATTCCACTTCAGGGACTTATTTTATTCTGTAACAAGTTTCCATTCTTGAGACACCACATTACCAGCATCTTCTGGCTCACTTAAACAATCCCTTTCTGCATTAACAGTTACTGAGTTCTTTACCTCAGTAGGAGGAACAGCTAAAAATGAAGAGTTCCTTCCTTGGCTGCCTCAACATGGCAAGTTGCTTGGCGGCACATTTTGTCACATGGAGAGGCCTTCTGTCTCTTCATTACCAGTTTATGGTAATCCACATTTCAGTTGATTTGTGGTGGCATGGAAAGGAGGATGCTCAGTGTACAGAGGCAGTTGCTGCAGGGAACAAGTTTGAGTGGCCTCCATGCAGCTGCTTGTTCTTATCTGCCCTTTCTCCCTGTCCTATGAACCCCTCTAATTTGCCAACATCATTGCTGTTCTTCTTATATCATCATCTGGACAGGGCATTTTATAGACAAAATACAAGCAAAAAAAAATTAAAAATAAATAAAAATAAAGCCCTCTTCCCCAAGGCACTCACTGTTTCAGTTATATCACACCCATAGATTAATCGAAAGCTGAGGTGCCAAAACTGAGAACAATCTGACAAATGCTGAGTTAAAACTTTTGCACACATTCATTTTTCATAGGGGCGACAGAGACACAGCTTTCCTTGACTGGCTTCTTCTCCTTCCAGGATGCCAGCAGAGCCCTTTACTCTGTCCAGCCTCCTGCTACCATCTCATCTTCCTCTCTTTCTGCTTCACCCCCTTCTAATTGTTATGCCTGACCTGGGCCCTGTCTCTACGACAACGGAAGGAGAAGGAAGGAGTGGCTTACCCGCATTTTTCAAGGAGCCGGCTTTGGTCCATGCAAGGCTCCATGGGCATGAATTGCACCATTCTAAGTCACTTTACAGAACATACTTCCAGCTTGGGGGGGGGGGGTTGGAGTGAACGTCATCTGACCGGCAGGGGCTGCTCAACCAATAAGAGAACCCCCCCCCCCATCCAGGCTCTCCCTCCCCCCTTTCTCCTTTGATAAAATCTTCCTCCTGTGTCTTGATAATCTCAGTAACTCAGAGTGCGCATTTCGGGGAAAAGCCTCACTGAATACAGTAGGAGTTACTTCCGAGTAAACACTGATGGGTTTGTTGTGGGAAAGACAGCAATAAACACAGGGACTGTGGGAAACCAGCCTCCATTGTAACCCGGTGCTGCACAGGATCACTGTAACGGACGTGTGAAGTAGTTACTTCCTAAGGCAATAAATCAAACAAAGGGGAATCAGAGTTTAGAGATTGCGCTTTACCTCACTTCGGGAATTTCTGCTTTTAACTGTGCCATTTCAGTTGAGGGGGATCTCTGTACATTCTGGTGTGGGCATTCAGGGGACAAGCCTCACTGAGTGCAATGGGAGTTACTTCTGAGTAGACACCAATTGGTGTGTGCAGGGACGGGAAACACACAGGAAACACCCCTTGACCGGGGTCAAGGTGAAAGGCACACCCCTGGGCAGGGCTAGCATACCCGAGGTCAATGCGGGGGTCGGGGCACACAGCAACTATACTGCAGAGAACCTCACTTAAGGAAAAGAATCGGACTTTAAGCAGTCTCAGGATATCCAGTTTTTCCCTGATAAGCTCCGGGGTGGCTGCTGGATGGCCACGATGTCATATATCTCTAATGTCCTAAACTTGGAGTAAATCACTGGTGGAGACACACCCACCCACCCAGATCTAAGCCAGAAAGACTCATCCTCAGATGAAGACCCCAATTTCACAAAGAACCGATGAGTCCCCTGACTCCAGCATTACCCCTGACTCCAGCATTACCCCAGACAGCCCCAGCGTCTCCAGAAAACTTACACTAGACCTGTCAGCAGCTGAAGGTCTGGGGGGACATGTGGTCAGGGTCCCTGAGGCAACTTTGCCTCACCTGCAAAGTTGGAGAGGGAAGTCGAACTATCTCCCAGCCCCAGGGATCACTAATTTTGAAAGGTGCAGGCAGCCAAAGTGCATGCCTCTAGAATCAGGCTCCCTGGAAGTAAGGAACCTCCTCGGAAGTAGGAAACATTGAAGACTGGTTCCAGCTGCAGCTGGGCCTGGGCAGAATCTGGAAAACTAGGCTACATAAACTCCCAGTCTGTTCCAGTCAGTTTCTGGAACAACACAGGTCTGTGCAACCCAACTTCTCCTGCCGCCTATCCAGACTGATCTCAGCTAATACCTTGGTCCTGGAATCACAGTTACCGTGTGCTGTGCCACTGTGTTTGACCTTGATTTTACCTCATGGCCCTGCTATTGAACCATTCCATTTTTTCCCTCAAGACCTTTCATTTCTGGATTGCCCTAATATCTGACTGAGACTATAATGCTCTCAGGCTTGGCCAGTCCTGACTGTGCATTCAGCTTCCTCATCGCCTCCTGCTCAGGGACCAAGGTGAGACATTAACCGAATTTCCTACGTCTGTCTTTATCTTTGTTGTTGCTGTTAGGAGTAGTGTTCCAGTTCCAGTTCCAGTTCCAGTTCCAGCTAGAGCAGGTGTGGGAAACCTTTTTGGCCTAAGGATCAAATCAGTTATGGTCAGAGATTCAGAATTTGGGGAGAAATACAGAATCTATTGAGATGCCTATAGCTTTGCTCAGAAGCGGAAGAAAATATATTTTCATGTTTGATTTTGCCTATGTAAAAAGATGATGCTGAATTTCCCACAGCCTGATCTTATTTGTTGCTCTAGTTCCAAAAGAGGAAAGTCCCAGTAGATTCTTCAGTGCAGCTTGCAGCATCCATAAGCCTTGGTACAGACAAGTCTTTATTCACATTCTTCACGTAACAATGAAAATGTAAGGTGGCCCAAATGAATGTGCTGCTGTGACTGGTTTGTGGAACAACCTTGCTAATGTGGCAGCTCATATAAAATATTTATAACCCACCGACTACCATCTATTACAGCGTGCAGCAGCCTACCGTCTGCATGCTCACTGATCGGAGAAAGAGGGATATTTTTATACCAAACAGGGATCTAAAATATGTGTGATACTAAATTCTCATCTGTCAGGTGATTTTTTTCTACAGGTGAGTAGCGGAGGAAGAGGAATGCAGGGTGTCAGGATGTGCAGGCAAGGATGGTTCAAATAAGACAACTCCCCCCCCCATACACACACACACACACACACACACACACACACGCATACATAAAGGCCAGGGAATAATCCAAATATCTATACCAAAGCTGAATAACCTGTCCAAGATGGAAATTACCAAGTAAGGCACAGGCAGGTCCAGGATGGTCAAAACCACACGGTGATCCTCATCAACAACATGTATTCGTACCTTGCTTTTTCCTCCAAAAGCAATCCCGAACCAGCTGTCCCAAAGACAACCATATGAAAAATTATGTGAGAATAAAAATGTTACAGTAAACCTATAAGCAAACTTTCTATTCAAGATTTAAAAAACACACATTCAATTAATAAATACAAAATTCATTGGGAAAAATAGCTCAACAAGCAACAAGGACATAACATGGACATAATAAAATATAAGCCATATTTTAGCTGGAAATATACACTTATACCCCACTCCAGCAGCCTAATATACTCAACCATTTGGACATTACAATTAAGAGAAACAAATCTACCCTAGAGCCAGCAGAAGCCCATATCATAACAGTACAGGATACGAAGAGCCACCATACCCCAAAAGCCACCATGTTAAACCTGCCCTCTCACCACAGTTTAATACAGAAGCAGAAAGGGGAGGGGCACCCTTCCCCCCCCCCCCACACACACATTACTCTCATGCCAAATGCACAGTCTCCAGCAGTGGTTGTGACTTTCTAACCCTGGTGGGAGCGTGTTCCCAAGACAACAATTACACACTTCCACCCGTCAGGAGGCAGTCTCAGCCATTCAGGCTTAATTTCCATGCAGTTCTACTTGAGAATCAGCAGGTCTCCACAAGTGTTAAGAGACAATCAGGGAGAGGTGACACAGTCCCTCACCCTATTCTTTTGCTGCCACTGTGGTTCCTCAGTATGGTGAGATACAGCCACTCAGTGGGCGAAGATATATACTCAAAGAAGCAGGGGTAGAGTGAGAGCGGGTCCTTGAAACATGACACTGTAGCTGAGAAATAGGTAGACACAGTATAAATTTCAGTTCCCTTATGACTGCACAAGCCATAGGCCATGGCATAAATCCAACATACAACACACATTCCACATAATAGTCGCCCCAATATTTCAAGCTGCCAGCACATAATGCACACAATTTTCAAAGTAGCATATGATCAAGATCAAATCAAATTGTTAGATAGTCATAAAATAGACAGCAGTGCTCAAAGATCTAGGAAGCGAGATCTGCACACAGAAGGGACATTCTTCACACATAGCCACTGCGGATGCTAATGAACTCCGGGAATGTGCATCTCCAACTGCATCATGATTTCATTTAATTTCATCTACTATATTTCTATACCGCCCCATAGCTGAAGCTCTCTGGGCGGTTCACAAAAATTAAAAACCATCAAAATGCATTATATAAAATATAAAAACCATTCACATAATGACATAAAACAATTAACATACACAACAACAACATATACCTAAAACAATTTAAAACAATCAGCCAGAGACAATCAGAGACTCATTATCTCTGTACCTCATGTACCTCTAAGAGAAGAGGGCAGTTTTAACCTGGCACTGAAAAGATGACAATGACCAGGCAGGCCTCATCAGGGAGATTATCCATAAATGGGGAGCCACCACCAAAAAGGCCCTCTCCCTTGTTGCTGCCCTCTGAGCATCTCTCGGAGGAGACTCCTGCAGGAGGGCCTTGGATGCAGAGCATAGTATATGGATCAGTTCATGCTGGGAGAGGTGTTCTGCTGGGTACTGTGGTGCTGAGCTGTGTAGGGCTTTATAGGTCAAAAACAGCATTTTGAATTGGGCTTGGAAGCGTATAGTCAGCCAGCGCAAGCAGGCCAGAATCGTCTTATATATGCAGACCTTCTGATCCCTGTTAGCAGTCTGGCCACTGCATTTTGCACGAGCTGCAGCTTCCGAACCATCTTCAAAGACAGCCCCACATAGAGTGCATTGCAGTAATCTAACTTGGAGATAACCAGAGCATAGACAACTGAAGCCAGATTATCCCTGTCCAGATAGGGGCATAGCTAGACCACCAACCGAAGTTGGTAGAAGACCCCCCCATGACACTGAGGCCACCTGAGCCTCAAGTGGCAAAGATGGTTCCAGGAAGACCCCCAAGCTATGGACCTGCTTCTTCAGGGGGAATGCTTCCCCATCCAAAACAGGTTGAGCACCCTCCGTCCAGTCAGCAGAACCACCCACTAACAGCATCTCAGTCTTGTCTGGATTGAGTTTCATTTTATTAGCCATCATCCAGTCCATTGTCACAGCCAGGCACTGATTTAGTACATCCACAGCCTCACCTGAAGAACATGAAAAGGAGAAATAGAGCTGCATGTCATCACCATACTGATGACAGAGCACTTCAAAACTCTGGATGACCGCACTCAATGGTTTCATGTAGATGTTGAATAACATGGGGGACAAAACTGACCCCTGTGGAACCCTGTACTGGATTGTCCACAGGGCTGAGCAATATCCCCCAAGAACCACCTTCTGGAGCCGATCATCCAAGTAGGAGCGAAACCACTGCAATGCTGTGCCTCCCACTCTCAACTCAGACAATCACCCCAGAAGGATATCATGGTCGGCGGCATTGAAAACTGTCGAGAGATGATAATGATATTTATACCCCACCTTTTTCCCAGTACTGGGACACAAGGTGGCTTACAAAAATTAAAACATATACATTTAAAACATATGAAAATATACAAAAGTTATATTTTATATAACAAACAATACAATTAAACAACAATACAATTAAAATTATATTAAAACATTAAAACAGCATTTCAAAACAGCATTTTAAAACAGCATTTTAGCAGCTTACCCCCAGGTTCCAACCATGTCCCAAAGGCCTGCTGGAACAAGAATGTTTTAGCCTGCCTCTGGAAACACATCAAGGAGGGAGCCATCCTAGCCTCCCTGGGAAGGGTGTTCCACAGCCATGGGGCAGCCACTGAGAAGGCCCTCTCCCAGGTTCCCACCAAATGTGCCTGTGACAATGGTGGGACTGAGAGAAGGGCCTCCCCAGAAGATCTCAGGATATGGGCAGGTTCATAAGGGAAGATACAGTATTTCTGATAACCTGGACCGGAGCCGTATACGGCTTCATAGGTCATAGCCAGCACTTTGAATTGTGCCCGGAAACAGACTGGAAGCCAGTGAAGCTGTTTTAACAAGGGAGTTATATGCTCCCTGTAGCCAGCCCCAGTCAACAGTCTTGCAGCAGCTCTTTGCACCAACTGCAGTTTCCAAACACTCTTCATAGGCAGCCCCACGTAGAGCGCATTGTAGTAATCCAAACGGGATGTAACTAAGGCATGTGTCACCATGGCCAGATCAGACATCTCCAGGAATGTGCGCAGTTGGCACATTAGTTTTAACTGTGCAAAAGCACTCCTGGCCACCGCTGAAACCTGAGCATCTAGGCTTAGGGCTGAATCCAGGAGCACCCCCAAACTGTGAACCTGAGTCTTCAGGGGAGTGCAACCCCATCCAACACAGGCTGAATCCTTATTCCCTGATCTGCCTTTTGACTGACCAGGAGCACCTCTGTCTTGTCTGGATTAATTTTCAATTTGTTCTCCCTCATCCAGTCCATTCCTGATGCCAAACTCTGGTTAAGGACAGAAACAGCTTCCTTGGAATCTGGTGGAAAGGAGTAGTAGAGCTGGGCATCATCAGCATATTGGTGGCACCAAACTCCAAAACTCCGGACAACCTCTCCCAGCGGTTTCATGTAGATACTAAATAGCATGGGGGACAGAACAGAACCCTGAGGGACCCCACAAGCTAACGCCACAGAGTCCAACAGGCATCCCCAAACACCACCTTCTGAGTTCGCCCCACTAGTGTCAGGAGCACCCTAGCTGCCTCTTGCAGTCCCCACCAATAGCCAACTCAGGACACAGAAGATGAGGAATTCTTTCCAAGACTTTATTCCTTTATGACTCTTTCAGAATACTAGTCGCTAGCGCCAAAGCAAGGAACAGCCCTGGGGAAAGATAGCTGAGTAGCCTAAGCTCCAGGTAAGGCAGTTGGTTCCTGTTTGAAGGAGAATCACAGGAAGACCCTGAACTTATGGGCCAGGGAGAGATCCTCCCTCTTTCCCTTGGGTCCTCGGGACGTGACCGTTGTTTGCGCGCCAAATGAGCGCTATGCCTCCTTTCCGCGCCCTCCATCTGTCATCGCTCCCTGCGTCTGCGCCGAGCATCCAGCAAGCCCCCCTCCAGTACTCCCTCACTGCCAGGGTCACTATCTCTCCCAGGAATGCTGGCAGAAGGAATCTCGGCCAGCTGCTGTGCTTGTGAGAGATGAGCGAGCTCCTCTCCCACAGATTGCTGCTCCTCCTCAGAATCAGAACTGCTCTGGGGCTCTATTGGCTCAGTTTCCACCCTGACATCATCCCCGCTCCCATGAGGCCCCCCCTCATGCTCCTCCCCTGGGGCCCCGAGTTTGTGGGCGTACAGCTGGTGGAAGCGCCTCAGCAGCAACGGAGCATGTACATTGTCCACGGGTTCCCAGGATCGCTCATCTGGCCCGTACCCCTTCCAGTCCACCAGATATTGCAGGCGGCCATGAGAAAGGAGGGAGTCCAGAATCTCCGCGACCTCAAACTCCTCCTCCCCCTCCACCAGCACTGGCAGCGGGGGGGAGCTGGCTGAGCGATGAGGGTCGCCAGAAACCAGGGGGGACAGCAAAGACCGATGAAAACCAGGATGGATCTTCATGGAGCGGGAGAGAGCCAGGTGAGAAGCAACAGGGTTAATCTGGGCCGTAATCTGGAAAGGCCCCGTGCGGTGAGGTGCGAGCTTCCTTGCGGGAGAGTGAGAGGGGAGGCATTGGGTGGACAACCAAACCCAGTCCCCCAGTTGCAGAGATGGACCTGGCTGGCGCCGCCAGTCCGCAGTAGGGATGTCAGAGAATTTCGCCACAAATCTTGGGGAGGCCGAATGCCAGCGCATTCGGCCCCCCGAAATCGGTGGTGGAACGGTCTGCTCCCCCACCCCCCCAGGGACGGGACTTACCTTGGGCAAATCTTCCTGGCGGCGGCGGTTCAGCGGCGGTTCGGCGGCGGCGGCCGGCCTTCCGACCGGCTGCCGCCACCACCATTTCCAGTAAAAAAAATAAAAAAACGTGATAGACTACGTAAAGACGTACGTAGCCTATCACAGCTAGATTTTTAAAAAACACCGTAATAGGCTACATAAATGTTTACGTAGCCTATCACGGCTGATTTAAAAGAAAAAAAAACGCACATATGCAAATGGCGGCGCCCATGGGTGCCGCCATTTGCATTCCTTATTTTGGCACATCTTAATCTACGTAAACATTTACATAGACTAAGACGGCGAAAATAAGGGGAACGCAAATAGTGTAGATGCTACGCTATTTGTGTTCCCCTTATTTTCGCCGTCTTAGTCTACGTAAACATTTATGTAAGCCCATGGGCGCCGCCATTTGCGTACGCGCGGTTTTTTTCTTTTAAATCAGCTGTGATAGGCTACGTAAACATTTACGTAGCCTATCACGGCTGACTGCAGGGACGCAAACAGCGGCGGCTACGGCCGCCGCCATTTGCGGAGCCGGCCGGCCAAGATTCGGGGAGGGAGGGATGGAGCACCTCCCCCCCCAGCCAGAATTTGGGGGGGGGAGGGATGGAGCGCCTCCCCCCCGGCCAGAATTTTGGGGGAGGGACGGAGCGCCTCCCCCCGCACTGCGAATGTCACCCTTCGAAAAGGCAAGTGACTTTTGTACATCGCGAGTCCGCAGGGGCCTTGTAGGCTGTCTTGGCTTGCTCGAGGGAGTCCCGTAAGAGGTAGTGTACTGCTCGCAACTTCTCTAAAAAGTCATGGGCCGCCGGCACCGAAGAGGGATCTAGGGTGGACGGGAAAGCCTTGGGGTGGTAACCAAAATTGGCAAAAAATGGAGTTTGGTGAGTGGAAGCATGGCAGGCATTGTTATAAGCAAATTCTGCGAGAGGCAGCAAGGAAAACCAGTCATCTTGCTGGTAATTGACATAACAGCGCAAATATTGCTCTCATTGGTGCGCTCGGTCTGACCATCTGTCTGTGGATGGTGGGCGGAGGAAAGACGGAGCGTCACATGGAGAAGCCCAAGTAGCTCCCTCCAGAAATGGCAGCGAATTGGGCCCCCCTATCTGAAATGAGACCCTTAGGCCATCCGTGGAGCCGGAAAACATGCGCCAAAAAAAGTTCCGCCATCTCCCTGGCTGTGGGCTACCCAGAGCAGGGGATGAAATGGGCCATCTTAGAAAACAAATCCACCACCACCAGAATAGTGGTCTTACTGTGTGAGTGAGGCAAGTCAGTGATGAAGTCAAGGGAGAGCAGTTTCCAAGGTCCTGAGGAGATTGGCAGGGGATGAAGCAAGCCTGTGGTCTTGCCTGAGGGGGCCTTTGCCCACTGGCAGGTTGGGCAGGAGGTGACATAGGTCTTGACGTCCCGACACACACAAGGCCACCAAAAATCCCGCGTCACTCCGTGCAGGGTCTTGGCAAAGCCAAAATGCCCAGCGGTGGGGGAGTCGTGGCACTGATGGAGGACCTTCTCATGGAGGGGTCTAGAAGGCACATAGACCCGGCCGGAATGGTAAAGCAGGCCACCTCGCAAAAAGAAGGGGGTAGAGTGTAGGGATGTCAGACAATTTCACCACGAATCTCGGGGAGGCCGAATGCCAGCACATTCGGCCCCCTGAAATCGGTGGCAAAATGGTCTGCCACCCCCCCGCCACCCCCCCAGGACAGGACTTGCCTTGGGCGAATCTCCCTGACGGCGGCAGCTCCGGCAGCGGTTCGGCGGCGGTTCGGCGGTGGCGGCCGGTCTTCAAATCGGCTGCTGCCGCCGCTGCCATTTCCAAATTTTGTTTTTTTTAAAAAAAAAAACGTGATAGGCTACGTAAAGATTTACGTAGCCTATCACGGCTAGATTTTTTAAAAATACCGTGATAGGCTACCTAAATGTTTACATAGCCTATCACGGCTGAGTTAAAAAAAAAAAAAACCTGCGCGTACGCAAATGGCGGTGCCCATGGGCGCCGCCATTTGCGTTCCTTATTTTGGCTATTATTATTTTGGCTATCTACACTATTTGTGTTCCCCTTATTTTTGCCGTAGTCTACGTAAATGTTTACGTAGACTAGATGTGCCAAAATAAGGAACGCAAATGGCGGCGCCCATGGGTGCCGCCATTTGCGTACGCGCAGTTTTTGTTTTTTGTTTTAACTCAGCTGTGATAGGCTACGTAAACATTTATGTAGCCTATCATGGCTGACTGCAGGGATGCAAACGGCGGCGGCTATGGCCGCCGCCATTTGCAGACCCGGCTGGCCAGGATTTGCGGCGGGAGGGACAGGGCGCCTCCCCCCCGGCCAGAATTTGGGGGGGGAGGGATGGGGCGCCTCCCCCCTGGCCAGAATTTCAGGGGGAGGGACGGAACGCCTCCCCCCCACCACGAATCAAATTTCGTAAAAGGTAAGTGACTTTCGTACATCCCTAGTAGAGTGGGGGAGCCCAGAGGCTAGCCCCAATTCCTTCACTTTTGTGCGGACAAAAGCATCCTGAGCCTGTTTAGAGTGAATAAGTTCCTCCCAAGAGTGAGGTACCGCAGCTGCCGCCAGGCTCTGGGGGGAAGAATCAGAGGGGGGGGATTTCCCTCACCCCCTGGCTAGAAGTCCAGCTTACGAGAAAGAGCATCTGCTTGTAGGTTGTCAGAGGCCTTCACATGGCAAATCTTAAGGTGGAACCAGGGGGAAAAAAGCGACCACCTAATCTGCCGCTGGTTTAAGGCACGGGCTGTCTGAAGATGTTCCAGGTTGCGATGGTCGGTTCTAACTTCGACTGGGTGCTGTGCCCCCTCCAGAAGATGACGCCAGGTCTCCAAAGCGGACTTGATGGCCAACAGTTCCTTCTCCCAGATGGTATAATTCCTCTCAGACATGTTCAGCTTTCTGGAGTGGTAGGCGCAGGGTTGCAACCTGCCGTCCGCCCGATCTGGCTGAAAAAGCACCGCCCCCACTGCAAAGTCAGAGGCATCGGTTTGCACTACAAAAGGCTTCCTCGGGTTGGGATGTAACAGGATCAGCTCCGTTTGAAGGAGAATCACGGGAAGACCCTGAACTTATGGGGCAGGGAGAGATCCTCCCTCTTTCCCTTGGGTCCTCGGGATGCGACCGTTGTTTGCGCGCCAAACAAGCGCTATGCTTCCTTTCCGCACCCTCTATCTGTCGTCGCACCTTGCATCTGCTCTGAGCCTCCAGCAAGCCCCCCTCCAGTGCTCTCTCACTGCCAGGGTCACTATCTATCCCAGGAATGCTGGCAGGAGGAATCTCTGCCAGCTGCTGTGCTTGTGAGAGATGAGCGAGCTCCTCTCCCACGGATTGCTGCTCCTCCCCAGAATCAGAACTGCTCTGGGGCTCTATTGGCTCAGTTTCCACCCTGACAGCTAGGAAGGAATGGAGCCACTGTAAAACAGTACCCCCAAGTCCCATCCCAGCAAGGCATCCCAGAAGAATACCATGGTTGATGGTATCGAACGCCGCCTAGAGGTCCAGCAGAACTAACAGGGACACACTCCCCCTGTCCAGATCCCAGCGTAGGTCATCCACCAAGGTGACCAAAGCTGTCTCCCATACCCAGGCCTGAAACCACATTGAAATGGATCAAGATAATCCGTTTCATCCAGGAGCTCCTAGAGCTGGGAGGCCAGCACATGCTCTAATACCTTGCCCAAAAATGGTACGTTAGAGACTGCACAATAGTCATCTAGTACGGTGGGATCCAGGGGAGGCTTCTTCAACAGAGGTCTCACAACTGCCTCTTTTAAGCATAGTGGAACAATGCCTTGTTCCAGAGAGGCATTAACCACCCCCGTTGTCCACTCAGCCAGTCCTCCTCTGGCCTCTTTAATAAGCCAAGGGGGGCAAGGATCCAGCATACATGTGGTGGCTCTCAACGCTCCAAGGATCTTGTCCACATCCTTGGGCTGCACAAATGGAAAAGAATCCATCAACACTGAACAAGCAGGAGCCAAAGTGACATCCACAGGATCTGCATCAACTACAACATCCAAGTCAGAACAGATCCAAGCGATTTTATCAGCAAAGTGCTGGGTAAATTGTTCACAGTGGGCTGTTGAGTGGTCAGAATGTTCACCACATGGGCCAGGATGTAGAAGGCCCCTGGCCACTCAGAACAGCTCCACTGCTCAGCTTCCTGCAGATGCAATGGTGGCAGAAAAGAAAGACTTCTTTGCTGCCCTCACTGCCACGGAGCAGCCTTTCAGATAAGCCCTAGCCCGTGTTCAGTCAGACTCATTCCAAGTTTTCCACCAACGTTGCTCTAGTCTCCGTCTCATTCGCTTCATTGCTGCCGTTCCCTAGGGAACCAGGGTGCTGGTCTGGCTCCACTCCATGAGAGGGGACACTGAGGAGCGATTGTGTCCGCTGCCCGGCCATTTCCCTGTTCCAGAGATCAGCCAGGGCTTCGACAGAATTGCCTCCCAAGGCAGCAGGAAAATCCCCAAGAGCCGTCAGGAAACCATCTGGAACCATCAGCCTCCTGGGATGGATCAACTTAATCGGTCCCCCACCCCTGCAGAGGCACTGAGTTCCAGTGGGTCTAAACCCCACCAGGTAGTGATCTGTCCAGGACAACAGAACAACAGAAAGTTCCTCCACACCCAGATCACAGACATCCTGCCCAGCATAGAAAACTAGGTCTAGAGTGTGACCCGCTGTATGAGTGGGGCTAGAAACCACTTGGGACAGACCCATGGTCGTCATGGAGGACATGAAGTCCTGAGCCACTCCCAACAGGGCAACCTCAGCATGGATGTTGAAGTCTCCCAGCAGAACAAGCCAAGGGGACTCCATCACCGCCGCAGAGATCACCCCGGCTGGCTCAGGAAGGGAGACTGTTGGGCAGTGCATGGGCGGTACACCAACAGAATCTCTATTCTGTCCCAAGCACCCACTTTTAAGTATACGCCCTCAAACCCAGTAGACTGTGGGCCAGGGCACCTGGTGAGGGGGATAGTATCATGATAGACCACTGCAACTCCTCCCCCCCCACCCCCCAGGTCTAGCTTGCTGTTCTACAGAAAACCCTGGGGCACAAAGCTGAGATAGATTTACACCCCCAGCTTCATCCAGCCAGATCTCTGTAATACATGCCAGGTCGGCATGCTCATCCAGGATCAAGTCTGGATGGCAGCTCGCTTACCATTCATGGACCTGGCATTCACCAACAGTATTTTCAACCCAGGGGGACTGCTGGCAAGGCTATCCAGGTTATTTGTATTGGGGGACCGCTTGGGGACAACCAGGACCCTGTTAGAGGCCCTGCTCCCCTGAACAAGCAACTGTCTCCCCCCACCATATCTCCCTCTGCCCTGTATAATTGTGATGGCTGCTCCCTGTGTCCCTTCATCTCCCCTCCTTTCTTTGAAGCATATCCCTCCAAAGATAGATGTGTAACCAACACACCCCCACCCCTCTGTTGACAAGGGGCAGTGCCTTCACCCTCGAGTTCCCCCAAAATGGCTCCCCCAAAGGGGCGAAACCCTTTGGTGTTGCCCCTTCGGTGGCCATCCCGCCCCCCACAGAAGCCTAACTTTTATGCCCCCAGCCCAAGAAGATGACACAATTGGGCTGGGAGGTGGTGGCAGTCCTGGGAAAAGCTGCTGAGTCAGGGCCTTAGCCCTGCGAAGAGGCAGCACTCACAGTGATGTGGTGAATCAGGAGTCCTAGAGGCAGAAGCAGAGGCAGCAGCAAGCAGCAGATTCCCTCTCCTTCCACCTTGCAGTTGTTCTTGGTTGGGGTCCTCCTCTCTCTTCCAAGGAAAAATGTGGCCAAGCAGCCCCACAGGAGCCTAGCTTTTATGCCCCCAGCCCAGGAAGATGACACAATTGGCTGGAAGGGGCGGCAATCCTGAGAGATCAAGGAGAATCAACAAGGTCACACTCCCCCAGTCTCTCTCCCGATATAGGTCATCATACAGGGCAACCGAGGCTGTTTCTGTGCCAAAACCCAGCCTGAACCCTGACCGATGATGTTCATCTTGGCTTCATTCAGTTGGACAGATGTGTCTTTGGATGTTGATGTAGTTGTGCAGTTGGGTCCCAGGAGCCCTCCCAAGGCAGCATACAACCTTAAAATGCATATAAAAACATTCATAATTTAAAAATGCAATAATAAAAGCAGCAAAGGTTCCGCAAAACAACAAACATCAGCATAAGACAGAACCTACGACACAATTGCAGCTGTGGCCCAGTCTGATAAAACATAATCAGGGGAAGGTCAGAGTAAAGAAATCTGTCTTCAGGGCCTTCTTAAAAGCCTGCAGTGATGGGGCCTGGTGGACCACTGATGGCAACTTATTCCAGGGGTGTGGGGCCACTGTAGAATAGGCCTTCTCTCATGTACTCACACACCTAATTGCCCTCACAGGTGGGCAAGTGAGAAGGGCATCTCTTGCTGATCTTAAAGTGCAGGCAGGCTGATAGGGGTGAAGGCGGTCCTTCGAGTAATTTGGTTCCAAACCATGTAAGGTAATTTGGTTCCAAACCATGTAAGGATACCATCGGCCATGGTATCCTTCTGGATAGGTTGTCTGGGTTGGGAGTAGGAGGCACTGCACTACAGTGGTTCTGCTCCTACTTGGATGGCCGATTCCAGAAGGTGGTGCTGGGGGATTACTGCTCTGTGCCATGGCAATTGTGCCATGGGGTTCCACAGGGCTCTATTTTATCCCCCATGCTGTTTAACATCTACATGAAACCGCTGGGGGAGGTTATCCGGAGGTGTGGGCTGAGGTGCCATCAATATGCGGATGACACCCAGCTCTACCTCTCTTTCTCATCAAAACCAGGTGAGGCAGTGGCTGTTCTGAACCAGTGCCTGGGCACGGTAATGGACTGGATGAGGGCTAATAAACTGAAACTCAATCCAGACAAGACAGAGGTACTGTTAGTGGGTGGTTCGTCTGCCCGGCTAGATGATATTCAACCTGTTCTGGAGGGGGTTGCACTCCCCCTAAAGGATCAGGTTCGTAGTTTGGGGGTGCTCTTGGATCCAGAACTGTCACTTGAGGCACAGGTGAACTCAGTGGCACAGAGCACTTTTTATCAGCTTAGGCTGGTATACCAACTACGCCCTTATCTGGACAGAGATAGCCTTGCTACAGTTATCCATGCTCTGATAACTTCTCGTCTGGGTTACTGCAATGCATTATACGTGGGGCTGCCTTTGAAAATGGTCCGGAAACTTCAGCTGGTCCAAAATAGGGCAGCAAGATTGTTAACAGGGACTGGCCTGTGAGCTCATATTACGCCAGTACTTTTCCAGCTGCACTGGCTGCCAGTCCATTTCCGGGCCTGATTCAAAGTGCTGGTGTTAACATTCAAAGCCCTTAACGGCTTGGGGCCAGGTTACCTGAAAGATCGCCTCCTCCCATATGTGCCTGCCTGGACCTTAAGATCATCCTCAGCGGCCCTTCTCCGTGAGCCCCTGCCAAAGGAAGTGAGGCGGGTGGCTACTAAGAGGAGGGCTTTTTCTGCTGTGGCACCCCGGCTCTGGAATGAGCTCCCTAGTGAGGTTCACCTGGAGCCTACATTGTATTCCTTTCGGCGCCAGGTGAAGACCTTTTTATTTTCCCAGGCATTTTAGCATTTTAGCCTTCTAAATTTTTATCTTTGCCGTTTTAAATCTGTATTTTAAACTTCTGCACTGCTGCTAGGTTTTATTGTGGTTGTATTGTTATATTGTGGTTTTAATGTTCTGTATATTTTAAATTGTTTTATTGTGTGTTGTTTGGATTTATTTTTTGTGAACCGCCCAGAGAGCTTCGGCTATTGGGCGGTATAGAAATAAATAAATAAATAAATAAGGCTTTAAAGGTCAAAACCAGCACTTTAAATTGGGCTCAGAAACACACTGATAACTAGTGCAGCTGGTGCAGTATAGGCCTTATATGAACTGATCACCATGCCCCCACCAACACTTGGACAGCCACATTCTGTACCAGCTGAAGTTTCTGGACCATCCTCAAAGGTAGCCCCACATACAGTGCATTACAGTAGTCTGGCCCGGATGTCACTATTGCATGGATAACCAGTGCAAGGTCCATCCTCTCCAGATAGGGCTGCAGCTGACATATTAGCCAACACAGCCCTTAACACTGCAGCCACCTGGGCTTCCCCAGTTAGCGCAGAGTCCAGAAGGACTCCCTGACTACACACTTGGTCCTTCCAGGGGAGTGCAGTCCCCAGTTGTAAACCTCCATCCAGAGTAGTTGATTTCCCAGCCCACAGTACCTCTGTCTTGCCTGGATGAAGTTTAGCTTGTTCACCCTCATCCATCCCAAAACAGCCTCCAGACACTGATTCAAGAGGTCCACGGCCTCTCTGGGATGTATAGATGGAAACCAGAGGTAGACCTGAGTATCATCTGCATACTGATGACACTAAACTCCCCCCAGTGGTTTCATGTAGATGTTAAAAAGCATGGGGGACAAGATGGAACCTTGAGGCACTCTACAAGCTAACAGCCATGGGGTGGAGAAATTCCCCAGCACCACCTTCTGAGATCCCTCCTTCAGGAAGGTCCAGAACCTCTTTAAAACTGTGCCTCCTAGGCCCAACCCAGAAAATTATCCAGAAACATAGCATGGTCAATGGTATCAAAAGCCACTAAGAGGTCCAGAAGAACCAACAGGGTTGCACTCCCCCCATCCATTCCCCAGCATAAGCCATCAACCTGGGTGACCAAGGCTGTTTCTGTCCCAATACCAGGTCTGAAACCTGACTAGAATGCATCTATATAATTGGTATCATCCAACACTGCTTAGTGAGGCCATGCTGCAGCACCTTGGCCAAGAATGGCAAATTTGACACAGGGCAGTTGTAATCCAAAACCATAGGATCTAAATTCAGTTTCATCAATGAGGGCCTCAGCACTGTTTCTTTCAAAGCTGTGTGAAGCTCATCATACCTCAAAGAGGCATTGAGCTCCTCAGAGGTCCAGGTACCCAGCCCAGTTCTGGCAGATTTCACAAGCCAAGATGGACAAGGATCTGAAGAGCAAATAGTAAGCCTCAGTCCTCCAAGCAGTTTGCCCACGTCCTCAGGTTGCAGAAGCTGAAAGGTATTCATTAGGGCTGTGCATCGCTTCAGTCTGAAGCCTGAATAACAAGGCAAAGCAGGCTGATTCGGAGATGCCTTGGCATAATACGAGGTAGATCAGAACAGCACCAAGTCACCCTGAAGTGAAGCGGCTCCTATACGAGGTGCCTTGGGCCACCTTGGTGATTCAGAGCTCTTATGATGTGTTCTGAGCAGCACAGACAGCCTGATGCCAAATGTTTCAACTTGCAAAAGGTCAGGGAAGAGAGGAGGGAGGGGGAAGGGGGGAGGAGGAGAGAGGGAGCTTTGGTGAATGGCAACTCTAAGTTGCCAAATTAGGACCGAATGTAACCCACCAGTCTCCAATCAGTGACAGTGGTGGAGGAGGGGAATACTGGAGTGGAGAGATCAGCCTGCTTGCTTGCTTTCGTTTCATTGTGCAAGAGGGCGTGCTGGTTAGGTGGTGGTTTTGTTGTTAGAGACTAGAGAGAGATTTTGTGTGTGCAGCTTTGTGTGTCTTTTTTTATTCCCAATCCGAGTTCAATTATTCTCTTTCTTTTGTAGAGTCTTTATGTAAAAACCCCACACACACATTTAGTATGGAGTTTGAGTTTCCTCCCTGTTCTTTGTTTCACCCAAATCCACCCTTCTGTAATAGATTTTTACCATTCATTCTTCTTGTTTGTTCATTTTAAAAACCAGAACATTTCACTTTAGTTGTTGCTTAGCTTCCCCACCACCACAACCATCACCACCACCACCATTTCAATCTGTACAGCTGCGTTTGCTCATTGAAAGAGAGATCATTCTGGTGGTGTTAAGAGGGCTCTGTCTGAAGTTACTTGACTGGGTGTGGGTGTGGGGGGGTGGGTCAACTGAACTATTCTGTTTCTTTAAAAACTAAACATTTAGTGCTTACTTTGAGTTTCCTCCCTGGGTCTCTCCCCTCCCCACAACTCTTCTGTAATATGTTTTATCTTTCATTCTTGTTTGTTCATTTTAAAAACCAGAAAAATTAACTTTAGTTGCTTAGCTTCCCCCCACACACACCACCACCTTTGTTCTTTCTCAACCATTAGTTTGCCCTTACTTTGATTCTGTCTAGATGATAGATAGATAGATAGATAGACAGACACGTAGACAGACAGACAGACAGACAGACAGACAGACAGACAGACTGTAGATAGTACTTTCTTGACCTTGTCCTTGCCTCCCGTTCCCCCGTCTCAAGTCCTGTATTCCTTCTCTTCCCATTTTTTATCTCTTTTCCCTTAAAAAAATTAAAATTAAACCCCCTTTTCTCTTCTCTTAGGATTATAGTTAGTCCTCTCGCCCTTTGCTTATAGTTTAGTGTTTGCTGTTCTTTTGCTCTTGTATGACTGTGTGTGTGTGTGTGTGTGTGTGTGCTTGTGCTGTGTGGACAAGCAAACAGTGTGTGTTAAAGCACTACACAGTCCACATTTCCAAAAACAGTAGGCAAAGCACTGCTCACATCAACAGCTATTATTTAAATTATATAATACTATGCTGTTTGGCAAAGCAAGCAAGCTGAATATGAGGCATCTTTGGGGTATTGTTGGCAGGGGCAGAGGTGGGTGAGGTGTCACTGGGAGTAGCAGCAGTGGTAGGCAAGCTGGCTCTCCCCCAGTCTGGATAGTGCATCCCAGCAGGCAGGCAGCAGGGGCAAACAGAAGGCTGGTAGTGCCAGGACTCCTGCAAACTCTCCATCTGTCAACACCAAGAGGCTTAGGCAGGCCACCATGGAGAAGATGGGGTGGGGGAAGTATAGGTCCACAAGGCAGAGTATTCCATAGTTCGACTTGATGTGCCCTCCTGGCAGGGTTCCTTGCTGTGTCTTGCTGCCTCTGTCATACAAGACCACTGTAGTTGCTCTCAGTTCAACTCAATGTGCCCTCCTGGCAGGGTTGCTTGCTGTGTCTTGCTGCCTCTGTCATACAAGACCACTGTAGTTGCTCTCAGTTCAACTCAATGTGCCCTCCTGGCAGGGTTGCTTGCTGTGCCTTGCTGCCTCTGTCAGACAAGACAACTGAGAGCCTGAGGTCATGACTATGGTTCTGAATAGGAAAGCACTAGGGGAAAGAGGTTGTTTGCACTTCAAAGAAACCTAATGAAGAGACTAGGGATAGTGACCTCCTCCACTTCAAAACCTAACTTCGCTGATTATTACCCCTTCTGAGTTTGGTTTGGGTTTCTGAGAACAGCATATTTTACCTGGGCCTAGCACAAAAACTACTGGGCCAAACTGTCTGAAATTTGTCAGGTAGGATGCCCTCCAGGGGTGCTGAGAGTTTCCCAAATGTCATGCACTTCTGTGCAACCAGTGACAAGTTATAGCTCTTTGCTTTGAGAGCTGTTGAAAAAAGTCAAATTTCACTGCATCTAAGCACAAAATCTACCAGGCCAAATTGTCTGAAATTTAGCAGGTGGAATCCCCTCTATGGGGGCTGAGAGTTCCCAAATTTGATGTATGTATCATGTAAACTGAAAAAGTTACGGCCGTTCGTGTTTTCCCATGCAAGTCAATAGGAAAACTTCAAAAATGGGTGATTGGGATGTCCGTATCTCACTTCTGATTCGGATCCGAGCCAAAGTAGATGAAGTCCAAATTGGTCAAAGCGAAGCGGGGCTACTTCAGAAGGTCTAAGTCAGCATCCGAAGCAAAATGGGGGGTCCACGCAGAGCCCTAGTATCCATAACATGACTAGATGGTGCACTAGCCCTGTCCATCTTAGACTCTGTCAGAACAATGGCATCCAAGTCAGCATGAATACAAGTGACTTTATCTGCAAAATGTCTAGCAGATTGCTCAGAGTGGGGATGATGAAATGGGATTTTGTTTTGTTGTTTGTGTATTTTGATGTTTATTTGTTTGATTGATGTATTCTAACATATCCTTTCTCCTTAAGGCTATGGTAAGTAGTGGGGAGGGAGTTAGAATGTTCAGCTTTAAATGGTGACTCCTGACTGGCTGTTGCTTTTTCGGTTGGGAGAGAGAGGGAATAACAGGCACTTGGTTTTCTTTAGAAGGGGAGATACGGATTGGCTTTGTGAGGGGTAGGATTAGTGCACTGGGCTCTAGTTTGGGGGATGGTTAGATTCCCCTGGGAGATGGAGGGAAGTATATGTATTATTTTGATGTATTGTTATTAGAAAGAGTAGAATAAGTAAGGAATTAATAAAAACTTGAAACAAGAATTTTACCACATAAAACTCAAACTGCACTGAAACGTCTTATACTGTGTAAATAAAGTTTTATTTTTAATTTGTTCTTTGAAACCATGCCATTCTTGGTTTCATTTGTTACTAGTAAAAGGGTTAGATGAATCTAGGAAAGGAGTAAGCCATGGTTTATGAATCTACATTCACAGAGAGAAATTGAAAGTTCTCTCCTCATGGGGAGGAGGATGGTGGTAGCGTCCTAATAAAGTGGTTGCTTAGGTTACACTTGATGTATTTCTTCCACACACACACTCTAAGATATTACCTCAAAGAAGAGGTTGAGAGATTATAGAGGTACTGAATTTCTGGAGCTAGAATCAGTACTTAGTGTTGTAAAAATATTTATGAGGAATGGTGATGGTATAATAATCACAGGTGGGGAAAGGGTGATACATCACAGAGGGCCTTTGAGGGTTTGAGTTGTTGTAGTCTAGAACCAACACCCAAGAGGCCTTTAATCAGCCAAAAGAGCTCTGCTGGCTAACACTGAGCAGATGCAATGGTTGTGGAGTAAGATTTCTTTGCCACCATCTTCACCACAGAATAAGTCTGAAAATGGATTCTTACCTGTGTTGGATCATATTCATTACAAGTCTTTCACCATTTGCACTCTAATCATTGACACAGATGTTTAATTGCCCTCAGTTCCTCAGAATACCAAGGAGCTGACACAGTTCTACAATTAGGTCATGGACATTCAGAGGTGTTCATATAGATAGCCTGGGTCATCTCCTCATTCCAAACAGTGACCAGGATCTCAGCAGGACCCCCCTCCTGTGCCCCAGTCTATCCTATCACTACCTAGCATTTTCTGTTCCCACACATGCATTGGGGCTGGATGAAGGGATAGTTATTTTCTGTATTTTAGCATTTTAGTTTCTTATAAATATGTGCAAATAAGCCCTGATAGGTCCATATATCACCTGCAGATATCAGGAATGTCAATGGAAGAATACGGCCTAGCAACAAAAGGTCTGCAGAAATAGAGAATAACAGACAATTGAGCAAGGGCGGGCAAGGATGCTGCTATCCGACTGGTGGATAAGGGAATCAACAGACAATGGAGACCACACAAAGGGATACAGAGCTAGGAAGGTATGATGTTCCAGCCAATATGAAAGGAAATAATTTAGAAGGCATATATTGGGAACCAGAAAGGGAATGCTAACTCATGGGGAGATCAAGGCTGCTTCTACACTAGTTGTTTAACACAGGATCACCATCCTTTGTTCACTCACGTGTTACAGATCATCCAGATGATGCAGTCTGCTCTTTTGTTTTGTCGCCATTGTTCTTCTGTTCCTTTTATGACCTCATTTATTCCAACTCAAAAAAACAAAAACTCCACCTAGAAAAGTAGCTCAACCCCTGCTGGTGTACATCACTTTAGTGCTACCATCTTGCCTCTTCCTCCATTACATTTACAGCCCTGGTTTCCCCACCTCCACTTCCTTGTTGCTGTAATTAATGCTTTTCCTTGAGCTCTGAGTGGAGGCAGGGCTTGGTGTTTCTTTGATCCAGAGGGATCTGCTGTTTCACAAAGTTCTCTGAGATTCAGTGCAAGTAAATGATAATTCTCCATCCCTTCTGTTCTCTGACTCAAGTGACACTCAGAAGTCATGCACTCTTCCCAGGTTGAGAATTGGGATTCTCCCTCCCTTGCTTGGAAAGCAGCAGGTTCTCTCATTGCTTTCAAAGCTTCATGATTCCTTATGAGTAAGAGAAGGGAGGGAAAGTCTCCTTTACTTGTACCAAACCGCAGAGACCTTTGTAAAACAGTGAGATGTTTCCTCATTTTGCAAAGTTTCAGTACAACAAATAACAGGGTTGGGGGATGAGATTAACCCTTCCTGCATCCCGTGTGTGTGTGTGTGTGTGTATGGGTCAGTTTTAGTCCAAAGGTCAAAGGTTTTCTAAAAGATTATTGGAATAAGGATGTTAGCTCAACAAGTCAAATGCCTGCAGGATGATCAGGGAACCAGAGGGTCTGCAGAAGAAGAGGCGATAAGGAAGTGGGCAGGAGGTTCAATAGATCATGAGGTTTAGGTGCCAGAATGCCTGCATAGGAATAAGGGGGGAAAGGGTTTTCAATAAACAACTGAAAGCCAGGGGAGGGGCTCAGGAGATAGGAATTTAGGTCATAGGTGAACAAGAAACTACCCTCCCAAATGGTCGGAGAGGCAGGGGAACAGGCCATTTTTAAGATATAAAAGTATGAGACAGAAAGGCAGAAATTCAGAAAGAGAGGAGGATCAGAAAGATCCGAATAGAAAATAAAAGAACACAGAAAGAAGCCCAGTGTCCTAGAGGAAGGAAAGAGCTGTTGCAACTGGCAAACTGGAAGAGAATGCTGGAACAATGGCAGTAAGATAATGCTGAGATGAGGTCTGGAGAAAATAGGGACAATATCTAATTAGGTTAGCTGGATGCATTTATCCCTGGTTATCTGATTACCCCCCTTCAAGGATCACTGCCTTGTTGTGGCGAAGGGGCTTGCGTAATTCAGTGAAGCCATAAGCTATGCCGTGCAGGGCTACCCAAGTCAGACAGGTCATGGCAGAGAGTTCTGACAAAATGTGGTCCACTGGAGAAGGAAATGGCAACCCACTCCAGGATTCTTGTCAAGAAAACCCCATGGAACATATCAAAAGGCTAAAAGAGATGACACCGGAAGATGAGCCCCTCAGGTCGGAAGGTGTCCAATACACTACTGGGGAAGAGCAGAGGGTATTTCCAAGTAGCGCCAGAAAGAGTGAAGCGGCTGGGCCAAAGCCGAAAGGACACTCAGCTGTGGATGTGTCTGGTGCTGAAAAGAAAATCCGATGCTGTAAAGAACAATATTGTTTAGGAACCTGGAATATAAGGTCAATGAATCAAGGTAAGCTGGAGGTGGTCAAACATGAGATGGCAAGATTGAACATCGACATCTTGGGAATCAGCGAACTAAAATGGACAAGCATGGGCGAATTTAATTCAGGTGACCATCACGTCTACTATTGTGGGCAAGAATCCCTTAGAAGAAATGGAGTAGCACTCATAGTCAACAAAAGGGTGGGAAAAGCAGTACTGGGGTACAATCTTAAAAACGATAGAATGATCTCGGTACGAATCCAAGGCAAACCATTCAACATCACAGTAATTCAAGTCTATGCCCCAAACACTGATGCCGAAGAAGCTGAGGTTGATCGGTTTTATGAAGACCTACAACACCTTCTAGAACTAACACCAAAAAAAGATGTCCTCTTCATCATAGGGGATTGGAATGCTAAAGCAGGAAGTCAAGAAATCACCGGGAAGCACCGGGAATAACAGGCAAGCATGGCCTTGGTGTCCAAAATGAAGCAGGACAAAGGCTAATAGAGTTTTACCAAGAGATCACGCTGATCATCACAAACACTCTTTTCCAACAGCACAAGAGGCGACTCTACACATGGACATCACCAGATGGTCAATATCGAAATCAGATTGATTATGTCCTTTGCAGCCAAAGATGGAGAAGCTGTATACAGTCAGTAAAAACAAGTCCTGGAGCTGACTGTGGCTCAGATCATGACCTGCTTCTTGCAAAATTTCGGCTGAAATTGAAGAACGTAGGGAAAACCACTAAACCATTCAGGTATGACCTAAATCATATCCCTTATGAATATACAGTGGAGGTGAGGAATAGATTTCAGGGATTAGACCTGATAGACAGAGTGCCTGAAGAACTATGGACAGAGGTCCATAACATTGTTCAGGAGGCAGCAACTCAATCCATCCCAAAGAAAAAGAAATGCAAGAAAGCCAAGTGGCTGTCTGATGAGGCTTTACAAGTAGCTGAGGAAAGAAGGGAAGCAAAAAGCACGGGGGAAAGGGGAAGATATATCCAACTAAATGCAGAGTTCCAGAGAATAGCAAGGAGAGACAAGAAGGCCTTCTTAAATGAACAATGCAATGAAATCGAGGAAAACAACAGAATGGGAAAGACTAGAGATCTCTTCAAGAAAATCGGACATCTCAAGGGAATGTTTTGTGCAAAGATGGGCGTGATAAAGGACAAAGAAGGCAGGGACCTAACAGAAGCAGATGAGATTAAGAAGAGGTGGCAAGAATACACAGAAGAACTATACAGGAAAGATCTGAATGTCCCTGATAGCCATGACAGTGCAGTCACTGAACTTGAGCCGGACATCCTCGAGAGTGAAGTCAAGTGGGCCTTAGGAAGCATTACTAACAACAAAGCTAGCAGAGCTGACAGTATTCCAGCTGAGCTATTTAAAATCCTAAAAGATGATGCTGTTAAAGTGCTGCACTCAATATGCCAACAAATTTGGAACACTCAACAGTGGCCGCAAGACTGGAAAAGGTCAGTTTACATTCCAATTCCAAAGAAGGGCAATGCCAAAGAGTGTTTAAACTACCGTACAATTGCGCTCATTTCACATGCCAGCAAGGTTATGCTCAAAATCCTACAAGCTAGGCTTCAGCAGTATGCGAACCGAGAACTACCGGAAGTACAGGCTGGGTTTCGAAGAGGCAGAGGAACTAGAGATCAAATTGCCAACTTTCGCTGGATCATGGAGAAAGCAAGAGAATTTCAGAAAAACGTCTATTTCTGCTTCATTGACTACGCTAAAGCCTTTGATTGTGTGGATCACAACAAACTGTGGCAAATTCTGAAAGAGATGGGAGTACCAGACCACCTTACCTGTCTCCTGAGAAACCTGTACGAGGGTCAAGAAGCAACAGTAAGAACCAGACATGGAACAACCGATTGGTTCAAAATTGGGAAAGGAGTACGACAAGGCTGCATATTGTCGCCCGGCTTATTTAACTTATATGCAAAGTACATCATGAGAAACGTGGGGTTGGATGAATCACAGGTCGGAATTAAGATTGCCGGGAGTATTATCAACAACCTCAGATATGCAGAAGATACCACCCTAATGGCAGAAAGCAAAGAGGATCTAAAGAGCCTCTTGCTGAGGGTTAAAGTGGAGAGTGCAAAAGCTGGTTTGAAATTCAACATTAAAAAAACGAAGATCATGGCATCTGGCCCCATCACTTCCTGGCATATGGAAGGGGAAGAAATGGAAGCAGTGACAGATTTTATTTTCTTGGGCTCCAAGATCACCGCAGACGGTGACTGTAGCCATGAAATTAAAAGACGCTTGCTCCTTGGGAGGAAAGCTATGGCAAACCTAGACAGCATAGTAAGAAGCAGAGACATCACCTTGCCGACAAAGGTCCGTATAATCAAAGCTATGGTTTTCCCAGTAGTAACGTATGGCTGTGAGAGCTGGACTATAAGGAAGGCTGAGTGCCAAAGAATTGATGCTTTTGAACAGTGGTGCTGGAGAAGACTCTTACGAGTCTTAGGAAAGCTGATTTTAATAAACTCAGAACAATGATCAGTAAGGTCCCATGGCAAACAATGCTAGCGAGAAAAGGAGTTCAAGATGGGTGGGAACTTTTAAAAAAGGAAATTCTCAAGGCACAATCACAAACAATTCCAACAAGAAGAAAAGGTGGAAGACAACAGAAGAAGCCAATGTGGCTTCACAAAAAGCTTAGGGATGACCTGAAAACAAAAAAGGACACATATAGGAAGTGGAAAGAAGGCCAAGTAACAAAGGAAGAGTACAGGCAGGTAGCACAGAATTGCAGGGATGGCGTCAGGAAGGCTAAAGCGGAGAACGAGGTGAGGTTAGCGAGGGATGCTAAAAACAACAAAAAGGCTTTCTTCAGCTACGTGCATAGTAAAAGGCAGAGGAAAGAAATGGTTGTTCAGCTATTAAATAAGGATGGCAAAATGATAACAGAGGACAAAGAAAAGGCAGAGGTGCTCAATTCCTACTTTGGCTCAGTCTTCTCCCAAAAGAGGGTCTATGACCCCCCTGGCAAAGGCGAAGTACAGGCTGAAGGGGCAGGATTGCAGCTTGAGATCGACAGGCATATGGTCAAGGAACACCTCATTACTTTGAATGAGTTCAAATCTCCAGGGCCAGATGAACTGCATCCTAGAGTCATAAAGGAACTGGCAGAAGAGCTCTCAGAACCGCTGTCTATTCTCTTTGAGAAATCATGGAGGACCGGGGAAGTGCCAGATGACTGGAGGAGGGCTAACGTTGTCCCTATCTTCAAAAAGGGTAAAAAGGAGGAACCTGGGAACTACAGACCAGTCAGTCTGACATCAATCCCTGGGAAAATTCTGGAGCAGATCATAAAGCAATCCATCTGGAAGCACCTTGACAACAATGCCGTGATTACTCGAAGCCAACATGGATTTGTCAAAAACAAGTCCTGCCAGACAAATCTGATCTCATTTTTTGATCAAGTCACCTCCCTTGTAGACCGTGGGAATGCTGTAGACATCATATACCTCGACTTCAGCAAAGCTTTCGACAAAGTGCCCCATGATATCCTGATGAGCAAACTAGCTCAAAGTGGGCTAGATGAAACAACGATCATGTGGATCCACAGTTGGCTACAGAATCGGACTCAAAGAGTGCTTATCAATGGGACCTTCTCAAGCTGGGGAGAGGTAACAAGTGGGGTACCGCAGGGCTCAGTCCTGGGCCCAGTGCTCTTCAACATTTTTATTAATGACTTGGAGGAGGAGGTGCAGGGAATGCTGATCAAATTTGCAGATGACACAAAATTGGGCGGGATAGCTAATACTTTGGAAGACAGAAACAAAATTCAAAGTGATCTGGATAGACTGGAGTGCTGGGCAGAAAACAACAGAATGGCATTTAATAGGGACAAATGCCAAGTTCTGCACCTAGGAAAAAGAAACCAAATGCACAGTTACAAGATGGGGGATACGTGGCTCAACCACACTACGAGCGAGAAGGATCTTGGAATTGTCGTCGATCACAAGCTGAATATGAGCCAACAATGTGATGTGGCTGCAAAAAAGGCAAATGCTATTTTGGGCTGCATTAATAGAAGCATCGCTTCCAAATCCCGGGAAGTACTAGTTCCCCTCTACTCAGCACTGGTTAGGCCTCATCTGGAGTACTGTGTCCAGTTCTGGGCACCACACTTTAAGAAGGATGCAGACAAGCTGGAGAGGGTTCAAAGGAGGGCAACAAAGATGATCAGGGGACTGGAAACAAAGCCCTATGAAGAGAGACTGAAAGAACTGGGCATGTTTAGCCTTGAGAAGAGAAGACTGAGGGGAGATATGATAGCACTCTTCAAGTACTTGAAAGGTTGTCACAGAGAAGAAGGCCAGGATCTCTTCTTGATCATCCCAGAGTGCAGGACACGGAATAATGGGCTCAAGTTACAGGAAGCCAGATTCCGGCTGAACATCAGGAAAAACTTCCTGAGTGTCAGAGCAATACGGCAATGGAACCAATTACCTGGGGAGGTGGTGGGCTCTCCCACACTGGAGGCCTTTAAGACGAGGCTGGACAGCCATTTGTCAGGGATGCTCTGACTTGGATTCCTGCATTGAGCAGGGGGTTGGACTCGATGGCCTTGTAGGCCCCTTCCAACCCTACTATTCTATGATTCTATGATTCTATGAGTCCCCTGGACTGCAAGGAGGTCCAATCAGTCCATCCTAAAGGAAATCAACCCTGAGTGCTCATTGGAAGGACAGATACTGAAGCTGAAGCTCAAATATTTTGGCCACCTAATGCGAAGAGAAAACTCTCTGGAAAAGACCCTGCTGCTGGGAAAGACTGAAGGCAAAAGGAGAAGGGGCCGGCAGAAGATGAGATGGCTAGATAGCATCACCGATGCAATGAATATGGACTTGAGCACGCTCCGGGAGAGAGCGCAGGACAGGAAGGCCTGGCGTGCTATGGTCCATGGGGTCACGAAGAGTCAGACATGACTGAACGACTGAACAACAATCTGATTACCCTATTCCTCATATGCTTTTTGTGTGTTGTATGTGTGCATCTATACAGAGATAAAATCTTTTTCCTATTAACATTTTTTCCCCGTAAACTTTTAAACTTTGTTGTTTGAAACTCTGTGGTCTCTTTTTGTTGAATTACTCACCCCACATCTAACAGCCAACCCCCACACTAGCTAAAAGTGGATACTTGAGGCCCAAATAATTTTAAGGCTGGTTTGGTGGAGGCAGCCAGAGGAAAAATTATCTCCTCCTCGTGGCAATGGGGGAAGGCTGAAAGGAAGTGAGGCCACACTATTTCGCCTGGGTTCCCCACCAGCCATGGAACAAGGTGACAGTGATCCATGACAGACACACATACACAGACCTCATTTTCCTCCTTAAGCTTCAAGACTAAATGTTATTCTGGCATAAACTTTTGTGGACTATAGTCTACTTCATCTGATGCATGGAGTATTGTGGAGAGTTTCTTATTTCTATACAATACATATGGGGTGGGGGGTGAGAGAGAGAGAGAGAGAGAAGAATTATAAACAGTGAGTCAGAAGCAAATTCAATGCAGAAAGTACTGATGGTAACAATCACATTATTAATAGTGGTCATTTACAGTGCAGCTGTTGCTGATAACAAACATTCTGGCTCTAGGTAAGCCAATTAACATATGTAGCATGATAAAAACCCATTATTCCGATTCAAGCCTCTGGCAATAGAATTAAACCTGTTGATGATTTCTAAGGGGCAGTGATAGTTTTAGAAAAATTGAAAATAAAGATGAGCCATATCTGGAAAAGACCAAAATATTAATTGCATCAATTATTTTGAGAAATATCGTTGTTTCCACAGTGTTATGCACAGCTAATGAGGTGAATATAAATTAAGCCACAGCCTGGCAAATCTTTTACGTGAGGAAGAACATCTGGCATTCAACAGCCAGACCAATCAGGTCTCAGATTAATCTTTGCAAAGCAGCATGGTTCTCCATCCCCTTCATGGATCACTGCCTTGTTGTGGCGAAGGGGCTTGCGTAACTCAGTGAAGCCATAAGCTATGCCGTGCAGGGCCACCCAAGACGGACAGGTCATGGCAGAGAGTTCTGACAAAATGTGGTCCACTGGAGAAGGAAATGGCAACCCACTCCACGATTCTTGCCAAGAAAACCCCATGGAACATATCACAAGGCTAAAAGAGATGACGCCGGAAGATGAGCCCCTCAGGTCGGAAGGTGTCCAATATGCTACTGGGGAAGAGCAGAGGGTATTTCTAAGTAGCGCCAGAAAGAGTGAAGCGGCTGGGCCAAACCCGAAAGGACACTCAGCTGTGGATGTGTCTGGTGGTGAAAAGAAAATTCGATGCTGTAAAGAACAATATTGTTTAGGAACCTGGAATGTCAGATCAATGAATCAAGGTAAGCTGGAGGTGGTCAAACATGAGATGGCAAGATTGAACATCGACATCTTGGGAATCAGCGAACTAAAATGGACAGACATGGGCGAATTTAATTCAGGTGACCATCATATCTACTATTGTGGGCAAGAATCCCTTAGAAGAAATGGAGTAGCACTCATAGTCAACAAAAGGGTGGGAAAAGCAGTACTGGGGTACAATCTTAAAAATGATAGAATGATCTCAGTACGAATCCAAGGCAAACCATTCAACATCACAGTAATTCAAGTCTATGCCCCAACCACTGAGGCCGAAGAAGCTGAGGTTGATCGGTTCTATGAAGACCTACAACACCTTCTAGAACTAACACCAAAAAAAGATGTCCTCTTCATCATAGGGGATTGGAATGCTAAAGTAGGAAGTCAAGAAATCACCGGGATAACAGGCAGGCATGGCCTTGGTGTACAAAATGAAGCAGGACAAAAGCTAATAGAGTTTTGCCAAGAGAACATGCTGATCATAGCAAACACTCTTTTCCAACAGCACAAGAGGCGACTCTACACATGGACGTCACCAGATGGTCAATATCGAAATCAGATTGATTATGTCCTTTGCAGCCAAAGATGGAGAAGCTCCATACAGTCAGTAAAAACAAGACCTGGAGCTGACTGTGGCTCAGATCATGAGCTGCTTCTTGCAAAATTTCGGCTTAAATTGAAGAACATAGGGAAAACCACTAAACCGTTCAGGTATGACCTAAATCATATCCCTGATGAATATACAGTGGAGGTGAGGAATAGATTTCAGGGATTAGACCTGATAGACAGAGTGCCTGAGGAACTATGGACGGAGGTCTGTAACATTGTTCAGGAGGCAGCAACTCAATCCATCCCAAAGAAAAAGAAATGCAAGAAAGCCAAGTGGCTGTCTGATGAGGCTTTACAAGTAGCTGAGGAAAGAAGGGAAGTGAAAAGCAAGGGAGGAAGGGGAAGATATACCCAACTGAATGCAGAGTTCCAGAGAACAGCAAGGAGAGACAAGAAGGCCTTCTTAAATGAACAATGCAAAGAAATCAAGGAAAACAACAGAATGGGAAAGACTAGAGATCTCTTCAAGAAAATTGGAGATCTCAAGGGAACGTTTTGTGCAAAGACGGGCATGATAAAGGACAAAGAAGGCAGGGACCTAACAGAAGCAGATGAGATTAAGAAGAGGTGGCAAGAATACACAGAAGAACTATACAGGAAAGATCTGAATGTCCCTGATAGCCATGATAGTGCGGTCACTGAACTTGAGCCAGACATCCTCGAGAGTGAAGTCAAGTGGGCCTTAGGAAGCATTAGTAACAACAAAGCTAGCGGAGATGACAGTATTCCAGCCGAGCTATTTAAAATCCTAAAGGATGATGCTGTTAAAGTGCTGCATTCAATATGCCAACAAATCTGGAACACTCAACAGTGGCCACAAGACTGGAAAAGGTCAGTTTACATTCCAATTCCAAAGAAGGGCAATGCCAAAGAGTGTTCAAACTACCGCACAATTGCGCTCATTTCACATGCCAGCAAGGTGATGCTCAAAATCCTACAAGCTAGGCTTCAGCAGTATGCGAACCGAGAACTACCGGAAGTACAAGCTGGGTTTCGAAGAGGCAGAGGAACTAGAGATCAAATCGCCAACATTCGCTGCATCATGGAGAAAGCATCATTGTTTCCCGCCTCCCAGCTGAGCAGAGCAGAGCAGAGCAAGCTGCTCCAGCTGGTCCAGGGACTACAGAAGCAGGCAAGCTCCCAGAGAGCGAGCGAACAGAGCGAGCGAACAGGGGGAGCAAACAGGAGTTGGCCAGGGGAGTTGCAGTGGTTGAAGAGACAAAGGAGACAAAGGAGACAGAGGCTAAGAGGTAAGTGGGTTGCAGGAAGCCCAGGGCGCTGCCCTTTATCCTTCTGACTGGCTGTGAGCTCACCAGGAGCTTCTGAGAGCTCCAACTGAATTGGAGGGGTGTGGCCTGAGTACTCCCAGCAGCTGACTGGGCGGGAAGCTTCAGTCTGTTTCCCGCCTCCCAGCTGAGCAGAGCAGAGCAGAGCAAGCTGCTCCAGCTGGTCCAGGGACTACAGAAGCAGGCAAGCTCCCAGAGAGCGAGCGACCAGAGTGAGTGAACAGGGGGAGCAAACAGGAGTTGGCCAGGGGAGTTCGGCAGGGGAGGTCAAGGGGGAGGCCCCTAACATTTTTTTTTACTAACTTTTTTTCATTTATTTGTCTTGTAACACACACTTCCACACCAGTGGGACTCTGCTTTTAACCTCTACTGAGTAGAGGAGCAGGCACAGGCTAGTCTAGAACAATCACAAAGCTAGACACAAAAAGGGAAAAGAGGCTATGGAAGGACAAGACTCTCCAGTGGTGGTGACCTGCAAGGTGTGTGCAATGTTTGTTTTCTTGCCTGAGAACAACATGGCCTACACCTGCAACAAGTGCAAGTTGATCACGCTGCTGGAGGAAAAAGTAAGTGGACTGGAGCGGCGACTGTCAACCCTCCGGGGAATAAGAGAACACGAAGAGTTCTTGGACAGAATGGGGGAACTACAGCAGCAAAGGGCAGACCAGAAGCTTGAAGAGCAACAGCAAGATGAGGCAGTGGGAAATGCTGAGGTGAAGAAAAATGGAGTAGAGGATACTCCTTGGAAAACGGTGACAGTTAGGAGAAGAAGAACTAGACGCCACTCTGCACCAGTGGAAGCGGTGGAGCTGTGGAACCGATTCCAGGTACTTGCAGATGAGACTGGAGGACAGCCTGCAGAGGAAGAATCACAGGGGAACCTGCATGAGAGTGAGCAAGAGGCTAAAGGTCAGTCAAACAGAGGCGATGAAACCCAGGCCTACAAGAAGAAGAAGAGAAGAGTGGTAGTAGTGGGAGACTCCTTGCTGCGTGGGATCGAGACCCAAGTATGTCGCGAAGACCCGTGGACTCGCCAGGTATGTTGTCTCCCGGGAGGACAGATTAGAGACGTGACTGAAAGGTTGCCTGCACTCATAAAGCCCACTGACAGGTATCCCTTTCTTCTCATCCATGTGGGAACAAATGATACCGCCAAGCGGAGCTATGAAGAGATCACGTCAGACTTTGAAGCTTTGGGAAGGAAACTCAAGAACTTTGGGGCCCAGATAGTTTTCTCATCCATCCTTCCAGTAGTTAGAAGAGGGATAGAAAGGGAACGAAAAATACTCCGGGTGAATGACTGGCTACGAAGGTGGTGCCGACGAGAGAGATTTGGATTCTGGGACCACGGCCTATACTTCCTGGAAGATGGGCTGTTGGCTAGGGATGGGTTGCACCTCACAAAGGCTGGGAAGAATGTGTTTGGCCACAGCATGAAGAACTTCATCAGGAGGGCTTTAAACTGAATCCTACGGGGAAGGGAGATGTAATGTTGGGGGTAACAATAGACGTAGGCGCATGCACTGCAATGGAGAGAACAGCGCTGATAGCGCCCAATAATAGTCTTCAGACACATGTAGGAAGAAAGCCAGACTATGAAGCACATGGTCTTCGATGTCTATATACTAATGCCCAGAGTATGGGAAACAAACAGAACGAACTTGAACTCTTAATACAGGAGGGAAATTATGACTTGATAGGTATAACTGAGACTTGGTGGGATGACTCTCATGACTGGAATACAGCAGTTGAAGGATATAACTTGTTCAAAAAGAACAGGAGGAACAGAAAGGGAGGCGGGGTTGCACTGTATGTGAAAAATACATATCTCTGCACAGAAATACAGGAGGAGGAGCTTGGTAGCCCCATCGAGAGCATCTGGGTTGAAATAAATGGAGCAAAGAATAAAAGGAACCTGGTGGTCGGAGTCTACTACCGGCCACCCAATCAAGGAGAAGCCAAGGATGAAACTTTTGAAAAGCAAATAGCCAATGTTTTAAGGAAGCATGATGTAGTAGTAATGGGGGACTTCAATTTCCCCGATATTTGTTGGGAGACAAATTCTGCAAAACATGGCCCCTCCAGGAAATTCCTGACTTGTGTGGCGGATAACTTCCTCCTACAGAAAGTAGAGGAAGGAACTAGAGGATCGGCTATCCTTGACTTGATCCTAACCAACAGAGATGACTTAGTGGATAAAGTAGCAGTTACAGGAACTCTGGGGGAAAGCGACCATGTTGTACTTGAGTTCTTGGTTCTAAGGGAAGCAAAAGCCGAGTGTACTCAAACGCGTACCCTGGATTTTAGGAAAGCTGATTTTAATAAACTCAGAACAATGATCAGTAAGGTCCCATGGCAAGCAATGCTAGTGAGAAAAGGAGTCCAAGATGGGTGGGAACTTTTAAAAAAGGAAATTCTCAAGGCACAATCACAAACAATTCCAACAAGAAGAAAAGGTGGAAGACAACAGAAGAAGCCAATGTGGCTTCACAAAAAGCTTAGGGATGACCTGAAAACAAAAAAGGACACATATAGGAAGTGGAAAGAAGGCCAAGTAACAAAGGAAGAGTAAAGGCAGGTAGCACAGAATTGCAGGGATGGCGTCAGGAAGGCTAAAGCGGAGAACGAGGTGAGGTTAGCGAGGGATGCTAAAAACAACAAAAAGGCTTTCTTCAGCTACGTGCATAGTAAAAGGCAGAGGAAAGAAATGGTTGTTCAGCTATTAAATAAGGATGGCAAAATGATAACAGAGGACAAAGAAAAGGCAGAGGTGCTCAATTCCTACTTTGGCTCAGTCTTCTCCCAAAAGAGGGTCTATGACCCCCCTGGCAAAGGCGAAGTACAGGCTGAAGGGGCAGGATTGCAGCTTGAGATCGACAGGCATATGGTCAAGGAACACCTCATTACTTTGAATGAGTTCAAATCTCCAGGGCCAGATGAACTGCATCCTAGAGTCATAAAGGAACTGGCAGAAGAGCTCTCAGAACCGCTGTCTATTCTCTTTGAGAAATCATGGAGGACCGGGGAAGTGCCAGATGACTGGAGGAGGGCTAACGTTGTCCCTATCTTCAAAAAGGGTAAAAAGGAGGAACCTGGGAACTACAGACCAGTCAGTCTGACATCAATCCCTGGGAAAATTCTGGAGCAGATCATAAAGCAATCCATCTGGAAGCACCTTGACAACAATGCAGTGATTACTCGAAGCCAACATGGATTTGTCAAAAACAAGTCCTGCCAGACAAATCTGATCTCATTTTTTGATCAAGTCACCTCCCTTGTAGACCGTGGGAATGCTGTAGACATCATATACCTCGACTTCAGCAAAGCTTTCGACAAAGTGCCCCATGATATCCTGATGAGCAAACTAGCTCGAAGTGGGCTAGATGAAACAACAATCCAGTGGATCCACAGTTGGCTACAGAATCGGACTCAAAGAGTGCTTATCAATGGGACCTTCTCAAGCTGGGGAGAGGTAACGAGTGGGGTACCGCAGGGCTCAGTCCTGGGCCCAGTGCTCTTCAATATTTTTATTAATGACTTGGAGGAGGAGGTGCAGGGAATGCTGATCAAATTTGCAGATGACACAAAATTGGGAGGGATAGCTAATACTTTGGAAGACAGAAACAAAATTCAAAGTGATCTGGATAGACTGGAGTGCTGGGCAGAAAACAACAGAATGGCATTTAATAGGGACAAATGCCAAGTTCTGCACCTAGGAAAAAGAAACCAAATGCACAGTTACAAGATGGGGGATACGTGGCTCAACCACACTACGAGCGAGAAGGATCTTGGAATTGTCGTCGATCACAAGCTGAATATGAGCCAACAATGTGATGTGGCTGCAAAAAAGGCAAATGCTATTTTGGGCTGCATTAATAGAAGCATCGCTTCCAAATCCCGGGAAGTACTAGTTCCCCTCTACTCAGCACTGGTTAGGCCTCATCTGGAGTACTGTGTCCAGTTCTGGGCACCACACTTTAAGAAGGATGCAGACAAGCTGGAGAGGGTTCAAAGGAGGGCAACAAAGATGATCAGGGGACTGGAAACAAAGCCCTATGAAGAGAGACTGAAAGAACTGGGCATGTTTAGCCTTGAGAAGAGAAGACTGAGGGGAGATATGATAGCGCTCTTCAAGTACTTGAAAGGTTGTCACAGAGAAGAAGGCCAGGATCTCTTCTTGATCATCCCAGAGTGCAGGACACGGAATAATGGGCTCAAGTTACAGGAAGCCAGATTCCGACTGAACATCAGGAAAAACTTCCTGAGTGTCAGAGCAATACGGCAATGGAACCAATTACCTGGGGAGGTGGTGGGCTCTCCCACACTGGAGGCCTTCAAGACGAGGCTGGACAGCCATTTGTCAGGGATGCTCTGACTTGGATTCCTGCATTGAGCAGGGGGTTGGACTCGATGGCCTTGTAGGCCCCTTCCAACCCTACTATTCTATGATTCTATGATTCTATGATAAGCAAGAGAATTCCAGAAAAACGTCTATTTCTGCTTCATTGACTACGCTAAAGCCTTTGATTGTGTGGATCACAACAAACTGTGGCAAATTCTTAAAGTGATGGGAGTACCAGACCACCTTACCTGTCTCCTGAGAAACCTGTACGAGGGTCAAGAAGCAACAGTAAGAACCAGACATGGAACAACGGATTGGTTCAAAATTGGGAAAGGAGTACGACAAGGCTGCATATTGTCACCCTGCTTATTTAACTTATATGCAGAGTACATCATGAGAAATGCCGGGTTGGATGAATCAGAGGTAGGAATTAAGATTGCTGGGAGAATTATCAACAACCTCCGATATGCAGACGATACCACCCTAATGGCAGAAAACGAAGAGGATCTAAAGAGCCTCTTGTTGAGGGTGAAAGAGGAGAGTGCAAAAGCTGGTTTGAAACTCAACATTAAAAAAACGAAGATCATGGCATCAGGCCCCATCACTTCCTGGCATATAGAAGGGGAAGAAATGGAAGCAGTGACAGATTTTACTTTCTTGGGCTCCAAGATCACCGCAGACGGTGACTGTAGCCATGAAATTAAAAGACGCTTGCTCCTTGGGAGGAAAGCTATGGCAAACCTAGACAGCATAGTAAGAAGCAGAGACATCACCTTGCTGACAAAGGTCCGTCTAATCAAAGCTATGGTTTTCCCAGTAGTAATGTATGGCTGTGAGAGCTGGACTATAAGGAAGGCTGAGCGCCGAAGAATTGATGCTTTCGAACTGTGGTGCTGGAGAAGACTCTTACGAGTCCCCTGGACTGCAAGGAGGTCAGATCAGTCCATCCTAAAGGAAATCAACCCTGAGTGCTCATTGGAAGGACAGATACTGAAGCTGAAGCTCCAATATTTTGGCCACCTAATGCGAAGAGAAAACTCCCTGGAAAAGACCCTGATGCTGGGAAAGACTGAAGGCCAAAGGAGAAGGGGACGGCAGAGGATGAGATGGCTAGATAGCATCACGGATGCAATGAATATGAACTTGAGCACGCTCCGGGAGAGAGCGCAGGACAGGAAGGCCTGGCGTGCTATGGTCCATGGGGTCACGAAGAGTCGAACACGACTGAACGACTGAACAACAACAACAACAATGGTTCTCCATTGTTCTGCTCAGACCTCTCTTTCCCCTCTTATGACTGCTGGTATAGAAAATAGGTTGTTGAGTGAACCACTGCAGAAATCTTCTTGTCATGAAGAACTCATTAGGTCAGCAATAAAGTGATTTATCAAAGGTTTGGATAGCCGCCACCAGCTATGCCTGTACAACAGATTCGATTGTGATGCTTAAAAGCAAAAGCTGACAAATTGCCATTCTAATCTCATAAGTATGTATGCCACATCTATAGCCAGACTGCTCCTGGCTACTGAAGTGAGGACCAAGCAATGCAATCCTTCTTGACCTCTATTATGTGTTGTCATCCATCCAGATGTGATCCCTCAAGTTAAGCAAGTATTCATACTTCAGATTACTGATGAAAGGGTTATTGTGCTGAGGGAGTTCCTACAGGGCAAGTGATACTGAATAGCATATTATTGCCTCTCTCATGGATGAACAGTATTACCCTTTTGTTTTCTTTTGTCAAGGCTCAAGAGGTATTCAGGAAAAGGAACAGAAAGGAATTAAGGCGAAAGGGGGCAAATATTTCATTCATACACATAGAAAGACAGGCCTGCATATGCACCATTTTTGATGATGCTCTGCTGCAGAGACACATTGCACAGAGCTCTAATGCCCTGTGTTCTCTTGAACTGTCAAGATATCTCTGTATGCCTATATTACATGTGCATGTATGTTCATAAAAACAAATGGTGACATTTCAACGATGCGTCTCATTCTAGGACTTGCTCACATACTGGTTGTTATGATCAATGAACATGAATTTTTTCTCCCATTGGGAGGATGAATTCACACCCAGCATCTGGGGCAGATCCATAGGATTCCCTGCCCAAAAAGTGTCAGATCCCATGTGCCTCAAATGGAGAGATCCAGGAGCCAGGTGCCTGCATCGTCTTTGCTGGCAAGGGAGCTGCTAGTTCTTTATGCCTGTTATTTGCTTCTCTTGTACACCTGCAATGCAGCTAGCCAGAATTACTGCAGCCCACTATCTGACATGTCCAGACTAATGGAACTGTGTCTCAGGTGACCCAAGGGAGTAGAAGGTTTTCAAGTTGCCCTGTACATCTCCAGAAGTTTGTTGTTGTTGTTGTCGTGTCTTTTAGATATGAACAATTCTTATTTATTTACTTACTTACTTACTTACTTACTTATTTACAGAATTTATCTTCACATTAAGGATAGAACTGCTCCCTCTGCAACTACCCTGTGTGCTTATATCTCCCATTTATTTGTCTGCTTGCTGTAGTCCTGCATTGTTATAATAGAGGGTACAGCGCCTACATCTTGCTAGATGCCTTCTGGATCATTCCTTGCCTGCACCTTCAGCCTGATAGTCAGGACCAGGATATTAAGAAGTTGTGGACAGTGCTGAAGTGGAGCCAGGGATCACAGGGTCAAAGCACTGGGACATTTTGATTTGCATCATCTGCCACCCCCTCAGGTTTCCCTGTTCCGTCTGAGCTTAGCTGCAATGCTCAGAGTAACTAGGGTGGAAATGCACTCCCTCAACAACAATATATTGTTCCAGTGAAGGCTGGTGGCTCTGATTTCGGTGGCTCTATGAATCCATTCTGGGTTTCAGTCAGAACCAGCCAGAACTCTAAAGGAGCTATCCAAAATGCTGAACCCTGTCCCTAAAATGGGATTCCCATTTGCTTTACAGAAGACCCATTTGCTTTACACAAGGCCTGCTCCTGGTGGAGATGGAAACTACAAGGATTGGTTTGTTGATATGGATTGACATAGCTGCCTACATTTTTGAAATCCCCTTTGGAATGTGGCTATTTACCACAAAATTTACCTGGACACCACTGCTTGTAGATGCCACCCAGCACTGTTCCTCATCAACAAAGCAAGTGGAGTCCATTTTCAAAAGCCAGCAGATGCATTTTCAAAGAGTTCCATGCTAGGGACATCCTGGATGGCATTGAAGGACTATTTCACCCATTGCCCACTTCATGCAGGAGCACCCCTAATACTTGCCTTTTCTTCAATCCCCAGGTGGGAAGAGAGGAGCATGGAACAAAATGTCAGAGATGAACCTTCAAACACATAATGTTCAAGAGAATCTGAAATTACTTAGAAACCATCTCACTCCTCCTGAATGCTTAATGTCAAAGGCTTCAGAGGTCTCTGCATAGATTCAACCAACAGTGAAGAGAAAGCTACAAAGTAAATGAATGAGATGCCACGACTGGATTGCCATTTTTCTTCCTGAGGTGAGACACATCATAAAACATTTACAGTTTCTTTGGTGCCAGCAATAAATGTAAAGCACCATTTGTATACAGCGCACATCTTCGTGAACTAGGGGAAGCCCTGAAAAACCTTCCTAATGTCAAGCAGTAATTGCATTTTTATAACATTAATCACCTTTTATCATTACTTTTCAATTTGTGAAGTCAAATGCCACATTTGCCAGCATTAGGGCTTCTGTTCTGCCTCTGCATTAATTACATAGACAGATGGAATTTGTTACTGTGTTATTAAGGCCCAGCAAATAAATAAAAATAAGTAGACTTTCTTTCCCAAGGTTCTAATAATAGGTTAGGCCAGGACTCCTATTCGTACTTGTCATATCATCCATAAGGACTGTGATGACAGCTTCTGGAATAATGAGATGAAAGACAAAACACACCAGCCCTGATCCAGCTGGGACTCTACATGCATGGAAGCTGATATTTATGCGCATAACCCACATTCACTCAAAAAAAAAAATGCATCTGCAAACTGGTTTTGTATGGTTCTCCAGTCTGAAAAACTCAGCCCAGGAGATGGGGCTGTTCAAGAGAGAAGAAAGAGACTTAGCCCAGAACTCCCCTCCCCAACAGATGATCAACACTATTGCTGAGAATCCGGCTAGGGCTGCTGGGTCTTCTCATCATAAGGAAATCTATGCCAGCACGAACTACAGCAGAAAAACACTCCCCCTTGTGCAATGTGATTCCCCCTCCCTCATTGCTGGTTACTCTTCCCTCTTGCACAATATCTAACACCATTCTGGAGAGTATCCTCACCCTCAGGAGCAGCTTTTTGTGGGTACAGGGGGCTGCAGTGAGGAGGAAGGGGCAGGAAAACATGAGCATGAGTGGAGTCTTTGGATCCAAGGCAGTGATGCTGGGCTGTATCCAGTGCTGCCATGGCCCTAGCAGGAATGACCACTAGCACAACAGCTTTTCTAGCACTGGCTTGTGCAACTGAAGAAACCAGCCAAAACTAGTGCTTCCAGAATGGGACAAGTCTGCAGAGCTCACAGAGGGAAGCTCTGCTGAATTGTCCCATTCTGGAAGTGCTCGTTTTGGCGACTCCAGTTAGGCTAGCTTCCCGTGTGCTAGCAGCCATTCCTGCTAGTGCAACATGTTCAGTGCTGGTGGATTGCCAGCACTGCATAGTGCCCATTGTATTGAACTTCTGTGCTTCTCTCATTGCACTTGCCCTTCTTTGGATCCAAGGCAATGACATCATGCAATATAAACAAATCATGCAATAATGGCTAGGTCATGAATCTGTAATAATACAAATGGCAAGTCCCCTTTATGGTCCCAACACTGTCAACTAAGATGTAACATACTTCTAGAAAATGCCACAATACAACTGACTAGTACGAAATATGCAGTGTTTGACAAAGTTTTATTGTGAAGGGTTATTATCTAGAATTTATAAGAGGTTGCTGGAATCTGAAAATCATCTGGGCAATAATTTAAAATAAGATGGGAACCTATCTTGGAGACTCAATTATCAGAAGAAAAATGGGAAAACATTTTTACAACAGCTCCAACTGCATCTGTAGGTGTAATTCTTAAAGAAAAGCACTATAAAAAGTCTTTATCAGAGATACTTCACATCTGAAAGGATAAGAAAGATGAAAACAAAAAAAATGCAAATGGTTGGAAATGTGGGTCTGATAAAAAAACCAATTTCATACGTATTTGGTGGGAGTGTCCCTAGATCAAAGATTATTAGAAAGATATCACTAAACAAACTGAACATATAATTGGGTATGTAGTTCCACTGAATCCTGTAATGTAAACTTGAAATGTTAAAAACCATGTGCAAAAAGTCAAATCGATAGCTACTATTTAATCTGCTAGCAAAGAGCCTAATTTCTACTAAATGAAACCCTGCAAAAAAATACCATAATACAATAATAGTTTAGTAATTTGTGGCATGCATCTAAATTAGTAAAAGTAACAATCTATGTTCAAATTAGACAGAATCCATTAAGATAATACCCTCTCTTCAGGCATTCAATATGTCCACATGCAGAGGGGAGTGAGGGCCACATGTCCAAGGCCTACTCTCAATGTCCCATCCAGGGAGTTGCATTATCAGGGTTCCCAAACATGCAGAAGCTTCAAAGTGCACTCAGCTTAACACATATTTAAGTCCCCTTCAGATGGGAGATACAGACATTGGGTACAGGGCTGGTGTGCATGGCTATCTTCACACATTCATTTTTAACACCTGAAGAGGGCTCATGTTTTTGAAAAATAGTGTCCTTTTGTAAAACACTGCATTAGAAAACTTAATCTGATTGTGAAATGTATACATCAACAATGCATGCACTGTGAAAAATTGTGCTGTGAAGCATGCTTCATATAAACGTTCTGCACACCCATAGTTTATATTTCTGTAGGAATTTGCAAATTCTAAATACCCTGATAATATACTTACAGGCATTAAAGGAATTACATATCCTACAATATCCTTAATGCACGATACAATATATTTCCAATGGTTTTGTGCCATCTTATAGTCCTGCCAACAATGTACCCATACATACCAACCTGACTTTTTAAAACCAGCATCAGAAACCCTGTTCTTTTGGTCCACCATGAGACTTATTAGGTTGGTGTGTGACATCCTTATTAGGTAGGATGTGTGAGAAATTCATTGCATGGAGGGTTTTTTTACAGCAAGTGTTTTTGGGGGTTTTCAAATTCATACCTCTGTTTGCTGAGAGAATCTTGTACCAAAATACATATTTTGGCAAGCTTTGCAAAGCATAGGGAAAGTACACACACACAAAAATGGGAAAATGCACACAAAATGCTATATTTGAGAAACATGCTCATGAAACTGCATTACAGCAGTGCAAGTTACTTGGAGAAAATGTGTATGTTTAAAAAATGTGCACAACATGTGTACAATAGGAAAGATGCGCAAAAAATATGAATTTCTGTAGGGATTCTAAAATAATAATCATCATCACAACCTTATGTAGAAATAGGATGGAATGAGCTTGACCCTAAAAATCTGACAATCTTGGTGAGACAGAGATTGACAGATCTGCCCATCCCTACAGACACAGCCTTCTCTGTGGGGTCTCCCACCTGTGGAATACATTCTCCCCCACAGGGATCTGTACTCCCTACCAAACATGACTGGGTTTTAGAAGAGCCCTAAAACCTTTATTACTCCAGTCTGCTTTAGAGTGATTTTATGGCAATGTGTTTTAATAATTCTTTTATCTACTGCTCTTTTAATGTTATGTAATGTTGTTTGCTATTTTGCTGTTTTAATAGTTCATAATTTCATTAGGTTGTTTTAACCAATTGCATTGTAAGCCACCTCAGGGGCTGCAAATTCCCAAAGGCAGGATAAAAATATAAATAAATATGAAAGCTCTACATTTTAGCATTATTGTGAGTATTATGTTTGGGCTAAGGTGTTTTTTTAAAATTTTAATAAAATATTTATTTAAAAGAGGCAGCTGGATTCTATTTTAGGCTGATCTCCACCCAGAGAAGCATAGCACAACCTCCCATCATTTTAAAGAGCTTGGTCACATTCATGGCTAGAAAAGAAAAAAATTAAACTTCAGAGCATCATTTTTATAGTGGCTTTCTGAAGCCCTAGAACCCCTATAACATCCATTAAATGTGACTTTCTTTCTCTGCAGCTGCAACATATTTACAAGGCATTTTATCGTGTATATAGCGGGCAGCATGTGAAAGAGATGGAAGTGTTTAGAACTTGACAGATGGGGGAAGGGGAGGGTGTTGGGTAGCAACAGAAAGAGCAGCACTGTTGCAGGGCCTCCAAATGCTTTCAAGTATATTTTTTCAAGCTACGTTCCTCCGGTAGACACTAAAATCAAGAGCTGCATACATAATTAACATACGAGAAAGAACAGGACTGGTTTGCGTTCACAAAGCAGACATATATTTTCAGCACTGAATAACATTTTCAGAAAGTGATGCAAAACACAGCACCACACAAACTATAAAATAGAGCAGCGAGGAATAGAACAGCTGAGGACAAATCATGCAGGTGGTGTGTACTCAGCCGAGGGTATGAGAAAGTGTTATTGACTGTGGATATATAGACTCTCTGGCTAACACGGGAATCAAAGATATGCCAGGAGCAGGAATATGAAGACATAATTTTGTGCTGTTTTCCATCTCTGCCTCGATTTCTTATGGAGAGAAAGAGAGACCAGCCACCGTTGTAGGGACACAGCAAAAGTAACTCCTCACACCTCCTCTTGCTCTCTTATAGGGTTGGCAAATCCCCAGGGAAGGTGGTTTTGCACAGAGCATTGGGACATTTTGGTTTGCCCTGGTAAAATGGCACAAAGATCTCTGTGCCATTAATCCAAATGAAACAGAAAGCCAATTTTTATGCGACAGAGAGAAACAAAGCCTGCTTTTCTGCGTTAAATGTAGATATCCAAACATTGAGCCTATATTTATCTCCATTCCAAATTCCTGTTTGAGCAAAAGTGCCAAACATGAAAGCAGGAGAATCTCTCATGAATCATTTTGAAGAGTTAAGTAATGTAATAAATCACAGGGAAAGTGCTTCAGAAGTTCCTTCAGGAGTAGGCCACCCAGTGCTCTCTAGATCTTTTCGGCTACCTGACCATTGTCCATTGTTGGCTGGAGCTGATGGGAGCTGTAGCCCAAAATCTCTGGAGGGCATCAGACTGCCTACCCCTGAATTACTTGGGCCCCATCGACATGAGCCATTTGCTCCAGTGCTGCTTCAAAGGGAAGATCTTTGCGACAGATGATGCAGTCACCACTTCATAGCCCAATCATGGTTTTCATGGAGAAACCTGGGTTTTCTCAGAGTCCATTTGCTGCAAAGTTTTCACTTGCTTCAGCTTCACTGCAGAGGGTTGAGCTATCTGTCCCTTCCTCGGATTGAAATCGCAGCGTGTTAGTGATGCCCCTCCCCATTCCTCCTTCACAGCTCCGCAGTTACAGAGGCATGAAGAAGCGGGCTGGTGGGAGCCGCGCTGATCGGTGGAAGGGAAAGTAGCCTGGAGTGGGGGCAGGGGCGGGGGGAGAGCAGAGGGGCAATCATGTCTACCGGGAAGTAACTCATTGCCTTCATTCCACATCACTGCCCCTATCACTTTAAGTATCAAACCTGAGAGTTCAGGTTGTAGTTCAGCTACAAGGAACACAGCTGAGAAATGCTGTGCGCCTGTGGATTTGAAGCTGTGCAGTTGAGAAAGGGTGGGTGCCGGGGCAGATGATTTTCATAAACATGTATGCAGAAACACTAATTGAGCGTGTGTTTGTGCAGTGGGGGGGAGCCTGTTGATTGGGCGGTTAGTAGACTATGTGCTACTCACTCTCTCCTCCCCAGCTCCGCGCTCTCTGCTCTCAGCACCGGCTCAATCTCCAGAGGCAGTGGCTGCCTGCTTGCCTGCCCACCTCAGAAATGTGTACGTGGGGGTTGTTATGAACGTCTACTCACAAGCAAGTCCTACATGTTAGTTGTGCACCCTTCTCCCGAGCTCTGCGCTCTCTGCTCTTCCCAACTTGGGAAGTCCACATTAACCCTCTCATCTACAGCCCCACTTGTTATTTTGCAGCACTAATGCTGCACAGCTCCTACTGAGCAAACAGTGACATCCGTGCCATGTAGACGCAGCCATGGAAGAATGCTGTGATACAAAAGGAAGGCTATTGTTGCTCAGTAGGATCCAAAGCCAGCAAAGTCATAAGACAGATCTTTAGGGTTGCAATTGCCCTGTGTGTTTATGTGTTTTTTCCAGAGTCCAGAAAAATCACCAAGTAAAGACATCCCTTTGGAGACAGGAAACGGTTGTTAATGCAACCTAAGGACATTATCATCCCAAACTCCTGATTTGCTGGGCATCCCTTATCCGCTGGAATCAGATGCCAATTTATTTTGTTCTGAAATATATCGGTAGTCAAAGCTAGTTTGGAGACCCACTTTCTGAGATGTGAAGCTTCTGGCCCAGGCAGCAAACCATAAAGCTAGTGCTGGGCATCAATACTGAATTTGTGTTATTATTCAAAGAAAATAGTGAAAATCTTAGATGGACACACACTTTATAATCTACAGCTTTCTTTGACCCAGCATTACTACCACACACTAGGGAAGGGATGGTCAACTTTGAAGGATTCAATGGCCAATTTCTACCTCCTAGAATTCAGCAGTGGAGCAGCAGCTATTTGGGGCCCAAAAGGATGGAGCCCACATGAGGCCTGGAGTCCATGTGTTACCCACCCTGCACTAGGGTGTACATTATTGCATTTTCCATTTCCAGTAGGAAAGCAAACAAAACCTAAGAACCAATCGTACCTACTAAAAAAGCAGTATTGCTTTAAATTCCTGTTGGAATCCAGATTTCTGTTTCCATTTCATGCCTAGGAAAAGGCTCAAACAACACAACATCTTCAGCAAATTAAGAAATTCCATCATCTTTTATTTCAGCGTTCAGCAGAACATGCTTCGTACCAGCCTTAGCCCAACTTCCTTCTGTGGCATGGAAGTGACAGCAGTTGCTCTCTTGTATCTGACAATGGAATCAAGCAAATATGAGCCTGTCATACTGGAATTCTCAAGAGATACATGGATTATAGCAATACAATGAAACCTAAAAGAGAGCTGAGTACCCTGTCAAGAGTCCACATGGAGAGAGATGGATAAAGAATTTGACATGAACCTGAGAAACCTATGATTAAAGTCATGTTGCTACCATGGACTCATTTGCCCCCAATCCAGCAAGGAAAATACATGTGCAGAAATAGGGTGTGCAGTGCCAATCAGTGGAGGCTGGTTGCTCCAGTTTTGGTGGGGCTGTAAATCCATCCTGGGTTTCAGCCAGAATGCTAAAGAAGCTATCCAAGGTGCTGAACCCTATCCCCAAAATAGGAATTTGGAGTTCTGGCTAGTTCTGGCTGAAGTCCAGGATGGATTCACAGCCCCACTGAAATTGGAGCCACTAGCCTTCACTGGTGCCAATGTAGATCTTCATGGACATTGCAGTGCTCACCCAGGCCCCTTTGAACTGGCTGGACGTGCCTTTTCATGTGAAGATGGATACCCATCCCATCCGGGGCCACGAGTAGCTGTACATGGCTAGAGCTAGAGCAGGGAGGGGTCAAGAATCCACACAGAGGGAGGTAGATAAAGAGTGTGATACAAACATGAGATATCTAGGGTTAAACTTTGTATCCATCTCTCTCCATGTGGATTCCTGATGCAACAGCTCTGATCTAACTCTATCCATGCAGAATTACCAGTGGCTCTTTGCATGGCATCCTGTTTCTGCACACATATTTCCCTTGCTGGATTGGGGGCAAATGCGTCCGTGGTAAAGACATGGTAGAGAGGCTATTGGATGGTCTTGGTCACGTTTTTTCAGATCACATTTTTTCAGATCACAAAAGTCACGTTTCTTCAGATCACCAGCTGTGGCAATAACAACCCACCTAACAACCTGTTGTGAGGAAGAAAGACTGTGGATGCATTTTTTTTCCAAATTAAATTTTAAAGAATAAAATAATAAACAGCCTAGTTATATATTTCAGCATGCAATGTGGGGAGCAGGAAATCACTCCCACTTTGGAGCAAGTTGAGATCAACTCCAAAATGAGACCTTTTCCGTTTGACCAAGAGCTGGATTATACAATACGGATATGATATGGATGCAACTTGAAACCACTGTACTTTCCTGCTATCTGTCGTAGCATGGATGGGCACAGGGAACTGGCCCTCAGGCTATCTGGTGGAGGGTGTTTAAATTGCTCCATGTGGTGTTTGTTTCTACCTGGAAAGTTGTTCGTGCCTCTGAGAGAGCCTGAGGGTCAAATCAGTATTTATGATTTGACACTCAGGCTGCCAAAATTTGCTTCAACGAGGCACCAATAATGTATGAAAGATATTTTCCATCTTGTCCAAAGTGTTGTCCTGTGTGGTCCTAGCACCTCATCATCCTAGCAAGATTCTCCATGTTAACAGCGATTAGGTTAAATCAAGAGGAAAGTATCTTTCAAACATGACTAGAGTCAATGTGGTGTAACGGTTAGAGTGTTGGACTGAGACTCAGGGGATCTGGGTTCTGGTCCCCACCCAGCCATGAAGCTCACTGGGTGACTTTGGGCCAGTCACAGACTCTCAGCCTAACCTACCTCACAGTGTTGTTGTGAGGATAGAATGGAGAGTGGGAAGAGAAGGAGGATTATGTACACTACTTTGGGCTCTTTTGATGAAAGGCAGGATATAAATAAATACATACATACATACATAAAGCTATCATAGAGCTACTCCGTGAAAGTATAGCTATTGTTGCCTCCGCATGAGGTTGAAAAAGTATATGAAGTGTCTTTGAGTGACAACAAAAACCCCTTGTTGCAACCTCTCCTTATGCTCACCAATGCGGAATGCATCAGACCTTCCCTTAGAGTTAATCCTCCCTTCAGATGTGCATGAGAAGGGAAGACAACTCATTTTAGATGCTAGAAGGACAAACCTGAGAAAGCAGCATTGTTTGCTCAGATGCTGATAAATTTTAGGCTGCTCTATTGGATTTATGACCAGCACTGCCTTTGCTAGCTGCTGCCTTGTATAATTTGTTCTAGACATATCAATTTTTAAAGTAAACAGTAATTCCAGACCCTCTTCTAAGGGAAGTTGATCCTGCAAATATTTCATTAAACTTCCCATCACTTGGAAAAGAAAGCCAAATGTATTAGGTTGGATGCAGACCTGCCCTTCTGTGAATGTAAAGGCTCAGAGATCCAGTGGAGGCTTCCACCAGAGGAAAGCAAGAAGAGATTGTTTGCCAATTCCCCCTTCCCTCTGGAGCCCCCAGTGCCTCGCATGCTGTTCTGGAGAGTTTCTCTGACCCTCCAAGCAGCTTTTCAGGGGAAGGGGGAATTTTTGAAAATCACCTCCTTCCCCCTATCTTAGACGACTCTGAACCCTCATCCACAAAGGATCACAACACCTTGTCCTCAGAAGAAGAGGCTTCAGAGTTAATGGAAGAGGACTTCTCCATGGAAAGGCATCATGAGGCTTCCATCTCCCCAGGACCCAGTTCTCCAGAAAGACCCCAGGGGTCATTACCCCTACATCCAGAGGTGGTCGCATAACCACCCTCAGATTCTGAGAAGTCAGACCATGAGGATACTAGCATGCCATATTACTTGCATGTTGACACAGCCTGAGATTGCTAAAAACAGGCCAAGCCCCTTTAAGAAACCAAGCCTGAGTCACTATGGAGGCAGAGCCAATCATCCTACATCCAGCTATTATTTAAACCTCAGTCTTGCTCTGTTCCTTGTTGGAGCAACATACAGACAAGTCTGTCTGGCTTCCGGCACCAGTCAGAACTTTCCAACCTGATTTTGTTGACCTTTCCTGAAACCTGACCTTACTGGAAAAAAAACCCAATCCACGGGTGAACCTTACAACCCAGGCACCACCAGCAACTAAACAATGCCAAGCCCTCCTCACTGCAGAGTCAAAACACCCTTCTCCAGGGGGAGAGTCCTGGATCCAAACTACTATTAATAAGATGAGTCACTTCCTATGAATTAGAATGCAGATATATAGAAATTTAAGTCTGCATGTTCTCCAAACATTATTTTGGCTAATCTTCCTGCCCAAAAGCACACACGATAAAGATTTGTTCTTCTTGAAGATCATAATAATTTCAAAGGCCAATTCAAACTGCAGTACTCATTCTGTGTGCACACATGAGCACTATATACACACCTGTTAAAGTCGATAACTTAGAATGCTGCAGAGCAAGGTGTAGACCGTGTACCAGAATAAATGTTTTCCTCTTCCTTAGCAACATCCAGCAACAGTGCCAAGTTGTTAATTGCAGTCAGGGAAGTGACATGCAAAGGATCAATGAAGGAACAATGAACCAATGCTTCCTGATCCTGAGTAACTCACTTGACTTGCCCAGTGGCCTGGTTGATTTATCTCCTGGCAGGCTGCTCTTCCTGCTATTTTCTGGCAATGCTGCCTTCAAGCTGTGCTTGTAGACTTCCTGGAGTTTCCTGGTTCAGCGCTATCAGAAGCAGGATGCTAGACTGGATGAACCTTTGATTTCCAATATGTTCTGGAAACAGCGTGGCCCTCTCCACTGGTGCCACTTCAGAGCTTCAACTTGTTGGTCCTTCCAGCAACTGCAGGCAGTGCCAAACTACATGGGCTTTGCTCCCCTGATCTCCCTGCAGCCATGTGATAGTCAGTATTCAGTAATATCTGCTCTTGTCAGTAATACAGATAGTCAGTAATATCTGCTCTTGCTGTTGTTATATCATCACAGCTCCAGCAATAGTCCTTTTGTGATGTGGATATCATCTGGCCACAGCCTACCACTAGCGTCTTCTCAAATCTTTTGCCCCAAAGTAGGATTAGTCCTAATATTGGGCAGAATGAAGCAGCCTTCCTCAGGCAGCAGATTCTGGAGTACGATTAAAGGACAACAAACCGTGGAGGCTCGTGGCAACGATTTCAGTGAGGCTGTGAATCCATTTGGGGTTTCCGTCAGAATCAGCCAGAACCGGAAAGGAGTTATACAAGGTGCTGAAACTTAGTCCCAGAATATGTTCAGCACCTTGCATAGCTCCTTTAGAATTCTGGCTGGTTCTGACTGAAATCTTGAATGAATTCACAGCCCCACTGAAATCGAAGCCACCAGCCTCCTCTGACAAAAGCTGATTATTCTATTATTGCATTTTTATCACTGTGTGTATGTGTGTATTGGAGGTGGATTTTCTGCTCCAGGGACCAAAATATTTCGGTCATCCCTACCTGACCACATTGATACACATAAGTGTGATGGGACACAAGTAGCTTCAGCTGCATCCTGAGAGTGGCATATGGAAGGGACTGTACATTGCATGTCAATTGCAATCACAACACAGGTGCAGAAGGTTCTGCAAAGGGAGCTTACTCTGTGTTGGCCAAAATGGCTTTACAATGTCTCCAGCAGGGGCAACCTACTGAAAAGTACCCCAGAGCCCATGCTACGTGTTACATGGACACATCACACATGTAGGTGACCTCCATCTTCTTGGTAAGGTGTAACTGAAAGTGAAGCCTATGTTCTGTGACTTCATTGCATTAATGTATCCCCCCAGGCAGGCAACCAATAAAGCTAAGTGAGGCCTGGGAAATGCTGCCGTGCTTTTTCCAACAATACATTAATAGGGAGAGACAGGTCCATGGCACTGATGCATCTCCTCATAGCATGCCGTTTGGACCTCAGTGACACCATGGAAGGCAAACCCCTCCCCACACCCTCCTTCTCAGGTTATATTAAGTATAGATTGGGTGGGACAAGAACAGGGCAACCCTGTCAAAGAAAATTAGGATCTTTCCACAATTTAAATATCCTTCTTTTTAGACATTTCAGATCTGGTGCCATCAACTTGTAAAAAGCAATCCCACAGCATGGTTTATTGAAGAAGCATTGGAAGGGTTCTCTTTGTGGAATGATCAAAGTTTGAAGAGAAGAGAAGAGAAGAGAAGAGAAGAGAAGAGAAGAGACCACACTTTACTTGGGCTAATTGGAAACCTGCAATTCCCTCCCTCCCCATTCCTTTAATCCCCAGACAAGCACAAGATTTAGCATACAGCTGAAAACGCACACGCAAGACACATGCAAATGCATTCGATTTAGGATCGATCAACTTTCTAAATAAACTTCCACAGTATGCCATCCACCTAATTCTGCAACTCGAAGAAGTCTATTAGAACTCTCATGTTCTATGCGCCTTTCCCTCTGATCCATTTTTCCTTTCCTTTTTTTAAATTTAGGGAGAAACAAGATTGTTCCAGGAGTCCAACGCAGCAGGTAAACTTGCTTTATGTCGCCTGCCTGCTTCCCTACAGCCGAGCACATTTGCACATCAACAGTCTTGCTTTGCAGCAGGGCTACCCAGTGACATTATCTTCAAAAGTACTTCAAAGCCAATGGAATGCTACAGGGAGCTCTGCTTTTTAAAAAATAAAATAAAAGGGAAAGAGGAAATAAAGACCACCTCACAAAACAGATTTATGAATTTCCCTGGCACTGTTGATCCTTTGTCCAGCCATAGCAGTGGTGACTGGGGCAGGAGTGTACAGTAACTTTGGACTGCAACAGCTCAGTTTGCCTGCTCACCTTGCTGAGCATCATAGAATTTCAGCATCCTTGGTGTGCTTTCTCTGAGAAATGTTTGCCCACTGTAAAGGACAGTGAAAAGTAGGGCTCTGTTCTGGTTTGCGACACATTTCCTTATGAACCAAACTTTCCAGAGCAGGTTTCAATCATCAAATAATTTCCTGCCTGAGTTGTCAAGGCTGGGCTGTGGGTAGCAGTGCCAGCTCCAGGTTTTGGGAGCCCTTGAGCAAGACATCCTCAATGGCCCTCCTCCCTCAATGAGTCTACCTTCTCACCACCATTGCCACCAGCTGTGTTGCATAATAGCTGACTTCTGAGTGACTCCATTTTGAGACACAGCCAAAAAGCCAGGTGTCTTCATGCCCAGCCTCAGCAAGAGTGGGAGAAAAGCACAGGAATGGGGTTGAAAGCATCATGCAAGACTTCATCAAGAAATTCTGTTTCGAAATGCATCTCTACTAGGGATATCAGAGGATTCCGCCACGGATCTCAGTGAGGCCAAATGCCAGTGCATTTGCCCCCCCGAAATCCGTGGTGGAACAAAGCCCCCCTGCCCCACCACCCCGCAAAAGGTGTGCGAAACAGAGCACTTACCTGGTGCCATTCGTGCTGCTTTGTGAATGGCGGCTGCATCTGCAGCCGCCATTCGCTTCCCCATTTTTGCCGTGATAGGCTACGTAAATACTTACGTAGCCTATCACGGCTAACGCAGAACCTGCGGAGGCCGTGATAGGCTACGTAAATATTTACGTAACCTATCACGGCAAAAAAAGGGAATGCAAATGGCCGCCGTAGCCACTGTCATTTGCACCCCTGTTTTTTTGCCAGGATAGGCTACATAAATATTTACGTAACCTATCATGGCAAAAAAACAGGAACGCAAATGGCGGCGGCTATAGCCGCCACCATTTGCATCCGCAAGCTCCGCACGCCTGCGAATGCACCCAGCTGGCAGCTCTGCTGAGTTGCCGCGGAGCGGAGCCGGCCAGGTTAGGATTCGGGGGGAGGTGCGGAGCGCCTCCCCCCCACCGCGAATCACCCCTTCGAAAAGGTAAGTGACTTTTGCACATCCCTAATCTCTACACCAGCCTAAAATCCTGCATTTAAAACAGGGTTCTGCGTCCGTTTTAAATGTAGAATCACGACTCCTTTTTTCACATGCTTCCTTCTCCCCCACCCCTTTCCCCCTCCTTCTCCTCATATCTGAGTCTTTCATTCTCTTTCATTGATCTCCCTCGTCTTCTTGCTTTTCCTCTTTTCATGGAGGGAACTGAAGTGGAACACAACAGGGTAATTTGATAGTTCATTATCTGTGATCTATTTAAAAATGGAACGAAGGGCATTTAGTGCAAACTTCCGTGAAGGAGCAATCTCAATCTCAGGATAAAATCCCAATGTGAAGGAGCCCTGCAAAGACTTCCTAAAATGCATCCCCCAAAGGCAAAGGTGGAGGTAAAAATTCAGCAAAACATGAATGTGCTGGATAGCAAGAGTGACACCTGGTAAGTTACCTAGTCAACCATCTGCAGTATGCTCCTATTGTTGCACTCCAGCCTTGACACTTGTCATTAAGACAGTCATTAGCATGTATGGTCTTATTTTGTTTAAAGAATAGCAATAAGAAGAAGAACCCATTAGGACTTTTGTTTCTGGCAAGTACAGCCATATCCCTAAGCACCCTCTTTTGTTATACCGGATGGAAGGCCAACTCAGTCTTTATCCCATAGCAAGTAGCACCATTTCCAGGGCCTATGACCAGTGTCTGGCTCATCAAAGTTGTGATGTCACTGCCTTTCTCTGCACTATATAAGAAGTCTCAGGTTTGGGCAGCCAGGGTCACCTGTCCCCCGTTCCCCTCTTCCAAGGGCATGGGGCCATGCTCCTGAAATCACTAGGTGCCTTACTCTCAGGTGTAAGGAGACACACTGCTGCTGAAATCAGCAGTATGTCTCTCCTCCCAGAGGAAAGGCTCCATGTTGAACTCACTGAAGACTAGCCTCCTTCCCAGTGAAATCATTGGGCTTCTTGCTTGCCAGAGCAAGGTGTCCAGAGTGGGTGCCTTCCCTTCCCTAGTCAAGGCTTTCTGCTCCCCTTCCCCTGAGGCCAGGAGTTGCAACACTTGCTAGTTCTTGACTGTAGGAAAGGGCTTCAGCCCAAGGGAAGGTATATTGCTTTTGGAGGTTCTTAGTACAAATTTTTAAACAAGCAATGCATGGAAGCAGAAGAAGAGAATAGAACAGGAAGGACAAGAGACCTCTTCCAGAAAATTAGAAACATCGGAGGTAAATTCCAGGCAAAAATGGGTATGATCAAAAACAAAGATGGCAAGGACCTAACAGAAGCAGAAGAGATCAAGAAAAGGTGGCAAGAATATATGGAAGATCTGTATAGGAAGGATAATAATATCGGAGATAGATTTGACGGTGTGGTCAGTGAGCTAGAGCCAGACATCCTGAAGAGTGAGGTTGAATGGGCCTTAAGAAGCAAGGCAGCAGGAGATGATGGTATCCCAGCTGAACTGTTTAAACTCTTTCAAGATGATGCTGTCAAGGTGATGCATGCCATATGCCAACAAATTTGGAAAACACAAGAATGGCCAACAGATTGGAAAAAATCAACTTCTATCCCCATACCAAAAAAGGGAAGCACCAAAGAATGTTCAAACGATCGAACAGTGGCACTGATTTCACAGGTCAGTAAGGTAATGCTCAAGATCTTGCAAGGTAGACTCCAGCAACTCATGGAACGAGAATTGCCAGATGTACAAGCTGGGTTTCGAAAAGGCAGAGGAACTAGAGACTAGGGATGGCGGAGAATTTCTCCCGGAAACTTCAGGGGGCCGAGCACCAACGTGTTCGGCCCCCCGAACAAGTTTCAGGGAGAAATCCTCCGAACCCCCCCACACACACCCCCGGGACGGGACTTACCTTCGCCGAATGTCCCTCCCGGCGGCGGGTCCGGCCGGTGGTTCGGCGGGTGTTCGAGCGGGGCGGGAGCGGCAGCCGGTCTTTTGACCGGCTGCCGCCGCCGCCATTGCAATAAAAGAAAAAGAAAAAAAACACCCCCTGATAGGCTACGTCAATCGTCACGTAGCCTATCACGGGTGACTTTAAAAAAAAAAAAGAAAAGCGCGTATGGATAATGGCGGCCCCCATAGGGAGCCGCCATTCCCGTTCCTTATTTGGTCGCTGTAGTCTACGTAAAGATTTACGTAGACTACGGCGAAAATAAGGGCAACGCTATAAGGCCCGCCATTAGCGTACGCGCTTTTTTTTTTTTTTAAAGTCACCCATGATAGGCTACGTGACGATTGACATAGCCTATCACGGCTGACTTTGCAAATCTAGCCGTGATAGGCTACGTTAATCATCACGTAGCCTATCAGGGGGCGTTTTGTTTTGTTTTTTAAACTTTCGAGTTCGCGGCCGGGTGAGGCGGGAAGCCTCCTCCCCAGCCTGAATTTCGGCCGGGGCGAGGCGGGAAGCCTCCCCCCCAGCCTGAATTTCGGCCAGGGCAAGGCGGGAAGCCTCCCCCCGCGGCCTGAACTTCACGGGGGGAGCAGCGAAGCGCCTCCCCCCCACCGCGAACAAGCTTCGGCGAAAGGTAAGGGACTTTCGTCCACCCCTACTAGAGACCAAATTGCCAATATCCACTGGAGAATGGAGAAAGCCAGGGAGTTTCAGAAAAACATCTATTTCTGTTTTATTGACTATTCGAAAGCCTTTGACTGTGTGGATTCCACCCGGAATCTTCGACGGGGAGGGAGGCGATCTGTTCCTCCCCCCCAGAATCCTGCCCGGCCGGTTCCTCTCTGCAGACAGGCCGCGGAGCCGCCGGCCGGGCCAACCTGCAGCGGTGCCTCCAGCTGAAGCCGGGCTGGTGCGGATGCAAATGGCGTCCTGCGCAAGCCCGTGATAGGCTATGTAAATATTTACGTAGCCTATCACGGCTAAAGCGGGAACACAAATGGTGTAGGGGATGCCATTTGCGTCCCCGCTTTAGCTGTGCTAGGCTACGTAAATATATACGTAGCCTATCACAGGCCGGCATAGGGATGGAAATGGCAGCCGCTACGACGGCCGCCATTTGCGGCCGCAGCAGCCCGGCAGCAGCCAGAGCCGCCGCCACCGCCGCTGGAGCCACAGCCAGGTAGGCTCCATTTCGCAGGGCTTTCGTGGGGTGGAGGGGCTGGGGGCTCCGTTCCACCACGGATTCCAGGGGGCCGAATTCACTGGAATTCGGCCCTCCTGGGATCTGTGGTGGAATTCTCTAACATCCCTCAGTCAGTCAGGAGCCATGGAACGAAGCCAGAAGGTCTGGACCAAAGAGTAAGTCACACAGCCAACTGACAGCTCAGGAGGCAGGACTGAGCAGCAAGTCAGAAGTCAGGACTGAAAAACAACTGAGGACACAGGGACAAGCCAGAATTCAGGAAGATTGTGTTGCTCAAGCAAGGGGCAAGCAGAACCAGAAGCCCTCTTTGTACCTAAGGCGAACATGATGTTCCTTCCTGTCCAGAGGGATCCAATGGCCAGCCGGGATGGTTGTAGTCAGTCCAAGTTCTCCCTGTACTTCACCGGTTGCTTACAGTTCATTGGCTCACCTACCAGGGCAACTGCACTCAGATTCCAGCAGCATGTGATCCCAGTATATCTATATTACAAATATAAGAAGGGTGTGTGAAGAAATGTCTGTTTATAACTGTTGGTATGATGTAATGTTTACTTTGCGTGGCCTCTGTGAGCCTACTGTGTATCTGTGTAGGCCGGACGCCTTCTTTTGTGACTGTCAAAGGCCTGCGTAGTAGTTGCTGAGTGACATTCTGAAGGGGGAGGGAGAGAGACAATCACTTTGAATGTTGTTAGATGGGACCTGGATCAGGTAAATGGGATTCCGATTGGGTGGGCATCCTAGCTAGGTGGAAAGAAGCAGTTGGGAAATGACAGTTGACAGTTAAGGAGTTGACAGTCAGGGATAGAGAGAGTCTGTTTGTAGTCAGTGAGGGAGACAGTCTGCTGGTTGGTGTGTGGTGTATTAAAAGGTCTAGGAGAAAGCTTTGGTGTCAGAGGAATACTTAGGGATGGACGGACTCATCTCCCTCTGGGGCGCAGGGTAGCTCGATGAACTACCCCTCTTCTGTGTGCCAAGGACTCCGGCAGTCAAGCCCTTGTAAAGCACAAGGGCTTGACTGCCAGAGTCCTCGGTGCCGCGTGCACCCCAAGCACTCTAACCTTCTCCTCCTCCCGAGGAGGACAGGGCTAGAGTGCTTGGGAGCTGAGGCCTGTCCTGTGTTACATGAGCGGAACACGCCCTTTGTTCGTTGTCTAGCTGGACAATGGATCATACTAGACACAGGTAAGACTCCTGGATCAAAAATCTCTTTATTGCATGGCCAGCAAGGCACTCTGTCAGCAAAGGGGCAGAGAGCCCTCAATATTCAGTGGGGCAGGTTTTTATACAGCGAAATACGTCACATATAAGGAAGAACTCTAGCCATGTTCTACTAGACACATTACTTGGAGGCATACACACACCCTGTTATCTGGAAAGGAGCTGAACATTCCCCTTCCTGGACAGGGTGGATATTGCAAGCTGGTGATACTGAGTTGCTGCACAGAGTACAATGCTTATCAGCTCGCAGCACAGGCTGTGAGCTACAACTCCCTGGGGAGGAACCTATACTCCCTAGCAATTCCCAGAACAGGCTGCTGACAGGCTGCAATCTGCTTCTCACAGACTATGGTGCCAAAACAGGGTATGCTAGTGAACAAACATGGAGTTACTCTGGTTAAGACTTAACATAAGCACAAACATCTGTTGGACACCTTATGCAGATGCCAACGGCATTCTTATAACTGCATTGCCATTCTGGGGTATACACAACACATTAGGGGTGAGGTTAAAGGATTCTTTCCACACCTGCCCCCACTCATTATCAAGGGCTTCCTGGACAGCTGGTGGAGGCAGGACGAGTCCTCCATGCAGTGCAGCCTCTAAGTACTGCCAGCAGAGGCAGGACAAGTCCTCAGTGCTGCTCCCAAATTCCAGGGCGCTCAGTGGCCGGGTCCATCAGTGCCCCACAGTTTGGTGAGCAGGGTCCGGGAGCGGGGGAGCAAACATTTCATGCTAACATTGGTGAAATGTAAATAAATTCTAGTAATTCTAAATTAGAATGCATGTATATCCTTCAGAAACTTTGCAGATTTCTTGCCTGGGGGACACCTCTAATGACCCGTGCATTTTCTTGCAAATTTACCCAAACATTATTGGGGAAGGGGTGAATGGAAGGGAAAGCAAATCACTCCCTCCCCCAAACTGGAGAACTCCCCTTCCACATGAACTGCTGCACCTATCCTTCTGAAGCTTTGCTGGTTTCTTAGTTAGGGACAACTCTAGGCTGTCTGTAATTTTCAGAACAATGGTCCACAAGGAACATAGGGAGGTAAATATGTCTTCTTTTGGAGATCTCAAAATGTCAAGGCCACCCTTGCAGAAAAACTCTTGTGGCTATCATTCTGAAATCTGGCAGACATGATCCCCTCTGATGGAGCAATGAATCCTGAAATTTTTATCCAATTCTTCCAGGGAATAAAAAAATGTTATTGGCAGTTCCCTTTAAAAGAAAATATAAACCCTGCACCTATTTTTCTGACATTGGGTAGGTGTAATCCCCTGCTAGGGGGCTACTATGCCTGAAATTATCCGGTTCTGACTAAGAGAAAAAAGTTACACGCTTTTTTTTCTCATTTCCCATGGTAGTCAACAGGAAGCACAAAGACTCATTTTTCCAAACCTTGACTCAGGTTTGGTGCTGAGCTGAAGTGGTCAGACTACAAATTGGCCAGAGCAGAAGTGGGACGTTTTCAAAGTCCACTAAATCAAAGTCCAATACTAAGTGCAATATCAAGTCGATCACTAGAGGACACTGGATGCCCAGTCCAGCACAGCAGGGATGGGCAGAAGTGAGATCTCCAAACGTTTCAGACTTCAACTCCCAGCATTACTGACAATTGGCCATGCTGGCAGAGGCTTCTGGGAGGTGAAGTCCAAAACATCTGGAGATCTACCTTCTGTCCATCTCTGCAGTAGAGAGCAAGGCTTCTGTTCTGTTCCAATACTCATTGGGAGCTGGTAATTTTGGTCAATGCTGTTGCATGTCACAGTGGTGCAAGAGAAAATTCTAGGGTGTATAGGTTCAAATTCTCTCTTCTACACCATTCTTAAAGGTGTCAAATCCCAACTTCTGTTACTTCTGGATAGCCTATTCCTAGACCAATTTACCTTAGTCTGAGAATTTGTATTCCTCTGTAGCCAGAATCCTGTCTTCAAGGGCAACCAAGGAAGTGAGAGCCCAACAATGAGTCAATGGAATGAGTCATAACCTCCTGTTGTTTGTATCCTCATGGTTCTGAAGATTAAGTTGTCTGCATCTCTTAATTGGTTGCCTGAGAACAAACAGCCTTGGAAAGTGTTCTGGTGCCTATGGTGGCTGCACAGCAGGGGTAGCCTTCAGGTCACTGCATCACTGCAACAGAGAAGCCACAACTGCTCGGATCTCCATACAGCTATTATCCGTCCACTTCTGGTTCTGGAGTTTGAAATTCTGTTGATCGCATTGTTAAACTGTTACTGATGGCCCTGCTCTTTCAGCTATCCAGACAGCGCTCTCTCTCGCTCTCTCTCTCTCTCTCTCTCTCCTCCCCCTCCCCTGCTACTGGCTATTCCATTGTCTTATAACAATAAATTCTATATCTCAGATTCAGGGGATGATGAGTACATCTTAAAATGGCATCTAAGTTATCAGCTCACTAGTAATAGGAAAACAGGTTTGGTGGGAAAGGGGGCCTTTCAAGGAAAGCATCTGAAGGTTTCCCCCCAAATCTCCCCTGTTAGTACCTTTTTTTCTTTTCTTTTTTTTTGCACTTATTCACAGTTCTCTGTCACTCATCTCAGCACCGTTTGGGGAGGGAGGGGAGTTTTTTTCCCTTCTTGTTGGTTTTGTGCTCCCAGGCAATTGGGCATGAAAAGCCCATAAAAGTAGTTGCATTGTTGCTTTTTTGTTTTGTCCTTTTAACTAAAGGGGGTGACGTTATTTGGTTTTTCTTTGTTCTGAATCCATCTGAGTAAGACACTGCTCTTCCCTTGGCAGTTTGTTCTGAACTGACTGCCACCACACGCCGCCGGCATCCTTGAAGGCTGCCATGACATAGTGATGGGTCTCCATCTCCCTTTGGAATGACTAATGGGTGGGAAAGGAGGACTGAGCAGAAATCCTGCTGCCCTGAAGAGCCCATTTCCCACTTGCTACCTCATTTCTACATCCATCCCCAGCATGCTAGCTAACTAGATCTCTTGTCCATGGAATCAGGGAAAAAAAGATGGAACTCCTTCTCTAGCTTCTTCCTCATGGGAGCCATCTGCACGTTTTGTCCTTTGCTCTCCTCCATCTTGCGGTTCTGCTCTGTCCTTTAATGAGACAGAGCAACCTGAATGAGAAATGCTCTGTTGGCAGCAACTGCCGAGTTTATCATGAGAGGTTAAATCTTTTTTAGAAAAAGCTCTTGGATTATTAATACAACATCCATTTTAAAAGAGCCACTGGCACAAGATACTGAGAGGGATCTTGGTATAGCATTACAGTTGATGAATGGGGGAGCTGAACAGTGTGAAAGAGCCTCCATTATAACTCTACCGTGATGCTTGAGCACAGTTCACGAGCTGCCTTTGAACTCTTCACACCGTTGAGTTCCGAGTCTGATATGTTTGACACTTCTCAGAATGTTATAATTGAAATCCTCTATCAAGCATTGCACTGCTTACCTTGGCGAGCATCAGAGAGTTATAGATCTGCCAGCTATGCCTTGGTGTAAGGTGGAGAAGGGAGACGTGCAATCATCACAGAGCTGGCAGGTAATACGTTAAGGCGGGCTTGCCTGTGTGGAAAATGAGCAAGGCCCAGGATATCTGTGTGTTTACTTTCACAAGGGGATGAAAGACTATTTTGCTTGCTCAGGTGTTTGTGCGCCTTTGTCTTGCCGAGCATGAGAATTCAGCTTTAGAGCTGTTTGTTATGTTTTTCCTTAGCCAAACTGGAAGGCGTTCCAAGTGTTTGTTCAAAATGGAAACTACCGTGTCTTCACGTTGAGTGATATCCCTTAGCTGTCCTATTGATAGCTTCACCTCAACTCCAGTCTAAGAAAAAAATGGGCAGATGAAGAAATGTCTTTGTCTGAGGGGTGTGAAACTCAAGTGGGGCTTCACTTCCAGTTAGAAGACCCTGCCATGTCTATCAAGGGAATGGTTGATTTGTGTCAAAGCTGTCTCTTAACTGAAAATAGAGGGAAGGTACAGAAGCCATTTCACATTAAATTAAAGGATAGTCATTGAAAGAAGCTGTGCAAAGGGGAAATGACATTGTCAAGGGGGTGTATAGAGACTGATAGTTCTTATTTATTTCCCCAAATGGAACGTATCAGATAATGACCTGTAGGTTTCTTCTTCAAATATAGTGTTGAGTTGCTGACTGAAGCTTGTGGAAAATGAGTCTTGCTAGTTAATTTATTGATATTATTTGTTGTTCTTTATTTCCTTTATATCCCACCTTTCCTCCAAGGACCTCAAGGTGGTGTACATGGTTCCCTGCCCCTTAGTCTCACAACAACCCTGTCAAGCAGGCTTTGCTGTGAGACAGTTACTATTCCAAGGTCAGCCAGTGAGCTTCATGGCCGAGTAGAGATTTGAATCCATCTCTCCTTGCCCCTAGCCTAACACTCTAATCATGACACCATGCTAGTGCTGTGACCACCATCCTGCTGATGCAGGGGCAACATGTTCCTGAGAAAATAGCATCAAAATGTGTCTTTATAGTCAGCACCTTTAAAAAAAAAAAAGGCCATGAAAAAGTAGTCATCGTAGGTCTTCCTCCTCATTCTCAATCCCTGCCCAGATCCTCCTTTCCTCAGAAAGATGACTGACACTCCCCATTCCTTATTGACTGGGACAGAGATGACCATAATGAGTCCTGCCTGGTGCACCCTAATTCTCCAAGGCCTTATTAGCAGAGCATCATAACACAAATATTGTTCAAGTAGTGAGAAAAAGCACTGACAATTTGCCGTTCAATTTGCTGAATGACGTAGGCTATGGAACCACATATTCTCAAACTGATATGGCCATGTTTCGGAGATTTTGTGTCTGTTCCATACTTACATAAGGGAAGTAGATGATAAAATGTCTGCCCCTTGCAGCTAGGAACTGGCCTGGAACTAGTCCCTATTGAACTACTACTTTGTTAATTTATTGGATAAATTGTATATGATGCTTATTGATATACTCAGCACTCCTCTTCAGAGAAGAGCCAGGGCCAAATCCTTTGGAAAGTTAAGAACGTAAAAATGTAAGGAAAGCCCTGGTGGATCTGATCGAAGATCCATCTAGATCAGCCTTCCCCAACCTGGTGCCCTCCAGATTGCCCATGCTGGCTAGGAATGATGGGGGTTGCAGTCCAACACATCTGGAGGGCACCAGGCTGGGGAAGGCTGCTCTAGAAGATCCATCTAGTCCTGCATCTGCTTCCCAGTGATTAGCCAAATGTCTTGGGAAGCCCATAAGTGGGGCTTGAAGCAAGAGCCTCATCCCGCCATTGCTCCCTAGCAACAGGCACAGAGTGGCATATTGCCACTAAAGTGGAGGTTCCATATAACCATGATGAGTTCTGGGCTCAGTTCAGCTCCTGAAGCTGGAGAGAGAAGCATCCTGGCATGATTGCTAGGAGAATATCCCAGCTGCGTGGGGCTTTCTATGCTTGGCAGTGCTTGACTTCCTAAGTGTGGCAGGAGGATGCCAACCCTCATTCTTACTTCGGATGAGCCTCCCACTCTCCTCCACAGTCACCTTTTCCATTTTTAGCCCACTCCAAAAGCTGTAACCCCCCCCCCCCCAGAGAGCTCTGGATAAGTTGTAACGCATTCTGCCAGACCGGCTCTTTAGGGAAGTGTGTGTTCAGGTACTGGCCCATGCTACAGATCAGGAGTAATGTACTACTTTCACTAATGTACCACTTTCAATTCCATTTCAAAGAAGCTCTTGGGGCAACATTCCAGTGGTGGGTGAGTCCAAAGGGAAAAGGGGTGGACTCATAATAGCAAAACTACCAGCCACTTTTAGCTTAAAGCTCTTACTGCCAGGAACTAAACCTTAGGAGAGGCATTTCAGCCTTTTATAAAGGGGGAAAAACTGCACAAAAGCCAGGAAACTACCAAACAATGGGTGATTGGGTGAAAGGGGTGGGGCCAGGGGAAGAGGTGTGGTCCTCTAGGAAATCCTGGAGGATCAGACTGAGACTCCAGGTGGGCCAGATTTGTGACTCCCTATGGGGGATTTCCTCTCCTCAGCACTGCCACCACATATGGGGAAGCTGCTTGGTCACTGGCCAATCCCACCTATGGGGTATCTTATTTAGAGCAAATATTTCTGGGCCTAAGGCAGGGGCGTTGCTAGGGTCTTAAAAGATCTGGGGCACAGGCCCATAACACAAATTTGCACATCTACAGTATACACACACACACACGCACACACATGAGTCTAAGCGCACGTCTAATATGTGCGTGTGTGTGTGTGTGTGTGTGTGGTGCGTGCCTATAGCTTCCTGGAGCACAGTTAAGGGGACCAGTGACACCATGTATTGGTGTCTGTGTGAAATAGGGATAGCTGAGAATTTTGTTTGTTTTTGATAAGAATTTATCAAAATTCTCAAAGTTCTTCATATGCGGAATGGAAAGAATGTGAGATGTTTTAAAAACTGAATGTGGGAGAAAGCAAAATTGACAGATGTGCCCATCCCTAGTGAGAAGGCCAAGGGGTGGTGACACTGAGAACAGAATCATAGAATAGTAGGGTTGGAAGGGGCCTATAAGACCATCGCGTCCAACCCCCTGCTCATTGCAGGAATCCAAGTCAGAGCATCCCTGACAGATGGCTGTCCAGCCTCATCTTGAATGCCTCCAGTGTGGGAGAGCCCACCACCTCCCTAAGTCGTTGGTTCCATTATCGTATTGCTCTAACAATCAGGATGTTTTTCCTGATGTTCAGCCAGAATCTGGCTTCCTATAACTAGAGCCCATTATTCCGTGTCCTGGATGATCAAGAAGAGATCCTGGCCTTCCTCTCTGTGACAGACTTTCAAGTACTTGAACAGCGCTATCATGTCTCCCCTCAGTCTTCTCTTCTCAAGGTTAAATATGCCCAGTTCTTTCAGTCTCTCCTCACAGGGCTTTGTTTCCAGTCCCCTTATCATCTTCATTGCCCTCCTCTGAACAAGGGAATAGGACAAAAAGGGAAAGCCAAGTTCTACACATTGAGATCCAGTAACTTGAAGGTTTTAGCCCAAGTGGCTGCTGCTTACAGCCTGTTCGTCACATTCGCCTTCATTGAAGTTCTCATTGCCTCCAGTGGGGTTGCTGAACTTATGCCCCCTCATTTGCAGGCAGAACTGTACTGGCCAAAAGCCTGAGTCCCCATTTAGTATAGATTCAGATTAAATCTGCTCCTTCGTTGCCACACACCCTTTGTGTGCTGGCACAGGCCTGTCAGCATTTCCACCAGCAATAGCGAACTGTCAGAGCAAATTCACTATCATAATTTTCTGTCAGTGTTGTGGGTTCTGTTAAGACTACTATTCTATGATTAAGAATCCCACAGATTTAACTTAGGGGTGTGTTTGTCATCAGTAGTGCAGCTCAGTCTGCTGGACCTTAGGGTGAAAGTTCAGGGCCCCAAAGCTTTTTAGCTTTAAAATAGGGATGGCGGAGAAAACTGCCACGGACTCCAATGAGGCTGGGTTCTTTAGAATCCGCCCCCCTGGAGTCCATGGAAGAATGCACTACACCCCCTGCCTCACCCCTGAAATCCCCCCGGGATGGACCTTACCTTCCGCCGGCCGGGCCAGTCCATCCACTGCCATCCGTTGCTCTGGTCTGCGGCCACAAATGGCGTCCAGCGTAGCGGACGCCATTTGTGTCCCTGCCTTAGCCGTGATAGGCTATGTAAATATTTATGTAGCCTATCGCGGCAAAGAGAAGGGACGCAAATGGTGTCCATTATGCCATTTGTGTCGCTACTCTTTTCGTGATAGGCTGCGTAAATGTTTACATAGCCTATCATGGCTAAAGGAGGGATGGAAATGGCGTCCCCTACACCAGATGCCATTTGCGGCCACAGCCCGGCAGCGGACGGAAGTCCGGCTGCAGACGGGCCCGGCCTGCGGCTCCGTGGACTCACCGCAGAGCGGAGCTGGCCAAGGAGGATTCTGGGGGGAGGGACGGATCGCCTCCCCGCCCCCGCGGATGCCCCCCAGAACCTGGAGGCAAGTATTTCGTACATCCCTACTTTAAAAATATATTATCCCTTTCTGAAATACAGTGGTGCTTGTTCTCCTGGCATGAACCCACCCATACACCACACTCATGATCTAAGGCCCTCGCTCCAGGTGCTTCCTCCAAGGGAGGCTTGGAAGGTGGCGACAAGGGAGAGGGCTTTCTCGGTGATGCCTCCCCTAATTATGGAATGAACTCCCTAACAAGGCCCACCTGGTGGCAACATTGTTAACTTTTCAGTGCCAGGTTAAGGCCTTCCTCTACTCCCAGGCCTTTGGCAGCATATGATAGATTTTTAATCGGGTCATGGGATATTCTTTAGATACATGTGTATCTGCTCAGTTTATATATGTGTAGCTAAACTGTTTTTATATTATGCGCAATACTGTATGGTTTTTAACCTTTGTAAATCACCAAAGAGCTTCGGCTATTGGGCACTATACAAACGTAAGAAATGAAATGAAATGCTGAAGTAAATGACAGCAGGAAACAGCTCCGTTGTATGGTGCCATGATTTAAGAAAGTAGAGATCTGAAACTGCACATGCTCAGAGTCCCTCTTTATTTTTTTAATCAGGGTTGTTTTGTGTTTTTTGCTCTAACATATCAGGGATGCAGAAGCAGTTGTAAAGCATGAGATGGCAAGATGGGGAGGAGGAGAGAGAATAGAAATGTTAGCTGTGTGCTTCACAACAGAAGTAATACATGTCTCTCTCAAGAGCCTAGAAGACCTTTAAGTCCAGGCAGGGCAGGGCTGGCCCAAGTCTTTTTGCTGCCTGAGCCCTGAAGCAAAGGACAAGATGGCGCCCCCTCCTATTCCATGTACAAAAGCTGACTGGACTGGCAGTTGAATCTTTCTTTAACCCTGCCAATGGGATATCATCCTCTACTACATCTGAAGATAGCAGGCAGGCTAGCTTAGGAGGCGCAGAGCAGGACAAGGCAGGCCAGGTGACAAAGAGCTCTCTCCTCCAACCCCTTGCAGCCACTTCCCAGCCTTTGCTGCCTGAGGCAATCCCTTCACTGTGCCTAATGGTAGGGCCAGTCCTGAGTCCAGGATCTAAAAAAGCTTCACTACCGTTTATCATATTACACAGGAATCTTCTCCCCAAAAGACCTGCAATCTCCTCCACCACCAGCACTACCACTGCACACATGTGCCAGAAAACATACAGCTAGATCACGCCTGGATGTGAAAAAATGCAAGCCCACAGTGCCAGACACTGCTCCACTGCACCTGCACGCTGGGTAAAGGGATCGAGCCAAAGCCCAGTGAGAATGATTCGATAGCAAGTGAGGAAGAGTTCGTTTCGACAGCGTACAGCGCCACACGGACATTCCAAATGTTCCACCCTGTGAAATATTTTGCCTTTCAGAAAGGATAATAGCGTTTGCAATCTTATGAAGCATGACAGATGCAGCCTTGCATCTTTTAGACTGCAGCATTGACTAATATACTCTCTTCATTCCAGGGTTCTCAACTCAGCCAAGAAATGTATGAAAAATTGCAACACATTCCATTTTCTATTTAAGATTATGTCATTGCTATTGCCATTTTCTGTGAGATTCACATTAAAGAAACATTTTAGTTGGCAATAAAGGACACAAAAAAGTTCAAATACTAGATAAAATAGGCAGACGTTGGATATTTATTGCTTTGTCACTGCCACAAGAGAGGGTGTCCTTCCTCAACCATGTTTTTTGCAGGAACCTGTGGGACGTAACAGTGAAGAACAGGCAAGCATGGAGAAGTGCTAGCAAAGGATCATGGAACAGCAAGGCAGGTAATTCCTGAAAACTTGGTTGGGAGTAATATATGAGGTCAATAGACAACATCTTCAAGAGCATCTCAGAACACTGAGCAAAACTGCAATCATCACATGTGAAACAGATAGGGCACTTACTTCAGATTCAGCAGTTTAATATAGTAAGCACCTTAAAGACAATTAGGAAGCAATCCTATGGCTGCTAGACAGCGGCTAGATGGCCATAGGATATCGTGTTATCCAGGAACCAACCTCCCCCCACTTCCGTGCTGCCTCAGCCCCATCCTCCGCACTCACAAGAGGCGCACAGAGCAGCCGAAAAGGGGCGTGGCGGGGGGCGTTCTGGGGCGGGGAGGGTGGAACTGCCTGCAAGACACATCCTATGTGTCATACAGCAGCCTCCTTCCCTGCTCCATCTTCCTGCAGCTAGACAGCAGCAATCAACTGTCTAGCCAAAAAAATGCAGGGCAGGAGAAGCATGGAGGGAACGATCCCCTCCGTGCTTCTCCTGCCCTGCTTTGGATAGGCAGTCGCCTCCGAGTTCGGAGGCGGCCACCTATCTGGATAGGATTGCACCCTTAGAGTATTAACTGAAAGCTAAGTTACTTGAAAGAAAGACCCTTTGGAATATTTGAACAATCTTCCTAATAAATTAGGGAGGAGGAATGTGGATTAAATCTGTATCAAGCAGCTACCTCTCTTTTTCTTTTTTACTTTAGAGCAGGTGCAGGAAACCCAATTCGGATTGGGACCCTAGTGTGGGCAGGTAGGGGGGCTTTAAAGATCTGGATCAGGTCCTCTGCACCTCCTCTAGAGTGAAAATGAACAAAAGACATAGCTGCTAGACACAGATTTAAAGTAATGTCTGCTTCAGCCCTCAGAACAGGCCACGCAGACATAGGTTCTGTCTGCACAATCAGGAACCCTATGAAAGACAGATAGACAAGTCTATGTGGTGTACAAGTGATGCACACAGTTTGATGCATGTCGGGCCTGTACTGACAGTCTATTGAACACGTGCTGGTCAGGGGTGGAGCCTTAGACTGTGATCTTATTCTCTCCCCGCCTTCTGCACGCAAGGTCAGCCACTGTACGTTGATGCTGTGAAAAGGGCTTCATTGGATGTTGCTTCATTGGCTGTTGCCCCTGCCACACTGAACCAAGTGGTCTCCAAGGTACCGTAGCTTCTTTATCTTAAATGCTGGAAGTGGAAAAGGATCAGAGGAATTGTGTGTGTCTAGCTGAGAAAGTTTATTGGTGATAAATCTCAATGAGAAATGTCAGTGGGGAAGATCTGATGTGACAGATTCTAAAGAAAACTAGTTCTTAGGTAGGTTCTATAGGTGAAACTACATGTTATGTTCATTACCTGGCATGTAGCTGAGCACTATCTTTTTACTCTAGAGTAGGTGCATTTGGTGCCTATATGGACTGGGACCACCGTGTTCCATGAGAGGACGATTAAACCTTCCCCCCACTCAAGCTGTCTGCTTCTCAGAACAACTCAGTTAGGGAAATCCAATTACAAGTTGAGTCTGGAGGGCTTCAGCTGTCACTATGACTCCCCTTGTTTCATGTTCATTTCCATGAATGGTAAATAGTGCTATTTTAATTTTCGGCCATTCAAATGTGCCCAAATGTTTTAATGCACCATTTCCCCTCTTACCATTAGCTGTGGCAAGCCACATTGTTATGTTGATGATGTCACAAGGCTGCTGCATCAGATATGAGGACATGATGGATCTTTTAAAAGTGACCACATCCAACAGGATTACATCACAGCCAACAGGATTAAACAGGGAATGAAGCCAAGGACTCTTACGTGAGGGAGGAGGAGGAGGAGCGGGTAACATAGGCTTTTTATATTAATGTATATGCTTGCATTGTTAAGTGTAACCCAGGTAAGTTAGAGTTAAAAGAATGTTTGAGAGTGAAAAGTAAGAAAAGCTTGTATGTATGAAGATGCTGAAGTTTTAAAAAGAAATTGCTGACCGTGAGATAGAGCCTTAAAGATTTAAGCATCTACATCTAGTTAAAAGGGTTTTAGAACCAAGATTTGGAAGAGAAAGATTAAGTAAGTTAAGACCAAGTATAGATTTATTAATAATAGTATATATAACTCTTTTGTGTTTAATCCATTTTATTTGTTTGTTTTTAATACAAAATCCCATATATTTGTTTGGCTTATTGCACTACCATAAGAAAACATATTTCCTTGTTACTTCTCCAGTATTGAGTAGAAAGAACCAATTACTCATATTAAGGGCATCTCTACACCAGCCTAAAATCCTGCATTTAACATGGGGCTTCCATTTTAAATGCAGGATCACAACGACTCGCTGTTTCATGTGTTTCCTTCCCCCCCCATCCCTTTCCCCCTCCTCCTCCCCGTATTGGAGTCTTCTGTTACCTTTCATTGACCTCGCTCCTCTTCTTTCATTGACCTCGCTCCTCTTCTTGCTGCTTTTCCTCTTTTCATGGAGGGAACTCAAGTGGAACACAGCAGGGTAATTTGATAGCTCATTATCTGTGATCTATTTAAAAATGGAACAAAGGGCATTTAGTGCAGGAGACGCCCTGGAGGGTCACAGCGTCATGTAAAGAGCCCGCAAACTTCCCTCAAAGAGCAATCTCAATCTCAGGATAAACACTCAGTGTGAAGGAGCCTAGGAGTCTCTTTGACCTAGAGAGAAAAGGAGCTGAAGTTTAGAGTATCAGTAAAAGTAACTGCCCCTTCATGGATCACTGCCTTGTTGTGGCGAAGGGGCTTGCATAACTCAGTGAAGCCATAAGCTATGCCGTGCAGGGCAACCCAAGACGGACAGGTCATGGCGGAGAGTTCTGACAAAATGTGGTCCACTGGAGAAGGAAATGGCAACCCACTCCACGATTCTTGCCAAGAAAACCCCATGGAACGTATCACAGGGCTAAAAGAGATGACGCCGGAAGATGAGCCCCTCAGGTCGGAAGGTGTCCAATATACTACTGGGGAAGAGCAGAGGGTATTTCCCAGTAGCGCCAGAAAGAGTGAAGCAGCTGGGCCAAAGCCAAAAAGACACTCAGCTGTGGATGTGTCTGGTGGTGAAAAGAAAATCCGATGCTGTAAAGAACAATATTGTTTAGGAACCTGGAATGTAAGATCAATGAATCAAGGTAAGCTGGAGGTGGTCAAACATGAGATGGCAAGACTGAACATCGACATCTTGGGAATCAGCGAACTAAAATGGACAGGCATGGGCGAATTTAATTCAGGTGACCATCACATCTACTACTGTGGGCAAGAATGCCTTAGAAGAAATGGAGTAGCACTCATAGTCAACAAAAGGGTGGGAAAAGCAGTACTGGGGTACAATCTCAAAACGATAGAATGATTTCAGTACAAATCTAAGGCAAACCATTCAACATCACAGTAATTCAAGTCTATGCCCCAACCACTGAGGCCGAAGAAGCTGAGGTTGATCGGTTCTATGAAGACCTACAACACCTTCTAGAACTAACACCAAAAACAGATGTCCTCTTCATCATAGGGGATTGGAATGCCAAAGTAGGAAGTCAAGAAATCACCGGGATAACAGGCAAGCATGGCCTTGGTGTACAAAATGAAGCAGGACAAAGGCTCATAGAGTTTTGCCAAGAGAACACGCTGATCATGGCAAACACTCTTTTCCAACAGCACAAGAGGCGACTCTACACATGGACATCACCAGATGGTCAATATCGAAATCAGATTGATTATGTCCTTTGCAGCCAAAGATGGAGAAGCTGTATACAGTCAGTAAAAACAAGACCTGGAGCTGACTGTGGCTCAGATCATGAGCTGCTTCTTGCAAAATTTCGGCTTAAATTGAAGAACATAGGGAAAACCACTAAACCATTCAGGTATGACCTAAATCATATCCCTTATGAATATACAGTGGAGGTGAGGAATACATTTAAGGGATTAGACCTGATAGACAGAGTGCCTGAGGAACTATGGACAGAGGTCCATAACATTGTTCAGGAGGCAGCAACTCAATCCATCCCAAAGAAAAAGAAATGCAAGAAAGCCAAGTGGCTGTCTGATGAGGCTTTACAAGCAGCTGAGGAAAGAAGGGAAGCGAAAAGCACGGGGGAAAGGGGAAGATATATCCAGCTGAATGCAGAGTTCCAGAGAATAGCAAGGAGAGACAAGAAGGCCTTCTTAAATGAACAATGCAAAGAAATCGAGGAAAACAACAGAATGGGAAAGACTAGAGATCTCTTCAAGAAAATCAGAGATATCAAGGGAACGTTTTGTGCAAAGACGGGCATGATAAAGGACGAAGAAGGCAGGGACCTAACAGATGCAGATGAGATTAAGAAGAGGTGGAAAGAATACACAGAAGAACTATACAGGAAAGATCTGAATGTCCCTGATAGCCATGATAGTGTGGTCACTGAACTTGAGCCGGACATCCTAGAGAGTGAAGTCAAGTGGGCCTTAGGAAGCATTACTAACAACAAAGCTAGCGGAGATGACAGTGTTCCAGCTGAGCTATTTAAAATCCTAAAAGATGATGCTGTTAAAGTGCTGCACTCAATATGCCAACAAATTTGGAACACTCAACAGTGGCCGCAAGACTGGAAAAGGTCAGTTTACATTCCAATTCCAAAGAAGGGCAATGCCAAAGAGTGTTCAAACTACCGTACAATTGCGCTCATTTCACATGTCAGCAAGGTTATGCTCAAAATCCTACAAGCTAGGCTTCAGCAGCATGTGAACCGAGAACTGCCAGAAGTACAAGCTGGGTTTCGAAGAGGCAGAGGAACTAGAGATCAAATCGCCAACATTCGCTGGATCATGGAGAAAGCAAGAGAATTCCAGAAAAACATCTATTTCTGCTTCAGTGACTACTCTAAAGCCTTTGATTGTGTGGATCACAACAAACTGTGGCAAATTCTGAAAGAGATGGGAGTACCAGACTACCTTACTTGCCTCCTGAGGAACCTGTACGAGGGTCAAGAAGCAACAGTAAGAACCGGACATGGAACAACCGATTGGTTCAAAATTGGGAAAGGAGTACGACAAGGCTGCATATTGTCGCCCTGCTTATTTAACTTATATGCAGAGTACATCATGACAAATGCCGGGTTGGATGAATCACAGGTTGGAATTAAGATTGCCGGGAGAATTATCAACAACCTCAGATACGTAGACGATACCACCCTAATGGCAGAAAGCGAAGAGGATCTAAAGAGCCTCTTGTGGAGGGTGGAAGAGGAGAGTGCAAAAGCTGGTTTGAAACTCAATATTAAAAAAACGAAGATCATGGCATCTGGCCCCATCACTTCCTGGCATATAGAAGGGGAAGAAATGGAAGCAGTGACAGATTTTATTTTCTTGGGCTCCAAGATCACTGCAGACGGTGACTGTAGCCATGAAATTAAAAGACGCTTGCTCCTTGGGAGGAAAGCTATGGCAAACCTAGACAGCATAGTAAGAAGCAGAGACATCACCTTGCCAACAAAGGTCCGTATAATCAAAGCTATGGTTTTCCCAGTAGCAACATATGGCTGTGAGAGCTGGACTATAAGGAAGGCTGAGCGCCAAAGAACTGATGCTTTCGAACTGTGGTGCTGGAGAAGACTCTTACGAGTCCCCTGGACTGCAAGGAGGTCAAATCAGTCCATCCTAAAGGAAATCAACCCTGAGTGCTCCTTGGAAGGACAGATACTGAAGCTGAAGCTCAAATATTTTGGCCACCTAATGCGAAGAGAAAACTCTCTGGAGAAGACCCTGATGCTGGGAAAGACTGAAGGCAAAAGGAGAAGGAGATGGCAGAGGATGAGATGGCTAGATAGCATCACTGATGCAATGAATATGGACTTGAGCACGCTGCGGGAGAGAGCGCAGGACAGGAAGGCCTGGCGTGCTATGGTCCATGGGGTCTTGAAGAGTCGGACACAACTTAACGACTGAACAACCAACAACAAAAAGTAACTGACTAAAGCAGACATCCTGAGAGGGGTTTCTTTGCAGACATCCTGAGAGGGGTTTCTTTGCAGACATCCTGAGAGGGGTTTCTAAGGGAAGACATAGCACAGAAGAAGAATAAGCCACAAGACAAGGGTGCCACAGGACATATTTGACAAGGTGTTTTTCAGTAATTTAGCTATGTCAAATGAGCTCCTTTCCAAGAGAATGTAGAAATTAGAGAATATTCTGCAAAGTTCTAACGTTAACCCAAGATTTCATGTAGTATGGGGTGACCCATTATTGCAGCATGCAACATTATTAATAACCTGAACTCTTCAACATTTGGCCTGGACTAGAGCAGATGAAGGGGAAACACATTTTATTTTCAAGTTAGTTAAAAGAACACATGGAAATTAGCAGTTGCCCCACATGCAGAAACCCGAATAAAAAGTTTATCTTGACAGAGCAATGCAACCCAGTGGGTGCTTTGAATTTCAGAGGGCATCATGTTCTTGATGGACTTATGAAAAGGTGTAAAATCAGCTGTTGCTAGGTGACATGAGCGGACAGAGTCTGATATCATAAATGCTCTCAAGTCTGGCAAACAGGTTAGGGAAGAAAAAGGATGAACATCCAGTATGTAAATCTAAATGGATTCTTAGTGCTGAAACGCCATTGGAAAGAATTAAAGGAACTGTATAGAGCTTAATGAGGCATGATTTATGATACATTTTAATGTGTTTCTGATGATGCATTTTCCCTCAATAAATATCTTTCATATCCTCTACTTTGTATCAATGTATCGAATTATGAGCCATTGATTATCTAAACCAGGCGTTTTGGGGCATGTGGATCCTCTTGTACGCTGCCTGCAGGTCTGTATTTGAATGCACAGCAACATGCTTTCGGGAGCAATCCTCTGTCGCCTAAACAGTGTCTGGGAGTCATAGGATATTTCCGTCTCCTTGCTTTGAGCTCAGAGCCAGGAAACTGTGTTCCCTGCCCCCTCGCAGCCGGCACAGAAAGAACCACACTGGCTGCTGCTATGGCCTCACAAATGTGAGCTCGGGGGGGGGTGAAAGGGGGACGTGAGGCAACGAGGAATCCCTGGCCTCCTTCCCTCCCCCTGCCCAAAGCCTCCACTAGATGGGCGGAAATGCAGAGCGGGAGACCCAAGGTGCTCCCTGCTCTGCATTGGATACATGTAAGCCTCTGAGTTTGGGGGTAGCCCGGGCGGACCCCGTAGGGCTGTGCCCTTAAAGCTCTCAGAGGCTGGAGTCCAGGACTTAGAGGGCCATCTCCTGTCCAGTGATGCGGCCCATCCACTGAGATCAGTGGATGATGCGCCATCATCATCCACCTCCATTTGACATGAACAAGGAAATGGCCCTTTGCTTTTGCAGCACCCAGGCTGTAGAACTCCCACCCCAGAGAAATTTCCCTGACCTCCTCCATATTGGTCTCCTGTCACCACTCGATGACATTTTTTTGTTTCAGCCAGCTTTTCCCCCATGTTTTTTCTTTTAAGCGCTTGCAGCTGGGGGGGGGGAGCTATTTATGTCAGGGTTGGGCAACGCATGGCCTGCATGTGCCCCCTTGGCCTTTTGTGCAGTCACCACTGCACCACCACCACCGATGAAGTTGCTGTGGCAAATGGTGGCATGGCATTGGTGGCAAAAAGGCAGTAATTTTGCTTGACAACAAGGCATGCTGGGAGAGTGCACTTTGTTTGGAAGCAGAATCGTGCTCCTGGAAACGTTGCAAGAGCATGATTTGGCTTCCAAATAAGGCATGCACGCCCTGCATGCATTGTTCTCAAGGAAAATTGCTGCTTGTTTGTTTTGCCACCACTGCCATACCACTGAATTTAGGTGGCAAAGTCAGTGGCAATGAAGGCCAGGGGTTGGTCCCCAGTGGGGTCTGGGGCAATGTAGCCCCTGACCCCCAGAGGTTGCCCATCTGTGTTTTGAGTGAGTGAGTGTGTGTGTATGTGTGTGTGTGTGAAATTGTTTGCAGTGCTTTAAATGTTGGTGATGTTAGTCACCTTGGGAACTTCATTCCAAAGTGGAAATGTAGGGAAAAAAACCTAAAATAGTATCTCAGGAGCATTAAAACCAGAACATCAGACTTGATGGAGGTGATATATAGCCTCTTTCAATTGTCCTACACATGTTCTACAAAGCCATGAGGTTTGGTAAATGTTTACCACACACACAAATCAGTCCCTACGTTTGTTCCTTTGCCCCAGAGGTGGGGCTTTGCTGAAGATAGCTTAAGGGCTTCTTTCTCCTGCCTGAACAGTAAGATTTTCGACTGAGATCATTCTCAGAGCACCACCACCATCAGAGAAGATATTTTCACCTGTGGAGCCCTGGTTTGTGGAGCACCTTCTCCAGAGAAACTCACCTGCTGCCCACTCTATTATTTTTTAGGCATCAGGTTAAGACATGATTATTCTCTCTGGCACTTCAATGAGTTGTGTTTTTAGTACTGGGAAGAAGCTGTGTTTTGAACATTGGAACTTAAGCTTTAATTGTTATTTAAGTTAGAGAGCAATCCTATGGCCAATAGACACTGTCTAGAGGGCCATAGGACTGCTTGGTTCCTGGCTCCTACCTCGGTTCCCAGAAACTGCACTCCCCTCCCCCACCCCCTCATAGCCGGCACAGTTCTTTCCACGCTGGCTATTCCTCCATGCTCGGAATCGGAGTGCAGAGATTTTATTTATTATTTACTTATTACATTTATATACTGCCCAACAGCCAAGGCTCTCTGGGCAGTTCACAACTATTTAAACCATAAAATACAACACAATAAAATATAATATCAGACTTTAAAAGTAGTATGTCAATCCAAGTAAAACCCAACAGCAGTTACACCCAGGGTAAAAGTGCATTTTTAGGAGGCATTTGAAAGAAGCCACATTTTCTGCCTCCTGAACTGCACAGGGGAAAAGGGGGTGGTCCCAGGGGCGCGGAGGGGAGGAGACTGCAAAAATGGCTTTACACAGCTTCCTATCAGGTCTCCAGGCCCCTTCCCCCCCATCCCCAAAGCTGTGCCTAGACGGGCAAAATTGTCCATCTAGGAAAAAATGCAGGGCGGCCGGAGCACGGAGGAGAGGGTCCCCTCTGTGCTTCAGCTGCCCTGCAGAGGATAGTCAGCAGCCTCTGATTTCAGAGGCTGGAGACTCTCCAGATAGGACTATGTCCCTAGTTGTTTTATTGATTTTAACTGTTTATATTTTATCATTGCTTTGATTTTAATTTGCAAAATAAAGTGCATTGGGATAAATATTCATGAAGGGCAGTACATTAAGCTTTAAACAAATAAACGTAATACATCTCACCTTGGTCTTGCCCAGCTGTAATTACCAGGTATATTGAATAGGATAGTCTTGGCCACAGCTCATGCTTACTATCTATGGAGAGTGGAAGGGACCCAACTCTGCTTTGAGCCTGTAGCTACACATTTTCTGGAGAGGGGAGCAAAGGGAGTGTGGAATTATCGCACAGTAGCTGCAGCGGCTTGGATCCAAGATCTGCTCTGCCAGAGGAAGGGACCTCCCATGAGAGGAAGTTCCCTCTGCCTGATTTTGGGTGATCCCCTCTCCACACACAGCTCACCCCATTCAGCAGTCTTCTGATTCTCTGTGTAATACTTCAAGGGAGCTGGAGGGGCTGCCATAGGAAGGAGGGTGCAGGGAAGTCCACTTCCGTCAGTGCAGTTGATCCTGTGTAAATCTGGATCAAATCCATTATAAATACACGCAGCCAAATAGGTCTTCTTCACATATGCTTTTCACCCATCTCAGGGTTTTAGTTTGTCCAGACCCTCTGCCACTATGTCCAATCAGCTGGCCAAGCGGAGTGCAAAAATATTTCACTGAAAATAAGTTCTGAGTCTAGTTGCCAAGTAAACTCTGCTTCAAATAAAGCTTTGGTAAAATCGTGACTTTTGTTGCATACCTCCTTGCCAGTCCTTGCATCTCTGATGTTTATGTTGAGGGCCCTGTCAAATATTTGCACACCAACTAGCTAGCTCTTCCTCTGTGCTTACATGTATAAATTAAGTAGAGTAATAATTACTGAAGCTTAAACTGAACTTTGTGCAAATGAAAGGCAGTTGATTATCTTTCAGATAAATCCAAAATCAGATTTGAATCAATGCAGCTCCTTGATTTAGCACTTCCTCCTGATCTTACAAGACTTTGGGACTTTACTCCAAAAGCATTCAAGGAATAATGGGATGCTTTGATGAATGCAGTTTGAAGTCCGTCAGTATTAATCTCTGAAGCAAGACTTCTAAGAGGTGCTTTGAGGGAAAGCGTAATTAGAAATTACAATAAGGCTGCAAATCAAGACAAAGAACACACTCAAAGGAAGAAATTAGTTAGAGGTCACTTTTATCAAAAATGGACATGAAGAGAGGCTAAAAATTGTGACAGGCTCATGCAAGAGAGATCTGAAGCAATGAGACTAATCAAATTACCAACACTGAGCAGAAAAATACAATGATGTATACAATTGAATCCTTTATTTGGACAGTGAGAAAGGCACCTATCTGACCCACAAATACTCTCCTTTTGCCCATAGATGGTAGCGGTGATGTCCTTCCCATTGCTAAGTGTAACATCATACATTTCTAGGTACTGTACAAGCTTAAATAGACATGTTTCTGCTTGTGAAAGCTAATCGAGACATGGAATGGGTAGAAAGGGGAGACAGAAGGAAGAGACGGAACTCTGCCAGATTTAAGAAGCTAAGGACATAAGAGCTGTGCTGGATCAGACCAAAAGTCTGTCTCATCCAGCAGCCTGTTTCCCACAGTGGCCATCCAGCAGCCTATGGGAAGCCCACAAGCTGGATGAAAGTGCAACAAGCCTGTTGTTTCCCAGCAACCAGCATTCAGAGGCAAGTAGCCTTGGATCCTGGAGGTAGCATACAGCCATTGTTATTAGTAGCCATTGATAGCCATGAATTTGTCTAATTGCCTTTTTAAACTATCTAGGGGGGTGGCCATCTCCACATTTTCTGGAAGCAAATTCCATAGTTTAGCAATGCATTGTGTGAAGAAGCACCTCCTTTTGTCCGTCCTGAATCTCCACCATTCAGCTTCTAGTATTATGAGAGAGGGAGAAACACTTCTCCCTATCCACTTCCTCCACATCATGCATAATTTTATACACCTCTATCATGCCCTCCTTGCTGCTATTTTCCCTAAAGAATATAGTCCCAAATGTTGCAATCCTTCCTCATAGGGTCCCTTCCTTACAGGGCTCCAGTTCCCTGATAATTTTGGTTGCCCTTTTCAGCACCTTTTCCAGTGCTACAGGCCAGTATCCTACACTGCTGTGCTCATTCTGTCGCACCCACAGGACCAAGCCCCAGCACAACAGGAAGCTGGTGCTTCCTCAGTTCAGTTCAATTTTATTGCGTTGACAACCAGTCATTTGCAACCAGTTCCTCAAGCAACCCTGGAAATGAGCTTAAATGCTCATTTCTGAAATGGGAGAGGTCAGCAGAGCTCCCTTATGCAAGCTCTGCTGACTTGTCCCATTCCAGACGCAAGCACTTTGGCTTATTTCTGGTTGCTTGAGGAACATCTAGCTTCCCATTGCACTAGCGGTGGGTCCAGCTGGCACCCAGGCAGCACGCAATGCTGCCCACAATACCCTTTCGGAGGTGTGGCAACCAGAACTGTACATAGTATTTCAAGTGGGGCAACACCATAGATTTCTATAAGGCATTCCAAAGTTGACATTTTGATTTTCGATCCCTTTCCTGATGAGCTCTAGGAATTCATCTTTTTCACAGCCTACCAATAGGCTGACATCTTCCTTGAGCTATCCACCAAGACCCCAGTATTCCATTCTTGGTAAGTCATCACCAGCTCAGACCAAATCTGTGTCTATGTGAAGTTAGTGATTTAGATTTCAGGAAAGGTCTTTAAAAACTGGGCAGTTTCATTATCTGAAATCAATGGGGAAAATGGAGAAGATAAAATGGGAGAAGAGTAATAGAATAAGGGCCTTTGTGTCATGCCTCCCCTGGAGGACTCTTCCTCATTGGACAAAGGGAGCTTACCAGACCAGGAACCTGAGGGGGCGATGCAGGAAACACCATGCCAGCCTCATGATGAACAGCCAGGCCCCTCCCTTGTGTCTCTGGAGAACTCACAGGAGCAGGGCCCTCTCATAACTCCCCAGGAGAGGGGTCGGTTGAAGAGGCATATGCAGCTAGCTCAGCTAAGACGCAGCACTTGGCTGCGAGCAAGGGCTTCTGGAGAGGAGGGCGTCTGAAGGCCCTCGATTAGTTGCAGCTGGGAGCTGGGTGGCATCTGAAGCTGACTGGCTGGAAAAGCCCTTGCAGAAACTCAGCTTCTTTGCTGGGAACAACATTTGTCTGTAGCCCTTGCTCCTGTGTTTAGGTCTTGTCTATGCTTCATGTGGTTTTCCTGAATTACAAGTACCTGGACCGTTCTCAACTGCGTTTTCTCTGCTCCGTGATTTATTTGAATGTCGTCACTTTTGTTCTTATAGGCTTGTTGGACTTTGGAACGTTTCTCCGGCAACCCTTCTGCTTCCTGATGGCTGGAGGCCCGTATTAATTAGCTGCCAGTCCAAAGACAGCTACAGAGCAGGACAGTATGCAAGTTTAGACAGAAAAAAGTCCTACAACTACTAGCCTGCCCCAGCCAGCATGGGGAATGCTGGCTGGGGAATGCTGGGAGCTGCAGGACTTTTTCTGTGTAAACATGCATAGGATTGGGCGCTAAAAACGGGAAAGCTACGGTGAAAAAAATGTAAGAGAGGGAGCCAGAGCAATATTAGGAGGACAGATCTGCAGGCATAGGAAGCATAGAAAGAAAAGGAATGCAAATGTTAAATGGAATATGGCAAAGCTTTTGTTTCTAACAAGAAGATTCTGTTTTCAAAAATAATGAAGAGAGTCCAGGAAAAGATAAAAAGAACAGAAGATGCTAGGTCTTTAAAATGCTTCCCCTTGCAAGGAACAAAGATGAAGAGGAGTGAGTTGCCCATGGAGCGTTCAAAGGTCACGAGAACTTGAAAAATTCATGTGAAATGCAAGGGGAAGCATTTTAAAGACCTAGCATCTTCTGTTCTTTTTTGTTCTTCTGTTTTTACTCTAGTATAAGCACCGGGGATTGGGCCCCACCTGCAATTAATTGTGCCAAATAGTGATCTGTTTGCTTTAATGGATCACTATTTGGCACTATACAGGTGTATGGGGGTGGGAGGGCAATCCAGATTGGGACTGCAGCAGAGGGAAAGGGGTAAAAATTGTCCCACACTCAGTCCCCAATCTGGATAAGGGCCTCTGTGCTTACCAAAAAAAAAAAAGACCAAAAGGCATAGCTGTTTGCTAAGTCTTTAACACTTTGTCTGCTTTGACCCTTAGAAAAGAATTTTAGCAGAACCTCTCCAGTGGAAAAGTATGAATTCTGGTGATATAATGAAGAAACAAATGCCAGTCTGGGCTGGAAAACTATAAATACCATGTTCTTCTAGTGATCGAATACCATGAAGAAGTAGTACACAGGAAGCTGCCTTATACTAAGGGCATTTCTACGTGAGGATTTTATCCTGCACTTTTACCAGGGCTTCTGCTTGCATATGCTTTGCAGAATTAAGATGGCTCCTTTACATATGCTTTTTTTCAGGGGATTTTCTTTCTCAGCTGTTCTGTATGTTTTATTATAAAGCCACTAGATGGTGCTGTGGTATAGCAGAATTGCAGAAATACATGCTCCTTTTATAGCAGCATTCAGAAAACGCGAGAGTTTCCTCAATCTTCAAAAAAACGGGATACAGATTATAAAGCATAGAATAGACCCTGGAGGATGACAATGATGTGTAAAGAACACACAAACTATTTTGAGTGAGCAATCACAAGCACATCATAGAAGTCACATGTAGAGATGCCCTGCATCAGACCCTTGATCAGTACAGCCGACACTGCCTGGCAGCAGCTCTCCAGATTTCAGAGAGGAGTCTTTCTCACCACTACTTGGACAGGCCAGGGTTGGGGACTTTCACATGCAAAGCATGTGCTCTGCTACTGAGTAGTAAAGACCATTAGTGATATTGCGAACTAAGGACATAAAAGGGAAAGAGCAGTAACAGAGAGAGCTGAATATTATCAGCCCAACAATGGCAGAGTAAACCAGCCTTCCCTAACTTGGTGCCCTCCACATGTTTTGGGCTGCAACTCCCACCAGCCCAAGCCAGTGTGACCAATGAATTCTGGGAGTTATAGTCCAAAACATCTGAAGGCACTAGGCTGGGGGAGGCTGGTGTAAACCAAAGCTAGTAATTAAATAAAGAAGAGGGCTTGTGTTTTAGCATGGGGATTTTACAGAGTTAGATTAAAGAAAATTAAGACAGTAATGTAGATGAGAGAGAAAGAGATGAGAAATGGAACAAAAATGAGAAAGGGTGTGATAATCTAGAGAAGGCTTTTTGAAAGTAGATGGAAAACAATAGCTTGCTTAAAGCAAGGAGGAAGAAGACGTGATGAAAGGGAAAGACTAAAATGCAAATAAGTGATGAGAGAACAGCCTAGGCATTAAAGTATAGGAAACAAGAAGTAATTGAATTGAGATGCTAGTATGCATGTTGTGCCATATGATTTATATTACGCCTGGGGAGCATAACCCCATTAAAATATTGATTCCCCTCTTTAAGATAGGGCTCCAGATGTAGGTAATTTGAGCGGGGGGGGGGGACATATTGAAGTACTGATCCAAGACTAAAGGAAATTGCATTCCTAGCACCATTTATAATGGGCAGAATTGATCAGAAGTTTTCAACATCCAGTTGTGGGGTGGAAACCAAACTAGACATTCCTTGCCCTGCAAACAAAAAATGACATCTGCATAGGGTCTTCACACTGGGCATTGCTGATTTCCAATGTAATAAGTAAAGCCCCAGGGTGAATGCTACTATACTTTCTGAGTGGAGTTCAGATCTTGGGACTGCTTGACATAAAAACTGGGTCTATGTTTTACAAAGCTCTTTCTATAATCCAGTAAACATAATCTAGCAGGAAATAGAATTCCTTCACCAATTGGGGCAGTTATTCCAATAGAAAACTTCCTGTTTTCCTTCCTACATACATAATATTTAGAACAGAAAACAAATTGCAAAGCCCTTGATCCCCTCATTTTTGTTGATTTCTCAGCTAACTGCACCCACACACCAACTCGCTTCGGTGTATTTGTGGCTGAAAAATGCACAGCATATTCTTAAAAAAGACATTCCTCTTATATGCAAGAGTTTCTTTTTTTCCTCCTAATGCTACATTTAAAAACACATTGGATATCGTTTGGTCCCCAGGGGTGCCATTCTTGTATGTATGGAATACCATAATAGGCATTTTACAGCTTCTTAACTGTCTCCTGCTGGAAAAATGTGAAGGAATATTGTACCAGGTTAAAAATACTAGAATTAATAGAACTCTTGAGAGCCTGCTGGATCAAACATCCCTCTCAGAAATTGCTTAATGGCTTTGTACAAATGCTAACACCACCCAGAATGCCTACAATTTGCAGGTGACATCATCAGCATATTTTATTTATTTATTTATTTATTGCATTTATACCCCGCCTTTCTCCCTCTCGCAAGGAACTCAAGGCGGCTTACATTATCCTCCTCCTCACCATTGTATCCTCACAACAACAACCCTGTGAGGTAGGTTGGGCTGAGAGTCTGTGACTGGCCCAAAGTCACCCAGTGAGCTTCCATGGCCAAGTGGGGACTAGAACCCAGATCTCCCAGCTCCCAGTCCGTCACTCTCACCACTACACTACACTGGCTCTATTTAATACAGCAAATCTGCGAATGATACATATTGCAGAATCTCAGCCATTTGCAATGCACTTCCCTGACGGGTCACAAGTGATGTTTTAGCAAGGCATATTGGTAAGGGGGAGAAGGTGGCATTTGTAATTTGGGCTTTCAGGTGTGATCCACAAAGCTTGTGTGTTACACACACACACACACACACACACACACTCCCTATGTAATGCAAGCACAGGCAGCACAGCCCTAGCAAACGTCAAGCATACCCCAGATCTGGGATATGGGACAGCCCATGAAACAACATGCAAGATTGTCTGACTGTCTGATCATTGGATCAGCTACACACAGTGCCCCAAGACGTGGTGATGGCTATTGGCTTAAATGACTTAGAAGGGGGATTTGACAAATTCATGGACGACGGGGCTGTGCTGTCCATGGCTGTGTTCAGTCGTTCAGTAGTGTCCGACTCTTTGTGACCCCATGGACCATAGCACGCCAGGCCTTGCTGTCATGCACTGTCTCCCGGAGTGTGCTCAAGTCCATATTCATTGCATCAGTGATGCTATCTAGCCATCTCATCCCCTGCCGTCCCCTTCTCCTTTTGCCTTCAGTCTTTCCCAGCATCAGGGTCTTTTCCAGAGAATTTTCTCTTCGCATTAGGTGGCCAAAATATTTGAGCTTCAGCTTCATTATCTGTCCTTCCAAGGAGCACTCAGGGTTGATTTCCTTTAGGATGGACTGATTTGACCTCCTTGCAGTCCAGGGGACTCGTAAGAGTCTTCTCCAGCACCACAGTTCGAAAGCATCAATTCTTCTGCACTCAGCTTTCCTTATAGTCCAGCTCTCACAGCCATACGTTGGTACTGGGAAAACCATAGCTTTGATTATAGAAACCTTTGTCGGCAAGGTGATGTCTCTGCTTCTTACTATGCTGTCTAGGTTTGCCATAGCTTTCCTCCCAAGGAGCAAGCATCTTTTAATTTCATGGCTACAGTCACCATCTGCGGTGATCTTGGAGCCCAAGAAAATAAAATCCGTCACTGCTTCCATTTCTTCCCCTTCTATATGCCAGGAAGTGATGGGGCCAGATGCCATGATCTTCATTTTTTTAATGTTGAGTTTCAAACCAGCTTTTGCACTCTCCACTTTAACCCTCAGCAAGAGGCTCTTTAAATCCTCTTTGCTTTCTGCCATTAGGGTGGTGTCGTCTGCGTATCTGAGGTTGTTGATAATACTCCCGGCAATCTTAATTCTGACCTGTGATTCATCCAACCCCGCGTTTCTCATGATGTACTCTGCATATAAGTTAAATAAGCAGAGTGACAATATACAGCCTTGTAATCCTCCTTTCCCAATTTTGAACCAATCGGTTGTTCCATGTCCTGTTCTTACTGTTGCTTCTTGACCCTCGTACCGGTTTCTCGGGAGACAGGTAAGGTGGTCTGGTACTCCCATCTCCATAGTTCTTCTGTGTATTCTTGCCACCTCTTCTTAATCTCATCTGCTTCCGTTAGGTCCCTGCCTTCTTTGTCCTTTATAATGCCCGTCTTTACACAAAACGTTCCCTGCACAGCATGGCTTATGGCTTCACTGAGTTACGCAAGCCCCTTCGCCACGACAAGGCAGTGATCCATGAAGGGGGTCCATCATGGCTATTGACCAGCAAAAATCCCAGAATCTTCATTTTCAGAGGCAGTACACCAGTTGGCAATGAAGTAGAGGTGCTTTTTGGTAGTGCCATACTGCTCTCCCCAGTGAGAGTCTACTGGCACCAACACTGTCATCCTTTCAGTGCTGGGTTAAGACTTTGCTCTCCTCCCAGGCATTTGACAGCAGATGATATGGTTTCAACTAGTCCTGAGATTTTTATTACTGATTGTTTTAAATTGGTTTTGTATATAAAAGTTTTTTGCATTATATTTTGTATTGTATGTTAAGGTTTTAATCTTTTGTAAACTGCCCAGAGAGCTTTGGCTATTGGGTGGTATAGAAATGTAAATAAATAAACAAACAAATAATAATAATAAAAAAAGTCCCAGCTTCAGCCCCTGGCATCTCCAAATAGGACTTAGAAAGGCCAGTGTGAAACCCTGGGAAGGCACTGCCAGTTTAGACAACAGCTAGATGGAACAGTGGTCTCACACTGTCTAAGGCAGCTTCCTATGGTCCTATCCAACTTTGTATGTTCTAAGGGTTTGTGGAGGGAATGGAACACTCAGAAGAATGCAGCTCCTCCCTGGGTAAACATGCAGCCACTGCCACCAGCTGCAGCAGCCTTGGCCATTTTCCCCCAGTTGCCGTGCAGTACTCGGGATCCCAAAGCATGCACAACTAGTGCTGAGACTTGGCTGCTGGCACTGACAGAGATGAGAGACTGGGAATCCTATCAATGCTGGGATGTATGGGCATGCCCTGAGTAGCAGAATAAAGCAGAGACTGAAACCCAAATCAAACTTCAACTGACAGATGCAATGCACTTTAGAACTTGGTCATCTCTCCCTCCCAATGCAGCTTCCCAGCCAGGCCATGTGTTAGGCCTCCTATTTTACACTCCATCTAACATGGCAAAGTTAGAGGATCACCAAACACCTAGAAACTGAAACAACTAGATCATCTGCAAAGACTATTTAGGCAGTTCCCCTGAAGAAAGAAACTGGCTCAGTTGCTCATGAGGAAGAATTTAGTGACTCAAAATACACCGAGCCATAATAAACAGATTCTTGTACACCGGTGAGGTTTCCTCTTGTCTTTGTTTCAAGCATCAAGAAGGCACAGTGTATGACTGGTGGGTGTGTTTGATTTGGTAGATCCTGACATTTGGAGAAAACTAATGAAGATCTTAAAACACATATTGACTCTTACTTCTTTATAGGAGAAAATGACACATTGGAAGTTCCTCATACATTAACTCAAGTGAAGAAGGATTTTCAGTTCCAAAAAGAACTGAAAGACCTGAAGCTGAAGTATTCTTTTGCAACACAAAAGTGACAATAGAATGGTTATTTAAAAAAATCCAGTCAGCACAACACAAACAACTTTCCCTTTGAGAATTCTGATGACCCGTCTGAATTACTTACAGAGCATACAGACTCTGATATCTCAGAGGACAACAACAGAGCATCTCCTTCCAATTTATCTCTCTTTCTTTTCAATAAAAGGAATTCTAGACCCCACAGAGAGATCCTTTCTAACAAAGGACAAAAGCAACTTTTAGACACTTCAAACTTTTATATCAGGAACAAAGAGAGATTGATTTTTAATCGATCTGAGAAATACTCATTACTCAAGATTCAAGATGGTTTTAAATAAAGGTTTATCTTTTGTACCCACCCCAAAACATGACCCATTGAAGATTAGAATTGAATCCTTTAAAATGATCAGGAATCTCTGACTCAGAAAGTACTTTAGAGGCCATCAGTTATGCCCCCTGCCCCATGGTTCTTACACCATGTAAGCCTGAATCTACTTTTATTCCTTCTGGTATGGTAGAGCCTTTTATTCAGATTTTGAAAAATTGGTTTTGAAAGCTCTAGAGGCTATTGAACAATAATGTAATAGGCCTTGGTCCAACATCTGTAGAGACAGAAGGGCAGTTCTAGAAAAATTGGATAATATTATTAAGCCAGGTGGTAAGGGGGGTATTATTATTTAGAACAGACGTGACTATGAAAAAGAGCTGAAGAGGCAACTTCAGGATGATTGGTCTTAGATACAAGGAGAATATGATCCTGCTATGGAAATAGGGGTCATGGCTCAGGAGGCTGAAGCTTCCAGCGACAGTGACTCCAAGGAAGTGTCAGAACCGGTCCCTGGCCCTTCTGAACTGGGGCCACTGCCTTGGATCTCCTCTTATGAGGTTTTCACACAAGACTCCTCCAGTTTTCGCTCACCAGGAAAGCCAACACCTACAGGAAAAGGCCACCGGCCTGTTAACAGCCAGATACAGCACCTGAGGGGGAGGAGCTTCCAGAAAGTCCCCTAGCCTGACTATAAACCCCTTCCAGTTGCTCCCAGTCAGTGTTACTTGGCAGTAGTCTAGCTGCAGGACTGCTGTCCATGGTCCTGAAATCACCCCACGTCCTAGGGTGGTATCTGCGGGAGGGGCTGTACTACTAAAACTGATCCCCTACCAGTCGCCTGCTGTACACTGTGCCTCATTACCTGAACTGTAGCCCAGAGCAGATGATGGACTCCTAGACAATCAGGACAATCGGGAATATATTTTACAAGAATCTGCATCCTGGTTTAATCCTTGACACCTATCTTTTATGTACTGCTTACAATTCATAAATGTGCAATGGCTCCACTTGGCAGACCCTTTGTCTTAGGTTGTAACTCCATACTTGAATCTTGGTCTAAATACAGTGATTTTTTAAAAAGTAAATTTGTAGCTGAATTTCAATCTTATATCAGGGATTCTACTAATTATTAATAAATTGGGACAGATTCAAGATACTGCCTATATGGATATTTTAGTACATCAGATGTTACATTTTTATCATCAGGAAGCCTTAAGTGTTATAGAAGATACCTTAAATCATCTGCTGCAACACCTCCTGCATACTTAGTCTACCACTACCAGAAATTATTCTAACAAAACTATTTTTTTGTTAATCTGAAATTTTACTGGTAACCCAAGCAGATTGCCATGGGTTCTTCCACAGCCCCAGAAGTTGCCAAATTGTATCTGGGAAAATTATTTCATTTATTTAGGGTGCAACCCTATGGGGATAGGTGGCCACCTCCAAACTTGGAGGCGACTGACTATCCAATGCAGGGTGGGTACAGCATGGAGGGGATCTTCTCCTCTGCCTTTCGGCCACCCTGCATTTGTGGCTAGATGGCTGATTTCAGCTGTCTAGCTGAGGCACCTTGGGGGGGGGGAGATGGCACATAGTTCTGCCATCCCCTCCCCACCCTCAGGAATGCCCCCTTTTCCCCAACACCGTGTGCTCTTACAAGTGCGGAGCTGGGGATAAACCATGCCATGTATGAGGCGGTGGGGGAGGGGGCAGGGAGGCAGTTTTCTGGGAACCCACTGCGGCATGCTCGCTCTGAGGTTGGTTCCCAGGAAATGAAAAACCCTATGGCCATCTAGCTGCTAGCAGCCATAGGACTGTGCCCTTAATAGCTTTATGCCCCACCCTTCAACAGGTTCCCAAGGTGGCTTTCAAAAATGTAAAATTACAATAAAATGAATGAAACCAAACTATTAACACACCACAATAGAAGAGAGAAGTGGAAAAGCTGCTAGAAGAAATAAAAGAAACACAAAGCAACATAATACCAATGTAGAGGGGATTAACAAGCCAGGAAAAATAAAAAACGAAATGACATCAAGGTAGGCACCAGGTGAACCTTCTGGAGGAAAGCATTCCATGGTTGGCTACCACCAAGTAGGCCCTTCCCCTTGTAGCCAGCCACTGCACCTAAGATGGTGTGGGCACCCAAATAAGATCTTTGTATATATTATACCTCTAATCTTTTTCAATCATTCATCAAATATTCACCATACATTTTAATTCAGCATGATAACAGGAGAAATTGGATGAATTTAATAGATGGATTAACACAATAGATTAGAATATTCATTTTGAAATAGTGAGATTCCTATTACATTAACTACCTGGATATTCAGGTTTTTTAAAAAATGGTAATCAGGTAAGTAAATCATTATTGAAGAAAGCCAGCAATTATAACACTTGTTTAGGTTGGCTAGCCTACACCCTGACAGTGCAATCCTATACATGCTTACTTGGAAGCAAGTCCCATTGTGTTCAGTGTGGCTTACTCCCAGGTATGTGTGCACAGGAGTATAACCTGAACATATTAGAAACGATCTGCCCTGTGGACAGGGATGAAGCTAGCTGGGGGGGAGTACTTTCCTGCAGTCCTCGTGCTGTCCCCACCATTGCGGCCACTGCCTTGCCAGCCATCCAGCCAGCCATCCCTCCTTCCTTCTTTAAATGTATCTGGTGGTGGTGGTGGTGGCAGCTCTTCCCCTTCACCTGGCCAGCCCCTCACTGGCAAAAGAAAGTGCAGGGGGCAGCCCCCATGGCATGCTATGTTGAAGTAACTTAAAAACCCCCACACTTATGTTTTGAGCACCAAATGATCTGAACCAATCAGATGCTGCCTTTGTGGGGATTCAGCCAATGAGGGTACAGGAGCAGTGAAGTGGCAGTCTTTATGTCACTCCTATGCCCGTATGGCTGTGAGAGCTGGACAATAAAGAAGGCTGAGCGCCAAAGAATCGATGCTTTCGAATTGTGGTGCTGCAGAAGACTTACAAGTCCCCTCGGCTGCAAGGAGGTCAAATCAGTCCATCCTAAAGGAAATCAACCCTGACTGCTCATTGGAAGGACAGAGACTGAAGCTGAAGCTCAAATATTTTGGCTACCTAATGCGAAGAGAAAAGTCACTGGAAAAGACCCTGATGCTGGGAAAGATTGAAGGCAAAAGGAGAAGGGGACGGCAGAGGATGAGATGGCTAGATAGCATCACCGATGCAATGAATATGAACTTGAGCACACTCCGGGAGACAGCGGAGGACAGGAAGGCCTGGCGTGCTATGGTCCATGGGGTCATGAAGAGTCGGACATGACTGAATGACTGAACAACAACAATGCCCTCATTAGCCATGTCTTCCAAAGTCAGCATCTGATTAGTTCAAACTGCTACTACTTAAAACAAGTTTTTAAGGGCGGAATCCTATGGCCACTCATCAGTGGCTAGACAGCCATAGGATAGGTTGGTTTCCTGAGAACCAACCTTCACCCCCTCCCACGCTGCCTCATAGGCAGCGCAGAACAGTCCCATGCTCGGAAGAGGAGCGCGGAGCGGCAAAAATGGGGTGTTCCGGGGCGGGGAAGGCGGAAATGCCGGTATGATACATCCAATGTGTTGTCCAGCCGCCGCTTCCCCTGCTCCACCTTCTGAAATCAGCCGTCTCGCTGCAAATGCAGGCTGGCTGAAGCACAGAGAGGATGATCCCCTCCGCGTTTCTCCTGCGCTGCACCGGATAGGTGGTCACCTCCGAGTTCGGAGGCGGCTGCCTAGCCTGGTAGGACTGCTCCCTAAAACAGTTATTTTAAAATGGCACACCATGGTGCTGGCTCGCCTAGCCAGCAATTCTTTTTGGCAGCTGGCAGGATGACCCTGCAGCCAGGGTCAGGCCAGGAGAGAGGAGAGGGAGGAGGAGCCAATGCAAGTGCAGGGGGTTGTTTAGGGACCCTTGGAACCCTGGGCTCACACCCTGAAGTCTGGCCCTGGCTGAGCCACAGCCTACAGAGTTTTTATTGATCTAATGTCACCATGTAAATTACGCAGAATTTTCTTCTGAGTCACATTATATTCTGCAGCATCAGACGGGATACCCCACAGGTCTGTTGAGAGATGCTGGAGCTGAAGCAACTCAATAAAATAGGAACTATCTATTTAACCTAAAATGGATAGAACAGCCTTCCCCAACCCGGTTCCCTCCAGATGTGTTGGACTGCAACTCACATCATCCTCCAGCCAGCATATGGGAATTGTAGTCCAGCACATCTGGAGAGTGCCAATTGAGGGAAGGCTGGGATAGGATGTCACCGCACTTATAATTGGGTCAGTACTTGCATTAAGGATTCCATTTTAAAATACTGGTATCTTGTCTAGAATATTCCAGGATGCCAGAATAAGGGTGCAATCCCATGCATGTTTAGACAGGAAAAAGTCCTACAACTCCCAGCATGCCCCAGCCAGCATGGTTGGGGCATGCTGGGAGCTGTAGGCCTTTTTTCTGTCTAAACGTGCATAGGATTGCATTCTAAACCAAATAATGGCATGTACCTGGACTAGAAATAATGCCAGTTGGGTAGTCAAGAGTAACATCTCTGTTGTCAATAAACTCCAGAGTCAACAATGTTTCCACCACGTTTCAGCTGTAGTCTTTTAAGAGTGGGATCTCTATTTAATCTGGCTTCTACAGATATTACTTGTAGCCCATGACCATTGCAAGAGTCAGTAGCTACTTGTGGGGTAGTGGTAAGAGTGTCTGACTAGGACCATGGAGGCCCAGGTTCAAATCCCCATTCACCCATGAAGCTTATTGGATGACCTTGGGCCAGTCACCATCTCTCAGCTTTACCTGCCCCACAGGGTTGTTATGGGGATAGGTGGAGGGATGAAAGGACCATGGATGTTGCCTCAAGCTCCCTGGAGGAAAGGTAGCATCAGCATCCTTAAGGAACTAGTCTTCTAAAGAAATTAGAAATGTCAGCTTTTTCTGGTGGGCACTTTTTATATACTTTTTCATTTGTTCCATATTTTGCGGTGGGGGAGGGGCTAAGTCAAGTTGTTGTTGTTGTTCAGTCGTTCAGTCGTGTCCGACTCTTCGTGACCCCATGGACCATAGCACTCCAGGCCTTCCTGTCCTGCGCTCTCTCCCGGAGCGTGCTCAAGTTCATATTCATTGCATCCGTGATGCTATCTAGCCATCTCATCCTCTGCCGTCCCCTTCTCCTTTGGCCTTCAGTCTTTCCCAGCATCACGGTCTTTTCCAGGGAGTTTTCTCTTCGCATTAGGTGGCCAAAATATTGGAGCTTCAGCTTCATTATCTGTCTTTCCAATGAGCACTCAGGATTGATTTCCTTTAGGATGGACTGATTTGACCTCCTTGCAGTCCAGGGGACTCGTAAGAGTCTTCTCCAGCACCACAGTTCGAAAGCATCAATTCTTCGGCGCTCAGCCTTCCTTATAGTCCAGCTCTCACAGCCATACATGACTACTGGGAAAACCATAGCTTTGATTAGACGGACCTTTGTCGGCAAGGTGATGTCTCTGCTTCTTACTATGCTGTCTAGGTTGGCCATAGCTTTCCTCCCAAGGAGCAAGTATTGAGAGGTAAATGTTTTCTTATATTTGGTTTTAAGTGGCTTTATAAGTTTGGTTCTATATATAGGTTTGTAGCCTATATAGCATATTATTTGTCAAAATTTTGAATTCTCCTTCTTGCTTCAGAGTTTTATTGAATTTTATTTCTGGTTCTTAATATGTTACTACTTCTTTGTTAAATTATTGTTTGATCATTACATTTTAATGTACTTTATCCGTTTTGCTAGAAAACATATTTTTATTGATGTTCATTACACTTTTGATATGCCAACGAATCTGGAACACTCAACAGTGGCCACAAGACTGGAAAAGGTCAGTTTACATTCCAATTCCAAAGAAGGGCAACGCCAAAGAGTGTTCAAACTACCGCACAATTGCGCTCATTTCACATGCCAGCAAGGTGATGCTCAAAATCCTACAAGCTAGGCTTCAGCAGTATGCGAACCGAGAACTACCGGAAGTACAAGCTGGATTTAGAAGAGGCAGAGGAACTAGAGATCAAATCGCCAACATTCGCTGCATCATGGAGAAAGCAAGAGAATTCCAGAAAAACGTCTATTTCTGCTTCATTGACTACGCTAAAGCCTTTGATTGTGTGGATCACAACAAACTGTGGCAAATTCTGAAAGAGATGGGAGTACCAGACTACCTTACTTGCCTCCTGAGGAACCTGTACGAGGGTCAAGAAGCAACAGTAAGAACCGGACATGGAACAACCAATTGGTTCAAAATTGGGAAAGGAGTACGACAAGGCTGCATATTGTCACCCTGCTTATTTAACTTATATGCAGAGTACATCATGAGAAATTCTGGGTTGGATGAATCAGAGGTCGGAATTAAGATTGCTGGGAGAATTATCAACAACCTCCGATATGCAGACGATACCACCCTAATGGCAGAAAGCAAAGAGGATCTAAAGAGCCTCTTGTTGAGGGTGAAAGAGGAGAGTGCAAAAGCTGGTTTGAAACTAAACATTAAAAAAACTAAGATCATGGCATCTGGCCCCCTCACTTCCTGGCATATAGAAGGGGAAGAAATGGAAGCAGTGACAGATTTTACTTTCTTGGGCTCCAAGATCACCGCAGACGGTGACTGTAGCCATGAAATTAAAAGACGCTTGCTCCTTGGGAGGAAAGCTATGGCCAACCTAGACAGCATAGTAAGAAGCAGAGACATCACCTTGCCGACAAAGGTCCGTCTAATCAAAGCTATGGTTTTCCCAGTAGTAATGTATGGCTGTGAGAGCTGGACTATAAGGAAGGCTGAGCGCTGAAGAATTGATGCTTTCGAACTGTGGTGCTGGAGAAGACTCTTACGAGTTCCCTGGACTGCAAGGAGGACAAATCAGTCCATCCTAAAGGAAATCAACCCTGAGTGCTCATTGGAAGGACAGATAATGAAGCTGAAGCTCCAATATTTTGGCCACCTAATGCGAAGAGAAAACTCCCTGGAAAAGACCCTGATGCTGGGAAAGACTGAAGGCCAAAGGAGAAGGGGACGGCAGAGGATGAGATGGCTAGATAGCATCACGGATGCAATGAATATGAACTTGAGCACGCTCCGGGAGAGAGCGCAGGACAGGAAGGCCTGGCGTGCTATGGTCCATGGGGTCACGAAGAGTCGGACACGACTGAACGACTGAACAACAACACTTTTGATGTGTCTTTTTATATAGTCCCGTGATGCAAATGAGAGTTCAAAATGTGTTGGCATTAAGATTAATATGATTTTTTTAAAAAAATATTTAAAACATGTATATATCTGCCTTCACCCTATTAGGGTTTCAGGGTAGTGTACAATTTAAAAATATTTCACAATAGAGCAACCAATAAACCTGACTCTTGCATCTACTGGATTTTTGTCTGGTCTGCCCTACGGTGCTCCCTTTTGGCTGTGTTCTGGCCTGGGCCAGAAAATGAATACATGTCAAAGGGGAACTCAGGATCCAAATCCACCAAAATATAATAACACAATTATTAGACCTTATTTTCGGGCGGCAGGGGGGAGAGAGATATCAGTGATCAGTATCAAGCCTCTGCTCCTCGGCAAAGGAAACTTCCGGAGTTATAATAGTTCTGTATTTCAATATGCTAGACTTCTATTGGTGCTACAGCTAGGGTAGCACCGATCCATTTGTGTTGCATCCATTCCCAGAGAATAATGTGAGTTGATTATTTTACTGGTGAAAGAATATGTTAGAAGTTCTGAGCAATGCAAAAAGGAGTGAGGCACAACTCATTAAACTTAGAAACAGGTAAATTCTGTATGAAGCACTAATCAAACAAAGGTTTCAAGTAGAGTTGGCAAACCATCCATTCTGAGCAGCGCTCCACCCCTCTACCAGCTCGGAGTTCATTCTGGCGTACAATTTAAGGTGCTCTTAGGAACCAAGGAAGCCACCTGATGCCAGGTCAAGCTCTAGCCACTACACCACACATGTGGCTAGCCTTCCATTAGATTTTACTAGTCTCACTTCTGTGTTTTGGCATGCTCTGCTGTTTTTGTCAAATTGTCATGATTTTAGTGAATCAATGCCATGCAACAAAATGATGTTTATCATGTTGAGAGGGGTCAAGAGTTGACATAAAAGGTCTCGATGTAAACAAAGCTTCTGATCTAGACCTACATGACATCCTCTGAGATGGCTTAAAAGATGTGGATAAGAACATATTCCTCCCAAGACTACAGCAGTTTGGTAACATATTTTATTAGGGCTTGCTTAGACCCCAGTTCTGCAAATCTGATGACTGAAAGAGTGACATCGAAGGATATTTACTAACCTGTAATATTTTGCATTCTTAATCTTTCTCCATAGTAAAATGTAAAGGTGAAAATGTTGAATTCAAGGAAACTGTTGAAGGTGGTTAGCATTAAAAAAGAGCATTAAAAACACAAAATAATAAGTAGTTTGGCATATCTGGTGCTGCAATGTAATTCTTAAACCCCCCGCCCCCACTAATTGCAGCTTTGACACTGCATTGGTGAAAGCACTTTTTAAACAGGGTAGCTGCAAAAACAGGCTGCATTGAGAAATGGGATGCTACTGTTATAGGAGGAACAGGTGAAAACCATACTGAGTGCATGTCTGGATTGTGTCCACGACATATCAGGGTTGGACTAATCTTCCTTCCTCCATGTGAAGGAAAAGGATAGTCACTTTGACCCCCCCCCACACACCTCTGTTAATATCTAGCATCTTTCTAATATGTCTTTGCAAAACAGCAGCCTACAGTTTTATTAATTTAGCTCACAGACTCATAACCAAACTGTCAAGCAATTATTGCTTGGGTCCCCATTGGCAACTCATGATAATTTATTCAACCATGTATTCAGTTATTACATGTATGCCCTGGTTTGCCTCCAAGAAGTTCAGAGGCTTAAACGTGGTCCTTCCCCAGCCAGGCTGTAATGTTAGCTTCAGCAACAGATCTTCAACATGTACCTTCTGGGACCAAGATCAATTAAGACATCGCTCTGCCGAATGGTCAAAATGGACGTCCAAGTGTATTTTAAAAGTCACAGGAATGTCAATGTGTACAAGAAGAAACATAGAAAACTGACTTATACCGAGTCAGACCAGCTAAGCTCAGTATTTTCTGCTCACTGACTGGCAGTGGTTCTCCAGGGTTTCAGACAGGAGTTGTTTTTTCCGGCTCTACCAGGAGATGGCAGGGACTGAACCTGGAAACTTTTGCACGCAAACCCTGGCAACACAACTGCACACATGGCACTGACATGGGGGGACAGGTCTCCTTCTGACTCATCCAAGACACACACATACAAAGTTGAGGGGAGGCTCAGACATCTGACAGAAAATCTTTGTGCTTCTCCTAAGGGAGGTTTGTGTCATGTTTTTGTGAAGTGCAATTTAAAAAGCAGGATAAAGCTGGACAGCTTGTACTGCATTTCTTCCTTCATCTTACCACTACAGTCATGCATGAGCTTTGTATGGAAATCTTTATTCGATAATAAAAATAGCATTCACAGACTCTTTCCTTCTTAGTAGCTACATCATATACATTGTGTTTTGTCTCAAGGAAAGAATCTTATACTGGGTAAAGTCCACATCTACTTATACTAATGTCATGTATAAACCCGGTAAGTCAAATAAAGCTATGAACAATGTAGTATTTATATATGCATAGTGTTTTATAAAAAAGATTGGCCCACATACTGCTTCTCATCAACACAGAAAAGAGCATTATGACTATAGCACACTGCAAGAAATGATGACGGAAGAACACAGACTGCACGCAAAAGTGCCCACGAGTCAGACAGCCAGGCCCCCACTATGAGGAAAAGATATGATATTCAAACCAACAAAAGTTTCAGAGTTACCTATATAGTTTCCTGTTTAAAACAGCTTTACATACCTGATTCAGTTTACATTAAAATATATCCCCATGAATCAATTTGTTCCATTTTTCCCCCAGAAATATAAACACTTAGCACATTCCTCACAGCTAATTTTTTTGTCATAAAGTCTCTTTTATACAAGAAAAAGGCAACATTTTTTTTTTGTTTTCAACAGGCTCTATTAATTACAATTTAAACTCTGTACACACAATGATTGGCCATCTATTTTTTTCCTTTTTCTTTACAGTACCATGGCAACAACAGTGATAGACTTGTAATCCTTACTCCGTGTGCGTGTGTGTGTGTGTGTGCATGGAAAAATGGTGAGACAGTATACATGTACACATCAATGCACTGTAAAATAAAAAGCAGCAATTTTAAACCTTTAGTGGTCCAACAGTAATGGCAAACTTTTTGGCTCAGCTAGGCAGTAATCCATTAATATCTCATATCAGTACTACAGCAGACTTACCACACAAACTTGCCATTAAAAAAGATACAACTTAGAACTTTGTGTCCCCCCCCCATTCTTTACAGTCCAATGTACAGCATAAACCATATCTCAGTGTCAACAACCCCAAAATCAAGCTTTCCAGCCATTGCTTCTTTTGACAGTCCTTGACACATCCCTTTTTCTTTGCAAATGCACTTTTTTTGTCTTAAGTAAGGGTGAACCGGTAAGTGACAAGGAAAAAAGAACAGAAAAACAAAAACAGAAGCCACAGACAGCTCCATTTGGCAATGATAGTATTAAAACATTTTGCCTGATCTGAAGGCATTAAAGCCCAGTTTATGAAAGAAACATTTATTCCTCAAAATGCATTTTGACCCAGGAATCAAAATTAATAGAAACTTCCCTTCAAAGCAGACAAATTATATTGTTTGGGCTCCAGATTCATCTGCATAGTCCTACAAGTTGAACAAGACTCAAAGTGGTGCTCCCTTTGTGAAATATTGTTAAGTGTCACAAAGATGAATAAACTCTATCCCGTGTACGACACATTACGTGATGGCTACCAGTCCTTGGCCACCTTGCTTCCTTTTAAAGGAGACCCAAAAGTACACACTGTTCATGGAACACACTATAAATTCCTTAACATCTTGTGCTGTGTGGTTTTGCATAAATATTCTTCATCCCAATAGTTTCTTCAAATAGTTGTCTTAATTTTAGCACTATGTTCTGTATTTGTAAAAGAAAAAAAATCCTCCTTCCACAGTAGTTCTCAGTTTTACTGATAAACCCCGTCTTCCTCCAACCCATCCTTTAGAAAATCCTACATACATCACTGCAGTAAATCACAATAAGAGCAAGTAAGTGTGGCTGGTCATAAAACCATTTATCATTATTGGCTTAGCCTCCAAACAACTAAGAAAAGGAAAACAAACTAACTAAAAAGTTGCCAATGAAAGGATTTATGCTCATAATGGTTACCGGTTATAGAAGAACATAACTTTCATAATTCTTCAGGATGAACATTTGGCAAGTATTTCTTTTTTGAATGAATACATTGGAAAATACTTTAATGTTGTCATACACCAGGCACAACACTTTGTACAAATTCTCATGATTAGATTTCATCTGCATTGCTCTTGTTGGAGGCATCTGATGTGAGGAACTAAAATAGATTTCAGGTTTGCTACCTTCCTTCTTGGGAACTCTGAATGCTGGAAAGGCCGCACTAGTATCTTGGGCCTGCAAAAGCCATTAGATACTGAGGTCAGTACTACACTCTTTATACGGTCGCCGTCTTTGCTCAGTTGGGTGCCTATTATTTTTATTAGTGTCATATTTCAGAGTGCGCTCTTCCTTCTCCCTGAAACCAACTCTATCATCTCTATTCCTTTTCTCAGGAGACCTGTCTCTCCTCCGTTCGGGGGTCCTCTCCCTTCTCCTGTCAGTTGACTTTGCCCTCCTTTCAGGGGGTGAGCTCTCTCTCTTCCTGTCTGGTGACCTCCTTTGATCCATCAACCTTTCAAGTGACCGCCTCCTTCTGCTAGGTGAGCCATCCCTCCTCCGGGTTGGTGACCTCTCTCTTCGTCTCTCTGGAGAAAAGTCTCTCCTCTTCTCATGTCTTTCCCTCCTCTCCAAAGTATTGTCAGCACTCCTAGTACCTTCCCTCCTCTTTTCAGGAGATTTCCGTTTCTGTCCATTGATCACCACCATTCTTTCTGGTTGTCGTTCTCGCTTCCCTTCCGGTGACCTGTCTTTTTTTCTGCCAATTATGCTATTGCTGTTTTTAGAAGTTCCATTCCATGTGTGGTGCTCATTGGATTGTCTGCCAAACTCTCTGCTGCCTTTTGGGTCCTTAAAATATATCCGCTTGTCTCCATGTTGTGATGATTTGTGAAGATCTGGTGGATAACTGGGCTCCAATGATGAGTGTTGACGTCTGTCCGATGGCATGTTTTTCACTTCCGATACATTTTGTGAACCTGTGGCTGGACTGTTCCTGTCACTGCTGGGGTCTGAAAAAAAGACAACAACAAAATGTTTGGTACCATTGGCTTCATTTTGGAGTCTGACACCAGTCATTCATTCTTCAGACTTCATAGTGACAAAAACAAACAATTGTTAAGTAATCAGTAGGAGACTAAATGAAGCTTTTGTTAATTTCAAAGGATGAGAGTTACACATTAGTATTGGCGTTCGTCCTGGCTCTGGCCATCTCAGGCCAGACTAAGGGATCCACAACATCAGGAGCAGGAGAGTTTTAAACTTTCCCAGGATCAAATGAGAATATGTTGGGCTAATTTAGATCATTTAGAATTAACGCCTCCTTTCTTTTTCACTGTTGCCATCTCCCAGCATAAAAGATCCCTTAAAAAAAAAAAAGTGAAGTTTTAAATTTTTTAAAAATGAAGAAGACAATTGTCCTCATGGGAAGAAGGCTTTTAACTTAAATTTATAACTTTTTATTCTGTTGTAAGTGTACAAAAAATCTTGGTGAGCTCTGTGCTTTGAATATACTATATTCAGTGGTATAAACATCACAATCTTTTAGTTCTTATTCTTGGAAACAGTGGGCATATGACTTAAGCCCAGTTAGTTTCAATATATTATGGGAGTGTGTTAAGGACAATTTTGGTTTTGCCACAATGATTCAACTTAAACACACACAATGAGAGGTGGAGGGTTGGGGAAGGACATGATCTGGTCTTATTAAAGCAATGGAAAGCTGTTTAGATGTGCAGAATGAATCTTTTAAAGTATTTAAACTACTCTCTGTCACAAATATAGATGATGTAAGCTGAAGAAGCAAAGAATTTGTGCTGGAGTGAATTTTAAAATGTTATGCATAATTTGCAATGGATGATTATGAATTATTTATTACAAAAATGGCAAAACACTGCAGTTAGATTGTTTGGGAGTCGTTGTCCAGTTGTTGTTTTTGTTTACAGAACACATAGATCTAGTGTATAAGACAACTTAATGGATTTTAAATGAAATATTAACATGAGCCCAAAAGGTGTTTTTGGAAAATTAAAATGAGAATGAGTAAAGTCACCAAACATGGTGGAGTCCAAGACTCTTCTCTCTTTCTCCCTGAATTTTAATAATCTTCTCAGATGCAAGCTCTTTTCTTGACAAACTAGGTTAGTTTTGGTTTTGTGCAGGCCTTTTTATTTTGATGATTTCTAGGTGGAAACCACACATGAGTGTCATTGTATCAACTGGCTTTCAAAAATGGAGGACCACATTTTGTTCTTCCAATGATGCCAAGTTACTTTGGCACCTTGTGGCCTGTTGCAAGAGACCCTGATGCGCAGCGTACTTACAATTGAAGGAACTGCAGGATGCTCGGAATGAATTGCCGTATATACAGAAGTATAGCAAAGCAGAAAGCAATGTGAGAGAATTAGGCCACAGCACAGAAACACCTAGTATTGATTTTAGCTACAAACCGTAGTTTGATTATGGCCCATAAGGTAGAAGCAAGACTCCCCGAGCTTGTCATTTCTCATACATGCAGCGATATTAGGAGGTATCATCGCTGAGGAAGGAAGAGCCCGGCACCAAGAAAAGTAGGAGAAAGAGAAAGAGAAAAGTAGAATGTTTAGATTCCCTATAATAAAGAGGAAAGAAAAAATCTTCATTTTTTAAATCTTAGAATAAAGAAAAGTTTATTTTTTTCCAGTCGGGATTGTCTAGGCATCACCCAAATATAAGGCTGCAGAGACAGCAGTTGTTAAAGCGACATATTGTAATTAAACATTTTTGAAAGGTGATTAGGTAACCCAGACAACTAAAGCATCCATTCTGAGAAAGAGAAAGAGAAAGGAAGAGAAGAAAGAGACACAATTGGAACAGTGAGACAGAACGTTAGAAGAAAAACAGTTAACAATCAACAATGACAAAAAGAAGCCCACTAAAGACCACTACGTTAAAAATAAGTACAAAACTCATTACAAAAATATACAGCCTCGTTAGAGAAGCATGTTCCAATCAAGTCAGAAAAATATTGGAACCTAACATTATTTCTGAAGCAACTTGTTAGTGATTGCAGTGAACAGTACTGAAGAAGCTAAGCCCCTAAATATTATAAGAGTACACCAGTGCAGCCCCTTGCTTGAAAATGGAATTTGTTATGTGATTACAATGTTACTTGCAGCCAAAACTTAAAAAAAGAAACAAACAAACAAACAAAAGAAGCTGCCCCTCCCCATGCCCTGGTGTTGGATTTTTATCCTCAGTGCAACAGACATTCTTGATGATGTGAAGCACTTTTTTTGTTTTTTGTTTTTGACAGGATATATTTACGATGTTTAGCATATGATACAATACTTTACAGGCAAAAGAGCATAGGAAAAAGACAGAGTCGAAAGAACATTACACAATTTTAGTTCTGCTGAAAGATGGCCGACCGAGTGGTTTGTACAACAGAAGTGCAAACACAGGAGCTTTGATTCATGAAATAGTATAAACGGATTTAAATTTATAGTGTGAGAATCAGCGAGACCATTTACACAAAGTGTAACTTTGTGAGCAACTGAATGTGAGGTCTTGAGCATGTTACAAATAAAAATAGACAAGTCCACGGGTGATGTATTCACACGTAAAAATAAATAAATAATAGGTCTTACGGTCACAGGCATAACAAGTGTGGGGTGTTTCTGGAACTGTCCCCACCTACCCAGTTTGGGCTCAAGCACTCCTATCAACTGTGACCTCAAGCTATGCCTCAGAGCTTCTTCTCACATGCCTTGAGAAAACATTTTGCACAGCACTCGCTATACTGCTCCTTCCCCTGAACACTTCAAAGAAGTTCCTGGCTGCCTCTGACAGATTTCTAGCAAGAACCCACTGTTCTGTTGGCTTTCTATTTTTTCTCACAAGGTTTTTTTTAATTTACTAATTTTGACTTTTTCAAGTGGTTTTGTGTCTTGAACTAGCCTTACAAGCAGTTTAATATGGGCCTAGAGTTCATCTAATTCAGGGCAAGTTGAATTGCCAACTGGGCATGTATTGAACCATTCATAAGACCGGTTCAATGTGTTTCCGATCTACTCGGGGTGGGTAGGGAGAGCCTTTCTTGATTTTTTCCATATGAAAGAATACTTTGTGAGAATATACCCATAAAGTGGGAAATACACCCTCCACACACAGCTGTGTGGTATCAAACCACTTCTCCATTCTGTTTCTGGAGAACAAAAGTAGAAAAGGAGATTGGTTTGGATCTTCGTTATGTCCCACACTGGGATAAAAAGAATATAATTTATTGATATATATATTATCCCAAATATGGGGAAGCATAAAGGACATCTGTTCATTTATGTGCTTATAACTCATAACTGGTTGGAAACCAATTACATTTGGGAAAAGCCCTACATCTAGGGCATACATCTGAATAATTATCTCAAATAAATAAGACATAATAATCTTATATACAATACTAAGCCACCCAAAACCTCTACCTTGGGAACTAAAATACACTGGTGGACAAGAGGATTTTTTTTTAAAAGCTGACCTTATTTTCCTTAGCAAGAAAGTGAAATGTGATCTCCTCTGTCACGATAAACACTGAGTATGGCAATTTGAATTAGTTCATAGCTTACACAGTCATGAATGAACAGACATTCTAAAGGGTAAGGGAGGTGACAGGAGAGGGGTCCAAGTGTATATATTTTTGTATTGCATACTTTTAAAAAATAAATTTATAAATATTTACATAAATATAAGGGGACAGTAAAAGCCCAGACACCATCTTGGAATTCATGCCTACAGTTACAGACAAAAGCCAAGGACAAAAGCCCAACAAAGGCTACAGTTTCAGAAGGATAATACAGGATTCCCATTTCTGCATTGATCAGAAGACGAGAGAACAATTCATCCGCTGAGAAACAGTTTGGCACAGTTCAATAAACATTCCTTGTTTGGTAGGACAGGATAGTATGGTTTTTGTTTTGTCTCTATGATTTTGCCCCCTCTGATCACCAAAAATACTGCTTTGAAGATGATCTTGCCTGTACACTGTGCCCCCACAAAAGTCCATAGTAGCAAGCAAAGGATGAACATGTGTAGAGAAAATTCAGCACAAGCGAGGCAATAAACCATTTGCTGCCAAAGTTGGTAAGACACTGGTGAAAAAAGAGAAAGAGGGGGGAGAAACCCCGCTTCAGATCTTGAGACATATCATTCATGGTGTGATGCCAGGAGGAAGAAAAGGAATGTTTTCATAGTTTGACCCACCATATTCTGGTACAGAGCCATCTCCATGTTTGAGAAACAGGCGAACTTTGCGGCCACCATTTTTAATTAGTTCTATGGCTCGAGCATGCTTCATGTTCTTTGTAGTTTCTCCATTGATCTCCAGGATTTCATCACCAATCTGCCATAAAAAAAGAATCCATGATTAAAGTAAAATTGTTGGGAAGAACGCAATACAGAAAAGGGTGGGAAATGAACTGGGTTTAGTGAGACCTATGGATTGAACTTTTGCCCCAGTGCTATATTTTTAAGCCATGCTACCACACTTCTAAAAGGCTTTCAATTATGCATGTACAAAAATATGGTTGCCAGAACAGAGTTCATTCAAGTGTTCAGGCAGGTATGTCACAGATCTAGCCACCTCAAAATGCACAAGGGGAAAACCCCTGTTTGAAATGGTTCCCATGTCAAAATCTTGTGGGGATCCCAGGAATCATTTTACAAAACAGTATTTGGAGCATACAGTGTTGTGTTCTGCAGATTCCTAAGAACATTTCTATTTCAAATGCACTGCAGCTAATAACTAATATTTAATATTTTTCTGCTTGTTTCTTCATGGATGTCTTCCCTCCTTTGCTTTTCTTCTTTGTCTCTTGGCTTAAGACCATGCGAGCCCATAACCTAGGGCTGGGGTTGTATGGTGGTGAACTCATCCCATGGCAGATGGGTTTTTATAAATGCAGCTCCCCAGCAAATCACATTCTACACTTTTCTCAAAACTCAGGAGAATTTGGGAGTGGCTTCTGTTGCAATGAGAAGAGCTGGATTTGTGGGAGTGGGGGATGAGGTAACCTAGATGTACTTAAAGGGCTCTTTGCTTCCTGACCCCGAGCCTTTTACTCCCAAACACAGCAATCTTTTAACTGTATATATTATTCATGTATACTACTGTTATACCACTTCATATATTAAAATTTCTACATGGTTTACATTAAAATACAGCATAGCAAAATAAAAACAAGATAAAATATTAAATAAAAACAGTTAAAAACAATTTAAAAAATTACATCATCATCATAACAATAAAACGGGGTGGTAACAGAGTCAGGGAAAGCCCTGTGTGAATAGGTGCATTTTCAAGAGGCATTTAAAACTTGCCACTGTTTCTACCTCTTGAATCACATATGGGAGAGTGTTCAAACAGAAGGTGCCACAACTGAGAAGGCCCTTTATGTACTGCTACCTGGTGATGTTTCATTGGCCGTAGAACAGCCAGTAGGGCCTCCTTGGAAGATCTGATGGATTGAGTGGGTATATATAAGGAAGTTGGTCACTTAGCACTATTCAAACCTATCAAGTGACTTGCTGATACTTTTGTAGAGAATTTTCTACAGGAAGATGCAGTCTCATGGCCTGAGCTAACTCTTTAACCTAAAGATCATCCTCCAACCCCCCTCAGACTAGGCAAAGAAAAGCAGGAATCTGAAAGTAGACACAGGTTTTCAAAATACTTTGCTCTGCGTTGGTGAAAAAGGCAGATAATGTAAAATGATTTCTTTTGGCAAACATACCCTCATTTTCCCACATCTCTCAGCAGGACCGTCCTCTGCTAACCGCAGCACATAGAGATCCATGTTATATTCTCGGCCGCCTCGCAGACTAAAGCCAAACCCCTTGGCTCCTCTTTCAAGCTCAACGGTATAAAAATCCTGGTCCGGCTAGGGGAAAGTAATAAAAACAAATTTGCAAGCAGCTTCTTTTAATCTTCAAAAGATATTACAATTGTTGTTGTTATTATTATTAGTACTACTACTACAAAGACGACAATGATGATTTTAACTTAATATGAACAATACATTAAATCAGCCTTGTTTTCAAATCTCTGCTCTTAAAATCCCAAATTAAGTTCTCAAATTAAGAGCAAATGATCCTGGCCTTTAAAAAATTAATCTCATTGTGTAAATTGCATTGAAGTTAACTGAATGATCATTACTTGATATTAATCACCAAGAAGTCTCCTCTGTGATCACCTATAGACTTACTGATAATACCGTGTGCGCGCGTGAATGTATTCTTGTTTTATATACTGACAAAAACATACCTAACAAAATCAAAGAAAATATCCTCTGATTTAAGCCGTCCCATATAATGAACTAGCATTCAGCAGGAAAGCATTACTGCAGTACTGTGACAACTACCAGTAGGAGAGGTAACAGATACGTGAGGCATTGACAGTCAATGTAACAGGCACAAAGCCACCTGTAGCATGGATAACTGGAGAGCCGCTCTTGGTATCCTTATGGTGCCACATGTTTACCTTCTAAGGGTGCAGTCCTATGGGATTGCAGCCTATTAGATGGAAGTCTCCAAGCTCAGAAGCTTCTGAAAATCCTATGCCCTGTGGGGCTGTTGTGGTTCTTTCCATGGCAGCTGCGAGGGGGCAGGGGGAGGGATCAGTTCTCAGAGTCTCCTTCCTGAGGTCATAGGAGTGTCTATGGCCTTGGGAAGGGAACTCCAAAAATCCTATGATCCCTGACCCACCCTCCTAGGGACAATAGGACTGCTCTCTAAATGTACACTCTGGAACATAATTTACTACCATGGCTAAACTGAAGCAATATAATCTTAGCCTATGAAATTGTATTTTGAAATAAAATTAAAAAAAATAAAAGAAACAAAAAGAAGAGGAATATACACAATAATATAAAGAGATCACTAAAGAAACAAAGAAATTCACCAAGTAAAATTCTTAGTCTATCACTGATAAGTTTATGGAACGTTTACAGTTAACCAGCGTAAGTAGAAGCTCACTATCTAATGAAATAATGAAAATGCAAGTTATACCGCATATATATGGAGTATGTATATATTATTAACACACCACAAACAGTATTATCACAAAATATTAGCTGCCTTTGTTTTTCACCCTGATGCAGCTCTGTCTGCTACAAGTAGCCTTTCAAGCTGGAACTTCATTTTGATACACTGATCAAGTGATCTCTAGTAGAGGGACGGAGGAAGCCTCCACAATGCAAATTTACTGTAGGCAGGCAAGTTGCAACCAGTTAGCTAAAATGATGGCAAGATAAATGAAGCAAATTTGAACATGATTCCTTACCTGTGAGGTTGTGGGTGGCTTGAAATCAAACTGGGACTCCTGCTTTGGTTTTGTGTTGTTTCTGTTCAAATTAATAAAGGATTGGGGTGAGAGAAGAAAGGAAGAGATCAGTTTTATGGGAATGAAGATACATGGGAAGCACTGCAGAGATAGCAGATCAATGGAACATAAGGCTGACCTGGTCTCCTGTGGCATTTGTTGAGGAGTATGCGTGGTTGTAATTGTAGCAATTTTTTCTGCATTGGTCAATAAAGTTGCATTGGAGGATTCTGCAAAATAAAATGATGCTCTTTGTGAGGCAGACTATTCCTGTGGTAATGATACACACACAGCTTCCCCTTGGCCAGAGTAACCCATTCGAAGGTATCAAATACATTTTTAAACACCACACTACCCAAGAGGGATTTGTACTGGCTCACATTTCAGAAATCCAATAACAGACAGCAGATTATATAAGTAGTTAACCATGAAGTATTTATTTAACAACACACTGGTGGAGAGATTGCCTACAAAGCTTTACTATGTGGGAAAGGCATAAGAAAAGGCAATACATCCATGGAAAGAATAGTGGCATTTCTTTGTCTCCCACAGTAGCTGTAAACAGACAATTGCATGGAACAACAATTCTACAACCAATGACTGGCTTTTTGTTACTTAAATTCCACTCTACTGTTTAGGGCTTTTTTTGATCCCTGTCCCAATTTGTCTCATAAGGTACTGCAGTGTGGACCACATCAATTTTCATTATTCTTTTTAAAAGAAATTATAGACCTCATGGTTGCAGAGGAAAAATATGGTCAATCTGGCAGATCAAAAGCCATTTCATTTTCAGTATTAGACTCAAGATTTTTTAAAGGAACTGTTAGCAATATCAGTATGCTTAGTAGTTATTTTGCTGACTTGATGATACAGCTGGTGAAAGGGACTTTTTACACTTCACAATATCCAGAAATTGGTTTCCAAAAATAAAAAGTTGATCCTAATTAAGCAAATGTTCTCTGATTTCAACATTTACCTCAGAAGTCACACACACAGCCCCCCTTTTAAATGCTCATCTCGCTAAACATACACATTGTTTCAATACTGTCTGAAACCCTTTTGTCCTGCAAGCTGCTATTGCTTCTCAGTATCACTTTTCTTCTTTTTACTTTGCCTTCACAATTTTTTGTCTCATTTGCCCACACTCGTTTAATCCAATTGGCTGCTGTGACCTACAGAATTAACAGCTGTCCTTGACATCATGTCACAGATGTAGTATTGTGATGTCTCCAATAAAATCACATAGGTCACTGCAGCCAATCTGATTAAGGGCAATGAACAATGAGGGTAAACAAGGAGAGAATATAGAACCTCACTGTTAGCTTCTAAAGAGCACGTAATCTGAAATTTCACTATATCACTTCATTAATGCAACATCACTTGTATGTACGAATAGACTGATCAGAAATACAGTACAGCAGACAGCACCTTAAACACAATGCTTTTCAGTGGGCTAGTTTGCACAACATGGCAACTCATGGATTGAACAACCCCATGGACTGTTGGGGATGAACAGGAGAGAACAGACATGAGACATCCTGCGTGTGCCACTTCCACTTTTAATCAGCAACCTGTGTGCGGCTCTTTCCATAGGTTGATGAGCATATCATCTGAACCAGAGCGCTGGGTCGTTTAGGGGCTAAGCAATCCAGCAGGTAACCCAACAACAAACCATGGTTAATCAAACCAGGTGACTTGAGTTCCTTCATGGATTCAGTTGCCAGTCTTTAACTGTCACAGTAACTGAGTATAAAGAGATCAAGTGAATTAGATGCTTGTATGAAATTAGTCCTCAAACTTACATGCATTTTTAATACTACAAGAATTGACTGTTTTGGTTAGAATTCTCCATGAGATTCAGTTAATGGGCCCATGTCAAGTATCAGATGGTGCCTCAAACCTATTGTGTTCACACCAGAGATGACAGTGCAAATACATGGTTCAAATATAGAACCAGGCATGGGTCTTTTAGGCAAAAGTGTAGGCATTGGAGAGTTGAGGACAACAACCATTTCCAAGTTACTCATGGCACTTGCCTTCTATTAAGTCCCACATTTGAAACCATGCACACGACATCGAAAGAAAGCTCCAAAATAAATAAATAAATAAATAAATAAATACATAGCCCAAGGCATGTCCAACCCATTATGGAAAATCTTAGGTACTTATATTAATTACAGAAAAAATATGCCCATTGACTTGGATCCTAGGATAAGTTAACTTAAGGAAGTTAGCAGCGGGAAAGTTTTCCATCCTCTCCTTCCTGCTGCTGCAACCTGTATCCCCCGAAACTCTCTTTGGAGAGTCGGGTGTGTGTGTGAACTCCTGAACAATGTGAGGTAGGTTACAGGGTCTGCTGTAGAAGGGGGAAACTGCCAAACTCTTGGCAGACATCTACCCAATTTGGGGCAATTCTCCCTTTTCCAGCAGCCCCAGGCATGAACAGGACCGCAGAGTTTGCTACCATCTGTAAAACTGGACAACTTGTGATCTAGTTAACAGGTTTGTCATGAACAGGATAAGGATTGTAAAGCACTTAGCACACTAACATGTTGTAGAAACAATGACAACATTAATAATGTTATAAGTGGAGTACAAACTGACAAGCCAATATATTTCCAAATGAATACAGTCCCATGATAATATTGCCAAGTCTCCCAAATGAAACAGAAGAAGTCACCATTCACTTTTGTACTGATGGACCATATTGATTGATCTATAAAGTGCTAAGCAGCTTTGTGTTCCTTATGTTTCATTGCCCTCTTTAATATCAACCAAGGGCACTCCCTCAACTACCACTATTCACACATCAAGCAACACACACATACAGAGAGAGGGAGGGGGGGGGGAGAGAGAGAGAGAGTTAGTTGCTCCAAGAGACTGAAATACAGCTATAAACCTTATTCTCCAAGAGTCCAGAAGGCCAATCTACATGTTCAAAGAAACCATGTGTTAGCATGGACAGTCTAATGCAGGGTGGGGGAAGGGAGAATATGTCTGAATGTTCCGCACACAAGAACTTATGAACCTCTGCTAGATCAGACTAAGGGTCTACCTAGTCCAGTATCCTGTTTCCCCCAGTGGTCAACCAGATACCAACTGGAGCCCCAAAGGCCCTCTCCCATTGCTGCCTACTGCCTCTGAAACCTGGAGGCGTCAACTTCCTCCACACACCTGGAAAGTTTGCATCTCAAGGAGAAAGATTCAAGCTTAGTCTTTCCCCTGACATGCTAGTTTTCTGTGTAGAGATTGCTTTGTGTGATTAATGTGAGAAACATTCAAACTGTGAGCCCCCAAAAGCATCCATGAAATGAGGACCCACTACAACAAAAGTTGGTTTGGGTACAAAACAGAATCAAGCCACCTTAAAAGCAGCAAGCTAGCAGTTTTGCAATCTACAATGTGCTGATTCCAAACTGTAGTGAGTTCAAGTCTCTGAAATATTCCCTGAATATTGCACGATAAGGATAAAGTTTGTCTCAGAGAATATACTCTTACAGTCTCTACTGCTTTCAATCTTGAAAGCAGGAAGTATTTCAAACATACATCTTTGTCACAATGCAGTTTCTATTGGCAAGACTCCAGATCAGTAGCATTGACTATTTTGTTAACTTTCAGGGAAATGGTGCATTTGCTGAATAGTCTCAGAAAAAACAGTATGCCTGCTGAATTATTTAATGTACTGCATCTACACTGTAAACACCTCTATATCACGTTGCAACGTTTTATCAATTTCTGGCACATTGTAATGAAATCCTTTAAAAAACAGGTTATTTTTTCTGATTCCTTCAGAAGTCTAAGACTCCAGCTGCCAAACCTATGATTAATCAAGGGATGCTCAAATTGAAAGGATATCAATTGGTCAGCTGCTTGAAGTTCTCACCTAAAGACTGCTGGAAAGAAGTATGCTTTCTAAATTGCCATTTGCATCAACATGCATAACAGGGCAAGGGCATATATGTACCCACTCCTGCACAGGCTGGGTAACTCTAGACATGAGAGAGTCATCCTCCTCATGGCCACTCCTCATGGAACAAGTTTAAATCAAAGGAAGAACATTCAGACTTGAGTTCTTAAAAAAAGACAAAAAACAGTTTCCCCCTGAATGCTGGCAGAAGGCAAGCATATATTTCTAGTGAGATAAAAGATGCCATAAAAATAGACAAGCAGTGGTGACACCAGGGCCAAGGGAGCCCCTGCATAACCCCCCGAAAGTATCAGCAGCTCTTCCTCCTCCTCCCTCTCCTCGCCTGCTGCTGGTAAAAAGACGTGCTGCGGCAGCTGGCTGGGTGAAGTTGCAGTCCCATGGCACACCATTTTAAATGAACTTCTCCCTTCTTTTTTTTACATTTGAGTGGCAGCTGTCTGAACTAATCAGATTATGCCTTCAGAGAGAAATGGCCAATGAGGGCACAAGAGTGATGTAAAGACCACCCCCTTCACCGCTTCTGTGACCTCACTAGCAGCGCACCTCCAAAGGCAGGATCTAATTGGTTCAGATTGGTGCTACACAAAAGTTAAGACGGGGGGGGTAATTTAAAATGGCATACTGTGGGCTCCAATTTCACCCAGCTGGCTGCCACACTTCCTTTTGCCAGCAGCAGGCTAGGAGAAAGAGAAGCTGCCACCCCTCCCCCCAGATTAAAAAAACAAAAAAGGAGGGCAATTGACAGGATAGTGGCAATGGGGGGGGGCAGGAAAGCAACTTGCCCAGGGCCCCCTCAGAGCTAGCAGCCAGCACCTCTGCAGACAAGTAGATAATATGCTGAATGACATCAAGAACACACTTTGGAACTTTTGAGTCTAATATCAACGATAGGTCACAGATGAGCCCTAAGACTTTTCGCTAATAGGCACTAAGGCTTCAGCTTCTACTGTGTTAAGCAGGTGGTGGAAAGGAGAAATATTAAGGACACATTCAGTATAACCCAGAATACAGAACTGGGGCAGGATTTAAATGCTGTTGCAGCCCAAAAAGAGTCCCAGCAAAAAATTACAAGCATGCCACCTTCAGAGACTCCTGCACTGTGACTGGTTAACAGAAAGAGAGTTAATGTATTCTGAAGTGTGAGAATGTGGCATTAGAGAAGCCAAAATTGTACAGTACAGGGGGCATTTCCCCTCCCCACAACCATTTAGTCAAACAGCAAGTATTAAAACTGCAAGGTTTGTGAAATCACCTTGTTCCTAAATTGGCTTATATGTGCGGTTCAGCATCCAACTGATATAAGCTTTGTATTTCATTGAGAGGATTGTTATCTGTCATGATAACTGAAATATTTATTATGCAACATACATGTTTGATTAAGAGTACTTGTCACTAGGGTGACCACTTATACGTCATCAAAAAAGAGGGCAAAGGACAATGATGTGCACAGCATTTGTATATGCCAATTTATACATATTGATGAAAATGTAGAAATAATTATTATGATTTAAATAGAAATACAGTACATCTCACCATACTGTGCAAGCCTGTGAGCAGGTGACCTCTGTGCCTGCCTGTTCAGTCTGCTGTTCAGTCCAGGAGCTAAGTGGTGAAGGGCAACAGTTCTTATAGTTCTTTATCTTTAAACAGGAACTGGACAGGACAGCCCTTCAAATAGAGGACAGTCCTCTGGCAACTCTTCGAATAGAAGACTGTCTTCTCGAAGACATAAGTCTTCTGCATGGCCATCCTACTTGTCACAATTCTACTTTAAAGTTCCATTAGATTCTGCTTTCCCATGGTAGCGAAGACATGAGATTTTTTAAATTGCAATTTGGTTTACATGAGTGTAATTAGGAATGTATATGGGTTTTGAAATGTATATCCATGTACGCAGATGCAGCTGAATAACAGAATCTGTCTGTTTGTCTTTGAGGGATCATTCCACAGCTACTTTAGAAGAAAGTTGTTTTGTGTCACTATGCAATGGACAAAACCCCAAAACAATTTAATGAACTAATGAAATACTCTGCAATGCATTGTAAAAGCAGTGGTGGTGAAGAATGATCGAACGGATTTTACCCCTGATACTGCCCTAAGTGAGGTAAACAGGCCAAGGGACAGCTGTGTTATGGCATTTTTCCAGCTGCATTTATATATCATTTATGTTTATGGGTTGCCTATTAATTAGTCCCCTGATACAACGGAGGACAGCAGCTAGATCTCTGGGTGATTTGGAGTAGATAGACAAGGATTTCTGAGTCCTTTAAAAAGAGCAGCAACAAAATGACTCCCCACCCCATCCCCAAATTATAGTGTTGAAATGAATCAAGCTTTGAGTAACTGGGGAAGTATCCAAACAGCTGCTTCATGGGTTTTGTTGCGCTCACAGGAGTGACTGCTTGCACAATGGCGCTTTCGGGCTTGTAAAAATAACCCCAGCAATGAGCAGATCAGGACAGTCCACTGGAGCTCCCTTCTGCAATTTATTTGTAGAAGCACAAAAGCCCTGTTGCACGAGCAGTCACTCCTGGGAGCACATGGGTACAATAGGATGTTAGCCCAGGGCTGGATTTTTTATGTGGAAGGACTGTAAGCTCGTTTCAGTTCTGGTACTCAAAACAAATTCCTGGTCTCAGAATTCTTTAATTCCAAGAGCCAAGCTATACATTACTTTGAAGACATAGCTAAAAGCCACATCTCTCTCTCTCTCTCTCTGGTAAGTACAAGGGCTCCAGTCTGGGGCTCTAAAGTGAGAAGGAAGGCAGGCTGTAGCCCTTCGTCCCCTGCTGTGTTCTTCATCTGGATCAGGGGCTCTGTGACTGTAACTTTCATTATTGAAAGTGATCCATTAAAACAAACAAATACTAGACCCATGCTAGCAACCCAATCTATATTGAGTCCTCTGCACTTACTGTAGAGCAAAAAAAAAAAAAAAAAAGATGTAGCAGCTCAGTACATCTGCAAAGTAATGTGTCATTTGGGTCCAAGTGCATGTCTTTTGCACCAGGCTTTGATTGTTAGTTACAATTAGACTATTGCAATGCACTAGCTGTGTGGTGCTACCCCTGAAGAGTCCCCAAAGCTTCAATATGGGCAATATGTGGCAACTAGGCTGCTAACTGGTGCTCAGTATCAGGACCATATTACACCTGTCCTGAAATACCTGCATTGCTTGCCTATTGCTTTCTGGGTGCAATTCAAGAAGTTGGTTTTAACCTTTGAAGCCCTAAGCAGCTTAGGACCTGACTATCTAAGGGACCGCCTTGCTCACTATGAACCTGCCCAAGTACTAAGTTCTGCAAGAGAGGCTTTTCAGGGTGCCATTACCTGCAGAGGCCTGTTTGTCAGGTATGCGTGAAAGGGTTTTCTCTTGAGTTGCCCCCAAACTGTGGAATGAGCTCCCTGAAGAACTACAATTGGCCCCAACTTTCTTGGCTTTCAGAAAGGTGCATCTTTTCAATTTAGCCTTTAAAAATGTATAGTTTTAATGTTTTATTGTTTTTAATGTTCTTATTTTTATTGTTTTAAATTGTTGTATACCGCCTTGATGGCTTTTTAGCAGATAAGGAAGTATATAAAGATTAATAAATAGATAAAATAAATCTCAGGATACTAGTAAAAAAAAGTAGATTCTGCAGACCTGAAGTCTACCCACCCCTGCTCTAATAAGAAGCATGCATTAGGTTTTTGGGGCTATGAGAATATGGAATAGGAGAGTATCTTCCAGAATAAAAGCACATCTAGCAAGCCAATATTTATTGTATTTACTTATTTTATTTAACACATTTAAATCTCACCTTCCTCAAAAAAGTTTGAGGCGGCTAGCAACAAAAATGAAACCATAACTGAACAGTTTAAAACGTATTGTTTTAAACTTTAAAACATCACCTGCAATCTAACACTAAAAAATATATCTAATCTGATGAATGAACTCACTGAACGAAAATACTATCCTGCTATCTCATCCGCTTATAACCTTTCTGCCCTGCATTCAGTCTGTGGACAACAAATCCTCAGTCTGGGAAATACGTCTGAAGCTAAAGGATGAGCATAACTAAATAAAAGTCTTTTAAAGTCTCCCTTGATCTGAACAGAAAAACAAAGCTTCTTTTCAACAGGCTTAAAATATGGCAATATGCTTATCCCTTTTGCTTCCTAACCTTTCTTTGCACACATAAAAAGTCCGGATTACACATTGTGAAAGGCAAAGGATGAGAACCAAATATCCCACCATTGCACACACAGCCACCCCTTAAGGACAAAAGCAGATTCAAAACATATAGGATGTACATTAGATAAGATTTAGTTATGGTATTTTAAGACTGCAAACAGGAGGGGATGCGTATAAGTGATTCTCCAAAAGGGAGACTGGATTCACAATTTCTAAATGCAGCAGGGGCCCACTAGCTTCACGTCTAGTACTTTTCCAGCAGATCCTGACCATGCTCCAGAAGAAATAACAGTTCCTTCCAGCCATTTGGGTTTATTGTCCAAAGCAATACAGGGTGTGTCTTACCTACACAATGATATCATATCCCTGTAACAGCCCAAGTGCTAATTCAAAATTTACTTATTTTGCATGACTTCTGCTTCCAAGTTAAGATAAAAAAGTAGACATGACAAAGAGCAAGAAGGGATGGAGAGAAATGGGAAGACAAGCAAATATGACTTTGTCTTAGTCAGTAGACAAAGAGATGGAAAGGGAACAGTGGGCATGAGTGAATTGTAGAGGACTTCTGATGTCCCACTTTATGATCAAAGATAGCAAGCTAAGAATGTAAGTAGTTTCCCATCCCATTTCTGAACTTTCAGCTGATACTGTCCATGCAACCATGAGGACTAGAAAGTGGGGTTTTTTAGCGTAAAGTTGAGATTTCTAGAGTACACAATGCTGTACCAAGTTATATAGGTCAGGGAAATGCTGGGTGTATCACCATAAGTTAATACATCCAAATGGTAGGAGCTATTCTCCAATATACCCTTTTAAATTATGCTACACAGCATACACATCACTTAATGGTGCTTTCCACATGGCATGGCAAACAATGACACAAGGCTGCAACATGACACAGACTCAAATGTTTGTAATTGCTGATAATCAGTCAAAAACATTCAAATGCTTAAATGGCATGGCCAACATGACACATGACAGGGTGTTTGCCAGTAGTTCACATGACCCAAACATGAACAAGCATTTGGCTTTCATCAACGTTTGGGGTGGCTATTTGGAATACACTTGATAACTTAATATCAAAGATATGACACTGGCAGTGTGAAAGCGCTCAGATGTCTTACAGATTCATGACAACATTACTAGGGGGAGGAAGAAAAAGATGAGTGGGTAGGTGTGAGGCAAATGTGTATCCCGGCTAGGAATCGGAACTCCAAAGTGCTCTTCCAGTGACAGTAACTAGATAATTTCTGTACATTTCTTCCACTCCCATACATAGAAACAGACACAATCTTGTGGGATCAAAGCCAACTTTTCTCCATACCAATGGCATCACTTCCCCCACCCACCCTCAGTAGCACTTCAATAAAAATAATAAAAATAAAAATAATAGCATTACACTAGTTTCCTTCATAATATGCCCAAGGCTTTAGAACTGCTCAGAAATCAATCTTCAGAGGCTGGAGTAACTCAGAGCAACTCAAAAGCCCATAAAAAGCAATAACCATGTATGAGGGGAAAACAGGGGAGAGAAAGAAGGAAAGAGAGAAACGTATACTTTACCATCCCCTGGAATAATGCGCAGAGTAACCATATTTCCTGCTTCTTTAATTAGGTTGACGATGTCCGAATGTGATTTGTTGGTGATGGAGCATCCATTAACGGCCAAAATCCGGTCCCCCACTTTCAGCTTCCCGCAGCGGTCTGCTGGGCTCCCCTCAATAATCCGACCTATTTTGTGAGGCATGGCCACACATGCATTGCCTGCTTTTGTATTGATAATTGGGTTTTGTTTTGTTTTTTGTTTTGCGCGTGTGCAGTTTTTTTTTTTTTAAAAAAAGTTTATATAAGTTGGGAACATGATGAAGGGGGAAAGGAGAAAAAGGGTTGAAAAGGGAAAGAGAAGGTTAAGGGTTAATTAATTAATGCATCAAGCAAAAGTTATTAAAGGATAGCTTTGCTGCCAGTGTTCAAAACACTGGCAATCGACTCTGTGAGGACAAATTAGAACTTGCAAACTGGCATTTCCTCCATCTCTCGTTCAGTAATCCCTTCCCCCCTGCACTTACACACGCACGCACACTCTCCCCTCCCCCCGCATTAATATGGTTGAGAATCGCATGGCTCCTTTTGATGGGCTGCAGCTGTGCTCGGCAGTTCCCAAAATAAAATCACAGAGGATTTTAGTTGCAAACTTGAAACTGCTGGAAGGAAATGCAACCCTCTTTTGATTTCTGTAGTTTATAATATCTTCTCATCTTCATCTCAGCCAGTGGCTGCTAAAGCTTCTGCCAATGTTTTATCCTTTCTCCATTTCGAAAGATAATCATTCTATGCCTACCAAGGAACAGGAGTTTTGTTTGAATTTATTTAACTTATAGTGATTGATTGCATAAAATGAACACAGGATGGATAAAGCAGTAAGGAACTGAGGATTTCTTTTCCTAAGGTGGGCAAAGGAACTATTTGAGGCAAGGAGAAGAGCCACTAAAGATGGGTCAGGACTGGAATATATGATCTTCCAGTGCCATTCACATCCACGCCATTTGATAACTCTTCCCTTTTGTGATCTCTGTAGAAATAGAAAGGAAGTCCCAAAGACTCCCCCAAACAGATCTGAATAACAAGCCAAGAATCTAACTACATTTATTGGTCAATCCTGCTTTTATGGAACTTATTTCCAGATATTTGTGCTTAGAACTAGAGGCCGAAAGAGGAAAAACAGCAAGTAATCTGGATGAATGTATTCACTTCCTTCCTATGGTAATCACTTCCTAGTCAATAATTTTTTTTGCTGCAGCCAAATATGATCCTTTTAAGGATCAGGAATGAAAATGAGTGCTGGCTGCTTGGTCCCTTCACATGATTCAATACCTAGAATTTTACTTGAATGGGACCAATTGCCAGAAAATACAGTGGTGAAGTAGAACTACAGTCAGGGCCAGAAATACTGGAACAAGGATAACTGTTTGGGCATTTGGCCTCTGTACGCCACCACATTGAAGTTGAAAGGAAACACACCCAGATGGGAGCAAAGTCAGGACTTCCAGATGTAATTCAAGGGGTTTGACAAAAGTGGGGCACTAACCATTCAGGAAGGACAGCCAGTGGCATACACACACACCCCCATCGTTGTTGGCTCATAACTAATGGAACAAGCCAACATCATTTCAAACTTAAAGGTCGCCTTTAATACCTGGATGAAAATCCTTTGCAGTCAATGACTGCCTGAAGTCTGGAACCCATGGACATGACCACATGCGGAGTTTCCTCACTCGAGATGCTTTGCCAGGCCTTTACTGCAGCTGTCTTCAGCTGCTGCTTGTTTGTGGGTCTTTCTGCCTTCAATCTTGTCTTCAGTAAGCGAAAAGCATGCTCTATTGAGTTGAGATCAGGTGACTGACTTGGCCATTGAAGAATATCCCACTTCTTTGCCTTCAGAAACTCTGGGGTAGCTTTTGCTGTATGTTTTGGGTCATTATACATCTGCAATATGAAGCGGCGTCCTATCAGTTTGGCAGCATTCGGCTGAATCTGAGCAGAAAGTATAGCCCTATACACTTCAGAATTCATCCTGCTGCTTTTATCAGCAGTCAGGTCATCAATAAACACCAGTGACCTGGCTCCATTGGCAGCCATACATGCTCATGCCATAACACTGCCTCCACCATGTTCGGCAGATGATGTGGTATGCTTTGGATCGTGAGCTGTTCCTTTCCTTCTCCATACTTTTCTCTTCCCATCATTCTGGTACAAGTTAATCTTGGTTTCATCAGTCCAAAGAATCTTATTCCCGAACTGGGCAGGCCTTTTTAGGTATTTGCTGGCAAAGGCTAATCTGGCCTTTCGGTTCTTGAGCATTACCAGTGGTTTGCACCTTGTTGTGAAGCCTCTGTATTTACATTCATAAAGCTGTCTCTTGACTGTAGATGTTGACAATGACATGCCTACCTCTGCAAGAGCATTCTTTGACCTGGCTAGATGTTGTGAAAGGGTTCCTCTTCACCATGAGCAGAATTCCACAGGCATCCACTTTAGTTGTCTTTCGTGGTCTTCCAGGCCTTTTGGTGTTGCTGAGCTTGCCAGTTGATTCCTTCTTTTTCAGGCTGTTCCAAACTGTTGTACTGGCCACTCCCACTGTTTTTGCAATCTCTCTGATGGGTTTATTTTGTTTCCTCAGCCTAATGATGGCCTCCTTCACGTGCATGGACACCTCTTTGGACCTCACGTTGGGAGTTCCAGTGAATAGCTACCAAATGCAAATGTAACACTCAGAACCACCTCTAGGCTTTTTATCTGCTTGATTGGTCATGGGGTACCCAGGAAACAGGCCACACCTGGCCATGCAGCTGCTAGTCAACCATTCGTTCCATTACTTATGAGCCACCAACGATGGGTGTGTGTGTATGTCACTGGCTGTACTTCCTGAATGGTTAGTGCCCCTTGAATTACAGCTGGAAGTCCTGACTTTGCTCCCATGTGGGTGTGTTTCCTCTCAACTTCAGTGTGGTGCTGTATGGAGGCCAACTACCAAAACAGCTATTCTTGTTCCAATATTTCTGTCCCTGACTGTAAGACAGGTCTTATACATTACATGGCCATTGTAGAAAGTGATCAGCTTTACCATCATTAGCATGATCCCGGATAACATAAAGTATTTTTTAATTAGTCCCATCAATTCCAAAGTTAAGTGTTAACTCTCCTCCCATTGAAATCCAGGAAGCGTGAAAGTTCTCAACTTCTGTCTCTCAATATGTCTCATTGTTCTATTCAACCCCACCATGAGGTCATGCTATTATATTCCTACCCCCACCCTACCCCGATATCTCCCTAGCATGTCTACATGGTTAAACTGAAGATATACTGAAATATTGAAAGTTCCCAGTAAGGGCATGGCTGAGATGGGATTTTGATCAAGGCCTGCCATTTCCCATATGCTACTCAGTGGCACCATGTGTCATGCACTGAAAGGGGGTAAAAAGTTGTAGCAAAGGACGTATTCAATAGCGGTTAAAATGGGGGCAAAGTGAGACAAAGGCAGTGTTAAAAAGGATTTAAAATTAGCCAGTGTAACTTTAAATGAAAGGTTTAAAAACAAAAACAAAAAAATGCCTTTTTATATCCTATAGCAGAAAGAATACAATAAATATATAAACTAAGTTCGAATAAATGTTGGAGGCAGGAGGAGAGACAAAGAACTTACTTGCTGACGTGGCAGACATGCCCAGTTGTCTAAACTTTTTGGTACAAGTCCATTAAAATATCTTAAATAAACTTGCACCCTTTTACTATGTTGTTAGGATATAGTGAGGAAGAACTTACAGGGTAAATTCAATTCCCATTAATCATTGCTCGTATTTTGATAGCTCAACACTAGAAAAAAAAATTACATCTTTCAGAATTGCTGAATGGATTCATAAGTTTGGGGGCTCTTTAATGACAGACAAGCTCTAAAAAAATTAGGAGTCAAACATGGGAGACAGACTCAGCCAATTCACACCTAGGGATTGTTGACAATGACCTGGTTCATATGATAGAAACACTGGCTGCAGTGTGTGCCAGGTGGGATTTGCATATTCAACACCCGGCCATGTCTTGTCATGTTGTGCAAACCCAGGGCCTGTGGGTTATGTGAGCATTAAACAACCCTCACATAACCCAACCACAGACCATGGGTCCCCAAGCTTGCATGACATGACAAGCTGCGGCCAGGCACTGAATATTCAAAATGGCCACCAGCACGTGCTGCAGCCCACCGTGGCTTAAATAAATAAACCATGGTGAGCTGTTTGATCATGCAAACCAGCTCAATGCATTTAGACAACACTCATACTACATACTGAAAGATTTTGCGATGTGTTTGTTAAGTGTTAATTTAAACTAGAATGAGTGGTGGAGTGTGGGGGGAGAAGAGGGAGGGCTCTGTATAGTGCTTTTGTTTTGTTCTATAGTTTAAAATTTTGTTTTAAACACTTTATCTTCAATAAAAAGGTGCTTACTTTATGGCCTAATCTAATGGGTTGTATAATTTAATGGGCTCCAGTAACTGAGTTGGCTGGCCCAAGCTATTCCTCACTCTCAGCTGTTTATAGAACATGGAAATGAAGAGTGTCTCTAACAGGGCACAGACCATGAGCACTTGCACATCACTTGCACACTGCAGGATTCTGGACTTTTTGTTGCTTTAATTCAGCCCAGGTCATTGGCCACTTTGACTTCCTCCTCAGCCTGTCTTTCATTCATTCTAACCCAGCACTGTAGTTGCTTATATCAACTCAGGTTTAGGGACCGAATCTGGCATTGCTGTGACCTGTCATCTGAGTTTGACTTCAGACTTCTAGCTCAGTTTGAGAATTATGAATCTGATTTCCAACAAAGCTTTGGCTCTTGATTTTAGATCTGCCATTTCAAAGACCAAAATTTGCTACGTCTTAACACCACTTAGCTTTCACAACACATCACGTCCACGTTTGTGTGTACTTCCCAAAAGCTGTACAAGATAGGAAGAGAACAACATTTAGAAGGGTACAGCTGAAATGATGACTCTGCTTCTGGCTATAACAACTATGCTTATATCATTTGCAAGTGGGTGGAAATATTATTAATCCATTCATCCTAAGATATGCTTGCACTGCATTTTTTATTAGTAGTTTTAGAAATATGTCTATGCTGTGATAGTATCAAAAAGATCACAATGAAGGATGAGTTAAATGGTAATATGAGCAAATGCCCATTTACTATCAGAAGGCAATATGATTGACAGAATGGGTTATTATATAACTTATAATGCTGAGCATGTCCCACTCCTATACATAACTGGCTAACTCACATGAGAAGAACTATTGGTTAATTTCTAAGCATAACCAGTTTGCTTAATGAATACTCCCCTCCCCCAGACTAACAAAGAAGTCAATTTTGAACTAGTTCGGCCCATCTCTGCAGACTACCTATATAAAATACAAAACCCCCTAGGGGTATGAGCTAGCACTGTATAGCTGAGGACAAGCATCTCATGCAGAAGGTGGGGGAGAAGTGTTTTCATGGGAGCAGGGTGGGGGTGGGGAAACCCAAAATCAAGACATACATTTGCTTTCACATAGCCTTGTATTTCTAGCTACAAGCAGTTGTTCTCTCAAGTTTCTTTTGGAAATGAACACATTCTCCATTGATATTCGAATTGGATTGGACAGGTAAAGGCATTAGAATACTTTTGTTTAAGGAACCACTCCACTGCATGTCAAACCCCTGCATTAATCTTTAGAGTAAAAATATGTGCTAAACCATTAAGAAAGGAATTCTTCATTATGGTAGCCTTCTGCACCTAAGAATTGCTACTAATCTGGTGGGTCTTGACTGGTTTAGTGATTTGCCTCATTATCTTATCTGTTATGGTCTCTTAATAGCCATTACAGATGATCAGAGAGACCCTTTTAAGAATGAATGTTTATCACATGTAATTCCAAGTGCATTTTTTCTTCTTTGGGGGCAGGAGGATGCAAAAATTTCACCTCTTGTGAATTTGCTCAGGAACAGCTGGCAAAAGTAATTCAGGAACCCCTGCTGTAATAATTAACAGCAGTATACATTAATATTATGGACAATGAACTCTGAAGATGAGACTTCAGTTGCTGCTTAACCATTGCTGGGTAAACAATGAAATGAAACAAGTCATGTTTTAAAGCCTCTTATAAAAAGTTTCAGATATAGACAAATTCAAGTCAAATAGCTCTGTAGCACAATATTTAGAGTGATTTGGATAGGCTCAGTTGTCCTATCTAGATTCAGGTTTAAGACCAGATTTAAAAATCCTAGAGCTAAGAAGCTCTGTTAACACTTCTTCTTTCTGCAGGCATGTCTTATTCTCTCTAGGACCCTCAGTTCCATCCCTGTGCCAAAGGAAAGATAAACGGGGCAAAGAAATCATAACTGGTGGATGCTTGAGTTAATTTAGATGGTGTTTTCTCTAATAGCTGAAGTGGCTAATCCTGAATTGACAGGACCTGCTGCAATTCTCATATCTACAATCCACAGCTGGAAGGTCAAGACTGCGGTCTGATGTTAATGAGAATGCAGTCACAGACAAAGCACTTACCCATGCAAGCTTTCAATTTGGATGGGGTCATGTTTATAAAGGTGCCTACCCCATGCACTGGCACCATACAGTTCAGGATCTTCATGCCAGCACAGAACCACTGGGAACACAGACTGCTAGCATGCAAACAATATACACACATATGCTGGTTTGTGGGCTAAGAACTTCTTAAATGTGCTGTTGGCCAGATGGAGTGCTTACATGGGAAAATGTTAAATTGGGACACACTGGTGCAGTAAGAGCCATTCCTTATCTGGAATGCCATATGCTGCTATTGGCTGCCAGAACTTGAAATAAATGACACTTCCCAGACTCTCAGGGAGGCCATGATGCTAGAGACAGTGGAGATACTGAAAAGCGGCCATAAAAGTATTGAAAGTAGAATTAAGTCTAGTATTACTTTGGCTGCTAATAATTCAGTAATTTCCCCCTGCCAACCAGAGAGTCTGCATATTTCCTTTAATGGGATCTTTGGATGCAGGGGTGCACCCCAAAGATCTGATGAATTAATATGGAAGTATTTTTATTCATAGAAACAAAATGGGAGGTGTATTCTTCTTCCTCTTATAAAAAACAGACTTATTCACAGTGTATAGCATTAAACACCCTTGGTTCTTAAGATCTCTCCTCTTCTATCTCTTGGGACAGCCATCTGCTACAGAGGATACTTACTTTAAACCACGGGTAGGCAATGTGGTGTCCATGGGCATCAATGTGGCCCCACACATCTTCCTTGGTGCCCACTGAGACACCTTATTCTTCCCAATTTTTATTCAAATAATATGTTTTATATTTTCATACTGGCAGTTGGGATACCTTCAAAGCAAAGTGGGAACCTCTAGCTGCTGCCATCTTAGTTTCCCATGAATGCCTCTGGGCAGGTTGTCCTTCGTGACGAGTCATGTCCATCCATGGCAGCCATTTTAGGGTTGTGCCCAGCACAGTTTCTCAAATTTTCAAATGTGCCCATAGGCCTCAAAGGTTGTCTACTCTTGCTTTAAACACAAGCCTACATGCTCTGTCTCTGGAGAAAGACTCTGGAGGAAGGCCTCAGTGTTGGTCATAAGTGGAAGCTTAATATGAGATTACTTCTGAGGCACAATGCCATGGATAAGCTGACCCCCCCCCCCCCGCCCCCAGTTAATGTCATAACCAAGGAGTTCCCAAATCAAACTATCTCTGTCCTTAGGAGGGTAAAATATTACCAGTGATTATGTAAACAAAACTAAAGAGCCAAATTCATTCTAAGAATATTCAGGACTTACCAAAGGTTGTTCCAGCTTCTGGTCGACTAACTGAAGACACAATGACAAATCCAAAGCCTTCGTTTTCTCCCCGGCGTATTTCCACATCATAGGGTTGCACCACAGTGCTGACCACTCCACTGCCTCCACCTCCTCCACTACCAATTCCACTGGTGCTGCCACTGCCTGAGCTGACTGTGTTGAGTGAGTTCTGGCTTCCCTGTGGAGTGCGTTTCTCCTCTGTCAGAGAAGCAGGCTGGTTGCTGCTGTGATGAGATGAGGCTGGAGAAGGAACCTCATTCTCTGCTTTTGGAACTGTTTGAGAAAGATGCAATCCTCTGTTAGCAGCCTTAACATGATGCTTCCAATAAAATTACAAAAAAACCCTGAAGTTATTAAAATGTCTGCTTTCCAATCAACTGATAATAGAAAGTTTACAATCTATGTTCTGTAGATAGTTCTAGCTTCCCCTGACCTGGGTCCCTCCAGATGTTTTCAACAATTCCCATAAGCCCTAGCCATCATGGCCAATGGTCAAGGATGATGGGAATTGCAGTCTAAAACATCTGGAGGGACCCAGGTGTGGGAAGGCTGCTGTAAGACCATCTTAGGAAGTGTCTTCTCCCATACATTTTCCCCAACCCTGAGATCAGCTGAGGCTTCCCATTTTCCTACCATTCTATCAGCTAGGGCTTCGAGCCTGGCTTGTTCAGTGGTGACATCCATTTTGCACGATATGCTTCCCAGAGAGATACATTTTTTGACTTCTTTTTGCTCAATGTTAACATGAGGTTAAGACCTATTCTGTTGTTTTAGCTCTTCTGATGGTGGATTTTATGGTAGTTTTATACTAGTTTAAAATTGTATTTGGACTTTTTATGCTAATATCTTTATTTCTCACTTCTATTTTGTTTCAGTGTATTTTATTATGGGTGTTCGATCTTGGTTTTATTTTGTATAATTAATTTTAGGCAACTACTGCTAATAATTATTATAGTCATAACAGGAGTTTCAGTTAAGAAAAGACACACTGGGGTTGTTTGCACCTCATGACAACCCACCATGGCTTAATTTACCATGGGGGCTGTCACGTCATACTGCCAGGTTGTCTAACCCTCAAACAACCCCTGCTGCATGAGTTTGCACAACACGACAAGCCACGGCAAGCCGGGCACCCACAAGCATCATGCAAAAATTGTGCCTGTGGGCCCCTGGCATGACACAACAGCCCCCATGAGTAAATTAAGCCATGGTGGGCTGTCATGTCATGTGAACCAGGTCACTACGGCCAATTATCTGATGCGAACTTTTTCCTCCACTGTGCAAGAAGTCATATGAAATATGTTAAAGGACATTTTCAGAAGGAAAATTTGCTTTAGATGGATTTCACAGGAACAATATGCAGGCAAGAGACTGGATGCCTGTTTGCCCCTGCTTACAAATCTTTGCTGCAAAAACACACAATGGGATTTTGCACTTTGTCTTCATGATTTTCCTGTAAGTATTTTTATGCAGAACAAACATGTCAACATGGGATAACTAGGGAGATACTTTTAGGGAAGGCTTATCCACCTCCACAAATCCACACACACTGGAACTTCAAGTCCATGCTGGGCCCCCAACATCTCAGGTGCAGATGGACATGACTGGAGCCCAACATGGTCCATGCAATCTAACTGTCCTGCTGTAGGATACTAACATAGAATTAGTATCTCCCATCCCTGCTAGGGGCATTTCCTATACTTCTGGTTTAGCGCTACATAAGAAGAGCCATGCTGAATCACACCAAAGGTCCATCTAACCCAGACCATGGACCCCAGTAGCTCTGTCCCTGAAGCTATATGCCAGGTGTTGGGGATGAACAACAAGGCTATGGCTGTTGCCTTCATCCTAGTGAGTTTCTAGGAAGCATCTGCTGGAAACAGATTGCTGGACTAAATGACCTCTGGTCAGATCTAACAAGACAATTTTCAGGGTAGAACCTTCAACATTAAACACTGTTGTTTTTATAATACTGCTTGGTAATGCTGTGCTTCCTTCACAGGTGGTACTGTAAAGTGATTACCTAGAGACCATTCAACTTCACAGTATTTCTTATACGAGCCCAATAAGATAATATCTTTTAAAAATGTAAATCTGAATTAAATGCAATGGGGAAACCCTACGTCTACCTTGGAATGTAGTATCATATCCCCTAATCAAAAAGTCACATTCTCAGCTTGAAAACATTCAGCCGATCTTTATTTCATGTCAGAAAAGCCTTTCAACAACAAAAACTGAAGATGAGAAACAAAATATAAAGATGAAACTGTGTACTGCTATTTTTTGCAAGTATTGAGGCATTTGATCTTTAGAAAGTAATTCACTTTCATCCAGAGATGGAGTAAAAATAAAACAGCAACACAGTCACATAGCAACCTACCTGTGTAAACCACTTTGCGCCTGACAGTTAAATTGACATGGCCTTGCTTAGCAGCCTGTTGCATAAGCTGGACTACAAGCTGGTGAGATTTCCCAACAACTGGCGTTCCATCCACACAGATTAATTCATCTCCAGATCGCAAGCGACCATCAGCATCTGCAGCACCCAGTGGCACAATGTGACCAATGTAAATCTGTGGACAACATGTGCATTTGTGTGTGAATAGTTGTTAGAATTGCAGAGCAATCTAGTCTAACACACAATACCAAATCTGGTCCATCTGTGCCCAAGCTCCTTCTAACCAAATGTACTATCCAGACTATCATGTGACTACAGCAGTTCTCATGGTGGGTCATGCACAGATATATCCAAAGGGCAAAAGATAGGTTTAGTAAACTAGATCCAGAGGGCTGACACCAGTGGGCCAAAAGGGATGGCAGGAAGTGCCCAAGTAATCAGCCAGTTCTACACCTAGTGCAAAACATTATTGTCCTATCTCAAACAATTAACTGGACCTTGAGCATGAAAACAAAAACACATGTGCTGAGCTTCTCCAACAGGATATTTTCTGATATTGTCAATTTATTGTGTGGTTGTTAATAATTTAGAATCCATTTTTGGAGAAAGGTGTGGTTTATAATAACCTTAAATAAATGGAAAACTTTAGATTTCTGATCCTTTCCCCATGATTTTGTCTCTCCGCCTCCATTTAGCATCATATTGTAGGCGGCAGTATTGCAACCAAAACTCTCCCCATGACCTGAGTTCAATCCCAGCGGAACCCGGGTCTCAGGTAACCGGTTCAGGTCGACTCAGCCCTCCATCCTTCCGAGGTCGGTAAAATGAGTACCCAGCTTGCTGGGGGAAAGGCAGTCACGACTGGGGAAGGCAATGGCAAACCACCCCGCTATAGTCTGCCATAAAAACACCAGCATAAAGTGGCGTCCCTCTAGGGGTCAGTAATGACCCTGTGCTTGCACAAGATGAACCTTTCCTTCCTTTCCTTCCATTCCTTACAGACTTCTGTTGAATGAGTCTGTATTTATACAGTTCAGTGGACTGGTAATGAGATCAGAAGCCTTGGTTTGAGGGTGACCTAAATCAACAGTAGACCAGAGTTGCTAACATCTGCCTGACGTTCTGGTCAGTAGCTGATGCAAAACAGCTCGAGGGGCTAAGCCAGTTGCTGATAGAAACAGGCCTCGCTTATATGAACTAGGATCAACACTCTTAGTAGCCTTAGCTATTTAGAGCATAGCTGAGTGTTCTGTTCTGTATTTTGGGGAATGAAATTGCTAGCAAAGTCAAGTGGTTGAAGAGATGTAGATGAAATAAGCACAGACACACACTGGTGAATGAGTAAATTCTAGAGCAAAGGGAGATAAAACAAGTTGGAAATTTCGAAATACTTACAGGCTCCCCAGGCTCATTTCCACCAAGAATCCTAAATCCAAATCCAGTTTCCTTTCTCCACAGAAATATATCCTGTTCTTGATAATCTGGAACTACAAGAAAATAGAAAGAACTTATTATTTATAACAGCTGGATACCTGACTTTTGAGCGTCTCAAACTAAGGGTTATAAAACACACATACACAATGAAATCTCCATTTAAGGGTTTTAATTGAACATCATTATATTACAGAATTCATAAAAGGCATGTGTAGCTATCTGTGATACACTATTTTAAAATGACACAGCCTCTGGGGGTTCCAGAGATTGCTGCCTTGGGCAGATTGGGACAGCCTTGAAATTAAAGTCCCCCAAATTACATTTGATTTTTGGAGGAACTATGAATCATATCAATGAACACAGGGTTGCATGGTAAACAAACCTATGGCTGGATCCAGACTTAGTCAACTTAGAGCACTGAAATCAATTAGACTTAATTTAGTCATGGCTTAACTAACCTAAAGTGCCATTGATTTCAATGGGTCTAACTCCAAGCGTGACTTAATCTGAAGCCACCCCATGTATTTAATGTATCTATTTGCTTTTTGTATTTATAGCCTGCCACACAGTCCCACAGTCCCAGAAAAGGTCATGTCAGAAGGATAATGTGCATGTCGGTTTGGGAATAAGGTACAAGTATGGCAAATTTCTGCAAGAAGTGTATTACAGTGCAAATTATTGCATGGTATTTTTAAACGAAGATGGATATACATCCAACCCCCTACCTTTTAAGTTTATTTATTACATTTCTAATCTGCCCAATAACTACATCTGCCAGAAAGTCAGGGAATGCTGGTCTATGACTCATTGTACCCTACCCACCCCAGACGAAGGGGGCTGCAGGATCCATGCAATTGCTCTCTCTTCTTACTGGCAAGTCAATGTGCCTGCGTCTGTTTTACGCCACCATCCTCCTCCTTTCTAGTTCAGCACAAAAGTACCAACCTGTGTGTGTGTGTGTGTACATACAAACACACACACGTATATAAGCACACTTCTAGCTCTGGCTGTCTAGTGTTTGGGTGTCTTTTTAAAACTAACACGGGTTTTTCAGTTAAGATCTGGGTCTAAAAACCTAAAACCATGTAACTTTTCATTTCTCTGCAAAAGAGATGCAAATTTAAAGAAGAGGTTACAGCATCCACTGGGAAAATAGAATCATATCAAAAGACAGGTCTGTTGATCTCTCAGATCCATGTTTTTAAGGTTATCTTTTACTGGTAATTTGGAATGTCTTTCCTCAATATCTTCTGTTGCAGGCAGCCTTCCATCTGTATTGTGCATTTTATTCTTTTGCTTAAGACTTTCACTGAGCCTTACCGTCTAGAAATACTGAAACTCAATTTAGGATTTTGGGATTATGCTAACAGATTGACAACAATCTGCTATTCGGTTTTTGTTTTAGATGGCAACCAATTGTGCATCTAATGTTTGTCTAGCACTGCAGTATTCAAACTCATCAGTGTTAACATCAGTAATAAATCCAAGACCCTTTTTAAGAATCATGAGTAAACAGACTTTTGTCATTAGGAAAATGAGGGTCTATAAGAGTATAACTCTATTAGTAGCATAGTTCAGTTGATTTTCTTTTCATAAGATGGAGAGGAGAACCAATCAAGAGCTCAGCTCTGTGCTGAAATGACTATTGTAATAATTAACATCTGCAGAGCATTTTTCCTTATTGTCAGCATCATTACAGTACTGACAGTACTATAAATAACTGGAGCTATTGGGCACAATCCTTACAAATATCAGAACCAGACATGCATAGATTTAGCAAGGTAGCAGCATTATGTGTCCACAGACCATGCCCTTGATCATCATATTAATGCTAATAGTTATAGCAATAGTGCTGCACCCAATATTCACCTATAAACATATTCAGGATGAAATAAGAGGTTTTTGGGGAGCCCTGAAATGTACCCCCACAAAACCTTGCCTGTATTATTTTTCACTACTCATTGCTGCTGTTCTTTCCCTTCTCTGCTACTGCTTTGGCACTATTTTTCGTCCCCCACCTTTCCCAGCCAATCAGGTATCAGGTAATAAAAGTAATTCTGCCATGATGCCACAGAGCCACTCAGATTTAGCTTCAAGTTGATGTCATTCAGAGTGAAGGCAATGCTTCCCGATCACTCTGAATTGGCCCACACTGTTGCCTCTGTTCATAGCTCACCCCCACCTGAAAAAATGCCAAGGGATGTGTTGGTGTATGTGTGATTTTTGCAGCTGACAAAACCATTGGCAAAAAGTGCTCCCCTGTGAGGTCAGCATTAAGTAGCAGTAGTAATAGAATGAATGCACATGATTTTTTCTCCACAAGGTGAATATACTGCAAACTGTTCATACATATCTGGGGCTTGTGAACAGAACATTAGGTATTCAGATTGTGGGCTGGATTCTGTTGACATGATCTGTATAGTACTGAACCATTGCAAGAGACAAGTATGTATCTTTGTATGTATCTATGTATCTATACCAAATGGCAACTGCAAAAATAAATAAATAACAAAAATAAAAAATAATCATTTGTGTGTGTGTGCGAGCACGCGCGCACGCAGAAAAGGACTGTATCAAACTTCTCTTCCAGACATCTCTTAAGTTCAGCTCTTATCTGACCACAGTTTTTTTTTTTTTTTACTATTTATAGAAGCTCTGGAATTTTTCAGCATACAATATCCTTTAGAATTAGGTCCATAACATGAAACATACACTACAGCTGAGAAATACTGTCTTGTCCATCATTTCTTAGGGAGTTTAATCCTGGAGTCAAACCCAACATCCCATCCACTGCACCACACTAACCACTGAAACATCCAGATAAGTTAAAGGCGTTGAATTACCAGCAAGTTGTCAGCAATTAATATTCAATGCACTGAAGCCCAAAGCTTCAAATGCAATTATCAAAAGGTGCTTCATATTTGAAATATTTGAGTCATTCATGCTTTATTTAAAAATGGAAAATTAATTGCACCTATTATATAATATCAGAGGACAACTCCAGCTTCATTTAAAATATATCAGGCAAATAATTGTAGCACTTCAATAAATTCTGTTATATATGTAAAAAATTTTTCATGGGGCAGTATCCAATAATGCTACTATCCCTTTGCTAGTTTCATTGCGCTCTCAGCACCTGCCACTAGCACAACAGGAACTAGAGCTTACTAAGAGAACCCTGGAAAGGATCAGAAACACTAGTTTCTGGAATAGCACAGGTCAACAGCGCTCCATTCTGTGAGCTCCACTGACTTGTCCCATTCTGGAAGAGTGTTTCCGCTCTTTCCAGTTGCCTAATGCAGCGCTAGCTTTCCATTGTGCTAGTGGTGTGTCCCCCTTCATGGATCACTGCCTTGTTGTGGCGAAGGGGCTTGCGTAACTCAGTGAAGCCATAAGCTATGCCGTGAAGGGCAACCCAAGATGGACAGGTCATGGCAGAGAGTTCTGACAAAATGTGGTCCACTGGAGAAGGAAATGGCAACCCACTCCAGGATTCTTGCCAAGAAAACCCCATGGAATGTATCACAAGGCTAAAAGAAATGACGCCGGAAGATGAGAGCCTCAGGTCGGAAGGTGTCCAATATACCACTGGGGAAGAGCAGAGGGAATTTCCAAGTAGCGCCAGAAAGAGTGAAGCGGCTGGGCCAAAGCCAAAAGGACACTCAGCTGTGGATGTGTCTGGTGGTGAAAAGAAAATCCGATGCTGTAAAGAACAATATTGTTTAGGAACCTGGAATGTCAGATCAATGAATCAAGGTAAGCTGGAGGTGGTCAAACATGACATGGCAAGATTGAACATCAACATTTGGGAATCAGCGAACTAAAATGGACAAGCATGGGCAAATTTAATTCAGGTGACCATTATATCTACTACTGTGGGCAAGAATGCCTTAGAAGAAATGGAGTAGCACTCATAGTCAATAAGAGAGTGGGAAAAGCAGTACTGGGTACAATCTCAAAAAAGATAGAAAGATCTCAGTATGAATCCAAGGCAAACCATTCAACATCACAGTAATTCAAGTCTATGCCCCAACCACTGAGGCCGAAGAAGCTGAGGTTGATGGGTTCTATGAAGACCTACAACACCTTCTAGAACTAACACCAAAAAAAGATGTCCTTTTCATCATAGGGGATTGTAATGCCAAAGTAGGAAGTCAAGAAATCACCGGGATAACAGGCAAGCATGGCCTTGGTGTACAAAATGAAGCAGGACAAAGGCTCATAGAGTTTTGCCAAGAGAACACGCTGATCATAGCAAACACTCTTTTCCAACAGCATAAGAGGAGACTCTACACACGGACATCACCAGATGGTCAACATCAAAATCAGATTGATTATGTCCTTTGCAGCCAAAGATGGAGAAGCTCTATACAGTCAATAAAAACAAGACCTGGAGCTGACTGTGGCTCAAATCATGAGCTTCTTGTTGCAAAAGAAATCGGCTTAAATTGAAGAACATAGGGAAAACCACTAAACCATTCAGGTATGACCTAAATCATATCCCTTATGAATATACATTGGAGGTGATGAATAGATTTAAGGGATTAGACCTGACAGACAGAGTGCCTGAGGAACTATGGATGGAGGTCCGTAACATTGATCAGGAGGCAGCAACTCAATCCATCCCAAAGAAAAAGAAATGCAAGAAAGCAAAGTGGCTGTCTAATGAGGCTTTACAAGTTGCTGAGGAAAGAAGTGAAGCGAAAAGCAAGGGAGAAAGGGGAAGATATATCCAACTGAATACAGAGTTCCAGAGAATAGCAAGGACAGACAAGAAGGCCTTCTTAAATGAACAATGCAAAGAAATCGAGGAAAACAAGAGAATGGGAAAGACTAGAGATCTTTTCAAGAAAATCGGAGATCTCAAGGGAACGTTTTGTGCAAAGACGGGCATGATAAAGGACAAAGAAGGCAGAGACCTAACAGAAGCAGATGAGATTAAGAAGAGGTGGAAAGAATACACAGAAGAACTACACAGGAAAGATCTGAATGTCCCTGATAGTGCGGTCACTGAACTTGAGCCAGACATCCTAGAGAGTGAAGTCAAGTGGGCCTTCGGAAGCATTACTAACAACAAAGCTAGAGGAGATGACAATATTCCAGCTGAGCTATTTAAAATCCTAAAAGATGATGCTGTTAAAGTGCTGCACTCAGTATGCCAACAAATTTGGAACACTCAACAGTGGCCACAAGACTGGAAAAGGACAGTTTACATTCCAATTCCAAAGAAGGGCAACGCCAAAGAGTATTCAAACTACCGTACAATTGCGCTCATTTCACATGCCAACAAGGTTATGCTCAAAATCCAACAAGCTAGGCTTCAGCAGTATGTGAACTGAGAACTACCGGAAGTACAAGCTGGGTTTCGAAGAGGCAGAGGAACTAGAGATCAAATCGCCAACATTCGCTGCATCATGGAGAAAGCAAGAGAATTCCAGAAAAACGTCTATTTCTGCTTCATTGACTACGCTAAAGCCTTTGATTGTGTGGATCACAACAAACTGTGGCAAATTCTTAAAGAGATGGGAGTACCAGACCACCTTGCTTGTCTCCTGAGAAACCTGTACGAGGGCCAAGAAGCAACAGTAAGAACCGGACATGGAACAACCGATTGGTTCAAAATTGGGAAAGGAGTATGACAAGGCTGCATATTGTCGCCCTGCTTATTTTACTTATATGCAGAGTACATCATGAGAAACGTGGGGTTGGATGAATCACAGGTCGGAATTAAGATTGCTGGGAGAATTATCAACAACCTCCGATACTCAGATGACATCACCCTAATGGCAGAAAGCGAAGAGGATCTAAAGAGACTCTTGTGGAGGGTGAAAGTGAAGAGTGCAAAAGCTGGTTTGAAACTCCACATTAAAAAAACGAAGATCATGGCATCTGGCCCCATCACTTCCTGGCATATAGAAGGGGAAGAAATGGAAGCAGTGACAGATTTTATTTTCTTGGGCTCCAAGATCACCGCAGATGGTGACTGTAGCCATGAAATTAAAAAATGCTTGCTCCTTGGGAGGAAAGCTATGGCAAACCTAGACAGCATAGTAAGAAGCAGAGACATCACCTTGCTGACAAAGGTCCGTCTAATCAAAGCTATGGTTTTCCCAGTAGTAATGTATGGCTGTGAGAGCTGGACTATAAGGAAGGCTGAGTGCAGAAGAATTGATGCTTTCGAACTGTGGTGCTGGAGAAGACTCTTACGAGTCCCCTGGACTGCAGGGAGGTCAAATCAGTCAATCCTAAAGGAAATCAACCCTGAGTGCTCATTGGAAGGACAGATACTTAAGCTGAATCTCAAGTATTTTGGCCACCTAATGTGAAGAAAAAGTCACTGGAAAAGACCCTGATGCTGGGAAAGATTGAAGGCAAAAGGAGAAGGGGACGGCAGAGGATGAGATGGCTAGATAGCATCACCGATGCAATGAATATGAACTTGAGCACACTCCGGGAGAGAGCGCAGGACAAGAAGGCCTGGCCTGCTATGGTCCATGGGGTCACGAAGAGCCGGACACGACTTAACGACTGAACAACAAGAAGTGGTGTGTCATTATTTATTTTAAGCCCCACAAAGATATTCAACATAAATTTTGCAAGCACAAAACCATGTCTCCCTTATGTGTGCTTATAATAAAGTAAAGTGAAGTTTGTGTGACCAGTTAGATCACTGCTTCCTCTGGGACAAAATGCTGGAGTTTAAGGAATCTGAAATCTAACATATGAATAAAGGAAGTCCTCTGCTTTGCTTAGTGATGCTGGTGGAGCAGATGCCTATCAAAGAAAGCATTCAGCCCTGAGGTTTATCCAAACCAGGGAAAAGCCAAGATAAAGGAACTCAGGATGCAGAAATCAATCTAGAGCATGTGCTCCCGGACATTGTGATGATTTTCCCCTACATCATGAATAGAAAGGTTGCAAACTCCAAAACACAGACACCATGAAGGGTACCTACTCCTATCCCATATGGGATGGTGAATCAAATGAAATGCAAGAGATCAGGGATAGTTTAAGCGTATACAATGTAGGCTCTACATAAGATAGGCCTGGACAATGGACATCCACCACAAAAAAGGTGATTTGTCTCATTGATTTATATTAGGGTTGACCGTCCTTCCGAGGTTGGTAAAATGAGTACCCAGCTTGCTGGGGAAAAGGTAGTCACGATTGGAGAAGGCAATGGCAAACCACCACGCTACAGTCTGCCAAGAAAATGCCAGCGTAAGCTGCATCCCTCTAGGGGTCAGTAATGACCCGGTGCCTGCACAGAAGGAACCTTTCCTTTCCGTCCACCATCAGAATTAAATAGAGCTATTTTAAGTTATGCCAGTTGTAAGACTGGATTTAAAGCTCCCATATCCTTGCACAATTATGGTGAGAGGTGGCTGGGGAGAGAAAACATTAAAGAACATGTTTTCTTTGAGTCAAACGGCTGCATCCTTGTTCCCAGCATTGTATCAACAGGATTTTGTGTCAGTTTTGAATTCCCAGATGTCTACTTGTCTGTCCAAGACCAAGGACTCATCCAGATGCTGACGTTACCCTAATTGAAGCACCACCTGTAGGTGCTCAGATGCATCCTGCCTATATCACAAGCACATTCATGGAGATCCAGAAGCAGAGTTTAGCACCTGTACATGTGTGGGTACTGAACTCACAACATTAACGCTCAATGAAGTAAAATGGACATCTTTTCTTTCAGAATATGGCAATTCCACACAACAGAAACTATGGTGCACTATTTCTTAGGTCACATTCTCATGGCACTGCTTGTATCCACCATGAGTTGGACGCAATAAGTTCTTCAAGGAAGTCCCTGCACTGTTAAGTCATGTCTTGGGGAATTACTTTTAGTTACTGTGGGTGCGGACAACATGTTTGGAGAGGCATGGCCTGCCACTTCTTTGTTCAACCCTTGCCCTTCATGGTTACTAACTGCAACAAGCTGGGTCCAGGAAGTGATTAATTCTTGAGAGAGGGCTGATGGTGGTCCTGACTGCCTTGAAAGTGGTGGTTGTGAGGCCACTCCTAAAGAAACCCTCCCTGGACCCTGAGAAGTTTAACCATCATCAGCCAGTCACTATCATTCCCATCTTCGACAAGGAACTCAAGTGGGTTGTAAGTATTCAAGATCAGGTGCTCTTGAATGAGAGTGATTATCCAGGCCCATTTCAATCTGGTTTTAGGCTTAGCTTTGGTACAGAGACTGCCTTGGGCACTCTTATGGATAGCCTATGCTGGGAGAAGAAGGCCAAGTGCAACCCTGCTTATTATCCTGGACCTCTTAGAGGCTTTCAATTTTTTTATTATTATTATTGTTAAATTTCTTAATCGCCCATCTGGCTGGTCACCTGGCCACTCTGGGTGATGTACAACAATACAGTTTAAAACAGTAAAATCACACATTAAAACATTGTCTAAAAATACTCTAACCCACCCCAAATGCCTGCCTGAACAACCACATTTTCAATGCATGGCAGAAGCTCATTAAGGAGGGGGCATGGTGGAGTTCCCTAGGGAAGGAGTTCCACAGAGTTGGGGCCACCACAGAGAAGGCCCTCTCCCTCGTCCTCACCAGCCTAGCTGTCCTGGCTGATGGAACAGAGAGAAGGCCATCCGAGCCTGCTCCCATCAGTAGTACATGCCCTGGTCTCCTCTCGTTTAGACTACTGTAATGCGCTCTACGTGGGGTTACCCTTGAAGCCGGTTCGGAAACTGCAGCTGGTACAGAACGTGGCGGCTCGCCTGATTAAAGGCAGCCGCCGGCGAGATCACATCACTCCAGTGCTGAAGGAGTTGCACTGGTTACCAGTTGTTTTCCGGGCCAAATTCAAGGTGTTGGTTTTGACCTTTAAAACCCTATATGGTTCCTGCCCAGCCTATCTTAAGGAGCGCCTCCAGCAACACCAGACAGGCCGCTTAACAAGATCAGCCTTGGATGGCCTTCTGTCTGTCCCATCAGCCAGGACAGCTAGACTGGTGGGGATGAGGGAGAGGGCCTTTTCTGTGGTGGCCCCCACTCTGTGGAACTCCCTCCCTAGGGGACTCTGCCATGCCCTTTTAATGAGCTTCCACCGTGCATTAAAAACGTGGTTGTTCAGGCAGGCATTTGGGGAGGGTTAGGGTATTTTAGAAAATGTTTTTATTGTACCATTTTATTGTTTTAAGTGTTTATTATATGCTTGTATGTCGCCCAGAGCGGCTGGGTGGCCAGCCAGATGGGCGATTAATAAATTTAATTAATAAATAAATTTTAGCATTACATGAAATTGCTGGGAGAAACTGCTGCCAGCAGTATGCTTATGATGCCCAGCTCTCCCCCTACCCCTTGTTAAAAATCAGATTCAGGTGAGGTAGTGGAAACACTGAACCCATGCCTGGAATCAGTAAATGTCTGAATGAAGGCCAATAAACTGAATGAATCCTGGCAAGATGAAGGCGCTGTGGGTAAGTGGTTTGTCTGTTCAGAGACAGTGTTCTACCTGTCCTGGATGGGGTTACGCTCTCCTAAAGAATCAAGTTGGGAGTCTGTGGGTGTTCCAGGATGCAGCTATGTCAGGGAGCCCAAGACGTGCCAATCAGCTTAGGCTGATGTGTTAGTTGTGGCTTTCCTGGATAGAAATATCCTGATCACAGCGATTTATGTTTTGGTAATACCTAGGATTGACTACTGTAGTACATTTTAAATGGGTACAGCTTTGAAGACTATTTGGAAACTTCAGTTAGTTCAAAATGCAGCTTCTAGGCTGTTGACTAAGGACTGGTCAGCAGCAACGTATCTCACTCACACTGAAATAACTTCACTGGCTTGAGGATGATTCCAAAGCACAACTCAAAGTGCTGCTGCTCACCTTTAATGCCCTGGATGGCTTAAGACACAGGAGGGGACACCTGTTCCCTTAGGAACCTGCTGGTGCATTTTTGGAGGCTCTCCTCCCTCTATATATCTGAGGTAATGTGGGTGGCAACCAGAGAATGAGAGAGAACTTTCTCAGTGGTGGTGTCCTGTTTGTGGAATACCCTCACCAGGGAGGCCTGCTTGGGGCCAACATTGCTATCCTTGCAGCAGGATTTTTCCCCCGAGCTTTTCAACGTATTTTTTTTTAATTCTTTCAACATGTTGTTTGTTATATTTTATTTATGTATTATCTTGTTTTTTGCAAACCACCCTGGAAGTGGTATATAAATCTTTTAAATATAGAAAAATAAAATTGCAGCTCTATAACCTCAATTGGGTGCTACAGCGCCCTGCAAGTTCATGAATGCCTACTAGATTGTATATTTACTTTTTCATCAAGGACAAAATCACGTTGACAATGTGAAGTAGGTCATACTTAGTGCCTGATCCATACCAGTGCAACAATCATCCCCATCAGTGGAAGGATGAGAGCTGGCATAGGCTGAACCCAACCAGCTTGCAAAAGCATCACAGAAACATTCCTCTAATCTTGGCTTTTTCACCCATCAAGCCAAATGGCTATACTTTGGGATGTTGGTGGGGAAGCTAATGAAATCAAATCAGCTTAAATACAAGTACTGCAGGATCAGTTTATTGGAGATTATGTTACATTAAGGAGGAGCTATGCTGTCAGCACTGAGCTCACTGTTCCATCTCCGTCAGACGGATCTGGCTAAGATTTCTAAGCTGCTATTCCTTGCCAATGGTTCACAACTGAAGTTTACTCAAACAGGAGTACTAAATGAATGCATAAACTGAATGAGCAGAAATGAAAAAAGGCAGACATGTGCTAGTTTCTACAATGTTTTACAACCACTGATTTGTGTGTACATTTTGTATGCACGATCATCTTAATTGACTGGTGTTTATTAAGCTAAGATATTTTTAAAACTCGCGTGTATTAGCGCACTGAGCCATGGCCCAACAATCTTCTAAATACAATTACAGAATAATAAGGCAATAAATATCATCACAGTCCATAACTGGAACAGTTAAACCTTAGCTGGATGAAGGCTATTTGCTGGAAATAGTGACTCTGTCTTACAGCAGCCCAATTTAAACAATGTGAGTGCAACTGTATTAAAATCTGTGAACTTTGCCACTAATTCCAACAGGAGGTGGACTGCATCCTAAGTTAATTGGTGTTTGTCACTGCCTTTAGATTCCCAAAGCCAAAGAAAGATAGTCGAGGTTCTCTTCCAATGCCTCACATTGGAGGTCAGGCCAAACCAGTTAAGAATATACACCTTGTCTGATAAAAACAAAGTAACTTCTGCTGGTACTGAAGCATGAAACTTTTTTTTTCTCAGTATCTCTTTGCATATTTCCATTTGTCAACTCTACAATGGTCCCGCCATAGCCAAAGCTTTTACCTTCTGTTTCCTCTTGAAATGCAAGTGTACTACATTAGGTTCTGCATTATACTAAAATGAAGGTTTATGTATTCCTATCATACTCTTTGTGTGATTCAGCTAGAAACGTTTAATTTTTGTGAACCACCCAGAGAGCTTCGGCTATTGGGTGGTAGAGAAATAAATAAATAAATAAATAGTTAGATCTGATCTTGAATAATGCCCCTTTTGCAGCTCTAACTCATAAGAGAGCTATTCTTAGATGGTAAAGGTAGTATTACGGTAAATAGGGTAGCTTATGTCATGCTGACTGCAGTGACTATTCACAAAGACTTTACTCCTAAGGAAGTGATTTGCTATAAGGAAGATGACATTTTCAAGGTTAAGTAGTTCTTTTGCTCCAGCATATTGTTTAGGGTTTTGTATGCTTAGTCATTTATTCCACTTACATTAATGATTCATTCATTGATTCTTGTGTGTTTCATAGAATCTTTTCATGGATCTGCCTTTGCAATTATGGTTATCCACCTGTTGTTGTGAATTTTAATTTTTGTGGCCCATGGCTAGAACATTTAATGATAAATTTGGTTTGAAACAATCGATTCAAAATCGAAAACCCAGCATGTGTGACCCCAAGCTTACATTTTGGCTAGGCCTTTAGATCAATGCAGTACAAGAAGACAAGACGGGGAAGCCTCTAATACCCCTTCCTTTCATTAAAGCTGACATACTCTAACACTGCATTCCTAACAAAAGGTGATATTAATAGGATAGCAGCATGGTGAATCACAAACACACACATGCACAACACAAACAAAAGTGAAACAAAACTCTTTTACAGCCTTTTGCATTGATTGGTCCAATTACATGACTAAATTAGCATCCGACCAGACTGCTCGCCAAACAAATCTCACCCCCAGTCCTGGCTGGCACAAATGTTTTCCACTTGCTTAGGAGGCCACTTGATGGTGCAAAATGGCTGATCCTGCACCCATAGGCTGATCATTTGGATGTTATCGCACATGACAGCCTCACAATGTATCTGAGATTTCTCCAGGTGCAACTATGGAAATTGGCATGCAACATGTGGCAACAGAAGAAAACTAGTCATATGAACAGGAAGACTTTTGTGAAGAGTGTTCCAAACACATTATTCCCAGTTGATTTTTTCCCAGCATGGTTTATTTTACTTTGTTTGCTTCATCAAATTGTAAATCAGTGCTTGAAGACTGATTAGCACACTTAGATGCTGCTGAGCATAATCATAAAATATGTAATTCAAACCCAACCTAATTAAAGTCAAAGCATATTTGACTACAGGGCCTCAATTTTTTTTTTTTTTAATAGAGTCATTTTATTGGTGCATTTTACAATGACTGAATTTCTTAATTCTTCCCCCATGACATAAGGAACAATTCTAACACCAGTGGCTTGAGGGTAATCCATGCTGGCCCATTACTGACAAACTCTCATGGACTCCATTGCAAAAGTAATAAAATGAGTTTTGAAAAGGTGATGAGAAAATGATACCAAAACACTACAGGTAAAGTTTTTTTTCAGCTAGGAGTATTCAGGTAAATCTTAGGGAACAAAACCAGAACTGTCCCTTGTGCTAGAAGTTTTTTCTGTTCTGCTGCTTGCCAATGGAATGTGGAGGAAAGCGTGTTGAAACTTCATTATCCTTCATGCTTCAACCCCACCCAACCCATATGAATTGTCCCCAATCACAAACACCACCACAAGATGGACAACAAGACAGATATAAAGTTCTCAGCTCATTCTTACATTCTCCAAAATTCGTGGAATTGATTTCTCTCTCTCTTTCACCCTTGCTCAGTCCAGTCGCAGGCGAAGGTGACATAGCTGTGAACATTAATTTTAACATTTTGCAAAGCTTAATGGAATTTGTTTTCTTGCTTGTCATTTCAGTTTAGTGTTGACTGATAACAGCTCTGATTCAGCTTTCATACCTATTACCTCAGAAAAGGTCGCAATTCCTAAGGATTAGAACATACCTACCTGTTCTGCCAGGCCTATAGATACTGGAAATATCTGGTGTGAAAACTAGTTCACCAAAATACAATATGCATCACTGTAAATATTTTCAAACTGGGTTTCAGAAAAGTCACCATGAAATGTTTCTGCTATTGCAAAAGAGCTCACAGACTTTTGACAGCACACATCTGCTGCATTAGGAAACAAACGCTATTCACACAAGAAAATTATACTGAAACCTTTTCAATAAGATGCTGTTTAAAAAAAAAACACCAACCATTTTTAAAATGGAAAGTAACTAGAAGCAGTAGGAGGATGGGTAAATTTTTGAACACTTGCAGAACTTAGAACACTTGCAGTAGTTGGAAAGCTGATTCTCACATTATTTTATCATACTTCTATATTTCATAGCTGTCTATGAAGAAAAGTTATTAAGTAGCAAAAGATTCCTTATACCAATGTAGACTGTGCTGATGATAAACATATTAGATAGCGGAAGTAGGTTCAGGCTTCCAAATAGATGAATCAGGATCGAAACATACAAGTTGGACCTGCAACAAAATGTTCCAGTCTATCCTCACCTATCACTATTGCTTCTGCTCAAAGGTTCCAGCCAGTCAAGTCATGCTCTCCTCCCTCCTACACAATTCCCCACAAGGTGTTTTCCTTTTCCAACAGACACTCAATATTCTGCAGCTACTGAGCATATCCTCACAGGGCTTTTTTGGGTAAGAGTTGTCCCCTTAGGTTGCTTTTAAAAAAAATTCATTCAGTTTGGTTTTATTGTTTTTAACACTAGGCCATAACAATATAAGCTTTAAAGTGTGTGTGTGTGTGTGTGTGTGTGTGTGTATTTTCTGTACTTCTGCAATACTCAATATTCCCCCAAAGCATGCTGATACCTCCCTCTTATTCCTCAGTAGCCCCTTTTGGGTGCATATCCTGTTGGCATTCAGTGTCTGAGTTTGCTGTTAGAGGGAGTGACATTGAGCTTTCCCACCTTCACCCCTTCCAAGTATGAACCTTGGTGTACCATCCTCACACAAAAGTTCCTTTGTACTTTGAAGATATTAGTGCCACACGTATGATGCACTGCAGTAATTTGATCTGGATGTGACCAGCCATGGACTACCACAGTCAGACACTCTGTTAGGCTCCTTCTGCCCAGGCTCTCTTTGCTATGATAGCTCCCAAAATTGTCTTTGCTCCCAATTTTAGACTCTTGACAGGGTTGGACTATGAAAGCTTACTCACAAGCCCAGTTTCTATGAATTTAAGAGGCACTGACCCCTCTTTCCCCACACTGGCAGGGAGCTGAATCTATATTTTTAGAGTAAGAGATGATGCCATAGCCACTGGATCACATAAACATGATCCAGTATGACAATGAACACAGCCTGCAATAATTTTGCCCCTTGGTCTACAACAAAGGCATTACTTTAAAAGATGATAAAGATTTACAAAGATGTTTAAATGTAGCTGTTTTGTTTCATAGCAGTAAAATGGGTAAACACTTAAAACACACACGCACTCCCCCCCACACACAATTACTTTGTTTTAAAGGCTGCCTCATCAGGATTTCCTAAGTTACATTGTGCTCATGTTTGTTAAGTCTAATTATGGATGAAGGAATTGCTTCATGTGCTTTTTATTTTATCTAATTTGCACACAACAAATCTATTGTGTGACTGAAAATAAAATCCAAATATTAAAAAACTGCAATGTTTTAAAAGCTTTAGAAAGCCTCGACCCTATTCTGCTTTGCTTTTAATTAAAACATGCTTAAGCCCTTCAAAGGGGCTCATTAACACATCTGCCAATTCAGATTAATTCATTTTGTCACTGCTGTTTTGACAGATGGCCATACGTAGGATACGGCAGATTTGCAAAGCAGCAGCACAACAACAGATTGTAGCAATCCTCAAAGAAGTTTAAGACTAAAACAACAAAAATTGAGAATTAGGCACTGTGTTTGCCTTATTTACTTGAGATTTCTCTCTCTGAATAGGCAAAGGATAGTTCTTGAAAATAATGCTGTCAGACACACAGATCATGTTAGCAGTTGCCTAGTATACAAAAAGGGGCGACTGAATTGATGTACATTAAGAGGAAAAAAGCAAACAGAACATTGTTGCCACAATTTGACCATCTCTTAAGAAACTGCCAGCTGAGTAGTCTAGGTACGTAGAAGCAAAGGGCTGTGTGTGTTTCATTTTTGCCAAGTTTGGGCTTCCGAGAACTACCGGAAGTACAAGCTGGGTTTTGAAGAGGCAGAGAAACTAGAGATCAAATCGCCAACATTCGCTGGATTATGGAGAAAGCAAGAGAATTCCAGAAAAACATCTATTTCTGCTTCATTGACTACACTAAAGCCTTTGATTGTGTGGATCACAACAAACTGTGGTAAATTCTTAAAGACATGGGAGTACCAGACCACCTTACCTGTCTCCTGAGAAACCTGTATGAGGGTCAAGAAGCAACAGTAAGAACCGGACATGGAACAACCAACTGGTTCAAAATTGGGAAAGGAGTACGACAAGGCTGTATATTGTCGCCCTGCTTATTTTACTTATATGCAGAGTACATCATGAGAAACGCCAGGTTGGATGAATCACAGGTCGGAATTAAGATTGCCGGGAGAATTATCAACAACCTCCGATATGCAGACGATACCACCCTAATGGCAGAAAGTGAAGAAGATCTAAAGAGCCTCTTGTTGAAGGTGAAAGTGGAGAGTGCAAAAGCTGGTTTGAAACTCAACATTAAAAAAACGAAGATCATGGCATCTGGCCCCTTCACTTCCTGGCATATAGAAGGGGAAGAAATGGAAGCAGTGACAGATTTTATTTTCTTGGGCTCCAAGACCACCGCAGATGGTGACTGTAGCCATGAAATTAAAAGACGCTTGCTCCTTGGGAGGAAAGCTATGGCAAACCTAGACAGCATAGTAAGAAGCAGAGACATCACCTTGCCGACAAAGGCCCGTCTAATCAAAGCTATGGTTTTCCCAGTAGCAACGTATGGCTGTGAGAGCTGGACTGTAAGGAAGCCTGAGTGCCGAAGAATCGATGCTTTCGAACTGTGGTGCTGGAAAAGACTCTTATGGGTCCCCTGGACTGCAAGGAGGTCAGTTCAGTCCATCCTAAAGGAAATCAACCCTGAGTGCTCATTGGAAGGACAGATACTGAAGCTCAAATATTTTGGCCACCTAATGCGAAGAGAAAACTCTCAGGAAAAGACCCTGATGCTGGGAAAGACTGAAGGCAAACGGAGAAGGGGACGGCAGAGGATGAGATGGCTAGATAGCATCACCGATGCAATGAATATGGACTTGAGCACACTCCGGGAGAGAGCGCAGGACAGGAAGGCCTGGCATGCTATGGTCCATGGGGTCACGAAGAGTCGGACACGACTGAATGACTGAAGAACAACAACAACAGTTTTACAATATTCCAGTAAGATATCCCCTCCAGACTAGGTAATAATTATTGTTCCCATTTTATAGAAGGAGAATTAAGACTGGCTGAAGATGACATAACTAAACTGTGATTTAGACCTTGGTACTGCAGATCTCATAAATCACAGTGGTCTCCAAGGTATAAAAGAAGGTATTTCCATCATCACAGACTAAAGATTCTGGAACCATGTCATATAGATCCTATATCCCCACCCCCACCCCCCCAAAAGAATAAAACATTTTAAATAAATAACTCCAACAAGCCATTTTTGTAGCACCTGTGGTATATTAGGCAACAACTGTGTTTTCATTTTGGGAAAATGTGGAAGTATTGCGGTGCTGACACAAGAGTCTTCATGGCTGAGGCACAGGAAAAGGCCTTAGAAATATGAAGTAATGCTGCTGCCCTTGGATTTATCTACACCAGAAATTGCTTGAACCTCCAAGGGCATGACCTGCAGGCAATCACTGCATCCTAATTACTCCTGCCTAATTCCCTGATAGATCAAAGTGTTTCGCCTTTTTTTTTTCCAGACAGAAGCATTTTCTAGAGGAGTTCCAGCTTCTCTGATAGCTGTTCCAATCTCAGGTTCATACAATACATGCGACCCTGTCTAGAATATGTCCTCCCATCACAGTTAAAAAAAAAAAAAAAAGGTAACAGCTGATTCTCTGTGACTTAAAATGATGTTCCGGTGTGCCAATTTCACATCAGCAAATCAGTGACAAACGCTTAAAGGTTTGCTAAAATGTGCCTATAGCATCAGAATGGAATCCTACTTCAATCTAAAATGGGCGTGTGAAAAATCACAGAATCAAAACGCTCCTTTAAGAAAAATGTGGATTAGCACATTAAGAGTTGTGATGTTAACAGGAACTCTCAAGTGTCCCTCTGGGGATAAATCCTGCACCACCAGCTTCTTCTGTAGGAATAGCTTTGTCCTCATGCAGGAGTGCTTCAGCAGCCTGGCCAGTGCTTTAGGGAAAAGGGAGCATGCTATTTTTACTCCGCAGGATTAAGATATTGCCAGTATCCCTGCCTTAAATACGGAAAGGACTGTGAGTGAAAGTCATTCCTGGGAAGACTGCCAGGATGGAGGCATATGCAGACAGTGCTCTTCACCCTCATTTGCCTCTGCAAAGTAAGCTGCATTCTTAACATGATTTATCTTCCATTGCCAAGATGGATTCCAAACATCAAAACAGATCTTCTGTACGCAAACATGGGGCTTATAAACAGGCTGCACCCAATATAATATTCTATTATATACACCCAAACTAATATTCTACAATGCACTTGGTAAGCTGCTTACACTGAATACTGGCTCAAAGGCCAAAGCAATACAGGGGTACAAATGGACCACCCACATCCACTCCTGATTTTTTGCATTGGTTCGTGAAGAATTTCCCTATCATTACCCAGGGTATGCTGAAAGTATTATTTGAACTCAGTTTGAAAACTGATTAAAGGAAAACCCAGGGGACAAAAGAGCATCTACAAACATGCTGAAGTTTCTAAATAAACAGCTTCTGAAGCTTCTTAAATAGAGGATAGAATATAGTTGGGGGTTGCCTGGAACCAGCTGCTGTTAGGAAAACTCTCAGAATAAAATTCAGCTCCATGTCCCTCTGGATTGTTGTTTGAATCAGCCCCTCATATGAGGAACTGGACCATATGCTCAGTGGTAAAACATGCATCAGACCTCAGAATCAATCCCTAGAAAGAGGACAAGAAAATACCATTGTTGAAAATTTAGGGCTACTGCAATCAATTAGGGTTGACTGCTCTGCGCTAGACAGACTGAATGCCTGACAAAAAATGGAACTGTAGTAGTAGACTCCGTGGTCTCTCTGACTTTGATTTCTGCTACAGAACAACCTAGTATATATCCTCTAAAAGGCAAAGAATAACAACATTGTTTTATGGGAGTATAGGGCCGGTAACTTTTAAAGGTGTTTTAGAGCACAATCCTTATGGATTGACGCTCTATAGGTGGAGGGCTCTGCCTCCCATCCTTCAGCTATTTTAAGCTGGATGGGTCTCTGAGCCATCTAGCTTGCTGGCTTACCTCAGGGGAGGGGGTTGGCTGGGAACAGAGAGGCTTGTGGATTCTGCGGACCCATGTCCTCTCCGTCCCCTCCCGTCCCAGCCTACTTGGATGTCTCCTTCCTACTCTCCTTGACCGTCTTCTGTGATTGCTACAGCCACCATGGAACTTACCATGGCACCTGCAAGGAGTGCAAGGGGGGGAATTCTCCATTTGAATTTCCCCTCCTGAAAAATGTCTGTGGCCTGGGGATAGGAACTCCACTATATCCTATGGTTCCTGGAAGACTTTCTCAGGGACCATACGATTGCGCTGTTACTCTGTTAATTGGTTAAAAATCAAGCCAAATTTCAGTTAATAATCTCATTAATACATAATAATACTGACATGTTTACACTTAGACTCATAACGAAACACCACAGGCAAAGAATGATCAGTTGGGGGAAATCACCTTAAATACATTGCTTGAAGTAATAGTGAATATTTTATCTTAAGTTTGGCTTAAAATTTGGAATGTAGTTGGCTAATTAACCTATCACTTTTAAATAGTACTGTGTTGTTGCATTTTTTTAAAAAAATAAACACAGTTTCAGAAAATTCTGTGTTTGGAATGTAATTCGTATTCTATTTTTATTAACAGCATAACTAAATGAATTAAGCTGAACCCAAATGCTGTCAGGAATACTGGGTCTTGAGCCATGAATCTAGGGCCTAGGGCCTTGAAGAGCAGTCTGGGAGTGCATGAATTAATAGATACCAATAGGTTGTTTAGTGCACAATTGCTGCCTGCTAGATGGAAGCCTCTCCATCCTACCTCCCCTGCTCCCCCCAGATGGGTCTCTGAGGCCATATAGCAGAGACATGCTGGCGGGGATGGCACTGAGGCAGGAGAGGCCATAGGATTTCTTGGATCCTAGCCTCTTCTCTCCCCTCCATGTTTGCATGAACTCCCCCTTTTGGACCTCTACAAGGTCTTCTGAGGCTGCTTCCATGACCTCAGAAAGCAGCTGATTGGTTTTTGCAGTAGCTGTGAGGAGGCGGGGAACAAGGGTGGGGGAGATATCAGATTGTGCAGTCCCCCTCCTGAGCTCGTAGGAGTGTCTATGGCTTCGGGAAAGGAACTCCAGTAGTTCTTACGGTCCCTGGAATGGCCTCCGGGACCACAGCATTGCTCTCTTAGTGGCATGCTCAACATACTTGTAGTGGGCACAGATCTGACTCACAATATGCAGCTTTAAATTTGCAATTAATAAATTGATAAAATTTATTACATTCAGCTCTAATATATTTTGGGGATGATTTTGTTAAAAATGAAGCAAAAGATGAATGAATTAATCTCTAATATTGGTTTAATGAGGAATGAGAATAAGATCACTCACAGTGAAGGAAGTACCGTAAGAAGTGTCAGAAAAATGTCCACGTGTACAATCCAAGAAATAAAAAGATACTCCTTCAGAAAAAATCTTTCCATTCAGATTATAATGGAGACATACTCTGATATTGCTGATAACAATGTAAAATGGCTCTACCATACCCTTTAACCATACCCTGCAGGGTACTGCCAGTACAGAAGGTGCCTTCACTGAGAACTTTTAACTGGCAACCCATATTACTGGCATCATAATTTGGAGGGAGATAACTTAGAAATGTAAAGAAATGTATAAGTATGCTAACTAATTAGCTATTATCAATAAAACCCTATTTTCATAAATTGGGAAAAATGTACAAAAACATGTTTACAATAAAGTGAACACCTTTCCCTTCCATTAATTCCCTATCCTTCCTTCGAGACTTTGCAAAGAGTGGTAGTAGTTCTATGTTACATATGCAAAGCGTCTTGCCTCATACAGAAGCTTAGTATAGAGGAGCCCATAGCTAGAAGGAAAAAGAAAAGTATGTGGAGTTACTTACTAGTATACTTAAGAGCATGTCTCATACAGGAGTAACATATTGGGTTGGATCCAAATTTATGTGCTTGCAGTGCAGCCCTGCTCATGGAAGGTGCTCCTCCACCCAATTTTCAGGAATTCCCCCTCCCCATCATTCCCCCATCCCACAGCATATACCATTTTGCTAGGTCCCCCAACCCTCTGCGAGCACGGGGGGGATAGGGGAGAGCTAGGTGGGCTGCTGTAGGGAAGAGAAGCCAGGGAAGTCTGCTTTCCCCAGACCTGTTGCACATGCCTAAATCTGGACCCAACCCATGCTTCAAGGTCTTGGAAATTTGCTAATACAAGATGAAGCATCTGAGGAAGGAACCAAATCCACTACCGATACAGATGCTCCCATATCTACCATCAGAAGGTTCAAAGAGAGCTTTATGAATGGTGTGCCATCCCTTGCTCTTATTTTAGGTACTCCTTCAGGCCAGACTGTTAAGCCAAGAAACAGAGTTAAGAACATAAGAAGAGGTCTGCTGGTTCAGGCCAGTATCCTGCTTCTTAGAGTGGCTAGCCACTTGCCTAACTTTCATCTGAACCTACGGTCTTCTCACACTCTGAATGAGAAACATGCCTTGACTGACAAACCTTCCTCGTTCCCATATATCAACAAATTTTATTTCTGAACAAAGTTTTTATAGGACATAGTTGTGCGATTGCTACAGTTTGCTGTATCAGACTAGAAACAGATTTCCAACCAACTACAGCAAGGCACAGTGGAGTGGCAAATAGATATGATAAACAGCACAGTGAGAAAAGATAAGAAGGGATCTGTGGAAAGATATTTAGGGAAAACTTCAGAAGTAAGCAGTCACCAGCTTTCAAGATCTATTCTACTTGCACAAATGAAGTTAAAATATAGATATACCCCAATTACTACTAAAAATGTGTACAATTTGCTTTGCCTCGATATGTGGGTAAGAGGGCTGGGAAGCAGCTGTGTCCCGCAGCACCTTCCCCAGCACAATTAAAAAAGAAAAAAGAAAAAAAGCAGAACAGGCAGGAGTTAATACTGCTGAGCTAATCCTAATGACTAATTAGCTAATTTCTAATTAAGTGTTTAGCTGGTACTAAATAGCTGTAGGGGGTCATAGACAATGACAGTGCACAATGACAGTGCAGGCATGCTGTTGGGGAAGGGAAGAGATGCAAAAATGTAATGCAGTGGAAGTTGCAGGACGAGAGCACAAAAACCTTCAGCGTAGATACTACATGTTACATTAAATGCACGGCTGACACCAAAAATGGTAAAAATCACATTTTAATCCTTCCCATAATACCTAGCAGAACTTACTTACATTCAGATATCTGTGTTGTGAATTTCCCTGGTGACATGTGGAATTGATAACATGCTTTTCAGACAATTAAAGTGACCCAAATCAACAAGAAAGAAAGAAAGAAAGAAAGAAAGAAAGAAAGAAAGAAAGAAAGGAAGGAAGGAAGGAAGGAAGGAAGACAGGCCCTGCCGTCAGGCTAATAAACTAAAAAGACAACGCACGGAAGGGAAGGGAAGGGAAGGGAAGGGAAGGGAAGGGAAGGGAAGGGAAGGGAAAGATAGAGGTGGGAGATGAGTTCTTCAAGGACAGAGTGAAGTGGTAAAGCTATAAGCAGGCAGTTATATCCAGTTCGGGTCAGGCTGATCTTCCTTTGCTGATGCTTTGCATTTAATAGAATTGGTTCTTTGGCTGATTGATGGGGGCAGAGTATCCTTTGCCCTTGCTTCTATAGTCCCAGGACAACAAGTAGCTGGAGCTGAGTGTTCCTTCTGGCAGGGAAAGAGGCGGAATCAAGCTCCTTGCAGCTGCTCCTTCTCTGGCCAATGGATGGGGCCAGGATGGTTTTTCCTTGGCCACTGGAAAAAGCCAGAGTGTGTTTCCCTTCAGCTCTGCAGTCACAGGGCAACTGGCAGGTGGAGCTGAGCGCTCTTTCTGGTGGTGGAGTGGTAGGGGAGCAAGCCCCTGCAATTGCTGCTTGCCTAGCTGATGGATAAAGTCATGTTGGTCTTCCCTTTGCTGTGATGTTCCTCCTGGGAGACAGGGGGCACAACCTGCCGGGGCCCTTGGTCCCTTGGCCGATGGCGCAGAACCATCTGTGCTTCCTTTCAGCCCTGCAGTCACAGGGCAACCAATGTGTAATTGCCACAAATTGCCACCATGTCAGGACACGAGTAAATTATCCCAGATTTACAGAAGTGGAGCAGAGAAGTAAATATATGCTGATGCTGTTTTAAACAGCAGCCATGCATTTAATATAGAATGTAGCTTTGGTTTCAGAATACCTTCTTGTCTCTAATGGATTTGTGTATTTTTCTAATCTTGTGAATACAGCATGCAATTTGGGAAATAGCCATTTTAATCTGAATAACAGTTCTATAAAATGTGGCTATACTTTGAATAAAAGTGAGCAGGTATCATCCTCTTCCTAGGTAAGGTTGCTGCATTCAAAATGGTACATCTTCCATGGCTGATCACAAAAGATCAAAACCTAACATTTGTGCTCTCTTCCCTGGAAGTATGACTTCTACTGCGCTAGAAAATGGTGGGTGCTACACTTCTCCAAAGGTTTAAAAATACTAATATTTGAACATGGATCAAAAAGGCCAGTAAAAAGCGTTTATATGTTTGCAGTGACTTCATACCAGCCTTCATGATCTATGTTCAATCTTTGAAAATAGGATAGCATGTGAGAAAGGATTGAGTACGTACTACATGGGCCATGTTCTTGAAAAAGAAATGAATAATGCAAAGGAAACATCTGAAATGTAAGAGGTCATGCTGCTCAAATACCTTTTCAGCTCCAAAGCCTCTGCCTACATTTCTTTTTTTCAATGACATACAATGTAAACTGATTCTGTTTTAGAGCCATTTTGCTCACTACAAACTATGCAGAAACCCCGGGTCTACATATGGTGAGCAGCACTTTGCGATGTGACACTACTTCAGAGCCATTTTACCCTCCACAATGCCACAGACATAACCAATGCTCTAACTGAGTGCAATTGAGAAGAAAAAGAATGTTGATTTAGCTTTCAGAAAAGGGGTTGATTGGAACCCATTTTGTATTCTTGGCACAGAATCAAAACCCTGTTGAATTATTAGTGGAGTGCGTCTATTAATACCTGAAATAAAAGCTGCTTACTGTATCTATTTGGCCTCTGCATTGTTGGAATAGTACATAATGATAAAGGAAAGCACAGCTTGGCAGCGTTTGGGTCAGCTAGGAAATTGTAGCTTTGCTTTAATTTAGAAACATTATTTCTTTCTTTTTAACCTTTATGCCTGCAAATAGTCAAACTGGACATTTTTGAAAGGGCTACAGAAATACAAAGGAATAACTGAATTGGCGTAAAAAGGGTTTGCTGTTCCCATAGGTCAGCATTCCTCAACCTGATATCCTCCAGATGTGTTATACTACAACAAGCATAGCTGTCTGGGGAGTTGTAGCCCAACACATCTGGAGGGCACCAGGATGGGAGAGGCTGCCATAGTTGCCAAACCATTCTACTGAGGATTACGTTTCAACTAATTCCTTAATTAAGAGCTTTGAGGGACTGAATCTCAAGACCACAGCCCACAAGTTTTTGTAGGACTAAGCTACAAGCAACGGAAGATGTCCAACTCTTTCCTTTCATGGAAAGGGATTTGGACAATTTCTTATATTGTGTTAGGTTGAAATGTCCCCATTTAGAAAATGATTCTTAAAAGGGAGAAGGAAGCATAGAAGGAAAAAATATTAATATTGGAAATACTTGCCTATTGCTTTTCACAATTATGCTGTAAACTCACTTACTGAAGGCAATCAAAGCTCCTTCACCATCAACAAAAACGATGAACTACATGCAATTTGTTGATTTCTGTAGCTTCTTGGCATTGTGTTCTCCTACCCCCACACATACCCAGAAACATATAGCTTCAGTCACTCATGCATCATATCAACAAACAAAAAGATGTATTTATTTTTCCAGTGCAGGAAAGTGCCCTCTTAAACTAAGTGTTTCAATAGCTAAAGAATACTGTTATTTAGAGCTGCCACAAGAATAATAAGGTCTCATCTGATACTCACGTCGGCTTTCATACATGCTCCTGGACTGGGCCCAGATTTTGAATGGATCTGGCTTCTTTGGCCCAGTGTTGTCTGGTTGGTCCACAGCTGGTGCTTCAGTGGCAGGGTAGTCAGGAAGCACCTGAGCGCTATGGACAGGTGAAGCAGTGTGTGTGCTATGGTGGCTGGACACACTGTGCTGAGAGCTGTTTTGGCTGTCTTTCCTTTCAAGTGGTTGCTGTAAGTAAGAAAGCCAGAAAAGAAGAGGGAGGGGGTAGAAATCCCAAGAAGGTTAATGGTCTGCGAGTGAGCAATTTCCTTTAGTTTTTCCTCTAGGTTCAGCATTTCTGCATGCTCCTAAATAAATATATAAAGTCACTTTTTGGCTCCCATCATTTCCAGTTTGTGCTGAGTGCAGGTAAATTTCCCCTATGATAGACAGAGTGACACACGAAAAGGATAGTCATTTGTCACAGAGAAAAGCATGCAACAGATACAACACAAACCAAAGTTTCTTTATAGATTAGAGACTCAATATATTTTCACTATCTGTTAAGAACAGCATCTATACCCCAGGAGCGGGAAATAGTGCCACTTGGAACTGGATAAAACTGGATAGATAGAAATACACTCTGTTTTATATGTACACATGTGCATATTGTCATTCAGCCATTCCCACACATATACTGCAATCGTTTTTCTATCATAAGAACGAAGTTAATTGCGGCCTGTGCTTAACCTCAAAAAGATGGACCAGTGGACAGATCCAAAGCAGAAGGGCAAAAATTCATACAAGTCATGATAGAGCTGCAAGCAACTAACTGGAATGGGAGCTGGACCCACAGATTAAATAACTTGCAAAAGAAGTTGAGAGAAAAGAAGTTAGGAAAAATTGGGCTGAAATACTTACAACTCCTGTTGGGCTGAATCAGGGCAAAAGTCTTGGCAAACCAAGCTCCAATAATGGGCAAGTGAGACATTTAAATTCCCAAATCTCCAATTTCCCTTTACTTCTGTCAACTTCTAATAGACCATTAAACATCAGACAAAAACTTCATTGCGGGAATTACATTGGATGACTCTCGTTAACTACAATGTCTGGATAACGTATGTTACTTAGTATTGTTTAAGATGGGGTAGTTAAGGTGTTTGGTTCAGTGAAAAGAAATTAAGAAAGGAGCTTCTCATTCTAAATAAATGATAACAACAGATAATAACACTAGCAATATCAACCCTAAGGGGTACAGCACCAGTGTGCACAAGTGCATATGGTGTACATGTCTTCCATACATCAACAGCCACAACAGTACAATATCACACAATGTGACAATAAGCCAGTACTGGAGGAATGCTATGTCCTCATTACAAGCATTTGCAAACAAGGAAAAATATTTAGAAGCACCACATAAATTATGAAAAGTCATTCAATGCACGTAATACCCTCATGTATTAAAATGGAGATTTTCAAACTCTCTACTTAGGGTATCTTCCCCTCATTTATCTGCCAAGAAAGCCCTGTAGCAGATTTTGGAATATTTTCTAAGTCACATTGTTGATTCACATGAGGTGCTCAACATGCCTGTTGGGTAAGGTCATTTTCCTATGCAAATTGAGGATGCCCAACAGCACTTCCAATCTATTCCTACACCAATGGATTGCCAGAGTATAACAGTAATAAAGAACCACCTCTTTCGGGGAAACTTGCCTGCTGTTGCTAACGTTCCCACTGAGGAATGTTTGAAACTGTTTTGAAGGAACCCTAGAATCCCCAGGAAGACCATTTGAAAACACTGAACTAACCCCTCTGATTGTTCAAATGATCTCTATGTCATTCAAAACCACACACACACACTTACACTTATATCCTCACCTTCATCAAGATGAACCCACAAAAGAAAACAGACAAAACAGAAATGACAAATACTACAGGCGGGAACCAAGGTGTCTTTTACAGGAGACGCTAAAAATTAGGGCTTACTGAAAATGGGCCTCTCATTCCACAGCCCTGTTTATGGGCTGTGAAAAGTGTTCTCTTTTTCTGGTGATTCTTTGTGGGAAGGCCTGCAAATGGGGAGAATTGTCTAGCCCATCTTACCACCACCTTGGGCATTGATCCTGATGGCACTGATCCTGGCAGGACCTCCCCTCCACAACATCCATTCAGAGTGAGTGTCATGCTTCCAGCCTTCACTCAAAATCACCTTTATGACACTGCCATGTAGCCAAATTGGCTACCAGGTTTTTGTTGAACACATTTCAGAATTAAGGCAGAAAGCATTGCCATCAGTCTGAATTTTGAAATCTCTGAGCATTGCCCTCACTCTGAATGGGTCGGTGGGAATTTGGCTGATACATGATTCCTGACTGGGATGACATTTCCAGTCAATCAGCAAAGAAGACCATGACACAGTTATAAAAAATGGTGCCAAAAATATATACGCCTAAAGGAGTAGTGAACATAAGCAAACAGAGTGAAGAAAGGTAAACATGGGGGAGTTTGAGGGAATAATTTGGGGCTAGCCTAGCCCCCTTTTCATTAAAAACAAAACAAAAACTATTTCCAGTACAACTGTAATAAATTCTGAGCAGATCATTAGAGAGGGCCATGTCAAACCCACCTTGATGCAAGGGTTCCATAAAACAGAAAAACTCAGAATGCTTTCACCCAAATGTTTTCAATTCCAGCCCAGTTACAACACCGGCTTGGCTATTATGACAGTCTTCTGTCCCCTTTCTAAATTATTTCAAGGCACAGAAACCCTTCAGACTCTGAAATACGTGTGGTGCTTTTCCTCTCTTTCAGGTTTTGTCTCTCTGGCTAGTCCATAGGCCCAGGGTGGAACGTCAGGCCTGGAGATGAAGTGCAGTCCCAATCTGCCCATCTGGAGCTCCCCTTTCTCCCAACCACTGATCATTTGGTGGTTTCCTGGCGTTTGTGCAATTTTTTCCCCATTCTGAAAGGTTGAAATGCCTCTCCTAAGGCTTAGTTATTGGCAGTAAGAGCTTTAAGCTAAAAGTGGCTGGTAGTTTTGGTATTTTGGGTCCATCCCTTTTGCTTGTGGCCCCACCGACTACTGGAATATGGCTCCTGAGAAGTTCTCAAAAACTGAATTTGGCCTTTGGGCTAAAAGAGGTTCTCCACTCCTGCCATAGGCAGTTTGCTCCTTCTCCTGGGGCTTCACTTCATGCTTTTAGTCTAACAGGACATCCTAGGGGACCTTGGCTCTGGTTCTCCCCAGTAGGATATAGGATCCCCTGTTTGGTTGCCTACTCCTGAAGAAATACAGGGAGGCTGGGTAGTTTGCCCAAGAGCTCCCTCCTTCTGGTTTCCAGGAACAAAAGTATTTCTGTCCCCCAGCCTCCCCCTCCAGTGTCACTTCTATCCCTTCTCTTTCTACTTGCCTCCACTTCATGCTTCCATCCCCTTTAAACCTTCCACTCTCCTTTCTGGCTCTTTCCTCCCACTTTTCTTCTTGCTGCTCTCTGCAGCTCTCTAGCCTTCCAACCAGTTATCCCTCTCCCCTGCTTTGGCTGGCCACGCCCCTCTTTCTCCATCCACTTCCAACTGAAGCTCCTCAAGGTTATCAGCACAAATGGTGGAGGAGTGATGGTCTTCTGTGATATCAGCTGCCTCCACAGCTGCCCTGATTCGGCCAATTCCCGTTTGGGAGAAGCCCAGACAGAAGTGGCGAGCTCTGGGGGTTCTTCACACAAATATACATTTTGGCTCTAATGTCTCACATGCCATGTTAGAGCATATTGAAAAGAAATGTTTTTTATAAAGTGCTTTTCTGGTGTGATTTATAAATAATACTATTAATTAACATAATTTAAGGTGCCAAAATCACTTTTAAGTAGTTCAAAAATGGCAGGTATCAGCCACCAGCCTAGCCAAGGCTAGAATAGAAATAATTTGACTTTCCTCACAGTTATTATCATGGGGTTTATTAAATCCATTCTATATTACAAGGGCTATTTTATGTTTAATCTAACATTATTTACTTTTCAGGACAAGACAATATGACACTCAGTGCTGGCTATTATGGAATAACTCAAAACCTCAGCCTGAGTCCATAACTTATCAATGAGATACTACATAAAAATTAGTAAAGAAAAACTGAGAAATCCTTAGTATTGCTCTTTGTGACAGAAATGCTTCATTTTTTAACAGTAGTTTTCTATGTAGCTGTTTGCTGAGAGGCGTGGCAACTCCAACAGCAAAATTGCTTTGGAATGCTTTACTGATGCCCCTGTTGACGCTCTTGACCCATCAGTGGCATTTCTTTAAAATGATATACTACCAGATGACTTGAATTAACTCTAGATTTCAAATGGAATTTTGAACCACATCTGCTACCTCGGATTTTTTAAACTACTGGTTTTCAGATGCTTATACTGAGGTCAATCCCTCCTCCCCCACATCAGACATTTATTTTACTATAAAATAAATTGTATTTATTTATTTATTTATTTATGAATAAAATACTTTTATTGTAAATAAATAAAATTAATGAAACGATTTAAAAAGAGCACTGCGGAAACATTGCTTCAATACAGACAACTGCTTTTTCATCAAAGTTCTTTCATCTTTTTGGTGCCAGGTTAAGACAGTCCTCTACCCCCAGCCATTTCATTTTATCAGGTTCCAGTATTTAATTGTAACTGTTTATAGCTATTTTAAATTGTTTTAAAATCTTGTCTGCTAAAGATTTTATATTATGTTTTTATTTTGTTGTATTTTTGGTTTTTTTTAACCACCCAGACAACTTTGGCTATTGGGTGCTACAGAAATGTAATAACTGAAAGGAATTGAAATCCTTCAGCATAAAACATTTCAGCTGCCCTTTTGTGTCCTCCCACTTGTGTCACAGGAGTTATAGATGAGAACAAACCCTACCCATAAATGCATATGCCAAATTTCAAGACGATCTGATCAAATAGCTGGTTTTAAAAGCTCCCAGCGCTTAAAAAACCTGAATAGCAAAACATGAGGTAAGAGTTTACTCCAGCCTTGACAATAAATAGGAGTTAGGCAGTATCATATTTCTGTCTTCTCCACTCCCAGAATACAGCAAGGGAGCTGCAGTTATATGTATGTATGTGTAACACACACTCACACACACACACACACACACACTTCTTTCCCTCCCTTCACCTCTTGGGAGGGAAAAGCCAGGAAGGGCAGCTGCTATTAGCACTACACTGCTTCTCTAGAGGGCAACAGAGAGCAACAGAAAGGGCAACCTCAGCTTGTATAAGCCTGAGTAGCATCACAATATGGGCACTACAGAGGTTGCATTTCCATTCTCTCTCTCTTCTCACTGCTGAAGGAGGGCAAGGGTAGAAGGAGGTGAGGGGGGAGAGATGACAGGCCGGTTCACATGATTCAATAAGCCACTGTGGTTTGTTTTAATCAGCAGCATGTGCCAAAGCTCTCTGGGCAGTTCACAAAAATTACAATCCAATAATTACCTGCCCGGGTGCAGCTTGTTGTGTCATGTTGACAGAGAAGGTAGGCATATATAGGTATGGGTAAATGAAAATACCAAGGGTGGCTGAAATGTTCTCAGCCAAAATACAGTGGAATAGGGTTGGAATTAGGCTACGAACCTTTTATCTACCCTTGCACTGTAGAGGAATATGAAATCCACAAAAAAATATTGGAGCTTTTAAATATGATGCATCTAACCTATCTTACTTTTACTGATACAACTGTACTGTTATGCACAAATGTTACACATGGCTGGAATGGAGAAGAGGTCACATAATGTCCACCCTGTGGACAACCTATGGGAAGTTGTCAGATGTCCATTTGTAATCTGTGGATTCCTACTTTAACTCCTGCTCAAAGGAAGGTCTTTGCTATCATTTAATCTTTACAAAGCAGATATATTATAGCAAGTGCTGTATGCAGGTAAAATACAGAAGTTGCTTATCCACAGGATCATTACTCTCTCAAACCTTGTTCTCTGACTTCATCTGTGGTCCTCTCTTACTTATACATACACACACCAGTAACAGGTCTAACATTACGACAGTCAAGGGGCAAAGAACAATCAATAGCTCCAAGGACCCACTGGGTGGGTGAAATACACATCTGAACACAGAAAGGAATTGTGGTTTCCCAAGGGTTCTCTGTTAGTAGAGTCTGAGCCACCCAGTAACAGATATGAGAGGAGGATTTGCTCCTGATCAGCCCCTTCCTCCCCACACAATGGTGTCCTCAAGAGCAGCACTTCTGCATTAGAAGTGAGTGGCATCTATTCATGCATAGAAGGAAAAGTGAGAAGCAGTAGATGCATTCATCCAGGGCTAGTGCCAGGTTTGACAGGGTCCCCTGAACCTCTCCTGGTTGCCCCCACCCCCCAAACAGCATCAGTGCATGCAGCAGCACCAAAACAGCAGACTAGTTGGAGAGTGCTGCTGCTTGTGCCTGCTATTTTAATTTCCTCTGGGGTTGGTTCCAATATAGCATAGCTATGTCAATATAGCATAGCTCTGCCACAGTCACAGGGGCACTATGGGGGAAATTAAAATGGCAGCCACCCAGGCTCCAGTGTTGGGTAGCTGCTGGTTTTCCTTTGCCCAGTGCTGAGAGAGCAGCTGGGCCTAAGTGGCTAATGTTGACATTTTCAGTTGGCAGTGGGTCCTCCTGAGGGCTCAGGCCATCGGCAACTGTCCAATGGTGCCAACTCCTGACACCCAGCCAGCATTCATCCCCTAGATTATGGAAGGGTGCGATGGAACAAGAAGTCCAGTTCCAATATTGCCATATTACAGAAGCCAGGAGATTGTCTTTTTATCTCTATCTGGAAAGGCGTTATTTCACTTTTATGATATCCAAATGTTTAGTACATGTTGTTGTTTAGTCGTTAAGTTGTGTCCGACTCTTCGTGACCCCATGGACCATAGCACACCAGGCCTTCCTGTCCTCCGCTCTCTCCCGGAGTGCTCAAGTTCATGTTTAGTACATACTGTTAGAGAAAAAAATTAGTAATACTGCAAGCTTGATTTTGTATTCTTTAGTGTCAGAGATTTTGACTGAAATTAATAAATGTAAACAGCTACGCTGCAGCCAAATCTCTAATGCTTGTCCTATATGTAACCCAAAACCATACAACAGATCCACCCTACAGGTCTGCAACAAATTATTGAGCTAAAAAGGAAACTGCCTGATCTTCTGATGCATTGTGAACATGCTAGTATACAGAAAAGCTCGGTGGAGCCGAAGTTCTCACAGCAGCAAGAGGATAGATGAGGGCTAGGCTATTGTATTAGCTGTTCAAGTGACTGCACTTAGGTTGACGAGATTTGAATGAAGGGCATGTTCGACACAATAAATGTTTTGAGCATAGAGGTGTTTATGTTGAGGGAAGAATGTGGCACACCCTTTGTCAGGACTTAGACAAGGGCCCCTGTGGTTTCTGATGATTCCGATTCTGATACAGAGCCAAAACCAGAACAGTTAGACTAGACAGCAGAGGAGTAAACTCCCCAAAAGTCTCCAGGAGTTGGGGAAGAATCTTCCCAAAGCCTTAACAACCAGGTGGCCCAGGCCAAAACACCACCTCCCTCCCACCCATGGGAAACCTAGAACCTTCCAAGGAGGAGGAGTTGGGGCATGTCTTAGTTGACGCAAGGGCACATCGGAGGTCTAAGGAAGCAGAGTTAGGGAGTGGTTTGAGATGCTCTGCCAGAACAGCCTCTCACCAGAACATATGCAAGAGGGAGCCTCTCTAAGGGAGAGGCTTAAGCCACCTTTCAGATTTCACCCCAGCTGCCTATCATCAATTGAGGGGCAACTTCTTTGCCTTGCAAAAACCTTCCCTAATAGTGAGCTCAGGATTAGCTATTTAGCCCCTGGAGCAGTCTTTGAGTTTCTTCAAGTCTCTGTTATGTTGACTGTGTAGAGGGAGGGCTATTCATTCTGACACCCTTGTAAAGAAAAACAAGCTTTCTCACTCACTTGTGTCTCTAGGCATGTGTCTTTCTGGACATGAAACTGATAACACAGCACTCAGTTTGAACAGTATTTTCCCCCAGATTACCAGCTGCCCAAGTACACCTGCTCGGGTCTCAAACAGGCAGAAATGTTCTTTCCCCTCCATCCATTTGTGGAAGGCCAAGACAGCTGGACATTTATGGGATGGGCTGCTATCATTATTTTGAAACACAGCAGCTGGGAATTTAACTATTGACACAGATGGGAATTCTACAACGTATCAGATTGGCTCACTGATCCTTACAGATATGTAAAATATTATTTATTTATGTATTATTTGTTATATTTATGTCCTGACTTTTCCTCCAAGGAGCCTAAGGCAGCATCATGATCCTCTCCTCTCCATTTTATCCTCACAACAACCCTGTGAGGTAGGGCAGGCTGAGTGTCAGTGACTGGCCCAGTCACCCAGTGAGCTTCATGGCCGAGTGGGGACTTAAATCCAGTCCCAGTCCAACACTCTAACCACTACACCACATTGGCTTTCCATCTCTATAGCAAGGCAGATTAATAGCATATGTAAAAATAACATGTACAATATATTCATGAACATTTGCAGAAACAGCTTGTACACTGCATAAAGAAGGGGAATTATCCTCTCACATTTAGATGTATCAATTGGCACTACTAGTCTTGTTTCTAAAAAAATAAAATAAAAAATAAACCAACCAACTGTGAAATATTAAATTCTTGCTACTTAATTTGAAATCATAGATGCACAAAATCAAAGAGGTAGATGGAGCAAGGCCTTCAGAAGCAGGTGCTTCTGGGAGATTTACTGGAATCAGAGTTCCCTGCCCCTGCCATTCATGTTGCCTGTAAGCCAGTAAATCTGCGCCTGACTTGAAGTCATGATATCTTTGGTGTCAGTGCACAGGAACACAGACGTAGTCACACAGGGGGTGCCACCATATTATGTAACTTGGCCATATATATATATATATATATATACTCACACACACACACACACACACACACACACAGCTGTGCATGGAAATGCAATCCTCATTAACATTGAAATTACAACACAGTCAGGGTTGTAGTCTGCACTCACAAGAATGCAGAGGACACTGCCATAGAGCTCTGACAGTGGCAGTGAGACATTTCAAATCTGGTTTGGGAACACGTTCAGATCAGAGACCTGGGGTACTAGGAATGCTGTGGGCAGTTCCATGAAACTTTTCTGCTGACAAGACTGCCTTCTGGTCTCCCCTCTGCCCCCAGTCACAAGTGGCTTGTGCTTTCTTACCAAATGTTCAGGTCCTCCAGAACAAAAGATATACAGTTTCCTAATCCTAGGCCTGGAAGCAATGTTACTAAGTGATGGTCTACAAACATTATCTGATCTATATGGCAAAACAGTTCCCCTGTGTGGCCAGGTATACCATGTAGCACTGTTTGTCATCTGGAAATTCCCAAGATGGGGAATTTCCATGACAGCTCTGGAGGTTCCCTGAGGTGTCTGTCACAGTCATGAAAAGAGTCTCCACATCATCAGGAACTTCTGTATCAAACGCAATGAGAGTTACAGCTGGGTCTGGGGAGTTACATGTTGAACTGACTCACCACATGAGTCAGTTAACATGTAGATCAGCTTCCCCAACCTGGCACCTGCCAGATGTTTTGGACCACAACTCCCATCATCTCTGAGCATTGGCAATGCTGGCTGGAGATGATAAGAATTGTAGCCCAAAACATCTGGAGGGCACCAGTTTAAGGAAGGCTGATGTAAACCATCCCAACACTTGCTTTGCATATTAACCTTATGATGTAAAGCCAGTATTTGCTATCTGCCACAGCAGGACTGGCCATTCACTAGCTGGGAAAGCAAAGGTATGCTCAAGTTGAATGTACTCTCTTTTGAATTTAATTCAAAGAATTGAAAAAAATTAAGTTTTTTCACCCCTTTTAATGCCACAAGGGTTGGCTGCACATTACTCCTGGAACAACAGCTAATCTATTATTGATCAAGAAATAATTAGTGTTTTAAGTGACTCCTGAAGGAAAAAAACCCAGAAAGGTGGAAGGGAAAAATGAACACAACCACAAGACCATGTAAGTAGCCTCTGGGGACCTCAAGGGCTGATGCTTGGCATTTCCATTGCCTGCATCACCACACTAAGCTGTCAACATATAGGCTTCACTCAGTAGCAGCCACTGAAAATATTTCATGGTATTTTCAAGAACTGAATTCAGGGAATTCCCATTTGGATTGGTACTAGGCATTACATGTCTACAGAAACCTTAAACCAATCTACTAACAGCATTTAGCAATGTGCATACAAATAACCTTCATTTCTATTCCCCCTTCCCCTTAAAAACAGTTGCTAGTCTAAATTACTACATTGTGAACACTTTCATCTTCAGTGATAATAAGAAAAATACCACAGGTATTGTGGCCACGGACCTTTTCCTACAGCAAGATGATACCTTTATATCCAATAGGGAGCTGCTGTATTATTAAAAAACACACAATAGCATTAGAACATTATTAGTTGAAAAACTGTCCTGTTTGACAGCATTTTTAAATGAGGAAAATTGTATTTTCTGTGGATTTCTCCTCTTCTAGTAGGATGGGCAGTGAGAGTGTGTGGCTGAAATTATTTTGAAGGAAATGAAGAAAAGAAGGCGTGGGTACAGGCTTTCAGCAATGCAATATGCAAAGGTTCAGTCATCCTTTACTAAATGGACAGTCTCTTGAGATAAACTGAATTCCATGGAAGGCAAAAAGAAAGGGAAAGAAAGGTGTTTGGGCAGAGGGGAGGGAAGAGAGGGAAAGGGCTTTAGAATGACACCTGTTTGTAAACAGTCTCTTTGTTCACTAGGGGAGAATTATCTCTAAATGGATTTAGGTTATACACACAAAATTTTAAAGCTTCTAACAAATCAGCATTCACTGGAGAGGTGTTCACTGCAACTCCAAATTAGTTGAGGAGATTTTCTGTAACTTGCTTGCAGTGAAGGAAGAAGACTGCCTTTTTTCAAACCAACCATTTTAATCCATTCATCAGATTTGACTTAATTAACAGAGGCAGTGAGATGAGGGGAAAGAAAGCAGACTGAAAATCAATTTCCCCCCTTTGCTTTAAAGCAAATGGCTATCTCTCCTGCTCCCTGCCTTCCATAAAGCTGATATGCTTGTACATGTTTTACACACTTGCTTCCATTTTAACCAAAGGCCAAATTCCTCCCTGACTGTGACACAGAAGTAAACCCATACGGTCTGACATTTGTGGGATTTGAGGCTGAGTGCAATCTGCGTTCTCCTCTCTCTCCAATATTAATGCAAACTGACAATAGTAGAGGCCCATGGTCATGTGACTTTAATCAGCATGGCCTTAAGTCAGAAGAACCACATTAATTATTTCAGGGGTTTCTTCAATGAGCAGAGAAACTTGTACTGAGAGCAGGAAGACATTTCTGCTCATCTTCCTGCTCTTCACAGGAAGGTGGGGCCTCGTAATGGTAGAGTTCCAGAATGGACCATCAATGAAGTTTTGCAGCATCTTCCATTACTGCAACAACCTCTTCTTATCTTCTCAAAATGGGCTGGGTACGAGCACCTCCCACCCTCTGCTTCCACCCTCACCCTTCGAACACATGGGCAAAACTTTAACTCGATGGATAGTTAACTCCCTATGATGCCTGTAAATTTATGTTGCTCCCCAGTGTGGCAAAATCCTCTGTTTTAATTATACTTTTAGGCAATAACCTCCAAACTATTAGGTAACATGTCGAACAGGTAACCGACATGAGAATAGCAAGGACAGGAAAATACTGAACACCCCCGCTTTCTCCTCTAAAAAGGCAATGGGGAAAGAAAATCCACACCTGCAGCATAATGCTGCTAAACCCAAGCAAAAACAACAAAGGATGCCCTCCACAGCTAAAGAAAGTGTCTCATACTTGCAATGCTCAGGCAGCTAAATGTAGCCACAGGAAACTATGATGATACCTTTGTATTATAAAAGGATTTTTCTCTGTTGCTGCTGTTAGGAAACAAGCTTCAGGATTCTCCCCCCCCCCGAATTATTCATCATATAGCGCATTATAAGGCTTAAAATCGGTGTACCCCACTGATAGGGGAATGCTATCTGAAAAGGAGGTGGAGCCTCCTCATACAATCATTCAACAAGGGAACAATGGCATTTTAAAAGCTAAGTTAAATGCTGTGAAGCGGAATCCATCAGAAGTAGAAATGTGTAAGTCACTAAACTGAATTCCATCCAAGCACCCTCCTTCCAGCTGTCTCACCAACCACTTTCTGCCCTGCATTCTTCTGGACTCTCACCATTCAGTGCAATCTATGCAAACCAGCGCAGCAATAGAAAGGCATCCAGCAACTTTCAAACAGAACGACAGGGGTGGGGTTGGAAAGGGAAGGCAAAGAAACGAGCTGCATGTAACAAGCTTCCTACAAGCATTTTTATTTATATTTCGAGAAACGCCCAGCCATGCCCCAGACAACAATAATCAAACAGGTATAGTAGCTGAAAAGTGCTTACCGACTTTGGACTCTTCTTTGGGGCTGGAAGTCCTGAAAAAATGGCAACAAAGGGGAAAAAAATATTATTAGCATATAATCTTCACCTTCCTTATGGAAAAAAAAACACCCTAGGTGTATCATCCGAATGTAGCCATCCGCAGAGTTATGTCAGTTTTTGCTCTAGCATCGGAGTTGCCAGTCTGTTCATATCGAATCAAAGCACAGGGGGGTGGGGGGGAAGAGAGTTGGAGAAAGGAGGGGAAAGAGAGAGAAAGAGTGTGTGGAGCTGGGAGGAGATCTATCTGCATTAGCTATGCTGACTTGTGCTGCAGCAGCCTGGAGGCTGGAGAAAGAAATTCACAGACCTCAGCGGCCTGGGAAATTGAACACTTGGATAGAATCTGAAGCGCTCTCCTGGATTAAGAGACTTAGCTTACAATTAAGCCAAGGATATTACCTTTTGATGCGACCGGCGTTGTCAAATTTATTGGACCAATCGGAATAGTAGTGGAGAAACACAATAGATAGATAGATAGATAGATAGCTCTGTTTCCAGACACTTTTTAACATGCAAGCTTCTCCCCCCAGCCCCCACCCCTTTTTCACAACAGGCTCAGGAAAGCACAGCAAAAACAAGAGAACAAAGGAGGATACGGTTTATCTGTAACCAGGGTCAGTTATAAATATGGATGCTACTGGCAAGCCCCCCAAGTTTGCTGCCAAGTCCAGTGTACATCATTATATGCAGAGATCATCGGCTAGTTGTGTTCATATGGAGTGCAGCAGATTCACAATGAACGCAACACTAAGTATTTCTGGATACAGAGAGGTGAATGGATGGCTAGGGAGCAGAGGGAGGGAGTTTTTTCTGGCATTAATGGTGATGAAAATGCAAATGAGAAAGCATTTTAAAGCTCAGTGGGGAAGCCTATAGGAGATTTTGCATTTTGGAGAGAGACCCTTAAAACTGCTGCATATCACTGTTTCTCTGACAGATGGAAAACTGTATGAGGGGTTTCTCCTTGCCACCACTTTTTGTAGCACAAAGTCCCATTGGAAATGGAGTTCATGCTTATGTGAACTGATAGATAATAAAGGAAGGCTGTGTCTCTAAGTAGATGGGTAAGAAATAAATTATTTCAGAAACCAGAGAAAAAAGAACTATGGAGCAAATTGCAGAAGTGATGTTTCAGAAATATATGCTCATATTATGTATAAAACTGCAAAGCAACTCTAATGTGTGCAATTTGCTCTCATTTTTATTTTTAAGCACTTACTCATTATGTTTTCTTTTCATTGTATTACCTCTTTAGTGATTATGGTGAAAAATGTATTCCTGACCCAACACTACACTGAGAATGAAATAACTTGTATGAATGAGGAAAAATATGTACATGAGGAAGGGCTTCTTGTCCTATGCAAGAAGTCAGATATCCACAATTAAATCATACTGCCATCTTACTATTTGATTGATCACCAGTATGCACTATGTCAGCTGATGTTCATGGATGGCCATACTTCTTAAGTTGTAGCCCATGATATCTGAATACCATTTATCAGAAACAACAGTGATGAATGCTGAATTAAAATGCCTTTTACACTCTGATACAGGTGTACTAGCAACAGTGTTCCCACAATTGTACGTTTCATGTCACCATATTAGCCACTCATCGAGATATTTGCCTACTCGTGGCCAACTCTAACCAGTAGTAGAAAACAATGTTTCAATGGCATGGGGCACTTCAAACCTAGCATTGTCTAACAGCCCCATACAAATGCTTCCTTTCCCCCTTCAGCGCTCATTTTCATTCTTTCAATTGGACTGCACCCTATAGCTGCATCAGTTTGCAGGAGTCAAGTTCTACTTAGGAACCCTGACATGTACCTTTCCATGTCGCAGATAGCTAAAAGGTAAGAAATGTGGTGGTCTACAAAGAACAAGCAAACCAGAAGCATCCCCCACGGTACAACAAAATTTACAAATCAAACAAACTTTGGTGAGACAATCTCCCGTTTCTTGCAATACCAAAACAAATGACACAAATTCCTTGGGACTACGATGGGTTGTAGTACAGTGAAACATGAAAATAGTTCAGTTTAAGTATATGAGATTCAGTTTTGCTGACAAGTGACTAAATGACCACAATATGCTAAAAAAGCTTCTAGCTGTGTTCGCACAAAACACTAGGCCAGAATTGATTAGAATCCTAGCTGATTGCTCATGAACAAGTATGATGGATCATTCCCACTTAGCTCCTCCTGCAAGCAGGAGCAGGTAAAGTAACTGGAAAGTTACTAGGGTGAAAAAGCTTAGTGTTATGTTTAAACCCAGATCCTGGCTTCTTGCTCCTCTAAGAAGCCTGAATCCATAAACTAACTTCAGACCTTGGCTTCAAACTCTGCTTTGTTGGAGGAGAGATAAGCCATGAGTCTGGGTTCGGATGCAACATTAAGCTTTTCTACCCCGATAAGTTTATTTTAGTGGCTTAGATAGTGTTCTAAGAATTCACCCTTCTGTTTCCAGGGTCATCTTACGTTGTGACCTGCTCTGAGTCTCTGGAGTAATGCAGAATAAAACACACCATCTAATAAAAATTGTGTTAACAAATTCATTGACCTGTTGGCTCTTTGTAGAGCTGCCTGAAGCAATGTAGGGAACAATCCTGGTCTTAAGAGCCTGTTTATTTTAAAGGCTGCCCCCAGCACGCCATCATGGCTTGCAGCCTGGGTCAACTTAATCTAGATCAGTCAAAATGGCTTCACCATATGCATAAAGTCACACTTGCATAATTAAACCTGATTAACATTGTGAAGAATTGTGAAGAATATTGTAAATTATTAATGCTTTCTAAAAAAGTAGTAGATTCTGAGAAGATAGTCTGTACAAATGGCTTCAGCTTTTACACATCTGTGCACGTGCTCTCTCTCTCTCTCTCTCTGCCTGTCTCTTTCTCTTGGACAGAATAGTTGTTGTAATGAGATATTCCCAAATAAATTACTAAAACTAAAAGATGGAAAATAATATTGCATTTTTTAAAGTGAACCAGGTGTTAACTTATGGCACCAGAGTTATTAAATGTTAAAATGTAGTAAACATGTAGTACTGAATAAACCTTCCCTCTTAATGTTTGCCATGACTTCCAGCTGCTACAATCCCAAAAATGATTGAAAACGGCTAGAAAAAAATGGTGGAAAATATACACAAGCTACTGCTTGGCAGGGCCTTCAAAAGCCCATGAACCTTGTGAAGGTTCTGCTTTGTGCCAGAGTTTGCTGCAGAACAAGCAATAATTGACTTTTTCACCAGAGCAAACAAATAGACCTGATACTTTTAAAAAAAATACATGCACCATAGGCAGATTACATCTAGCCAAATGTACAGTTACAAGGAGCATCCTGGAGACTACTTTCTTATTAATATTTGACTATAAAGTAGTGTTTTAAAATCAGACCATATTTACAAGTGCAATTCCAGCTGTCAAGGATCAAGCCAGGAAATAAAGATGCCGCAATCTGCATTATGTATTCTCATACAAGGAGCAGTACAAAATGTTTACTATCAGCAAACAAGAAATCACAGCTGAGGATTTCTCTATACTTTCAGATACTGGCAATATTCGCATAAGTCTTTGCAACACTAACTTTAATATTTCCCTTAAATGAGTGGACTTTATGTTTTTTATGTACGCTGGTTGAAGCATTTCTCAATGAAACAGAGAGAGAGAGAGAGAGAGAGAGAGAGAAATAGATCAGATTAACAACAGCAGCAGCACCACTGAGGGTGAAATAGGTTTCACAAAATAATTAGCCAAACTGACTAAAGGTCAGAAGGTCAAAGATAGTCAAAGCAAAGAAGTATCATGGTCCATCTCAAAGAAAAGTGAATTTCAAAGATCACAGCTTCATCTTTGGGGGTGTAAATACCCCAGAGAGGTTTTCACGAACACACAGCAATATTATAACTGCATGGAGAATTACTTACAGAGGAAGAGTGAAGCTAACAATCCACCTGCCATCAATCATAATCTTTGATGAGACACAACCGTTTACCAAGAGGTGACTTACTTTGACATTTGTGACAAGTTGGTCATCTCTAAGTCCAAAAAATCTTACATTCCCCTCCTTCACCAATCTTGACCAAATGTGGATGTATGGTAAAATGTTCACCACCACTTGACAGGATGTTACGAATGTCCAGCTTGCAAAGTGATTACGTGCACACCATGTTAAGTTACCACTTGTTGGATGGTTGTATTCACCTTTTGTCGAAGCTGGTCTGTAACGTGAGCAGCAGGGAAGCCCAGTACAAACAGAAAGGACAGCAGGAGTATTATGAACAAGAAGGTTCCTAATAACCACAAGTGAAACTGGCAGAGACTCCTGAAAGGAGTCTGGTGGTAGAGAAATTTGGAAGAAAAACAGGAAGTAGACAGAAGTAGTTGGAGCTATGACTGGAAATGGAGATATGTGGCATAGTGAATCATCTGAATGTGAAACAGCGCCTTCTACAGGACAGGAAGATCCACAGCCAATAATTCTAAACAAATTCAAGCTCATCACAAAGAGAGATGCTATATTCCTTTCAGGTGCTATTGTTATAAACAGTCAATGTTTAATGAAAGCTAACAATTATTATCTTCACAAAAGGGAATTTATACTCAAGACTAATTTCATATTCCTAACAGTTAAAGCAACAGTGTATATGAATAGTTCCTCTAAAATGAAGGAAACTGAGCATTTAAATTAAACTAATTATCACTAAGATTATCAAAAACATCTGAACCAAAACATTCTTCTCATCGTTCAATGCTCCTTAAAGCTGTGTTTATAACCAGCTTCTTCTACTTCACGAACAACAGTTTGGGAAAAAGAATAATAATGCACTATTAAGCAATCCTTGTATAACTTCTACTGTTTTATAATGACTTGGAGGTTAACTGTACTACGAAAAAAAACCTACCAATGATGGAATTTCTTGCTATATTAATAAATTCTCTTTACACAACATTTATGCTGATCTACTAAAAAGGAAATTTATTCTCTTTTAAAATAGATGGTCAGTGCATAGATTCATGAATCATACTGGCAGCTACTAAGATACCCTTGGAGCATGAACCAATATAATAGTCTAAAGTAATCACCAAAAATTAAGCTCATTAACCACTTGAATTTGTGACTGTTTCCTTTGTACTCTATGATGCTCCCTTTTCTGATATTTACACACAACTACTGAACCATGAGAGCTGAGGGACCTATGGATTGGCAGATCGAGATTGCAAAATAAGAGGCAAATGGTGCTGGCATTCCCAAAGCACTGTGTCCACAGGGCCATGCCCCAGTGGCTGCGAGGCTCTTGTTGCCTCCCTCACCTATCTGGACACCCTCACTCGTGTGGGTCATGGCCCTTCTGGATCTCAATGTCTGGTAATGCATTTTGGATATTCTAAAATGACTGCCACCTTTGGAGTATGGAAGCCATGCAGCTCCCATCCAGAAGTGCCACTACTGCCTGCTTGGGAACAGATGCCAGGGAGTAAGTAGAGTGACAGGGAAGGGAAAGCGGAGTGGGGAAGGAGTGAAAGCAGAGCAACTGGGAGAAGAACAGGGGGAGAAGAATGGAGTAACCAGGGAGGCAGTGGGTGCATGTGTGAAGGGGGAGAAAGTGGAGTGCCAAAGAAGCCACAATGGAATACTAGAGAGAGAATGGGGTATGCACACAGGAGAAGGTACGTGGACAGTCTTAATTCTAAAGTAATTAATGTAATTTTTATATGGGGAAAACCCCATCCCAAACCCATATCAAATCACAGATCATATCCGCCTCCATGGCTTGAATACAATCATGGATCCAGTGCTTTCCACTGCCACCATGGCACAAAAACACAGGTCTGAGTTTTACATGTGATCCCCCCTCCAAACCACCAGCAATTCATAGGTCACTTCTGTGTCCAGATATGTGTTCTTTGATTTGATGGTGACTTTATTGCTGGGTCCAGTAAAAATCTTGAAGATCCATGAGGATCTTTGAATCCATTTTTTGAGTCAGGACAGGAAGGCCTGGCATGCTATGGTCCATGGGGTCATGAAGAGTTGGACACGACTTAACGACTGAACAACAAGTGCTGGTAAGCATCAGGTCTGTGGTTTTATAGACAACAATGAAAACTTTAACCCAGGGATCCACAACCTGGCACCTGCCAGGACCCCCAAGTGCACCCACCAAACCCCTATTGTACTCCCCTCACCCCCACTGTTGCTTCTGCTCCTGTCATGCTCATAAGCAAGGAAGTAGGAAGGCGGCAGATGGGGAGATTTATCTCCCAGTTGGCCAACTTCCCGCTTCCTTGCTGCAGAGTTGAGTGTGGCGGGAAGCAGAAGAAGAGGCAGAAGCAGCAGAGGGGTAAGTGTGGTGGAATGACGGTAGTGGGGGAAGGAAACCCCAAGCATGTATGTGTGTGTGTGCATATGTGTGCACACGTGCATGCGTGTATGTAACCATCTGGAAGGAGAGGCAGCACCCATAGCACTTTCTCAAAACTTCAATTGCCTAGGGGACTAAAAAGGTTGAGGACCCCTTTAACAGAATATGGGTATGTTCTAAGTTAAGGGATGCCTTGTATCATCCCTGGGACTCTGGAATAGTGGATTTAAAGAAGGGCATCCATCTTACTGTACACAAATGGACATTAGAAATGGAAAACAAACTTCTCACCATGTGGAAGGGGAGCTAACATAAGCTTCCTGTTACTTAGCAAATGCACATCAATAAGTTTGACTTTCAAGTGCAAAACAAGGAGCTCTTAATTATTAACACTAATGGCCAATAATGTTCTTTGGTGAAGAAGACACGAGGATGCTAAACTAACTCTGCATAAAATGCTGCCAACAAAATTTTAATAAAAGATTCGATTAATAAAGCCTCATTCAAGGACTTTATGAAAGTTAAACATCCCTAGGATTTGTTTTTAAAAAGTGGGGGGGAGAGTCAGAAAGTCTTCATGTATTGATGTTTTGAAAAAAATGTTTACGCAAGCAAATTCTTTACAAGCATCCTTAAAACAACAACAACACGCATACAGCATCACTTGTGAAGTCCAGTGACGGTATTTGCTTTGTCAAGAAATTGCAGGCAGAGGTTGATTATCCTAATTCATCTGAACACACCGCAAAATAAGCTTGTAATACATCTCACAAATGATAATGCATGCTTCCCCACCCCCCACCGACTACTCAGAAATCATCTGTGAAAAAAAGTGATGTATGAAACTGATCTCAAGTTCCCCAGATAGAGTAAGGTCTAAACATTTAAAGGTACAGTCCTACATATGTTAAGACTGAAAAAAGTCCTACAGCTCTCAGCGTTCCCCAGCTGAAATGGCTAGCTGGGGAATGCTGGGAGTTGTGGGACTTTTTTCTGTCTAAACATGCATAGGACTGTGCCAGAAGTCTCTGCTTTGTTAAGCCCACCAATGATAAGGGAAACTAAAAGCCAGGAAAGAACTTGCAGAAAATTAGGGATTTTTGACTCATCTCTGGGCCCAATTACAAATTCAAATATCCTAAGATAAATGGAACAACAACCTCTGAACTCACCTAAACTTTTGATTTTTTTTACATGTTCAAGGGGTGGAATCATCAGTGTTGACGTGGGTTGAGAGGGTGAACAACTTCTAGCCAGGACAAATTTCGAGACTAAATTTTGAGATAAGTGATTACATAAAACAGGAGAATCATCATTTTTGCTGTGTGCAATTCCCATTACACAGAGAAAGATCAAGGTAATTTACAAGTGTGGCCAAAACATCTTTCAATTCCTTGTGGATTCCTGTCTGTTGATTTCAGTTGTATCCATATTTGTGCACTCAGATTCATTTTTCTCACTCACCAGGTACAAACAGCAAAGTTAAGTAGAATAAGAGCAGCCACAGCAGAACTGAATTCTATACCTGAATCCATGGATTTGTACCTGGTACTTCACTGATTCATTGCTTTATACAAATTCTTGGTTGGACTCAAATGGGATGTAAGCATATTGTTCAACATTTCACAAGTGAAAATAAAAGTAGCAGCAAACAAGGTTCACTGCCCGAGGCCTCACCCACCAATAGTGCATTTTGCTAAAGGACTCCTCTGTCTACGGCAAGGGTGGGGAACCTCTTTCAGCCCAAGGGCAGAATTCACTTTAGGAGAAGCTCGTGGGGGCTACATTCCAGTGATGGGCAGAGCCAAAGAGAAAGGGGCAGGGCAAAATAACAAAAATACCAGCATATTTTAGTTTAGAGCTCTTACATTTAATAACTAATCCATAGGAGATCCATTTCAACCTTTTAGAATGGGGAAAAAAACATGAAAAAGCTGAAAAACCACCAAATGATTGGGAGTCAGCGGAAAGGGGGCATGGCTGTCTGGGGAAACCCAGACAGCTGGATTTGGCCTGTGGGCCTAGGGTTTTCCACCCCTGGTCTACTGTATGCTGTGTTCATTTACTCTGCAACAGCCTGTCCTCCACTGCTTAAAAAGCCAGGACTGCATTTGTCCCTGGATTTAAAATATACAACTAGAAAAGCAAGATTGTCCTACAATATATTATTGGTGTTCAAGATATACTTCAGGAGCGACAGTGTGTGAAATGGCAGGCTGTGCACTGCATGGTATCTTAGCATTCCTTCCGTCCCTAACTCTGCTATTAGAGTTTAATTATTAGAGGCCAAGGGTGAGGGCTGCTGAACCCTGAAGAATGGCAAGCCAATCATACTGACATTATTAATAAGGCTTCCCCAAAAGGCAACACTTAAGAGGACAAAACAACAATGGTTTACCAGTTGGCTTGTATGATATAAACAGCATTCGGTTTCCAATGGTGGCCATTCTCTAACCAGGGCATAAGCCCTTTCCTGCTGTTTGCCCACCACATCTGGTAATTAGAAATATGTTGCCTCATGACATGAGGGTTCAATTAGCTATTATGGCTGATAGCCTTTGATATATCTATACACCATTCATTTGATTTATCTTTAAAAAAAAAAAAAACACCATCTAACCTTGGGGGCATCACTATATCTTAGGGTAGAGAATACCATAAGTTATACACTGTATGAAGAAATATTGTCTTGTGTCTCCAGAACCTGCTGCCAGACTATTCACTCGGTAACTTCTGATTTCTGATTATTATCAGAGGGAGAAGAGAATTTCTCTCTATCTATTCTAACAATGCCTTTTTCCATGATATCTGTACAAATCTTAAGATTTGTATTAATGAAGCCAACATAAACAGCAGCAAGCAAGCAAGCAAGCAAGCAAAAGCAAATACCCTATTTGCAGAAAGAGAACATACCACTGGGGTGGGGGAAAAGAACTAAACAAAAATGTTCCAGGAACATTGTCAGTTGAATTCAAGAAGAATTGTCAACTGCTGAGATATTGCCTAGCCATTCTGAAAAGCAAGAATTTTTGCTCACAAGACATTCGAGTCTTGCCAAGCCAAGGGACTATTATTCCATTCAGTTATTCAATGAGACATACTAACAAAGCTATTTCCTTGAAATCTAGGCATATAATCCATCCTAGAAGTGTTGATTGTTTATGAGGATGCTTAATCAATCACTCAGCTGCAGCCATTTTGACAAAACTCAGGTGTGGTCTCACTATTTCATACTTCCCAAGTTATGCACTGAAGCCACTTGAGCTGAGCATGACATGGCAATCTGCTTTTAGCAAGGCAGAATAAAATACAGCTGTTCTCTTAGCTGAGACAATCTAATATCTGCTTGATTTACTGATGTGGAAGGAATAGCTGGGAGAATAGAGAATCTCATCTCTAGTTAAATCTGCCTTGTTGAATGCACAATATAAGGTTCTGCTGTGCCACCTTGTGTTATATCACATCTGATATAAAACACCAGTACATGACTAGAGCTTGTAATACATGAGATTAGTATTCTAAATAATAAACACAGACCATTATATGTGTGTATGTGTGTGTGTATGTATATGTATGTGTGTGTGTGTGTGTGTGTGTGTGTGTATATATATATATATATATATATATATATATATAAAATTAAAACAATACAAAAGGCCCCATTAGCTTTAGCCCTATTAGCCCAGTTTCACAGCATTAACGATGACTTAATTAAAACTACATCATACTTACCACTAAGTACCTAAGTAACAAAAGAGTCTTGCAGCAGTTTAAAGACTATCCGATTTATTGTAGCATAAGCCTTTGTGGACTACAGCCCATTTCATCAGATACATCTGATGGACTCTGGTGTATGGTAACCACAATAAATCTGCTAGTCTTTAAGGTGCCACCATACTCTGTTACTTAGACTGACACAGCTACCCTTTTTCCTTACCAACAGAAACGGCCTCAGTTTCAGACATCACTTCTTTACCCATTCATCTCAAGGGTCTATGCCATAGACTCTACAGAACCATCTGATCCATTTCTCAGCAAACATTTCTATCCTGTTTTCAATGACTTTTAACTAATGAACCACCACCACAACCATCCAACAGCTGTATTTCTGAATTTTGCACATGTTGCACAACAACAGTCTTATGCAAATGCAAGAGAATTTATTTCAATCATGTTCCCTGCAGGCTAAAATTATTTTTACATCTCAATTATACTAATTGCCTATTTGCTTAATTTTCTACAACAGCCTCCCCTGTATTCCATCAGACTTTATACCATTCATACAAGATTAGGAAATAGTGCAAGTTATTTGAAATTTTAAAAATATATAAATAAATGGAGAGTTTGTAAGAATATACCAAGCGACAAATTGTCTTTTGTTTTAGCAGTGGTGATCGGATCACATAAGCATCTTGTTAAATGTTGATAGTATTTATATTTGCCCCATTTTGGTGAGTGAACAGAAACAGGTTTATGTTTATAATCTTCTCTTCACCAGCACAAAGTGTTGGTGTTGGATAGCAGTGGGTGATTAATGCTGCTACAGTTGACAATGCGTCCATTAAGCATAGATAAGCTCCTGCAAGTCACATCATTTCTGATTATCTGATGTTTCATGGAAAGGAAGATTTCTTGGGGGGTCGGTAGAAGAATGGGAAAAGTGGAACTGGGGTCTGCTTCAAACACTACAGAAAGCATTTCTACCAAAGAATTGGTATGCAACCCACAGGCATGTATATGCAGCAAATTCAGAGCTGAGCTGAAATGGCCCTGCCAACTTTACCATCCTGTTTTGCAGGCTGCAAAGCTGAGAAAGGTGATTTTGGGGAAGTATAAACAGAGAAAGCTGATTGGTGGGCATCATTTGCTCCCCATAAGACTACAGAGTGAGGGCAGGAAGCATTGTCCTCATTCTGATTTGGCTTCAGGATGATGATGACACTTGTTCAGTGCCCAGGAATTTCAGGTGAAATAACAAAAAACAATCCATTGTCATGATGGTGATCCAGAGCTGCTGTTGACAGAAGCACAATACTGGCAACAGTTAAAAAAAACCCCAAAACAAATAAGAAACATGGGTAGTTATGAAACATTTGAAGTGGAAAAGCTTCTATTTGGCTCTGCTCTGCTCTAAGCAAAATGCAGGCATGTGCATTCATCACATGTGATGATGTGAGTCAGACAACAATTCCTAGAAGAGCTTTCTGTAATTTTTATTGACTTTTTAACACAAGACAATCAACAAGAAAGTCAATAAAGGCAACTAAAAACATTAAAGAAAAAAGAAGGAATGTGTGTTGGTCCTAATACTCACTAAATGCATACAGGCTGTTTAAATATTTAAATTGTTCTTCTGTTATTCCAATCCATCAAGCACTGCTCCTGCAAGGATACTGTAAGAACAGTTTTCAAACCAAATAAGGGACCATTTGTTAAATGTGCAGGAGGAATAGTATGGCAAATTTACTTGATCACCTATATAGTAGAATATATAGAAGCTATGGATCCCTAAAAGGGTCAAATTTAGCTTGCAAACAAGCTACATTTGACTTTCCCAGTGCTCCATAGTGCTAGAGATAGCATTTTTCCCCCTAAATAGTTTATTGGGGGGGGGGGGCAGGGGGCAGCAAAGGATGGCAGGGCCACACCAGGGGGAGGTGAGAGGGTGCATGTGGCCCATGGACTGTGTGTTGCCCACCCCTGTTCTAAACTAATAAAAGCTTGGGACACAGGGTCATAGAGGCAACTCATATGTGGAAGAGAGGTGTAAGGTAGACAGGAGCAGGATACCAAAAGGTTTGAAGAAAGAGAATCTAAGACACTTCGCAGATTAAGAAGCTATTTCTAATTTGTCATTCAAGAAGAGATGTACAGGGAGAAAACAGATTAACCAAAGACTGAAATGGAAAAGCAGTAAGAGATCCAGCTCCAGGCTTAAGGGGTTCTTGTCTGGTGGACACACCCCTATATCAGTGGGCCCCTCCGATGTGGGTGAGTCCTAGCAAGTTTACCTTGCAGTGGTGGGCAGAAACAGCCTTTTCAACCCAAGCTGTGTCTAGGAGGCACCATTTTAATTTCCTACTGTGCCTCTGATATAGGTCTGTTTTAGAACATTGTGGGAAATGGAGTAATGGGGCACTCTGGGAAAGTAAAATAGTGGCTCCACATCCAGTGTTGTTGGTGGGGAATGCATTTTGTTGTTGTTTATTCAGTCAGTCGCTTCCGACTCTTCGTGACTTCATGGACCAGCCCACGCCAGAGCTTCCTGTCGGCTGTCGCCACCCCCAGCTCCCCCAAGGTCGAGTCCGTCACCTCCAGAATATCATCCATCCATCTTGCCCTTGGCCGGCCCCTCTTTCTTTTGCCTTCCACTTTCCCTAGAATCAGCATCTTCTCCAGGGTATCCTGTCTTCTCATTACGTGGCCAAGGGGAATGCATTATAGGGATGCATGTTTCCCTGGTGAACCTAACATACAGCCTAGGCAAACTTGGCTACACCGAGAAGGTAAGATACAGGAAAGAAGCCAAGGAAGCAGGAAATAGCTGTAAGGCTTTCCACATTTTCTCCAAATGAGTCAAAGCACAGGCATAAGCAAATACCTACCACAACAGAAATCACGTGGCCATAATCTTACAATCTTCTTAGTAACACACCCTGAATCCTTTTCCTTTTGTCCTAGCAAAAGTTACAACCATTTAAAATGTTCTGGCAGACAGAAAGTTATGTGGTATGATTCTGCTGCCTCCATTTCTTCAGAATCAACTTGCCAGCAAATACATAATTGCAACGCCAATTATGGAAGTTTCACATCATTATAAAATAAACTAAAATCCAGATATAATGCTATAACACCAGTGAGCCTGGGCATGGTACTTTTTTCATGGCTCCATCATCAGGCAGCAAATAACACTTCTAACAGAAGTGAAACCATTTTTTTCTGTGAAAGACTGCCCTTAAAGGTGATCAGAGACATCTGCTGTCCTTGGATGCAACTCAACACCAAGCAAAACAGAAACACAAAGATGGTGGTGAGATACAGCACTCTTCCTCCAAATTGGCCTGGTTTGAACCATCAAATCCTGGGTTAATAAGCCATGGTATGCATGAGCTTTGGATGAGTGGGAAAGCAAGCCAGGAAGCCACAGCTAATCATAGCTTCCTGTTACATCCAAAGCAAGAAACTATGGTTAACAGCTTGCAGACAAGCCAGTATATGAAGCTGTGGTTTAAATATGGTTCCCAAATCCTGATTTGTTTAGAAGCCAGTAATTATAGTTCCTGGTTCAGTCATAATGGGAAGCTATGGTTAACTGCAGCTTCCTGACTTGAATGCTTGCTTGTGTGAATGGAGGAACCAAGGAGTTGTTCCAACCGCTTGGAACACAAACACAACAAAGAGGTTGTGTGCTGGTGCATGAAGCTCACACATATCCTGTACCCACTAGCTTATTAAAGTTTACAGCCCTATTCTGACCCAGGTTGTAGTAGTCAGTCAACAGTGTTGCCTTCAGTTAAGTAAACCAAGCCCTGGGATAGAAGTATCCTCTACATTCCAATATGCTGATGCACACGGAAAATACCACGTTTACATTTGTGGCATGCGTACAACATCCTATTCGTATAGTGCTCCATGTTGGGTTGCACTGTTGCTGAGATGGGATATAGTATGCAAGTTATATTTCATCAGAAATGTGAAAGCATCCATAGCAACTTGAGTGCAGAATCAGAAGTTAAACAAGAAAAGGTCTGATGAATAAGTATCCTTGAGTCACGTTGAAGTTTAGCGAGCACTGACAGCAGCCTATAATATCTGAGCCATCAAACCCATAATATATAGTGATTTTGTGCTCAGGTGGCTTTAATGTTATTGCTTTTCTTATCATTTTTGTTTTGCTCTTCTTAACTTTTCAGCCACATTTATAATTGTTCATTTCTTCCATACCAGGGTGCTTTGTTCAATTGCCCAATTCATAAATTACAACATAGATGCGACAGGTACTTCAAAATGATATTACATGGTCAATGTCTTTTTGAAGCGATGATCTCTGTGGTCCAATAAATTTCTGCCATACATTTCAAACCCTCAGTTTTGCGGGGCCGCATGGCTAAAATCAGGCAAACATAGGAAATTGCTTTATATAAAACAGCACCCACACAGTTCTGCTTATTGTAACCTGTGCTATGAATCAAACCTTATTTTATGAGTAACTTTGAGACAGCACAGATGATAGTATTGCAGGTTACAGAATGGTATGTTTTGTGCTGATTTTTCCTCCTTCATTCACCACCTTCCTGTCCCTTAACCTAGTAGCAGCTACAAGGGTCTGTTGGCCTAAGTGATCTAATTATCAGAAGTCAGAGCTCCAAATATTTTACAGACTGTTCTCTCCTTGGCTATATGCCTTGCATTTCAACAATTAGGCATCATTGTCAAGGGTACACCAGTGGCTTGAAGCTGACTGAGTGTTTCGCATATATTATGCATCTCTTTCTGATATTTTTCTGCCTGATTAGTAACCACTGCTGACAAACCCTTTGGACAACTCCAAGCAGCCGCTTTTTGTGCCAGGGTGGGGAATGCTGCTGAAGCCAGATTGAACACAAACTTGCATGTTAATAAACCAATGTCTGACAGCAAAGCTTCTCCCTAGCACTCTCTTCAGTGGACACCAGAGGGAGAAGGAGGGAAAGGCAACCAGCAGAATGAGCTCCTTCAAGAGAGGCAGGGAAACAGTTTGATTATAAACTAGGAGCCAAATGCACTTCCTGGAAACAAAAGAAAAATTATAAATAGTGACACATGAATTAGGGACCTATGCCTATGCTAAAAGAACAGGCAAAAGGACAAGGTAAAGGAGATGGAGAAGAGAAAAGGGTTCCTGTAACTTAAACAGTTGTGTAGAACAGGGAATTTCAGTAGGTGAAGGTCTTCTCACTCCTACAGGACACAGCTGTATCGGTCAAAGTGTTCCTTTTCTACATAACCAATAAAAGGTACAAAAACTCTGTTCGTTTTACTTCTGGTGATCTGGTTACTCAAGGTAAGGTAAAGTTAATAAAGGAAGTCTAAGAATTGAAGCATGACATTAACATTTTGGGTGTATTGTGTGTGTGTGTGTGTGTGTGTGTGTGTATAATATTTAAAATAGAAATTGCATATCTAATGGTCTATTTTTCTAGTTAGCACTGGTTCAACAAGCATGGTGGTACTATGCTGCACCATTTTCTCGACACCCCCTCTCTCCATCCAATGGACCATGCTGTCTTTTTTGCCTGCCCTCATATGGAAACAGTAATACAGACAACAAGGAGGAAGGCACTTTAGCTATTCATAAAATCTGCCATGATATACCCTTCCCCATTTTGGAGCTGGGTCATCATAAGGGAACTTTTGTCCTTAGTTTTCCAGGCATAAAAGTGCCCCCATACAGTATACGGAGAAGTTACTGCATCATCAAAAATTCTAGAAAACTGAAATGGGGCAGGTCATTAGTGCTGCTCTTTAAATCTAGCATTGTGAGTTGTCAGTAAGGCCTTTACTGTGCAGGCCAGTTCTGAAATCTTTGAGCTATTCAGGTATCTGGCAACCCAAGTTATACACTGTGCATGCAAGGTGTGGAATCACCTATGGCAGAACCCTGGCAACAAGCAACAAGCCACCTGACATCCCCGAGTGGTCCCCACCATAGGTAGAGAAACAGTTCAACAGGCAAATGCAAACACAGGGAAGGGAAGATGTAAGAAAATAGCAGCAAGTGTGATAACAGGCTTCTTGCCTTGGTGCTGGGGAAAAGTGAAATGGTTGGACAGATTCCCTAAAGAGGGATGGAGCCAACCCAAAGGAGAAGGAAAATTTTAAGTGCCCAAATTTCTAAGAGTTGGCCAGAAAGCATGGCTAGTGTGGGAACATGGTAACTGATTCTGAGGCTTCAGAGTTTCTTCCAGGCAGGTTCCAGGTATGCATGTTGTGGCACAGTCAGATGTAGCTCAGGGACCGGTGGCCCTTCCTTCTCCCAGATAAGTGCTGGAACACAAACTGGGTAGAAAATGTAGCAACTTTGTAGTGGAAGTAGAAAGGTGAGCATGGCAACTGAGGCAAGGTCATAGCAATTTCATTCCTATGATTCTGCAAAAGGATGATCAACTGAAATGGTACCGAAGGTTAAGACAGAAATGAGACTCAATGAAAATTCAGCTGACTCACCATTTCAGTTTCTCATTAAAGCTAGATACCTTAAGTTCCTGATCAGACCATCTCATAATATTCAGGTTACAAGATGAGGAAGTTCCATAAATGCCAACTATGCCTCTAATAAAAACATGAGCTCCATATGGTGTTTGCTATGGTATTTCTGGAAAGATTAATACTATATGCCATTTTCTTTTCTCAAAGCAGTGGTACAGACACATAAAAATCAAACACCAGGCTTAACCCAAAATAAAGTTAAAATATATCACAGACATATTTTTGTTATATTTTTACAGTGGTATTTAGAAGACTATTAAAATTAAAAGCCAACAGTTATCCATTTTCAGTCAATTCAGGTGGCTGTGTGTATTTAAACATGTCTGTTTTAGGTAAGTTTTGCTGCTTGGTATTAGATAAAAAGTTAAACACTTCAGACCTACCTCCTCGCTGCACAAGCAATGTCACTTCACTTCCTTTAGGACATTCGATCAGCATATCCACAACTTGGTTGTGAGTGAGATTCTGCACATTCTTCTTATTGACTTCAACAATGAGATCCCCTTCTTTTAGGCCTCGGCATCTTGGACTGTCAACAATTTGCTTCACTCTCTGTCCTCCACCCCCAGGACTGTCTGCTATAGTAAAGCCAAAGCCCATGGGCCCTTTAATTATATGTACTGTTATGAGTTCAGGTTGCGTTGCTATAGAAGAAGCCAAAGAGACGGTGTCGTTAGGGTAGCCATGGGATCCGTTTGAAGAAACCTCTGCAGGACTGCTAGGCCTTGGCTCCTTCGTGCCATTTACTTTTCCCGTTTTACTACTGTGGCTTGCTGGAGAGTCGTAGTTTTCCTGCCCATTCACAATGATCGGCTCTTTATCCAAAATGGCCACAGATGTCACCAGGCTTGTGTTGGGATCATCTGGGTCAAAAGGCAGAGGATAGCCTCGGCACAGTTCTAGGTCCACGCTGGCACCGATGGGAATGGACTGGAAGATTTTGACAACTTGAGCATGCGTGTGGCCCAGTACACAAGTATCATTCACACTGACAATCACGTCCCCTACGAAACAAATTGTGGAAAGCTCTGTAAGTTTACACAATCCAGCCTGTTTTTTCAGCATGTCATGGTACATTTAAAAAACAAAACAAAAACAACCTTACCAAATATCTACTGTTGAAAAGTTTTGGTTGTCAGTTAAAGATTTCTCCAAATCTTTCAGTGTCCTCTGTTTAGGAACCTAATTTGCTACTGAACAACATACAGAGCTACTATACTCATGCAATACAGACATACTTAAAGTCAGGATCCAAAGACCTACTTTACACTCAGCAAAGGCATACCCTGTAGGTTATTTTAAAACCTTTCCTTCTTTGAGCAGCAAACACATACATACCCCTTGCCATATCACAAGCTATGCTGGAAAGCTCTCTGTTTCAAAACTTGTTTTTGCCTTGTATCATGGGGTGAGCTGCTGCCTAAGAATCACATGCCCAAATCCCTTGGGCATGCAGAAACAGTTGCATGTTTCTAGGGATCCTACACACATACACACACACACACACACACACACACACACTGAATAAATCAAAAACAGAGTATGAACATTTTGCATTTAACAATAATTGCCATTCTGCTCTCATATGACTACATTTACATCCCACCGTACACCTGATTCATGAAGATAAATACAATAGGAGAAGCAAATGAAGACCAAATCAGGATTTTGTATAAATGGCAACTAAGCCAGTGTGGTCTAGTGGAGAGAATTTGGGGACTGGATCTGAGTTCAGTCTGGCAGTGCTGGAATGATTGGATCACCAATGCTAGGTTACTTCTTTGAATCCTCAATCTCTCATCAATTAAGTGGGAATAATAACAGCACACCACACAAAATGGAGGTGAGGCTGTGAAACAGTGACAGTAAAATGACTTCGAGATGGAAATCACCACATATCCCCACAGTAATAGACTATTATGGAAGACATGCTCTTGCAGAGACCATTAAGAGAGCGACCCTATGCCCACCAGAACCCGGTCCCCCTCACAGCTGACGTGGAGAGAAGTGCACCAGCTGCCTCTCCACACTTGGAAAACGGAGCATGGAGATGAGGAAAAGGGGGCATTCCGAGGGTGGGGAGGGGACTGGGGCAGCTGCCTTGTACCGTTTCCTATGGCCGCCCCAGACCCCTTCTCCCCCTCTGAGGTGCCGCTGCTCGATGGCCAAAATCACCTGTCTAGCAGAAATGCAGGGTGGTTGGAGCATGGAGGTGTCGCTCTCCTCCCGCCCTGCATTGAATACTTCACAACCTCCAAGTTTGGTGGCTGCCAACTGTCTGGACAGGATAACCCTAAAATGATCAAACAATTGAGAATAAATTCCTTCAAAAGAATGTGGAATGTCTTCTTAATTACCGAAACAGACTGGTTGGACTTCAGCAGAACTGACATATTTGCTATTCAATGATACAGATCAGAAATTCTTCATTAAAAACAATGTTTTGACTATTTGTTTCAGTTGTTTTAATTGTATCTCAGCAATAGATTTGTTAGATTTATTTGTAATTTTAGCGACAATGAGTTTGCAAGAGTTTGCAAGAAGTATGTTGTAGTTTGATATCCATAACCATACTTTGCCTGCTGGGCTATATAAATTACTAACAGGAGTTAAGCAAACACATGGCTATATAGTACCACCATGGACAGTCACAGACTTCTTCATCAGGAGGGCTTTAAACTGAATCCTACAGGGAAGGGAGATGTAAAGTTGGGGGTAACAATGGAGGAAGGCTCATGCACCGCAATGGAGAGAACAGCTCTAATAGTGCCCAATAACAGTCTTCAGAAACATGTAGGAAGAAAGCCAGACATGGTCTTCGATGTCTATATACTAATGCCCAGAGTATGGGAAACAAACAGAATGAACTGGAACACTTCATACAAGAGGGAAATTATGACTTGATAGGTGTAACTGAGACTTGGTGGGATGACTCTTTTGACTGGAATACAGCAATTGAAGGATATAACTTGTTCAAAAAGAACAGGAGGATCAGAAAGGGAGGCGGGGTTGCACTGTATGTGAAAAATGCATATCTCTGCACAGAAATACAGGAGGATGAGCTTGGTAGCCCCATCGAGAGCATCTGGATTAAAATAAATGGAGCAAAGAATAAAAGGAACATGGTGGTCAGAGTCTACTACCAGCCACCCAATCAAGGAGAAGACGAAGATGAAACTTTTGAAAAGCAAATAGCCAATGTTTCAAGGAAGCATGATGTAGTAGTAATGGGGGACTTCAATTTCCCCGATACTTGTTGGGAGACAAATTCTGCAAAACATGGCTCCACCAGGAAATTCGTGACTTGTGTGGCAGGTAACTTCCTCCTACAGAAAGTAAAGGAAGGAACTAGAAGATCAGCTATCCTTGACTTGATCCTAACCAACAGAGATGGCTTAGTGGATAAAGTAGCAGTTACAGGAACTCTAGGGGAAAGCGACCATATTATACTTGAGTTCTTGGTTCTAAAGTAAGCAAAAGCCGAGTGTAGTCAAACACATACCCTGGATTTTAGGAAAGGTGATTTTAATAAACTCAGAACAATGATAAGTAAGGCCCCATGGAAAGCAACTCTAACGAGAAAAGGAATCCAAGATGGGTGGGAGCATTTAAAAAAGGAAATTCTCAAGGCACAATTACAAACAATTCCAACAAGAAGAAAAGGTAGAAGACAACAGAAGAAGAAGCCAATGTGGCTTCACAACAAGCTTAGAGATGACCTGAAAACAAAAAAGCACACATATAGGAAGTGGAAAGAAGGCCAAGTAACAAAGGAAGAGTACAGGCAGGGAGCACAGAATTGCAGGGATGGCATCAGGAAGGCTAAAGCTGAGAACGAGCTGAGGTTAGCGAGGGATGCTAAAAACAACAAAAAGGCTTTCTTGAGCTACGTGCATAGTAAAAGACAGAGGAAAGAAATGGTGATTCAGCTATTAAATAAGGATGGCAAAACGATAACAGATGACAAAGAAAAGGCAGAAGTGCTCAATTCCTACTTTGGCTCAGTCTTCTCCCAAAAGAGGGTCTATGACCCCCCTGGCAAAGGCGAAGTCCAGGCTGAAGGGGCAGGATTGCAGCTTGAGATTGATAGGCATATGGTCAAGGAACACCTAATTACTTTGAATGAGTTCAGATCTCCAGGGCCAGATGAACTGCATCCTAGAGTAATAAAGGAACTGGCAGAAGAACTCTCAGAACCACTGTCTATTATCTCTGAGCAATCATGGAGGACGGGTGAAGTGCCAGATGACTGGAGGAGGGCTAATGTTGTCCCTATCTTCAAAAAGGGTAAAAAGGAGGAACCTGGGAAATACAGTCCAGTCAGTCTGACATGAATCCCTGGAAAAAGTCTGGAGCAGATTATCAAGCAATCCATCTGTAAACACCTTGAAAACAATGCAGTGATTACTCAAAGCCAACATGGATTTGTCAAGAACAAATCCTGCCAGATGAATCTGATCTCATTTTTTGATCAAGTAACCTCCCTTGTGGACTGTGGGAATGCTGTACACATAATATACCTTGACTTCAGCAAAGCTTTCAACAAAGTGCCCCATGATATCCTGATGAGCAAACTAGTTCAAAGTGGACTAGATGAAACAATGATCTGGTGGATCCACAACTGACTACAGAATCGGACTCAAAGAGTGCTTATCAATGGGATCTTCTCAAACTGGGGAGAGGTAAGGAGCGGGGTACCACAGGGCTCAGTCCTGGGCCCAGTGCTCTTCAACATTTTTATGAATGACTTGGAGGAGGTGGTGCAGGGAATGCTGAGCAAATTTGCAGATGACACAAAATTGGGTGGGATAGCTAATACTTTGGAAGACAGAAACAAAATTCAAAGTGATCTTGACAGACTGGAGTGCTGGGCAGAAAACAACAGAATGACATTTAATAGGGATAAATGCCAAGTGCTGCACCTAGGAAAAAGAAACCAAAGGCACAGTTACAAGATGGGGGATACGTGGCTCAACAACATTACAAGCGAGAAGGATCTTGGAATTGTTTTCGATCACAAGCTGAATATGAGCCAACAATGTGATGTGGCTGCAAAAAAGGCCAATGCTCTTCTGGGCTGCATTAATAGAAGCATAACTTCCAAACCCCAGGAAGTACTAGTTCGTCTCTACTCAGCACTGGTTAGGCCTCATCTGGAGTACTGTGTCCAGTTCTGGGCACCACACTTTAAGAAGGATGCAGACAAACTGGAGAGGGTTCAGAGGAGGGCAACAAAGATGATCAGGGGACTGGAAACAAAGCCCTATGAGGAGAGACTGAAAGAACTGGGCATGTTTAGCCTTGAGAAGAGAAGACTGAGGGGAGATATGATAGCACTCTTCAAGTACTTGAAAGGTTGTCACAGAGAGGAAGGCCAGGATCTCTTCTCGATCATCCCAGAGTGCAGGACACGGAATAATGGGCCCAAGTTACAGGAAGCCAGATTCCGGCTGAATATCAGGAAAAACCTCCTGACTGTTAGAGCAATACGACAATGGAACCAATTATCTAGGGAGGTGGTGGGCTCTCCCACACTGGAGGCATTCAAGAGGAGGCTGGACAGCCATCTGTCAGGGATGCTCTGACTTGGATTCCTGCATTGAGCAGGGGGTTGGACTAGATGGCCTTGTAGGCCCCTTCCAACCCTACTCTTCTATGATTCTATTTCTATTTTGAGCTACAATACTGTTGTTGTCCCTTCAAGGGCAAGTGTGCTCAGTGCAGCAATATTCCATTTGTATTGCTGGTTTCACTATTTGCATTATTGAAGATCCTTATTCTATATCTATTTTAGGTCAAATCTATATAGCCTAAATGATTTGCGTATTTTATCAAATCCCTCTGCCTGCATGAGTTCACTTGTCCCTTAAGTTCTGGAGGGTTGGCCTTGCTCAGAATCCTGCCTCGAAGACAGACAAGAGTTGATTGAGACTTGGCATGGAGCCTTTTCAAGTGGCCCCAAAGCTTTGGAATTGACTACCTGCTAATACTCAAACTAAGGCAGGACTTTGCAGGCCTTTTGTAGATTCCAGCAGTTTACTGAGTTAAATTTGTATGGATTTAAATATGCTTTATTGATTATTGTTTTGGTAAGCCATAGTTTCTTTGTTTTAAATGCAGAGCAAGGTATAAACATTTAGATAAACAAAAAGAAATCTGCCATCGTATGCTTGGAAAAGTAATAGACTGGGGCAAGGTAAGAGAAGAAAGCATGACCAAAAATTGTATATGGATTAGGCTACAGCAGAGGTTCTCAAACTGTGGTCCATTAGCTCTGTCCACGGGGTCCATGGAAAGCCTTCAAGTATATCTTTATTTGACCCTACACTTGACCAGGGCCAAATTATCCAACAGTCTAACAATGTTTAGGTGCTAGTGCAATCTACTAATTTTTCTTTAAAATGTACAAGTTAAAGGCAAGTACAAGTACAAGGCAGCCCTAGCTGCCTCTTGCAGTATCCTCCAATAGCCAACTCAGGACACAGACGACGAGGATTCTTTCCAAGGCTTTATTCCTTTATGACTCTTACAGATACTAATCACTAGCGACTAAGCAAGGAACTACACTGGGGATAGATAGTAGAGTAGCCTAAGATCCAGGTAAGGCAGTTGGTCCCCATTTGAAGGAGAACCGCGGGAAGACTCTAAACTTATGGGCTATGGAGAGATCCTCTCTCTTACCCTTGGGTCCTCGGGACACGACTGTTGTTTTAGCGCCAAACGAGTGGGGCGCCTCCTTTCGGCGCCCTCCATCTGTCGTTGCTCCCTGCGTCTGTGCTGAGTGTCCAGCAAGCCCCCCTCCAGCGCTCTCTCACTGCCAGGGTCACTATCTCTCCCGGGAATGCTGGCAGGAGGAATCTCTGCCAGCTGCTGTGCTTGTGAGAGATGAGCGAGCTCCTCTCCCACAGATTGCTGTTCCTCCTCAGAATCAGAACTGCTCTGGGGCTCTATGGGCTCAGTTTCCACCCTGACATCATTCCCGCTCCCATGAGGCCCCCCCCTCATGCTTCTCCCCTGGGGCCCCGGGCTTGTGGGGGTACAGCTGGTGGAAGCGCCTCAGCAGCAACAGAGCATGGACATTTTCCACGGGTTCCCAGGATCGCTCATCTGGCCCGTACCCCTTCCAGTCCACCAGATATTGCAGGCGGCCGCGAGAAAGGCGGGAGTCCAGAATCTCCGCGACCTCAAACTCCTCCTCCCCTTCCACCAGCACTGGCAGCAGGGGGAAGCTGGCCGAGCGATGAGGGTCGCCAGAAACCAGGGGGGACAGCAAGGACCGATGAAAAACAGGATGGATCTTCATGGAGGGGGGGAGAGCCAGGCAAAAAGCAACAGGGTTAATCTGGGCCGTAATCTGGAAAGGCCCCATGCGGCGAGGCGTGAGCTTCCTTGCGGGCGAGTGAGAGGGGAGGTATTGGGTGGACAACCAAACCCAGTCCCCTGGTTGCAGAGATGGACCAGGCTGGCGCCGCCGGTCTGCAGAGGCCTTGTAGGCTGTCTTGGCTTGCTCGAGGGAGTTCCGTAACAGGTGGTGTACCGCTCTCAACTCCTCTAAAAACTCATGGGCCACAGGCACCAAAGAGGGAGCTAGGGTGGACAGGAAGGCCTTGGGGTGGTAACCAAAACTGGCAAAAAGTGGAGTTTGGGGGGGTGGAAGCATGGCAGGCATTGTTATAAGCAAATTCTGCGAGAGGAAAACCAGTCATCTTGCTGGTAATTGACATAACAGTGCAAATATTGCTCCAGAGTCGCATTGGTGTGCTCGGTCTGACCGTCCATCTGTGGATGATGGGTGGAGGAAAGACGGAGCGTCACATGGAGAAGCCCAAGTAGCTCCCTCCAGAAATGGGCAGTGAATTGGGCCCACCTATCCAAAATGAGACCCTCGGGCCATCCGTGGAGCCGGAAAACATGCGCCAAAAAAAGCTCCGCCGTCTCCCTGGCTGTGGGCAACCCAGAGCAGGGGATGAAATGGGCCATCTTAGAAAACAAATCCACCGCCACCAGAATAGTGGTCTTACCGTGTGAGCGAGGCAAGTCAGTGATGAAGTCAAGGGACAGCAGTCTCCAAGGTCCTGAGGGGGTAGGCAGGGAGTGAAGCAAGCCTGTGGGCTTGCCTGAGGGGGCCTTTGCCCACTGGCAGGTTGGGCAGGAGGCGACATAGGTGTTGACGTCCCAACACACACGAGGCCACTAAAAATCCCACGTCACTCCGTGCAGGGTCTAATGCCCAGCGATGGAGGAGTCGTGGCACTGATGGAGGACCTTTACACAGAGGGGTCTAGAAGGCACATAGACCTGGCCGGAATGGTAAAGCAGGCCACCTCGCAAAGAGAAGGGGGTAGAGTGGGGGAGGCCAGAGGCTAGCCCTAATTCCTCCACTTTTGTGCGGACAAAAGCATCCTGAGCCTGTTCACAGTGAATAAGTTCTTCCCAAGAGTGAGGCACCACAGCTGCCGCCAGGTATAATTCCTCTCAGACATGTTCAGCTTCCTGGAGTGGTAGGTGCAGGGTTGCAACCTGCTGCTTGCCCGATCTGGCTGAAAAAGCACAGCCCCCACCACAAAGTCAGAGGCATCAGTTTGCACCACAAAATGTAACAGGATCGGCTCAGAACTAAAAAACCTCTTAAGTTCCTCGAAAGCCTGTTGGGCAGATGCCGTCCAATGAAAAGAAGATTTCCTGCCCTTACGGAGGTCCATGAGAGGAGATGTCAGCCGAGAAAGCTGGGCAGGAACTTTCTGTAAAAATTTGCAGAACCCAGAAAACGTTGCAAGTCCTTCTTGGTGGATGGAGCCTGCCAGAAGAGGACAGCCTGGACCTTTGCAGGATCCATCCTGATACGGTCAGCTGAGATAATGTAGCCAAGATAGTCCAAAGAGGTTAGGTCAAATGCACATTTCTCCAGCTTGGCATAAAGATGGTGCTCGCGGAGGTGCTAGGGGACAGTGGAGGCATTGTGCTGATGGACGTGGGGGTCCTCAGAAAATATAAGTAAATCATTGAGATACACAGTGAGGAAAGTGTCCAAATAGTCCGGAAGATGGCATTCATAAAACGCGAAAATGTGTGGGGGGGGGTGCAGGCAAGCCCAAACGGCATCACTAGGTATTCATATGCTCCGTACTGGGTGCTGAAACAGGTTCTCCACTCATCCCCCTCCCAGATGCGAATCAGATTGTAGGCCCCATGCAGGTCCAACTTTGTGAAAAGTTGATTTTTTGTGCACAAACATGGTAGGGGCGCAGGCGGGGGAGGAGGGGCGAATGAAGCCATGTCTGAGGTTTGTGCCCAAAAACTCCCGCAGAGCTCGAAGCTCCAGCTCCGACTTCGAATACAGCCGGCCAGCAGGGATGGTCGCCCCAGGAATGAGGTTAATGGCACAGTCAAAAGGGCAGTGTGGGGGGGAGCTGGTCGGCTTCCTTCTTGTCAAAAACATCCCCAAAAGCCGCATACTTCTCTGGGAGGATCACGGTAGCTGAAGAACTGCCAGAAGCAGACGAGAAGGGGGAGGAAAGGGTTAAGGACTGGACTGGGACCTAAGTCGGGAGGCAATGCTCCGGCAGTAGGGAGACGCAAACTCCACTTGCTGAAGCCCCCAAGAAATCTGAGGATTATGCTTAGAGAGCCAGGAAACACCCAGCACGATTGGGTATTGGGGAATCTTGGCCAAGTGAAACTGAATCTGCTCAACGTGGGACTGGGTGCGCAGAGTGAGCGGCGCTGTAAACCGGGTCACCGCTCCCAAAGAAAGAGGATGCCCATCGATGGTCTCCACTGCCAAGGGGGCAGGAAGAGGCAGGGTAGGAATCTTGTGGAAGAGAGTGAACTAAAGCTAGGGCCTCCACCCCACTCCACTGGGAGGAGCAGAGGTGAACATGCAATAGCAAGTGGGAGGGTAGGGGGGTTGCGGAAGGCACCCACCTGGTGGGGAACCAACCCCCACAATGGAGACCCCCAACAGGATTGGGGGGCAGCCTAGTCAGGCCTGAGGACGAGGAGGAGGAGGAAAGAGAGGAGGGGGAGGCAGTGGGGCTGTGGTCTGGCGCGGCAGGTTTTGGCGAAATGTCCCAGCTTTCCGCACTGAAAGCATCAGCGCTCCGTGCGCCGCCGCTCTAGTTCCTCTGGTGACAGCTGGGCTTGGGTAGCTCCCAGCTGCATCAGGGTCTCCTCCGCCCCCACCACAGGGACGGGGGGTAGGGGAGGGGGCAGGAAACGTGGAAGAATGGGAGGAGGGAAATCTCGGCCCCCAGTTCCCGGAAGGATCTGCTGGCACCCCTCCAGCTGACTATTTATCTGGAGGCAGGTCTGGATGAGGTCCTCCAAAGTAGGCAGGCTAGGCGTGCGTGGATGAACTCATCCAAGATCTCGTCGTTCAAACTGTCCAAAAACTGAGCCACCAGCGCAGCATCATTCCACTGTAAATCCTGCATCAGCAAGTGAAATGTTGTCGTGTAGCAGGGAAGTCCTTGCCCTGCCTGAGACGACAAATCTCCTGAGAAGCCGTCTGCGTGCGCACGGGGTCACCGAAAAATCTGGCCATTGCTGTCATGAAACCTTGATAGTCCTCGAGCAGGGGGTCATTTGCAAGAAGAAGTCCCGAAGCCAATTTAGCTGCCACGCCTGAAAGTAGGGTAATGATAAAGCCGACATGAACCTGTTCTGTCAGGAAATCCTCAGGTCAAAGGTGCATGTACAGCTCCGACTGGGCACAGAAAATCTGAAAAAGTCCTTTCTCACCAGAAAGCTTCTTTGGCAGAACCACCGGGCACTTGCCGTGGGGGGGAATCGGGGGTGGTGGGGGTTGAGCGGCAGCTTGCAGAGCCTGTATGGCAGTCGTCAGTTGAGCCACTTGATCACGAAGAGCCTGGTTCTCTTGTGCAAGAGCTTGCACCGCCGCATCCATGGCACCCTCCAGAAGCAGTAGGAGCAGAGAGAAAAAAAGAGGAACGGGGACAAAGCTGTCAGGAGTACCCTAGCTGCCTCTTGCAGTCCCCTGCAACAGCCAACTCAGGACACAGATGATGAGGATTCTTTCCAAGGCTTTATTCCTTTATGACTCTTACAGATACTAATCACTAGCAACTAAGCAAGGAACTGCACTGGGGATAGATAGCAGAGTAGCCTAAGCTCCAGTTAAGGCAGTTGGTCCCGTTTGAAGGAGAACCACAGGAAGACTCTGAACTTATGGGCTATGGAGAGATCCTCCCTCTTTCCCTTGAGTCCTCGGGACACGACCGTTGTTTGTACGCCAAACAAGCAGAGCGCCTCCTTTCGGCGCCCTCCATCTGTCGTCGCTCCCTGCATCTGCACTGAGTGTCCAGCAAGCCCCCCTCCAGCCCTCTCTCACTGCCAGGGTCACTATCTCTCCCAGGAATGCTGGCAGGAGGAATCTCTGCCAGCTGCTGTGCTTGTGAGAGATGATCGAGCTCCTCTCCCACGGATAGCTGTTCTTCCTCAGAATCAGAACTGCTCTGGCGTAACTAAAGTATAACCAAAAAATGCTTTGTAACATTTTAATCTTCTTTAGCTCCTCTTTAGGGGGAAATGGGGGCGTGGGACCTTTAGGATGGGACCTTGCCTTGGTGATCCATGCACTAGTGATGTCCAGTCTAAATTACTGCAATGCGCTCTATGAGGGGCTTCCTTTAAAGACACCTCAGAAACTTGAGCTGGTGCAGAATTCAGCCATCCAAGTGCTACTGGGTGCAAAGCAGTCAGATCATGTGACACCTATACTAAACCAGCTGAGATTAATTTTAAATGCTGGCATGAACTTTTAAAAACTTATGCGGTATGGGGCCAAATTATCTGAAAGAGCACCTTCACCTGGAGGAACCTGACGTCATTGGCTGAGGCCCTTATTGTCTGCCTGCCTTTGAGAACTTTCAGATTGGCGGGTACAAGGACAGTTTTTCTGGTGGGGCGCCATGCTTATGGAACTTATTACTGGATGGGGGACACTGGGCACCATCTTTGCATTTCTTCAGAAGAACCCTGAAGATGCATTTAGTCTCAGTGGCCTCCTCCTAAGAGTTTCATGGGGCTGCTTGATGGAAACTGTTTAAGTGCATGTTTGATTTTAATTTTAGTATTTGATTTCAGTCATATTGTTTGGTTTTATTAGTGATCAAGTTGCTAATTGGATTTTAATTGTGAATTATTGATACTGTATTTTTTATAAGCTATAGCACTCTTTTGTCATATAAGAGGCCTATAACCAGTTTAAGGGTGCAATCCTGTCGAGATAGTCGGCGGCCTCCGAAGTTGGAGGCTGCCAAGTGTCCAATGCAGGGTGGCTATAGCACAGAGACAATCCTTGCCTCCATGCTCCAGCCGCCCTGCATTTTTGGCTAGATGGCCAATTTCATGGAAGGGAAGGGAAAGAGGCCGCATGGTGCATAGGAAGTGTGTAAAGCGGTTCCGCGTTCTCCTCCTCTTCCCACCCCTGGGACCACCCCCCTTTCCCCATCTCCATGCTCTGTTTCTGAGCACAGAGACATAGCTGGTGCAGAGAGAACCATGCCAGCTACAAGGGGGAGGGGCAGGGACTGCCCGGCTCTGACCTCGGCTCTCAGAAACTGAAAAATCTAGACACTGTCTAGCAGCCATAGCAACACTCCCTCCAATAATGATTAACAAAATTGGTGTGCTCCAGGGCTTGCATGTGTACACACCAGGACTTCTTTTGCAACACTCAAGCCAACTGCTAAAGTTCCATGAGTTCTGAGAGTCATTTGTTCTGCCTGGCTGAATGCTTTGTGAAAGGCAGGGTTCTGAAGTCCTGAGGCAAGTGTGAATGCATCATCTTGTAAACTAGGCCCAGAACCACAATTTGAGATTTATTCATCATGAGCTTTGCACCTCACCTAAGAGGAGCACTGTATATGTGTGCCTGAAATAATGCCTAATTTAGGCTTGCTTTACTCAGCACCTTCCTAAAGATGCTCATATGCACCACTGCTGCTTATCTCAATTAGCTGCAATGTATACGAGTTGGACACAACTTAACGACTGAACAACAACAACAACAATATGGGAAGTATATGCACGAATGTAACACCGGTTAAATTACATGCACACTGTTTCCTTGTATGCTACCCTGTCCTTTTCAGCATCCAGACTGGGGTGAACATTATATTGCAGTAAGAGATTAGCAGGGTACAATGCCATATTACTGATCTACACCGACACAGAAATTGTTAATTAAACTCGCTAGAGTAAACTTTGAGAGCTACATAAAAGTCGTCATCAGGCAACTGCCTACTCACTTCAAATGGCATCCCACCTAGTGAAAAAAAAACTACTTACCAAGTACAGAAAATTATTACAAACCTGCTTACTTATTTGGTTATACACTAGAGTTGTACTGATCAAGTGACCAAAAAAATTATACTTTTCAGTGCTATAAAATCCTTACTTACAGATTTTATTTTATTTTATTTGTTTTGTTATTTGTTTTGTTTTATAGATAAAGGCTGAGGTCAAGGCAACTCAACATGCCCAAGGCCCCTTAGGGCGCAATCCTCTGCATGTTTAGACAGAAAAAAGTCCTACAAATCCCAGCATTCCCCAGCCAGCCATACATAGGATGGCTGGCTGGGGAATGCTGGGATATGTAGGACTTTTTCCTGTCTAAACATGTACAGGATTGCACCCTTAATGTATGTCTGAATTAGCAGTTTGACCTCAGATCTTCAAAATGTAAAAGCCCAAACAGCTCTACTCAATAGACCATGCTGGCTGTCCAAGATTCTTCAATGGCTAATGTTACATGAGTGCAAAGCAGAGAATACTTTTTCTTCCAGACTGATATAGCTACCTGTTTCCATTTTGCCATCTAGTGCTGCAGGGCCATCAAGTACCAAACTCTTTATCTGAAGAAATTCATCAGGTTCATCTCCTCCAACAACGGTGAAACCAAAGCCCCTACTGCTTTTCCTCAGTTTGGTGTGAATGAACTTTCCTTTAAGTTCAGTTGGGTTCCGTGTGAAAAATGGTTTTCCTGCTGTGGAAGTTTCAGAAGTTTACAAATATACCAAGGGAGGAAGAAAAAAATGCACACACACTCCTCTCTACTATCCCTTTTCCCAGCTTCACCCAACAACAAAATGAACCAACTTCTAAGCTTAAGCAAGCTTTAAAACTTCAAGAGTTCTCCCTTTCAAGCAGGTGAGAAACTCCTGGGAAGCTCAAAAGAGGCAGCACACCCACCACAAAGAGCCGACTCAATTAAAATGCACCACCATGACAATCTTTCCTTGGCTGAAAACATTATAGCAATTAATACAGTAACATTCCATCCAGTAGGAAGATAGCAGATGGTGATATAATGGAACACTGTGGCAATGTACCACCTAATTAAAAAGTGGGTGGTGTTTTTTTTTTTAATGAAATGGACTTATTAAGTACAACTAGCGATAGTCAAAATACTAGTTCATCAACATCTTCCTTTAAAGTTCTTCTAGTTTTAATGCAGCGTGCTTTCACTATATCTTCTATTACTTACATAACATTATCAAACAAAAGTATCCAAGCATCTTTGAGGTGGTTGTACATTCATAGATACAAGTATGAGCATGACAACATCTTCATTACCTTTTCATATACTGATGGCCATTGCACATGTAAAAATATGGAAGATGCCATGATATTGCCTTGCTTGTTGTTGCTGTTAAAAGCAGCTGATTGTTGAACATATAAAGCTGCCTATTTCAAGCCAGACCATTGGTCTATCAGATTCAGTATAATCTTGGACTAGCTCCTTAAGGCCTTGAGCAGAGATAGTTGCTAGTATCACTTAATGTGCTGGGGACTGAATCTTGGCCCTTATTCATGTGCTCTAACATTGAGCTGTGGAGTCCTCTCTCTCCTTCAGTCCCATCCACACCCCCAACATCAGTAGCAACAGATAGGGACACTAGCTTTAGAACCAACAATTTCCAGTTGCCTTATATGGCCATGGTCACACGGAAGTATCAAGACAGCTGAATGCTTTTGTTCTAGAACCTGAGCATTGTATCAGATGGAATCTGAGCATCTGGTGTTTAGAAATAAGCACAGATGAAATGCATAGGAAGGCCAAACAAACCACAGATAATGTTCTGTTGGGATCGATCCTAGGCATTTGTAGATGAGATAAGCCATGGCTGCTAGCTATTTGCCATAGGATATTTAGAGAAATGGAATCTGACAAAAATTTTGAGCAGTAATGAGTATGCCTTTAAACTGAAGGTGAATTCATAATTTACAAAAATAGGTATTTCCAAACACCAGCCATAGGACTCTTTAACTGTAACTCAGAACTCCACAGCTTTAAATGATGCTAATTATTTTTGAGCCTAAATGGATTTTTGAAAGTATCAAATTGCTAAAGAACTAGATGAATATGCCATGCAAATCTCTGAAGAAAACGTAATTATATATTAACTTAAATTCATTAGCAGTTTGACAATTTTCTCCTTTCTATACTAGTAATAAAAAGTAATTAAATGTTAGTAAAAAAATAAAATACACCTGGTACAATTTTAGTACGTTTTCATGCCTGAAAATCTACCTGTTTTCATTTTCTTTCATGTTTTCGGCATAAACTCTTTGCAACTTGAGCCCCAGTTCATACAATGATTCTTTTTATTAGCTGAAGTCAACACATTGTGACATTTCCGGTGGATTGGCATATGTTGAACTAGTCTTGTGAATGGCTCAGCGCATGCTGAGACTATGACTCAACATGTTTGACAAGTGTGTCGAAGGCTCTAAAAAGCAAGCGTACAGAAGTCGCTTGTACTTGAGAGCAGCAAGCCCCCATTTCATATCATGTTGTTCACAGAAATGAATAGAGTGAAAAAAGGAGCTTCAGGGTTAACGTGTAAGCTAGCTGCAAATGTTGCACACGCTTATTCATGCTCAAGCCCCGCTGGAATGAAACAAATAAGATTTGTTTCTTAGGCCTGATTTTAAACATATTTGTACCCTAATCCAACTGGAGCAAACATTTTGAAAATTGTTAACTCTGGATTGTTCAAAGGCAGAGCACACATTAAATGCCTTCTTGCCCTTGAGTAATCTAAAATGGTGGCGATAATGCAGCTTTCCTTGTCCTTCCAAAAGCAAATTTATTCACGTTATATCAACCAGAGAGCATAAGAACAGCTTCTTTGGATCAGACCAAGGGTCCACTTAATCTAGGATCTTGCCTCTGATAGTGACCAGCATATGCCTCCAGAAAGCCCAGAAGTCCCTCATCAACAGGTCCACCCTCCATGGGTTTTGAAGCTGTCTAACCCAGGGGCCATCACCACATCTTGTTGCAGCAAATTCTGTAAGTTATAGGTGCCATGTGATCTGTAACAACTGCACTCCTACTTTCTATACTGATAATAATCTGCTTTGGATGTAACAACTTTGTGGTCTCAAAGGAAGACCCCACTCACACAAGCTGCCTATACCCAATTTTCTCCAATTCTGCCCTTCCCACTGCAGCCCCACACACCACATCCCAAGCCTTTCTTGCAGGGTCCCCTGACCTTCAGGTGATAGTTCTTGGGAGTACAGGGTGCTGCAGAGGAAAAGAGAAAGTGGGAATGCCCAGTGCACAGGTGTCTTCCACTGGCCCGAATTCTGGATCTAAGCCCTTGTATGCTGCTCTGAGCTCCTCAGAGAAAGAGCAGAATAAAAGTGTAAATTAATGTTGTATAAATGTCTACACTACTACACAATTCTTAGTGGCTTGAGATACTTCCTGTGCAAGATGTGCCACTGTGTACACTGCCTAGTTAAGTTATACTACGCTGTGGTCTTTCCCAGTCCTACTATTTCAAATTCCCTCCAGGATGAAGAGTACAGTAAAACTGCACTTGTGGAGATGGTTGCAGAGAGAGAGGCAGTCACGTGTTCTTTTGGGGAGTGGGGAGGCCATCTAGCCATAGCAGTGTGATGTTCCTAGAAGCAGCTAAGACCATGAACTCCAAGGTGTACATAGAACAAGGGGGGGGGGCTGCAGGGCTACCATGACTGCACTATGTCATTAGCTACAGTTTGGAAGAAAGTTGAGGAGCTGGGAGAAGCGGCCAAGAAAGACCCTCAGTTCTGAGAACCCTAATATGTAGGAGCTGAAATCAGAGGCAAAAGTGAAGTTTGTATGACAACAACTCTTTTCTCTTCACCTAAGTCTGGGGTGGGAGAAAGGCATGGCAGGCCAACTCCCATCATCCCCAGCCAGCATGCATATTGGTCATAGTGGCAGGAGGTGTTAGAAGTTGTGGTCCTATACTTATGGAAAGCACTAGGCTGGGGAAAGCTGCCTTAAAATCATAGGAACATAGAAAGCTGCCTTATGCCATCAGACCGCTGTCCACAAAGTTTGGTACCATCAACATGGACTAGCACCAGGGCTAACCAGGGTCTCAGGCAGAAATCTTTCCCAGGTCTATCTGGAAATCATTTGAATCTGGGACCTTCTGTATACAAAACATATGCTCTACCACTGAAGTACTACCTTACCGTTCAGTGCAGGGGTAAGCAACCTGGTGCCCTCCAGATGTTTGGGCTACAACTGTCACAAGCCTTGACCACTGGCACAGGTAGCTGGGGCTTACAGGAGTATTTATTTATTTATTTTATTTCTGTACTGCCCAGTAGCCAAAGCTCTCTTGTAATCCAAGACATCTGGAGGGCACCAGGTTGCCTATCCCTGCTTTAATGCAGATCATGCAAAACCTTCCCTTGACAACTTAGCAACACCCCCATAATCTTCAGGAAGGAAGTATGTTTTGGATAAATAGATAACAACACTGTCTGAATCCTATCTATTTAGTGTAGTGAAATAAGGCTTATAGCAATTTACCTTGCACTGGGGCATCTCGAATAGTCTCCTGGTTGCTGGGAGCATGGTTTGGAACAGCTGGAGGGGCAAGAGGGGGATGTTCTTCTGTCCATTCTGATAAGAGAAAATAGAGGGGAGTTTCTTCTTTGTCTGGACCATGAGAACATCTATAATCAGAAGTGGACCTACACGCAGACCACACTATGCCTCAAGTCCACAGTCACCTTTCTTTGGCATCCCACAAAAGATTTGTCACAATAGTATTTGTGTACATCTCTCCAAGTCTTCTCAAATTGCCTTCAACCAAGAGGTATTAGAAGAAATGATCCCTGAACAAAGTGCCTGTCCTGAACAAGGTTTGATAGCAAACCTAACGAAGTAAGTGTTGGGAATGTGGATAATGAGAGACAACGGTGGACCAGTGAATTGATATTATTGGTCACAGAGAAATGACAGATACAGGAGACATTGTTAACGGCACTAGTGTATGCCACTGTAGGAGTACACAAGGTTTCGGAGTACACATTAGCCTATTCAATCCTGCATCAGAAATTGTGATGTCTTTTATCAGAGCTTCACTTATTTTGTAGCTTAGAAAAACTATGGAGAAGAACGAACAATACCTAGAAGCATAGCAAAGGGACTTAATGCTGCTTGACTTAGATACGATTCACCCATTGACCAAATAATTGGGAAGTGTGTGGGATCATCCTTTCTCCCTCCTGTTTCTCCTGTCAGAAGAAATGAGTAGCCACCATTCTTCGGGAGATCAGTGCAAGTGGGAAGAGCTGGGAGTTGTGTGTCTCTTCCAAGTGGGGGAAGCAATTTCACAAGCCATCCCCAGCAGCTGCTGGCCAAAGTTGGGCCAAAGCAGAACAGAGGGAAAGCAGCTCCAAGGAGGAGGGAGTGCGTTTGCTTTTCCTTCTCACAGGCACTGCCTATCTGGATGGACAGGTGAGGAGTAGGCTCCACAGCTGCTGGACACCACCTCTAATCACCACTGTTCCCACCCCATCTGGCTGCTCATCCATGGGAGTGATATTGATGTGAGATGGAAGCAGAGGGCAAGCTCTACTGCAGGAGCTATTCTCTCCCTGCTCCACTCTGGGCTACCTTTGCGAGCAATGACTGGCTATTTATAAAGTATGTGCCTGTATTTGTAAAGTTAAAGCGTTTATATACCACCCTTCATAATGCATATCCCAGGGGAGAAGCAACACTATTGATGCTTGCAAATGCTATAAGATATTCCCAGCTTTCTCACTGTCAATAGCATAGGCCCAGTACTGACACATGGCATGCAGAAGCTCAGTTCTGCCCTGCTACCTGTTCTTTTCTTTTTTTTCCAAAAATGCCAAAAACTGGAAATGCCAAAGATTGGGAATTTTGCATGCTAAACATGTGCTTTACTGCCAGACTCCATTCCTTCCGCACACAGTGCTTTAATTTTCCTTGTGTCAAGTAAGGCCCACATACGTTTGTTTTATCTGTATGCCACTTGGACAGTTGATGAAACCCACATGGGAGAGAACACCTTGTGTTGCACTCAGAATTAACGTTAGAATAGACCCTTTCCACCGAATGTCCCCTAATAAAGTCACACTTTATTCTCTGCTTTGTGTATAAGGAACACAGCCTGTCCCTGTGAAACTAAACAGGCTGGAGTAGCTAGAGTGCAAATGGCATAAGACTCGAAGTGAAGATGACCAAGCACATTCTAAAGTACATACTCATGCCTACTCCTCGAGTAGCCATCCAACAGAGCTCTTTTGGGTGGTCCGGGGGCTGTTAACACTCTTCCCAGAGAATGGGGCCCTCGTCCCCTCAAGGACCTGCTGTGACCTTTTTGCACTGCACTTTGACAACAAAAACACTTCTCTCCACAGCGAACTTGACACTGTTGTTAGTGCAGCTCCACTCAAGGTGTCTAATGCCACCATCTGCCCGATTTTGTGGGATCAGTTTCAGTAGCTGCAACCTGAAGATTTAGACAAAGTGCTTGCAGCAATGCAACCAACCACATGCCCTCTTGATCTTTGCCTCTCCTGGCTAATAAAAGCTAGCCAAGGGGGTATGACCAGGTGGGTTCAGGGAGTGGTCAATGAAACTTTGTGTGAAGGGGTGATTCCTGCTGTCCTAAAGGAGGCAGTAGTGCCACCACTTGTGAAAAAACAACAACACTCTAGACGCTATGGTATCAGACAACTACTGCCTAGTCCCTTTCTTAGGGAAGGTAATTCACAGGGTCATGGTGGAGCAACTCCAGGCATCCTTGGTGGATACTGATTATCTAAACCCATTCCAGTCTGGGTTTTGACCAGTTTACGGGACTGAATCAGCCTTTATCAGGAGGGGGACAGGTGGAATGCAACCCTGTTAGTTCTGCTCGATCTCTCATTAGATTTTGATACCATCAACCATGGTATTATCCTGGATTGACTCCATGGACTGGGCATTGGAGGCACTGTGTTACTGTGGTTCCAGTTTTACCTGCAGGGTCGATTTCAGACAGTAATATTGGGTGACTATTCCTTGGCCCCTTGGCAATTAAGCTATGGGGTTCTTCAGGGTACCACCTTGTCCCCAATGTTGTTCAACACCTATATGAAGCCACTGGGGGTGGTCATTAGGGGATTTGGGCCAAGAGCCATCAGTATGCTGATGACACACAGCTCTATCTCCCTGTGACATCTGAATCAGGTGGGGCTTTGCAAGTCTTGGATATGTGTCTAGACTCTGAGATGGGCTAGATGAGGGCCAATAAACTGAAGCTGGATCTTGGCAAGATGGAAGCCATGTGGGTGAGCAGTTCCTGAATCCAGGAGATTGGCTTGTTGCCTGTTCCGGGTGGGGCTGCATTCCCATTGAAAGATCAGGTTTGTAGTCTGGGGGTACTCCTAGATCCACCACTGTCACTAGAGGCCCAAGTGGCTATTGGAAGCTCAGAGTGCCTTTTACCAGCTTCGGCTGGTTCACCAGGTATGGCCTCTCCTGCACATGGATAGCTTGGGCATCATGATCTAAGTGCTAGAAACCTCAAGACTGGATTGCTGAAATGTACTCTATGTGAGGCTGCTCTTAAGGCTGGTCTGGAAGCTGGAGTTAGTGCAGAATGCAGCAGCTCAGCTGTTGTCAGGAGCTGCCCCTTTTTAGCATGCAACTCTTTTGCTGAGGGAACTGCATTGGCTGCCTGCTCGCTACAGGGCTTGGTTTATGGTTTAAGGTTTCGGTACAAGTGTACAAAGCCCTAAACAACTTGGGATCAGGACACCTGAGAGAGAGCACCTTCTCCCTTATCAGCCTGCCCTGCCACTGAGGTGATCAGACGGCATACTCCTGATGGTTCCACATGGACCTATGGCCTGACTGGAGTCCATCTGGAATAGAGCCTTCAGTGTGGTGGCCCGCTTTTCATGGAACTCCCTGCCTTTGGAAGTCAGGCAGGCACCATCATTGTGTTGTTTTCAGTGCTCCTGAAGCCTTCCTTGATTGACCAGCCATGGTTTTTATTGGTACTGTGTTTTTAAAAACAGAAGTTTTTAATATGGTGTTTTATTTTTTTATCTGTTATTGTTCATTGCTCTGGAATCTGTTTAGATGTGGAGCAGCATATAGATGCTGTAAATACATACATACATACATACATACATACATACATACATTTAAATGAATACACACATATATGTATGTATATATGCTTGCAGGACTCTCCATGGGGACTCACCAACATAATGGCTGCATAATGGTTTTTGTCTGGGCTAGCTTCTGCAGGCGAGGATTGTTAACAAGTTTTAATATATTTCTGTTAAATCTATTGTTAATTGGTCTGAAGCGTTCCTGTGTCTCCGTATGGGAGGGCAGCTGGGCCTAGCCAGGAATTAAATTATTAATCCATATAAAACCTTAAGGAAGTACATGTGGTGTTTAGCAAATATTCCAGCCCTGATGATCTTGTGGATGCCAACCTTCTGGTGGTGGTTGTGGTGGTGGTGGTTGTTGCTGCTGCTGCTCAAGCTGTTTCTTCCGTTTAGCTTCCAGAACTGGATTCTCATATTGTGTTTTCCTGTTGATGTGGCTAAAAGACAAAGATCATTATTAATAAAGGAACACTTGGTTCAATTAGCAAAAATGATAGGCAGACTCAAAATTCCTCTACCAAAAAATGCCCCCAAACAAGTGTGTGTGGAGGGAATAATTCAAATGCAAGATCTATGGGACACAATTCTCCTTAACTTTGTGCCAAGATGCTGATCTAAAAAAGACAAAAAGCCAAGCACAGTATGTTATCTGGCACTACTTCTAAAAGAGTTTTGGGCAATTATTTCAAACAAGCAGTAGTTTATCTGTGAAAAATGAGCTTAAGGAAGAAGGGATGCTCTGCCTGGGTCCATGCAAGACAGACCTATACCTTCTGTGCAGCAATCACATTCTCAGATATGCAGCCATTGTTTGGCTCAGTGGAGTTATAAAAGAGGAGATATCTCTTAAGACATTTGATCAACATGCTATATGATCACAACACATGCAAACTACTTGTATTCCTCCAAAATAAAACTTTGTAAAAGCTGACTTTGTAAAAGCTTTGTAAGAGGCTTAACTGAAAGACCACATATAAGCCACAGACACAAATGCTGCAAGTTAATAACCCCAACAGAAATCTTCTAAAATTAGCATATAGTGCCTCCAAACTCTGTCACCCAAATACAAGACAGAGGGCTGAAATCTTTTTAAAAATCTGTGAAAAAAATAAAGAATGGAAATTAATCCTGTAATTACAAAGTTAAGCGATTAATAGTTTTGCTACCATCACTTAGATCTTGTTTACAAATTAAGTTTTTAACATAATCCATGGATTCAAAATGCCCCTAGCTCTCCCTGAGTGCGCTTACAGCTCCATGGTTTTCAAAGAACCTGTGCCAGGTTCAGACTGCCACTTCCCAAATTACTATTCATTTATGCCTGGATGACCCACAAAAAAGAAACGCAATCAAACTCTGTCCAGCTTTGGCACTGCTCCACTGAAAACAACAGAACAGTGCAAACTCCTGAGGAGAAGAGATCTGCTGGCAGGACCCTGGAAGGATAACAAAATCTAAGGTGTGACACGCACCCATTGCTGTGCTTGCTAAGACCTTTGACAACATGTTACAGGGCGGAGACAAGGCTGCCATTACCTCAATGAAGGCATCCTAGCAGCCTTTGAGTGCCAAGATTAAAATTAGCTCAAGTTTCCTCACAGCTAAATGCTGAAGATGGGGCTCCACTTACGCTCCCATGTACGTGCCTGTGCACTGTTTACATTACTTCTATTTCTTGAATACAAACCTTGAGCCCAATGCAAAGTTTACCCTCATGTCCATCTGGACTGCAGTCCTTGTTGCAATGATAGAATATATAAACAAAAAACTATTATCAAACAACAGTAAGATACTCATAGGGTCCAGCTCTGAATTATTTTGGCTTGGCTCACATAGAAACTCTTAAAATAAAGCTAATAGGAGGAGGTGAGGGCCATACATTAGAGAACACAACATTAATTGCCTGGGTGTAATAAATGTAAAGAAATCGCTTTCTGGGTTCCCTCTTAGAGATTCGGAGCAGGGCTTGCACCAATTCCCTGTATCCTGAGAGTCCACATATCACTAAAGGGCTTCAGCATTTCTCCACTTTGTCTGAAAGATGCATACACTGTGACCTAGAACCTTTTCCTTTTCATCCCAGATATTTGTGTATGTGTGTGTGTGTGTGTGGGGGGGGGGGGGATAGGTTATTCAGTGGTGTTCAGGGACACCCCTTTGTTGTTAGATCCCATTTCCCATGCTGTACTGAAACCAGAATACCAGTTTTACCACTGCTATAGAGATAAACAGACAATCAGAAGGAGACTGTCCATTCTCTTCCACCAGCTAAACAATGTTCTCCTTGTCACTACAACGTATGAATGTACAGCCATTTTCAGCTTGAGTCCTTTGTTTTTATGGCTTCTTATATGAGATGTACATCCAGTTTTAGACTGGCAAGATATGCTTGGATCTATTAGAAACATGTGAAAGATGAAGTTCACAGTACTACCCTTGCAAAGATTTCTCTTATATTTCAGAGGCCATACATGTCGCTCAAGCACAGATAAGGCTTGATGGCACAGACTTCTCCATCTTAAGTGCACGTGACACAGCAGGCTTGCAAATGTTGATATCGGTCATGCATGTTTTGAGGCTAGCCTCTAGAATGTCTGGGTACTTAAGCATGGGTTAATCAGTGAGGTGATTATAGAACACCATTTGAGGTACATAGGAAGCATCCATATAGGCCATATGTTTGACCCAATGAAATTAATCCTCCTAAGCATTCTCCTAACACCAGGGAATAGACACCTTTCCTAACATTTTATATTGCAAATGAATCTTAGGCAACAAAGTCAGAAGCCTTCCAGCTAAAAGTAGTCTAAATAGTATATCCATAAAGAAGCCAAGCAATGATGGTATCATCACAGAGTTTGATCGTAGTCCTGAAGTTGTATGCCACACTTCTCCAAACACTAGCACTGACTACAAAACCCTTTGTGATAAGGAAGAAGGAGCCTCAGTAGAGGCAGAGAAGGGCCAGGAAGAATGTCCTTTCTATGCACTTAAATTGCCACTATTATGGAGATTTGGGGGTTCAGATGGAGCAGTTAAAATAACAACTCTACTTGGGAATTTTTAAAAGCAGTAGCACAACAGTGAAAAAGACCTGGTTTGCCCTGATCAGACCTACTGTTATCCTCATCACCCACACCTTCTACACAAATGCCTTGCAGTACCAAGCCAGCTTGCAGGTAGGACTTTGTATGAAGGATGGATAAGCAGAAGACGATCTGAGAAAAAGAGACTGTGGCTTTAAAGGAGGAAAAGTCAATGGGGCAGTTAGCATGACACGGCCGGCTTATCATGGGTTATTTAACCCATTCTGAATTGCAGTGCATTCCAACTGCATGCGGCCACCACTTTGAACCCACGATGACCCGTCCATGTCATGCAAACCAGGTCAACAGGCAAGCTCAGAATGCTTTCACCTTCCATCCTGAACAGGACATAGATTCACACGACTAACTGGATGTGATAAGCTCATTATGCAACAGCTTTCCCCCCTCTGAAAGAGGTGTTGAAAAGCCTATAGTTAGGGGCTGCCATGACATACTGAAAGCATCAAATGAGCAGGCTATCAGATGAGAACTGTAATTACTGTGTGTGAAGCTAGTGACTGTGAAATGTGGCTTTACTGTGTATAGCCAACGGCCTTTCCAACCTCTCAGTCCACACATTACATAAAAGAACTATCAAGAATGGTAATATACACTAACAATATTCATAAAATTGGTCATGATTAAAATCGAGATTAAAATACCATAATGAAAAATTAGTCTCAGCTAGAATTGCTACCCATTTTAATCAATCCAGTTCAATCAATAACAAAATTTGTTTTAAAAAAATGCAAACACAGTTTCTTAGTTAGTATGGCAAACAATGCCAACATGTAGGTCATGTGAAACTGAAAAATTCACGCACAATATCTTGTGCTGTTTTATCTAAATACTGAGTCAGAGTATATAACAGGATTTTTTTCCCCTTGGATTCACGTATAATAGGCAAGATAAAAAATAGTGAATTATGTCTTTAGTTGTGTTGCATCCAAGAATACATTTTCACTCCTGCAGTGGAATACCTGTATCTCCCTTCAGGATATGCAGATGGGGTTACTTGAAACTGAGTTACTGTGTGAAGAACAGGATTGTGTGAATCCACCCAAGTCTTTTTGTGAGTAGGCACATGTCATTAATGCAAAGTGGGTGAGATGAACAAGCATAGAAGTTGAATAAGCACATGTGAGTGTGTGTAGATACTATATGTATAGGCACTGGTGCAGGATCAGCAATGTATTGTTGTCTGAGACCCACAGATCCCTGAAACTATTCCCAATTACTAACCCTGCACATCTGATAAAAAATGCAATAAAGTGTCCCCCCCCACCACCAAAAAAGTTAGTAAACTGTATAATACAAACAATTTTCAACTATTTCTAATGGAAACTCAGCTTGCTAGTTTTCTGGCACAGGTAGACACTTGTGTATCGCATGTAAGATTTGTTCATTTCCCCTTCCCACAGGACTCTGATGCCATATTGAAAAGCACTCCAGAAGTTCTCCCAACTTCTGCAGCAGGTTTTTGGGAAGCATACAGCGCTATGGTAGAAAAGAAAGGATCTCAAATGTCCCAGTCCATGCATCCAACGTTACATACAACCCTTTTGGTCCTGGCCACTGTTTCTGTTATACTGCTTTACCGTTATGATCCAAGCTAATTTCTTACTGTGGCCCAGAAAATACAGGAGACACCTTTAAGCATGACCTTTAATAGCCCCCACAAACTGATAAATATTTTTCCTTGGTATCTCCAGCAAAATAAATGTCAGATTTTTATTATACAGTTTGGTTCCCAAAGCACAGAGGGCATGAGTTAAAACAAACAAACAAACAAACAAACAAACACTACAAAAGGTTCTCTCTCCCTGCTATAGAAATCATGCTGAGCAGGGAGATATTGCGTGCCACATCTATTCACAAAATTACTATAAGCAACTCTTAATATACAGGAGTTGTACATATAATTAAAAATGCATTCTTATGGAGGCAGCAATGAAACAAAATTTGATTCTAGATTTCCTATGGGAGTGAGCTGTCATCAAGAACAAGCCCTTTTGAACAACTACATATTGCAGGACTCCTTGTGACTAATGTTGATTTTCACACATTGGGAATCACTTGTGTTATTTTACCATTTTAAAAATTAAGTAATTGATTAGTTTTGTAGGAGCCCTTTTGTCTGCATTGTGAAATTGGGGGGGGGAGAGAATTAAAAACAAGAAGTGTGATCCAATTCAGTTAATCTAAGAATAATTCTGTCAACAGGAATGCTAGTTCCTTTACTGTATTCAAACCATGCACCTGATAACCTTTTGCTCCTGCTTTTCATACCGAGCCAGTTTATGAATTGGTGTTTTTTAAAAAAAGAACTCAGTCCTTAATAGTGAGGACTATACCCTCTTCACTTCACAGCAATTCTAATTCTCTTTATTCCAGTGCACAGCTTAAGACGGAATGCTTTATCTAAAGCTGCTTGTATACAGCAGGCTGAAACAGTGATTTCTCCCACAATGATCACTAGGGGGAGCACAAGAGCAATGCATCATGTACCCTCCTCTCCTCTCTCTCACTTCAGGCATCCATGATATAAAAAAGCAAGTTTTTACAGGCTTACGTTGCTAGCTGCAGAACACACAGCATCACAGTAGGCTAATGAGAAAGCAGTCGAGGTGGCTTGTTTTCCAGCAACATATGTGCAGTTCAAATGGATTTCCATAGTGGATGAATGCTGTTTATCTACAGCAAGTTCTGTGACACAAACAATTCCATACACTGTCATGTGTACTTACTCTACATAGTAGACACCATATACAGGATCTTCAATCTTTTCCCAACCAGCAGGTAGTTCTAGAAATAAATGAATATTACTTCTTTAAAACATTTTTTAATTTTTGCTTACAGATTTATCCTGTTCCCTCCCCACCCTTTCCATATAACAATGTCCATAAAACTTGTATCATTCTTTATTTAAAATACATGGAAATTTATTACAGAAATGTCCCTTTCTTGGAAGAAAATCATGTAACTAAAAAGTTACAAAACCATTACTTTGTGTTTTATAATCAATTCATCAATGGAAACAACACGCTCATAAGAATGGTGTCTACATCTATGGGAGCCTTCCCCACTCTGGTGCCCTCCAGGTGTGCTGGAATACAACTCCCATCATCTACAGCCAGTATGACCCAGGCTGGGGAAGGGTGATCATGAGAGCCAGTGTAGTGTAGTGGTGAGAGTGACGGACTGGGAGCCAGGAGATCCGGGTTCTAGTCCCCACTTGGCCATGGAAGCTCACTGGGTGACTTTGGGCCAGTCACAGACTCTCAGCCCAACCTACCTCACAGGGTTGTTGTTGTGAGGATACAACGGTGAGGAGGAGGATAATGTAAGCCGCCTTGAGTTCCTTGCGAGAGGGAGAAAGGCGGGGTATAAATGCAATAAATAAATAAATAAATAAAATCTATAGTTTCTCAGGTCACTTTGACACAAATTGCTATTTAGATTAAGGGGGGGGGGGTTGCCCTGGCTGCCAGGAAGGAAGGAGGAGGTGGGGAGCAGGAGCGAGAGAGGCAAAGGAGACAGCACGCTCCGCCAGCTTCAAGCACTGGGTATGTGCAGGGAGGGGAGGGAACGGGACCTATTTAGATTAAGATAGAGGAGAATGCGATCCTTTATTCCCAGAGGTAGTGGAGTTTGTCTGTTGTATTAATACAACGAATCTCCAGAAGTGCTTTAAAGACTAGCACATATATCGTAGCATAAACTTCCATGGTCCAGAGCCCTAGGGGATCAATACCCTAGGGCAGAGGAGGGCAACTTGTGGCCCTCCAGATGTTGTCAGATTACAACTCCTGTCATTCCTCACTATTGGCTTTACCGGCTAGGGCTGATGCGAGGGAGTCCAACAACATCTGGAGGCCTGCAGGTTGACCACCTCAGTCCTAGGAACTTTTGTGCAGCTTGTTACTTGCCAAGAGAAACCTCCTATTTGTACAGATGTTAAGGTAGTGGGAATAGATTTGAACATTTAATAGCAAATTGGGGATCTGTCAGGTAACATTTCAGGCTTTAGGAAGGCCCTGAAAACTTACTACTTTACTATGGCCGTCCCCTGATTCAGTTTTATCAGACTGAGTTGCAGCTGTAGTGGTGTGTTCTGGGCTTCGTTTTATGCTGGCGCTTTCTGTTTTTTTAGAATGTTTTCTGCTGTTGATGTTTTTACTGTTTTTATTACTAGATTAGGTTGTAGAATGTGAGTTGTATTGATGTATGCCGCCTTGGGAGGGCTCCTGCCCTGAAAGGTGGCCAAAAAACAAACAAATAAGCAAAGGCTAAGGGGATCCAGAAAGTACCTGAACCCAGAGATCAGGTGCAGACAAAACGAGTCTCATATTCATTATCCATGTCCGCATATCACATTTTCATTCAAATTCTTTACATTGCAGTGCTACTGCAAAATATGGGCGACTTGTCCAGCAACATAACATGAATTGTTATCCACCAACATGTCTGCTTGCTGCATACCAGTTCATGTCACATTAATTGAGCGCACCCAAAATAGGCAAACCGGTCACGGCCCGACTTGTAGCGACTGCCGCTTCACTATCTAGGCATTTCGTATTTCTATCACCATTTAAATGAATCAGACCCCGGGAGCTGACAGCGCAAGTCTCTGTGCACGTACAGTCCTTTTATCATGTTACAAAACTTGTCACAGAATCATCATCCCTTAATCACGCCGTAAAGTAATTTGCAGTGTTAAAACAACTGAAAGGGGGAGAAAGTGCAGCAGTGAACGAGCAAAGACTGCTCAGGCAAAGCTAAGAGCTTCATGCCTGCAGGTTTGCTAACTGGAGGCGTAGAGACTTCTGTAAGCATAATTAGTCAATGAAGAAAAAGCATTTGAGCATACATGTGAGTTTGCTTCTTTTTAAAACTTGTCTGTTTTGTTTTCTCCTGCTCCCTCATTAAAAGAGGTGTGAAACATCTACCAACTGAAGCATGATTGTTGCCTACCTATTAAAAGCAAATTGCTGCTGTGTTTAAAAACTTAGCTTGGGTACATCTAAAAACGTAAAATTGGGTTATGGCATAGTAGTTCTAAGGAGGATGGGATATGCATCCAATGCACATGCATGACCTCTCAATAGGCTTTCACGAGTAACCTCAGCACAAACTAATCCCTCATTTGCCCTCTGTGGACACACCAGAGGTGAAAGCAATCATGGGCTGCATAGTGTGCATGACAAAATGAATACTAAATATCTAAATACATACTGTGAAAAAGCTCATGATACTCCTTAGAATGGTACTACTTGAGAATGTCGGGGGGGGGGCAGATTATATGACTGAATGCTCATTCTAAAAATTCCATGCACACAGAAAGCTAGCACATCAGGGGGAGACTTCTGAGCATGCTAGCTTTTCACAGGCAGGACTTTTTTTTTTAATATATTCAATCACACAGGCCCTATAATGACACCACCTGATGCAAGGACATCAGGCAGTGCAGAATGGGAATAGCAGCGAACTGCACTGCCCTCCCCACCCAAAGGGCCTGTCACCTGCTTAGTCAACTGGCCAGCCAACCAACAGCTTGAGCCTGGGTGGCGATGACGGCCCTCCTTCCCTCCCTCATTGCTTGCCGGCCAGCTGGCTGCTCCCACCTTCTGCCCCAGTCATGAGACTCCTGGAAGACCCGGCGAAATATCGTGAGAGGTCCTGAACTCTTGCAGGAGCATCTAGGCCCTCTTGCAATAATTCAGGTGAGTCTCCCAGAAGACCTGCAGCTGGGTCAGAAGGTAGGAATGAGCAGGGAGGAGAAGGATCTGCTGCTGCCACTTTGGCACAAGCTGTTGGCTCGCCAGTTGACTGGCAAAGCAGGGAGGGAAGGAGGTTGTGGTGGAGGCGGCAGCAGCCACCACCACCCAGAAGAAACAGGATGGCAGCAGCAGCAACATGCCTTGGGCCAGGGCTGTAATCACACTACCCCAACCTGAATTATGACATGGTACAGCCTGAGTAGGGCTTTTAGAAGGTTCCTCTGTTTTAGTGCAATGCATGCATTTTATCAGTTTTGAGTTTTAGTGTTGTTTTGTTTGGAATTGTTGCACATCGTTTTTATGGTTTTATTGTAAATCCTGTAGATCACTTATTGAATACAGAGGCAATTCACAATAAATATATTACATATTAAAAAAAATATACCCCTACAGTGTAAAAAAGAACCAATGTGAGAAGTTTCCTAAGATGACAACAAGAAGTAATGTTGGATTCCTCTTATGAAAGACACTTTATTTAATGGCAGAATCCTATGCATGTTTACTCAGAGGTAAGGCTGATTGAGTTTAATGAGCCTTACTCTCAGGTAAGTGTTTACAGGATTGCAGCCTAAATTAATGATATCTATTTTGTACCTTATAAAATCAAACAGTTGCACATTAATCAATATGATACACTTTTCCAGTGTGCTATCTACAGGCTCTAACTACAGTGCCATAAGGACACAAACAGCTCCAGACTGAAAATGAATGAAACCCTTATAAACACACATGGGCTAATTACTCAAAGTTTATATTTGCAATCTGGAACTGGCTAAAAATCAAGAAATATTATTGAACGAGTTTTGCTCCACATGTTCCTTGTTTGCAAATAAAAGGCAGGTTTCCCTCCAATATCCTCCACCCACAGATTTTTCATGTTATCCATAAAAGCCACTTTGGATTCCTTGAGAGTCAAGGAAAGGAAATGCAAGCCAGTTCTAATTGGGGGGTGGGGGTGGCAGAGGGCGGTGAGAAAATCCTTGGCAAAAATGATAAGTTGGTCTTTCATCCAGCTGTACACAAATTAGGGCTTTCTGAGAAGAACAGCCTTGCATAAAGCAAGATGAGAGGATAATGTAAGCCGCCTTGGGTTCCTTGCAAGAGGAAAAAAGGCAGGGTATAAATGCAATAAATATAAATGAGACAATACAGCAAAAGCTGTAAAAATTGGGAAAACCTTGGAAGACCAATTTGCTCTGTAATTCTTTACCCAAGAAAAACGATTACTACATTTTTTCCTTTGTTTGAGATGCATGTCAACTGTAAGCTTGGACTTGAATGTAAAATACTCATTTGTCTGAAGTGCTTCCAATGATATTATACGTCTTTTGAGATCAATGTCCCAATGTCCAGTGCACAACCAAAGCACAGAAGATGAAGCTGACCCATGTTTAGTGCCTTTGCCAGCTTTTAAAATGACCCAAATAAAAGGACATTAAAGTTCACTTGCAGGGATGTTTCCCTGTTCTTTTCTTTGCCCTTTTGCCTGGGAGAATTTTGACAATCTAGTGCTAAATTCCAAAAATAAATATCAGTAACAAAATTGTTAGCACCAGTGTTGACTATCCATCAACATGAGAAGTCACCACTCAAAAGAAAACTGCTTTCCTCTCTTTTGTGAGTGAAGAGCACATGTGGTAGGCACAAATATAATTTTAACAGGTTTGAAATGGTTAGCATTATGCTTCTTGTGAGACCTGAACCTAAAAAAGAACAGATGCATGGATAACGTGTAGAAAATTACAAAGCAGATCAGCAGCTAATTGTAGTATTGGGGCATAGGTTTAGCTTACGATACTGTACTTCTTTCAGGCATTAATACACGGAAGGCAATGGCGTTGTCTTGTGCTAACACTAACACTTTTCATGCAGATCAAACGTCAGATTGGCACTCTAAACTATCAGCTGCATTCTTGATTATCCTTAGATTAGAGGAACTAAGCGCTACTTGACATTCTGCAAAACAAGCTTGCTGGCCATATGTACAGCCAAAGTTTGTTTTGAAGATTATAAACCATGAAGGAGACACCCATCTCCAAACAGTTAGGAACAAGAAGTTCCTGTTGCAGCTCCCCAATGTGTCTACTAGAGTGTTTGGAAACACAGTATTTAACTCTTCAAACACCAGTGTACATGAAGCAAGGAGACTTCCACATAAAGTATGGAAGTCTCGTATCTTTATTAATCACATGCTCCCAGTGTCTCTCTCTATTACTAGGGATAAACTTTCTTTTCTGGCAACTGTCCCAGGTAAATCCATGCCCTTATTTTGTTCTCCCTATTTTTGTTTTTTAGGGATGCCTCGTTGACCTTTTTTTAGTAAAAGTTATTAGTGTTGTCATTCTTCAGAGTTGAGCAACCTCCCCAAGGTCTGTAGATGTTCATTCTTTGGGTGGGACTGGGTGCCATTTAGTGCACACCCTCCCAGCTCTCACACGGCAGCTACTGTTGATAATATGTTGTAGGACAAACATCGTTTGTTTGTTTTTTAATTTTTTTTTTACTAAAGCAGTAACTATGCTTGTGGCTGTTATATCAGAGAGGGTAAACTATTGCAGAGTAAATGAATATAGCGTACAGCAAAAAGGAAGAAAGAAAAGCCTTCAACGATGTGTAGTAGCGGAGGGAATGGGGCTCAGAATGGGGGAGATGGCATGAGAATGAGTGTGTTAACAGCATGTCTCTTTTTTCATCTGTGAAATGTTGGAGGGTATGCATTAGCTAACAACTGGCAATCTAGCTGAGTTTTTAAAATCTGCTTGCCTTAATTATATACAGAAGCAAACTTGCACCCTCCCGACACATACTTCCAAGTAAGATAGCATATATATGGTTAATCAACAAATGCTCACAACTGTGTCAACTGATTATGCCTTCCATTTAAATGAAATGGATAGACTTTGAATCTGGCAAAAGCAATAAGACACAATTTGCCGATAACTGAGCTGCATCAGTTTGCGGTTTGCTGGAATACATGGCATTAGAACCACAGCTGCCATAGCTTTATTCTAGCTCAGGTATGCGCAGAAAGTAGATCTCCAGATGTTTTGGGATTCAACTTCCAGGATTCCTTACCACTGGCCATGCTATGCTGACAGGAGCTTCTGGGAGTTGAGGTCCAAAACATCTGGAGATCTATCTTCTGCCCGCCTCTGTTCTAGCTAATCCTTGGAATTCATCAGGGCTAGAAATGGGTTTGGCTCTGCTCTGAAAATAGAACCAGGCTTGCATTCAGATTTTTCCCAACTTCTGGAGTCTGCTCCAGAGTCTGAATATCGTGTTTTAAGAGGATGTTTACTGACATCCACTGAGTTCTGTCCTTTTCAAGCACAGTGAGTATCACATGGCACCACATATACCAAAGAAGGGGAAAAAAGCTTTCTGTACCAATTTGGCATGATACCATCATGCCAAGTCGTACCAGAAAGCCTTTGCACACAAGTACTGGAACCTACACTATTGCTGCAGTACCCCAGACCAAAGCTAGGCTCACCAATCAAGCACCTATTGCCATATGAAGACTGAGGGCAGTATCCAATACTGCCCGCACACTAGCGGGACTCAATTGGAAATGAGTGGAAACACTTGTTTCCAGATGGGCGCAGAACAACAGAGCTCACAAAAGGGAATTCTGCTGACCTGCCCATTCTGGAAGCAAGCATTTCCACTTGTTTCCAGGGTTCCTTTAGGATGTGCTAGTTCCTGTTGCACTAGCTGTGGGTCCGTTAAGTGCAACAGACGCAACAGAGGCGGAGCAGCACTATTAGATACTGCCTTGAATACGGAAACATAGGTACTTGGCACTACCGGCCAACCTATGCACAAGTCGCTTATCGCCCTGCATCATGCTGATACAAAAAGCTACATTAGGGCAGAAACCAAGCTACATTTTGCTATCATGTCAGACCTTGCTTGAAATTAAAAGGAAAAAAAAGTGACACAACGAAAAAGATGCTAAGCAGTAAGCAGTCCAACCAAAGGAGCAAAAATGAGAGATGGATTCTTTACCTAGTTCACTGTCCAGTTCCTCCGTGTGTACCCCTTCTTCTCCAAAGGAAGAGCAGTAAGTGAGATAGAAAAAAATTAAAAGAAAAATTCAGACACCAACACCAAGCAAGAAATTCCCTCCAGCAGAAGCAACACCAAGTTTTGTACCAACCTAGCCCAAACCCACACAACGACACGTTAGTCGGTAGAGAGAGTGTGGCCAGTGGCAACAGTACTAAAAGCAAGTTTTTGCACTGTAAAGCTAATAAAATGGATCTGCTCTTTTTTCTTTTTCTTTTTTACATGGGGAGGGGGCAGCTCTGTCTCAGGGCTAGCACTCACCTTCATTCATTTGTTGTAAGGTGAACTACCTTAATCAAGAGCTCTGTGCACATGGTTCTTGTGAGCTTGGGCTTTGCCCATGTATTTGGAAAGTTCTTGTCGATAGGCAGAACTCGTGTGTGTTAATCAGAGCCCCTGTGCATGCAAGGAATCAGAGTCTCAAAAAAGGGTTGATGGATGTTCAACTATTGGAATATTTAACTTGATTAACTACTACTTTTGTCCCAAAATAAATAATAATTTTGTCCCAGAATAAATAATAATTTTTAAAAACCCAGTTTTGTTAAGCTTGTGTTTAAAAAACAGTGGAACCCACCAAATATAACTCCTGAACAAACCCTATTAGAATGAGCTGAGACTGCAGAGGGTCAGTGCTTGCTAGATGGTGTCACCATAGGTCTCTCTTTTCTAAGCCAAACAACTGCATTACTTCAAATGGGATAATCAGGTGAACTTCAAATGCATGTTGATTGCTGCAGAGTGGCTTTTGATCCTAGTCTAGGAAACACATGCCCCAAGTATAAAGTCTTACTTTATACTTTATGGTTGTGTGAAAGGACAATCATTTGTAAAGAACACGTCCTATTAAAAAGTCTCACTTAATCATCCATTTATTTATTGTACAGCATTTCCATCTACTAATGATGGTATGAATGACTGGGAATGTTGTTTTGTCAAGAAACAAAATTGTAGCCAGCAAATGAAGATGATAAAACTTGCAAGCAAATTATAAGGGGAGAATGGATTCAGTTTAGCACACTTCAGCCAGATGTTCTCAAAAATCTTCCAAACATGAGATACATCAACATAAAAAAACCCTGCTCATTATTTTAAATTCATATTTTCCAGTTAATTTAATTTGTAACTGTTGCTGTCAGAGCATAAAGATCCAACATTAATTTCATATATGTCCCAACAGAAATACCTCTAAAAACAAACCCTTACTGAAGTTATATTAATTTTAGAGAACCATCCACATCAGATGGACCCATAACTCAGTGCATGTGTGAAGTTCCAGGCTCAATCCCAGGCATCTCTGGTTCAAGGGTTTTAGGAAGAAGGAATGGAAACTGTGGACTGCAGTGGATAGATGAACCACTGGATTAGCCTCTATGAACTGATTCACACATAACAACTAACTATTGGTTAAAAACCACACAGTTATTCTGGGCCACACCAGAGAAAATGAGCATGCTCACTACTTCCATTTTTCTTCCTGCTTACAAAACATCCAAACCCAGAGCTCTGGGTTGTTGAGTGACAAGCAACCCATAGTTTTAATTTAACAACAACCCATGGGTTTACACTCTAGGTTGTTTCTCAGCAACCCAGAGTTCTAGGTTCAGACATAAGCAGGAAGCAAAGCGGAAGCAGTGAGTGGTCATGTGAGAGTGCACAGACACACTCGCTACTGAGAAACCATGGGTTAATTAACACATGAATTAATGTTATGTGTGAACCACATCTGTATAAAGCACCACCATATCTCAAGCTGTGTTGACTGCCACTTTTTGGTAGAAAGATGGAGTATAAATAAATACATAAATTTATATGTTCATATGTATTAGCCATGGAATATCACCAATATTCTTTCACTGACCTGGTTTGCAGATAGTGCTAATCCATGGTTTATTTAACCCATGCATTGTTGAATTCTGGATTGTTATGATGTACAAACCCAGTTGTGCTAACAAAATATGTTTTTTTTAACCATGAACAACCCAAAAAGAGAAGCCATGGTTTGCTTTTGCGTTGTGAATGCAAAAATTGTTTAAACCATGGTTTACGTTAAACCACATAAACCATTACGTGTGAATCCAGAATTGTGAGATGTTCATAGGTTGCTGGGCTACAGAGGCGGTGGGCAAGACTGGTGGTAAAAAACTAGCGGGTCTTTTTGCCAGCACTATAGTGCCATAAAGATATTTGGGATACAAGGAGGGAGCAGGTGAAGGAGAAGGGAAACAAACAACCCAGGAATTGAGAAAATAAACCACAGTTTGTTCAATCATCTGCCAAACAAACTCTAGGTATGACAACAAACCATGAGTTAACCATGGGTTAAACAAACTAGGGGTTAGCATTATGTGCAAACCAGGTCACTAGGTTATATTACACACCAAAACTGGGAAAGAAAAAGTTTTTCCTTATTTTTTCCTCCATGGCATTTCCCCCACAACATAAAAAGAGGAAAATCAAAATGATAAACAGTGTAAAGCAAAATAAGGCACCTGTAACATAACAGGAAATTTACACCCCTGCTGCTAAAAGTATTCATTAGCTATCAATTAGGTTCAGCCAAGAAAATTAGCTGAATAAAAGAAGTTGCTATACAGACACACAGCTACTCATTAAAAATTATAATACTGGTATATATTAATTGTGCCTATTAGTTGAATATAATCAGCTTCCTAGCACCCTAGTTCTGAATGAAAAAGAAAGGTGGTGCAAGAGGTCAAGAGACTGAGAATGTTTTCAACCATCATTTAAAAACTGAGTCCCAGAGAGGCATCTCAGTGCGGAGTACGACTGGGAGAATATTATTTGGGGCACACTTTCCATGTGTAAGGTGCTGTGGTGTTGTAATATAAATTTCAGTAACAGAATTTTTTAAAGGCCACTTTGAAAACATATTCAAAATGGAAACTTGCGATAAATGGTTTCTGAAGTACATCTACTACTAATACATGAATTAGCTAACTAGGGCCAAACTAGACATCATGGCTGCTGCCAATCTGTTCATTCATGTGTCTGCTGCATTAATGTATAAAGTAGGATGTTTCTAATTTTATCATCAAAAAGGACATGCAGGTGGGTGCGCTGAACCACGATCAGTTGTCTGAACACCTTTTCTTCAAACTCTGGTCTGATTCCAACACTGAGCTGGACTGGAAGAAACGTGTTTGGGGAAACAGAGCGCTCCAACCTGCTTTATATGTGAACAGGGGAAATATATGAAGATGTCTGCCACTGTCACATGTAGTTGGGCCCTAACCCACAGTGAATTGATCCACAAGTGGGTTGAGGACAATTAACTGTATGCTCAAAAGAAGCTTTAGAATGCTAAATGCATTCCCAATTTTTCTGTCCCCAATTAAGGTAATTGGGTCTCTTAAATTGGACACTGGCTTGCATTTTTCAGTGTCTCGAGGAATGCAAACAATAAAATCAGTGCCAATTATAATTTCAATAAATGATGAAATATATCACTGTAAAAATGAAGCAACATATACACCTTTTTGTTTTCACCAAAATAAGGAAAAATGACCTTAAAATCAAAATTAAGTGACAAAGGCACAAAATCTTAATTACAGGCTTCCATAACAATGAAATTCAATTCAGTTGTCTACCATTTCTCCAGTGGTTTCTCCAAGAAGCAATTTTAAAAGCACAACTATTTTAATCATGATACTAGTAGCAAAAAAACAGCTCAGCAAACCAGTGAGGTGATTCCAGTGGCCAAAAAGTTAAAATAATAAAAAGTATCTGTAGCTCAGGAAATCAATGAGGCAAGCTCACAAAGCTGTAAAACTTCAAAAGATACTTCTTCTACTAGTGCTCTTGTAGCTTAGGTCCACCTCTGGATCCTGTACAGAAAGCCAGAATTCTCTAGCTGAGGGGACACTAAAAAAATCTCCTATCCTATCTAGAACTCTTGAAGATTCTGTCCTGTGTCTCACTGTGAAAAACAGCTGCTTCTTGTAAATGTGCACCAATCCAGCAAGGGACACCTGAGCATGTAATGGATGTGGGTGCATAATGGCACCATTGTCAGCAGCAGCATGCACATCTGGGCCCCACTGAACAGGCTGGATGTGCTTTTGATCTTAGGGCACCTGCCAATGCACAACTAGGTGCCTGCCTCTAAGGGGTCATGGTCACAGAAAAGATTCTGTGTCAGCCTTCCCCAACCTAGCACTCTCTAGAAGTGTTGAACTACCATTCCCATCATCCCCAGCCAGCATGGCCAACAAACACTGGTCATGTTAGCTTGGAAGATGGGAGTTGTAGTCCAATACCTTTAGAGAGCCCCAGGTTGGGGAACACTGGTTTTGAAGTGGGGGTGGGGTGAGAAGACGAGAGGAAGCCGGCCCAACCTATTCTTTTAAAATGTCGAGCTAGATCAAAGATTTTCCAGATTTTATTTAAGCATTTACTCCCTTACCGTCATCTTCACATTCTTCTAGAGGCTTTTGCTGTTTGTTCAGGCACCGTGGGTCTAGCCAAGACGTCGTTTTAGTGTTATGGCTGCAAACCAAAAATGGAAATGTGACCTTTTTAAAAATAAAGTATCTGTGACAGAAAAAGAACAAGTGGCCACTATTTTTATTCATCTGAACTGAAGGTTTATTAATTTAGAGCAGAACATAAAAGTGAAACTTTGTAAGACACACTAACCCCACCCACTACCCCAAGCTCCGAAAATATATTAAGAAAAAGCAAACATACAAGCAGTATTTGAAGATGTACAGGCAGAATTTCGATAGCATTATTGAAATAAATGTTCGTGCCAACTCAATCTTTGGATCAGATATTGATTTCTCCAGGACTATTAGTAAGCATGTGATTCTCTAACCTTTCTGTTCCTTTTATTGAAAATTCTGCATAGGCCTGAATTAGCATATCAGGCCTACGACAGCCACTGGGGAATTGACAAAAAAGAGGAAATGCATCACCAAAAAAGAGGACCAAAGAGGACACTGGTTTGCATAAAATTTCCATGTGCTAATTTATATGCATAGATGCAATTTTAAAAATAATTATTGTAATTTAAATAGAAATACAGTACATCTCACCATAGTGTGGAAGACTGTGACCAGGTGACCTGTCTGCCTGCCTGTGTAGTCTATTATCTAGGTACTAATTGTGAGGGGCAACATTTCTTAGGGGTCTTTTATTTTTAAATTGGAACTGGACTGAATAGTCCTTCAAACGGAAGATGGCCCTGTGTAAAAGAAGGCCGCTCTAAGGGCCTGACCTATGCTTGATAAAAAAGCCATTAAAAAAACAACAACATGAAGTATATATCAAAAGATCAGCTATCATCACCACTCAAACAAATATTTGTGTAGCGTGTTTAAAGTGCTTCACTTGCATTATCTAGATCTAATCCTTACAACAACCCTGTAAGGTAAGTTAGATTGGAGAGAACGGGGGGGGGGGCACACTGAGGCTGAGAGAGAACAGCCTGCTAAGGCCACCGTGGAAGAGGTGAGATTCGAAACAGACACTTCCTAATTCACTGCTCAGTCTCTTAGCCATTATACTACACCGGTTCCCTGTCATATAAAGGCAACTCATGCAGTGCTCAGTTGAAAATAATCACCAAACATTTATTACTTTCGAGGGGTCTGTAAGAGCTTTTTTTAAAAAGTCACTTCCCAAATAGTGTTAAAAGACAATGGTTAGTGGGCCAGCTAAGGAGCCCAAAATGGCCTACTCAGCTGTCAGTGTCCTGCAACACACTCAGTGCTACACTGTCATTCCCATTGATCCCCACACCATAGATTTATAGTACAGAATCGTAAGAGTTGGAAGGGGCCATGCAGGGTGCAGCTGCAGCATCCCTGACAGATGGTCATCCAGCTTCTGCTTAGGTATCTCCAGCAAAGGTCAGCCCACCATCTCCCGAGGCAGTGTGCTCCACTGTCAATAAGCTCCCACTGTTAGCAAGTTCCTCCTAATAGTAAGTCTAACTTAATTTCCATTCATTTCAATGGGTCTACTCTAAGTAGAACTAATACTAGATACAACCCAATATTTAGCTGGAATCTGCTTCCCTGCAATTTCCATCTATTGGTTCTAGTCCTGCCCTCTGGAGCAACAAAGAGCAATTCTGCTCAATCTTCTTTGTGACCGCCCTTCAGATATTTGAAGACCGCTATCATGTCTCCTTGCAATCGTTTCTTCTTCAGGAGATATTTTGGGAAGTAGCATTCAACTGTTTCTAAGCAACCACTAAATGCATTTTACAACTCCTTTGAGGCTGAGGAAGTGTCAGCCCCTCCTCTCACAACAGTCTGAGTGTGACAGTGGCAATACAAACTGAGTATTTTGGAAGCTAATGATTCTCAAGAAGTGGGTAACATCACATGGCAAGGAGTCATCACTAAATCCTGGGTCCTTGGTTATGCAGCCAGGCACATCATAGCTCAGATTCCACAGAGGCTCATAGCAATCTGATCTGAGCTTTAAAATAGTTATTCATCACAGACTACATCACAGTGAACAACAGCCTGAATGTGGATCACAGGGCAAGCCAAACGTTGGGCTGGACCAGCACAGCCCATGCAGGTCTCTAGTACGTTTAGTTCATGTATACAAGGACTAGGTCAAGAATGGTCTTGATTTAAAGATAAATAAATAAAGCTAGTATGAGCCAGGGATGATGATCTATCTATGATATGAGGTTTGGGGAAAGAATCTCTGTGCCGGTGAGTTGTGAACTTCTTTAGAGATGCCTAGCATCACTCTAGGCTTCTCAGTGCTGAAGGGATGGCCCTCTCACTTCTAATGGACACTGGAAGAGATAAGTTACTATGGGTCAACTCAAAGTCATTTCCCAAATACATTCTCAAAAAGCATCACGGCCAGGGCCAGCAGTGCACATATGGCACCACTCTCAGCTGGATGGGGCTGGATGGCAGGTGAGCATGGCGAGCCTAAGACTTTCTGTTGCCTAGATCGAAAAACAAGATGGTGCCCTCTCCCATTCCAAGTACAATATGTGACTAGACTAACAGATGAATCTGCCTTCAACATTGACAATGAGACAGCATCTTCCACTGTACCTGACGGTAGCAGGCTAACTTACAGCGAACAGAGCAGACCATGTGGCGTACTGGTTTGCCCCAAACACCATACTTCCATCTCACTGCTTTTACCACCTGAAGCGACTGCCCCACTCTATCTATTGGTAGGACTGGCTCTGCAGGTGAGATGCAGTCATGTCACGGAACTTCATCTGTTCCCTGTCTATGTGGTAGCGCTCCTAATACTTCTAAAGGTCTAGCATTCAAATTCTTGCTATATTCACAAGACTGCAGAGCTTTGCTATTATTAACCACCTTCTCTTCCAGCAGCCACAGTGGCTTAAACACTTTGCCTGACCCTGCTGATAAATTGGAAACTACAGAATACGATTCTAGTTTTGTTTAGAATTGTTTAAATAGCACAGTTCCTTTCACACACCTCAAAAGAAGTTTACAGAATGATCTAACCCTTCTGTGAAATTATGTGGAGAACAATATACATGTTCCTTTGAAGACTTACCACTAAATAACAGTTCTGCTTTCAAAGGAGGGACTTCACATCCCTGCTATCCATTACTGGCGATATGAAAGCTGGAGTGGAAGGCCACTGTTTCACACACTACTTTACCCACCCTCGTAATGCAGAATGCATCAACCTATTCAATTCTTTTGTGCAATTCAGAGCAATTAATCTCTAACTGGTAAACTAGGGCATAGAAGTCCAGCGAGCAAGTCAAATTAACAATAATGGCATAAAGCGGGTCTGCCAAGGTGCAAAACATTTTATGTCCCAAGAGGATAAAAGGATTTCTGTACAGTATTTCAACATCTTTCAGATATTGGAAAGCAAGATGTTTTAAGTCTAGCAGTGGCAGAACTTCACAAAGCTCTGGGCTAAGTACCACATGAATGAGAAGCCAACTTCCCAGCTTACCACCCTATAATTTGTCTACTATAATGATGACTAATGTTTGTGAAGCGTAATATATCACCTCCTACCACTGAATTGTTAATGTCTTGTCCTGTAACAGCATTTAACAGGGACACACTTCGCTTCTACCTTATTCTGCAAACAGTTTGAACTCAGCACACATAAGTGTTTCTTAGAGAAATTTCTCACACTGTCTTTATTTTCAAATAAGTCCACAAGAGTTATGGTTACAGCTGCAATTCTGTCACTTGGAGTCAGCTCCATTGGATACAGTGCAACTTACTTCTGAATAAATATGCTTTTGTCTGTCAAAGTGAATTCAAGAAAAGCCCCAAAGGCTGGCCCCATCATGTCTAGTTTGCCCTTCCACTACTGAGTGGAAGCAAAGCAGGCTCTGACCCCATCTTTCGGCCAGGGGACCAAGGGACACTGTGAGACTGCACCCCTAGCCTCCCAGGAAGAGCATTGTGTCAAGGGGGAGACCAGCATGGACCCATCCATTGGCCAAAGAAGGAGGAGGTGGAGGGAGCTTGCTGTCAGGGATGAGTCCAAGCGCCTTGAGATGTCTGACAGCTCTGATTCTGAATCAGACTTGGAACTAGGGATGTACGAAAGTTCCGCCACGGATCTCGGGGAGGCCGAATGCCAGCACATTCGGCCCCCTGAAATCGGTGGCGGAACGGCCCCCCACCCCCCGTCCCCCTCCCGGGACGGGACTTACCTGGGGCGGATCTTCCTGGCGGCGGCGGCTCCGGTGGCGGCGGCGGCCGGTCTTCCGACCGGCTGCCGCCGCCGCCATTTCCAAGTTTTGTTTTTGTTTTTTTTAAAAAACATGATAGGCTACGTAAAGATTTACGTAGCCTTTCACGGCTAAATTCTAAAAACCACCGTGATAGGCTACGTAAATGTTTACGTAGCCTATCACGGCTGATTAAAACAAAAACAAAAAAAGCGCGTATGCAAATGGCGGCGCCCATGGGTGCCACCATTTGCGTTCCTTATTTTGGCATGTCTTAGTCTACGTAAACATTTACGTAGACTACGGCGAAAATAAGGGGAATGCAAATAGCGTAGATGCTATGCTATTTGCGTTCCCCTTATTTTCGCCATAGTCTACGTAAATGTTTACGTAGACTAAGACGTGCCAAAATAAGGAACGCAAATGGCGGCGCCCATGGGCATCGCCATTTGCCTACGCGCGTTTTTGTTTGTTTGTTTGTTTGTTTTAATCAGCCGTGATAGGCTACGTAAACATTTACATAGCCTATCACGGCTGACTGCAGGGACGCAAACGGCGGCGGCTATGGCCGCCGCCATTTGCATCCCTGCTAGCCAGCCGCCGGATGTCCGGCCGCTGGCGGAGCCAGCCGGCAGCTCCGCAGAATCCCTGCAGAGCAGAGCCGGCCGGCCAGGATTCCAGGGGGGGAGGGACAGAGTGCCTCCCCCCCGGCCAGAATTTCGGGGGGAGGGATGGAGCGCCCCCCTCCCAGCATCAGCATAATCCGCGAACAGGTAAGTGCCTTTCGTACATCCCTACTTGGAACAGCTAGATCAGAGCTCAGGGGAGGGACCTTCCCTGGAGAGCCAAGACACTGGCAGAGATTCCCCCAAAGGCCTTGACAAACAGATGGCCCAAGCTGAGTCCCTGACCCCTCCCCCCACCATAAGAACTCAAGTTTCCAAGGAGGCGGAAGGAGGGCATGGCTTGAGAGATGTTAGGGTGCATCGCAAAGCAAAGCGGGAAAAGTTAGGTGCAGGGCTCAGATGCTCCACCAGGATAGCCCTTCTTGGAAGCCAACATAGGAGGGAGCGACCCTACGGGAGGGGCATCACTGCGAAGCAAGTGCGGCCGTGAGATTCACGCCCAAACTGTCGGCAACTTCACTACCCCCCACCCCAGTTCATCTCTAATTAGAGGTCACAGATTAGTTGTTTAGGGGCCTTAGGCAGTCGGAGATCTTCCTGGAGTCTGCATTTGTACAGAGGCTAGTCTCAAGCAAAATAAAGTATTATTAGCCTGAAGCTTTGTCTCCTTGTGGTGTTGACTGCGAAGGGGAAGGATGATCCATTTCTGACACTTGCGTCCAACCCTTCCCTCCACCATCCACAAAGAACCCTTGGCTCCAACTCTTAGTTGCCCTGGGAGGACAGGAAGCACACTGTGGGCCTGTCTGGCAGCCAGAGGAACAAGGACTGCTAGGTTAGTTGCACAACCTCTATCCAAGCAAAGAAGATCAGCCTGGCACCAAACAGACAATACTTTAAGGGCACAATCCTATGCATGTTTAGACAGAAGAAAGGCCTACAAGTCCCAGCATGCCACAGCCACCCATGCTGGCTGGGGCATGCTGAGAGCTGTAGGCCTTTTGTCTGCCTAAACATGCATAGGATTGCCCCCTAAATCTATATCTTTTTTCATTTTTACTCTAGAGCAGGTGCCGGGGCACCAAGCCAGATCTTAAAAGCCCTCCTACCCCCCAGCCCCAACACTAAGGTCCTGATCTGAATCAGTGGCCTGCACCTACTCTAGAGTAAAAATGAAACAAAGACATAGTTGCTATATCCCGATTTAAAGTAAAGTCTGGTTTGGCCCTCAATGCCTGTTTACAACTCACCACTTCGTTCTGGCATTGTCAAACTGATCTCTCTCCTCGACCTTTCCGTCCATCCCCCTACCCTTCTGACTTGTCTTCGTTGTTTGAAAGCCCGAGAGCAGGGCTGTGTCTCATTTTTTAAACAGATGTTCAAAAGACAATACTTGCGTACAAAATTTTTAAAATGTAAGTGCTGTGATAATTCAGCCCACCGCCAGTTTAACCGCGTGTTCAGACAATACTCAGAGACAAACATAAGGGATCACAAGAAAACAGATGAAAAAACGTTACTCTATAAAGTAGACTTCTCCATTCTCTGTATAGGCCATCTCCCAGTTTTCAGGCAGAGGACCCAAGTTTTCCTCTGCGCAAGGAGGTAGGTATTGAGGGAGCTTCTGAGAAGATTCCGTGGTGGGAACAATGGTGATGTGGCTATTCACAGATGGGGGAACTGTGTCTCTTATACTATGTGTATTGTGCTCGTCTTGTTCACCAGAGTCTGCTGTGGAAGGACACACACATAAAATAAAACATAGCGGTTATTAGTTAATGGCATAATGCGAATTTCACCTTGCTTCCTTCCATAACTGCTTGAGATGCTTCATACAACCATGCAACGTATCCACTCAGGGCTGCTTTTGATATTAACACACAGGGAGCAATCCTATGGCTGCTAGACAGTGGCTAGATGGCTATAGGATATGCCGTTTTCCAGGAACTGACCTCAGAGCCTGTGCTCTGAGGTCGGTTCCCAGAGAACCGACTTCCCCCCACTTCCGCGCTGCCTCGCAGGCAGTGCGAAACAGCCCCATTCTCCGCGCTTGCAAGAGGAGTGCGGAGCAGCCGGAAAGGGGTGTGGCTGGGGGTGTTCTGGGGCGGGGAGAGCATAACTGCCTGGACGACACATCCTATGCATCATACAGCAGCCTCCTTGCCTGCTCTGTGCTCCTGCAGCTAGACAGCCGCAATCGGCTGTCTAGCTGAAAAAGCAGGGCAGGAGAAGCGTGGAGGGAACAATCCCCTCTGTGCTTCTCCTGCCCTGCTTTGGATAGGCAGTCACCTCCGAGTTTGGAAGCGGCCGCCTATCTAGATAGGATTGCTCCCTTAGTGACAAATGCTGTTAGATCCTTCAGAAGAGGATCAATGCCATGCTGGACTGGAAAGATCAAGTTTTCAATGCTGGGAAACCCATTTGACTGACTACCACCCACGGCCACCTCGCCCAGCTGCAGAAAAGAGACATATTTAATCATTCTAAAGTTACACTGATGTGCATCCTGAAACATAGGTGGATGGATGTATACTGACCAAATATAACACTGGCCACAACCCACACTGTTGGCATTGGCAACCATTTCTCTCAGCACTAACTGCTTAGCACTGGAGTTTATCAATGGTACATGTGTTTTCATTGTTACACTCAAACTACCCAGTGAAACTCTAGCTATGGGAGTAAGTAGTCTGATGTTGCTTTTGACCACACATTATTGTCTAAAGCAAGACTCGTGTGGAAAAAATCTAAGTATATGAATCCCAGACCCACAAAAAGTCAAGGGCCAAGGCTCTCTCAACTTCAGAAAACCAAATCTGGCTTGCATCTCAAAGATTTTGCAAACCATACCATATAAAGTCCCATTAACATTTATGATTTTATTCTGGGACTGGACCACTTCTGAATGTAGGAGTGGGATTCTCCATTTCAGGAAGATTAGACCAGCCCCGTTCTCTCTGACATGCTAGCTTTCCACAAGCAGGCAGTTCTTGATATAGAGGAGCATTTCAACACATAATCCCTCAACTGTAATTAAGAAGTGTTGTATTCCCTGAAAGGCTACACAAAGAACTTGTGGATTGGCCTATACAGTGCCTTGGCTTGCAGCACTTGGGAATGAGAAAATGTGACTTCATACCTGCAAAATGATTAAGTGAACGGATCTTCAGAATTGACTATGGATTGTAAAACACACGCTCCCAATGAAAGTAAGTGTGATATATATTCTTAAATCAACTACTGCAAAAGTAGTTCTATAAGAAATATAATCAATACTGTAATATGGTCATTATGGATTACTGAAGTTAGGACCATTCCCGGATATTGAAAACATACAAAGTTTAAAACCACTAAAATCAGAGGGTTTTAACCTGAGAAAAGAGTTGTTACTCCTGGAAGTGTTTAATTTCATAAACAGACAAGCTAACAAAGTAGCCCTTTCTCAATAGCAAAAGACTAACAGACATTATTTCTTTAAAATAGATTTCGCAAAGATTAACAGGATTAAGAAGTCATTTGATTACTCAGCCTGCCTTTCATATAGCTAGGATAAATACACCATTAACAACCCCAACACTAACGTACAAATGAAATATAGTTAAAATCCACAGTGGCACACACAAATGTTTTTTACTTGAATGAACAGCTTCTTCTGTTAGCTAACTGTATCCCATTTGCCAAATAAACGAATCCTGAAGCTGTTTCTCTTTTTTGCTAAAACTGACAACCATTTTATCTTTTGGTATAGGAAACAAAATTTATGGTGATCTCATGGAATGAAACTCACAATCCAGGTAATGTAATGGATTTCAAGACAGTTGTTAAGACAAAAGGGTTTGTATTGTGTCTAGCAAGGGGGAAGAAGTGAAAAGTGAACACCCTCTCTTGCTCTAAAAGCCAGTTTTGTCCATGCAGTACCTTGGTTTTCTCTTGCCTAAGGAGGAAGTAGCATATGAACCCAGAAGTACATGATTTCATGTGACTGTTGCAATTCCATAATCATGGCATCTCTAACAATGGTGTATGTGAGGATTGCTGCTATCCTAGCAATCTTGTATAACTGGGCATGCATATACTTCTGGTTCACACTTTACTTTCTTTCTATCTCTCTCTCCCCCGCCCCATAATTGCAGCCACATACAATTTCAAATTAAAACTTAAATTTTATTTAAAGACACCTTGGGAAATTGCACTTACATTCAAGTCCAAACCATGTTCGCTCAGAAATAAGTCTTGCGGATTTCTGAGGGACTTGCCTTCAAATGTGTGAGTGCAGAATTGTTGTGACCACAGGGCCCCAAGCATCACTTTAATATTTAATCCATTAAAAATTATTTTCCTGCTGTTAATAGCAGACATTTATTTATTTTTAAAATCTAACTCTCAATGAAACTGACTTATGATCAACTGAGTCTTGTAACAGATTCCTCCGACGGATAAGATAATACACTAGTGGGGACTAGAAACATACAATCATAGTAACTAGAAGTCAATTTCAGATTGTTACCCTATCACATGCTTATCTGATAACTAAAAGGTATAAGATCATAAGCATCTTCCTTAGGCTCATTCCATGTGCTCTACTAAAGGCTGCGGTCCAAACCTTAACTGTAAAAATCAAAGAAATGGATTGTCCACATAGGAAATGCCAAACAGTAACTATAGTTTTCCATGGAAAAAACTATAAACATCTTATTGTTAAGAGAGAGACACATACACCTCTGTAATCCAGATTACAATGTGGATTAGGTTGAAGACTTTGAACATTAAAATGCAGGAATCTTCTTGAGAAGAACAACCAGTACATGCATCTCAATTTCACCCCCCTCCCCCCATATGTAGGCAAGACAATATCTACCTGTAAAGCTACTGTTCATTTCAGGAACGTCATCCTCCTCTTCATTCTCCGTATGCACTATGCCCGCATTTTGCATATCATTGTAAGACTTGGTCCGTTTGGGGGTCGACTGCTTGGAGCCAGATTGGAGGTTTTGCAAAACATCAGTGTTATTCACTTTCCCACTGAGGGGTTGGCTGGGAGGTTTGGGTGTTCCATAATAGTTACCTAGGCAATAGAAACACATTTGCATGGTTGTTTTTTTAAACAGACTTCATCTCATTAAAGATTTCTTCTCCCTACCTCAACCTCTCCACTCACCACAATCAGAGCAATTTCTCTCTTACCTAATATGAACAAATATTGCTCCCCCGCCTGCAAGATGTCTGCTGTTTTACCTTCCTGAAACTTATTCATGTTCAAATCTAAAAGCAGAACCAAAGCCTGCCTTTTTGAGGTGCAGCAAGCGTACAAGGACTAAAACAAAAGACAACTGTGGTGAATAGCCAAAAGAAAAGACAAACACCCTCATTACATTTGAATTTCAATTAGTAGTGTTTTAAAAAAAAAAAAAAAAAACATGCATGCACCCACACAATGCTGTGCCAGATTTAGAGTGAGCCCTAAACAAAATAAAAAATTCATTACTACTATCACCCAGAAAAGTGATGAAAGGCTAGGATGACCTGCTTTAATACACATCCCCAATAAGTGGCAGTTAACTTTTTTTTTTTTAAGTAATCACTCTCTAAAAGAGGAACTTTGCAAAGGAAAAGGAATGGCACCTACTTTTCAGCTGCAGAGGTCAGGAAAAATAGAAACAAGAGATATCAGGTACACACAGTTTCAATAACACTACAAATGAACCCTCTAGTTATTTTGGGACTTTGTAGCAGGTTTGGTGGGGAGATGCCCCAAACCCAAGTCCAACAGGATCCCAACCCATCAACCTAAATCCATCTGGCAACAGTGGGGAGGCTTTAGTTTCCAGAACATGGAATTTCAATGTGGCCTAGAGAAACTACTGTGGGTTTATCCTACTTGCACTATATAGGCCCGTGCCAAGAGATACAGGAACTGTGGCAGCTACCTCATGTAGTGAAACACTGAACTACAGGTAGTAGCTTCTCACGCTGTAGACTAGCCTTGCACAACCTGGGGACCCACCAGATGTGTTGGACTACAGATCCCAGCATCCCCAGCCAACATGAGTAACCCAGGTTGGGGAAGGCTGCCCTACACTGACTCCCCCTGCTCAGGCTGTCCACTGGATCCTTCTGAAGAAATACAAGAGGGTTTCCTTTTCCACTTGAGCCTTGCTGGAACACAGTTAGCAAATTAGGAGCGTGCTGCACGCTCACATGTCCCTTCCATTCTCCTCATCTCCTTGCAATCCCACCTCAATATGTGCAATCCCACATCAGTTTCCTTGTCGGCGCCCCCCAGGGCATCAATATTACAACTAATTATCATTAGCTCAAACCAGAGTTTGTACACCAACTGTTAACCATGGCCACACACTCTAGTTTGAAACAAACCACAGTTAGTGAAGTAATGCTGCACTATAGTTACCACCTAAAAAGAAAAGGTATACGTAATTCATATGGGACAGGAGCAGAGAAAGGAGCATACAAGCTCGTGGAATGCTCCCATATTGTAACAATGGTTAGTGTGGTAGAAAAGGCCTTGTGTCAGGCCTGAACCAAAGAGGGAAAAATACAGAGAATATTGTAAGAGAGTAGCTGAGAAAAACAAGATACACAGAACTGAGTAAGAGGGTGGAATAAACAACCTTGAGCACAGATAAGGCAAGCTGTGACTCCTATCTCATGAGGACAATGGTCAGACAAACCCATTCCCTACTGAGATAAGGTACTGCCTCGCAGGGGGAATTTGCAGATCATTGTGCCCCAGCTGTGTTTAAGGGTGCATTCACGGCTAGGGAGCACTGATGCGTATGTGAGCACCCCCAATGTGATTGGATACAGATAACATATGTAAGCTTTTAATTGGCTAAACTCTTTCTCTTCATATTTTTACTATGTACTTTGTTTTCCTTTAAAAACTCATGTACCCAGTTCTCAAATTGTAGTTCCTTTATGAATTACCTGTGTATACATGCTCTGAATAAAGTGTGGTTTCAGATACAAGACCACCAGCCTCATCCTTTGGGCGGGGGTGGTTCTCATTCCCTTTTGTTCCCCCACAGTCCCCCACGCCCCCAAGTGGGGATTTTATATCTGCACTTAAAACATGAAAGCCAGAGATGGAATGAAATGGGTTGTTTGAGAGTTTAATCCTTTGCAGGATTAGGAATGTAAGGATTTAAGAAGAGCCATACTGGATCAGACCAAAGGCCTACCTGGGCCACATTTTATTCACATGGTGACCAACTAGCTGCCTGTGGGAAATGCACAAGTAGGATATGAGTGCAATAGCATCTCCCACTCATGTTCCACAGCAAGTGGTGTACATAGGTATTCTGCCTCTGGTACTAGAGTTAGCATGAAGCCATCAGGACAAGAAGCCACTGATAGCCTTATCCTACATGATTTTGTCTAACCTCCTTTTAAAGCTATCCAAACTGGTGGCCATCACCACAATTTGTGGTAGCCAATTCCATTGTTTAACTATGCACTCTGTGAAGAAGTGCTTCCTTTTATTTGTCCCAAGTCTCCACCATTCGGCTTCATGGGATGTCCATTTGTGATTCTGATCACAAGAAGAGAGCCTATTTGTATGCACATAGACTCAGACTTTCAGGTGAACATGTAATGGTCAGAAGTGGAGTGAGCACAGTCTTGATTTCCACGCTAAGCGCATTCGCTGAACTTTGGGCTAAAGTGTAACTTAAACAGCAAAATGGACTTTAAGTATAAGATGTAAATTATATTTAAAACAATTACAGCATAAGTAGGGATCCATTGTTAGACACAACTGCAGTTTTGTTAATGAAATCCTTGATCAGTTCCAATATACTCTGAAAATATTATGAGGCAATGAATCTTTCTTAATCTGGGGAAAAATTTTAAGTATTGCCGAATTCGATTTTCCCCATAGTTTTAGGTGAACGAGATCTACCACACAATGTTGCATTATATGCTTGTCTGGCTGTAGTTATGCACTCACCCCTTGACAAAAAAAAAAAATCAAGCTACTATCTAAGGATAATTTGATATCTAAAGTCCAATCCTAGATAGAATGCTTCTTTTTCAGATTATATATCACATTGTACCGACATTGCATTTCTTACACTTTTATTCCACCCTTCTTATAAGGAGCTGAGGGTAACATAAATGACTGTCACATTGTATTCTCAAACCACCATAGGCTGAAAAATAGTAGCTGGATCAAGGCCACTTAGTGACCTTCATAACTGACTGGGGACTTGAATCCATGACCTGGTCCAATCTTCCCCAACCACCAGATGTTTTGGACTACAACCCCCAACATTCCTGCCATGGTCCATGCTGGCTTGGGCTGATGGGAGTTGAAGTCTAAAACATCTGGAGGGGACCAGGTTGTGGAAGCTTGCCCTAGTCTAACACTCTAACCTTATTGGCTCCGACAAAGTTTTGAGAGTTTCAAAATTCTAGGCTTTCCAAATATCTGTGGGCTGGAGAAGGGGTGGGGAGGCCCCCTTTGCTTTACTGAATGATTCCATCTCAATGAGCCATGTTCAGATCTCTATAATGACCCATAAACATTTCAGCTCTACAGGAACAGCAACACCTTTAAACATATTTTTCATTCTGAATCATGAAGGCACATATATGCATTACTGATACAAAGGAAATGACTTTTTTTTAGTAAAAGCCTTAATGGGGATAAAGAAAGTTCTTACTGCAGCCTCAGTCTCTATTGTTGTTGTTGTTCAGTCGTTCAGTCGTGTCCGACTCTTCGTGACCCCATGGACCATAGCACGCCAGGCCTTCCTGTCCTGCGCTCTCTCCCGGAGCGTGCTCAAGTTCATATCAGTCTCTATTATAGGGAATTTATTCTCACGCTCTATATAATGCCAGAGTAGTTAATATATGGCAGAAGGGGAAGAGGGTGAAAAGAGGAAGAAGGAAGCAACAGGGAGAGAAGGCAGCTTCCATTCTTTATTATGCCTTTCTGTAGCAGTATTGTATTGATCTTTCCTTTACTCTACTCTGTTTTATGGAGGAGACAGAGTTTGACAGGCCTGTTACAAATTCTTCAAGCTGACTGCCTATTAACTGGCATTATCCCTCAACAGGTACTCCAACTCAACTCCCATACATTTTAACAGGACTCTGGAGCAGAGGTCAACAGACTCACATCCCAAGAAGAATATTTTAACAGCTGTTTTTCTTTTCTTTTTTTCTTAGATGCAAAATATTAATTGATCCAGTTGTTAGGCAGTAAAGGGAGATTAGTATGCATGTAATGTAGCAACAGACTGGAAAGTCTACGTCCTCAACCTATTCCTGAGCTGGGCAGTTGAACAAATAATGCCTAATTCACACCACTAATATCCAAACTGAGAAGATGTCCCCAAATTAACACGGTAACAGATTCCTATCGACAGATTTTCAGTGAAACACAATTAGGGTGGCTACTTAAGCACTATGAAAAAAAGAGGACAAAAGAGAATAGGGATTTGCATATGCTAATTTACATAGATGCAAATTAGAAATAATTACTCTAATTTAAGTAGAAATACAATGCATCTCACTATTGTGGGGTAGCCTGTGACCAGGTGACCTGTGTACCTGCTTAGTCTGCTGTCCAGGTGCTGACTGTTGATGGGCAACTTCAAGGCCCCTCCCTGCTCTCCTTTACTATGGTTTGTCCTTCTATCTTTAAACTGGGTTTGGCTTGGATAGCGCTTCAAATAGGGGACTGGGCTCTGTAAAGCCAGACACAAGACCACCCCAAACACAATCCTTTTTGATGGTGAAATTCACCAGCCAATTCAATTTTGACCATCTTTTATGTTCCATAGCCCCAATCCCAAAGCATCCTCCTACTCAAGGAAAAGGTTTCCCATCTAATTTAACATCATGGTCAATTACAAGATCCCCTTCATGAATCACTGCCTTGTTGTGGCGAAGGGGCTTGCGTAACTCAGTGAAGCCATAAGCTATGCCGTGCAGGGCCACCCAAGACTGACAGGTCATGGCAGAGAGTTCTGACAAAATGTGGTCCACTGGAGAAGGAAATGGCAACCCACTCCAGTATTCTTGCCAAGAAAACCCCATGGAACGTATCACAAGGCTAAAAGAGATGACGCCGGAAGATGAGCCCCTCAGATCGGAAGGTGTCCAATATGCTACTGGGGAAGAGCAGAGGGTATTTCCAAGTAGCGCCAGAAAGAGTGAAGCGGCTGGGCCAAACCCGAAAGGACACTCAGCTGTGGATGTGTCTGGCGGTGAAAAGAAAATCCGATGCTGTAAAGAACAATATTGTTTAGGAACCTGGAATGTCAGATCAATGAATCAAGGTAAGCTGGAGGTGGTCAAACATGAGATGGCAAGATTGAACATCGACATCTTGGGAATCAGCGAACTAAAATGGACAGGCATGGGCGAATTTAATTCAGGTGACCATCATATCTACTATTGTGGGCAAGAATCCCTTAGAAGAAATGGAGTAGCACTCATAGTCAACAAAAGGGTGGGAAAAGCAGTACTGGGGTACAATCTTAAAAATGATAGAATGATCTCAGTATGAATCCAAGGCAAACCATTCAACATCACAGTAATTCAAGTCTATGCCCCAACCACTCAGGCCGAAGAAGCTGAGGTTGATCGGTTCTATGAAGACCTACAACACCTTCTAGAACTAACACCAAAAAAAGATGTCCTCTTCATCATAGGGGATTGGAATGCTAAAGTAGGAAGTCAAGAAATCACCGGGATAACAGGCAGGCATGGCCTTGGTGTACAAAATGAAGCAGGACAAAAGCTAATAGAGTTTTGCCAAGAGAACACGCTGATCATAGCAAACACTCTTTTCCAACAGCACAAGAGGCGACTCTACACATGGACGTCACCAGATGGCCAATATCAAAATCAGATTGATTATGTCCTTTGCAGCCAAAGATGGAGAAGCTCCATACAGTCAGTAAAAACAAGACCTGGAGCTGACTGTGGCTCAGATCATGAGCTGCTTCTTGCAAAATTTCGGCTTAAATTGAAGAACGTCGGGAAAACCACTAAACTGTTCAGGTATGACCTAAATCATATCCCTGATGAATATACAGTGGAGGTGAGGAATAGATTTCAGGGATTAGACCTGATAGACAGAGTGCCTGAGGAACTATGGACGGAGGTCCGTAACATTGTTCAGGAGGCAGCAACGAAATCCGTCCCAAAGAAAAAGAAATGCAAGAAAGCCAAGTGGCTGTCTGATGAGGCTTTACAAGTAGCTCACGAAAGAAGGGAAGTGAAAAGCAAAGGAGAAAGGGGAAGATATACCCAACTGAATGCAGAGTTCCAGAGAATAGCAAGGAGAGACAAGAAGGCCTTCTTAAATGAACAATGCAAAGAAATTGAGGAAAACAACAGAATGGGAAAGACTAGAGATCTCTTCAAGAAAATTGGAGATCTCAAGGGAACGTTTTGTGCAAAGACGGGCATGATAAAGGACAAAGAAGGCAGGGACCTAACAGATGCAGATGAGATTAAGAAGAGGGGGAAAGAATACACAGAAGAACTATCCAGGAAAGATCTGAATGTCCCTGATAGCCATGATAGTGCGGTCACTGAACTTGAGCCAGACATCCTAGAGAGTGAAGTCAAGTGGGCCTTAGGAAGCATTAGTAACAACAAAGCTAGCGGAGATGACAGTATTCCAGCCGAGCTATTTAAAATCCTAAAAGATGATACTGTTAAAGTGCTGCATTCGATATGCCAACAAATCTGGAACACTCAACAGTGGCCACAAGACTGGAAAAGGTCAGTTTACATTCCAATTCCAAAGAAGGGCAACGCCAAAGAGTGTTCAAACTACCGCACAATTGCGCTCATTTCACATGCCAGCAAGGTGATGCTCAAAATCCTACAAGCTAGGCTTCAGCAGTATGCGAACCGAGAACTACCGGAAGTACAAGCTGGGTTTCGAAGAGGCAGAGGAACTAGAGATCAAATCGCCAACATTCGCTGCATCATGGAGAAAGCAAGAGAATTCCAGAAAAACGTCTATTTCTGCTTCATTGACTACGCTAAAGCCTTTGATTGTGTGGATCACAACAAACTGTGGCAAATTCTTAAAGTGATGGGAGTACCAGACCACCTTACCTGTCTCCTGAGAAACCTGTACGACGGTCAAGAAGCAACAGTAAGAACCAGAAATGGAACAACCGATTGGTTCAAAATTGGGAAAGGAGTACGACAAGGCTGCATATTGTCACCCTGCTTATTTAACTTATATGCAGAGTACATCATGAGAAATGCCGGGTTGGATGAATCAGAGGTCGGAATTAAGATTGCCGGGAGAATTATCAACAACCTCCGATATGCAGACGATACCACCCTAATGGCAGAAAGCGAAGAGGATCTCAAGAGCCTCTTGTTGAGGGTGAAAGAGGAGAGTGCAAAAGCTGGTTTGAAACTCAACATTAAAAAAACTAAGATCATGTCATCTGGCCCTATCACTTCCTGGCATATAGAAGGGGAAGAAATGGAAGCAGTGACAGATTTTACTTTCTTGGGCTCCAAGATCACCGCAGAAGGTGACTGTAGCCATGAAATTAAAAGACGCTTGCTCCTTGGGAGGAAAGCTATGGCAAACCTAGACAGCATAGTAAGAAGCAGAGACATCACCTTGCCGACAAAGGTCCGTCTAATCAAAGCTATGGTTTTCCCAGTAGTAATGTATGGCTGTGAGAGCTGGACTATAAGGAAGGCTGAGCGCCGAAGAATTGATGCTTTCGAACTGTGGTGCTGGAGAAGACTCTTACGAGTTCCCTGGACTGCAAGGAGGTCAAATCAGTCCATCCTAAAGGAAATCAACCCTGACTGCTCATTGGAAGGACAGATAATGAAGCTGAAGCTCCAATATTTTGGCCACCTAATGCGAAGAGAAAACTCCCTGGAAAAGACCCTGATGCTGGGAAAGACTGAAGGCAAAAGGAGAAGGGGACGGCAGAGGATGAGATGGCTAGATAGCATCACGGATGCAATGAATATGAACTTGAGCACGCTCCGGGAGAGAGCGCAGGACAGGAAGGCCTGGCGTGCTATGGTCCATGGGGTCACGAAGAGTCGGACACGACTGAACAACTGAACAACAACAACAACAACAATTACAAGATAATTAAGCCAGTATGTGTTAGATCTATGACAGTTTTATATTTGTAGATGAATGCTCCCAACGAGAGTTTACTTTTCTGGTGCAGAACTTTCTTTGAATCTCCTGATTTCCACCCAATCTGTTCTTCAATCACACTAAAAACACATTCCCCTTTTAGAAAGGGCATTCAAGTAAAGCCTTTTCACACCTGGCTTCAGTCACCAGCTGTAATTAAAGGTTACATTTGGTTTGCCAACAATGTGGAGAAACAAATGTCAAAACACCTGCCAAATGTTTCATGTCTGTGCATATGTTACTGATCGCAAGTAGACAGAGGTGTAGAGCAAACCCTTGATAGTCTTCTCAGAGGCTTTGTGTTCTGTTTCTTTTTCTTGATTAACTAAAGCTGTAATCCTATACCTGCTTGCCTGGGAGTAAGCTCCACTAAACTCAATGGAATTTGCTTCTCAGTAGACATGGATAGGATTGCACTGTAAATAATTTGTGAAATGGGTCTAATGCAGCCTTCCCCAGCCTGGCACCCTCCAGATGTGTTGAACTACAACTCCCAGCATGCCATGCTGGCTAGGGGTGCTGGGAGTTGTGGTCCAACACATCTGGAGGGTGCCAGGCTGGGAAAGGCTGTTCTAATGCTAGGAGGCCATCATGACTCATGTGCATATATCTTTTGAATTTAAAATGGACACTGACTTAAACAGAGGCTTAGCAAAAATATGCAACAAATAAATAAACTAAGACATCATGAACAGTTTAAAACTGGCTAGATAATTCTATCAGTCACTAGTGAAACTGTGTTTTGCTAACTGTAATACATATGCTCACTTCCTTAATGCTTGGCTGACAAAAGATCTGATCCAAAGGTCTATTGTATATAACGGATGTTTAATGAGAACACTATCCTGATTTCAAAGTCTCCTCAGCTGTATCCCATTTGTTCTTTCACCTCCTAATAATGTAAATTACTTCAGTCATCCACTCAGGAAGCACAAGCACTACCCTATGATTTAGTACAACACACCCACGGCAAATAATGAGAACAGTCAAAGCAAAGCTTATGTAGAACAAATCAACCTATAGTCTGGAGACTACTCATTCAAAGCTAAGAGGGGAAAATGGGGGTGGGGAGAGACATTCAAGGAAATGCCGCACTACTTTGGGAGCAATTTGGGAGCTGCAAGAAGGAACTATACATATGTCCAATCAATGCCTAATCATCATAATCATCTTGCAAGTCAAGGCTGGGTTTGCACAGGCATTTGCATTTCAGTGTGGATTTAAATCTGAATTCACCAGACATGCAACCACCACAATTTAGTGATAAATGCCACTTTTAAAATGACTCTAATTAGTAGCATAATGTAATAGTTCCCAAAGTACATTCGTAGCAAGCTTTCCTTCTTTCCTTCTCATTCAAGAATAACCAAGACAAAAAACAAAACAAAACTCCGTTTGCACAGTAGTTTCTCGTCCTGTTTCTAGCCAAGATTCAATCAGATTAAAAAAGACCTGAGGAAAGCATAGCATGGAATAAAGATGGATTTCTTCCTATTGAAATATCCCTAGGGAATTTGAAAGGACTTGGAGGACTGTAAAACAAAGAAATTGCCAGACATACCCCGATAATCAGTACATTATTATTGATTTTATTTATTCATTATGTTTTTATCCCACCTTTCCTCTGAGTTGCTCAAGGCTTCCCCTGACCCCATTTTATCCTCACAACTCTGTGAAGTATGTGAGTCTGGGAAATGGTCAGTGGCCTGGGGTCATCCACTGTACTTCATGGCTGAATGGGGATTTGAACTTGAGTCTTCCTGGGTTCTAGTCTAATACTTTAACCACTACACCAGACCTTTCATGGTCTGTGGCATGAACACTCCATCTCCTGTGATGCTTTGGTTGAGAATAGTTTAAATGTCATTCTGATTCTTGGCACAAACAAGATATACTACCGAACAGGTCACTGAAAGAAGCACAATGTGTTTCAGAGGTAAAACCTCCTGTAGGGGCAATATTCAAGGATATCCACAGACATGATGATTTGGAAATGTAAACTGTCTTAGAGATCATTAGCAGAGTGCGCTGAAATGCAAAGAGGAAGAGGGGCGGGGCTGGAGCACTCCCTCTAGTGTTTGTGCAATTCCAGTTTAGAATGCCTGAATTGGGCTAGAGTGATGTGGGTTTTCTGAACACTTGTGAACTGGAAAATTTTCCAGTGCAAATTAGGTTAATTTGCTTAGGGCTATTTGTATAGGAAAATTTTCAGTTTGCATTGGAATGTTTCCAATGAAAATTAGGTTCATTTGTATAGGAGCATTTGCAGTTTGCATAGGAAAATGTCCTGATGCTCTAGAGCAAGAGCGGGCAACTTGTGGCCCTCCAGATGTTTTGGCCTCCAACTCCCATCATCCCTCACCATTGGCTATGCTGGCTAGCACTGATGGGAGCTATAGGCCAAAACATCTGGAAGGCCACAAGTTGCCCGCCCCTGCCCTAGGCAGAGAGATCTAATTTAGCATGTTTATTTTACCTATATTTAGTAAACAACAAAGCTAAAAAAAAGAGGACCCCATGTTAATTTCTTGTCTCAATACACTAGGAGCATTTTACCAGAAGAATTTGAGGGGGGAAGTTAAAGTGCACTTACTGTGATGTAAATATTATATTATGTAGACATTTTTAGTGGAATACTTGTAAAAATTTAAAGACAATAGCATGTACTTCCCTGACATTGTTTACGTTTTTGTCCATATCATAGGGCCATGCACTGTCACAAATTGCTTTTGAACTCCCCCCCAGTTTCAAAAGAGCTTTGCCATGTGCAATGGGAGGCTGTTATTCAAGAAACTCAAGCCAAACTATTCCTTTGATAGGTGGAACTAGTTACACAGTTATGTGATCCAAACCAATGTAACAGCTCACTCCACCCTCAGCCTCTGCACATTTAGCTGAAGGTGATGAAGGACTCTACAAGCTCCACCTGCATGTGAATATGACATTTTCTGATCATTATTACCAGCATGTATACTATTGTACATGCACAGATCCGCTTTCTAATTTTTGGCTGAATGTGCAAAGGTCAGGTGTGGAGCCAGAAGGCACAAAATTATCAGAGGTGGGACCAGCCTTCCTTCACATGTTCACCAAACGTTTATTTCTTTACAGTATTTTGGGATTGCCTCTCCACTCACTTGAGCTGATGTATAAATAGAAACAATAAGAGTAAAAAACATACATTACAAAAAAGCTGAAGAGTAAAACCAGGGATTAGTAATAAATCAGAGAACGACATTAACTATTAAAGACTCAGCCAAACAATATTGTCTTCACCAGCCATCTAAAGGACAATAAAGGGGAGGATAAGATAACCTCCCTTGTAAGGAAATTCCACCACTGGGGTGCTGCTACAAAAAAGGCCCTGTCTTGAGTACTCACTAACTGTACCTCTCTAGGAGGTGGGTCATGTAACAGGGCCTCAGATGAACAATGCAAATTTCAGGCAAGCCAATATGGGAGGCAATGGTCCCTGAGGTACCCTGTCCCCAAGCCATGTGTGGAAGAAAAGTAACACATTACTGGCAACACGCAATTTTAAAAGGTGTATAATATGACACCATCACACAATGGTCTTCTTACCTTCTGCAAGCGACAGCCAATTAAGGGGAGCAGGAATGAGAAAATCCCCCATCGTGTCTCCAGTAACATTTAATTCCACCCAGAGTTAACTTGTAATGTTTTAATGTGGGGAGCACTTTTGACCTTGTGTTTGATTGGTTTCTGTGTTGCATTATATATTCTTTATTAAAGTTAGTGAGTGTATTAGGTTTCACTTGTTATAATTTAACATCAATGGCTACTAGTCATGATGGCTATATTTTACTGCTCCTTGATTTTTTTTTTACTGTGGTTGGAAGTGTTTTTAATGCTGTGTTTTATTGCTGTGTTTTAATGTTGTGTTTTTTAGGGATGTCAGAGAATTTCGCCACGAATCTCAGGGAGGCCGAATGCCAGCGCATTCAGCCCCCTGAAATCAGTGGCAAAACGGTCTGCCCCCTCGCCCCCCCTCCAGGACGGGACTTACCTTGGGCGAATCTTCCTGGTGGCAGCGGCTCCAGTGGCGGTTCGGCGGCGGTTCGGCGGCGGTGGCCTGTCTTCCAACCGGCTGCCGCCGCCGCTGCCATTTCCAGTTAAAAAAAAAGAAAAGTGATAGGCTACGTAAAGATTTACGTAGCCTATCACGGCTAGATTTTTAAAAAATACCATGGTAGGCCACGTAAATGTTTACGTAGCCTATCACGGCTGATTTAAAAGAAAAAAAAAAATTTGCGTTCCTTATTTTGACACGTTTTAGTCTACGTAAACGTTTACGTAGACTAAGACGGCGAAAATAAGGGGAACGCAAATAGCGTAGCGTCTAAGCTATTTGCGTTCCCCTTATTTTCGCTGTCTTAGTCTATGTAAATGTTTACGTAGACTAAGATGTGTCAAAATAAGGAACGCAAATGGCGGCACCCATGGGCACTGCCATTTGCGTACACGCGTGTTTTTTTTTTCTTTTAAATCAGCCGTGATAGGCTACGTAAACATTTATGTAGCCTATCATGGCTGACTGCAGGGACGCAAATGGCAGCGGCTATGGCCGCCGCCATTTGCGGACCCGGCCGGCCAGGTTTCGGGGGGGGGGAGGGACGGAGCGCCTCCCCTCCGGCCAGAATTTCGGGGGGAGGGACGGAGCGCCTCCCCCCCAGCCAGAATTTCGGGGGGAGGGATAGAGGGCCTCCCCCCCACCGCGAATCAATTTTGTTAAAAGGTAAGTGACTTTCGTACATCCCTAGTGTCTTTTAATATTATGAACTGCTGAGAGATGTTATGATATTCAGCAGTATATAAATGCCACAAAAATGAATGAATGAATGAATGAATGAATGAATGCTACCTTCAGGATCAAAGACAACAGATCTGAATACCAGTTACTGTGGAACAACAGTGGGAAAAGTCTGTTTTATTATTTTATTTATTATATTTATATTCCACCTTTTTGCCTTTTGCAAGGAACCCAAAGCAGCTTACATGGTCCCCCTCTAGTCTATTCTATCCTCACAACAACCCTGTGAGGTAGATTGCCCTCATGTCTTGCTTGTGGGCTTCCTATAGGTATACAGTCAGTCACTGTGAGAACAGAATGGTGGACTAGAAAAGTCTTAGGTCTGAGCCAAAGCTCTTCTAACTGACATGCATGCATGGATGTGTATGTGTTTCAAAAGCCCCATGATTTTGGTTGGGTCTGAAACATATTTTTTAAAAATAGTGTTAAAACACAATGGTATCTTTACAGAAATGCCATATAGCAGCTGAGTTGCTAATTGCTTCTGATCTGAACTAAATACACTTTTCATTGTCTCAAATGCATGGCTGCCTACTGTTTAAAAAGCATAACTTAAAGGCCACCTTATCATACTTAAACTGATGGAAATAATTAAGAGTAACTTTTTTCCTCCTTGAAAAATCTGTGCTCATGCCCAGAGAATGAATCATGGTATCTTAAAATACTCTGAAATGTAATAACCTTGCATGGATAGCACTTTGCTGCTATACAAAGAAACCTTAAGTGACTTGACAAAAATCTATTAATGCATTTTTGTATGCCTTTAGAATATACATGCATCATCTTTTAAGGATTCATTTTTAATGAAGGTGTGTTTATTTTTATGTATTTTTACAATGTATTTCTAATAAGAACAGACACTCAAGGTATTTGTAAAGTGCCTGACACAATCAGAGATCTCCTGTTTTTATGCAACACCATAAAAATATTACCAAAAATAATATGTATAGAACGTGCGTGTCCTACTAAACTTGCAAACAAAAGTCATGATGTTGAATAGCCATTGAAGTTATAGCAATAATCTCTGTAGCTAAGATTTTTAAATAGTACACTTTAGTAGTGCTTTATCATTCTTCAGACATTCATTTTCACAACAAACCCGAAAAGCACACTCTCAATTCAACTGAGGCTGAGGGACACACAGCAACATCAAAGATCACCTCACATAGTTTTGTGGGCACAGGGACCCATATTCCTGAACTCCTCATACAATAGCTTGACATTCTTTATGGTAATATTTCCATTTATTCCAGTTGGACAATTAATAAGACCAGGATTTTTCAAATTCTCAACTAGCAAGCTTCCCTGATTTCCAGAAGAAGCGGTTTGCTTTACCTTGATTAAACTTGGGGAAGCTAAAACACTGGCAAATTCAGTCTAGAAATACACACACACTCTCTTATAACACAATCCTATGCATATCTAGTCTGGAGTACGTCCCACTTAATTCAATGGGATTTTTTCCCAGATACGTATAGGATTGCAGCCTAAAATTTAGGAGCTGTCCTACTTGCGGGACCATTTACCAACCAGTGATGTCCAAAGTGGCTTGGGTTAACAGCTATTTTAACTGTTAAACACCCAGGCAATCCAAAATATATAAATACAGAAAGCACTAGTCAATCATTATCTGTAGTACATGCTTGGATTGAGGATGAAAAATGAAACCTCATAATCTCCATGGATATTTCTGCCCTTTAAAACATGGTTCTCTGTGGAAGCAGCATGAAAGTGGTATCACTATCAAAACAGTGCAATCCTAAGATTTTCCAAGAAGTTTTCTCCGCCATTTCTGGAAGCCTTCCTTCATCATGCATTGTGACCTCTCATTACCATGACATACCTTCATAAGTTCCTACTTCAAGAAGTGTGCCACTTTTCTCAAGCTCAAGGAACTCCTGTACAGTCAGAAAGTTATAGTCCACACCAGGCACTTCTCCTTCTCGTGGAGGACGTGTCGTGCCTACATAAGGAAAAACCAAACCATACAAAAATGAGTGTTCACACTGCAGTAGCACCATCAGGAGGAAATAAGTTATGACATATGACACCACCAATAGAAACAGAGGTGCCAAAGCTCTGGTGGAATCTTCTGGGGAAAGATGCCATGTAGCAAAGACGACAGACAAAATGAGGTGGGGGAAGGAAAGGTTCCTCCTGTGCAAGCACTGGGTCATTACTGACCCCTAGAGGGACGCCGCTTTCACTGGCGTTTTCATGGCAGACTATAACGGGATGGTTTGCCATTGCCTTCCCCAGTTGTGACTACCTTTCCCCCAGCAAGCTGGGTACTCACTTTACCAACCTCGGAAGGATGGAAGGCTGAGTCAACCTGAGCCGGCTACCCAAGACCCAGCTTCCGCTGGGATCGAACTCAGGTCGTGGGGAAAGTTTCGGTTGCAATACTTCTGCCTACCACTCTGCGCCACACAAGACAAAATAAAGCAGCACCTTAAATTGAGGCTTGATATAGATTGTGTCTGCAACCACCACCATTTCACATGAAGAAAGTGTCTTATAGCACCTTAAAGACAAACAAACTTATCATATAAGCTTGTGTGAGGCAGAGTATATGACAGCATATGCCGTACATTTGTTTGTGTTTAAAATGTCAGAAGACTCTGTTGATTTTCTGCTGCAAGAGATTAAGATGGCTTTCCTTCAGGAAATACTTTCACAAACCAAGGCCTCTCTTCTCTGATAATTTGGGACATGGCCAGAGAGGGCCAGGACTGAGGGTATTCCTACTGGAAACAACTTAATTTTGTGGTTTTGCAAGGGCTTTTCCATACTTTCCTGCAGTTCTTCCATTTCACTGCAGCCTAAGGGCAATAGCCAATGGTGCCACTCCACTAATGCAATTGACACAAAAAACCCAGGGTCATTCCAGCATATGCTACTGGCATTGCACTTGAGGTAGCTTATGGTAGTGCTGTGTCAGTGTCATAAGCGGAGTGGCAGAGTTGCCTACTGCCCTTAGGCTGCAGTGAAACAGAAGATCTGCAGTTGGACATTGCCTTAAGAACAAGAGCTGCACTGGATCACGGTAAAGTCCTATCTAGTCCAACATTGCTCTCCCACAGTGGCCAACCAGATGCTTTTGAGGAGACCACAAGCAGGACATGAGTACACTAGCACCCTCTCACATATCTTTCCCAGCAACTGGTATACAAAGGCCTACTGCCACTGATACTGGAGGTAATATATAGCCATTGATAGCCTTATCCTCCATGAAACCTTGACACTTGCTCTCCTATACCTAAGGGCCTTTGGTGCATGGACCTGCAAGGTACATATGGATGAAAACATTTCTCACGTGGGCCTTTACGGAGAGTACATGCACTCTTTCACCAACCCCAAATCCTCTCAGTCAATTTATACAGGGAACCTGGGATTACTCTTGCTTTATTTAATTTCACAAAGCTTTCCTCTACAAGACAATACTTGCATGAAATATGTATTATCCACCCCCACATTTTTCATCTGTCCTTTAATGACAACTGCTAACATTTTATCATTCCCCTCCACCTTTATTTGTATTGCATCATCACATCTGTCAGAACTGCAGACTAATTTTCTAAGATGTTTGAGCAGTTTGTTTGTTTCATGTCAGTGTTCTTAATTTCCTAGGCATGCTGAAATCTAAAAGTTGCGGATCCCATTACTATTCAACATAGGGTTGTTTGTTAGCCCACACTGAATGAATTATACATTCAGAAATGTATGTATGTATGTACGTATGTATGATCTATCTATCTATCTATCTATCTATCTATCTATCTATCTATCTATATCTCAAGGCAAAGTTAAGCCCATTTACGCCCCACTGATTTCAGTGGGAGAGTTTCTCATGGTTAATTTTCTTTGACTGAAATCAGTAATTAAAAGTGCTATAGTTTGAATGGCTCACCAACACACTGGGGTGGGGGGTGGGGAGAGAGAGAGAGAATCTGGGTATTTTACATAGACTAGGAAAAAAGAAAATACTTCCAAATGATTGAGACAGAGATGTAGTGTTTTGAACCATGCATGTCCTACTTCAGTAATGAGTGCTCAAAGCAAAAATAAACAAATTTGTGTCAAATTGAATTTGTTCTCACTTGCCAAGTTAGCCCTTTGCTCACCCTGGATGCTCTGAGAACAAAGAGTTGCCTGGGATGTTGATTTATTCATCAACCCAAAGGTTGATCCATTCGATCTCATCTGTTTTTACTTGTGCTCTGAATACTTAGAACAGCCTCGTAAGTTTGAGAAGCTGGCCACTTAAATATAGACATTTAAAGCAGAACTTAAGATGAAGTTTCACTGATATCTGTCTCTCATTCTGTGGGCTCAAAAGGGTTACAAACACATTCTGCATCGCTGTGCAGTGCGATGATTATTCTCAGTGTCACTGCATCTAAGCAAACATTCCCAACTGCAATTCAAAAAGGGAGTAAAGAAAACAAAGGGCAAAGGAATCCCTGCACCCTCCTTTCTTGTAGTGAAATGACAGGCTGCGGGCTGGACACATGCCTGACAGATGGCATTTCAAAGGGTTTTTATGAACCATCTGGGATGTACAGAATGAGTCAAACCACATGTACAACCAGCCCAGGAGGGTTTTCCTGTTCATCGTTACTCAAGAGGAGACAACAGAACAACCAAACCAAAGTCAGTGCATTTTTCTAGGATCATTACTTTAGTAATAAGCACCCCCTTCTCTGCTGAGTTCCTGAACAGGTGAAACCTGAATACACAATTAATTTTAACTACAGTATCGGACGACACCACTACACCTTCCCAGGAAGGGATTTCTAATGTTTTTGAACATTAGCAATTGATTGTATTGGAATAGTTTTCTGGGAGGGACTTGGTCAGCTTTTGAAAATGCCCTTCTCTGAATTTTGCAATCAAGTTCTCAAATCCCTAAATATATATCAAAATGCATATATTAGGAGAAAGTTCACACATGGTTCAAAAAAGTTATATCAGAAAAATTGCTTGCAAAAATGTGTATATTAGACCAAATTGTATACAACAATGCTTGTATTAGGAGAAATGTATGAAAAAAATGCATATCAATCTTCATACAAACTTTTTTTAAAAAAACTCAAATTTGGGGGATAAACTGAACTTACGACTGGAAACCAAATTGACAGATTCGTCTATCCCTAGTCTAAAGGTCCCCAACTTGTTTGGATGAACCAAATTTATTAAACTCCTCTAGGTAATTTAAGAGACAAATTAAGAGCCCCTGCAAAAACATGAAAGCTGTTTTTCTGTGATACAATCTGATGACACTCTGAGAACCTGTGTATGAAGATGCCATCTGGATCAGGCCAATGAAGTAGTTCCCTGCCTCCTGGCCGGGAAACACTTACACAGCCCCACCATACTTAGCTCCTTCATAACATGTTCTTGGAGCTGCATGCACCTCAAAGAAGCAGTTTACACGGCACAGAAGTGTAAATCAGACCTAAAGTGTAAATCAGACCTAACTATTTTAGAAGTGGTTTTGCCTAGACAGATTTGGGGTGGTCAACATTTTTGCCTTATTTCAGAGCCCACATGGGGACCACACTTCCTAAACAGGGCCAAAAGTCCAAAAGGCTTCTAAGAGTTACCATGATGCCGAGATTGTTTTGATGAACTACACATACATGAGAGCATCCAAGGCCTCAGATGCCTGTGCCCCTCCCTGTTTGGATGGAAGGGTCTCCACTTCCTCCTGCCTCTAGCAAGTAATCTCAAGTGAGTAAGGGGGTGGGAAGAATCCCATTCATGTTGGGGGGGGGGGCTTTGTCCTGGTGATGTTATTGAGAGCTTGCTGCATGCCTAGAGGCCTAAACAATTTGGAGAGTGTGTGTGTGTGTGTGTGTGTGTGTGTGTTTTAAACCACTGGATGAATTTTAAGACCACAAGGAAGTTTCTGCTACATTATTCTATCATATTTTTTTCAGATTATTTCTGAATCAGACGTGGTTGAGTTTGGCTATGATTCAGTGGTCCAGAATTGAGTTCAGAATGGGGCCATTTTAGCCTGAATTCTTATTCATCAACCTTTGGGCATGTTGTGTTGTCTTCTTATTCAAAACCTGGCAACCACAAATTATATAATCAATTGAGTTGCATTCTATATAAACCAACCAAAATAAGCCACTACAATCTATACACACAACGAAACGTATGAATGGCAGTTCCTTAGGCATGTTTCTTGAACCAATCAGTCTTTTCTGGGAATTGAGTTCTCCTGCTATTACAACTACAACCTTTACATTATTACTTAAAGACTAAGTTTGGAAGCAGGGGGTGAGATACACTTGGGAACAAAGTAAACAATCTTCTATGGCAGACTTCCCCAACAAGGTGTGTTAGACTACAAGTCCCATCATCCCCAGCCAGCATGGTCATTGGGAGTTGTGTCCAACACTTCTGGAGGGCAACAGGTTGGGGAAGGCTGCTTATGGCATACAATTCCTTAAGCCCTGAGCAGAAGAAAATTAAAAGTGGGAGGGCTGCCAGGTGAAATACAGGACTGTGTCTATGTGTGTGTGTTGGGAGAGGGGGTTACTAGCAAGACTATTTTGGAAATCACACAAATATAAATGAGAGCCTCTTAAAAACACACACAGCTACATCTCTCTCTTGGGGCAGTTCCACAGATAACAAGTTTGCATTCTCAAGCTGGGTAACAATGTTTTTCTTCCACTAGCTTCCACTAGCACTCTTATGCCATATACAATGTGTGAGTATAAAGTATAAAACATTACAGGTGTGACTTCTGTTGGGTGCAATTCCCCATGTCTGCTTGGAACAGCATTCCCCAACCTGGTACCTTCCAGATGTGTTGGACTACAACTCCCATAATTCCCATCCGGTATGGCTAAATTGGGGAATCAACAATGTAGTTCTATTCTTCCTAACTGGGCTCCCTTTCCCCAATCTGCACTTTTGAACTACAAATCAAGTAATGTTCTTGTCCTTAAAATCTTCAACAACTCTGGGGAGCCCATATCATTGAAAGGTCACCTTCTTCCTGCCATGTCATCTGATAATGCAAAAAGTCTGCTTCGTCTCTTCTGCATCTGTCACCTAAATCACAGTTAAATGGCAGGCAGGGAGAGCTCTGCGGATCTGCTGACAGCAACAAGAGAACAGAACAGACAGAGACAACCTGCTCCATCTCTAGAAAAAGCAACCTGATTAGTGGCCAGGCATGAACATGAACTAATTATGTGTGGCACATAACTGGAAACATCCCAGTAAATTGTGACAAAAACCTGAAAAATACATCCAATGGCAATATCGCAACACAGAACTCTTTCACTGTCAACAGACACCATGTCTAACCTCTCAATGAAGCTGCATTGCTAATCTGGTTTTTACTTGCCTGAAAGGTCTCAAGATTGGAATAGACATACAACAATGAATGAGAAATGTTTTACTTTTTGTAAACGGACACCAAAATGTAAGACATCTCAGTATCTAATAAAAGCATTCATCATACAGGAAAGAGATGGAAATGGTAGAAGGTACTACTGTAAGTAGCTCAGCTACTACAATAGTGATTTCCGACTATTTTATCCATGACCATTACATGACAGTTCCGTTACTGTTTAGGTCATTTAGGAGGCATTGTTCTAGAGGTTTCCTCAAGAAAGGCTCATTCCATAGAATTTGCCACACATTGGGGCAAATGTCATGGAAAACCACCCCTGTGACAGCGGGGAAGTAGATGCTTGAGTGTGATATTCATTTCCTGCGCATCCTGGCTCTAGGTAGTATCTTCCTTTCTTCTTAGGATCAAAATACAAGCTACACTAATTGCACAGTGTAATATTATTTCCCCTATGGAGTAGTAAGTCTGCACAACCCCAGTTCAGATCAGGACCACCACATACCTTCTCCACCACCACCATTTGCTTCCCTCCCACCCCTGCATGTGGAGTTTCCATTGGCCCCAAATCAGGGCCACACACACGTACTGTAGAGTAAAAAAGAAGATAAGCCCCAGCTAAATGCTACGCAATTATAGCAATGTGTAGTTTGATTCTTATTGTCCTCTCTTCTAAATTTCACCAGCTACTACATCAAGCAAGAACAGAAGTGGATCCATTCTCCAATAAAGAGAAGGAATAGCACAACCCTAGCAGCCGTAGCTGAAACAGTGGGAGTGGCTGATGACTCCAGACTCTGAACCAGACTGCTTCTCCCCTGCCTGCACCCCCAACCCCATTTTTGCTGCAGGTGGAAAGGGGAACCTGTCACTGCCCCCTTCTCTCTACAACCCAATGTGTAAATGAAGAGGAACAGCTGCTGTCTAGGGATGGGAGTCTTCTGTTCTTCCTTGACTCAGAACAACAGCTGTTGCTCCAAGGCAATTCACGCTCCTAAGGCATTTACTGTCTGAACAATGTCCGCACTACATTGTAAGTTACTGCCAGCTTGGTTCCTTTGCAAGGAGCCTAAATCCCCCAAAGTTAAGAGACTTGATTGCAGAGCAAGTCTTCAAAGCAAAATTTGACAAATTAATGACTGTTATAGAACACCCACATCAGCAAAGCAGTTCAGGAAGGGAAAGTGAAGGGCAGACAAGTGAAGGTGTAGTATATTTATTAGAGGTGTGCGCTAAAGACAAGATTTGGGTTGGACCCCGCTTCAGAACACAGGCTGAGTCTGTTCCAACCACTTCAGGCATGACCCACTTTGCCTCTGGCCCAAAGAAGAACCTCACTTCAGAAAATCCAATGCTCAGTGGACTTTCATGGGAAAATGATCAAATGGCTATAACGTTTTACAGAGTTGTATGAAATTTACAGGCATTTGAGTGGATAAAACTTGCTAAATTTCAGGACAAATAGATACAGGGGGGTTGGGGCAAGGAAAGCCTTTACAGTTCGGGGTCGATAAAAAGGGCTTTGCTTCCCCACTGTTGCTTTGTAGGCAATTTTATGAAAATGGCATACATCACTGTGGTGGCCCTAGGTAAGTAACCTGTAAGATTTTAGGCAGATAAATGCATGGGTAGGGAACTGGGATGAATGAAAAACCGTTTGAGGCTTTGCTTTTTTCCACTGATCAGTTGACACCAACTGATAAATTGTTCCTTCTACATCTGTTTCAAAGTCATTGTGAATGGAAGAAAAAAAAGGAGGACCCTGGTAAAGTTATTCCCTGGTTGGAAACTGGAGCTGTTAGTCACTAACTACACTCCTCTTCTCCCTCCTCCCTCTCTGCAGTTTTCCTTTTATAAAAAGCTTGGAGGAGAAATGTAACCTTTTTTTTTTTTACAGTTTAAGATTGTCTGTCCGCTTGTATCCCCAGTGTCAAGGGCTCCTTGGAGGGCTCTCTCAGTCTAATCCAGTAGCCAAGTCCAGACGCAGACAAAGGGATTCTTTTCAAAGCTTTATTCTTCTTTTACAACTTACAGCTCTACAGGTAGCAACTAGATCTGAGCAGCAGCATCCCTATGCCCTAAGTTGGAACAGTTGGTCCCCGTTTGAAAGGGAATTACTGGCAGACCCCTGAATATAAGGACTAGGGAGAATCCCTCCCCTTTTCCCTTGGATCCTCTGGGCGCAACCGTTCTTTGAGCGCCAACCGGGCGCTACGCCTCCTTTCCACGCTCTCCATTTGGCGCCGCTCTCTGCATCTGCGCCGTGCATCCAACCAGTCTGTTATCGGTGCTGGGTCACTCCCTGGACTGCTTTCTAATCTAGGAATGTTGGTGGGAGGAATCTCTGTCAGCTGCGGGCCCTCGGAAAAAGGGGCGCGCTCCTCTCCCAGGAGCGACTGCTCTTCCTCCGAATCAGAACTACTCTGGGATTCTATGGGCTCAGTGTCCACCCTGACATCCAGAAACTCTGAAGCGGACCCAAGGCTTTGGGAGGAGCCCGATTTGGATCATACCACTTTGGGAAAGCCTAGCTTCTTCTCAGATAAAGCTCAAATTGCTCCCCTTTGGTTCTGGATAAAGGCTTCATTCAAACTGGATGCACTCCCCTAATATTTATTACACAACATTTGAAGTATTTAAAACAGTTTCTCAGGTAACTATAATACACCAACATGTCGTTACAAGGCAGCATATTCCTCGTACAGGGATGTAGGATTAAGAACAGATAAAAGGGAGTCGTTCTTCACAAACCACATAGTTAAACTATGGAATTCGCTACCATGAGATATAGTATGGGCACCTATTCAAATAGCTTTAAAAGGGAATTAGACAAATTTATGAATGTTAAGGCTATCACTGGCTATATCTACCTCCAGTATCAGAGGCAGCTGTCAAGGGCTCCTTGGAGGCCTCTCTCAGTCTAATCCAGTAGCCAAGTCCAGACACAGACAAAGGAATTCCTTTCAAAGCTTTATTCTTCTTTTACAACTTAACAACTATACCGATTGCAACTAGATCTGAGCAGCACAGTACCTATGCCCTAAGTTGGAACAGTTGGTCCCCATTTGAAAGGGAATTACTGGCAGACCCCTGAACTTAAGGACTAGGGAGAGTCCCTCCCCTTTTCCCTTGGAGCCTCTGGGTGCAGCCGTTGTTTGTGTGCCAACCTGGCACTACGCCTCCTTTCCGCGCCCTCCATCTGGCGCCGCTCTCTGCATTGGCGTCGCGCGTCCACCAAGTCTGCTATCTGTGCTTGGTCACTCCCTGGACTGCTAACTAAACTAGGAATGCTGGTGGGAGGAATCTCCGACAGCTGTTGGTCCTGGGAAAGAGGAGCACGCTCCTCTCCCAGGAGCGACTGCTCTTCCTCAGAATCAGAACTACTCTGGGATTCTATGGGCTCAGTGTCCACCCTGACAGCAGCATGCCTATGTACACCAGCTGTTGGGGAACATGGGCAGGAGTGTGCTATTGTGCTCACGTCCTGCTGATGGGTTTCCCACAAGCATCTGTTTGACTATTATGTGAATAAATAGCTAGAAAAGATGGACCCTTGGTTTCATTCAGCATGGCTCTTCTTATGTTCTTATGTATGCTTCCACTCTGTTGCACAGACATTAGACTGTGATGTGAGGACAAATTAAAGATCTAAATAAGTATATAAACAGATATTTAGAGTGAGTAGGAAGAAGCATATTGTTACACTTTCTCCCAACCTGGCAGGCAGAGCTCATTTTTTTCCTAGGTATCTAGCCAAGCAGATCAGAGAAAAGGCAAGGCAATATGGCATGCTTAGACACTTCACTCCTTTCAGGAGAAGGAAAGCAATTCTTCCAATAAAGGCAAACACAGTAAACGGATTCAGCAACCTTCCCCAACCTAGTGCTCTCCAGATGTTTTGGACTACAACTACCAGGATTCCTGACTGGCCATACTGGCTGGGGCTGATGGAAGTTGAAGTCCAAAACATCAAGAGGTTACCAGGAAAGCTGGATTAGAGGAAGTGAAAAAAATATGGTGAACACCTCAACTGCTCACTCTGTAGGGAGGCTGTATCTCACAACATGAGAACCTTTGATTTAGCTACATTAAACAGGCTGTAGCTCAGAGGTAGAATACATACTTTGAATGCCAAAGATCCCAGGTTCAATCCCTAGGTAGGTACAACACCTATTTCCTGCCTCCCAGCTGAGCAGAGCAGAGCAGAGCAGAGCAAGCTGCTCCAGCTGGTCCAGGGACTACAGAAGCAGGCAAGCTCCCAGAAAATAAACGAACAGGGGGAGCAAACAGGAGTTGGCCAGGGGAGTTCGGCAGGGGAGGTCAAGGGGGAGGCCCCTAACATTTTTTTTCATTTTCATTTTTTATTTTTTTAACTAACTTTTTTCCATTTATTTGTCTTGTAACACACATTTTCACACCAGTGGGACTCTGCTTTTAACCTCTACTGAGTAGAGAAGCAAGCACAGGCTAGTCTAGAACAATCACAAAGCTAGACACAAAAAGGGAAAAGAGGCTATGGAAGGACAAGACTCTCCAGTAGTGGTGACCTGCAAGGTGTGTGTAATGTTTGTTTTCTTGCCTGAGAACAACATGGCCTACACCTGCAACAAGTGCAAGTTGATCACGCTGCTGGAAGAAAAAGTAAGTGGACTGGAGCGGCGACTGTCGACCCTCCGGGGAATAAGAGAACACGAAGAGTTCTTGGACAGAATGGGGGAACTACAGCAGCAAAGGGAAGACCAGAAGCTTGAAGAGCAACAGCAAGATGAGGCAGTGGGAAATGCTGAGGTGAAGAAAAATGGGGTAGAGGATACTCCTTGGAAAAGGGTGACAGTTAGGAGCAGAAGAACTAGACGCCTCTGCACCAGTGGAAGCAGTGGAGCTGTGGAACCGATTCCAGGTACTTGCAGATGAGACTGGAGGACAGCCTGCAGAGGAAGAATCAGAGGGGAACCTGCATGAGAGTGAGCAAAAGGCTGAAGGTCCGTCAAGTAGAGGTGATGAAACCCAGGCCTACAAGAAGAAGAAGACACGAGTGGTAGTAGTGGGAGACTCCTTGCTGCGAGGGATCGAGACCCAAGTATGTCGCGAAGACCTGTGGACTCGCCAGGTATGTTGTCTCCCGGGGGGACAGATTAGAGACGTGACTGAAAGGTTGCCTGCACTCATAAAGCCCACTGACAGGTATCCCTTTCTTCTCATCCATGTGGGAACAAATGATACTGCCAAGCGGAGCTACGAAGAGATCACGTCAGACTTTGAAGCTTTGGGAAGGAAACTCAAGAACTTTGGGGCCCAGATAGTTTTCTCATCCATCCTTCCAGTAGTTAGAAGAGGAATAGAAAGGGAACAAAAAATACTGTGGGTGAATGACTGGCTATGAAGGTGGTGCCGACGAGAGAGATTTGGATTCTGGGACCACGGGCTATACTTCCTGGAAGATGGGCTGTTGGCTAGGGTTGCACCTCACAAAGGATGGGAAGAATGTGTTTGGCCACAGCATGAAGAACTTCATCAGGAGGGCTTTAAACTGAATCCTACAGGGAAGGGAGATGTAATGTTGGGGGTAACAATGGACGTAGGCGCATGCACTGCAATGGAGAGAACAGCTCTGATAGCTCCCAATAATAGTCTTCAGACACATATAGGAAGAAAGCCAGACTATGAAGCACATGGTCTTCGATGTCTATATACTAATGCCCAGAGTATGGGAAACAAACAGAATGAACTCTTAATACAAGAGGGAAATTATGACCTGATAGGTATAACTGAGACTTGGTGGGATGACTCTCATGACTGGAATACAGCAATTGAAGGATATAACTTGTTCAAAAAGAACAGGAAGAACAGAAGGGGAGGTGGGGTTGCACTGTATGTGAAAAATACATATCTCTGCACACAAATACATGAGGAGGAGGAGCTTGGTAGCCCCACCGAGAGCATCTGTGTTGAAATAAATGGAGCAAAGAATAAAAGGAACCTGATGGTTGGAGTCTACTACCAGCCACCCAATCAAGGAGAAGACAAGGATGAAACTTTTGAAAAGCAAATAGCCAGTGCTTTAAGGAAGCATTATGTAGTAGTAATGGGGGACTTCAATTTCCCCAATATTTGTTGGGAGACAAATTCTGCAAAACATGGCCCCTCCAGGAAATTCCTGACTTGTGTGGTGGATAACTTCCTCCTACAGAAAGTAGAGGAAGGAACTAGAGGATCGGCTATCCTTGACTTGATCCTAACCAACAGAGATGACTTAGTGGATAAAGTAGCAATTACAGGAACTCTGGGGGAAAGCGACCATGTTGTACTTGAGTTCTTGGTTCTAAGGGAAGCAAAAGCTGAGTGTAGTCAAACGCGTACCCTGAATTTTGTTTTTTTGTTTGCTCAGTCATGTCCGACTCTTCGTGACCCCATGGACCATAGCATGCCAGGACTTCCTGTCCTGCGCTCTCTCCCAGAGCGTGCTCAAGTTCATATTCATTGCATCGGTGATGCTATCTAGCCATCTCATCCTCTGCCGTCCCCTTCTACTTTTGCCTTCAGTCTTTCCCAGCATCAGGGTCTTTTCCAGAGACTTTTCTCTTTGCATTAGGTGGCCAAAATATTGGAGCTTCAGCTTCAGTATCTGTCCTTCCAATAAGCACTCAGGGTTGATTTCCTTTAGGATGGACTGATTTGATCTCCTTGCAGTCCAGGGGACTTGTCAGAGTCTTCTCCAGCACCACAGTTCGAAAGCATCAATTCTTCAGCGGTCAGCCTTCCTTATAGTCCAGCTCTCACAGCCATACGTTACTACTGGGAAAACCATAGCTTTTTGTCGGCAAGGTGATGTCTCTGCTTCTTACTATGCTGTCTAGGTTTGCCACCACTTTCCTCCCAAGCGTCTTTTAATTTCATGGCTACAGTCACCGTCTGCGGTGATCTTGGAGCCCAAGAAAATAAAATCTGTCACAGCTTCCATTTCTTCCCCTTCTATATGCCAGGAAGTGATGGGGCCAGATGCCATGATCTTCGTTTTTTTAATGTTGAGTTTCAAACCAGCTTTTGTACTCTCCTCTTTCACCCTCAACAAGAGGCTCTTTACATCCTCTTCGCTTTCTGCCATTAGGGTGGTATCGTCTGCATATCGGAGGTTGTTGATAATTCTCCCGGCAATCTTAATTCTGACCTGTGATTCATCCAACCCGGCGTTTCTCATGGTGTACTCTGCATACAAGTTAAATAAGCAGGGTGACAATATGCAGCCTTGTCGTACTCCTTTCCCAATTTGGAACCACTCGGTTGTTCCATGTCTGGTTCTTACTGTTGCTTCTTGACCGTCGTACAGGTTTCTCAGGAGACAGGTAAGGTGGTCTGGTACTCCCATCACTTTAAGAATTTGCCACAGTTTGTTGTGATCCACACAATCAAAGGCTTTAGCGTAGTCAATGAAGCAGAAATAGCAGAAACCCTGAATTTTAGGAAAGCTGATTTTAATAAACTCAGAACAATGATCAGTAAGGTCCCATGGCAAGCGACGCTAACGAGAAAAGGAGTCCAAGATGGGTGGGAGCTTTTAAAAAAGGAAATTCTCAAGGCACTATTACAAACAATTCCAACAAGAAGGTGGAAGACAACAGAAGAAGCCAATGTGGCTTCACAAAAAGCTTAGGGATGACCTGAAAACAAAAAAGGACACATATAGGAAGTGGAAAAAAGGCCAAGTAACAAAGGAAGAGTACAGGCAGATAGCACAGAATTGCAGGGATGGCATCAGGAAGGCTAAAGCTGAGAATGAGCTGAGGTTAGCAAGGGATGCTAAAAACAACAAAAAAGCTTTCTTCAGCTATGTGCATAGTAAAAGGCAGAGGAAAGAAATGGTGGTTCAGCTATTAAGTAAGGATGGCAAAATGATAACAGAGGACAAAGAAAAGGCAGAGGTGCTCAATTCCTACTTTGGCTCAGTCCTCTCCCAAAAGAGGGTCTATGACCCCCCTGGCAAAGGCGAGGTACAGGCTGAAGAGGCAGGATTGCAGCTTGAGATCGAAAGGCATATGGTCAAGGAACACCTAATTACTTTGAATGAGTTCAAATCTCCAGGGCCAAATGAACTGCATCCTAGAGTAATAAAGGAACTGGCAGAAGAACTCTCAGAACCGCTGTCTATTCTCTTTGAGAAATCATGGAGGACGGGGGAAGTGCCAGATGACTGGAGGAGGGCTAACGTTGTCCCTATCTTCAAAAAGGGTAAAAAGGAAGAACCTGGGAACTACACACCAGTCAGTCTGACATCAATCCCAGGGAAAATTCTGGAGGAGATGATAAAGGAATCCATCTGGAAGCACCTTGACAACAATGCCGTGATTACTCGAAGCCAACATGGATTTGTCAAAAACAAGTCCTGCCAGACAAATCTGATCTCATTTTTTGATCAAGTAACCTCCCTTGTAGACTGTGGGAATGCTGTAGACATCATATACCTCGACTTCAGCAAAGCTTTCGACAAAGTGCCCCATGATATCCTGATGAGCAAACTAGCTCAAAGTGGGCTAGATGAAACAACGATCCGGTGGATCCACAGTTGGCTACAGAATCGGACTCAAAGAGTGCTTATCAATGGGACCTTCTCAAACTGGGGAGAGGTAATGAGTGGGGTACCGCAGGGCTCAGTCCTGGGCCCAGTGCTCTTCAACATTTTTATGAATGACTTGGAGGACGAGGTGCAGGGAATGCTGATCAAATTTGCAGATGACACAAAATTGGGCGGTATAGCTAATGCTTTGGAAGACAGAAACAAAATTCAAAGTGATCTGGATAGACTGGAGCGCTGGGCAGAAAACAACAGAATTACATTTAACAGGGATAAATGCCAAGTTCTGCACCTAGGATAAAGAAACCAAATGCACAGTTACAAGATGGGGGATACGTGGCTCAACCACACTACAAGCGAGAAGGATCTTGGAATTGTTGTCGATCACAAGCTGAATATGAGCCAACAATGTGATGAGGCTGCAAAAAAGGCAAATGCTCTTTTGGGCTGCATTAATAGAAGCATAGCTTCCAAATCCCGGGAAGTACTAGTTCCCCTCTACTCAGCACTGGTTAGGCCTCATCTGGAGTACTGTGTCCAGTTCTGGGCACCACACTTTAAGAAGGATGCAGACAAACTGGAGAGGGTTCAGAGGAGGGCAACCAAGATGATCAGGGGACTGGAAACAAAGCCCTATGAAGAGAGACTGAAAGAACTAGGCATGTTTAGCCTTGAGAAGAGAAGACTGAGGGGAGATACAGTAGCACTCTTCAAGTACTTGAAAGGTTGTCACAGAGAAGAAGGCCAGGATCTCTTCTTGATCATCCCAGAGTGCAGGACACGGAATAATGGGCTCAAGTTACAGGAAGCCAGATTCCAGCTGAACATCAGGAAAAACGTCCTGACTGTAAGAGCAATACGACAATGGAACCAATTACCTGGGGAGGTGGTGGGCTCTCCCACACTGGAGGCCTTCAAGACGAGGCTGGACAGCCATTTGTCAGGGATGCTCTGACTTGGATTCCTGCACTGAGCAGGGGGTTGGACTCGATGGCCTTGTAGGCCCCTTCCAACCCTACTATTCTATGATTCTATGATTGAACACACCAAGCAAACCAGAGGTTCTTCCTTTCCATAGGATGAGGATCCCCTCCATGAGGAAGCAAAGATGGTTTTGTTGTTGTTGTTCAGTCATTCAGTCGTGTTCGACTCTTCGTGACCCCATGGACCATAGCACGCCAGGCCTTCCTGTCCTGCGCTCTCTCCCGGAGCGTGCTCAAGTTCATATTCATTGCATCCGTGATGCTATCTAGCCATCTCATCCTCTGCCGTCCCCTTCTCCTTTTGCCTTCAGTCTTTCCCAGCATCAGGGTCTTTTCCAGAGAGTTTTCTCTTCGCATTAGGTGGCCAAAATATTTCAGCTTCAGCTTCAGTATCTGTCCTTCCAATGAGCACTCAGGGTTGATTTCCTTTAGGATGGACTGATTGGACCTCCTTGCAGTCCAGGGGACTCATAAGAGCCTTCTCCAGCACCACAGTTCGAAAGCATCAATTCTTCGGCACTCAGCTTTCCTTATAGTCCAGCTCTCACAGCCATACATTACTACTGGGAAAACCATAGCTTTGATTAGACGGACCTTTGTCGGCAAGGTGATGTCTCTGCTTCTTACTATGCTGTCTAGGTGTGCCATAGCTTTCCTCCCAAGGAGCAAGCGTCTTTTAATTTCATGGCTACAGTCACCGTCTGCGGTGATCTTGGAGCCCAAGAAAGTAAAATCTGTCACTGCTTCCATTTCTTCCCCTTCTATATGCCAGGAAGTGATAGGGCCAGATGCCATGATCTTCGTTTTTTTAATGTTGAGTTTCAAACCAGCTTTTGCACTCTCCACTTTCACCAACAACAAGAGGCTCTTTACATCCTCTTCGCTTTCTGCCATTAGGGTGGTGTCATCTGCATAGTGGAGGTTGTTGATAATTCTCCCGGCAACCTTAATTCCGACCTCTGATTCATCCAACCCGGCATTTCTCATGATGTAATCTGCATATAAGTAAAATAAGCAGGGTGACAATATGCAGCCTTGTCGTACTCCTTTCCCAATTTGGAACCACTCAGTTGTTCCATGTCTGGTTCTTACTGTTGCTTCTTGACCCTCGTACAGGTTTCTCAGGAGACAGGTAAGGTGGTCTGGTACTCCCATCACTTTAAGAATTTGCCACAGTTTGTTGTGATCCACACAATCAAAGGCTTTAGCGTAGTCAATGAAGCAGAAATAGACGTTTTTCTGGAATTCTCTTGCTTTCTCCATGATCCAGCAAAAGTTGGCGATTTGATCTCTAGTTCCTTTGCCTCTTCGAAACCCCGCTTGTACTTCCGGTAGTTCTCGGTTCGCATACTGCTGAAGCCTAGCTTGTAGGATTTTGAGCATCACCTTGCTGACATGTGAAATGAGCGCAATTGTGTGGTAGTTTGAACACTCTTTGGCGTTGCCCTTCTTTGGAATTGGAATGTAAACTGACCTTTTCCAGTCTTGCGGCCATTGTTGAGTGTTCCAAATTTGTTGGCATATTGAATGCAGCACTTTAACAGCATCATCTTTTAGGATTTTGAATAGCTCAACTGGAATACTGTCATCTCCGCTAGCTTTGTTGTTACTAATGCTTCCTAAGGCCCACTTGACTTCACTCTCGAGGATGTCCGGCTCAAGTTCAGTGACCGCACTATCATGGCTATCAGGGACATTCAGATCTTTCCTGTATAGTTCTTCTGTGTATTCTTTCCACTGTGTATTCTTCTTAATCTCATCTGCATCTGTTAGGTCCCTGCCTTTTTTGTCCTTTATCATGCCCATCTTTGCACAAAACGTTCCCTTGAGATCTCTGATTTTCTTGAAGAGATCTCTAGTTTTTCCCATTCTGTTGTTTTCCTCGATTTCTTTGCATTGTTCATTTAAGAAGGCCTTGTTGTATCTCCTTGCTATTCTCTGGAACTCTGCATTCAGTTGGATATATCTTGCCCTTTCTCCCTTGCTTTTCGCTTCCCTTCTTTCCTCAGCTACTTGTAAAGCCTCATCAGACAGCCACTTGGCTTTCTTGCATTTCTTTTTCTTTGGGATGGATTTCGTTGCTGCCTCCTGAACAATGTTACGGACCTCCGTCCATAGTTCCTCAGGCACTCTGTCTATCAGGTCTAATCCCTGAAATCTATTCCTCACCTCCACTGTATATTCATAAGGGATATGATTTAGGTCATACCTGAATGGTTTAGTGGTTTTCCCTACGTTCTTCTATTTAAGCCGAAATTTTGCAACAAGAAGCTCATGATCTGAGCCACAGTCAGCTCCAGGTCTTGTTTTGACTGACTGTATAGAGCTTCTCCATCTTTGGCTGCAAAGGACATAATCAATCTGATTTCGATATTGACCATCTGGTGATGTCCATGTGTAGAGTCATCTCTTGTGCTGTTGGAAAAGAGTGTTTGCTATGATCAGCGTGTTCTCTTGGCAAAACTCCATTAGCTTTTGTCCTGCTTCATTTTGTACACCAAGGCCATGCTTGCCTGTTATCCCAGTGATTTCTTGACTTCCTACTTTAGCATTCCAATCCCCTATGATGAAGAGGACATCTTTTTTTGGTGTTAGTTCTAGAAGGTGTTGTAGATCTTCATAGAACCGATCAACCTCAGCTTCTTCGGCATCAGTGGTTGGGGCATAGACTTGAATTACTGTGATGTTGAATGGTTTGCCTTGGATTCGTACTGAGATCATTCTATCATTTTTAAGATTGTACCCCGGTACTGCTTTTCCCACCCTTTTGTTGACTATGAGTGCTACTCCATTTTTTCTAAGGGATTCTTGCCCACAATAGTAGATATGATGGTCACCTGAATTAAATTCGCCCATGCTTGTCCATTTTAGTTCACTGATTCCCAAGATGTCGATGTTCAATCTTGCCATCTCATGTCTGACCACCTCCAGCTTACCTTGATTCATTGATCTGACATTCCAGGTTCCTAAACAATATTGTTCTTTACAGCATCGGATTTTCTTTTCACCACCAGACACATCCACAGCTGAGTGTCCTTTTGGCTTTGGCCCAGCCACTTCACTCTTTCTGGCGCTGCTTGGAAATACCCTCTGCTCTTCCCCAGTAGTGCATTGGACACCTTCCGACCTGAGGGGCTCATCTTCCGGCATCATTTCTTTTAGCCTTGTGATACGTTCCATGGGGTTTTCTTGGCAAGAATCCTGGAGTGGGTTGCCATTTCCTTCTCCAGTGGACCACATTTTGTCAGAACTCTCTGCCATGACCTGTCCATCTTGGGTGGCCCTGCACGGCATAGCTTATGGCTTCACTGAGTTACGCAAGCCCCTTCGCCACAACAAGGCAGTGATCCATGAAGGGGTTAGGGGACTACATTGCCGAATATCTTTGCAGGAATGGTAACCCAGTGGTAGAGAACGTGCTTTACATGCAAAAGTTTTCAGCTTCAATCGATGGCATCTCCAGGTAGGACTGGGAAAGATCCCTGTCTGAGACTGTGGAGAATCACCTCCAGTCAGTGTAGACAATACAGAGCTATATGGACTCGTTCATAAGGCAGTTTCCTACATCTCTGTTATAGGGTAGCATGCATTTCATGGTACATGTTACATCTATCTTGTATAGGGAAAGTGGTGAAAACTTAGTGACTCTGCAATATAGTCTCTATTGTCCCTTTAACAGGCTGATTTTGTGGCAGCACAAACAGGATCCAGTGTTGCCCCCTACTATTGACTAGATGCCAATGAATTTGGAGCCACAAAGTGATTAGAAGCAAGCAATGAATTTCAGTTTTGTCCATGCGCACCACAATAAAACAGCAGCACCACCCAGGGATGTTGTATACATACCTCTTAAGAAAATCCTCTAATCCATCACTAGGCCAAATAGCTTGTAGATTACTTTCATTAGGTTAATCAATAATAATCTCCAAGAGAGGATTACAAATCCTTTCCGTGTAGACTTCACAAGATAAGAATATAGTGATGGTGAGATGAGAACAGTGGGTTATTAAATTAATAAATTAGGTCCCTCGAACTTTGTCTGAGAGCAAGCAGGCTATAGGGTATCGTCTGTTGAATATATCAAGTGATAATAAGTATTCAAGCAATCAAATAAGTTTTCTTTTGGAATTGAGTGCTTAGACACAGAAAAAGTGAGGCAGTAAATCAGTGACAGACTCAGGAAATAGGATTATATTAATGGGGTGGAGACTGGCCATGACCTGGTGGTAGACAGAGCACAAGCTTTACATATATGAAGTTCCAGGTTCAGTCTCTATGATCTACAGTTAAAAGCCTCTCAAGTTGCATGTGGCTACAGCTAAACTGGGAACAGGACATGTGCACACCCCGCTCCCAAGCTCTTTGTGTATTGAGTACTAAGGTCTGCATAGGAGCTTGTAAGCATGTTCAGCTGAACATGCTTACATCATTTCCGTCCTGTCTTATCAGGGTTTCCAATCAAGTTCACCTGCGTAGGACTTCTCTCTCAGTCAGAATAGACAGTCCTGGACTACATGGAGCAATGGTTTGACTCAATATAAGGCAGCTTGGTATGTTCACTGAGAAGCAGATAGCCATCAGATATTAATGGAAATTATCTGCAGATAATTAACTGAATAATGTAGTAATTTTATGTTACTGTTTGACTGTGTATATGCAAATATAATTCTAAAAGAGTTACAATGGACATACTTCTTTGAAACATGGCTACTTCCCATATTTCCCCATCAGTAATCCAGCTGACTGCAAAGTCTTCCTCAGGTTTAACCTCACTCAAACTTGGAAAGTTTTATGCTGTTGCTTCTCAGTACAGGAGGAAGGAACAAATAATGGATGGGAAAGAACTGTCAAGCCATGAAATCAGGGCTCAGGGCTTTAAGATCCCTCAGACAAGAAGAAGAAGAAGAAGAAGAAGAAGAAGAAGAAGAAGAAGAAGAAGAAAAGCCCCCTTTCCACACATCCAGTATCACTAATACAGTGGAAAAGCTAAAATACTCTTTCCCTTGCCCTCCTGTAACTACATTTTGGTGGTTAGATATAACAATTGCACTAAGCAAACATTCTGTATTGTTGAATTCACCTCATATTTAGGAATTTTACCATAACATTTCAACTTAATCTACTTGCTTGTAACGTAAACAGACAGTTGCTTTTCATGTTTTCCTTAGTGGGTATGATAGTGTTCCTCAAACGTTTTGAAATGCGCTCCTCCCTTCTAAGATTCTGCTATCTTCTGAGGATCTCCATCTCAGCCCAAAGCATCTCGTCCACATGTGAATGTGCAGAGATCCTGGCACACAGTTGTGTGTATACAGACTGTTCCTGTGTGCAAGGATCTGTGAGTTAGGTTAGCGATACCAAACTGCCACTAGAGGAAGAATAGAGCAGAATCCCTCTCTCCCCTTCCAAAAGTCACACACAAGAAAATATAAGAAAAAAGCAGCAGTTCTTCCTAACTCCCTTCTTCCAAAACCATACTGGAATTATAGGGTTGTAGGGGGACAATCACCCCTACAAATCCAAAGTGAATCTATGGAAGACCACTGTCAGGGAGTCTGACTAGGTGTTGGCTAGTGGAGGAAGAAGTCTACCACCTGAACCAGAATTTATTCCTCCCTGGAACGTTGCACCATCACCTCCTCTAGGACCCTGAGCTCCCTGATGGAATTTAAGAATCACTGGTATACAACTATCAATTCCCATGCTGTAAACAAAAACGAGTCTCAGATTTAAAAGCTTAAAAGTGTAGACACTAGTCATTCTACATACAGACCAGCAATATCCATCAGCATCCATTCAAAATTTTGTGCAATGGATTCACTTAACTGCCAGCAAAGAATAAGCCAAATAAGTGCTCCCTTGGGGTGGTAAGCAATTAGAAGTCAGCACATTTCACAATAACCATTGCAGATTTAACTCGTTTTATGCCATTAGTGAAACGAGGAAGGTTCATATCGATTTTATTAATTTTTAAACACATATTTTAGATTAAGGTTTTTAAAAACCCTTCCTACCCTGAGGCTTTTGGGATGGGATGTGAAATAAATTACTACTACTTATCATTTCCGTCATACTTTTAGAATCAGTGTTGGATAAACATACAACCATTCTAAATGGTCAATTGGGGCAACTCACCAGTATTCACCTTGGGCATGAGATAGCTAAGTGAAGCAATGCAGTGCATAGCCAAAGTGGTGCATGCCAGCATCACACGTGACACCAGAGAAAATACAAGGATGTAGTTCTTGGTTTAACAGTGCTTCACTGTTTACTGATGTGTATGATCTGAGAGTTGGTATTGCAGGATTTCCCTCCAATGTCACAAAGGATCTTGGAGTATACTTCAGCCAGCTGGGTAGCTAAATGTCTTGGGATGTCCCTATTTATAATTTTTATTTCTCCGCTTAACGATCTGTGAAGTAGGTTGGGCTGAGACACAATCAATATGCTGAGGGACACCCAGTGATTTCCTGTGTAGATTTACATTCAATTTGACTACCTCATGCCCAAAACACTGCCCACAGCGGCACACTAGCTATTTAATTAGAAGCTAAATAAGTAGACGGAGTGAGCTCCCGTCTTCAGTCCCAGCTTCTGCCAACCTAGCAGTTCGAAAGCAAGAAATTGCAAGTAGATAAATAGGTACCGCCTCGGCGGGAAAGGTAACAGCGTTCCGTGCACCTCGGTGTTCAGTCATGCCGGCCACATGACCACGGAAGCGTCTTCGGATAGCGCTGGCTCTTCGGCTTAGAAATGGGGATGAGCACCGCACCCTAGAGTCGGACACGACTGGTTGGGGACACCTTTACCTTTAAATAAGTAGATAATCTTTAAGCACAAGGTATTAAAACTGAATGTACAGTGCCCTGCCGCAATGAAAGGAAATATTTTACTTAACTCTAGATGTGAAAAGACTTTGGAGATGTAGGGCTGGCTCACACGACACTATGGTAGTTAATAAGCCACAAAGGCTTGTTAGCTGCCCCTGTGCATGCCGGTCGCATGCCAGCAACCCTATTTATTTATTTATTTATTTATTTATTTATTAAATTTATTAATCGCCCATCTGACTGGTCACCCAGCCACTCTGGGCGATGTACAACCCACCATAAACAATTTAAAACAATAAAATTTTACCATAATTTTTTTTTAAAAAAATACCCTAACCCACCCCAAATGCCTGCCTGAACAACCACGTTTTTAATGCACGACGGAAGCTCATTAAAGAGGGGGCATGACGGAGTTCCCTAGGGAGGGAGTTCCACAGAGTGGGGGCCACCACAGAGAAGGCCCTCTCCCTCGTCCCCACCAGTCTAGCTGTCCTGGCTGATGGGACAGAGAGAAGGCCATCCGAGGCTGATCTTGTTAAGCGGCCTGTCTGGTGTTGCTGGAGGCGCTCCTTAAGATAGGCTGGGCCGGAACCATATAGGGTTTTAAAGGTCAAAACCAACACCTTGAATTTGGCCCGGAAAACAACTGGTAACCAGTGCAACTCCTTCAGCACTGGAGTGATGTGATCTCGCCGGCGGCTGCCTTTAATCAGGCGAGCCGCCGCGTTCTGTACCAGCTGCAGTTTCCGAACCGTCTTCAAGGGTAACCCCACGTAGAGCGCATTACAGTAGTCTAAACGAGAGGAGATCAGGGCATGTACTACCGATGGGAGCAGATGGTCGGGAAGGTAGGGGCGCAGCCGCCGTATCAGATGGAGTTGATACAGCGCTGTCCGGCTCACAGCTGACACCTGAGCCTCCATGGACAGCTGGGAGTCCAAAATGACCCCCAGGCTGCGGACCTGGTCTTTCAAGGGTAGCTGTACCCCATTCAACACCAGGTCAACATCCCCCAGCTTCCTCTTGTCTCCCACCAAAAGTACCTCGGTCTTGTCAGGGTTCAGCTTCAGCTTATTCCTCCCCATCCAGCCACTCACCGTCTCCAGACATTTGGACAGGGATTCTACGGCCAACCTTGGTGAAGATTTGAATGAGAGGTAGAGCTGAGTGTCATCCGCATATTGATGACACTGCACCCCAACCTCCTGATGATAGCCCCCAGTGGCTTCACATAGATGTTAAATAGCATCGGGGAGAGGATGGAACCCTGTGGCACCCCACAAGTAAGTGGCCACGGGTCCGAAACCTCCTCTCCCAGTGCTACCCTCTGGTACCTGCCGGAGAGGAAGGACCAGAACCACCGCAATACAGTGTTTCCAATGCCCAACCCCTCCAGGCGGTCCAGGAGGATACCGTGGTCAACGGTATCAAAAGCCGCTGAGAGGTCGAGGAGAACAAGGAAGGAGCATTCACCCCTATCCAGAGCCCTCCTCATATCATCCACCAAGGCGACCAAGGCCGTTTCTGTCCCATGCCCAGGCCTGAAGCCCGACTGAAATGGGTCTAGATAATCAGTTTCTTCCAAGTGTGCCTTCAACTGCACCGCCACCACCCGCTCAATCACCTTGCCCAAAAATGGCAGATTTGAGACTGGGAGAAAGTTGTTCAGAACTTGAGGATCCAAGGAGGGCTTCTTTAAGAGCAGTCTTATCACTGCCTCCTTGAGGGCTGATGGCATCACTCCCTCCTCAAGGGAGGCGTTCACCACCACCTTGATCCCCTCACCCAGTCTCTCTCTGCAGCTCATAATGAGCCAAGATGGGCAAGGATCAAGTAAGCAGGTGGTTGGCCTTACAGATGAAAGCACCTTGTCCACTTCATCAGGAGGAAGAAGCTGGAACCGATCCCACAAAACCGGTTTGCCACAGGCCGCCTCTTGCTCACTAACTGTATCCACAGTGTGCAGAGTAACACACCTAATCTGATCAATTTTATCTGCAAAGTGCCTTGCCAAAGCCTCACAGGAGGCCTTAGAATGCTCCAGTGGTTCCGGAGCCACAGGACCGACCAGGCTCCGGACCACTTGGAACAGCCTCCTGGGGCAGCACTCTGCAGACGCGATGGAGGCAGCATAATATTCCTTTTTTGCTGCCTTCACTGCCACGTGATAGGCTGAAGATACAGCTCTAGCCCGTGTCTGATCGTCTTTGGAGCGAGACTTCCGCCACCGGCGCTCTAGCCGTCTCACCTCCTGTTTCAGAGCTCGTAACCGCGGATTGAACCATGGTGCAGTCCGAGCCCTGTTCAGGGGGAGAGGGCGTTTCGGAGCCACCTGATCTAATGCCCCAGTGATTGCGGCATTCCAGCCACCCACCAGGGTCTCGACCAAGTGGCCGTTGGCATGCCCCAGAGAATCCCCAAGCGCGTTCAGAAATCCATTTGGATCCATAAGACGCCTGGGGCGGACCATTTTAATGGGTCCTCCACCCCTGCGGAGGGGTTGTGGAACCGAGAAGTCCAACATCACCAGATAGTGATCTGACCATGACAAGGGGGTGGTGGATATACCCCCGACTTCCAGATCACTCCCCGCTTCTCCAGAAACAAACACAAGGTCTAGTGCATGACCGGCTACATGGGTGGGCCCAGTTAGAATATGGTGCAGCTCCCAGGAGGCCATGGTCTCCATGAAGTCCCGAGGTGCTCCTGTGAGGATGGCCTCCGAATGTACGTTGAAGTCCCCCAACACCAGTAAGTTAGGGGACTGTACACGCACATCAGAGACCACCTCAAGCACCTCGGCCAGGGAGTCAGTCGTGCAGCGGGGTGGACGGTACATGAGCAGAATCCCCAGACTGCCCTTCGGGCCCAACCTCCAGTACATGCACTCAACAACCTTGGTCTCCCGGAGAGGGGGTCTGGTGAAGACCAAGGACTCTCGGTAGATAACAGCCACTCCCCCTCCCCGATCCCCAGCCCTCGGCTGCTGTGCATACGAAAATCCAGCTGGACACATGGCTGCAAGGGTTGGAGCAGCAGCCTCGGCCAGCCAGGTCTCCGTAATACATGCCAGGTCTGCACCCTCATCCAGGATCATGTCATGGATGAGGGAGGTTTTCTGGGTAACAGACCTGGCATTGCAGAGCAGCAAACGAAGGCCAGAAGATGGGGTCACGCCTCCCCCAGCCATCCTTTGGCTCTGGACAGGCCCGGAGCAGGGGACAGATACTACACATCTCTCCCTCATTCCCCTTAGCTGGCATGGCCTGCCCCTAGCGCTCCACCAGCGCCTGCCGCCCAGCCTCGGTATGTTCTGGCCCCCAACACTCTCCCCACTGCCTCCATCAGGTGGACACATGCCCCCTCACTCCCGCCTATCAGGCAGGCTACCCACCCCTAAAAACACAACAAAATCCCTCCCAACAAAATAAAACAAACAAACAAAACAATTAAAATCCCCTTAAAAATGCCAGGCAGGAGTCCACAGGGAAGGCCTGGTGGCGGTGGTAGCGGCGACGGCGGCAGCAGGCCCAACGGCTGCAAGCACGCCTCTTCCCCGGTGGTGGTGGTGGTGGCGGCTTCTCCTGCAGGTCCTGGCTCTCCCAGGCCACCTCAGCCAGCCAGCTTATGTAGCCCCTCCAGGGAGGGGCAGGTGGAGCAGCACAGCTGGCTCGGTACCTGGGGGCCTGGTCCTGCAGGGACTGGCGGTCTGCCAGGCAGAAGTCCACAAGGAAGGCCTGGTGGTGGTGGCAGCGGCGGCGGCAGCAGGCCCAGCGGCGGCAAGCACGCCTCTTCCCCGGTGGTGGTGGTGGTGGTGGTGGTGGCTTCTCCTGCAGGCCCTGGCTCTCCCAGGCCACCTCAGCCAGCCAGCTTATGTAGCCCCTCCAGGGAGGGGCAGGTGGAGCAGCACAGCTGGCTCGGTACCTGGGGGCCTGGTCCTGCAGGGACTGGCGGTCTGCCAGGCAGAAGTCCACAAGGGAGGCCTGGTGGTGGTGGCAGCGGCGGCGGCAGCAGGCCCAGCGGCGGCAGCAGCAGGCCCAGCGGCGGCAAGCACGCCTCTTCCCTGGTGGTGGTGGTGGTGGCTTCTCCTGCAGGCCCTGGCTCTCCCAGGCCACCTCAGCCAGCCAGCTTATATAGCCCCTCCAGGGAGGGGCAGGTGGAGCAGCACAGCTGGCTCGGTACCTGGGGGCCTGGTCCTGCAGGGACTGGCGGTCTGCCAGGCAGAAGTCCACAAGGAAGGCCTGGTGGTGGTGGCAGCGGCGGCGGCAGCAGGCCCAGCGGCGGCAAGCACGCCTCTTCCCCGGTGGTGGTGGTGGTGGTGGCTTCTCCTGCAGGCCCTGGCTCTGGTATGACACTATGGTAGTTAATAAGCCACAAAGGCTTGTTAGCTGCCCCTGTGCATGCCGGTCGCATGCCAGCAACCCTACAACAAACCATGAGTCCAGGTGGCTTGTCAACCAGCCCAGCCATCCACCTTTGCCAGGTTCGGACATCATGACAACCCATGGCCATTGAGGATAATCCGCCGGCACATGAGGGGGTGGTTAACAAGCCACCATGCCTTATTAACCAACCTCATGTCATGCGAACCTGGTCACAGACTTTTAACTTATCATTTGGTAATGCAGAACCAACAATAGATTGGTTAGGAAGGCTTATAAAGGAGCCACCAAAACAAAGGGCAAGGATAGGATACTAATAAATTTAGAATAGGTCAACTAAGTTGAGGTCACTAGCTTTCCAGGAATACTTAATGGATTATGTGTTACTGAAGAACACTTTTCACTCTGCAGAAAAACTGTCCAGTAAACAGCAAATGTAATTAAAGGGAATTCCAAGCTATAGTGTATAGAAAGCAATCACAAGATGATTATGTTTTCATGTTTTGAATGTCAAAGAACTTGTTAATTGACTCTTAACAATATGACTATACATATATAACTTTCACTAATATAACTATCCTCAAGTCAAAAGCTACAGACTGATGGAATGCATTTATTTAGACAGAAATGGTATAGTGTAGTAACTAAGGTATTTGGGCTGCAATCCTAAACACCTTACTAAGGAGTAAGTTCCACTGAATATAATGAGACTTTCTTCTAAGTAAACACACACAGGATTGAACTGCAAGTTACAAATGAGGAAATCCCTGGTTCAGATTTTAGCTCTGAGATCAACTCACTAAGGTGTTCATACCACTCTCTCTTGGCCTCACATCCGCCCCCAAGCAATATGGGGTTATCTAAAATATGGGGGAAATTACTTTACAGGGAACTTTTATGGATTACCACAAAATAATGTATGTGTAGCACTTGAACACTGAGAACTGCTATAGAAAAGCTAGCTATTATTATTGGCATATTATGGTTTGATTGAATTTCACCCACTATGTAATTCTAATGAGATCGTATTCACATAACCATTTGGTCTGGGATTTCCTTCTGGGGAGAGCCAGATATATTGATGCAAGCATGATCCAGCTTTCATCATGCGTTTGCAAATGTCTCATCTTGGGTAAGAAGGAGAATTTGAGTTGGTATACCAAAGGTTGAATCCTATACACAGGGGAGCTGCACAGACACAGCCAACTAGCTAGGGGCAAAAGGCCATGATGCAAAAGAGTTTCAAGCAGATATCACAATGGTTAGGTGAACTGGCCTCAATATATTTAACATACAGTTTCAAGTACATATATGGGTCCTTTCAAGTAAAATTATTTTGTATTTTAAATGGTACTAGAGACTTCTTGTGGGTTAATTCACATTATAGGTCTGGAAAGGGCTGCAAACATTATGAGACCCAAGCCCTGGTATACTGGAAACAGGATTCAAAAAGAATTTAACGTATATTATTCTTCCATGCTTACAGAATGATTGTATGCTCTACTTTCACAGAAGTATGTAATGTCTGACACAAGGGCACCAGTTGTAGCATAAACCTATTTCCAATGTGCAGTATCCCAAACAATGCCCCTAAAGCAGTGCAGTACAACCTTGTCCTGGGTACTTCAGATTATTCTTCTCCACCTGCTTTGCATAAGAAGCTCCTACAGTGACTCACAAACCTATCTGCATGGTAGGAACCAAATTAAAACCACATGGAAAATATATCTAGTTTCATAAATATATCTAGTTTAAGACCAGATCTACAAATGCAACAAATTAATTGGTAGAAAAGAGCACACCACTTCAGGATACCGGTGCAATGACCACTTTTGAAGCCCCACCCCCCATTTAAAGAAAGAAAGAAACCAACAAAATCACAGCTCCCTGCAAATAGGAAGCTACTACATTAGGAAGAACGCGTCTACACAGTGTCTTGCTGGCTGGCTTTCTATTTGAGTTTGTAGGACAGCATCAAAAAGTGTGTTTCCTCATCTCCAGTCTGAACAGTCTGGTAAGTCCATTCTACCACCCACCTCAGTCTGCTGCATGAGCAGACCAGGCCTACAATACTTACTGAAGATGTGAAATTCTCATTGTGTCTGGCATTTCAACACCAAGGCATTACATTTACAACCCATATTTATAGGGCTGCTCTTATTCAATGTGTTCCTATTCCTGAGCAATGAACACTAGAGACAACTTCTGTACAGTATCCTTTCTTCCCACAGTGCAGAAGCTGTGAAATGCTATAAACCTAATGGACTTCCAACTGGGATAACCTCACTGTGTTCTTACAAATCTGTGGCTCCTGTGACATGCCAATTTTCAGCAAGACGGACATCTGCTCTCTTCCCTCCCTTTCAGTTCAGATGGCTCTTGTTCACAGGGAAACCATTATATATCTTGGCTCAGATTTTTGCAATTTTCTAGTTAAACAAGAACAAGGGAACCAAGGATAGATAGTGCCTATAGCAAGGGTGCAGAAAAATGTGAGCGCACACTTCTCTGGATCCAACACTCTAAAGCAAGTTACAATAACGAAGGAGAGATTTTCAGAAGTGACTACAGCAGCTTGCCAAAGAACTGTTTTTATCAAGATATTCTTCCATTATATAGGAATTTTCTACAGTAAGTGATCACCTTTTCCCCAGCTTAATGACCATTATTGTTAGATAATTTGAGGGCACCCTACTTACACTCCCAGAATCCTCACAGACATGATACCTTATGTTATGAGGGCTGCCCCACAGTTATTGAACATCTTTGTATCTGTAGTAGATTTTGCTCATGGAGTTAACCTGATGTGGCTAAGATTTTAGTTCAGGATGTTATAATTATTTCTGATTGCTATTGTTGTATTGCTGTAAGCCATGTTGGGAGCCATTTTGGGCTAGAAATGGAAAAAATAAGTGTAAAGAATACAATTAATTACCCTTCACCTCTTGTTGCTGAGGAATTTCAGATGTGCTGGATCTCTGACACATGTACTGTGTGCTATGGATTTAATTGGTATTATACTGACACCTTGGCTCAAGGATCTGTTTTTGTTCTGGAAGGCACAGCCGGAAAAACTCCCATGAACAATGTTAAGGCTCCAGAAATGGTGCATAGGAGCCATATAACATATTTACTTCCTCCTTGATTAGAAGAATAGAGGCAGTGGGTTGTTCAACTTGGGCTTTGCCCATCTTGATTCTGTTCACAGAGCAGACATGGTTGCATTGTCAAGCATGCCTGCTTTGCATGTTTCCTCCATCCCTAGTCTGTAAGAATGATCCAGCATGGGTAAACTTTTCTCATAGTATATCTGTATCATCTCTTTTTTCCCCATTTCCACTATAAACAAATAGATACTTGATTTTCAGTTGTACTGCTGCAAGTCGATCTAGAGCAAATCTTCTTAAGCATGTGGTTGGTTTCAACAGTGGTGGGCAGAAGGTAGATTGGGATCTACTGGCCCATCTCTGGGTGATCTGAATGAGATTGGCAATTATTTCCAATTCCCAATTGTTTAACAATGACAGCAACAAAACTGACTCTTCTTGGTGCCCCCCTCCCAAATTATATTGCTGAAATGAAGAAATCTTGAGGTAAGCAGGAGTGGATTTTTGTAGAAGCACTGTGTGCTCAGTTCAGTTGTACTATTCAAACCAAATTCCTGGGCGCAGAATTTTTTTTAATACTAAGCATATGCCTTTTGCACCAATTTCCCACTGGTAGATCTTGGGTTCTAGTAAAAAAAAACAAAAAAAAAAAAAGTAGATTCCACAAGCGTGAAGTCTGCCCAACCTTGGACTAGAAAACAGGCTGCCATGACATCATGTCCCTACAGCTTCACAATAACTTCAGGGAGTTTTTCTAAGGCAGCTGTTTGTAGAGATGAGAAGAAAGGTCAACAGTTCTGCTGCAGCATACTATATTTACTCTTCCTGCCATGATGCCATTTCTTCAGCTCCCCTTGAACAGTAGGTGTTGAAGGAAAGAGAGGAAATTGGAAGATTGCTAACAGTGGAACATACAGGACTCTATAGAACAGCCTTCCCCAACTTAGTGCCCTTCAGATGTTGGACTACAACTGCCAGAATCTGGGGAAAGCAGGTTGGGGTAAACCGGCATAGAAATTCAACTTGGAAATGCTTTGGATGCCTTCAAGAAGTGGTGGCAGGGGAAGCATGAATGATTCTTGCTTACTTTCCCACAACTTCCAAGTTCCATATGTGAAAGGGGAAGAAAAGTGTATATCTTTCATTGCAGGGAGATGTTAATTTCTCCCAATGCACAGAGAGACTAAACATCTCTCTGCAGGTGGCCTCTTTAAGTATAAGCACATCAAACAATAGACTGCAGTGGAACAGCATGCATGGATAAATTTACTGATATAAGCCATACCTTAAAATATCAGCAGTTTGCCTGTAAAATGAATTATTTACAATCTGGTTTTCTGGACACTTCAGTCTTCTAGATTTTTAGCCACATTTTCTACAAGTATTAAATCACAAGAAGGGAAGAAAAACCCAATAATGCTTCATGAAATGTAAATCCAGTTGATTCAGCCGATACTCTTTTCATTTGCTTCAATGATATTCACTTCCTTCCACAGTGAAAAATTATACCATGGTACACATAAAGCATTGGATTTCTGGGCCACTATTTCAATTCATTTTGTGCTATGTGTTACACTTTCTAGATGGATAAGTCACATTCATGATTATTTTTTCACTTTGACTGCTAAGCCAAATTAGGCAGCTTTTAGAAGTGAAGAGGAAAACACAATTATTAATGCTTCTAAACATTTGCTCAGGAAAAATCCATGCAGGAAAATGGGGGAGGGGAAGGGAATCTGCATCTGTGGCTTCTTGTATTGGGGTTGGGGGAAGAAGGCATTTAGGTGGCAATTCGACAGCACCCCCAGACCATTGGAAGGTGTAGGAAAGGCCTTGGGGGCCACATGCAGCCTGAGGGCCATGTGTTGCCCACCTGCTTTAGACATATCAAATAATAACATCCTGCGTAATCTGAAGCCAGTGGATAGGAGTATGGAATTTAGACTATAAAGACCCATGATCAAGTCCCCATCTGCCATGAAGCTCCCTGGGCCAGTCCCTCTGTCTTAGTTAAACCTACTTCATGGGGTTCTTGTGAGGCTAAAATGGGAAGGGATATATTCCATCCTAAGCTCCTTGGAGGAAGGGCAGGGTGAAAATGATAAATATATCATGAAGTACAAAATTAATCTCTTGTCTGGGACTTTTTATTAATTTAGTTAAAGGAGTTGCATTAAAGTATAGATTCAATATAACATTTTAACAACTGAAACATCATTTTCTCACACAAAACAGAGACAATAAATCAAAGCTTCCTGCAGTGGCTTGGATCCAGGCTTATTCATGCTTAGAGCAGACCCACTGAAATCAATGGGGCTTCAGTTAGTCATGGCTAATTTGTCCCAATGATTTCAATGGGCCTACTCTAAGCTATTTCTTCTAAGAATTCTACTAGACTGTCTCTTTCATAATAGCTAAACTGAAAGGTCCTATCTATGACATACACACACTTTATTCTTTCTTCAAAACCAGTCCACAATCTGATACTTTCTTCATCAGGGATGAAACTGCATAGCTCAGTGAGCTAGGTTAAGCTCTCAGACTTCTGAGGATCCCAGCTTCAAGCCATGGATCCCTCACAGTGGGGATAATGACTGTCTTACAGGATTGTTGAAAGGATTACTAAGAATGTATGTAAAGCATTTTTAAGGAGCAACCCTGGGCACATGGCAAGAACATCTATGTCACTCAGTGAACAACCCACTTGGATGATTGGGCTTGTTCCCATTGCTGATAAGGGAACCAAAAGAACTGGACAGGCCACACAGAAAATTATGAGATAATGAACATTTTGTGTACCACAACTGCATTGGCCACAGCACCAAATCTGTTGCTGCCAATCATAAATTTGCGTTAGGTGATGACATTCCTGAGATTGTATCATAGATACATCCTACATGCATTTCAACCACCATGGATCAGCTCTACCAAAACAAACCTACACATATAGTATTTTATAGCAACTATAAGTTACTGGAATGGGATGGACTTGCCCCACTTGTCAAGTACAGGATTCCATTGTAGCTACAACTGAGATGAGCTGCTCTTTTTGCTGTCACAGCTATGAATATCTATAGGATCAGTGTGTTAAACTCTCATTAGGAATGCCACATAGATGTCTCTGCAGATAAAAGCTGGGCATAAGACACAGGAGAATTCAGTTTCCTGAGCCTAGATGCCAGACACAATCGGAGTTATTCATATCTCTGAAAAGAACTTGATTTGTAATGCTTGAAAATGTCTTGCTCTGTCTACAAGGATATAAGAGCAGAACATGGCATGTTATCTTGCCATGGGCTAACTTCTGGAAGTTAAAGCTGTCAAGCAGAATGCCCAAGTTATGTAGAGTACTTAAAGGAATCTTAAATGCTTGTACAGGATTTCCTTTTGGCTTCTGAAAGTCTTACTTAAATACAAACACACCACCCTATTTCCCCCTTTGCCTTGCTTGAAGCACATGACACAAGGTTGGGTTTTCTGATATACACATGGACCATTTTATACAGCTTGTTTAATCCAGTTTACTGCTAACACCAGTTCACACAGAATGAAAAGTACAGAGAAGAAGAATTAGAAGAGATGTTAAAAGAATGGATCACCTACTCCTTATTTATTCTTTTATTTACAGCATTTTTACCCCGCTCTTGAGCCCAAAAGGGCTCCCAGAGCAGCTTACATAGATTAATAATAAGACAGTTCCTACCCTCAGGCTTACAATCTAAAATACATGAAACAGAAGGAAAAGGGACTGAGAGGGAGGAGGAAAAAAAGCAAAATTCAGGCACCAGTTTTTAGTTTCAAAATTCTTATAGGTGTTCTTTCTGGCAGGGAAAGCCAAAACAAGTTCCCTGCAGCTATTACTTCTCTGGCCAATGTATAGGGATAGGTTGGTCTCCCCCTTGCTGTGAAGTTTATCATGGGAGGCAGGGGGTGCAACCTCCCAAAGGCCCTTGGTTCTCGGGATGATGGATGAGGCCATTGTCTGCAGACCCAAGGAAGTGGCAGTTGGAGCTTGGTAGCCCTTTCCCCTGATTAGCATAATGACCAGATACCATGGTTTGGCAAGCCTACAACAGGTTCACTGCAAAAACCAATATACAACACAAATAGCTCAATATGTCTTCCTCCAGCAAGCCACCACATACACTACAAATAATAAAATGCACGCGCATGCACACACACACACACACTGACAATATCATTTATCATTCTTAATTTACTTTCTGACCCCCGATATACCAGTCACACACCTTAGTTAAACCCAGCTATGCAATAATGCCAAACCAAATTTAATTGGGTGTCATTATCCTCTAGAGTTATGTTTTTCAAATTTTTGATTTGGAACTCGTCTGTAGAGGAACCTCTGAGCATTTATCATGGGAAACAATTCATTAGGGCAACTGGCCACACCTGTGAGGCTCAAAGTATGCCACATGAACTCAAGGTGTTTTAAACAGATCCAGCACTCACCTGACCACTGTCAAAAGATCAGGGAAGCTTGTCTGCAATTTCTCATCTTCTCCTTGATAACTTCCTTGAGAACCCCAGGGTTCCCAAGAACACAGTCTGCCACTGCTATAAGCAAAAATAATGTTCCAGTCTTCTTTCCGACAAGCATCACTCAGATATAATTTACTTGAATAGTATAAGTAAGAGTTCTTGTGGATACTTTTTTTTCTTTCCAGTTCAGTGGAAACCAACAAGGCACAATTGCGCATACTTTGTTTCTATAAATGTACAAAGAACTGCTGAATTTAATCTGAATATATCAGGCCTTCAAGGCTTTGATCCCCTTTGTTTCTAATTATAACCATCACCACAGTAAACACCAGAAGAACTAATGAAGTAACAGACAAATGTGTCAAAGCTCAACGGCATTTATGGGCCCTCTATCCTCACAGTGTGTTACTAGCAAAGGTAACAAAGCTACATGCCTACATCAGGGAAAAGGGAAATATGGGGCAGGTATCAGCATCCTTGTAGAAAGCAGTTATACTTTTGCTTTTGATTGACATTAACTTGCTCCCCCTACATTTCTGGAAAGCAGTTACTATGATAAAGCATTTAATGGACTCCAACACACTGGGTGCAGTGAGAGTGGGGGGAGAGACAGCTGAAAAACTACCCCTCTCCCCAGACATTGTACCTGGAGAGCAATCAAAAGTAGGCTTTGGGTTTTCATTTACCTTTCATTACCACTCATGTTGGGACAGGTTGTCTAAGCATGTCCTTGGTTCCTGTTTTTGTAATTTCAGAAGTGTGTCAAAAGATAGATTAGGGCCCAAAACAATCACCCACATTCCATTAACTCCCCAGTCTAGCCAATAATACGAACATAAGAAGAGTCCTAATGGATTGGACCAAAGTCCGATCTAGTCCAGCATACTGTTCCCACAGTGGACAACCAGATCCCTATGGGAAATCTACAGGCTGGACATGAATGCAGTAGCAAGCTCTTACTTCTGTTCCCTAGGCATATAGCCTTTGATACTGGAGGTAATACATAGCCATCATAGCTAGTAGCCATCAGTAGCCTTATCCTCCATGAATTTGTCTAATCCCCTTTTAAAGCTGTCCAAGTTGTCCACTGCATCTTGTGGTAGCAAATTCTACAGTCTGACTAAGCATCGTGTGAAGAAGTACTTCTTTTTGTCTGTCCCGAATCTCCAACCATTCAGTTTCACAGGTTCCAGTATTATGAGAGAGGGAAAAATCCACTTTTTCCATGCCACACATATTTTATACACCTCTATCATGTCTCTATAAAATATATACCTTGGGTGTCATTATCCTCTAGAGTTATGTTTTTCAAATTTTTGATTTGGAACTCGTCTGTAGAGGAACCTCTGAGCATTTATCATGGTAAACAATTCATTAGGGCAACTGGCCACACCTGTGAGGCTCATGATACACCTCTATCATGTCTCTATAAAATATACACTTTATACACCTCTATCATGTCTCTCAAGGCTGCATATTGTCACCCTGCTTATTTAACTTATATGCAGAGTACATCATGAGAAACGCCGAGGTCGGAATTAAGATTGCCGGGAGAATTATCAACAACCTCCGATATGCAGACGATACCACCCTAATGGCAGAAAGCGAAGAGGATCTCAAGAGCCTCTTGTTGAGGGTGAAAGAGGAGAGTGCAAAAGCTGGTTTGAAACTCAACATTAAAAAAACGAAGATCATGGCATCTGGCCCCTTCACTTCCTGGCATATAGAAGGGGAAGAAATGGAAGCTGTGACAGATTTTACTTTCTTGGGCTCCAAGATCACGGCAGATGGTGACTGTAGCCATGAAATTAAAAGACGCTTGCTCCTTGGGAGGAAAGCTATGGCACACCTAGACAGCATAGTAAGAAGCAGAGGCATCACCTTGCCGACAAAGGTCCGTCTAATCAAAGCTATGGTTTTCCCAGTAGTAATGTATGGCTGTGAGAGCTGGACTATAAGGAAGGCTGAGCGCTGAAGAATTGATGCTTTTGAACTATGGTGTAGGAGAAGACTCTTACGAGTCCCCTGGACTGCAAGGAGGTCAAATCAGTCCATCCTAAAGGAAATCAACCCTGAGTGCTCATTGGAAGGACAGATACTGAAGCTGAAGCTGAAATATTTTGGCCACCTAATGTGAAGAGAAAACTCTCTGGAAAAGACCCTGATGCTGGGAAAGACTGAAGGCAAAAGGAGAAGGGGACGACAGAGGATGAGATGGCTAGATAGCATCACTGATGCAATGAATATGAACTTGAGCACACTCCGGGAGAGAGTGCAGGACAGGAAGGCCTGGCGTGCTATGGTCCATGGGGTCACGAAGAGTCGGACACGACTGAACGACTGAACAACAACAACATCATGTCTCTTCTTACTCGCCTTTTCTCTAAGCTAAAAAGCCTCAAGCCTCAAGCTTTCTTTACATGGGAGCTGCTCGAAACTCTTGATCATTTGGGCATTGCTCTTTGTTCCACCTTCTCCAGCTATACAATGAGATGTGGCAACCAAAACTGCACATAGTATTCCAAATGTGGTCACATCAAAGATTTGTAGAGAGGCATTATGATGTTGGCATTTTTGTTTTTTATTTCTCTCCTATGGATCCAGTTTTGCAGTGGCTGTGCACTAGGTTGATGTTTTCATCAAGCTATCCACCACAACCCCAAGATTCCTTTCTTAGTCGATCACCACCAGCTCAGATCCCATCAGTGAATATGTGGTTAGGATTTTTTGTCCCACTGTGCATCATTTTACACTTGTTTACATTGAACCACATTTGCCATTTTAATGCCCATTCCCCCAGTTTGTAGAGTTCTTTTTGGACCTCTTTGGTGTCTCTTTTTTTATTATTTTGCTTTAACTACTCTAAATAATTTGGTGTGATAAGCAAACATAGCTACCTCACTGCTCACCCCTACCTCCAGATGGTTTAAGAACAAGTTTAAAAGTACTAGTCCCAATACAGATCCTTAGGTTCCATTATGAATTCTCCACAGTGTTTCAAATCAATAGGTACAACCATATATTACGTCTATGATTTGGTCTGATTCTCTTGCCTCATCAAACTACAGTTCCCAACTTCCCTTGCCCTACCGCAAATAACTCTCTGTCCACCATCCACCACTCAGTTATACACAGCACACTGAATTTCATTCGCAAATGCTCCACAGGAAGCATAACGGAAGTAGCGACTTCTCTTCAGTTTACCAAGATCAGTTTACCCCAGTGAAGTTTCCAATCAATCACCTTATCTCAGTCCAAAGTCTTGGCTAGGAGGAACAAGGAAGAATTGCAGGAGAACCAACAACTTTTTAGAGCGTGTATGAGCCAATTATCCAAGCAGGACTGTGTCCAATCAGTGAGATGATAAATACAAAATTGGAGGGAGGGGGTAGAAGACTAGATGAACTGATAGTTCATTTTCATCAAAACTGTAATTGTTCACAGATAAGAAGATGAATTTGTGTTAGATGATTAGAAGGGGTGGGAATGGATAGGTTGAACTGAACGAACTGATAGTACCCTGATGAAATTACTTTTGTTTGTAAGGAGAAAGCAGAGGAAGAATGAATGACATGAACCTAATATTAATTGAACTGAAAAGCAATAGATAATCAAAAGAATCAAACAAGTGGAGCTCAGTAAATTTGTAAATAAATTAATGAATGAATGATAGAAAGACTAACAACAGAGTATTAAAAATATATTTTAAGCTAAATGTTTCGGTGTCCGCCCTCATCAGTAGCTGTGCTCTTAAGTGGTTTTTAGGAGTGGCTGTTTGGGATGCCTGGAGATGAAAGTTCCTTGGGAGAAAAAACAGAGGTATGATTGGTATAGTGCTTATGAATTGTCCTCCAGATTAAGGCCATTTGGACTAAGAGTTCTGAGTCTACAGATCCAGGAATTTCCCCTTTTGTCAAGCATATCCACATCTTTTGTTTGTTCTATTGGAACCAACTGTAAATCCAAGAGACTATGTGCAGGAGAGTTGAAATGTCTCGCCACAGGTTGCTCCTGTTTTTTGGTAAGAATCGCAAATTTGTGGTTATGGAATCTTCTTCTTAGGTCTGTTGTAGTTTTCCCTACATATTGCATACAACATCCTTTTTTTAATGTTCATTTACATAAACCACATAAGTAGACATGCATGTTAATGACTGTCTAATGAAATAAGTTTTGTTAGTAATTGTGCTCCTGAAAGAAGTGGCTTCTTGGCGCTAGCTGTAGGTAACACAATGCGTTGCTTTACAGTGGTATGATCCAGGGTTGCAAATATTTTGTTTAAGTGCAGCTTTAACTAACAATTTAAACAGATTGGGTGATTTTCTGAATGCAATGCATGGTGGAGATTTAATGGCTTCCATTAAACGAGCACAATAGAATATTTTTATCTTTAATTATCTTATGGTAATTAGGGGCAGCAGGATGGTAGTCCACAAATAGAATGTGATTTTCTCTCAAAGAGTTAGCCTTTGCTTCATAAAGAATATTACCGATGCTTTATTGATGTTATAGTCAATAAAGCAACTAGGGTATCTGCAGTGTTGGAGATGTTCTTTAAGTTCATAACATCTTCTTGAGAAGTTTTCTTAGTTACTACAAATGCATTTTATCCTAAGAGCCATACTATACATAACGTTCTTTAGATGGTTTGGATGACATGACTTGAGTTAAGCTACAGGTGGGTTGACAATATAAGTCTGTGACAATTTGATGGTTTTCAGCGGTTAAGAGGACATACAGGAAGGGTACTTTGGGGTTTTAAGTTGTGGTGTTACTGATAAATTTTATCGTTGGGTGGATAGTGTTGATAAACTTAGGAAAACTCTCCAAGGTATCCGTTCCATAGTGTCAGATGACAAAAATGTCATCTATGTAATGCCACCATATGCTAGGCTTGTAGGGAAATGTTCTGCAGATAGTTTCTTCGAGTTTTCCCATTAACAGATTGGCATATGATGGGACCATATGTGTTCCCATTGTTATACCTTGGAGTTGTAAATAGTGATTTCCATTGAACATGAAATCTGTAGTGTCCTTAATATATGAAGGAAGTTTATGGACTAGTGGCTGAATTATGGAGTCAACATATAGTGAAATTCTTTCATGACAGTATTGTTACATAAAACAATAGGTTGTCCTGAGTTGTTGTTATTATGGGTCTTTGGTAGCATGTAAAATCTTCCTGCTGAAGGGGTGGGGTTAATTAAAAGATCAGCAATTTCTCTGTCCAGTATGTTGTCATGCACGAATTTATGGATTACATTGTCAATTTTCTTTATTTAGGTCAGCTGTGATATGATTGAGGACTTTGTATGTACTGCTGTCATTTACAACAGCTCCTCCTTTATCAGCTGGTTTTATGACTATGTATTTCCAATTCGAAGGTGGTTGAGGGTCTCTCTTTCTTCTCTTGTTAGATTGTAAAAGATACATCCAGGTTTGTGTTCATCAACTGGATTCCAAACCCAAATAGAAATCCAGTATTAGAAACCTTCCTTAAATCAGTTTTAAAAAGAACTGAAACCACTTCTTTCAGGAGCACAATTACTAACAAAATGTATTGCATTAGACAATCGTTATATATACTTCTGCTTACATGGTTTATGTAACTGAATAAGAAAAATATGGATGTTGTATGCAATATTTAGGGAAAACAACAGTGGACCTAAATTAAAGATTCCATAACCACAAACCTGCGATTCTTACCACCAAAAAAAAAAAAAAATGGAGTTGCAAGACATTTCAACTCTCCTGCACAGTCTCTCAGATTTACAGATGGTTCCAAAAGAACAAACAAAAGGCCCTGATATGCTTGACAAAAGGGAAAATTTCTGGATCTATAGACTGAGAACTATTCATCCCAATGACCTTAATCTGGAGGACAATTCGTAAGCATTACACCAATCACACCTCTGTTTTTTCTCCTAGGGAGCCTTCATCTCCAGGCATTCCAGACTGCTGTTCCTGATACCCATTTAACAGCACAGCTACTGATGACGGCAGAGGCTAAAACATTTAGCTTAAAATATAATTTTAAATACTCTGTTGTTAACTAGGTTATACCTATCTTTCTTACAAATTTTACCTTAAGACTGACTGCATCCACAGTGGATCCAGAGCCTCCTTCTTGCTTTGCTGTTGTGCCACTTTACACCAACCTCTCTCTCTCTCTCTCTCTCTCGTATATATATATTATGTGTAATACATCCCTATTGTACAGTGCCCTTTAAATCTGTCACACACTGCCCAGTCATTCACACTGTGGGCATGTGCGTGCACGCACACACACATATATCACTGTAAAACAAGATGCAAATGCATGAGTGTAACAGTTCACCACCTCTCAGTGCTGCCTATTTCCTTCTTTGCTGAATGCCTTCCCACCAAATGCGCACAACTCAATTGATCTTTAGGCCTGCACACCCATCTCATCTTTCTCAATAGTTGGAATGTTCATAAATATATAATAACACCTCAGCAACCAAGCCAATGGATACAGAGGGCTCATTCAAACCAACTAAATCCAAAGCTCTCACAGCTAATAACCAGCATTATATACTGGCTAGAACAGGCTTCCCCAAGGCTGCTGTCTGTAGCCAACAGGATTTGCAGATCGGCATATTTGAACGGCACCAGGCTGGGGAGGCTGGATTAGAGCACTGAACTACAAATAGGGGGACCTGGGTTCAAATCCCCACTCAGATTTGAAAGTCACAGGGTGGCTTTGGACCAGTTACTAACTCTCAACCTAATCCACCTCACAGGATTATTGTTAGGATAAAATAAATGGGGGGGGATTACATATGCCACCTTGAGGTCCTTGGAGAAAAGAATGAATAAAACTGTAATAATATGTGTGGGTAATTCAAAAATTGGAGTTTGCATTGAAATTTTGTGGGTTTGTATCTTTTCTACATTAAGTATGTTGCATATATGGACATTCCTATTACTGTGTGAAAATAATTGGCTTTCCTGCAAGTCATTAAGGAATGACCTGAAGAATACAGAGAAATGGGAGGGGGGAGACAGAGAGATACAAGTTTTATGAACCCTCATAAAAATCACTAGAAAATGGCTGGGATTAACTTTCTCACCAGCATTGTATATAGCATAATGTTACTGAATAAGATTTAATATGGTTTAATTAAAAGGCTAGAGGGCATTTCAAATGCTACACAGGCCATAAGACCTGAGAACTTGCATTTAACATCCCATTTACATAAGTAAAAAATAGTTTTGATGGAAAATTGCTAATACATCTGTATAGCACATTCCTCACTGAATTGTTATATTAAAAGTCGATGACACCAAAGTCATGGAACTTGGAAGAAATTGCTGATGCAGTTTGACTACTGAAGTGAAATATCCCAGGCTGAGGTAGCATCAGAAAAGGTCAGGTGAAACTACAAAATGGAAGCCGCAAAGTTAAGACTCAACAAAGGAGGGTATAGAAGGCTGCATCATCCTTTCCAACAAGCTGGTGGGGTGTTGGGGGTTACTATAATGCTATCTGACAAACAGCTATTGGCAGCACCCCAGATTCCTATGGGAGTCTCCCTACTGGCATCCTCTAAAACTGGATGGCCATGTTTGGGGTAGTTTAAAGGGGCCAATGAATCTTGATCATTCTCTTCCCCACCTCCATTTAAGATGTTGCAGCCTCAAGTAACTCACAGGGTCCTTTTGAAAATAACATAGGGCAACCCCAAGCAAGCCAACGTGAGCTACTTTAAGAACATAAGAACAGCCAGTGTAGTGTAGTGGTTAGAGTGTCGGTCTAAGGACTGAGGAGACCTGGGTTCTAGTTTCCACTTGACCTTGAAGCTCACTGGGTGACTCTGAGCCAGTCACTGGCTCTCAGCCTAACTTACCTCACAGGGATATTGTGAGGAAAAAATGGAGAGGAGGTGGAGGACCATGCATGCCAACTTGGGTTCCTTGGAAGAAAGGAATGTAAATATATGGGATATAAATGTAACAAATAAATAAATGCTGGAGCAGCCAAAAGGCCTACCGATTCTCGCATTCCATTTCCAGTGGCCAAGCAGATGTCTATGGGAAGTCCACAAGCAGAACATGGGACTTACTCCGCCTCGTGTTCCCCATCAACTGGAAGTCAGAGGCATACTGAGAAAGAGTGCATATTGAAGAGGGAGAGGCATAGTGAGGAAGAATGGGATGAAAGTCAAGTACTTTTAATGGATATTCTTATGGCTCTTATGCATGAGGCATTTAGAAGAGAAGGAAGTAGCTATAATCCAATATTCTAGCACTGCTGACAGCAATCTCTGGTGGTCTCCCCACTGGTCTGTCATTGTATCATATTTATCATCATGTATATTTACATGCATGGTTATGTGTAGCATGCATTTAAAAAGGCAAAATTTTGTACCAGGGTAAACCAATTTCTGTATTGAGAATAATATATATTCTGTAACCTGTGGAAGTTATGCAAATTAACATACATTACGATCATGAATTTTCTGCTTCTGCTCGTGATTGATGGATGCAAGGAACTATAAAGGTAGTGAACCCCTGCCCTCGGAACATCTTGTCCAGATATTCCTTTGGCTTGTGAGACACTTAGGGTGTAATCCTATGAGATCCGGGTACTCGTAAGCCTCTGAACTCAGAGGCTTATGAGTATCCAACGCAGAGCAGGAGGCATGATGTGCCTCCCACTCTGCATTTTAGCTAGATGGGCATTTTCACCCATCTAGCAGAGGCTTCAGGGAGGGAAGGCACCTGGGGACGGCTGGGGATAGCTAGTATCCCAGCACACCCCCTTTTACCCCTATATGAACTCATGTTTGTCAGCTTGTAGCAGCAGCCAGTGCGGTTCTCTCCACGCCAGCTGCAAAGGGGCAGGGGAGGGAAGCACAATTTCCTTGCCCACCTCGGAGCCAGGAAACTGAACTATTCTTATGTCATAGGATTGCTCTCTTAATAATTATTAAGTATTTTTAAGCAAGGAAACAGTGATGGTCAGTTTTACTAACGCACTGTTTCCGAAACAGGTGTAGACAAGTTATTACAGAGTAAAAAGGAAGGATCTGTACAACAGGCAATGAACTGAGCAATACACAGTGCAATGAGATAGTGATTTTTGATAGGAGAATATGGGAGTGTTGTGTTATAAGCAAGGGTTTGCAATTTTTGACTACCATGGTACCCAAACCAAAAACTGCCCCTCCCCTTGTCACTAATGTCACCCTGCACCTCCAGGTGAAGTCCGGAACAATCCTCTTCTCCCAATTTCCCAACCCTTCCCAAGTTGGAAAGGGTGCCGGATTCTTCCTAGTTTGGCCCCTGCATGGCTGAAGATAGTGCTGGTTTGTTCTCCAGTTCTAGAGCTCAAAAAGATGGCACGAGCTTGCTGGCTTGGTGGATGCATGGCTGCAGTGCTCTGGGTGCCTCAGCAGCACAGAGGTCAAACAGCTCCCAGCCTTGGACCTGGGGAGGGAGTTCAAAAAGCTCACAACTGCAAAGGTGCCCACATTTGCAGCTCCCAGGCTGTAAGGAAAGCTGGGGCTTACCACGCTAGCCAGAAGACAACCACACAGGTCACTGTCACCGTGATGAGCACAAATGTAGAAACCTGGTCCTAAGTATACAAGTGTCCAAATTTTCATCTGTTTAGTATGAAAAGGATATGCTATTTTCAGATCCATAGACTTCTTTTTTTTTTTTTTTAAGACTGCGGAGATCCTTAGAAAGCTAAATCCTGCACCCAGTCCCTTTCCCCACACATTTTCTGTGCTATCATGGAATACACATTCAGCCAACAGCCTGTTTCCTAACACACTGTGCAAATATTACACTTTTGAAGCTAGAAAGCAAATGTCTTGATAGGAATGAAACATGCATCGTTTTTTCAAAATGGATATATAGCTATATATGGATATACTGTATAAACATGTACAAGCCATTTGGATATATAACATGGGAAAGGTCCAGATGCAACACTGATTCCATCTTAACTGGTGTTAAGGGAGCAGGAGCATGCTCTCTCCTCTGACATCCTCCCTTTTCAAGAGCAAATTCTTCTTCCGTGTCTCAGCCTCATTTAAGGGAAACATCACCACCATCCTTAACCATGGTTAACACTAAACAGTGCATTGCTTTGCTTTAAATGATCCCAAATGACAAGTTTTGTGTTATGTTCTGGTGGGTGATGGCTACAATTACATATGATGGAGACATTTCTGTTAATTAGAGAGTAAAGCAGAAGATTAGGGAGAACTCCTGAGAGAACATTACATCTGACCAGGGTTTTGACCTCAGGTTTTCCTTGTCTATGTCTCTTAGTCTGCCTGCTACAACACACTGGCACTGGTTAAGTATCTTCTCCGGAAGGCTTGACTTCACATTTTAATTGAAAGAGCTGTTTCTATACATATAAATATGAACCTAGCACAGAGCCTGGAGAGAAAAACCCAAATCTCTAGAAAATGTTTTAGCTTCTGCACAATTAACAAAAACCAAGTATAAAGACCACAGCTCGTTGTTCAGTGTAATGCAGGCTTCGGGGTAGGCAAAATAACAGACAAAAAGGAGACAAAGAGCAAGGCAACACACAATGGCATGCTTTGCAATCCATCTAAGAACAAGGTGATCCCTGCTGGATTATAGCGATATTCAGGTGAGCCAGAATTCAGGTGAGCCAGATCTTCAGGTGAGCCAGAATGCAGATTTTCCAGTGTTCTGCTTTGCATGGAGAGCCTTCAGGGATAGCGGAGGGTCTCTTCTTCAGACTGCTGCCTTCCACAAGTTGAGGGTGACAAATGCAACAAAAGAGAGGGGTGGGGCTGGACTGCTCCCTCTCTTCATGTTTTTGCCCTATTCAAGTTCAGAATGTCTGAACAGGGCTCAGGAGAAGGGCCAATCTAGTCCAGCATCATGTTTCCAAAACAGTATATAATCAGGTGTAACCCACAGGCAGGCGATAGGGGCAGCCATAACTTTTGCTTGCCCTCCAGCAGTAGGTGTTTAGAATTACCCTGTCTCTGAACCTAGAGGGTTGGATTCAATGCTGCCGTTCCACTGATGGAAGCAGTTCTGGAAGGGGGTCAAATACACACACACACACAAACACACACACTCAAAATCTGCTCCAGAGGGCTTGGAAACCCTCCAGACCAGATTTTCAGGTGGCGCACAGCACTGCAGTGAAGAAGAAGAAAGGGAGAAAGTCTTATCATGTTAGTAGATGTCTGCTACTGAACCGTTGGATCTAACCTAGAGATTCATTTTAGCAGTTATAGTTGATAGATCTCTCTTGAATGAATTTGTCTAGAATCATAGAATCATAGAATAGTAGGGTTGGAAGGGGCCTACAAGACCATTGAGTCCAACCTCTGCTCAATGCAGGAATCTAAGTCAAAGTATCCCTGACAGATGGCTGTCCAGCTTCCCCTTGAATGCCTCCAGTGTGGGACAGCCCACTACCTCCCTAGGTAATTGGTTCCATTGTCATATTGTTCGAACAGTCAGGAAGTTTTTCCTGATGTTCAGCCGGAATCTGCCTTCCCGTAACTTGAGCCCATGATTCCATGTCCTGCACTCTGGGATGATCGAGAAGAGATCCTGGCCTTCCTCTCTGTGACAACCTTTCAAGTATTTGAAGAGCGCTATCATATCTCCCCTCAGTCTTCTCTTCTCAAGGATAAACATGCTCAATTCTTTCAGTCTCTCTTCACAGGGCTTTGTTTCCAGTCCCCTAATCAACTTTGTTGCCTTCCTCTGAACCCTCTCCAGCTTGTCTGCATCCTTCTTAAAGTGCGGTGCCCAGAACTGGACAAAGTACTCCAGATGAGGCCTAACCAGTGCTGAATAGAAGGGAACTGGTACTTCCTGGGATTTGGAAGCTATGCTTCTATTAATGTAGCCCAAAATAGCATTGGCCTTTTTTGCACCCACATCCCATTGATTGCTCATATTCAGCTTGTGATCGACAACAGTTGCAAGATCCTTCTCGCTTGTAGTGTGGTTGAGCCACATATACCCCATCTTGTAACTGTGCATTTAGTTTCTTTTTCCTAGGTACAGAACTTGGCATTTATCCCTATTAAATGTCATTCTGTTGTTTTCTACCCAGCGCTCCAGTCTATCCAGATCACTTTGAATTTTGTTTCTGTCTTCCAAAGTATTAGCAATCCCAGCCAATTTTGTGTCATCTGCAAATCTGATCAGCATTCCTTGCACCTCCTCCTCCAAGTCATTAATAAAAATGTTGAAGAGCACTGGGCCCAGGACTGAGCCCTGTGGTACTCCGCTGGTTACCTTTCCCCAGTTTGAGAAGGTCCCATTGATAGGCACTCTTTGAGTCTGATTCTGTAGCCAACTATGGATCCACCAGATCGTTGTTTCATCTAGCCCACTTTGAGCTAGTTTGCTCATCAGGATATCATGGGGCACTTTGTCGAAAGCTTTGCTGAAGTCGAGGTATATTATGTCCACAGCATTCCCACAGTGCACAAGGGAGGTTACTTGGCCAAAAAATGAGAGCAGATTCATCTGGCAGGATTTGTTCTTGACAAATCCATGTTGGCTTTGAGTAATCACTGCATTGTTTTCAAGGTGCTTACAGATGGATTGCTTTATCATCTGCTCCAGAATTTTCCCTGGGATTGATGTCAGACTGACTGGTCTGTAGTTCCCAGGTTCTTCCTTTCTACCCTTTTTGAAGATAGGGACAACATTAGCCCTCCTCCAGTCATCTGGCACTTCACCCGTCCTCCATGATTGCTCAAAGAAAATAGACAGTGGTTCTGAGAGCTCTTCTGCCAGTTCCTTTATTACTCTAGGGTGCAGTTCATCTGGCCCTGGAGAATTGAACTCATTCAAAGTAATTAGGTGATCCTTGACCATATGCCTATCGATCTCAAGCTTCAATCCTGCTCCTTCAGCCTGTACTTCACCTTTGCCAGGGGGGTCATAGACCCTCTTTTGGGAGAAGACTGAACCAAAGTAGGAATTGAGCACTTCTGCCTTTTCTTTGTCCTCTGTTATCATTTTGCCATCCTTATTTAATAGCTGAACCACCATTTCTTTCCTCTGCCTTTTACTATGCACGTAGCTGAAGAAAGCTTTTTTGTTGCTTTTAGCATCCCTTGCTAACCTCAGCTTGTTCTCAGCTTTAGCCTTCCTGCTGCCATCCCTGCAATTCTGTGCTACCTGCCTGAACTCTTCCTTTGTAGCTTGGCCTTCCTTCCACTTCCTGTATATGTACTTTTTTGTTTTCAGGTCATCCCTAAGCTTTTTGTGAAGCCACATTGGCTTCTTCCGTTGTCTTCCACCTTTTCTTCTTGTTGGAATGGTTTGTAATTGTGCCTTGAAAATTTCCATTTTTTAAAAACTCCCACCCATCTTGGACTTCTTTTCTCATTAGAGTCACTTGCCATGGGACCTTACTTATCATTGTTCTGAGTTTATTAAAATCAACTTTCCTAAAATCCAGGGTACGCGTTTACCTACACTTGGCTTTTGCTTCCTTTAGAACCATGAACTCAAGTACAACATGGTCGCTTTCCCCCAGAGTTCCCATAACTGCTACTTTACCCACTAACTCATCTCTGTTGGTTAGGATCAAGTCAAGGATAGCCAATTCTCTAGTTCCTTCCTCTACTTTCTGTAGGAGGAAATTATCCACCACACAAGTCAGGAATTTCCTGGAGGGGCCATGTTTTGCAGAATTTGTCTCCCAACAAATATTGGGGAAATTGAAGTCCCCCGTTACTACTACATCATGCTTCCTTGAAACATTGGCTATTTGCTTTTCAAAAGTTTAATCCTCACCTTCTCCTTGATTGGGTGGCTGGTAGTAGACTCTGACCACCAGGTTCCTTTTTATTCTTTGCTCCATTTATTTTAACTCAGATGCTCTCGATGGGGCTTCGAAGCTCATCCTCTCGTATTTCTGTGCAGAGATATGTATTTTTCACATATAGTGCAACCCCACCTCCCTTTCTGATCCTCCTGTTCTTTTTGAACAAGTTATATCCTTCAATTGCTGTATTCCAGTCATGAGAGTCATCCCACCAAGTCTCAGTTATACCTATCAAGTCTAATCCCTCCCCACACCCCTTTAAAGGTAAGTTGTATGTTGGTGGCCACCACATCTTGTAGCAACAAATTCCGTAAGTCAGATTTCTGCAACTTTTCCAGTTCTAAGAGATGCGGATAGGAATTAAATGCTAATTACTATAATTTAAATAGAAATGCAATACAGATCACCATTGTGAGGAAGAATGTGACCAGGCAATCTGTGACCAGTCTGCTCAGTGTGCTCTTCAGACAAGTGTTAATTGTTGATGGGCCGCTGCAAGGCCCCTGCACTCTCTTCAGATGGTTCTGTGTCTTTAAAATGGACTTGGACTGGGCAGACCAAAGAGAGGACACATTCAATTAGAAGACTGCCCTCTATAAGACAGGACACACTGCTGCCCTACTAGCAAATCAATATTGCTGTTGTTTCTATTTCTCTTTGCAAGACTTATCCAGAGTCAAAGCCAATCCTTTGATTTATGAAGCCTTTCTTAGAACGATTTGAAGCCACCTGTCAGGCTGAAAAGCAGTGACCAAATAATGTTCCTTTCAAACCACCTTCTACAATAGCCAGCTTCAAGAGCTTGTGACCTCTGAATGCCTTATAACCCCTTGCACTTCCTTTCAGTTCACTGTGCATCACCTGCTGTACCACACATGTTTCTGTCCACCCATCCCTTTAGATAAATCATCAAGGGAAAACCATACTTCCTAAAGACATCAGGCATACATGACAAGCAACTTAATCTACACACTCGTGCTTTGACATTTTTTCCAGTTAAGGAGAGTACTAGGGAATAATTCCCTCCATAAAGACATGTAGGGCTCAATCCTATGGATGTTTAGGCCAAAGGAAGTCCTACAGCTCCCCAGAATGTTGGGAGTTGTAGGACTTTTTTCAGTCTAAACATCCATAGGATTCCACCCTTAATTGAAACAAATGCATAAAAATAAAAGCAGCAGGATGTGTTTAGCTCAGGGCCCATTACAAATGGAAGAAACTGGATTTTTGAGACTTAAACACTCCAACTGGATTTCACATCATGTTCCCGCTTCCATGGTGTGGACTCAGACCATCCAGCTGCCTCTACAGAGTCATGGGGGTGGGTAATGATCCATGACATGTAGAATACATCATGGAGACCTTTAGGCACAGGCATGTGCCAATGACTACTGAAGGCTAGAAATGAGGAATCCAAGCAGGATCCAGATGGAGCCTGCAAAGTAGCAATATTCCCAAACCTAGTTATTACCTGCTTCAGAATATGAATTTGCCTACAGTGCTTGGATGCTATATGAATTAAAGATTGTTCTACAGTTCAGAACACAAAATAAGGTTTTGAACATGAGTTAAAAATAGTTTTTAATTTAACTCTGTTTTTGCCCAGGTCTTGGATACCAATCGCTATTCAGAAACACTCCCCAAAGGGGGATTTTCTTAAGGGTCCGGGTGACTACAGCCAAAGCTCCAGCACTTTGGGGGAAAGGGAGATGCACAATCCCTGAGCTGGTCTTCCCAAATACTGGAAAAATTGTAGTTGTAGCTTTTGCAAATGCACGCTGTTAGTTATCCCTCCTAACTTATATTTACTTGACCTTTTCAGCTTAGGGTAAGGCCAAAAGATAAAAAGAAAAAAAGAGAGCTTCGCTCCTAAAAGCCTCACTGTGTTAAATTCAAATGTTCTAATAAAACTGTAAAGCAATGCGATACGGTGCAGCCAGCATTAGGGATCAATTTAGAATTCCCAGTGAAAAACAACAACAATTTGTTTCTAGTGTGCTCCAAAGATCTACTTAATTGTTGACCCATTTCTGAATTGCTGAGGGAAGTACCCATCTCTGTTGCTGAGGAATTCGTTCAGACCTCCCCTAAATTCTGTAGTAGGTTCCAGCTTTTGGGGTTCCCAAATCCACCATCAAATTCAATAATTTTCTAGAATCTAGCAGCAATCCCTAGGATACAAAGCTTGGTACCATGTCACGTATCTAAGAGAAAACATCTTTTTCATCATGTGAATACTTCCAAGGATAAAATCAGTTTTCAACAAGCGGTACTCAAATATTGATCTTGCATACAATAGTGCTTATATGGTAAACAACTCATTTTGTTTTTCCTTCACATTTATAGGATGGAACAACTGGGTATTATTAAAAGGACATGCAACCTTTTCATATAAGATCTTTTTAGTCACGTGGTTTAAAATCATAGTTTGTACTATCCAGGGTCTTTTCTAAGTTACTGCATGTGGTACGTATGTCCATTATACCGAAAAAATGCTTATTAATTTTTCTATCATCTCAACACATAACACAGGCAAAGTAAAATAGTCACAAGAATATACTTCCAGTAACATATTCAGTTCCTATTGGTAACCATCTCTATACAATGCTGTAATTAGGCTACCAAGCTGTCAGGATTTCCTTATCTGCATGCAAATTATTTTCACATGCAATGCATCTGTTATAACGAAAGAATCGCAACAATAAAGGCATAATGAATCCAGCCCTTTTATGGTATCATTGTGCAATTAATGTATTAATATGCCACCTAGCCATCCAACCTGCTCTTCCTCTCGAGAGAAAACATGATACATGTTGGAACTTCTGCTTCCACAGAAGAACTGTACCAAATTCCATTATGCGTTACGAGGTGAACAAATATACCCCCATAATGCTCTGAAGGTTAAGAGACAAAACGGTAATAATCAGCTCAGCAGCTGTTTGCTCCCAGCTTTGACATCAGTCATCAGCTGCCGTTGACAAGCTACTGGGTGCACCCAGCAGACAAGTGGAGGAAAACATAACAATAGGGGAGGGAAGGAACAGCATGTCAAATCTGCAGTCTCATTGCAAGAGAAATTCACAAGAAAGTATATGCATATATATCTCATTGTCCTAATATATTGTTCACAATTATAAAGTGATTATATTCCAAGCATTTAAACTTCTGCTACCTTTGGGAGATTCCTGTCTTTAAAAAGCAGAAAATCCCACCCACTCACCCCTAGCTTTCTTAAGATATTTGAGCTTGTCCAGTCAGCTAGTCTGGGATGCGAATGTAATATCATAAATCTTGGCTGCATGCGCTCTCTCTCTCTCGCCCGCCTGCATGATATTTCAATGCCTTAATATCAAGGGAGAGCCATCCTCTCCTTTCCTCAAAACATGGAATAACATTTCACAGTGTATCAGCATCATCAGGCTTAGATCTCTGCCTCTGGTTCTCAGTGCCTTTTGAATACAGTATTCTGAATTGGCTTCAGAGTGACTTATGCAATTCCCACAAACCTTATTTGCAGTGATTACCCTCTAAAAAATAAAATCAATACAGCACTTTACTGGCTTTCCCTGTGCCGGTTTTATGGTTACTATTCATTACAATCTCATTAATGGCTGTACAGAGTTTTTATTTTTCTTTCCTCTCTTTCACAAACACCTCAGGAAAATAAGAGTTGTAAAGCACATTGAGAAGAAAACAACTTCTTAAATAAGGATTTATGTGGCCCACATGGAAAAACTTTTAAATGTTACAGGTCACCACTATTAAATTAAAGTCTGAAACAATGGAATCAGTTTCTGGGGCTAAGGGCACAATCCTATGCATGTTTAGACAGAAAAACATCCTTCAACTCCTAGCATTCCCCAGCCAGGTTTTTTCTGTCTAAACATGAATAGGATTATGCCCTAAATGTGTTAAATGTATAAAAAGATAGGGAAAAAAGCACTTTTTCTTCCAGATGTATATTCACTTTAAAACCTGCAAAACACCTTGCTCATGATCAAGGACGACAGAAAGATCTGGGCCACTAAACAGATTGTGAGATTTAGTTCATAGCCATGAACTTCCCATGAGTACAAATTTGCCTTCAAAGTGGGCTGAAGTCATTGTTCCAATTGTAAAAATGTAAATGAGCTGACTAAAGAATTCGATAATGCGCACAAACAAAAAATCACTACATTCTATGATGGGAATAAAGCAGACAAATCAAGTAATCTGTCAAAATCTTAATTTACATTATTTAGATTAGTGTATATAGAGTGCCACCTACTTTCCAGTGCTTCCAGTCTTGGCCTGCATTGGCAATTAATTGAAGAACAAACTTCAGATACAGGTAAAGTATTACTGAAACTCCCTTCTTTTTAAATGAGCAAGAGCTAATCTAGAGCCAGTGTGGTGTAGTGTTAGTGGCCAGAGTTCAACATGGCTAATCTAGAGCTAGTGCTGAACTCTAATGCTCGATGCTCTAACAATCAATGCTCTTTGATCCAGTAGATACTTCCATCAGTGGGATGAGGAGGCGAGTTTTGGTGATTCTCCTCCTTGCTGCAGCTCCCTGCACCACCTCCTACACTGTTCTGAAGGTTTTCCCAACTGTCCGGAGCAGACCGGAAGCATAGCAGGGAAAAGGAATCACATAAAATTGCCTCCCTTCCAATTTTGCTAACACAGGGGTGGAGAACGTCAGACCCACAGGCCAAATCCTAACCTCTTGGAGGCCAAATCTGGCCCTCTGGGGTTCCCCAGATGACCACAGCCCCTTTTCTTAGCCATACCGACTTTCCCTGACAACCATCATTTTGTGGTTTCTCAGCCTATGAAAGGCTGAAATGCCTCTTCTAAGGCTTAGTTACTGGCAGTAGGAGCTTAAAACGAAAATAAGATGGTATTTTTTGTAGTTTGGCCCCAACCTTTTTGCCACCGCCCACTACTGGAATATAGCTCCCAAAAGCTTTTCCAAAACTGAATTCGGCCCTCAGGCTTAAAGAGGTTCCCAGCCCCATGTCAACAGAAGCCTCCAGTGAATCAAAGAACCCTCCATTAGCCGAGTGACACCAGCTAGATACAATCCATAGCTCTTGGAAGTGATTAGCTCACTACAGTAATTGTCCGTTTTCACGGGATCATATACATTATTTATCTTGCTACCTATCCATCATCAATAGCTCATAGTTGAGACCTGACCACACCCATAGTGATTGGATCTTGTATTCGCTTGACTGGATTCTGTATTCATTTGATGGTCTGCATGGAAATGCAATACGCTGCTTGTGCTCATGAATTTCTAGACCTTTTACCGTCACTTTGTAAAGGTTTTCCTCTTCATTTTTCTCTGCAATCATGGCATATATGTGTAAACAGCTTCATACATCTGATAAAGTGGGTTCTGCCCTACAAAAGCTTACGACACAATATATTTCAGGGGTAGGCAACTTGGCACCCTCCAGATATTTTGGACTACAATTCCTACTATCCCTGACTCCTGGCAGGGGATGATGGCAGTTGTAGTCCAAAACATATGGAGGGCACCTCATGTTTTACCCCTGATATATTTGTTAGTCTTTAAGGTGCCATCCTCTAGTTCAGATAATATTTTAAGTGCCAGTGTGGTGTAGCAGACAGAATAGTAGATATAGACTGGGAAAACCTGAAACCAGCACCCTGGTCAGACATAATGCTCTACTCAGTGATCTTGGACTAATCAATCTCAAACTAATCTACCCACAAAGTTGATGTGAGTAAAAATGGGGATACAACTAAAGATCTAAAAAATATAACAATAAGTCAAACAATATGTGCAAAACAACCCTCAAAACAGGAAAATACTATAATACTAAGGGAGCTAAAATTAACCCACATAGAGCCATAGCATATACAATATTATAAAATGGATCAATTATTTCACAAGCATGCATGTCTTCCCAGTGTGTGCTACTTTCAGGTTACAGTTTAGAGATTTGGGCACATTCTTAATGCATGGTTTTAAAATATATATTCTCATGCATTCAAGAATTACAATACGTACAAAAGCACAGTAATCGAAACTGCAGGCTCCTGCCTTGGACCATGGACTGCAGAACGTCCTGTGTAACTATCCTATCTAAAACTATGCAGATATGGGCCTTACTGTCAGGGTGGAAACTGAGCCAATAGAGACCCAGAGCAGTTCTGATTCTGAGGAGGAACAGCAATCCGTGGGAGAGGAGCTCGCTCATCTCTCACAAGCACAGCAGCTGGCAGAGATTCCTCCTGCCGGCATTCCTGAGATAGACAGTGACACTGGCAATGAGAGAGCGCTGGAGGGGGCTTGCTGGATGCTCGGTGCAGACGCAGGGAGCGGCGACAGATGGAGGGTGCGGAAAGGAGGTGTAGCTCTCGTTTGGTGTGCAAACAATGGTCGCGTCCCGAAGACCCAAGGGAAGAGGGAGGATCTCTCCCTAGCCCATAAATTCAGGGTCTTCCCATGATTCTCCTTCAAATGGGGACCAACTGGGGCTTAGGCTACTCAGCTATCTTTCCCCAGGGCTGTTCCTTGCTTTGGCGCTAGTGACTAGTATTCTGAAAGAGTCATAAAGTAATAAAGGAATAAAGTCTTGGAAAGAATTCCTCGTCGTCCGTGTCCTGAGTTGGCTATTGCTGGGGACTGCAAGAGGGAGCTAGGGAGCTCCTGACAGCTTGGTCCCCATTCCTCTTTTTTTCTCTCTCTGCTCCTACTGCCTCTGGAGGCTGCCATGGACCTGGCGGTGCAAGCTCTCGCACAAGAGAACCAGGCTCTTCGTGATCAAATGGCTCAACTGACGACTGCCGTACAGAGTCTGCAAGCTGCGGTTCAACCCCCACCACCTCCGATTCCCCCCTGCCGCAAGTGCCCGGTGGCTCTGCCAGAGAAGTTTTCTGGTGAGAAAGGACTTTTTCAGATTTTCAGGGCCCAATCGGAGCTGTACATTCGCCTATGACCTGAGGATTTTCTGGCGGAACAGGTTCGTGTGGGCTTCATCATTACCCTACTTTCAAGCGTGGCAGCTAAATGGGCTTCGAGACTTCTTCTTGCTAATGACCCCCTGCTAGGGGACTATCAAGGTTTCATGACAGCGATGGCCAGTTTTTTCGGTGACCCCCTGCACATGCACACGCAGATGGCTTCACGGGATATTCACCGCCTCAGGCGGGCAAGGACTCAGTTTCCAGCTACGCGACAACTTTTTGCTTGCTGATGCAGGATTTACAGTGGAATGATGCCGCGCTGGTGGCTCAGTTTTTGGACGGTTGAATGACGAGATCTTGGATGAGTTGGCACGCACGCCTAGCCCACCTACTTTGGAGGACCTCATCCAGACCTGCCTCCAGATAGATAGTCAGCTGGAGGGGTGCTGGCAGACCCGGCGGGGCACCGGGGGCCGAGATTTCCCTCCTCCCATTCCCCCACGTATCCTGCCCCCTCCCCCACCCCTGCCCCTGCAGTGGGGGTGGAGGAGACCCCGATGCAGCTGGGAGCTACCTGAGCCCCGCTGCCGCCAGAGGAACTAGAGTGGCAGCGCGCCGAGCGCCGATGCTTTGGGTGTGGAAAGCTGGGACATTTTGCCAAAACCTGCTGCGCTAGACTCACAGCCCCACTGCCTCCCCCTCCTCTCTTTCCTCCTCCTCCTCGTCCCCAGGCCTGACTAGGCTGCCCCCAAAGCCTGTTGGGGGTCTCCAGTGTGGGGGTCGGTTCCCCACCAGGTGGGTGCCTTCCGCAACCCCCCCACCCTCCCATCTGCTATTGCATGTTCACCTCTGCTACTCCCAGTGAGGTGGGGTGGAGGCCCTAGCTTTAGTGGACTCTGGGGCTACGACCAGTTTCATGGATGAAACGTTCGCCCTTTTCCACAAGATTCCTACCCTGCCCCTTCCTGCCCCCTTGGCAGTGGAGACCATTGATGGGCATCCTCTTTCTTCAGGCACGGTGACCCGGATTACAGCTCCACTCACTCTGCACGCCCAGTCCCACGTTGAGCAGATTCACTTTCACTTGGCCAAGGTTCCCCTACACCCAATCGTGCTGGGTGTTTCCTGGCTCTCTAAGCATAATCCTCAGATTTCTTGGGGGTTTCAGCAAGTGGAGTTTGTGTCTCCCTACTGCCTGGAGCATTGCCTCCCGACCAAGGCACCAGTCCCAGTCCAGGCCTTAACCCTTTCCTCCCCCTCCTCATCTGCTTCTGGCAGTCCTTCAGCTACCGTGATCCTCCCAGAGAAGTATGCGGCTTTTCAGGATGTTTTCGACAAGAAGGAGGCCGAACAGCTCCCCCCCCCACCCTTTTGACTGTGCCATTAACCTCATTCCTGGGGCGACCATCCCCGCTGGCCGGCTATATTCAATGTCGGAGCCAGAGCATTGAGCTCTGCAGGAGTTTTTGGACACAAACCTCAGACGTGGCTTCATTTGCCCCTCCTCCTCCCCCGCCTGCGCCCCTACCATGTTTGTGCGCAAGAAATTGGGCAAACTCCGCCTGGTGCACGATTTCAGAAATTTGAATTCAGTCTCGATCCCTGACAAGTACCCCCTCCCCCTCATACCTGAGATGCTGGAGCGCCTGGGGCGAGCAAAGATTTTCACAAAGTTGGACCCGCGTAGCAACTACAATCTGATTTGCATCCGGGAGGGGAATGAGTGGAAGACCTGTTTCAGCACCCAGTATGGAGTGTATGAGTACCTAGTGATGCTGGTTGGGCTTGCCTGCACCCCCCCACACACGTTTTCACGTTTTATGAATGCCATCTTCCGGGACTATTTGGACACTTTCCTCATTGTGTATCTCAATGTTTTACTTATATTTTCTGAGAACCCCCACGCCCATCAGTACCATGTCTCCACCGTCCTCCAGCGCCTCTGCGAGCACCATCTTTATGCCAAGCTGGAGAAATGTGCATTTGACCTAACCTCTTTGGACTATTTTGGCTACATTATCTCAGCTGATGGTATCAGGATGGATCCTGCAAAGGTCCAGGCTGTCTTCTCCTGGCAGGCTCCATCCACCAAGAAGGACTTGCAACGTTTTCTGGGGTTTGCAGATTTTTACAGAAAGTTCCTACCCAGCTTTGCTCAGCTGACATCTCCTCTCATGGACCTCCTTAAGGGCAGGAAATCTCCTTTTCATTGGATGGCATCTGCTCAACAGGCTTTCGAGGAACTTAAGAAGCTTTTTAGTTCTGAGCCGATCCTGTTACATCCCGACCCGAGGAAGCCTTTTGTGGTGAAAACTGATGCCTCTGACTTTGCAGTGGGGGCGGTGCTTTTTCAGCCAGATCGGGCGGACAGCAGGTTGCAACCCTGCACCTACCACTCCAGGAAGCTGAACATGTCTGAGAGGAATTATACCATCTGGGAGAAGAAACTGTTGGCCATCAAGTCCGCTTTGGAGACCTGGCGTCATCTTCTGGAGGGGGCACAGCACCCAGTCGAAGTTAGAACCGACCATCGCAACCTGGAACATCTTCAGACAGCCTGTGCCTTAAACCAGTGGCAGATTAGGTGGTTGCTTTCCCCCCCCCCCCAGTTCCACCTTAAGATTTGCCATGTGAAGGCCTCCGACAACCTACAAGCAGATGCTCTTTCTCGTAAGCTGGACCTCCAGCCAGGGGGTGAGTGGAATCCCCCCTTCTGATTCTTCCCCCCCAGAGCCTGATGGCAGCTGTGGTACCTCACTCTTGGGAAGAACTTATTCACTGTGAACAGGCTCAGGATGCTTTTGTCCGCACAAAAGTGGAGGAATTGGGGCTAGCCTCTGGCCTCCCCCACTCTACCCCCTTCTCTTTGCGAGGTGGCCTGCTTTACCATTCCGGCCGGGTCTATGTGCCTTCTAGACCCCTCCGCGAGAAGGTCCTCCATCAGTGCCACGATTCCCCCACAGCTGGGCATTTTGGCTTCGCCAAGACTCTGCACGGAGTGAGGCGGGATTTTTGGTGGCCTCATGTGTTTCGGGACGTCAACACCTATGTCGCCTCCTGCCCAACCTGCCAGCGGGTGAAGGCCCCCTCAGGCAAGCCCACAGGCTTGCTTCACCCCCTGCCTACCCCTCAGGACCTTGGAAACTACTCTCCCTTGACTTCATCACTGACTTGCCTCACTCACATGTTAAGACCACTATTCTGGTGGCGGTGGATTTGTTTTCTAAGATGGCCCATTTCATCCCCTGCTCTGGGTTGCCCACAGCCAGGGAGACGGCGGAGCTTTTTTTGGCGCATGTTTTCTGGCTCCACAGATGGCCCGAGGATCTCATTTCAGATAGGGGGCCCCAATTCACTGCCCATTTCTGGAGGGAGCTACTTGGGCTTCTCCATGTGACGCTCTGTCTTTCCTCTGCCCACCATCCACATACGGATGGTCAGACCGAGTGCACCAATGAGACTCTGGAGCAATATTTGTGCTGTTATGTCAATTACCAGCAAAATGACTGGTTTTCCTTGCTGCCTCTTGCAGAATTTGCTTATAACAATGCCTGCCATGCTTCCACCCCCCCAAACTCCATTTTTTGCCAGTTTTGGTTACCACCCCAAGGCTTTCCCATCCACCCTAGCTCCCTATTTGGTGCCGGTGGCCCATGACTTTTTAGAGGAGTTGCAAGCAGTACACCACCTGTTACGGGACTCCCTCAAGCAAGCCAAGACAGCCTACAAGGCCTCTGTGGACCGGCAGCGCCAGCCAGGTCCGTCTCTGCAACTGGGGGACTGGGTTTGGTTGTCCACCCAATACCTCCCCTCTCACTCGCCCACAAGGAAGCTCACGCCTCGCCGCATGGGGCCTTTCCAGATTACGGCCCAGATTAACCCTGATGCTTTTCGCCTGGCTCTCCCCCCCTCCATGAAGATCCATCCTGTTTTTCATCGGTCCTTGCTGTCCCCCCTGGTTTCTGGCGACCCTCATCGCTCGGCCAGCTTCCCCCTGCTGCCAGTGCTGGTGGAGGGGGAGGAGGAGTTTGAGGTTGCGGAGATTCTGGACTCCCGCCTTTCTCGCGGCGGCCTGCAATATCTGGTGGACTGGAAGGGGTACGGGCCGGATGAGCGATCCTGGGAACCCGTGGAAAATGTGCATGCTCTGTTGCTGCTGAGGCGCTTCCACCAGCTGTACCCCCACAAGCAAGGGGCCCCAGGGGAGGAGCAGGAGGGAGGGCCTCATGGGAGCAGGGATGATGTCAGGGTGGAAACTGAGCCCAGAGAGCCCCAGAGCAGTTCTGATTCTGAGGAGGAACAGCAATCCGTGGGAGAGGAGCTCGCTCATCTCTCACAAGCACAGCAGCTGGCAGAGATTCCTCCTGCCAGCATTCCTGGGAGAGATAGTGACCCTGGCAGTGAGAGAGCGCTGGAGGGGGGCTTGCTGGACCCTCGGCGCAGATGCAGGGAGCGACAACAGATGGAGGGCGCGGAAAGGAGGCGTAGCACGTGTTTGGCGCGCAAACAACGGTCGCATCCTGAGGACCCAAGGGAAAGAGGGAGGATCTCTCCCTAGCCCATAAGTTCAGAGTCTTCCCGTGATTCTCCTTCAAACGGGGACCAACTGCCTTAACTGGAGCTTAGGCTACTCAGCTATCTTTCCCCAGTGCTGTTCCTTGCTTTGGTGCTAGCGACTAGTATTCTGAACGAGTCATAAAGTAATAAAGGAATAAAGTCTTGGAAAGAATTCCTCATCATCTGTGTCCTAGCTCAAAGTGGGCTAGAGGAAACAACGATCTGGTGGATCCACAGTTGGCTACAGAATCGGACTCAAAGAGTGCTTCTCAATGGGACCTTCTCAAACTGGGTAACGAGTGGGGTACCGCAGGGCTCAGTCCTGGGCCCAGTGCTTTTCAACATTTTTATTAATGACTTGGAGGAGGAGGTGCAGGGAATGCTGAGCAAATTTGCAGATGACACAAAATTGGGTGGGATAGCTAATACTTTGGAAGACAGAAACAAAATGCAAAGTGATCTGGATAGACTGGAGCGCTGGGCAGAAAACAACAGAATGACATTTAATAGGGAGAAATGCCAAGTTCTGCACCTAGGAAAAAGAAACCAAAGGCACAGTTACAAGATGGGGGATACGTGGCTCAACAACAATACAAGCGAGAAAGATCTTGGAATTGTTGTCGATTACAAGCTGAAGATGAGCCAACAATGTGATGTGGCTGCAAAAAAGGCAAATGCTCTTTTGGGCTGCATTAATAGACGCATAGCTTCCAAATCCCGGGAAGTACTAGTTTCCCTCTACTCAGCACTGGTTAGGCCTCATCTGGAGTACTGTGTCCAGTTCTGGGCACCACACTTTAAGAAGGATGCAGACAAGCTGGAGAGGGTTCAGAGGAGGGCAACAAAGATGATCAGGGGACTGGAAACAAAGCCCTTTGAAGTGAGACTGAAAGAACTGGGCATGCTTAGCCTTGAGAAGAGAAGACTGAGGGGAGATATGATAGCACTCTTCAAGTACTTGAAAGGTTGTCACAGAGAGGAAGGCCAGGATCTCTTCTCGATCATCCCAGAGTGCAGGACACGGAATAATGGGCTCAAGTTACAGGAAGCCAGATTCCAGCTGAACATCAGGAAAAACTTCCTGACTGTTAGAGCAATACGACAATGGAACCAATGACCTAGGGGGGTGGTAGGCTCTCCCACACTGGAGGCATTCAAGACAAGGCTGGACAGCCATCTGTCAGCGATGCTCTAACTTGGATTCCTGCATTGAGCAGGGGGTTGGACTCCATGGCCTTGTAGGCCCCTTCCAACCCTACTATTCTATGATTCCTGAGTTGGCTATTGGTGGGGACTGCAAGAGGCAGCTAGGGCACTCCTGACACTTACGGCTATTCAGAAGCTCAGAGAAGAAAAGCTACATAGCATGAAAAACCAGTACTCAAGATTACTGTGACAGCATAAAACATAACAAGCTGCCTCACACTAAACCATTCCAGCCCACTGCTGTCTACTCTGACTGGCAGTGGATCGCCAAGGTATCTGCTTTTAACTGGAGATTACAGAGACTGAAACCGGGACTTCCTGCATACAAAGCATGTACTCTGTTACTAAGCTAAGGTCCCTCCCATGCAAAATTACCAAGAAATGTTAGCATTAATACACTCCTCTGGTCCTCCACATCTTGCATAAAATGATTTGTGCAGCATTTTATACCAAAGAACTTCATGGCAGTTGTCTAGGAGGAGAGGAGGTATGGACTTGCATCACAGTCTTTAAACTAACATAAGTAATGAAGGGAACACACACCAATGGAGAAGTTATAAGAGATCTTCTTCTGAACAGAGAGAGAAGACCATTTCCACCAACTCATTGTATAAACAACACCATAGTCAGCACCTTAGAAAAAAGGAGGAGCAGAGCTTATAATTCACTGCAAGTATACAGAGATAGGGATAAGGGCAAGGATCCAACACAAACTGCAGGGTCTAGCACACCACTGGTGCTGGGGAGTTGTATTACAGCAGGACTGAACAGCAACAACAACAACAAAGACCACCTAGGGGAGACCGCAAACAACTGGGATGAGCTGCTACTCCTGAGTTGCAGGGTTAACACTTTATTGGTTTAGCTAGTTCGTTATATTTTTTTTTGTTCAGCTCTGTTGAGCAAGGGATACATGAGGTTCAGGAAGAAACTTGGGGAGAGCACACATTTATTTTTGATTCTTGCAGTTTTATACCTTGATAGCCTAAAAGGCTGAAACTGTCATGATGAATGATTACAGTGTTGATTGGCCCCAGCAACACTGACCAAAAAACCCCCAACCAATAAGCAAAAGAAAACAAATAAAAACAGAGCTACGTTGGGAGTTGAAACAAGTTCCAGAGAAACATGTAAGCTAACGTGCAGTACTAACATCAAACCTCAGTTGAACACATTTGTTTGTATGAGGGGTTCTGGACCCAATAGTCTGAACTCATCTCTAATGCCAACGAAATGGTTGCCACTCTCCTCAAAGACCTGAAAATTCCATTTGCAAATGAAGTATTGAAGTCAAATTTATCTTTGAGATGCGGAAGACTGACCTAAGCCGCTCAAGACACATAATTAAAGCAAGGCAAGAAATGTCTCCCTCAGAATTCTGCCTCTACTTTTCACTTGAATCAAGAATTTAGAGGCTTCTATTTTATATATCTATTTAAGCACCAAACAACACTGAATATCACACAATGGAATTTGCCATGACTTTTCGCATGTGACTAAGTCACTAAATATTTGCCATAAAAACAGCTTTAAAAGAAAACAAAAGATTTTAAAACGATGCTCTGAAAGTCTCACTACATTTGGACCAATACAAGTTGGGACCTCATGGTACCCCCAAATGATTGTGATGATCACAATCATAATGTTGGCAATAACTAATACTAATATGTTTCTGTTCTTCTGTGTGTTTTGATCTTTCTGTATGAGCTCTTTGTTTGGTTATTAATACACTGACCAAATATCATGGCAAAAAAGAGATACGAAATACATAACAGATTACTCTTACCTGACTAAGGAACAGACTATCAGGTTTCAATAACACAAGCCAGGTCAGCAAGTCCTTCCAGAATAAAGTCTGAGTTAACATACGCCTTTCCATTAACAGACCTGGCATTCATCAGCAGCACCCGCAAGCTTGAGGGGACTGCAGTTAAACTGCCAAACCTATTGAGGCTGGGGAGGAGAGATAGCACAAAGTTGTCTAAAGTGCTTCCCTGCCCCACACACACACACACACACACACACACACCCTTCACTCCTCAGTTTGCTCCTGTACCTGGCATAACCTGTCCATAGAGACTGCAGAAGAGAGGAGAATTTCTGATCTACAAAAACAACTGGAATTGCACATGCTTCAAAGATACCTGTTAATCCCTGCCTCCTAGTCCTATAGAAAATGCAGAGGTTAACATCTTCAGAAGATTAGTCCATACCAGCCTTCTCTAAACTGTATCCTCCAGTTGTTTTGGACTACTGCTACCATAATCCCTGTCCATTGACCATGCTGGCTGAGGCTGATGGGAGTTGTAGTCTAAAACATTTGGAGGGCGCTGAGTTGGGGAAGGTTGGTCCACATCACTAAGGGTTCCAGACTTAGTCATGCTTAGAGCAGACCCACTGGTTTCAATGGGCCTTCTAAGCATGACTAAGTCTGGATCCAACCCACTGAGTTCGGAAAGCAACACAATAAAAGATATTAATTGTGTAATACTGTATGGTCAGAAAAACCCTTTCATATAGATCACACACTGTAAGTATTCCATATGCTTACAGGAACGGAGAAGGTGAACATTCTTTGGGCTTTCCCATCATCATATTTTATTCCTCAACACCAGCAGCAGATTTTATGTAGCCTTACAGACCTAAACAGGTCTTTATGTTTAAGACTTTAAACACTGCACTCAGAGGACTAGAGACAAAGCACACTTAATAAACTAACTGAGGGGAAAGGAGCACATTGTGGAAATCTATTTGTATTAGAGATTTGTGTCTTGGCTGTATTCCTACATCTTAGTGTGTAGCATTTATAAATACAGGTAATATTTTGTCTTAGTTCAGTAAGATTAAATGATGCTTAGATCAACAAGATAAAGAGATTTCACCAAGTAATTTCTATGGTCACTACATAACAAGCAATCCCATGTTTTTCATACACCTTTATTTCATACCATCTCTAAATTCAGTGCATGCAGTCATCTGAGTTTTAACAAGCAATATTCTAACTTCTATGATGGTAAAGAATAATTATGGAGAAAATTTGAGTAAAGTATACATCACAACATTTTAATCCACAAATTTCAACCAGTACTATCATTTAATTTAAGAATGTTCAAGTATAGTTCTTCAAAGTAAATCATTCTAGTATATTCTCTAAACATGCCTTGTATAATTGTGGCTACAGTTCTGGACTTGTCTGCTTTAAAATAAGTCCCATCAAAGTCAGTCTCATCCACCATTCTTCAGCACATAGCAAAAGAAAAGTCATTATGCCTAATACAAATAACAACTGGATTTAAAATTCATAAATAAGCACTTCAGCTTCTTTCTGTTGTTGAACTAATGTACAAAATCTAAATCTTAATTCATCTTAATTTGGGCTATTTTCTCTCAATATATACCACATAGAAGAGCTCTAGTTATATCTAGCAATCTCTCTCCACAGATTATCACATTTTTAGATCCAGTTTGCATGATGAAACAAGTGGGTTCTTTGGGAGCATGCAGGAGCGAGTGAGCATACTGGCTCCCAACCACTCATCCAATTCTGGTGTGCAAAACAACCCAAGGATGCTCTGTCCCCGGGTTGTTCTCCATGATGTATGAACTTGGAATGCTTGGCTGTTGAGGGAGTAACAACCCAGAGTTATAACCAATGGCTTGTTCTTGGGTTATAACTTTGGGTTGTTTTGTCCCTCAACAATCCAGAGTACTGGGTTCACATGCTTGCTCCCAAAGAAGCCACAGTTGACAAATCATGGGTTGTTTTATCATGACAAATTGTACTCTTTCCAGAAGCTTAGCTTTGGGAAGTTTGGTCTTCCTTATCTTAAATGCCGATAATATTGATCTCGAAACTTCTGTGGAAAAAATAGTTTGTAGCACATTAACATCCTGAACAAAATCAAATCATGGGAAAATTATAAGCTCCAATGTCATATTCAGATAAATAGAACAGCGCCTAGAGTTTTAGGTTCAAGATTAATCCCCTACCATTTATAGGCCATTGATACTCTGAAGAAGGTGGACAACATTTTAAATGAGCCACATTTGGGCACAGTTAACCTGGGCATCCTCCAACAGCTCATTTCAATATGAAACTGCTATAATCTGTATGTTCTATTTGGTATGGCTACAGCTCATCCCTTTGCAAAATTGCCTGCACCAGTTATGACTGCCACTTAGTGCTCTATTTAAGCTCCACCACTGCCAAGAATTTGCACCATTAATGGAAACAACCAGTTGCCCAATAGGGTTGGCAGTGTGGATCCATTGTGACTTCAGTTCATCCCAATGTTTGTTTGGCAGAATTATGTGGAGTTATTTATATGCATTCACTACTTTGCCAGTAGTCAGTCTCGAATCCCATTCATACTCTTGGAACGAAGATCCTCCTAAGTGTGTGTTACAGAATTCCACGGCAATCTCTCCTGCTGTTCTAGGACAGGATTATTTTGTCTGACAAAAATAGGCTAGGCAATTCTGTTGCCACTGTTAAAAGCTAAAGAATCCGAGTAAAGAAAAGCAGAAAGCACAATCCTAATAAATTCCTCTCTCTCATGGAAAAACAGGTAAGCTAACACAATTGGTAGTAAAATGTGCATGCTGACAGAACATTTTCAAGCCACAGCTCTAGATCTTGTTAAAAGAGTTTCTCTCCCATATATCCCAGCAACATTTGTTAAGTATCGAAGTCCTAAACTTTTTCACTATTCTCAACAAGAGACATATGGAATCCAGTGGATTCCCAAATGCTTTGGAGGATTTTCTTAGGACATAGCTGGTGCTTCTGTCAGAGCCCTGGTCTCGCTTTGTAATAAGATGACAAGGGCTGTTGATATGATCACTCCCAAGTGCCTTCCCCTGCATTATGGAGTCCAGACAGCTCCTGTGGGGTGATGAAAGAAGAAGGGAATACAGACAGTGCACATTGACTATGACCAGACACAAGTAAGGGCAATTAATGTGCCTAATTTGTGGCAGTGAAGGCAGAAATATAATCTTACTTGTCCACCACCAATGCATCATTGGTTAGCCACCCAGCATGCCTTTTTGGAGTGGTGAAGGGGTTATTAGACCTAGACCCTGGGAAGAATATGTCAGAACTCTCAAAGGCTTGTTATGACATGTTTGCTAAACACTCCGAGGATAAAATTTTATTTATTTATTTATTTCATTTCTATACCACCCAATAGCTGAAGGTCTGGGCAGTTCACAAAAATCAAAATTCCTCATTTTCGCACTGACTTAGACACCATCAGTACTAGAGTTCCTGAGGAGGCGTCCAGAGCACTGTCTGATCTGGTTTTGTGGGATCAGTTTCATTGCTCACAAGTAAACTTCTGACAAAGAGCCTCTGATGTGATGCAGCCCTGGATGGAACTCTGGAATCTCCAGCTTATAAGCTTTCTGTTGGGATCTACTAACTGTTGGAACAACACCTTATTGCAGCTCCTAATACCTTGAAACCTTGTTTCCTTGACCTTGTTATTCCTTGAACAGACCTCTCATGCTGCTGAGTCTTGGACTCCTGACTCCTGTAAGTAACCTTGGACTGCCTTTGACCAGGCTTCTTGCTAAATTCTTGTCTGCTACTGTGCTCTGAAAACATGCTTGCTTTGACCTTAGTCAGACTTGACCTTATTACTTTCCTGCTCCTGGGCTGAGCTGGACTTTGTGGATTTTCAGCTTTGGACCATTATTCCCTATCAAAGCCCAAACCACTGTAAACAGGCCATTATCACCCATGATTTTTAACACCTATATGAAACTGTTCAGTGAGGTCATCTGGGGATTTGGCATGAGGTGCTATCAGTATGCAATTGACACCGAGCTCTGTTTCTCTTTCTCAGCAAAGTCAGGAGAGGCTGTGGAGGTGATGAACCATTGTTTGGACTTGTAATGGGATGGATGACTACCAATACATTGAAGCCGAATCCTGATAAGATGGGAGGCATTGTGGGCTGGTTGTTTCCAGGTCTGGGAAGTTGGTGTATTGCCTGTTCTAGATGGGGTCACACTCCCTCAGGAGAAGGAGCTGCACGGCTTGGGTGTGCTCCTTGATCCAATGTTGTCACTAGATACCCAAGCAACTTCTGTGGCTTGGAGCATCTTTCACCAGCTTCAGTTGGTTCATCCCTTTCCTGGACAGGGATAGGCTGGCCATGGTGATACATCCTCTGATAATTTCCAGGTTGGGCTATTTTAATGTGCCATGCATGGGGCTGCCACTGAAACAGTTTGGAGGCTTCAACTGGAACAGAATTTGGCTGCTAGAATTCTGGCTGGTTTATCCAGATGGAGCCATGATACATCAGTTGTGAAGGTCCTACATTGTCTTTTTGCTACACACCCCAATTCGAGGCACTGGTGCTTACCTTTAACACCTGAAATCACTTGGGACCCAAATACCTAAAGGCACACCTCCTACCATTTCAACCCGACTGTGCATTAATATCATCAGAGGAAGCACTTCTCCCACATATCATCTATAGGAGAAGTGTACTGTGCATGTATGAAAGAGAGGCACTTCTCTGTGGCGTTGCCCTGACCTTGCCAGCTCTCCCAAGGCACATACACCTCACACTGACAATATATTCCTTTTGGCACCAGATCAAAACCTTTTTTATTTCCCCAGGCATTTAAAGTTGTTGTATTTTAGCTGACTGTATGGTTCTATTCCTCTCAATAGTATTGTTTAATGTTTTAATATTGTGCTGACTTTAAATTCGTATGCATGCTGCCTTGAAATCTACGCTTGGATGAAGGTGTGGTTTATAAATTTTTGAAATAGTTACATAAAAGAAATAATCACCAATATATCCCATGCTAGAAGGTCACCATTAATTTACATATTTTACTACATATAATTATTCTAAATTTCACAGCTTTTGAATCAAACAGAAGATGCATGCATTTTAACGTTCTGATTCTGAAACTTTTCTTACAACTATTTGATTAACCTACGCTTTGCATAGGGCTAACGTAACAGGGGAACAAATATCTCAGTGGGAAATTTGTCACTCAGTTCCTCACTTAGGGAGCAATCCTATGGCCACTAGACACTGTCTAGAGTGTCATAGGATTGTTTGGTTTCTGGGAACCGAGGTCAGAACCAGGGCCCCAACCTCAGTTCCCAGAAACCATGCTCCCTGCCCCTTTCTTCACCTACTCATAGCCAGCGTGGTTCTTCCTGCGCTGGCTATGTCTTTGCGCTCGTAAATAGAGTGTGGAGACAGGGGGAAAGGAGCAATCCCAGGGGGAGGGAGGGGAGGAGACTGTGGAAGCTGTGGTACACAGCTTCCTATGCACCATGCAGCCTCCCGCCTCCAGCTCTGGAGCTCCCCAGCTAGACAGGCAAAAATGCAGGGTGGTCAGAGTACAGAGGTGAGGATTAGCTCCATGTTCCGGCTGCCCTGCACTGGATAGTTGTCGGCCTCCGAGTTTGGAGGCTGATGACTGTCTCCATAGGATTGTGCCCTTAATGTTTAGAGAGAGATTCCCCATGGTACAGATTAATTGGACTCTAATCTTTGCATCATTTCCCAGAAATGTGTATGTGACATGAAAATGGTAACATGCGTAACTACCTCTGAGAAAAGAGCCATGTTCCAAGTCTCACTTCATAGACTTTATCTCAAAGCAAGTTGCACATGCTCCCATTTCTTACCTTATATTTGCATTCCTTTTCATACATGACACTTGTAAAGCTTAACCCATAAGAGAAACAGCCTTCAGTGAGTGTGTGTGTGTGTGTGTGTGAGCATGCGCACGCATACGCGTGGGGATGGGGAGAGAGAGAACTGAAGTTACAGATTAAGGGAATAAAGCATCTGAGCAATAATGCATCCATACAGAATCATGCATGTTGTTGGTGTACATTTGCAAGTGAAGGGACTTTTTCGCCCTTTGAGGTGTAATTATAAAAGCTGTGGGGGGGGGGTCATTAGACATTAATATCATCAGACTTGGGGCTACTTTGTGGGTGTGAATGCTGCTGTGTTCCTTTTAGCACTATATCCTTTAATAAGGACAACAGTAGCAATGAGGACAACTGCCCAGGGAGAGATGTGTTCCATTTCATCTGGGACAAAAAACAGGGCTTCTAGATGAATATTTTGGTATGTTTGTGTACATAGGATATAGTATGCTTGGCCCTGGCTTGGTTGGAGACTGCTGCTAATGTAACAATGTTAATAGTTGCATGTTTTCCTGTTTTGCTGCTGGTTTTCATTCAGACTAGGTATTTTATTGTTAGGCCTCTTAATATGAATTGTTCAATGGATTGCTTAGTGTGGGTATATTGCTGATGGTACTGGTAACAGATAATGTAACTGACCTACTGGTATGTTTTATATTTATTTAAACTTTCAATTTGCTTTGAATGTACACAGTTAATGAACTGTTGAACTGTCACTGTTATGTTGTAATTTTTATTATGTATCATGGTTAGTTATAGTATATAGATTACTGTCCCTTTATTTTCTGTGAATAGCTTTGAACAGTTTGCTATTACATAATCTCATGGTAGCAGCATACACACAAGCAAGGGAATCAGGGCCCTAATGAATTTTCATCTCTAGGTCATCCATAATTAGATGGTGCAATAATATTAAAACAATGTTAATAGCAACACGCAATGGCCCAATTCAGATATGCACAATGTATTTGTAGAAAATACAGCATATATATAAACTGACTGTGACTACAATACCTTGTAATAATTCTTTGACGGTCCTATGTATTACGGATGCAGCTATCAATGGCTAGTTATGATGGCTATATATTACTTCCAGTATCAGAGGGAGTATGCTTCTCACTACCAGTTGCTGAGGGGCAGGAATAGGAGGGTACACAAGTCCTGCTTCTGGGCTTCCCCACTGGAATCTGGTTGGGAACAGAATGATGGACTAGATAGGCCACCGGTCTGATCCAGCATGGCTCTTATATTCTTATGGACTACAAGGGAGGTGATTATACTGGAATTCCTAATGTTTTATTTTCTTTATCCATCATAATTATACTACTTATTATTCTCATGAACCTCTTAAACCTAACACAGTTATATTGTCTGACAACTATGTGAACCTTTAAAAAGGAAAAAAACTTTCATTAATATGAGTTCGGATTTCTAACTAACAATGATAGACATGTCATGCTAAAACAAGCAAGGGTCTTAGTAACTGTGAATAAGCGGACTCCAGACAAGACTAAATTCTCAGATTACCCTTGTATACAGGGTATTCATAGAATCATAGAATAGTAGGGTTGGAAGGGGCCTACAAGGCCATCGAGTCCAACCCCCTGCTCAATGCAGGAATCCAAGTCAGAGCATCGCTGACAGATGGCTGTCCAGCCTCGTCTTGAAGGCCTCCAGTGTGGGAGAGCCCACCACCTCCCTAGGGAATTGGTTCCATTGTCGTATTGCTCTAACAGTCAGGAAGTTTTTCCTGATGTTCAGCCGGAATCTGGCTTCCTGTAACTTGAGCCCATTCTTCCGTGTCCTGCACTCTGGGATGATCGAGAAGAGATCCTGGCCTCCCTCTCTGTGACAACCTTTCAAGTCCTTGAAGAGCGCTATCATATCTCCCCTCAGTCTTCTCTTCTCAAGGCTAAACATGCCCAGTTCGTTCAGTCTCTCTTCAGAGGGCTTTGTTTCCAGTCCCTTGATCATCTTTGTTGCCCTTCTCTGAACCCTCTCCAGTTTGTCTGCATCCTTCTTAAGTGTGGTGCCCAAAACTGGACACAGTACTCCAGATGAGGCCTAACCAGTGCTGAGTAGAGGGGAAGTAGTACTTCCCAGGATTTGGAAGCTATGCTTCTATTAATGCAGCCCCAAAGAGCATTTGCCTTTTTTGCAGCCACATCACATTGTTGGCTCATCTTCAGCTTGTGATGGACAACAATTCCAAGATCTTTCTCGCTTGTAGTGTTGTTGAGCCACATATCCCCCATCTTGTAACTGTGCATTTGGTTTCTTTTTCCTAGGTGCAGAACTTGGCATTTATCCCTATTACATGTTATTCTGTTGTTTTCTGCCCAGCACTCCAGTCTATCCAGATCACTTTGAATTTTGTTTCTGTCTTCCAAAGTATTAGCTATCCAACCCAATTTTGTGTCATCTGCAAATTTGATCAGCATTCCCTGCACCTCCTCCCCCAAGTCATTAATAAAAATGTTGAAGAGCACTGGGCCCAGGACTGAGCCCTGTGGTACCCCACTCGTTATTTTTAATATTCGTTTTCAGAATATTCAGGGTATTCTGAAAATAATCATACTCAATCAAGAGGTATGTGCAAGTCAAAACTGCAAAAGAAACTAAGAACTGTGTTGCTGGAATAGTCCAGCTGGATTCAGTTTACTTCGGTGACTGCACACAATGGTTCTAGAACAGGAGTGTAGAACCTCAGGCCCAGAGGCCAAATCAGTCCTCTGGGGGTCCCAATCTGGCCTCTGGAGTTCCCTAGAAGACCTCCCTCCTTCCCTTGGCCCAACCCGTCTCCCCCCAAACATAGACTATTTGGTGGTGTCCCTGCTTTTTTACAGTTTCCCCTCATTCTAAAAGGTTGAAATGCTGTTCCTAAGGCTTAGTTACTGGTGGTAAGCGCTGTAAGCCACAATATGCCGGGGAGGGGGGTGTTGTTTGTTTCTTTTAGCCCCATCCTTTTTGCCTCAGCCCAGCCCAGCCCAGCCCAGCCCACAACTGGAATGTGGCCGACAGCTTCCTTGAAATGGAATGTGGCCCTCAGGCTGAAAATGGTTCTGCACCCCTACTCTAGAAGTTTTCACATGGGGTATGAAAGCGATGGCCATCCTTTTTCTATTTCTCCTTAGCATGTGGAACTCAGAAGCCCAGTGCTTCTGAATATTGATTCTTAATTAAGCTATCATGCCATCAGCAACTGAGAGACATATTCTCACCAAATTTGTGTAATCCCCTTTAAAAGCCATCTGACATAATTACCACACCTTGAGGCAGTGAATTTCATAAGTTAATTATGAATTACAGCTACATGCTTTCATGCTATTACTGGAGTGTCCCTCCACATTCCACACAACCCAGAAAAAAAAAAAGTGGAAAAAACAATCTGGAATGTGCAAGTCTACAACTTGATGAGAAAACTATAAATAAGAGACAAGATGACAGTGCAAACCCCAAAGGGTATTGCTTATATTGCAAAATAAATTGTCTTGTACGACCGCATCACAGTATAAGTTTCTGTATCCTGACAAGTCATTCATCACAGCTGCCAAATGTGGAGGAAAATAGATGGTGTAATAAGAAGCTGGCTTGAAATCAGGGGTGTCAATGGACCTGAATTTCTAAGCTATCATGGAGACTGCCTGTACTCTTTAAAATACGGTGCATGTGTTTTTCTCCATTCGAAACATCTAGTTCTTTCTTCCTTATTAACATTTTGGCTGTTGTGATATACACTGACAGCAAAGAAATGTGGAGAAATTAGTGGACCAGATCAATTTGTATGCTAAGCCACCCAACGACACTAGCTAGCAGAATTGTTCTTATCCGCAATAGATGGTAAATAGAGAAAACAGAGTGAATTTGCTGATAGCCATTTGAAAAAGCAAACTCCTGTGAGTACAAATTACTCATTTAGGGTGGGGTGTTGTTTTTTCCAGCAGATATGATTCAAAAATGTGAGAAAGTCATGGCACCTACAACAAAACCAAGCTGTTGTCTTTATTAATCAGACCCCCCAGTTATTTTAATTCTGAAACTCAAATACCATGGAGGTGGGGAAGGGAGGGACAGAGGAAAGTGCTTGTTATATGTGAACAGAAAGCTGTGAACTGCAGTGCTTGGTTGAATATTTTATGACTGCGATCCACAGGGTATGCAATGTACTTCTGAGAGCTTACATTGCTCTGCGCTGCCTGCATCATCAATGTTGTTTGCAATTGCTTCACAGGGGAGCAAAAAATAAATGAAAAGGGTTAGTTCCAGCAGAACAGCACTGGCTTGCTTTTGCCTCCCCTAATCTACCATCCATTAGAAAGAGAAGGATGGCTGTCTCTTTAAAGAAGAAAACCATCAAATATATAGATTATATTTTAAGGTTGATGATTTCTCTTGCCTTAGGTCTGGTACTGAATTATCTCATGGTCATAGTTTACACACAGACAAGGGAATTGGGGCCCTGCTAAATCTTTATCTCTAAGTAACCCACAATGACTTGGTGAAATAGTATTAAAGTAACATCATTAAGAGTTACACATAGCAGCCCAGTTCAGATACCACATTCCCAGACCAAAATCCCATGGTTTGTTGGATGTGAAATATGCAATGTGCCCACACACTCCCTCCTCTTTTCATGGGCTTCACAGAGGACTTCATGGTTTAATAAACTACAATTTGTCATGCTGTCAGAACTGGGAAACTGTGGTTTGAGTGCTTTCTACATACTGGGATTGAAAGCTAAGTTTAAACCATGGCTTGCAATCCTCATTTCTAGGATGTCACAGCAAACAGTGCTTTGACAAAACAGGAAGTTTGTTATATTAAGCTAAGCATGTGAGGGGAGGAAGAAAGGGGAGGAGAGACAGGCATACAGCACATACGTGGGCATATGGCACATTCCCAATCTAACAAACCATGATTTGTTGGACAATGAATGCAATGTCTACATTGAGCCAGTATATCTATGGTACTTCACAATGAAAGCCAACCCTACTGTCCTCAGTCAATAATATAAAATTAGTAGCTTTTAGTTGAATACACTATTCCACTCCAGTATTTCAGCAAACATCACATTGAAAAGGACTGCTGGTATTAAGTTGAAGAGTTAGAATATCCATGAAAACAGCAGGTCTAACAGTAAACCTGGCTCTTGTGACAAACATTTGCCCTAGAAGATTTCTGCACTGTAACAGGTTGCCTTGCAATATTTATTCTGGAACATTTTCGTATCTGCTTCTCTCATAAGCTTCTCTCTCTTATAAGTTCATAACTTTTATAAATAAAGAAATATTAAGAAAAGTATTCCTACATGAATTCTAGCAAGGCATTCTAACAGAAGCATTTGTACTCACATGCTGTAATTTCTCACTGCTATCATGAGAAAAGCAAAGAAGAATCATTTCCCCATGTAAACTCAGCAAAATGTGGTTCAGATGAGGAGTCTATAGAAATGGATGTCTGATTACATGGAGTATTATCCATATGTCCAGCTTATGACACAAATAAGTGAACATAAAATATTGTGAGAAGTAAACCGAACTAAGAAAAACTTCAGATTTAAAATAGCAAAAGATTAACCTGTGAAAGAGAACCAGGTGGCATCCTGTTTTGAAGGAAATGTGTCTCAGCAGAGCTGACAGACTATGAAGTAAATGAATACTTCAAATCACAGCTGGAAGTTTTGGAAAAATAATATCACATTGTTAAGGAGTCCTGCTCTAGAGTTCTGTTTGGACAAGTATTATGTAAGCAACGCTGTTATGAAATCATATAAATATGAAAACCAGAGGACAGGGGCTTCAGAACCAAACATTGGTTCTCATAGGACATGCCATCTGTCTTCATAAAAGAACAAAACACTTGTTCCAGATTGACTTCTCTCCTCTTTTTTGCTCCCAGCTCAGAAGTGTCATTGGGTAAGAAATGTTAATCTTTACAATGAAAGATAATGCTCCTAAAATGATTCTCAGAAAGCTTTTTAAAAATATGCTTTGCATGTTCTATGTTCTTATATCAAATGTGAATCTTATAGAAGTCCTCTGTTTAAAAATGCTATGTGTTAACACTAGGAATATTGTAAACTTACAATTTCCATGGTGGCACTTTGTTTCTGGAATATGGCATGTGATACATTACCTGCTGATCCATGACCCTGCTAAATACAAAAATCCCATATCATAAAATCCTTAAGACAAAGACAAATTTGTTACACTATGGTGATTGTTCTTAAAAGAAAGAGGTAGCAAAAGAGACCATTTTCACACAAATCCTAACATAGCCTTTCTATTAATATAAACAGAAAGAGGAGGAGGAACATTTTGAAGCTAACTATTCAAAACCCCAACTCTGATAATTAGGCTTAGAGAATGTGTGCCTAGTTAAGGTCATGAGTAACAGACAAAACTCTCTTCTGAACACCTGTAAGGAAATGAAGAAGGTAAAACATATATGTGAACATTATACAGCTTTACAACCACCAGCGATTTTCTTTCTAAATGGAAATCATTTTGGTAGTGCAATGTAACAGATGGTACCACAGGTCACGTGATAGTTTACGTTTTGAAATTCAATGAGCTATATGGCAGACAGTCACTGAATACAATTATAGCTGAATGGTAGACCATTTTTTTAAGGAAAGAGTAACGTAATGTACTTCTGAGCAGTGAGGGCATTTTAAAAAGCTCACTCTGATAGTAAATGGTCGTGCTACAATTTGGGTCAGAACACATAATGACAGCATGGCACATTTGAGGTACAATGTTTCCAAAGAATCAGAGAGCAAGGAAAGAGGAAGGAAAGAGAAAGATTATATGCTAAGGGAGAGAAATTGTACCTGAGAAATACTTCCTTGTCTGAAAGCCTGATTTTAATTAATTACAGCTAGCATTGCAGGAAAATGGTAGATATGGTATCTTATTTTAGGATATAAATTCCTGGTCAGTCAGATGGTGGCTTACTACAGCATGGACTATTTCAGGTGTTAAGTATAATGTGTTTGGGTCTTTTTCCAGATGCATTTTTCTTTACCTGTCCCTATCAACTCTGTAAGTGCTTCTGTAAATACGTTTGAAAGAAGAAGCCTAAGGATCTGGACTGGATCAACCATTAGGCTATGTATGCTGTGGGAAGGGATCAAAACAACCAGAAACCAATGCTGTTTCCTAATTATCTGAGTCTCCATGTAGAGACTTACCATATTCCATGTGCTGGATTCCTTAAAAAGTCTTAGAAAGGTGACAATACCATGGCTATTCCTTCATCCCATGGTAGAGAAACAGGGATTGGGCAGATAATTAATAGGCAGCCTACCAGTATCTTGCATGAAGATATTAGTTGCCTGCACAGCATGAAAAGGAAAGAATACACTCATCCTGGAATTCAGTAGAACTCAACACACCAGATTGCCTATCTCCTATTTTATATGTGATAGAATAAACACATGGATCTGCCACCATTGTGCTCAGCTGACTGTGGCAATCCTTTTGCATTCAAGTCTCTTGGATTTTAACTCCATGTTTGAATGGTGCTTACAGATGCTGAGTGTGCTCAAAATTAGTAACATACATTTTCTTTGGGGGTTTTCTGCAGAGATTGGTGAACAGACTGAACACAAGATTGGGGATGATGCTTTACAAGCCACAGTATATTTTTTGTGTCAAATTTTGGACTCTCAGACCTAAATGTTACACACTCCTCATCTGTGCTTCACACAGGCAAATAAGGGCATTAATCAAGCATTAATCAAGCACTCAAGTACTGTTCCCATTTCCAGTTAATATATTTTCCAACTCTTGTCTACAATGCATGCTTTCCTTCCATTTTCATGCTAGGCTTCCTCTCAGCAAATCTAGGTACCATTCTAGGATGGACGTGAGGCCCTACTCTCTCTCCTGGAAAAGGTTTGGCATTGCCAAGGGGGTCCCAAAATGTTTACGGCTGGTGGGAACATTTGGAATGTTGACGTGTCATGTGCACTCTCACAAAATGGCTGCCATGAGGGGGGGTTGCAATTTACAAAAGGACTACCAGAGTGGGCTTGGCCAGTCATTAAACACCCATTTCCCAGAAGGCATACTGGTGAGGCTAAAAGAAAACTGAGTTGTCCAAGAACCTAAGTACAAGGCAAAGATGGGTTCTGTGTTCCAAAACACAATACCATTCTTTTGAACCCACACTTTTGTGTTGCAACACCTATTTCACAGAAGACAATCTTCAAAACAAACCACTGTTTTGCAGCTACCCACTGCTTTTATTTTCCAAGAATGCCTCCAGGGCCCTTTATTTTTGGAAATGAAGATGAAGCAGCTCTGCAGGCTTGCACTTTGTGTAGCAGCATGCTGGCCTCTTGGTTAATTTATTTAATTAAAACATATTCTTTACAAGTTTTTAAAAAATCAAGAGGGGCAGAGAGCCTGGTGAGTGCTAAGGGAGATATCTGCAAGCACACTAGTGTTCTCAGGCATCATGTTGGAGACGCCAGGCATAGCCCAACTGAACTTTAAATGGAAGTCTTGGGCCAAACTAGACAATTGTGTGTTTAAGCCTGGAACTGTCCCAGTCACATATAAAGCAAGCACAGGGTAGGGATCAATCTAAGGAGAAAAAGGGGAATGCAAGTTAATAATGAATAATCTTCTCCTTTCTACTACTTACATGGGGCCCTTCAGCCCCTCCCCCCCCCACATGTCTTCCAGTGGGACCCACTTCCAGTTTCCAAACCAGCAAAGGCAAGAGAAGTGCCAGCATGTACAGATTGCAAGCAGATTGGGCCCTATGCCCAGAGTGCCTTTCTATGTGATTCTACATGGCTTGGTTCAACTGTATAGATATGTCACTAAGGCAGAGTCTGGCACAGTTAAACAAAAAATCTACCACATGTACATGTCGAGCCTCACGGCAATTATTTTCTCAACTAATAATACTATGGACCATACTTGAACAAGAGAGACTGGCTCACTTGGCACAATATTTCTCAAGCATAAAGCTACCATACACAAGACCCATGAATGATTCATTAGGTGCCCTTTGGATGTGCTTATAAATTAGAGGTCAAAAGAACAAGTAGCCCAGCCATCCCCCAAAGTGTGTCCAACTGAGCTTTGCTAAGACTTCTCAAGCTCTGTGATAATACAAATTAGAGTACAAAAAAATTATGAATGGAACACATAGAACTTAAACTAACATTCCAAGCACAATTTTCAGTAGAAAATGACAGAAGAAACAGCATGTTAGATTGTGATATGCTGCAAAATCCCCAAAGGAGAGATTTGCCATGAAGCAAAAAGCCAGAAAAATGGTAGACTGTACCGTTGAATTCCAGCACTCATAGAACACTCATGGTATGCCAGCAAAGGAAACAAACACAAAACTGACGATGCTACTTTCAAGCCTGGACAGGGCATACATAAAAAAGGGATATTTTGTGGGGAAGGGGAGAAATATCACGGAGGTGATTATTTATTCCAGCCATTCTCTATGGCTCTCTGAGAAGGCATGTATCACACTTGGAGAAGCTTGATGCAAAGTTAGGAAAATTATTTAAGCTTTTCCCAAGTGTAATAAACACAAAGGCAGATGGTTTATGGGGCAATTTTCACACCTGTCCTCAGCCCAGAAGCAAGCAAAAACAAAGGAAAAGAAAAGGGTTGCTACACAGGCCCAAAGCACCATCAATATCATGGGATAACATCCTTGGAGCATTGGATCTTGAAGAGCAGTACATTATAACTCTACCTACCTACACACACACACACACACACACACACACACACACCAATCCTGTACTGATAACAAGTATAAGGAGAAAACAGCGTCCTGCAGATGAGAAATTAGGAGGCTGCAGTATTGCACTACATTGGCCTCCCCAAACAGGTGACCTCCAGATGTGTCGGACTACAATTCCTAACATCACAACCAGCAGAGGTATGATAGGAGTTGTAGGCCAGTACATCTGGAGGGCACCAGGTTGGGGAAGGTGGGACTATAACTAATGCCTAATCAAGTGCATATAGAGCAAGAGAGGTATAGAGATTTACGCTATGCATATATGCCACCATTTGGCAGAAGCACGGGCATTTCTCAAGCCAAGCTCAAACATAATTCTGAAGACACCTTCCAAAGATACGGGCTAACTGAACTTAATGGCTCCAGTGTGTTTGAAAATAAACAGATATCAGTATGCTTATCATTGTGACCTACTCCTCCCACGAAGTGACACAAAAAAGCTTCAAACTCCACAACTGGCATGCAAGCAATCCAAAGTTACATGTGTTTAAAGGCAAACCTTGCACTACACTGCAGACCAACATGAGATTAAGATTTTTCCTGAATTTTGTTTTTTTGCTAAACCTAAAAAGGACTCTCCTCAGAAAGGTTTCACAGTGTAAGTAAAATCTCTATTGTCCGTATTTGCTGGGTTAAAAGAACAGTTTCCTTTACAAAAAAACTGTAATGTAGCCAAAAATTGCCAACTGCAATTTATAACTTCTATGTAGTTACAGGTCTTTTACATGTGACCCGTTTGCCTTTGAATGTATTTATTGCAAATGAGGAACAAAGATTTAGTTTGCCAGGAATACAAGCAAAATATTGGTGATTGCTTAGAATTCAGTGATAAGCCTGTAGCAAGAGAATCATTCAAAATAAGAAGCTGGAAACAGATCACTGTAGTTTTGGAATTATCCATGGATCAAGTTAAATACTGGGTCTTTCCATTCACTGTTGTCCAAGGATATTATACACCATGTGTGTGTGTGTGTGTGTGTGTGTGTGTAAGGGGGGGAGGTGAGACATCTTCAAACACTGAACTTAAATATAAGAGGAAACAAATTTTCTTTTTTTTGAGTCTACAAAACATTTCCAGAAGGGTTTATTCAACCCATACCAAATACCAGACCAGAAAACCTGGCAGTCTGCTGTTGAGAGGAACTTGAGAGACGTAACAGTCACTCATGGAGCCAAGAGGGATGGTGGGAGAACAGCTTGTCAATAAATAGAGAAGGGGGAGAAGGCGGGTTCACATAACACACATTTGGCTAAGTTACACAGCCTTTTCCAGCCTTCAGATTTTGAACCACATTTAACGTTCCTTGGCTATTGTGAATTTTAACATATTTTAGCTTTCTCCCCAGACCACAAGGTTCGGGCAAACCTGTTTCTTCAGGCAATAGACAGTTAACTAACAACGGCTGGTGCTCTCCACTGAAGCTGAAGGGGAGGGGGGAGACAGAAAAGGGAAAGGGACAGCACAATAGCGGGTAACACAAAAGGCCATCCTTTTCATCCTGTCTGCCTCTCCATTTTCCCCAGCTGAGACACGGCTTTATTCAAACAACGTTTTAAAAATAAGCACAGTGCAAAGGAGAGAAATGAAATAGCCAATAAACCAGAAATAGCAAACAGAATGAAGAAAATGGGGGAAGGGATTATTTCATCTTGCTGCTTGCAAGTAAATAATTTAAATATTCCTACTGCCTCACTCCCCCCTGGGGGAAGGGGAATGTCTAATATCAGCCACCAGTACAATATCATATTTCCACCCCTTTGGACAAAGCTGCAACAGTCCTGCCTCTGAAAGGATAGTCAGCATCCTGGGTTTCTCAGCAAGAGCCAAACCCAGTAGATAATCACATGAAAAACATGGCTGGCTGGTGCATCGACAGATGCAAACAAGAACTTACTGACTGAGGCTTATTTAGAACACAGCAGTTGTTGGTTTTTTTAAGAGCAAGAGGGGTGTCTTTTTGTTTATTAACATGGCAATGCTTTTTAGGGTTTGTGCGTTTGTTTTTAATCTAGGTTTGCAGCCGAGAGGCAACTGGAGTCCGCTAGAAAGATCTGGCTGGTATTATTGGAATTTTGTTCATCACAGTCTTATTCATTCATTCCATCATTAATCTGTCAGTCAATCAAGCAACCAACAAGGATAACATCAGAGAAAGAACTGAAATGCTTTTACCTGATTCAATGTAACTTCGTGGGTGAGAGAGAGGCAGAGATTCTGAAGGTAACGTGGAGAAAAAGTCTGATTAGGTTCCCCCCCGCACACACACTTTTTTTCCGCTGCTGCAGTCCACAGTCTCATCTACATGCATCGGAGTGAGCAGTTACCAGCAGCTGCTTCTTTTTATTAAGCCCACAGGCTCAGAAAATTAGTCCCCCTGCCCAGTTAAACAGTTGAGTCAGTGTGAGCTATTCACACACCAAGCTCTTGTGTGAGGCGAATCTCTCCTGTCCCTCTCTGTCCCCCTGGCAAGCACCCGCCCACCTCCACATGGCCTTTGGATAAACAAGACTTTCACATCAACCACAGAACAAATCACATGACCCTGGCAATCAGCAGAGAGAGTGTGTGTGTGTGTGTGTGTGTGTGTGTGTAGGGGGAGGGGATATCTATCTATATGCTGTGCTGATAGTGGAAGGTAGCATATAACAGGCAGTAGAAGGCTTTTTGTTGGTATGTTAAGGTGCTGAAATCAGCATGCTTCCCATCTCCTATGAGACATCACCTGAGCCGTTGCGAATACTTTCATCCTCATGGAATATCTAACACATGGACTTGAGAAACACCAAGTTGATGAGAGATTGGCACCTAAGAAGAGGGCTGGGAAGGAGAAGATGAAAACACTCCAACTAAACCTATTTTCCAGCGACACTGCTTATGTACTGGTACCTATCCCTTGTAAATCACTGTCCCTATCTGGTCTTTTGTAGATAATTTGGGGATTTCTGGGACATTTTAAAAATAAATGAATACATAAATCATATCACTTATCCATCTATCCATCCATTACATTTCTATAATAGCCAAAGCTCTCTGGGTTGTTCACAAAAATTAAAACCCTAAAACACAACATGATAAAACATAATATACAACCTTGAACATATAAAAATTTGAAATTTATTTATTTATTTATTTATTTCTATACCGCCCAATAGCCGAAGCTCTCTGGGCGGTTCACAAAAATTAAAACCAAACAACACACAATAAAACAATTTAAAATATATAGAACATTAAAACCACAATATAACAATACAACCACAATAAAACCTAGCAGCAGTGCAGAAGTTTAAAATACAGACTTAAAACAGCAAAGATAAAAATTTAGAAAGCTAAAATGCTAAAATGCCTGGGAAAATAAAAAGGTCTTCACCTGGCGCCGAAAGGAATACAATGTAGGCGCCAGGCAAACCTCACTAGGGAGATCATTCCAGAGCCGGGGTGCCACAGCAGAAAAAGCCCTCCTCCTAGTAGCCACCCAGCTCACTTCCTTTGGCAGGGGCTCACGGAGAAGGGCCACTGATGATGATCTTAAGGTCCAGGCAGGCACATATGGGAGGAGGCGATCCTTCAGGTAACCTGGCCCCAAGCCGTTAAGGGCTTTGAATGTTAACACCAGCACTTTGAATCGGGCCCGGAAATGGACTGGCAGCCAATGCAGCTGGAAAAGTACTGGCGTAATATGAGCTCGCAGGCCAGTCCCTGTTAACAATCTTGCTGCCCTATTTTGGACCAGCTGAAGTTTCCGGACCGTTTTCAAAGGCAGCCCCACGTATAACGCATTGCAATAATCCAGACGAGAAGTTATCAGAGCATGGATCACTGTAGCTAGGCTATCTCTGTCCAGATAAGGGCGTAGTTGGTATACCAGCCTAAGCTGATAAAAAGTGCTCCGTGCCACTGAGTTCACCTGTGCCTCAAGTGACAGTTCTGGATCCAAGAGCACCCCCAAACTACGAACCTGATCCTTTAGGGGGAGTGCAACCCCCTCCAGAACAGGTTGACTATCACCTAGCCGGGCAGACGAACCACCCACTAACAGTACCTCCGTCTTGTCTGGATTGAGTTTCAGTTTATTGGCCCTCATCCAGTCCATTACCGTGCCCAGGCACTGATTCAGAACAGCCACTGCCTCACCTCGTTTTGATGAGAAAAAGAGGTAGAGCTTGGTGTCATCTGCATATTGATGGCACCTCAGCCCAGACCTCTGGATAACCTCCCCCAGCGGTTTCATGTAGATCATCCTGGGGGTCCTCAACACCAAGTCCGAGACCACCTCCGTCAGCTCAGGCAGGGAGTCTGATGGGCAGTGGGGTGGGCGGTACACCAACAGAATCTCTAATCTGTCCCGGGTACCCAACACAAGGTACAAACACTCAAGATCTGCACTCGAATGAGCAGGAAGCCCGGAGAGGGAGACTGAATTCCTATAGACCACGGCAACCCCCCCTCCCCGACCCTCAAGTCGGTGTTGGTGCTGCACCGAGTACCCAGGAGGGCACAGCTGGGACAGAGTGACCCCTCCCAGTTCCCCCACCCAGTAATACATGCCACGTCAGCCCCCTCATCCACAATCAAATCATGGATGAGGGAGATTTTATTTTGGGCCGACCTGGCATTCAGCAGCAGCACCACCAGACCCGAGGGCAGACTGGTAAGGCTGCCAGGAACCATCAGGTTGGGGGAAGAACCAGAAGAGGGGACAGCTGTAAGGTGTCTAGCCCCTCTTCTCCTCAGCTGGCCTGTTAATCCCCCAGCACCATACCTCCCCCTGCCCGTGACCACAGTTATGGTGGCACCTCCCCGACCCCCTGAGTTGCCCAATAGTCCTCCCAGGCACATATTAAAATGTTAGGATATAAAATGCACAACCGTTTAAAATAATATAAAAGATACAAGAGATAAAAGAGAACAGCAGCTAAGAAGGAGCAGATAAAGTCCACGTTTGCCCCTTTCCCCTTGTCTTTAAAGCTGCTGCCCTCTGCTGCTGCTATTTGCTGCTGGTATTGTGGCTGCTGGTGTCTCTGGAGAGGCAGGTGGGTAGGTCTTCAGATCCTACACGACTCCAAGTGCGACGCTAAGTGCGCACTTAGCGTTGCACTTGGGGTAACGCCGAGGTGCACGCCGAGGCGCTGCCTCTGGCAGCCCCACCTTAAGTACCTGTGGGCGGGGGCAGAAGCAGGCTCAGGATCCACCTGGTGCAGCTGCTGGCTGGTCCTCCTTCCCCAGGCTCCTTCCAGAGCAGCCTCTGGCAGCCCCGCCTTAAGTACCAGTGGGCGGGGGCAGAAGCAGGCTCAGGCTCAGGATCCACCTGGTGCAGCTGCCGGCTGGTCCTCCTTCCCCCAGGCTCCTTCCCAAGCAGCCTCTGGCAGCCCCACCTTAAGTACCTGTGGGCGGGGGCAGAAGCAGGAAACAGCTAAAAACAGCTAAAAACAATAAACTACCAGGACCTGATAAAATGACTAACATTAAAAAAACCCATCATATACTGTCAAATGCCTGGGAGTAGAGGAAAGTTTTAACCTGGCACAGAAAAGATGCCAAACTTGGTGCCAGGTGGATCTTACTAGGAAAAGCCTTCCACAATTGGGGGGCCACAACCGAGAAGACATGGCGTTCTCACCAATACACTCACCTGAAAAGCTAATGCAGGTCAGGCTAATGCAGAATAAAGAAATAAAGAGCATATATCAGGTGGAGAATAACAGGAGGAAGGGGACGGGGGATGGGGGACAGGGGTGTGGAGGGAGAAGCATGCTTAGGCTAGGTTCACTGGTATGACAATCAGAAATATAGGAAGCTGCCTTATGCCAAGTGATACTATTTAGCAATCTAGCCCAGTGTTGCAATACAGATTGGCGGCTACTCATTCAGGTCTCCGGCAGAGGTCTTTTCCATCACCTACTACCTGATCCTTTTAAACGGTGATGCCAGGGACTGATCCTGGGATCTTGTACATGCAAAGCACACACTCTAAAACTCAGCTATGGCCCCCCATGAATATGGATAATAGAGGTACACAAGAGTGTCCCCAATTTCAAATGAAAATTGGAGATTTCAAGGGAACATTTTGTGCAAAGACAGGCATGATAAAGGACAAAGAAGGTAGGGACCTAACAGAAGCAGAGGAGATTAAGAAGAGGTGGAAAGAATACACAGAAGAACTATACAGGAAAGATCTTAATGGCCCTGATAGCCATGATAGTGCAGTCACTGAACTTGAGCCAGACATCCTAGAGCGTGAAGTCAAGTGGGCCTTAGGAAGCATTACTAACAACAAAGCTAGCGGAGATGACAGTATTCCAGCTAAGCTATTTAAAATCCTAAAAGATGATGCTGTTAAAGTGCTGCACTCAATATGCCAACAAATTTGGAACACTCAACAGTGGCCACAAGAGTGGAAAAGGTCAGTTTACATTCCAATTCCAAAGAAGGGCAATGCCAAAGAGTGTTCAACCTACCATACAATTGTGCTCATTTCACATGCCAGCAAGGTTATGCTCAACATCCTACAAGCTAGGCTTCAGCAGCATGTGAACCGAGAACTGCCGGAAGTACAAGCAGAGTTTCGAAGAGGCAGAGGAACTAGAGATCAAATCGCCAACATTCGCTGGACCATGGAGAAAGCAAGAGAATTCCAGAAAAAGTCTATTTCTGCTTCATTGACTACGCTAAAGCCTTTGATTGTGTGGATCACAACAAACTGTGGCAAATTCTTAAAGTGATGGGAGTACCAGACCACCTTACCTGTCTCCTGAGAAACCTGTATGAGGGTCAAGAAGCAACAGTAAGAACCAGACATGGAACAACCAATTGGTTCAAAATCTGGAAAGGAGTATGACAAGGCTGCATATTGTCACCCTGCTTATTTAACTTATATGCAGAGTACATCATGAGAAAAGCCGGGTTGGATGACTCACAGGTCGGAATTAAGATTGCCGGGAGAATTATCAACAACCTCCGATATGCAGACGATACCACCCTAATGGCAGAAAGCGAAGAGAATGTAAAGAGCCTCTTGTTGTTGGTGAAAGTGGAGAGTGCAAAAGCTGGTTTGAAACTCAACATTAACAAAACGAAGATCATGGCATCTGGTCCCAGCACTTCCTGGCATATAGAAGGGGAAGAAATGGAAGCAGTGACAGATTTTATTTTCTTGGGCTCCAAGATCACCGCAGATGGTGACTATAGTCATGAAATCAAAGGATGCTTGCTCCTTGGGAGGAAAGCTATGGCAAACCTTGACAGCATAGTAAGAAACAGAGACATCACCTTGCTGACAAAGGTCCGTAAAATCAAAGCTATGGTTTTCCCAGTAGTAATGTATGGCTGTGAGACCTGGACTATAAGGAAGGCTGAGTGCCGAAGAACTGATGCATTCGAACTGTGGTGCTGGAGAAGACTCTTATGAGTCCCCTGGACTGTAAGGAGGTCAAATCAGTCCATCCTAAAGGAAATCAACCCTGAGTGCTCATTGGAAGGGCAGATACTGAAGCTGAAGCTCAAATATTTTGACCCCCTAATGCGAAGAGAAAAGTCACTGGAAAAGACCCTGATGCTGGGAAGGATTGAAGGCAAAAGGAGAAGGGGACGGCGGAGAATGAGATGGCTAGATAGCATCACTGATGCAATGAATATGAACTTGAGCACACTCCAGGAGAGAGCGGAGGACAGGAAGGCCTGGCGTGCTATGGTCCATGGGGTCACAAAGCGTCGGACACGACTTAACGACTTAACAACAATGGGAAGGTGAGCAAAGAAGTCACCATAGGGAACATGCCCCAACTTTGCTTGCATTGGAAAGGAAGGGCGATGAATATCAGCGGATAAATCTTCAGGAGTAGGAAGAGTACAGTTCACAGCGTAGAAACATACCAGGTATCACAGGAAAGTATCCAACTAATTTTGAAATGGATTTAGCTTCTTCATAAAACCAGGAAATAATTGGTCAGGAAAATAATAGATTCAACACATGCAACTTAAACCAACATCCTAGACATGATGGAAAACAACTTTAGTGGAAAATGGGGAAAGCAAAAGCATGTCAGTCTATGGTATTCTGCAAGGCCCACAAAGCAAAAGAAAGAAAAATAATATGCTGCCCTGATGAATTACCAAAACTTATGCACACACAACTTGCAGAATCTCACAAGAATAATGATGGTTGTTTTCTACAACATCTTAAGATATTCTTTGAAGGAGAGGCACATTTCAAGGAAGTGAGGAGAAATGATAAGGCAGCTTTCAACAGTGCAGAGCTCCAAAATAAGACAGCATTTTGAAGATCACTTCATCGTAATCCATCATTTGGAAAATAGCATCCTTTTCTCACTCTCTCGTGAATCAGTCATATCCATCTTGAGCATCCAGGATGGATGTTCTCCAGCCCATTATAGTCTCCTGCCCATTATCGCCCTATGACAGGAAGTTATTTCCCTATGAAGACAAGCTTCTTCCCCTACTACACAACCAGGGCAACAGCAGAAGCAACGTTTTAGTAATGTGGCCAAAAAAATCATATTCATATTCATAGTTTTGTCCAGAGGTAAGATGTTCAAAGAAAAAAACACTCTTGGATTGATTTTTATAAACCAAGATACAAAACTGTAATTGGCTAGTCCAATACATACTGAAAATCAAAATATTTTGAAAACCACAATTTCAAAACATTTTGGTTATAGTCACTCACTTGTAACGTTCTTTGTTATTTGCCTACCCAAACATGGCTTTGACCCAGATGAATGGCCAGTGACATAGAACCATAAGTCATTGAGGGAGCAACCCTACAGCCACTAGACACTGTCTAGAGGGCCATAGGATTCTTCAGTTTTCCAAGTTTCCAGAAACTATGCTCCCTGCCCCCTCCTCTGTTCCCACGTAGCCAACGCGGTTCTCTCCAAGCTGGCTATGTCTCCGCACTCGGAAACGAAGCATGGAGATGGGGAAAAGGGGGCAGTCCTGGAGGATGGGGAGGAGACCGTGGAAGCCATGTTATGCAGCTTCCTATGCGCCACGTGGCCTCCCCCACCTCGAAGCCATGGCTAGATAGCCAAAATTGGCCATCTAGCCAAAAATGCAGGGCAGCCAGAGCACACAGGCGAGGATCACCTCCACGCTACAGCTGCTCTGCATTGGGTACTCGGCAGCCTCCAACTTTAGAGGCTGCCACTTATCTCAATAGGATTGTGCCCTAAAGAACTTTTGTTCTCCATTCTGCTTTATCAACAACATTCATTCTACTTGTTGACAACATTTGTACTTCACAGTATGTTATCACCAACCAACTGCCACCAAGAAAGAAAATCTGTTGCTATGCTCATCTTAATAGCAACATCATTGCTTAAACAATCATGAATTTATAATTAATATTTCAGTTCTGCTTTAAATCTGTTATTGTATTTTAAATCTCAGCATTGCTGCTAGGTTTTATTTTGGTTTTGGTTTTTATTTTGTACTGTAGTTTTAAACTTTTAAATTTTTATACTGTATTTTATGCTGTATTTTGTGTTTTTAATTGTTGTAAACTGCCCAGAGAGCTATAATAAATAAATAACATTTATTACAGAAATGTAATAAATAAATATCCCTTATTAAAACCTATACCAAGAGTTGAGAGTATGTTCAATATGTAATTATTATTAAAAGTGCTGATTAACAACATATTGAGGACGTTGCTTTTATACTTGCATAGTTATACCCTGTCTGATGCTAGGCCAAACAATACTCCTGTGAAGTATATCACTATTATTCAGTGACTTGTGCAAGAGTATACCATGAATGAATGGCAAAGGAAGGAGTTGAACTGAATTTATGGAATTCATTACCACAAAGAGTAGTAATGGCCACTAGGCCATCCCAACTTATGGCCTGAGGGCATATGATGCAGGTACCTTACTGGCTAAGCAGGCCTGGGTCTCCTCAATTCCTACATGACAGTCCATCTAGCAAGCCCATGTACACAGCCCTTGACCACATAGGATGCCCATAAACCTCCAAGTTCAGAGGCTTATGGGCATCACCATAGGACTGCACACTAAATCTTGTAATCTATACTGTTTTATCATTGTAAATTCTTACACCTCTCTTTTTAGATTTTAGATCCTGCTGCTTATAGTCTCTAGTATTTTAGAAATGTTTTAATTGCTTTTATTGTACCTTTGATTTAGTATCGTAAGCCGCCCTCAGAATTTACTTGAAGGGTGGGATATACATTTCTATAATTGCATAATACATTGCTTTGCTTTGGATTGCCTGAAATACTCGTTTGATGTACCTAACGTTGTATGTCATATTATTAGATATTTTACATCACTTTTTATAATTGGTAACCTACGGACAAGTGCTAGGACTACGGTAAGCAAAGAAGAAGAGCTGCTGCAGCAGCATAGTTATCTAAAATGTGACTATTCTGCTCTCTGTGCTAGATTCCCCTAAAATTATGCATGACTAAGACAGAGGAACATTGGCCATGTTCCCAATTGTGGGATAATATACAATACATGTAATATGGCAGTTTGGCAAGCACTACACATGTGTGGAAGTATAGGGTCTTTAAAGGGTCCTCTTCTCTGCCCCCACCTTTCTATGTCTATGCTGGCAAAGAATGACATGCATCATATACGTCAAAGAACTGTGGGCCCCACGAATACTGCTCAGAACAGAAGCCCATGTCCACTACTTCACAATCACAGGATCAACAGCTGAGAATAAAAGAGACTGGTCTTGTGTTGTGTCCTTCATCAAAAGCAACAGCCTTAGAGCACGAACACCCCTGGAGGCTGATTTTAGAAACAAGTCTTGTTTCATCTGTATCAGCCTCATGCAGATGTTAACAGTATTTATTCCTTTTTGGTTTGATTTTGTTTTGCATAGCTGTGGGGCACTAGAGACATCCTACCAGCATGGAATACTGATAAGCAATCATGGAATGAGAGGTGTATTAGCTGCCAACGTCTTGCTTTAAGAATGAAAGATTGTGCTTCAAGATGGAAGCAAACATGATTGTAGCTGCTAGTTTCAAGCTGTACCTCGTATTTGTGAAGAAGACTGTATACAGCTCAGACAGGTAAGTATCATATTTGGCTTGCTTTACAAGGTTCCCTCATGCTTTTAATTGGCAACACCAGTGTGATGTAGAAAAATAGGTTCAAATCTATCCATAACCGCATAGCTCTCTAGATTGTTCTAGGTAAAACACTATCTCTTAGCCTAATCTAATTCACAGGATTGTTGGAAAGCTAAAATGCAACTCTGGGGTCTACTAATAAACAGATTTACCTCTTACTCTTAATCATTTTAGATGTTGACAGATATGTCCCATCATCTACCTGTACCTACTTTCTCATTGCGAGAAATGGTGTATACCAAATCTGTACCTAGTGCTAATGCTATTTATATAGTGCCATGCACACGATAGTTTATGGAGTACTTAAAGCAAAACACATTGGTTCCTGGCCCAAGGACTTTACACCGGATACACTGCCTGTTGGGATAAGCCACGCATCAAAGGAAAACAAGTGTTACCTAGGATTCTGAACAAATCTCCGACTTTATGTTTACTATCTGCCTTATCTGGAGGTTGATCTTATTTTCTCATAGTATGTCATGATCTCTTGTTTATGATGGTGTTGTGCCTAATTTAATTGTTCTATACATCATTTTATAAAACACAACTGATAAGATTTGAAAATAACTAACTAAATAAATGTATCATACTGAAATGCTATAGATTCAATATCTGACAGACTTGCTACACTGGAAACAGAAGTATGCAAAAAAAAATGTGTAACATCTAAGCATAATGTTTTAAAGCCTGAAATTTCACAAACTATTTAGCAAAGTAAAATTAAAGTTGCTGGCTTCCTATCACACAATGCACTCTATGCATTACTTAACACAATACAAGTAAACTTATTTTCTACTCTTAAACATTGGGAATGTACCACAGTCTGTGTGGCAATAAGAATTACAGGTAGAAAACAGATATCTAAACAGCATGTTGCAGCTTGTTATTGTTTCAAAAAAAATAAATCAAGAACCTTAAACTGGAAACTATTATCTTTGATTGCCTTTTTCCTTCTAGACTAAACTGTGTAAAAACAAAACAAAAAAGTGACACCTACTAATGTGAGAGATGGTATTTTTAGAAACAACCAGGTATTACTATTTCTCTGCACTCCATCTGTCCAATTTACATATTCAGGCCTCATATGTTCAACTTACAGGCATTACGTATTCATCTTTTTTCCTGGCCTGTCAATTTTCCATGGTCTCTCAATTGTGGTACTTCCCCATATAAACAGCATCTAAATTTTCAGCCATTGTAACCACACCATTAACCTGATTCTGTATTACTAAGTGCAGATTGAACCGTTCATAAATAGCATGTAAAGCATTTGTCCTGGACATGAAAAGCTAGCACATTCAGCAAAGGATTCCCAAGCCTAACTTTTTCTCTGCCATGCCGGTTTTCTATGTGCAGTCTGATATATGGGAAGCGTTCAAATCTGCAATCTCCCCCAGCTACATTCTGAACTGGTACTGTCCCTGGAGGACTCTACCACATGATTCTTCTGAGAGTCTGAATCAGGAAGATAAAGGCAGAGTCCACATCCTCATAGGGCTCAATTAACAATAATAAAGTAACATCTGATTCTAGTCACCCCAGACTACAATAAATTCTTGTCAGATCTTTCAGAAATATGGGTTTCCCAGGAGATGAGCAAGATACCTCACCCATGAAGGGTAATTATATCAGACTCCTTCAGTACAGGAATCATCACACACTTTATAGCCATCAAGGTCTTTCCTGCAAGTGAAAGTCGGAGCAGGTTGTACCCAATTATATATGAGATTCCACTTACCGAGGGATTTTTAGTTCATTTAACAAAATGAGCAAGGAAGCTTTATTGCACACAGAGTTAGTTATAAATCTTGTGTAAAATTGCAAAGTTTTTTAAAGTGATATGCACAACTGAGCATCCTGAAGATTAGACATTTGCCTAATTGTGGTAATTCAACACACATTCTCATTTCTTTCTTTCTTTCTTTCTTTTTGCAACCCCTTAGGAAGTTTTCTTAATACTGATTGTTATGGTGTTATTAAAAAGCTCATGACATTCGCAAGCTTTGAGGCAAATTGCTACCACCTACCTCTTGGATGCTTATGCACCAAAACATTTACCAGACAAGCCAATACCGCTGTCTGCTCTTCCCAAACACTCTCAGAGTCAGTCATATTTATTGTGTTAACAATGTAGAAATATAAAACAATCTCAGTTCCTATGTCCTACATAAATAAAGTGAATATGCTCAAAACATGTTTTCAAATTATTTACAAAATTAATTACTGCTTTCAACAAATGATGACCTTCTGCATAGACTGAAAATGACTTCTAATACTTATCTGTGCACAAGCTAGGGCTGCAAGACCACACAGCATTCATGCATAACAGTAAGCTTATTCCTGGCTTATTCTGATCTCCTGCAAACAAGGTGTGTGCTGGTGGCTACAGCCAGTTTGGTTCCTACTTTGTTTCTCCTGCTCACATGAGCAGGTAAACCAACAGAAAAGTTGAGCATTGCGTTACATCCAAACACAGGATTCTACTTTGTTTTTCCCAAACAAGACAGGATCAGATGCCAACAAGCAGCCAGGGTTTTCTGTTGGCTTACAAATCCTGCTTGTTTGAGATCCAGCAAACCAGTATCCTGGTTTCAGACAAAATGCAAAGCTAAACATATCTGGTTTGTTTACCCACTTACACAAAGGGAAGGAGTGAGGCAAGAGCAAACAGGGTGAACAGGCTGTGTGCACTAGCACACAGCTTATTCTCTCAATAAGCCAGGATAAGTCTGGAATCCTGGCTTACCTTTGTGTGCAAATACACATTCTTGGTGATTGCCATTCAGCTCTGGAATCCCCTTCCTCTGGAATCCTAATTTTACTTCTTGTCTAGAAGCATTATAATGTAAACTGACTATTAGTGGGCAGAGGCAAGGGGAATAGAACGAGATGGATTCAATCAATCAAGTAACTGGGAATTTGTAATTACCATATTGTATCCACTCTGAGACCTTGAGATGGTGTGGGCTATACTTCAGACGGATAGATGGGTGGATAGTGGTGTAGACTAAAAAATAATAATGTTAACATCCAAAGTTAGGAAAGCTGCAACCTTTTAATAAATTATCTGGTTAAAACCCTTAGTCCCCAATTTATCAGGCAGAACACCTTTTAAAAAAATATTGATGATTCTTAATACAAATATTCATAAAAACTGCAGATGCCAGGCAGCAGTTCAAAAAAGAGATAAACCATTCATACTCACAGTGGAGGTGATTACTCTTCTAAGATGGTGCTTGATGCACCATCTAACAAAGAAACAATGCATTTTTCATCAAAATTATTGTTTCAGTCATAATCAAGTTTATGGAGATCTACTCAAAACTAATCTGAGTAACTGACAAAACTTTATTTAACTGGGTGACAGTCCTAAGAGTCAGGTTTCCTGTGTACATCTATAGCTCAACCTTGGGTCATCTCAGGGAATCTGAAATAGGCAGACCTCATATGAAGCCACATATAATGGCTTAAGGTTCACCTCCTGGACCAATTCAAGATAGTGGCTTTAATGTCTAAAGCCCTAAAACATCTTGGAATTCAGATACTGCAAGTTCTATCTTTCCCCATTCAAAATTAAACTGCTTGCTTGTAAGTACCTTCTTTGCCTCCACCACAGTTTTGGATAAGGCAGGAGGTTACAAAGGATGGAGCCTTCTCTGATATGGTAAACCAACTCTGGAATGATGTGTCCAGGGATGTTCCAGGTGAAGACCTTTTTATTCACCCAGGCCTTTTAGTGTGTTTGGATTCCCCCCACCCCACCGCTGCTGTTTTAAGCTGGCTATTATTCTCTTGACTATTTTGGTCTTTTGCTGTTTCATTGTAGTTTTATTGATTTGTGTGTGCCTTTAAATTATGAAACTAGTGCTGAGGGGCATTATATAAATAATTTAAACGAAATGAATAATATACATGGAACTGAATTAAAACTGAAAATCTACTTCTTAAATCTGCTTAATATCTACTTCTTAAAATATTTTTAAACTAATCAGCTAAAGCACAAGAAACTCAGAAATCTATATTGCTATCTATGACAACCAAGAAGCCTGGTAAACTAGCCGTTGTCCAACATAATGACTTCAAACATGAGATAACTTTTATACCATAAGAAAAGACGTAGCCTACTGTAAAATATTTGAACTGTGGTGCTGGAGGAAAATTCTGAGAGTGCCTTGGACTGCAAGAAGATCAAACCAGTCCATACTCCAGGAAATAAAGCCAGACTGCTCACTTGAGGGAATTATATTAAAGGCAAAACTGAAGTATTTTGGCCACATCATGAGAAGACAGGATACCCTGGAGAAGATGCTGATGCTAGGGAAAGTGGAAGGCAAAAGGAAGAGAGGCCAACCAAGGGCAAGGTGGATGAATGATATTCTGGAGGTGACAGACTCGACCTTGGGGGAGCTGGGAGTGGCAATGGCCGACAGGAAGCTCTGGCGTGGGCTGGTCCATGAAGTCACAAAGAGTCAGAAGCACCAAATAAACAACAACAACTGTAAAATGAGCCATTCTTAAAGTGCAACAGTTGCAAATTTGGAACCAGAGAGAAAGAAAGTCAGGATTTATCATAAAAATGACAAACACAGAGGAATTGTGTCCAAGATTTCTCTCAGCTCTCCTTAGTATCAAAACTAGTGCTGTCACCTAACTGAAGAAATCTTAGTTGAACAAATCAATTAAATCTTTATACATTTGCTTAGGAATAAATAGTAGTTCTGAAGAAACAAGTATAATTTGTTTGGCTTTAGAAAATTGGAAGCTGTATCCCTTACTTTGTATTTCCTTTGCTGTGTCATTGCTTTTTCATTTTTGGCTGTTTATTGTATGCTGTGTTATAATTTTGTAAATTGCTGTGATATATTTATGAACAGCAGTATCTAAATATCTATAGAAATTAAAGAAATCAATGAATCTAACCATTTATTTATTTATTTATTTCAAAAATGTTTATACCATCCTTCAGTTAAAAAAATGGTTACAGAGACGCTCAGATGACATGTACTTCCTGTTATATATTTTTGGTTACCATCACCCAGTACCTTAGCTAAAGTATCCATTTTGTTCTGAGAAAGGCAGCAAGAGCAAAGGCCTGAAGGCTGGCAGAACAAGAGCCCCAGGCAGTAACAGGGGACAGAGTGCAAGTATACTTGTCTTCTACTGATTAAATTAGATAGAGTTGTCTCAATGGAAACTCCGGATATGTGCAAATGCATCCCACCAGACATGACAATCCACAATCCAATTTGAGCCTTGGTGGGAAATATGACTTAATCCTGAAGTGTCACCACCCCTTTAACCAGTTCAGCTGGTTAAGGCATCACCTGGGCACCCCTCTTGGTACTCTTTTCTTCAGTATATCTCTACTTGACTCTCCCCCAGATACTTGGCTTTTGTAATGCTCCGTTAGATAGCTTTGACTCAACCAAGTAGTCAGGAACCTCCTTGAGGTTCTCTTTGATTCCTCATTGTCAAGCTATTGTCCCCAACGTTCTACCCCATCCAGCCCAGAAGCCATCAAACCTTTTGGCTTCTTTGTTTTGAAGCCTATAACTGCCTTCAGGCACTCAGCACATTCTTTCAGCTTCTTTCATCATGGGACTCAGCATAGGTATTTTCTCTATTGCACATCTCTAATAACTGATTGAAGTTCATTTGGTTCTCAAGCCCCTTTCTTGTGGTCCTTCCTAGCACTCTCCCTCTCCTATTTCTAATGGCTACACCACTTTTCTAGAAGCAGAATTCTCCCACCTGCTTGAATCACCTTATTGCCTTGTTTGCCAAGATAGACCCATTGCCTTGCATACCGAAAGACTGCTTTACTCTGTGATGAAGCACCCAGCAGCTATAAATGGCACAACCTTACACCAAACTGCAAGCTCAGTACTTGCCCCTCTGGAGAGCCATGTCTCGTGGGAGGCTAGGCCATTGCTGACTCCGAATCCAGAGACTTATTCATATGGTGGACAAGCTGGAAGCCTTGGCCATTGTGCTGAGGTTATCTCAGGGCAGGGGTGGGCAACTTGTATCCCTCCAGATGTTTTGGCCTATAACTCCCATGATCCCTCACCATTGGCTATGGTGGCTAGGGCTGATGAAAGTTGCAGTCCAAAACATCTGGAAGGCCACAAGCTGCTCACCCCTGTCCCCAGGTCTTGAATTAAGCTTGAGTCATGATTTTAGATAGTTACCCTCCCTTGTCTCATTCTCCAGCTGCCTAGCATATCTCATGTTTGTTATTTTCCTTGAAGTAGTCAGGGTCTAAGGAGAGGCATAGTTTTTACACTCTCCATTCCAAATTCTTATTTTTGCAACCAAATTGTTTTGGCTCTGGGGTCCCTGATATTGGCTTAGCCAGCTGTTCAGTCTCATCATCATCATAAATCCAAAGGCTGGATGTTTATCAGTAATGTGTGCATCCCATTCTATATAACATAGATGGGTAATTACCTTGATTAGAATTTGTGATTGAGGCCTGTAGAAAAGATGGTAGCCTGTGCCCTCTGTGTCCTCCCAAGGATCAGTGACCAACCAGGAAGTGAGGTCTTTTGTGTCCCCCTTACTCGGAACAAAGTAGATATACCCCTCTGGCTGGATTTTCTCCTCTTTCCCCTGATATTTCTCTGGATCTATCTATTCTGCCCCTCACGTGGTCCACCCTGTGGAATTACCAGTCGAAGCCCTGAGGGGCATAACCTCCCAAGCCCTGCCTCACCATTCCTCTCCCTGCTCTTTATTTGGCAAATGCTAAATCCCCACCTCTCTGTCTTTCTCTTTCTCTTTTATGAGGAATGGTGTTCCAGTCCAAGTGAGAGGGGATTGGCATACTAATTATGCATTCTTGCCTTCTGTAAAATACTTTGTGTAAAACTAAGCTTGACTTATTCACTCTTAATAGTTGTTCTCAAGCTAATTTTCCCCATTTGAGGAAGCTGTTTACCCATTCTATGGGAGTCCAGTCATGATCTCATGTGTGCATGCCACACCTCTGCGCAAGATCCCTATAATCCTGTGTTCATGACATGTGTACACATGTGAGTTTGGGTATGAATGAGGACACGCCATAACAGTCCAATTTAAACCCAGTACTATGGCCCCTAGACACACAATGCCACTATTTTAAAGGTCTTAAAAAAAGAAAAGAAAAAGGTTTTCCTCCTCTTATATTCCATTTTAACCAAAGGCTAAGCCCTCCTTTGTTAGTAATCTGCTCCCCACTCCACCACCTTGGAACATGAAATGCTTGATAGATAGTCCCTTATCGCTGAAGTTAGAAGAAGATTTATGCTTCTGAAGCCAATAGAACAATCACCAGTACATCAGCAGAGGCTGAGCTGCTATCTTTAAGACAGGAGGCTTCCTAATAAGGATAGCAAAGCAGGGCTACAGCTGTATAGAAAAAGAAAAGGACTCCAAATTAAGACAAGCCAACTCCTACTAAGTCTCTGAGTATTATTTATAGGTAATCTAAATATAGACCAACTAGAAAGCTAGCTAGCCACTCATTTCTTGCAGGTTAACTCATGCTTTAGAATACAAGTAATATAGACAAAAGAGATCTTACCTTCCAATGCAGATCTTTTTTCACAGTTGCCAATTTATTTTTTTTTAAATCCCTGATCTAGACAGGAAGCATGTTCAGAGAAGATGCCCTTCTTTGTGCTTCCGTTACTGCGTCTTGCCTAACACTGGTTGCATTTGTTGTTCTGGATTTTTATTTTTTTACAAATACCCCATATAACATTTTGAGGTCCATTTTTCCTTTTATTTAATGGAGTCAGCTGAACAAAAGACAACTCTTTATTACTCCTAGCTATTCCACAATTATCAAAATTGAACTATTCATAAATGCAAAACCTCAAACTCTGCTAGAATAATCAAGATAGCAACTTGTGAAATTATCTCAAATGATTATATAATTACTCTCCTCTGCTTTAGCTTCCATGTGGCTTACACATTCTGCAATAAAAGCATTGCCAATAATTTTTTTTAAAGTATTTTCCTCCTGGGAACCCATTAAGGAATTAATTACTTGTAGGAAAATTACCTAAAAAAGAGAATGCCCATTAGTCCTTTTGACCCAAGTGTCAAAAATCAAAGGTATCCAGAGCATAGAAAAGGCATCCTCCGGTGTGTGTTTCTATTAAACTGTGTGCAAACGATTCTACTGTATAGCTTGTATTACAGGGCTAAGGCATTCGGAGCTCCACATTCAGCCCAATAACCTACAAATTAGTTGCTTCAGTCTTTCACCATTTCCACTCGCGATACATTTTTCTCCCACTCCTAAGAGGTTTGTATATAGATGTAAGCAACAGAGCAGTCATGCAGAGAAAATAGAGAAAGCTCCCTATGTCTCTCAACTTGTTTCTAGCCCATTTAATTAGGATAAGATTTATTAAAAATAAATAGATGCCTAGGACTAACAAACATTTTGGTCAAGTGCCCTAATACAAAAGCTGTGAACAGCAGGAAATAAGAACAAGCAAACTCTGTCCCAGAAGATGTCTCAGAAACCACTTCATTGACATGTGTATTCAAACACTGAGGAGTGGAGGTAACCACAAGAACATAAGATCGTAAGAAGAGCCCTGTTGTATAAAACCAAGAGTCCATCTAGTCCAGCATTCTGTTCACACAGTGGCCAACAAGCTGTCAACCAGTCACCCACAAGCAGGGCATGAGCACAACAGCACCCTCCCACCCATGTTCCCCACCAACTGGTGTACATAGGCTCACCACCTCTGGTTCTGGATGTTCTGGAACCATCCTGTGGCATCATTAGTGTACAGTGGTTTATAGAACAAATTAGGACTATCAAGGTATTTTGTCCATGCAGTAAAATAGAGTGTCCCCCAGGGACATTTCATAGCTAACCTGATGGACTCAACCTAAGAGAACCCCAACAATAAGGTCGAACATCCACTTCTCAGTGCTGATAACCACCATTACCCAAGCAGAATGGCAAACACCTATTTGTGGCTGGATCCCAGTCAAATAGAAGGACCTGAGCAGTTCACTCATTACAAAAATGAAGACCCCCTTTAAAAGGTTGTTACCAGCATGGTTCTTCGTACTGTGGTAAACAGACATCTAAATACTTCTGTCTGTCTGAGTTGCTACAGCAACCACACAGGTGATGCAACTTTCATGGACAAAGGGCTGGATGTGCCTGATCTTGGCTGATCTTGGAAGCTAAGCAGGGTCATCCCTGGTTAGTACTTGGATGGGAGACCGCCAGGGAATCAAGCTTCCTGCATTGAGCAGGGGTTGGACTCAATGGGCTTGCAGGCCCCTTCCAACCCTATGACTCTATGATCCTAGCCATCACTTATGTGGTTGCTAACCACACTGATACAGCAACACACATGGGTAGAAGTCTTTAGATATTCTGTTACTGATATTGGAGCAACCACAGAAGAAACAGCAAGCACACCGGTAACAGATCATCAAAAGGGTTTTCAATTTGGTGATGCATTGCGTGCAAATTTTTGCCACAGAAAACATCAGGTTATACACTGTACTGATGTTTAATGATCTAGCACAGCCTCCCCCAACATGGTGCCCTCCAGATGTTTCAGACTTCAACTCCTATTGGCCCCAATCACCATGGCCAATGGTCAGGAATGCTGGAAGTTGTAGCCCAAAACATCTGGGGGCCTCCAGGCTGGGGAAGGCTGGTCAAGCATTTTTTTTAGCATTACCCCTACCTTTAGTTCTCACCTTGACTGCATCATCTATTTTTCAAGTGTACTTCAACTGGTGTGTGTATGCGTGCACAACATGTTTCCCTAAGAATGCAGTCTCTCAGTTACCAAGGAAGATTTTGTTTTCATAAGCTTAAGAATACAATCCTTTTTCATTAACTCTCATTTAGTGAGAACAACAGCTAGGCAAAGTGACACCATCAAAGCTTCTCATTGGCCCTAAAGCTGCAGCATAACACAATGAAGCATATTCAGCCACTGAATATTGATGATGAGAAGGAGAAAAGAAAAGATGTGCAACAGAACCTGTTTCGGACCCAAGACTTTCTGCTGCCTGATGCAAAGCCCGAATTGCGCCTGTCTCCCAACACCCCAGGCCAACACTTGAAAAGGTCTTGTTCACCATTCAGACTGCTAATCCAATTCCTCCTTTCACCTATCCCTCCTGTCCTTTCTTTCTAAGGCTGCAATCCTGTGCATACTTACCTACAAGTAAGACTTACTGAACTTAGCAGAACTTACTTCTGAGCAGACCTAGACAGGATTGCTCTGCTCTCTCTCGTTCATACCGCATTATGCTTTCGAACTGTGGTGCTGGAGAAGACTCTTAAGAGTCCCCTGGACTGCAAGGAGGTTAAATCAGTCAATCCTAAAGGAAATCAACCCTGACTGCTCATTGGAAGGACAGACACTGAAGCTGAAGCTGAAATATTTTGGCCACCTAATGCGAAGAGAAAACTCCCTGGAAAAAACCCTGATGCTGGGAAAGACTGAAGGCAAAAGGAGAAGGGGACGGCAGAGGATGAGATGGCTAGATAGCATCACCGATGCAATGAATATGAACTTGAGCACGCTCCGGGAGAGAGCGCAGGATAGGAAGGCCTGGCGTGCTATGGTCCATGGGGTCACGAAGAGTCAGACATGACTGAACAACAAAAAACTTTGGGTGGGAGGGGAGAGAAATCCTAAGGAGAAAGATAACAACCGGAAGCAAGAAGAAGAGAAAAGGGGAAGAAGAAGAAAAGACAGGCGCAAGAAACAAGGGGAAAATAATGAAGTAAACAGGAGAAAGCAATGGCAAGGGAAAGAAATGAGGAAAGCTGATAAAGGAGGCAGAGCAAAAAATTGGAAGGTAGGTCACAAAAGACAAAAGCTTTCTACTGCACTGACCCACAGTGGATGTCACATCCAGAATCCCACTGCCAAAGGATCTTCTCAAGAAGCCTCAAGAAGAGGCTTTGCAGTATCTGTTGAGGATGCTATAGCTCCGGATTACCTGCGTCAAGCAGGACTTTGGACTATATGGCCTTCTCCATGATTCTATGTCTGCTACTATCTCCACCTGCCTCCTCCTGATGTCCATAGCAATTTGCACAGGGTACAGTAACAAACCGGACCCTTGACTTGGAGGGAATGGGGTAGGAGGGGAGGGAATGGGGTGGGAGGGCAAGGGTGAAGCTGCCACTCCCAAAATGTGTCACCTGCACAAACAGCCTCACTTTGCCTAATGGTAGGGCTAGCTTTGAAACTGCTTATTAGCAGGAGCCATCTCCATAGGGATAAATGGGAATTTTAGCAGCAGGACACTCAAAGGTCCACAACCGTTATTAGTTCGTTTGGCTTTGCCCTATATTTATTGTTCTTTCAGTGCTTTTGACAGTTTGGATATTTAATTACTCTCTCTCTCTCTCTCTCTCCCCCCCCCCCCATCCATCTCGCCCTTCTGGTGTTTATGCACCACACAGGGAAGCTGCCAACAAGTACAACCAATAATAAAAATACAATAAAACTTTAAGATTGTTTAATGTCTGTGCATCACTTTGAGTTGTTTAATAGACAATCTCAAAAGATTAAATAACGGTTGTGGGTACCAACTTGCTACAGGTAACAAGCCAAGGCTTACAGGTCAGTGCTCTTTTAGGGTAAATGTGAGGCAGTCAACTGATAAAAACATCCAGGTTCTTATGTATGAAGTTTTGCACTCATGGTGGGTGGGTGGATTCTTTTTCCCTTTGTAATCAGTAGTGGACCCATATTCAACCTTGAAACTGAAATATAATTCACAGTAATGTTTATGGTGCTGGAAGCCAATGAGATGGAGTTCTACTTTCCCCCAAAGCATTTTTGCTTCCATGTACTTTACCCTCATGGACCTTGAAAAATGCACTAGAAGCAAGGTTGCCTTTATTTCCTCCCTTTTTATTTAATTGACCCAAATCTGTGAAGAGATCAAGAATAATAATCTGAAATGCATCTTCAATTGATGTGCACAGAATTGTGTGTCCATACACAGTGTTACAGCAAGAGTGTAAGGACACATAAAAGGAAGTACTTCTTCACACAGCACATTGTTAAACTATGGATTTCACTACCACAAAATGTTATGATGGCCACCAACCTAGATGGCTTCTAAAGGGGAACGGACAAATTCTTGGAGGATAAGGCTATCAATGGCTATTAGCCATGGTGCCTATATGCTACCTCAGTGGTAGTGTGCCTCTGTATACCTGTTACTGGGGAACATGAGCAGGAGGGTGCTATTGCATTCATGTCCTGCTATGGACTTCCCGTTGGCCATTGTGTGAACAGAATGCTGGACTAGATAGGGCTTTGGTCTGACCTAGCATAGCTCTTCTTATGTTCTTACTGATTTATCTCTGGTGCCTCTTTTATATCCAGTTACTTTAAGAAAAATCAATTGCTGCCAAAATTATGTTCCCAGCACTGACATATTATACTGGCTAAATTTTGCCAGAGATCTGCCAGGACTTCACCCACTGACCTCACTGGAAAAAATTTCATTGACTTCACTGGTGGAAGACTTATGTGGAATGTATTTAGCAATCCCACCCTTGGCTTCTAGGTCAATAGTGAAAGGGATAAACAAGTTGGAGATCACAGGTAAAATTAATTACTAGGAGAAGAAATTGTTCTGCTTTATTCTGCACTAGTACTCACCTGAAGTACTGTATCCAGTTCCCAGAGCTGCACTTTAAGAAGAATGTATACAAACTGGAACACTTATAGAAAAAAGAGGTATGGGAAAAAGTCATATGAGGAAAGATTTAAGGAACTAAGTATACCTGAAGGGCTGTCACATACAAGTTCTCTTCTGTCCCAGAATTACAAAAATCAGTACCTTCAAGCTCATTGGTTCCATTTTTTAACCTTTAATTCCTTGCTGTAGAAGAATCACTCTTCAAGGCAAGATACAATGGGGCTTGTTCATTTGCTCAACCATCCTGACTTTAGATCACTTCAGCCACAGATTTATTTACACAATAAAGTGAACTAAAAGCAAAGAAAAGTGCACGTGCATGATCAGCATCTTTTCTGTTTAATTTTCATATTGGGGTAAATGTGGGGAGGCATTGCCCCTTGTGTATAAAAAGTTGCATGCAGATAGGGATGGCGGAGAATTCCGCCACGGATTTCAGTGAGGCCGAATGCACCGGCATTCAGCCCCCTGAAACCCGTGGTGGAACAGCCTCCCCCCCGTCCCCCCGTGGAATCCCCCCTGGGACGAAGCTTACCTGGGGCGGATGTTCCAGTGGTGGCGGCTCCAGCGGCAGCGGCAGCTGGTCTCTCGGCTGGCTGCTGCGGACTCAAATGGCGGCCACCACGCCATTTGCATAGCTGTCTTTGCCATGATAGGCTACGTAAATACTTACGTAGCCTATCACAGCAAGCCAACCCCCCCCCCCAAAAAAAAACAGCGTACGCAAATGGTGGCGGCTACGGCGGCTGCCATTTGCATTCCCTTTTTTTTCGCTGTTTTAGCCTACGTAAATATTTACGTAAGCTATTACGGCGAAAAAAAGGGGAATGCAAATAGCGTAGTGGGCGCCATTTGCGTTCCTTTTCCCCCCCGCCGTAATAGCTTACGTAAATATTTACGTAGGCTAAAACGGCGGGGGGGGGGGAAGGAACACAAATGGCACCCACTACGCTATTTGCGTTCTCCTTTTTTCGCCGTAATAGCTTACGTAAATATTTACATAGGCTAAAACAGCGAAAAAAAGGGAACGCAAATGGCGGCCGCCATAGCTGCCGCCATTTGCGTACGCAGTGGTTTTTTTTCCCGGAAGGCTGCCCAGAGGCCGGATGTCCAGCTGCGGGCGGCCCCGGCTGGCGGATCTGCGGAATCTCCGCAGAGCGGAGCCGGCCGGATTAGGATTTCGGGGGGAAGTGCGGAGTGCCTCCCCCCCACAGCAAATCACCCCGTTGAAAAGTCCAAGTACTGCAAAAACAAAAGCAAGCAAGTCCAAGTACAGTCCAAGTACTGCAAAAACAAAAGCAAGCCTGGTCTCATCACCATCACAAACTAATTATTTAATAAAATTAATGAACATCTGGAATAACTGATACGAGTTCATTTTATCAACATTTGGAGTTTGTTCTTCTTGTACAAACGCTACATGCACAGAACTTTTAATGACAGGTTTAAGGCTTATATTGAAATAGGCAGACTTCCTTTCAGGGTTGTTCTTTTTTAAAGTAAGTCTGATTGTCATGGTCAAAAATTTATTGAATTATAACATTGTGAGAGCTATTGTACATAATCATATTTCTTAAGTCTTAAAGGAAAGTCTTATCTTTGTCTCCAACTGCACCTGGACCCCTGAAATGGTTCCCATCAGAGATTTCTCAGTCTAGCTTAACATAATAGGCTGATGCTGCCAGAGCAGGCTATGAGTCCATATGGAAATAGGTTATATTTACACATTCAATTCCTTGTTCTAATAGTGCAAGTCTCACCAATTTATTTTCGGCTGTCAGTGCCTTCCCAGTGGTACCTTTAAAATTATTCATTATGACCAAGTTAAATATGACAGGAAGAGCCTCTCTGCAGCTTGGTAAGGACAGCAAATTTTTGTCTATAAACAGCCAACTACCATTCCTATAACTGTAGGGTTTAAACTCTCCCTCAGTATTTAACATTTGAACTATGTCCCCATATTAAAAGAAAGTTCTGAATCCCGTGGTCTCCTTCCATGACAATTTATTTACTTATTTATTTTTATCCCACTTTTCAGACAAAATCATTTCTCAAAGTAGCCCTTGAGGGGAAAAAAAATAGACAAGATGCCCTGTCCTCAGGCTTATCTCCAAAATATTATTCATTTATTTTAGGATGCAATTCTATGCATGTTTAGACAGAAAAAAGTCCTACAACTCCCAGCATCCCGCAGCCAGCATAGATTTGCGCCCTTAACCTATTTCTATATCACCTGTTATGTAGAACTTATCTAGGCAGTACAATAATGAAACTACAATATAAATTGTAAATAGTTTTAAAACCAATTATTATTGGAAGTGCTGTGGCCACTATAACCAAGGCTCTTGCCTTGGTTAATTTGCTGTTGTCATTGTCTTGTTTGGCAACCAATCACAATCAGCCCACATTCAAAGTAGTTGATCCGATGATCCTAAAAGTACTGGATTTTGCAATGTGACATTGAACAGATATATAGTGGCAGCACATGGTAACAAATTCTAGGCAAATGTTAATATACACTCATGCATACACCAGTGCATATCAGTGTAAATGGCTGCAGAGCTCTAACCAGAAGTTCTGGAAATCAGGCATTGATTTGCTATTCCTTGCATCAGTGAGGCCACTAGTTGGTGGAGGGGACTTCATATAGTTCAAGCTTAGATACCAACACCACAGAACAGCATTCTTCTAGTCCTGGGAATTAGGTGATCCCAGAGAACCCAATCACATACTACTCCCTGCTATAAAGCTCAAAGATCTGCTGTACTGCCTTCAGTCTGGCAACTTGCCACTGAGGAGTAGGCTCTCCTTCAATGATTTAAAGAATGCTTGCTAGCCTACCGTGTACCACTTACATCTTCTGTTTCAGGTACTTGTTGCCTCCCAAGATGTAGGAGGCTTGACATTACAAGCATTTCAACCTGTGCAGCTGAACATAAGCCCTTGGAAGCTAACCATTTTGTAGCTCTATGAGAGGCCTGAACACTTGTTGGTAACACAGACAATAAGTATGTGAAGTGTGCGGAATTGTTTGGTGTGACACCCTTCATAGTCCTGTCCATGACAGACTGTGCTATCAGTGCATTATCTATAGGGGTAAAATCCAGACTTAGGCATGTGCAACTGGACTGGCCAAAGCATATTTACCTGTTCCCTCCTATCCATGGCACCCCTCATGTGCCTTGAAAATGCTACAGAGGGTTGAGGAAGCCTGCTGAATGGGGTAGGCTGTGACGTGGAGAAAAGTGGGGGGGATCTCTGCAATTGGGCAGAGGCATGTTCTGTGAGCAGAACTTCACTTGTGGAAGATGCCTCTGCCCTATTTTCAGAGATTCACCCCCTTTCCCCACACCACAGCCTAAGCCACTCAGATGGGTACCCCAGCCCCCTGTGTAGCATTTTAGGGGTCTTGAAAACTATTCTGGGGAGAAAGTAACAGGGCAGTCTGTTTCTGTCATCCCAGTTTCACACTCCTAAATCTTGGTACAACCCACAGTGTCTAAGATTTGAAGAAAGTTGCAACCAAAGTACCAACTGGCTTACACAGCTCACCATCTTTTCTCTAACTCTCTGATCAACTGATCTTCAGTCAACTTGCCTGGAAGTGTAAATAATTCTCTGATATCTTCCTGTACTACTTACACTTTGCCAGGAGGAGACATTAAAAGAAGAACCATGTCGTTAAATGTAGGACTTGGACAGATAAACTGATGTTTTGGTCCAAAGAGGAGACAAGATGTTATATCAGTACAAATGGCTTTGGAATTGTCCCTTTGGCAAGTTATTTACTAAGACATCTCTCTTTTCAAGGTATTGCTACATTCTACTTGTAATTACCCACCCCACCCAAAATACCACAGTCTCAGTGTTAAGCAATGCCAACTCAGAAGGATCTTAAAACTGTACAGTTGCAGAGAAGTTTATTTTTATGCCTGTCTCTCACACTTAAATAATTTAATGGTAAAACACAAAAATGGGATTGAATCCACCCGTATAATCCCATGCACATGCTTACAACTAAAGATTCTATTTCCAACAAAAAATAGTATCGGCGGGACACAATGGAACATTTGAACCATCTGCCAATTCATTGCACACACTCAAAACTACAATTTTTAAGGAAGCAAATGGCATGAAATGAATCTTCTTTGTAATTTGTGAGCCTCTCTCTTAGCAAAGGTTTACAGTGCCTTCACCTCGAGGGGGGAAAAAAAGACAAGCATTCAAACTTAATGGCCATGAAAATGATGAGGCTAGAAACAGAGCTGCCAAGAACTTGCAATTAGATTTACCTTAGCACCTCCAGGTTCTCAAGACAGACAAGTAGCTCTGACAAGCATAGCTGGTTTTATTGCATTTATTCCCTTGGCGTTCTTTTTTATTATGATTATTACTATAATAAACTTATTGAATGAGTTAATTCTTCCAAATCTCAACAAACAAGATAACTGACTCTGCAACCTCTTCATACTTAATCTGGGTCATTCCCCCCTCCCCCGCCCCCATCAAAATCAAAGTTCCTGCAACTCTACCATAGATATTCCTGAAATTTCTGTCATGTCTTCATTCCATTTCTTTGTTGCTGTCAGGGAAAGATAGGTTTTCAAGTCACAAATCACATATGTAGCCATGTAAATTTAAAAGTGGTGTTTGATTTTTCTTCCCCAAGAGTCCACTTCTGAATTTTTAATTTCCAGCTCCATTTTGTTATCTTTATTTCAGAACAGGTGCAGCTGAAGCCTGCTACTAAAGTTAGTTATACTCAAAACAAGAAGAAGACAACCACACCTAATTGGAAGTTTTAAGTACAACATCAAATCTGACCCCGGAAATGTATTATGAATCATTCATTCATTCTAAAATATTTATTAGCCATTCTTCAGCCATAACTACAAGAGTGGCTTACAAGGTAAAGACAATAAAACACAATAAAATATGACAAAAACAAATTTGGCAAGTAATTAAACATCCGACATAAAATGAACACTCACTAAAAAGCCTGGGCAAACAAAACACGCTGTCACTTGGTACCGGAAAGAGAATAAAGATGGCGCCTCTTGTGAATTCCACAAACAAGGTGCTACAACTGTAAAGTGAAAGTCCTTGTCTATGGTCACCACCCACCTTATTTCAGAGGGACATGGAGGTAGAAGGACATGGTTCTTAATGGCCATGCAGATTCATGCAGGAGAAGACAGTCCTTCAAGCACCCTAGTCCTTTAGGGCTTCATAGGTTAGAAACAAGCTGGCAGCCAGTACAACTGTTTCAAACCTGGTGTTCTATCCTTCCTACATACACTTTAAGACACATACACCCATGAACCAAAATTTTGGGGCTTGTGTCAGTCACCTCCCTGATCTGACCAATTACTTCCTGGCCAAATGTCTGGAACTTGTACTAAGACTATACCATTTTATCCTCACATCAATTATGACTACAACTCTTTAGCTCTACCAACTTCTGCCACTTGCTGTGCTCTCCACATAGTGGAGAAACATTTCCATAAACTAAAATCATTCATTTAAAAAGTAAATACAGTATGATCACCAAGCTTCTCTGATCAGTTTATAGTAAAAATGAAGTTTTAGGGTTTGGTGTTTGTTTGTTTTTTACAAAATAGATGATATCTTCAAGAGACCATTTTAAAATCTCTGGTCTACACAGCTGCTTCGTCTTTCTATCACACTAGGTGGCTGAACCTTCTGTATGTGTGATGATGAAACAGCATTGGGCTAGTATTATTATCGCCATGTGCAAACAACAGAAGGGGGCCCAGCATGCCAGCAACTTCAGAATTTCATAGTGAAAAGCCTTTAACTGAAGCCAAAGGAGGCTTGGAACTTCAGGCGGGTGCTGATTTCATTTTTAATAAGTGTATCATGATTTGGACATTCATAGCAATACTATAAAGGCTGAGACTCTTCTCTTTGACACTTATAAGTGAGCATCTTATAAAGGCTCTTCTCTTTGACACAACTATCATGTTTGCTGCAGATACACTGATGATTCCAGTATGAAAACATGTAAGGTTGAAAGTGCAGAGACAGGTCCAGAAATCACCTCTGTACACATGTCTGGGAGCAGGGCAGCTTTGAGGTTTTGGGGACCCCTTGGACAAGATGCTTTCAGCAGCCCCACTCCCTGAGTGCACCCATCTCTTCCTTCTCTTCTATACTGGCCACTATTGCCAGTAACTACTCCCATGTCTCTCCATTTGGGCCAATCCACAGCATTTCCCAAAGAGAATAAGGAATACTCCTCCTTCTCCCCATGCTGTTCATTGTTTGTTTGCTTGGAGAAGTCAGGTGAACAGGCAGCAACACAAAGGAAAAGGAGCACAAGGCCAGGAGGCTCCATGGATTGGCAGTAGGACACACACACACACACACACACACACACGGACACACACACACCATTGGGCATGGGCCTTGACAGGTGCCCGATTATGCTGGTCCTTGGCACCAATCCTACCTGGGTGTTTAAGGGCACACACCTACTGTTTACACTTTATATATTTGCTGCAGAACAGCATACTCATGGCAAAAAGTATAAAATATGGATGTTTTCAAATGATTTGGCATGCACAGACACTGGCAAGTTAGTTATTTGACCTTGATTATTGATGCATGTATACCACTATATTTGGAGTTTCTAATGCTACAGAAGATTTCAATAGCTGACACCTATTATGTTCTGGGGTAGAGAGTTTATATTAATGTGTCTAGCTTTCTGAAACACTCCTGCTACATGCCACCGATGATTTTTTTTTTTCTATCTGAAGTAACCCAAATACTATTACAGTACATCACCTCAGCCTTTTCCATTCTGAAAATTGAGGAATAAGGCTGAGCGGGAAAGTAGATCAAAGAACAGTCATTCTAAGTCAGCCCCTGCCCCTTGTTATGAAAGCACCCGTGGGAATCGTCACATCAAAGTGTTCCCATATGAAGGGTTTTTGTCACAATGGGGATATCTGGTTTGGGCCGTAGTGCAATCAGACATTTTTAAAACTTCAGGAAATTCAACAACAGGCAGCTATTTAATAAGGGGAAATCATGCAGCTACTAAGGGAATAGGTCAGCAGGTAATTCAGTGGGAATGAGTGACTTTTAAATATTTTATAGGAAAGGAACCCCAATGAGACAATGGCATTCTCATTTTCCAACATGTCCTTCAAGATGATATAACCAATAGCGATTTTTTTAAAGTGAAAACGGGAACTTCATTAATACAAATCCCTAACGGAGTATAATAATGTGATATTGGAACCTAGAGAGTATGTGTAAGAGTGTCCACAAAGGTGTCTGGATCTTAATATTCCTTTAAAAACATTTTAAATTATTTGAGTTAGATGCTAAATGAAGTCAGGAGCCGACGAAGGTCCATCTAATCAAAGCTATGGTTTTCCCAGTAGTAACATATGGCTGTGAGAGCTGGACTATAAGGAAGGCTGAGTGCTGAAGAATTGATGCTTTCGAACTGTGGTGCTGGAGAAGACTCTTACGAGTCCCTTGGACTGCAAGGAGGTCAAATCAGTCCATCCTAAAGGAAATCAACCCTGACTGCTCTTTGGAATGACAGATACTGAAGCTGAAGCTCAAATATTTTGGCCACCTAATGCGAAGAGAAAACTCTCTGGAAAAGACCCTGATGCTGGGAAAGATTGAAGGCAAAAGGAGAAGGGGACGGCAGAGGATGAGATGGCTAGATAGCATCACTGATGCAATGAATATGGACTTGAGCACGCTCCGGGAGAGAGGGCAGGACAGGAAGGCCTGGCATGCTATGGTCCATGGGGTCACGAAGAGTCGGACATGACTGAATGACTGAACAACAAAATCCATATTAACATATTAATCACCAAACTGTAACCTATATGTTGAAATGCTCTCTCTCTGTGTGTATGCATGTGTGCTTAATTTTTATGTCAAGGTATTGGTATTTTAACTATTTGAGAAAGATCCCTACAATTTGCAGCAGGAATATTAAAGATAAGTTATATGCAAGGCCCAGATCCTGGTTTGGGCATTAATGACCACTGAATAGTAGGTTATAGAAGTGATCACATGTGCATGCTCTGTAGGGGACATCTGCATTGTTCCAAAGTAGGTCTGTTGCTAATTAAAGAAAACCTAGCTAAATAATCATATGACAATCAATCAAATCTGCATAAATTTGCATGTGAGAAAAATATATCATTCTAAAAGAAGCATACTTGAATTCTTTTTAAATGATGCATGCATATGCTGAATGCTTCTTCTTAAATGATGCTTGCCACCTACAATTTAGTAAGTCCATGCTCCATTCCTATTAATAACTAAGTTCAGGGGAGAGTATCAATTGTAATGAAGTGAAAACAACGACACCCAAGAAGATGAGGGAAGTATAAGCAAATACTTGGGGAACCCTGACGTTTGCAGAAATACAATAAACATGGGGGTGGGAAATATTATGGGGTTATGTTCAGAGAGTGAATATAGAAATGCGGGGCAGCTGAGCCAAGTAGCCTGCTCAGCACATGAGCTAGATTCAAACTGTAGAGGGGGAAAGATTGTACAGGCTTACGAAAGTGACAGAAGTAATAGGTGGTGGTGCAGGGACAGACAAATGGGCAAGGGGGAAGATGAGTGAGGACAGAGAACATGGAGAAAGTGTGTGGGATGCAGAGCATTTTTAAAACTCCTAAGGGGCAGAAGAAACTGAAAACTGGGGTGGGGAGCAGTGACTGGAATGGAGAATCCTGGAAAAGTGTACAGCTGAGTGGTTGGAGTCCTGAACAGGAGCACTCCACATGGCAACATTTTGTTGCAGGTCCCATCTGTTAAAAATACTGTTAAAAGAGTAATTAATGTTAATTAATGTTAAAACCTTTGAAATCTGCTGCCTGATTTATTGGTAAAATTCATCAACTGAATCAAACAGCACCACAATCTCACGTAGTGCAAAGGATAGACAGTCAGCATCCAAAAGAATGCACTGAATGACAAGGCATGAAGCTTGGGTTTCTTGAACAGCACACCCACCTCAATGCAGCATGACTAACAGCATTTGGAATTAGGAGGTGCTTCAAAAGCAATTTGTGATGGACCATGAAGGTCAACTGCTCAAAAGCAAAAGCAAAAAAAGAAAAAAAAAGTTGGAAAAAGTCTACCTATCATCCAAAATATCTTGGAATCACCTGACGGACCTATTTATGTGAATGCAGCAGCATGCAAACAAGAAGTCATTGTACTACAGAACCAAAGAGCAGTATGATAAAAGGTCTCTTCTGTAAAGTTTGACTTTGAATATTCATCAGTTATTCTCTGAATATTCAAAATATTCACTAGATATTTGATCAGGATTTGGCAAATGTTATTTAAATATTTGATTTTTATATTTGACAGTATTTTATAGCTTACATGCAATTAAATCTACTATTTTATACTTGACAGCTTACAATATTTCAAATTTGACAAATGCCAAAATCAAAACAACCAACAGATGCCACCAAATCTAAAGCAACTGAATGTAGAGATAAAATGTCATTCAAACTTTAAATTTCAAATTTTGCACTCATAAACTGACTGGAAAGCTTGGAAACATAGGTGAATGTTTATTTTATACTAGATTGCAAACTATGAACAGAAGACTTGTAATCTTGGCCCTAAAATAAAAGTAATTAGGCAATTATTAAGCTATACTGCTGACAATTCCAAGCTACATTTTCTCCCAGTTTCAGCCAGCCAAAGCTCCTTCTATGATTCATGAGAACTAAATGGAACCTCCATATTCAGAGACAGTACACTTCTAAATATGAGATATTGGGGACAAACGAAGAGGGAAAATGGTTGTCTTCATGCCTGGCTTGTAAGCTTCCAGGAAACAGTTGAGTGGCCTCTGTTGGAAACAGTACTACACGAGATCAAGAAAAGCGACTTGCCTAAGTCAACAGAGTACAACACAGAGATCAAATCTGGACTCCAAGTAAACCACCACCACACAATTTTCTTTTCCAAAAATTACCAGCTATTTGAACCAGCATTGCTAGAATATGTCATGCTCTAAACTGTGAATTCCTGCTCTGCCCCACCCTGTGTGCCCACCCTTCCCAGATTTACAGAGATAAACCAGGGGGCAGGGGGAGCAGCTTCCTAAAGGGAATTCACTGCTACGGGGTGTAGTGAGTGTTCCTATCTTAGTCAGCTTTTCAAAAGGATTGGGCAAATTCATAGCAATTAGCTATCAATCAATTGCAATTACCTATGAAAGCTAAGTTAAACCTACATATTCTGAAGCAGTATACTGCTGAATGGCAGATGTTATGACCAGGGTCGGCATCAAGGTTGGCATGGGTAGGCACCTGCCGAGGGCCCACAACCCAGCAGAGGCCCACTGACAAGACCCCTTTGGAGTTTCTCCTTCTCTTCACTATTGCAACCTACTTGTTTACCTGCCTTTTGCTCTGGCCCAAAGGTGCAAGTGAGAAGGAGGAGCAGTAGATGCCCCTGCATACTAGAACAATGCCTGCTGTTGTTGCTGCTGCTGGTTTTATTGTTGACTTTTATTGTTGTTTTTACTGCTATTTTATTGTGTTTTTATTGCTTTTAATATTTTAACTGTTTTTATGTATTTTATTGCTGTGAGACACCTTGGGGGCCTTCCGCCCTGAAAGAATGTTTAAAAATAAAGTAAATAAACAATAGCAGCTGGTGACAATTGTGGTCAGAAGGTAGACATACTAGGGGGGGCCGGGGGGCGGACATTGAGGGTGATTCGCCTAAGTGTCCTCAAAAGCCTGGAACCAGCACTGGCTGGGGGGTAACCAGTAAATCCCTTCATGGCTTCCAGGGAAAACTGACCACAATTGGAAACAGAATGCTGGACTAGATGGAACGTTGTCTGAGCCAGCAGGGAGCTTTTTTTGAACAACCAAACCCGGTGGGCAGTATCCAACTGTGTACTTCCGCTAGTGCACATGACTTTCATGTTCCCTTGGCCCCCTCCTGCCTCATGCACACACAGAAGAAGAGAGGCTTCAGTCTCACGCCTTTAATTCACTATCAACAGGTTCATTACAGATGAAAATCCTCGAAGACTCTCAGGCTACAAAGGGATACAGCTGCTTCATACATTTATGAATGGCAAGACGGAATCCAAATGGGAACTACAACATTGCCAGCAGTTTGAAACAAGAACTTGCTGGCTATAATAACTTAGGGAGGGATGCCCCTCCCCTATGTCAACTCTCACACATAGCCAACCAGATCGAACGTCTGAGCTCCGCCTCTAACTTTTCCCTCTTTGCTCTGCGTTGCAGTCTAGCATCCCTCAGGTCACACCCTGGACTCTCCTCCTCCTCCTCGGTCCTCATGGAGGAGGGAAAAGGGGGGGGGGTTCAGGTCCAGCCATCTGTGTGTTAGCATCCTGAGAAGCACGCCTATCCATATCTGAATTCGCCCGGGAAGATGCCTCCCCCAGTTCTGGCTCTTCCCCCTTCTGAGTCTGAACTGCTAACTATCTCCATAGGCTCTGAGTCAATCCTGACATCGACACTGCGCTAGTGAAAACTAGATTTCAAACTATGCACAAGAGGAGAATCCAACTAAAGTTATGTTTGCACAAGTGCAGTTGCATAAGTACGGTTGCACAACTGTGATGTGCAGGTGCCTGCACTTGTGCAACACAAAGCTTCAGCGGACCGCCACTAGTGGTATTTCAGTGTGCAGAATGACATTGTTGGATACTGCCCAAAATTACCAATTCTGTGTGCCGCATTACTAAAAACATTTTCTCTCTTTGCAGATTCATTTCCCCACAAAGTTCCTCTCCCTCCCCTTTCCATCTTCCATATAAATCTTCTTTATTAGTCATGCCAGACTTCTTCCAGTCTTGGGGGCTTGTGTACAGGGCTGCAAATGTGCTTTCGGGGGCAGGACGGGGAATAGATGTCAATGGGGAAAGATCACTTCTCTGCTGAAGCTAACCTACCTCCGTAAATGAGGCAGGACTCAGACAAAGCAAGGTGCGTAGTTTAAGAGATGTTAATAGGCAGCTGTCATCCAATCAGCAGCCACCCATATTTATAAGCCACCCTGCCTCGGTGCCTATTTCTCATCCACACATACACAAAGCCACAGGGACTTGTGTGTGGCATCCCAACCTTGTCTGATCAGTAAACTAATCCTGCAAACACGATCTGTACACCTGACTTGGTGCACTGGCAACAGCCAGAGCCTTAAGACTCCCTTTCTTAGGTCTCAGCCACTATCTTAAGAACAAAAGACCTCCAGAGTAAAACCAATGTGCATTTGACACACTGTGCATTCTGAATAAAGAGTCACCACCAGAACCATGCACAGCTGCTTTTGGACTCGCTGCCTCCTCCCAAGTAAGCAAAGGGGGGGAAATTGTGCACAACTGCTGCTGCCTCCTCCAAAGTAAGGCAACCACCCCATGGCAGCTCGAATAACAAGCTGCAGCAGTAGCAGCTTGATTGGCCAGGCACTCCACTTGCTCCCCACCCAATAAATAAATAAATATACACAGGATGAAATCCCAAGAAAATGCCCCTCACTTACCATTTCCTCCCTACTTTTCCTTGAATCAGCAGCCATGCAGCTCAACCAGCACTCACTTCTGGGCCCCAGGAAATATTCCCTTCTTTTCTCTTCAGCATACTGACTGGGATCTCTTTCTGCCCATCTGCCAGCCAGTCAACAAGTACCCAGAATGTGAATTGCTTTAGCAATTCACACAGAGTTGCACGGTGCTCCTGCTTGTGTACCGATGGCGTGCTCATGCAGGAGTTACTGGAGAATGCCAACCAATCAGGGGAGAGAAGTGGGTGGGAGGGAGGTGTAAGGAGATGATCGGCAGTGGAGCAGCAACTATACGATGTACGATCCTTGCACTTGACTGTGAGAGGCCCTGTGATCTACTGGTAGATCATGATCAACGCTCTGCCTACCCAGCCGGAGTTTGTGAATCCTTCCTTAGAATTCACTCCTGCTGTGTCCCAGACATTATTTAAAAAGCACTGGAAACATAGGTAAGGTGTGTGAACAGCATGTGTACCATGACCTACCATGAGATGTGCTGATGGCCACCAACTTGGATGGCTTTAAAAGGGGGTTAGACAAATTGATGGAGGATAAAGCTATTAATGGCTACTAGTCATGTTGTCTATATATTACAGGGGCCTATGCACATCAGTTGCTGGGGAACATGGCCAAGAGAGTGATATTGCATTTATGTCCTACTTGAGGGTTTCCCACAGGCAGCTGGTTGGTCGCAGTGTGAACAAAATGCTGGGCTAGATAAACATTTTGGGCAGTTTCCAACTGGGGCTTTGTACATGTAGCCAGCCCTGATAGTTATAGTCTACGCATGGCCCCTAACACTCGCGACCATGACATAGCACTTCTGAGGGCAAGCCCAGAAACAAGCAGAAACACTCATTCCTGGAAGGGGAAGGTCGTGCCTTCCAGAAACACGTGTTTCCATTTGTTTGGAGGCTTGCCCCCAGAAGTGCTACATCGTGGCCGCGAGAGGTAGGGGCTGCGCGCGCACCGTGACTGGCAGGGCTGGCCATGTGCACAAGGCCCCAGTTGCATACATCCCAGGGTCTGATCCAGCATACATCCCAGGGTCTGATCCCAGGGTCTGATCTCCTCTTACGTTCTTCTATTCTGATAGCGCATCACTTCTGGCCCTGGCTTACTTCTGGCCATGCCAAACACTATGCATCTTAGCCAGCCACTTGGGTGACCAAGGGGATCTCACAGATATGAGAAGAAACCACCATCGACATTAGATTGTAGACAATAACCACTGTTATTTGAAAAAGCAATTTTCATGGTCTGTAAATGTAGCTCTCTAGTAGGATTATTAGGAAAGAATTTACAGTAACTCAGATTTTGTCTCTTTCCCCTTTCATTGCACTCCATAGTAACATTTCCATTAAATCAATAGAGAAGCCCAGTTCAGAGAACCATTGGGGGCGGGGGGGGGGGGAGAACATGCTAGTCTGTTAGTCTTACTTGGCACCCTGGCTCTGTCAGCATTTCTATTTTATTTTTAATTGGAGCCTTTGACATGTACTCATATCAGTTTTGCTGGCACAGAGGAGTGGCAAAGCTAATGGAGTGTGGAAGATGTGGGATATGAAATCTATTCCTCCTCCCTTGACTCACCCAAACACTGAAATAGCAAGCTGAATGTGATGAGCCATAATTTTAAAAGAATCTGCAGCTGATTAGTTAGAAAAAGGCTAGCAAATGCACCTTCCCTGCCCCAAATACTAAAGCAGTGAAATGTGTCAAAGTAGCGAGCACAAAAAATCCATCATTTAAAAAGAATCTGTATTTGATTATTTAGACGAAAGACCAACAGATAGTGCTGCACAGCACAAGAGAATAAGCAGAACAGAGATCCAGAAGTTATCACTGGAAAAACATGTTTGGAAGAAATATATGTAAACAGATATAAAGGTGTTGGGAAATGGAAAGGGTAAGCAGGCAGATGATTTTTTTGCCATCAATTATAGTTCCTGACCAAGACTTTCTTAAAAGGCTGGGATGCTTAGGTTTTGAAAACATCAAAGACACAGAACTAATACAACTGTAAAAACACAAGGAATTATTAGGGAGATAAAGGGGGGGGGGATTCTGATAGCATTCCAATCAAATAGCTACTACAAAGTCTAAAGATAAAATGGAATTGAAAGTTATTTGCCATGCCACAATAACTGAAGAACTTCAGAACAATTAGAATGGCGGCACTCAAGTTTCATGTTCAATTACACAGGGATGTTTCAATCAGGAACCCGCTTTGTGTAATTGGGTAACCGGATGACTCCGGGGCCTCAAGAGGTTTGTGAACTGCTTGCCTATGCACAGCTGTGGCTCAATGCTCTTATTGTAATTTCTCAGTAAACTCGATGACCTGCTTAGATATTGTTAGTATTACTATAGCATGACAACCAACAAAACCCTAATCCTATACAAAATATTAAAAACATTGCAGACACTGTCCACAGTCTTACAATCTAAAATCTATTCTATTGTCTGGTAGTGTTTCAGAGCTTTCCTTCCCCGAATAAATATACTGCTCTACTCTAATGAGTCTCATCATGTTAATAAAGTATGGGTATCCCTATCCCTTTTCTTCCTGTCCAAGTTATTTATATGCATCTCTATATCTTTATATACAGATATATCTACAGATACATCTATCAGATGGATAGATGGGTGAGTGGACGGACAGACGAACAGACAGACACGGCTATCGTTTGCAATGAATCTCTCCCTTCCTTCTGGGGCCCCATCTACATGGCACTGCTTTCAGTCCCCACCCTGTCGCAACTGCGCAGCAATGCGGCTTCAAACTAGCATCCCCTGCGATACACTCGAAATTTACTGCGGGCTTCCCTAACAGACTCGCAGTGCCCTTTTTTTGCCATTATACTTAAATGTGCAGCTGTGCAGTCCTGTGAGCATGGGGGCGCAACACGTCATTGGCTGTTTTGTACCTTAGGGGTTCTGTTGTGTCTTTCCCTCCTTCGTTAGTTAAAAATTGGTTGTTCTGTGCTCCTTCATTTCCACGCCATCTGTTCATCAGTTCCCCAGCCCAAGACTCTCACGATGGTCCGCGCTCACAAGCATGAGTGGTACGTGCCAACCCTTTGCTCCGAAATGGTGGCCGGAGTGAAGGTGGTCCTCCCCCAAGACCCCCGCCCTTGGCCTTGGGCACTGAGTCCAAAACCAACCGTTGCAAAGCTACGAAGCTGCAAAAATGTGCGAAAGTGTGATTAAATAACTGAAAACGCCTCTCTGTGCCTCTGTAACTATGCAGCTGTGAAATGATGAGGGGAGTAAAGGGGTGTCACAGAGCAACGCAAGCACTACGCACGCCTACAACACGCCCATCGCAAAATGCGAAGTCGATTCAGGGAAGGGACAGATGGCCCGCAGCTGCAGGGAAACCCGCAGCAAACCCAAAAAATCGCAGCAAAACGCCACCTCAGAAATCCAGTTTCCAGGAGAAAACCACAGATGGCTGCAAAGTGGCAACTGCATCATCTATCCCAAGGGACTTCAACTTGCAACCACCCCGGAGTAAAAGGCTCATGTAGATGGGGTCCAGGTTTTGCTTGTACCTCCCGCAAAGCCCAATGTGAGGGAGAGAACCCAAAAAGAGGTACTGGTGGTAACTTCAAGTATTAGCTGCCAAGGCAGAATTCCCAAACTGGCAAACTTTTCAGGAGCAAATTCCTTGGGTTTTCCTCCCTGACCCTTCAACCTCAGACTTATCCAATAGCTGTTTAAAAATGCAGTGTTGAAACAAGATAACTGGTTTCTACCTTGGAAGGAGTCAGCATTTGTAGAAAGTGCTCAGTCAAGGGCCAGTTTACGCTTAATGATAAACCAAGATCCTTTTGAGTTCTTGGCTCTGTATTCTTGGCTTCAGATTCTAACTTGTTAGGAGAGCAACATTCGGGTGCAACATTAACAAATGATGGATGGGTGGTTTCTTGGTTTGTTTAGTCACTTCCACTTGCAGGGGGAGCCAAGTGGGAGCAATCAGGCAGCATGCACCAGCACCTCGCTCGTTCCTGAACCAGGAATGAGCAATGTGAAGGAGGTGGGGCCAGCAGGGGACATGGCACAATCTGGCTAAGTGACCTGCAAACCCTCCCATCTGGAGCCAACACAAATCAATTCCTAAAAGGTTTCCAGGAAGCATGTCTGAATGACACACTCAAACCTACAGATATCAGAAGTCAAAACACAGGAGACATGGTACAAGAGTGGACAATCATTTACCTGCTCTGTGATTCATTTTCAACACTTTCTAAAGCGTTATATGCTCACAAACAAGTCTATAAGGGCATGGGGGTGGAGAGAAAACTGCATCCATTGTTGCTTATGCTAATGCTCAAACTATTCTTCTTTTTATAGAAATCTGTGGAGGAAACTAATTTGAATATGTAAGCACTGAAAAATGCCTGTTTCAGCATTTAAACAGGGCAGGGCAGGGCACAGTGAGGAAAGAGCTGAAGCCAACTATGACACAACTCAAATGAGTTGCCTCTATGGGTTTTCACAAAAAGGAGATGGCCTCTGTCTATTATGAGATCCCATTTCTTGTGGGCTTTGGAGAATAAATTTTGGTCAGGGCTGTGTTGCCTTGTTGTTTAATAACTGCAGAAACACATTCCATTAGGAAGTCCATCTACAAGTATTCCAATGAAATGGCATCACGTAACATTTTGGTTAACTGAGTTCTACCACCCCACTGCCATATAAATTATATGGTCTATCAGTACCATACTTCTACACAGCCTAATATCCATTTGCAATCATAAGCGTAGCAGATCTGTACATAAGAGTAACTTAAAATCTCAGCAATCTACAGTAAGTCAGGAAACCCTGAAGACTTTGAACTGGCAAGAAATTGGGTTGGCATCAGTTTTTATAGCCTTGGAAATGTTCCTGAACACAATATTTTGGCCTAATATCAATTTATAACAAGGTTACATTTTAGAATAATTTATGTAAAAGGTTAAAAACTAATTAAACCGATACATACAGCATGGGAATAGCACATTAGACATTTAGTAATATATTACCCTCTTCGGATGTTAGACAAATAGAAAAATAATTGTTATAATGCGATAGCCAGTAGAGATGTTAAGCCACAGAGGGAAAAGTGACTGTTTTCATAGGATACACAGAACCATTTTGGACAATGGAAAATCCACATTTAATGCTTCATGTTAAGGCATTCATAATGGATTTACGAAGCTTTAATAAGATGGTCAATTAATTCTGCACTGAAGGAGACCATCTTGCCAAAAGGTTCCCACTGCTGTAAACAGTGTAAAAGATGAGGGACAATTGGCTAAGCAACAGCATTACTAAGACAGATAAAGAGAAAATCATAGATGAATAGGAATAAATAACGAGGACAAGTTGTGAACCTGGAAGTCCTGGATTCAAATCTTACCTTAGCAACAAATTCACTAGATTGCCTTTGGCAAACAGCTATTCTCTCAGTCTCAGCTCCTTATCTGCAACATGGTGCTGACAATACTGGCCTGCCTTTCAGGGCAGGTATTAAGGATTACTAAATCACCACTGTCATTGCTGTGGCTCAGAAAGTTAATATGATTTTAGAACTGGAGAGCTAAAAGGGATCCAGCGGACAATCTGGTACAACCAACTGCCTTAAACAGAATTCAGACCAAGACTCTGTTTAATCTTGGGAGGGTAAAGAAAAGAATATATAGCTGGGGGTGCAGGGGAGGATGTTGACAGTTTTGAAATATTTAAAATATGTTAGAAAGGAGGAGAAAAGTAATTGTTTTCACTACAGATCAGATAAAAAAATCACTTTAGAGTAAAAAACAGGTAAAACTTTCCATTGCTGAACAATCTTTTACTTAGGAATACGCTCTCTGGGAGGTTGTGCAATCTCCTGTCAGGCAAGAGATCAAGAATAGGCAGGGAGGGGCTGGTTTGCTTTCTTGGAGAATTATTGAAAGACTTGGAAAGACCCAGCCCATTCTGAATCAAGAATGGGCATGTTTTGCCCTTGTGCCTGAGGTATTTAGGGCACAATCCAATGCATGTTTCAACAGAAAAAAAAAAAAAAGTCCTACCACTCCCAGCATGGTGAGAGTTGTAGGGCTTTTTCTCTATCTAAAACTGCATAGGGTTGCATCGGTAGACGCTCAGATTGCATAGGTGAATGTGAAGCCCCTTTAAACTATCAATCAATCGGTAGGACCATATGCTAAGAGCACAAGTACAGCCTTCAATTCCGAAGTATAACATATTAAAAAAAAAAAACATTTCACATCAAGGGCCCCCGAACGTTTTGGGTCAATGGGCACATTTGAAATTTTGAGAGTGTTGTGGATCTTCTCATAGAATGGATGCCATGGGGAGGCGGGGAGGTTGTCTATGGTGGCCATGGCCGGTCACAAAAAACACATTTCCCAGAAGCCAAACTGGTGAGATTAAAAGAAAAGTAACTTGCCCAAGAACCTACATGCAGGCAAAGGTGTGATCTGAACTCTAAAAAAAACACCCCACTCTTTTGAATCCAAATAAGGATGGTGTTGCATGCTAGCCTCCCAGTTTTAAAAAATCTTAAGAAATAAAATAAAAGCCAGGAAGGGCAGGCAACCTGGCAGGCAACAAAAGAGGTGTTTGTGGGCACACTGGTGCCCATGGGCACCATGTGGAGACTCCTGTTCTACATACACCTTAGCACTGCCCATGGCAGATCATACCTTCAAAGTCGTATTTAACCATTTTGAGCCCCAGGATCCAAATCCCAAACCTCAACATGGGTTCCACATATTTTGTTTTAATTGTATGTCAATCTTTCTCACATATGCATAGATATGGGGGTTCTTTCTTTTTTTTGCCCTTCCTCGCCTCCCCCACCTTATCTCTTAAGCAAACACACACACAACACACACACGGGGGCGGGGAGAGATGGGGGAAGAGAGACAGACAGGGCAAAAAGTCATTGGCACATATCTTCTATAAGTCTCTTATTCTGACCCACTCTTGCCATGCAAGGCCCAGCTAAACATCAACTTTCCCAGGCAATCAGGGGTTAACCAACAGATGATAAACTCTTTTTGATGCCATCAAGCAACCACTGGTATAGCCAGAGCTCAAAGGGATGCACTTTTTGATTAACAGGGATGATGACATCATCTGGCAGCCCCCTTCAGAATTCCTTGTTCCCTCTGAGCTTAGCTGCAATCCTCACAGTAACTGAGGGGCAGTGATGAGGCATGGAGAATTTTTCAGTGCTTTATTTTTCCACAGGAAATTTTCCATTTCATAAGTTCATTAACACAAATGAATGTATGCCAATTGCCAACATTAGGCAACCTCAGCACTTACAAAGGTGTAATTAATGTTTTTCAGATTATTATCCTTAGCAAGTATGTGAGAGAAGTGCCCTACCCGCCGGAGTCCGGCTTGCCTGGCTGGAGGGGGGGGTGTCGTTGCAGCTGGGTGGGGTGAGAAGGCGTGTTTGGATGCCATTGGGCATTCTCGGTGGCACCACTCTTAAGGGGTGGGGCTGGCAAAGCCTCCTTAAGCTCCGCGCCCTTCCCAGAGCAAACTCTCGCTTGCACGGCGCCCTCCCTTAAGCAGTCTGGGTTTCAGCCGGTTGCCAGTTTGGGAGCCATGTAGGAATTTTTGGCTCACAGCTGGATTGGCTTTTACTGTGTCTTTTTGCCTACTTCACACTGTTAATGGGGTAGGGTGTGTCCGGTAGGTATAAGGTCTAATCTTCTCGATATAGGTCACATTTCAGTTGGTGGCTAGGACGGGCAAAGGAGAACAAGATTAGGGATGGTGTGCATGCAAAGGCACCTTATGGTGAAACGTGATGTCTGAGGCCTCCCGAAAAGGTTCTGTGGCTCTGTGGGGGATAAAGGTTGCCTGGGAGACCGACTCACCTCACCCAGGTGTTTGGCAGCACTGGGAGGGGGTGACAGGGGAAGGTCTACCTCCCCCATAAAGGGCAGTCCAGAGTAGGGGTGCACGAAAGGCACTTACCTGGTCTCGCAGCTTGCTTCGCGGTGGGGGGGAGGCGCTTCGCTGCTCCCCCCAAAGTTCAGGCCGGGGGGGGAGGCTTCCCGCCTCGCCCGGCCGAAATTCAGGCCAGGGAGGAGGCGTCTTGCCTCGCCCGGCCACGAAATAAAAAGTTAAAAAAAAAAAAACGCCCCCATGATAGGCTACGTGACGATTAACGTAGCCTATCACGGCTAGATTTGCAAAGTCAGCCGTGATAGGTACGTTAATCGTCACGTAGCCTATCACGGGTGACTTTAAAAAAAAAAAAAGCGCGTACGCAAATGGCGGCCCCCATAGGGAGCCGCCATTCGCGTTCCTTATTTGGTCGCTGTAGTCTACGTAAATCTTTACGTAGACTACAGTGACCAAATAAGGAACGCGAATGGCGGCTCCCTATGGGGGCCGCCATTAGCCGTACGAGCTCTTTTTTTTTTTTTTAAGTCACCCGTGATAGGCTACGTGACAATTTACGTAGCCTATTACAGCTGACTTTGCAAATCTAGCCATGATAGGCTACGTTAATCGTCGCGTAGCCTATCACGGGGGCGTTTTTTTTTTTTTTTACTTTTATTGGAATGGCGGCGGCGGCAGCCGGTCAAAAGACCGGCTGCCGCCTCTGCCCCTGTCGAAGACCTGACGAACCGCCACCGGGACCCACTGCCGGGAGGGACATTCGGGAAAGATAAGTCCCGTCCCGGGGGTGTGTGCGGGGGGCGGGGGGGTGCGGAGAATTTTTCCCCGAAACTACTTCGGGGGGCCGAACACACTGGCACTCGGCCCCCCGAAGTTTCGGGGAGAAATTCTCCCCCATCCCTAGTCCAGAGGGGCGGCGAGGCTGACATGCCACCCCACGGGCTGGGTGTGTTTTCATCCATAAAAGTGCCGCTGGTACAGTCAGGGGCCCGTCCTAGGTTCCCCCTTTGCAGATATTTTCAATGTGACCCAATTTTCAAACCAAGACTTGTTGTCTGTCTCTTCTTTACCCCGTCTCCACTCGCAATACATATATGTCACTGAAATACATATACGTTTCAGAGAGAAATGGAACTAATAGCGACAGTGAAACTGAAGGTGTGCTAAAACCTTGGTGAAAGAGAGTTGAACTCTGTTGAAATAGATGAGTGGTTGTCAGCATATCATGTACAGTTCTTTCAGTTGCTAAAATTAGTGTGCCAATAATTTTTAGTATCTTTGTTTTATTTCCCCCTCAAATTTAAACAGCGTAAAGGAAGTACATGTTACTGGTAAATTTTTACAAGTATTCCAGTAAAAAATTCTACATAAAATTTAAATTACGTTAAGGGAGCAATCCTATGGCCCCTAGACAGTATCTGAGGTGCCATTGGATATTTCAGATTCCCAGATCCAAGGTCAGATACAGTGCTCCGACCTCAGAGGGGTGGGTCTCCATTCTGACCCTCCCCCTTCCCTCATGGTTGTTTCCACAGCAGCCGCATCAGCTGCTCTCCGGGAACTCAACCCTGGATGACAAGGAAAATGGGCATTTCAATGGATGAGGCAGGGAAGGGAGGAGAATGGAGAGGCTAAGATACGAGCTATCCTGAGGGCTCTCCAGCCCCCTTCCCTCCCCCTCCTCTTCCTCTGAGATGCCCCCAACTAGAAAGGCAAAAAAAAGCCCGTATAGCAAAAATGCAGAGTGTCAGGGTGGACACTGAGCCCATAGAATCCCAGAGTAGTTCTGATTCGGAGGAAGAGCAGTCGCTCCTGGGAGAGGAGCGCGCTCCTCTTTCCCAGGGCCAACAGCTGACGGAGATTCCTCCGACCAGCATTCCTAGCTTAGATAGCAGTCCAGGGAGTGACAGAGCGTGGATAGCAGACTTGGTGGATGCGTGACGCCAACGCAGAGAGCGGCGCCAAATGGAGGGCGCAGAAAGGAGGCGTAGTGCCCGGTTGGCGTGCAAACAACGGCTGCGCCCAGAGGATCCAAGGGAAAAGGGGAGGGACTCTCCCTTAAGTTCAGGGGTCTGCCAGTAATTCCCTTTCAAACGGGGACCAACTGTTCCAACTTAGGGCATAGGTACTGTGCTGCTCAGATCTAGTTGCAAACGGTAGAGTTGTTAAGTTGTAAAAGAAGAATAAAGCTTTGAAAGGAATCCCTTTGTCTGTGTCTGGACTTGGCTACTGGATTAGACTGAGAGAGGCCTCCAAGGAGCCCTTGACACAGAGCGGGAGGACGGGAAGGCAAAGATCGCCTCTGCCGTCCATCCTACTCTGCGTTGGATGGTTGTAAGCCTCCAAATTCAGAGGCTTACGATCATCAAGGGCAGAAACAATACGACTGCACCCTAAGTGTGCTTTAGTTTTTCCCCCTCAAATACTTCAGGTCAAATACTTGTGGTGTATTGGGACAAAAAAATAATGTGGGGTTTGTTTGTTTAAGCTTTGTTGTTTACTAAATACAAGTAAAATAAACATGCTAAATTAGATCTTTCTCGAGGGCAGGGGTGGGCAACTTGTGGCCCTCCAGTTGTTTTGGCCTGCAACTCCCATCAGCTCTAGCCACCATAGCCAATGGTGAGGGATGATAGGAGCTGTAGGCCAAAACCTCGGGAAGGCCCTGCAAAGGGCATCAGAACATTTTCCAATTGCAACTGAAACTTTTCCTATGCAAAAGACCCTAGTTTGCACTGGATTTTTTTCCAGAAAATTTTCTAATTCAAAATTTTCTGGAAAACCCACATCACTGCTGGGGGTAGGGGGATTAATTTTTCCAGCAACATTGTTATTCCTTACATAAAGTATTTTGGTGTGGCTTGGTCTCAAATAGTCAATTAAGACCCTAAAGAAAGGACCTGGTCCTGGTGGAGATAAAACTGCTAGAACTACTTTGTTGATATGGCTCAACACAGAAGTCTGCAATTTTGGATTCGTCTTGGGGTTGTGGCTATCGGGACTGTCATGATGAGCGCCTGCACTACAAAATTTACCACTATACCACTGCAGACATCTACATGTATTGAGGTTCCCTTAAATATATTCAACTATGCACAGAAATATTTGAACAATAACAATAATAAAATAACAGATTTCCAAAATGAAAACTGCAATTAAGCTACAGATAGCAGCATCAGCAATTGTGCTCAGGATATCTCAGAAGAGTAGAGATTTGCATTCAAAAGGTCTGAATACCAGGATGCAATCCCTTGTAAATCTTAAAAGTCACTGCCAAAAATATCTATACAGCTTCATAAATTTATGCAACGTTACACGTAAAGCTCAGATTCATCACCATGGTAGAAGATAGATGGCAATGTCCATATGAGGCCACAAGGACCACAGCTTGGATGCTCCTGATGTATCTCTTGGGATTTATTCATTTTATTTGCACTTGCTCCAATACACACATGTTATTGCTTGGAATGGTCATAGAAAGCCAGCTGAGACACAGGACAATATAGTTCCAAAAGGGTTATAGCTCAGTGGTAGAGCACATTTTGTATGCTCAAAGTCTCAACTTCAGTGGAACAGCACATGTTTTGCATGTAGAAGGTCTCAGATTCAATCTTCAGCATCTCCACTTCAATACTAAAGTAAAAGGTGATGGCAAAGACCACTGTGGCCTGGAGAGCCACCGTCAGTCAGGGTAGACAATACTGGGCTAGATGGCTCGAATGCTATAAGGCAGGTTCACGTATCTATACAATCTCGCTGTAACCTCTTGGATTTCTGACCCACATTACGTTCATCTGACTTTTCAACCCAGCTCCACTTGCTGAATGCTGGCTGCCTACTGATTGCACCACTGACTAATTTTATTATTTGCCTATGAATTACACTTGCCGCTGGATGGACAGATGGACGGACTTCAGGGTGATTATTGCCATTTCACCACTCCAGAATCTGTTTAGATGTTGAGCAGTATATAAATAAATTAATGTAAATAAATTAATAAATACATAACATTTCTGTCCCTGTTGAATGCTGGTCTAAAATCCATCATGTTTTTTGACAGATCTGCCTATGAAAACCCTGAATTGAGTATTATGTATACTCAGGATATTACAAACATTTTCATCCAGCCATCTGTATTCTAGTGATAATTTTCACTCTTTCATGGCAGATAACTCCACTCCCACAATATGTTAACCCTTGAAGCAGAGTAACCATGAGTGAAATTAACATGTGTGACAACAACTAACTTTAAAGCCATGGGACAAACCCTGACTATCTATTTGCAGCAGTAGTTTTCAGGTAGTTCTGAGCTTAGTAAACCAATGCCTGACATTATTAGGTAACCAAACCCTCAACCTTAATGAACATCTGACCAATAAAATAAAATAAAGATCTAGGAGGTACTTTCTTCATCCATTTTCAGGTCAAAAAGATTTCATGGTGTTCTGGTTCCATGATGGAACCTGAAAGTATAAATTAAGGACACAAAAGAACATTATATATGTAAAAATGACAGCCTGCCAAAATTCTAATGGATATTAAAAATGGGAGGGGGGTTATGCAAACAACAGCAGCTCAGGATTAGCTACAGACAGCAGTCTATGTGGGATTAGCACGGTGAACCAGCCATCATGCCTACTAGAATATTCAAGAGCAGAATATATACAGAGGATTTTCAAGAGAAGATTTGAGTGACAAAGAAATGGAATCACATTTCTTGACGCAATCATATCCAACTGTCTTTGTCAATAGCACAGATTTTTATATATGTTATTTTTGCAAGCATTTATAGAATAAATTATTTTGCAGGCTCAATGAAAGGCTGTCAGGAGGTCATCAATGTAGGATCTTCAACGTGAAAGCATGAGTCTTACCTTTAGTACTCAGGTGTTTTTGTTTTTCAATGACTGAAATCCAACATAAGTGTTCTTACTGTCAAGCAAGGAATCAGAGCCCTGATCTACCTAATCAGCTTGCATGGCTGAATTAATACCTTGTGCTATTGCTTTTCTCCCTTTTTCAATGCACTCTGAATGCTATGACAGGCCTGTTTTTACCACAGCACCACATTTGTATCCAGAAGAGTATGTGCTAAGGTTGACTTTAGATGAAATCTGAACCTGGATATTCATTTAAGTAGCAGACACTTTTAAATCAATCAATGTGTTTGATTGCAGATTGCTGATCTGGCAGAACCTTGAGAGGCATAATGTTCAGAAGATTGGGGTAGAGGAAGAGCACCAGCTCTCAATGCAATGTATGTCCAGGATATAGTCCTTTCAATTTTGCTGTGAGCACTCCCAAAAATAGGTTTAAGAATTCTACAGTAGTGTTAGAACTTGCAAATTATATTGTCTCCTCAACATTGGCGAGTGGAAAACGCTTGAAGTTAAATAAAGCCATAAGACTCAAAAGGCTATTCAGCACATTGCTTTCAGGCAAGGTCGGGCTAAAATCATATCTAAACTTCCCCTAATATTTATTCATTAAAAGTATTAAAATAGATATTTATCCCAATCAGAAGCTATTCTATAAATACCGTGTGTGGATTAAGCGTCCATAACCATCCTTGATGATTTACTGTTCACAAATAGTACTAAATGGATAAATTCCATCCTTGAGCTCCATTAATAGATCCCGCACAATCTAGCCTCTCTTATAACATGAGTTAACATAGCTAGCCCCTTCCCCCTAAAATTAATACATTTTTCCACAAGATTAATTATGAGAAGCTCATTGGAAGTTATATCAAAATGGATTAAACTGAGTATCTACACCAAGCTGCAAAGAATCACCTGTATCAGGAACCTTCTGTTATTCCAGCTCCTCCTAAGAGAGACAAACACACACAATCTGGAGTCTATGGAAACCCCACACTTCAAAATTCTCTTATTTATACTTCATAGCTCCATAGTACACAATCCATGTCATTTATTTTCAAACACTACAGCCCCATGAGAGGATGCTACCTTTCTTTAAATATCATTATTCTGGTTCTACCACATCTCTCTCTGGGATTAACTGGTAGAACTCTTGTTAAGAAAGAGAAACCTTTTATTTTATTTAATCATTTATTTATGTCGTTTCTATACTGCCCAATAGCCAAAGCTCTCTGGGCTGTTCACAAAAAATAAAACCACAAAGTATAGCATAAAACAATATAAAATATGAAAACTTAAAACTACAATATAAAAGTACAACCAGAATAAAACCTAGCAGGAATGCAGAGCTTTAAGATACAGATGTAAAACAGCAGAGCTAAAAGACTAGAGTGCTAAAATGCTGGGAAAATAAAAAGGTCTTCACCTGGAGCTGAACGAAATGCAACGTAGGTGCCAGGTAAACCTCTCTAGGAAGCTCATTCCACAGCCGGGGTGCTACAGCAGAAAAGGCCCTCTTCCTGGTAGCCACCCAGCTCACTTCCTTTGGCAGGGGTTCATGGAGAAGGGTCACTGAAGAGGATCTTAGGGTCCAGGCAGGTACACAGGGGAGGAGGCGATTCTTTAGATAACCTGGCCCCAAGCTGTTCAGGGCTTTGAATGTTAATAGCTGCACTTTGAATCATGCCTGGAAAGGGACTGGCAGCCAGTGCAGCTGGAAAAGTACTGGTGTAATGTGATCTTGTTGGTCAGTCCCCGTTAACAGTCTCACTGCCCTGTTTTGGATCAGCTGAAGTTTCCAGACCTTTTTCAAAGGCTGCCCCATGTATAACGCATTGCAGTAATCCAGACAAGAGGATATCAGAACATGGACAACTGTACCTAGGCTATCTCTGTCTAGATAAGGGTGTGGTTGGTATATCAGCCTAAGCTGATAAAAGGTGCTCCATGCCACCGAGTCTACCTGTGCCTCAAGAGACAGTTCTGGGTTCAACAGCACTCCAAAACGGCAAACCTGATCCTTAAGGGGGAGCGTAACCCCCTCCAGATCAGGTTGAATATCACCTAGCCAGTCAGACAAACCACCCACTAACAGTACCTCCATCTTGTCTGGATAGAGTCCCAGTTTATTGGCCCTCATCCAGTCCATTACCGTGCCCAGGCACTGATCCAGAACAGCCAGTGCCTCACCTGGGTTTGATGAGAAAGAGAGGTAGAGCTGGGTGTCATCCACATATTGATGGCACCTCAGCCCCCACTTCCAGATAACCTCCCGCAGAGGTTTCATATAGATATTGAACAGCATGGGGGATAAAATGGAGCCCTGTGGAACCACATACCATAGTTGCCATGGCACAGAGCAATAATCCTCCAGCACCACCTTATGGAATCAGCCATCCAAGTAGGAGTGGCACCAGTGCAGTGCAGTGCAGTGCAGTGCTGTGCCTCCAACTCCCAACCCAAACAACCTATCCAGAATGATACCATGGGGAGAATCATCAGGGTCACTCCCCTCCCCCAACCTCTTTTGGCTAAGGTTATCCCACAGGGTGACCAAGGCCGTTTCCATTCCAAAACTAGGCCTGAAGCCTGATTGAAATGTATTGAAATGTATTGAAATGGATCTAGATAATCCGTTTCATTCAAGAGTGCCTTTTTAAAAGTCATTTACAGAAAGTTTAAGTGCAAATACAAGCAACCTCCTAATCTGTAACTCCTCTATTGAAAGGTTTGCAGAACCAAAGAATCTCCAGGAAAGAATGCAGGAGAGACATTTAGTGGCCAGATACAGGTATGGCGTTATCTGGATAAACTATTTTTTTCTTTCGGAAATACTTACACTGTTTGGTCAATCAAATTCATATTTTTGAGGTCATCCTGAATTCAGTGCTATACCTGGAGGTCTAAGTTATAGAATGGAGTAGGTGCATTCACCAAAACACTTGAATGTGTCAGTCAATAGGGATAGACTTCTGTAATATTCTTCCACTTGACTACTGTTCATCTCATGTGGAAAATCATGGCCCACCTCCTGATAGGTAAGTGTCACTTGGAGCTTGTTACACTAATACACCAGGTTAAAATCCTAACTTCAGGATTCTGTTCATGATTAAAGGTGCAAATTATAGCCTATCATTAAAGTTGGCCTTGGGCTTGCCATACCCAATAATTACCTCCCCTTTACTATTACCTTGTCATGAACTGTACGATTGACAAAGAATGCCCTCCTGAGTTAATCATCCATTTTTCCAACTTGAGATACGACCAGCAAGTAGAGACATCCACTACAGCTGATCTCATCAAAGATTACTTTTAAGGATCATTCAATGGAGTACACTTAATTTGGCTGGCTTTTGTCCACAGTTAAACCATAAAAGGGATCACAGGTCTTACCATTTGTTAAATGTGCCATCTATTTTAGCTTGCTTTTATGTAGCTATTTCCGCCTTGGGTTTCTTAAGGAGGGGAAAAGGTGGTATATAAATACAATCAATCAATCAATCAATCAAAGCTTCTTTTAGAGCACTATAATGCTCACTTCAGTCCACTCCATCACAAGGCTTTTTTTTAAAGAACTCAACAGTCCTGTTGTATCAGACCAAATGTCCAACTAGTCCAGCATCATCCAACAATGGTTAACAAAATATTTCTAAAAAGCTCACCACCACGGACTGAAGGCAATAGACCTCCCCAGCTGTTGCTTCATAGCATCTGATATTCAGTAACATGCTCCCTCTGAACACTGAGATTCCATCATGGCTACTAGCCACTGACAGAATGGCTATCCTCAACTAATTTGTCTAATGCCATTTTTGAAGCTGTATGATATAAGGGACACCATTTAAAATGATTAAGTGCCCAGACAATTGATACAGAAGGCTATACATTTAATTGAGTAATTAGGTAAATCAATGATGGATAAACAGATCCCTTCAATTTGTGCAAAAATTAGGGATGCTTGAGGAATTTGACCTTTGTAAATTCCAAAGCGAGCTGACCTGATCCATATCCCCCAGCATAAGATCAAAATGCATCTACCTCTCTGCTAGATTTTGCACTTCTCCAAATGTTGTAACACCGTTCTCAACTCAGATTTTAAAATATCAAAATGCATTTTTAAAAAATGCATATTTTGAGGTAAAATATATTTAGAAATGCATATTTCAAGAGAAAAATTGTTCACAAGTATTTATTTAAATGCAGTTTTTTATACACATTTTTAGAACTTGCAAATTAATGTGAAAAAAGAACAGAACAGACTTGTGAGTGAACATATGCAAAACTGACATGGACCGGAAATTGATGTTCCAGTCCATATCAGTTTTTGGATTTTGCCCATCCCCAGCAAAAATAACTTCTATTGGAGGTCACACTAAAGCACTTGGAGATATGCCATTCTAGCCCTTTCCCCCATGCCTGCATTTTATGACCCACTTTCAACCAGCTCTACTTTAAAAGCAAAACATTTAAGTAGTAGATGTGAAAAGGCAAGGGCTTATTAATCTTGGGAAGCTGCTGCCGTTGATGCCAGCATTAAAAATGCATTACTCTTAGAAATATTGCCTGCTTGCCCATACAAAATAATATTTAAGGAGTTCAGCAGGTTGGCAAATAAGTAGTAGTAGGTGATGGGAAGTGGGACGTGCAGGATTTGTTTGCTGAGGATCTCAATTGACTTGACTGTGGTAAAAGCTGATCTCACCCATTCAGTATGGTCAGCTGCTCAAAACTCTACTTGGATCACACCTTTTCCCCTCCATTTTCTTCCTCATAGGTCAAGATTGATTGATGGATTACATTTATATCCCGTCTTTTTCCCCCCTTAAGGAACCCAAGGCAGCATACATAATCCTCCTCCTCCATTTTATCCGCACAACAACCCCATGAGGTGGGTTGGGCTGAGAGTGTGTGACTGGCCCAAAGTCACCCAGTGAGCTTCCATGGCCAAGTGAGAATAGAACCCGTATCTCCCAACTCCCAGTCCAACACTCTAGCCACTACACCACGCTGGCTCTCATAGTTGCATAGTTAAACTACGGAATTCACTACTACAAGATGTAGTGATGGTTACTAACTTGGATGGTTTTATTAGGGGATTAGCCTTATTCTCCCATGAATTTGTCTATCAAGTGTTACTAGCCATAATGGCTATATATTACCTCCAGTAATATATAACCCCTCAATACCACTTGCAGGGTAACATAAGTGGGAGGGTGTCGTACTCAAGCCTTCCCACAGGCATCTTGTTGGACACTGAGAGCAAAATGCTGGACTAGATATGCCTTTGGTCTGATTCAGCATGGCTCTTATGTCCTTAAAGTACACAATGGGGGGAAACCCCACCCTTATTGGTAATTTCAGTGCTGACCAATGAGGAAAAGCCAGGGATAGCCTGCAACCATCTTAACTGTACTGGTCTTTCAATGAATTGCCCATCTATTCACACAGAAAACAGAGTGCAAAGCCATATATAGCCATTCATGACTATATATTCGCTTTGTTTTCACACTGCACTTAGCACACACAAAAACTCCAAAGTGTTAACTTGAAAAATGTTAATTCTTAGAAGCAACTTAAGCATCTAATCACCTCAAATATTGGCAGCATAGGCATTACCTGTACTGTAGGTTTAGTAGTATTCCATCTTTAAATGAATATAGAATATACTACAGGACATTATAGGCAACTAACAAATATCCCCCTTGGCTCTTTCTAGTCTCATTCCCAATGCTGGAATGCAACTTGATACATAAAACATCTCACAGTAATAATTATATTTTTGTGAAAGGGGGTTAAGACACGTAGTTAACTATTCATTTTTCTTTTACAAAGAATCAATTTTAAAAGTGGTTAACATGGCTATAACTACTTAGGCTAACGAGAGAATTCACCACCCTCCCCCCACAAGAAAGGAAGGAAGAGCAATAGAACCAAATGTAACATTTAATTGAACATGAGTATAATCATCTTAAGAATTCAAGATCATACAATGCCCAGTTTGTAAAAACATAAGGGGGGGGGGAGTGGTTGAGAACAGTATGCAAAAGATGCATTTTTAACTCTTCAGCCAATAAGAGACCTTGCTCAACCTTAGTTTAGCATCTCCTATCTGTATTTGAAAAAACACAACCAAGCAAGCACTCCTAAAATATATGAATCTCCCTGATTCTATCATATACCTACACTTTTGATATAATTGTGCTTTATGAATAAACATCTCTGCTGTCCCTTTAAGGAAGCATCCAGCCTCTTCCAGCTTCAATCCTTTGCTTGCAAGAATCAAGCACCCAGAGCAGCAGATCAATATAGCAGCTCACAGCTGTCTTCCTCACAGATCCAAGCTCCTTTTCATAAGCACTCACTCACTCTTCCTCCCCCCCCCCCACACACACACTTCCCCCTCCCAAACGAAAGGGCTCTCATTCCTGTACATACAGCCTCCACGAGGGAACAGGAAACTGGAGATGCAGATGATTTTCCAGTTAAAACATGCAGTGATGCCTGAAGAGCAACTGCATTTTTTCTACTTGAACTGAATTGCTTCACGCACAAGAATTCCCCTAACCATCTCCCACTACCCCCACCCCCATCGCCAATACATCCCTTCTCCCTCTGGCTAATCTGCAAGCAGAATACAATGCAGGGACATACTTTTTGAGACACCTGCTGCACCCCCATTTAATATGCACAGGGGTATATTGACAGATTCCTCCCCCCTTCTCTTTCTCCCCCACCGACACTGAGACAGCATTGTTCTTCCACTATACAACCCATCAGCTGCTGGCTTGCTTCCCCCTCCCTCCTTCCTGCACCCCAAGCCCCCTTTTGACATGTCCCTTTCCCCCACCACCCTTCCTTGGAAGAAGAAGGGGAGAATAAACCACCACAGGCTGACGGCCACATTTTGGAATGCACTTCATTAAAATATAGCTGCCCAATTCCAACCTGCAATGCGGAGGCAAGACAAAGCCAGCGCCACGCTTCCCCTTGCATGTCTCTCAAAAGCCCCATTGTTCAGCAGGCATCTGGTCCTGATCTCAACCTATTCGTGCCCATTGACCCCTCTTTTCACAGCGCACCCGCTCACAAATGGGCCTCACGTAAGGCTTGCTCGATGGAATTAAAAAAAAAAAAAAAAAGCGGCACTAGCCATCTGTCCTCCCAGGCTGAACTCAGACACTGCCTCTCTCAACCTCCCCCTCCATCTTCGTTTCCTGAGGAACCTGTGCTTTTGGCTCCGTAAACACTGGCACAGCTCACGCCACTTGCTGCTTTTAACGTTTATCGCCTCGGCATCTGAGAGAGAGAATCCCCCACCCAAATGTGCACACACCCACACAGCAGCATCCCAACTTGCCTGATGAGTCCTTCAAAATTCAAGCACAACCACAAGATTAATCCTTCCTTTGTGAAGTCTTGTCTCTAAAGTCGTGGGGTGTAGTGATCCTCAACACTGCAGTACAAAGGGGTTTAAAAAAAAAAAGCAAGACTTACAAGCAGGAGGGAGGGGGGGTCAGGTGGGGTGCTCGGGGCTTACTTGCATCAGAGCTTCTGCCACATGACACACAGAAAAGGGGGGGCTGTGGGGAAGAATGAGCTGGTGGCAGTGGCCAACAGCACAAAAAGGAAAAATGCAGGAGCCTGCCTTTTATATTACTGGTGACATTTCTAGCACATGACAACAACTTCCATCTGTGTTTAAAGCTGGGAGTGTGAGAAAAAGAGCATTACATCACAATTCCCTCTATTCCTCAAGGTGCCGGCAGTGTAAGCCAGAGGGATTAAAAAACACCTGTGTATGTTGAAATGTGAAATACCAGGAGAGGATTTTGGCTCCTCTCCCAGCTCCCTTTTACTTTCTCTGTGCCTTTGTCTTAGAGAACGCCCAGGGAAGTGTTGAAATGGTACTGCCCTCGTTTGCAAGGCAACAGAACCAGGGAATGAATATATATGTATGTATGTATGTGTCTGTAGCAAATGCAGCAGCTCATTTTTAGTAGATTTATTTTAGGAGAAATCCAGGAGCTCTAAGTGCTCTGAGATAGAAACATCTACCTTTCCTTCATAAATGTTTGCTTCTCTCTCCAACTCATATTCACCACCAAATCTCTCATTGCCCAAAAGGGCATTTATTAAAACTTATGTAAAGTGTACAAATTTAAATAAATAATAATGAAGGAGCAGGAGAGGGGGGAAATGTAATGATTCATGAGGAGTCAAGCAGGTGTCTGCATCTGGGGTACTCCTCCCACCCCCATTCCCGTAACCAGTTTGGGATCTGTTTTCTAACCAGGGTGAGGTCTAATTCATTTCAGAATGTTAGGAAAAGTTAATCATAGTTCAAAGTGGACTGGCTGAATGGTCTGAAGAATTACTGGGTGGATGACAGCCCCCTGGATTTGGGATGTACAGTATCAACTATGGAAATAGCCCCCAAAGCACTGCCTAGATACTGAATGGGCAGACACTTTTGCCTGCTTTCAGAGCAATACCTGAAATGTCACCAAAGGAGGGTGGGGCAATTTTGGACATTATCAAAAAGGTTTTAGCAAAAGGCTAAAAAAAATTCATATCTACAATACTCACTTGAACTGCTGATCTGTGGGTAGACCACCATTGGGGAGTCCCCCCCAAATACATAACATCATATGCTAATTTTGTGCCTGTTTCTTGCAGTAATCTTGTCCCCACCAGTCAGGAGATGGTCGCAATCTGTTACACATCCTTTGTCCAAATGTTGGCCTATAGCATTTGCAGGCATACAAAACGACAACATTTCTGGGTGATGCCAGTGTGTTAGTGTCCTAATGGCAATCTCTTATGGCTGCAGATTAGGGAATGGGGCACTTTATCAGGCTGGTCGAGACTTATGCCCTGGAAAATTGTTCCCTCTGCATCTTGCTGACAGATACATCAGCAATACATACGGCCCCCTAGTCTAGCACTGCCTATTCCGGGAACATAGCTCTGATTTTCTCCGTTTCAGTCTCAGACACCCATAGCAAAACAATGTTCCCACCTCCAAACCCTATTTACATTACTACTTATCACAGGATCCTTTACTTAGCATCCATGAGAGCTGGGTGTTGGCTCATGAACAGCTAGGATCTACTTTGATGAATTCAGGATCCTACAATTTATAGAGGGAGGAGTCAGAACTCAGAGAGTAGATTACATGCTTTTCACACATAGGCAACCGGGGACAAGAAAGACCCACCTAGTCAGAGGACACAATACTGGGCTACATGTTCCAAATTTCTGATTCAGTTTAAGGCAGCTTCATACATTCATAAGATCAGACCCCTGGCCTGGCCTTTGCTTGCTGGCCATTTGTTCTAGTGCCTCAGCCCCACCTGTTGGTGACTATTTGCTCCTCATTGGTTACTTGAACCAAGCATCCTTGAAAATCAAAGCATAGTTTGCATAAGATGTGTGAGCTATTAGTACAGTAGTGCAGTTGGTATTAGTCTGCAGACTTCATTTGTTTGTCTGGCTCTCCTGCATACTCCCTGGATGCTTGCCAGTTCCCCTGCCTGAACTGCTTCCCTATCTACTTGCCAATCCTGGAGAGCTGGATTCACTTCCACCAGACCGCTCGTCTGGAATTTCTGACTTCGGCTGGTTGCTTAAGGCCAAGCTACACATTACACTTAATGTATAGTGGTAGCTACGTCCCTGTTTTTTGTTTAACTGATAATGGGAGTGGTGTGCGTGTGTGTGCATCCATAATTCCTATTGACAAGGCAGTGTCAATAGGAAGCTTTACTTCTTCACTCCCCAGCTGCATTTAGAATGGACAAGACATACAGACACAAATGCATGCACACACACACACGCGCGCGCACACACACCCATGACTAGAAGCTTTAGGAAGAAAACACACACCATACCATTGCCGCCAATGGGAGTTTTCTTCTAAAGCTCCTAGCTGTGTGTGTGTGTGTGGGGGGGGATTTCTGTTCTGAACACGGCTTGGGAGAGAAGAGATAAGTTTTCCCTCACCATGCGGTGCCTTTATAATAGACACCCCCCCACACACACACACACACTCCTACAATTAATTAAACAAAAAACGAAGAAATAGCTACACACTGTGCTTTAAGCGTAACATGGAGTTTGGCTTGTTGTACTTGTCTTCCAATCTACAGACCAGTTGTTGTTGTTCAGTTGTTCAGTTGTGGCCGACTCTTCGTGACCCCATGGACCATAGCACGCCAGGCGTTCCTGTCCTCCGATCTCTCCCGGAGTGTGCTCAAGTCCATATTCATCGCATCAGTGATGCTATCTAGCCATCTCATCCTCTGCCGTCCCCTTCTACTTTTGCCTTCAGTCTTTCCCAGCATCAGGGTCTTTTCCAGGGAGTTTTCTCTTCGCATTAGGTGGCCAAAATATTTCAGCTTCAGCTTCAGTATCTGTCCTTCCAATGAGCACTCAGGGCTGATTTCCTTTAGGATGGACTGATTTGACCTCCTTGCAGTCCAGGGGACTCGTAAGAGTCTTCTCCAGCACCACAGTTCGAAAGCATCGATTCTTCGGCGCTCAGCCTTCCTTACAGTCCAGCTCTCACAGCCATACGTTAGTACTGGGAAAACCATAGCTTTGATTAGACGGACCTTTGTCGGCAAGGTGATGTCTCTGCTTCTTACTATGCTGTCTAGGTTTGCCATAGCTTTCCTCCCAAGGAGCAAGCGTCTTTTAATTTCATGGCTACAGTCACTGTCTGCGGTGATCTTGGAGCCCAAGAAAATAAAATCTGTCACTGCTTCCATTTCTTCCCCTTCTATATGCCAGGAAGTGATGGGGCCAGATGCCATGTTAAAAAGTGCTCAGTGCCCAGTGCTCAAGAAGAGTATGCAGGTTTCCATATGGCCAAGGGCTAATCAGAACCCTGAGCAATCTTCTTACAAGTAGTTCTGTCCTATAGCTTGGAAGTTAAGTCCAACAAGCGTGCAATTGAAGGTGACCAGTTGTACTTAATATTTCCATGTGTGGAAGATAAATATCAAAGACCAGAAGGGAGCATTATGTGCGACGCACAATAATGCAAAAAAAAATGAAAGAAGTCTAGCTGTTTCAAGTAGAAAGGTCTTGAAGCAGTTTCAAGAGGTAACATAGGCTTTGGAATGTCTCTGGAGAAGTAGCCACGGAGAATACTCTTTAAGGGATGCTTCTCAAAACATGGCAGCCACATCATAGCCATTTTAAAACAGGAACTTCCTCTGTTTGGCAGCTGTTCCATGTGACAGCTGTATTCAGAGAAAGCAGTCCAAAGTCCTGACACCATGTAGCTTTGGCACATAAATGCTATAGCCAGGAAAGTACTTGTTCAGCCATAGGAGTCACTCAGTTTAACCAAGAACAGGATTTGCTAATAAATCTGGTGGTGGTGGTGGTAGTGGTAGAGAAGAAGGAGGAGGAGGAGGAGGAGGAGGAGGAGGAGAAGAAGAAGAAGAAGAAGAAAGGGTTGTACTTTGCGGGGCTTGAACTGCGGAGGTGATAGGAAATTCCTAGGAAAAGGCAGCCTAGCCTACCTCACAGAGACACTGAGAAATGTATTCATTTATTTATTTAACAAATGTATATACCGCTTTATAAAATAATACCAAAGCAATGAACAGCATAAAAATCACAGTATAAAATAAATCATCATCTGATCAGCAAAAAGAGAAAGGGCTGGGTTACTCCTCAGGGAAAGCCTGTGTAAAAAGCTACGTTTCAAGCAATTGCCTCAGGCTCAAAACTGTAGGTGCTTGCCAAATTTTAAAAGAACTTTGTACACTGGGGGGAATCCTGCTGCAGAAATAAATAAGAACAACAAGGACAATTTTGACATATCTAAGCAAACTTGAGCAAATTGAAAAGTTCTCTAACCATTTAGTTTTATATTGCGCATGAATCCAGAATGTAAGATTGTATACACTAAAAGAGAAGTAAAATACAAATGAACGTAATGGATCTTTGTAGTTTACTCTTGGTACAGTTACATACACTGCAGAAGGAAAATTCATTGCTAGAAATTTCACAAGTACATCTTTATATATATAATTTAGAGCACTTAACAAGAAGGTTGGGTTTTAGTGCTTATGGCGCACTAGAAATATGAATGCTCTTAGGCAGACGCAAACGCCTGCATCAGTACATATTGGAACCAATTCACTTAGCATGTGGGAGCACCAAATGGAGAAACAAACTGTGAATTCACATTAACTGAAAACTCAGCAAGATGTGGAAATCAAACACAGATGGTTCACTTCAGATTAAAGGGTCAGTGTTTTGCCTTCTCTTCTCACTTTATATTCTCTTTGATAATATTTAACGACCATCTTGCTTTTTTCTGACAGACTGAAATTTGACTAAATGTCACTGGGGAAAGTCCTCAATGAACGTCCATGTCATTAATATCTATGAGTATGATGAGAGAGATTCTGAAGTATTTTTCTGCACATCTCCAGTGGTTGTACAGAGGTGCAATGCTAAAGCACATATGGGGAGGAGCCTGGGAGAGTCTTGGTCTTGAGCACTCTCCCCTTCCTCTCTTTGGCTGTGTGAAGGAGACTGGAAGGTTTCACTGCCATTTTCAACTAATGATGGTTACTCAATTCATCCAAACAAGAACTGTGGTTAATGTTAATTACAGTTTAAGAAAACAAACCAGGATAATTATTCATAGTTTGAAGTTGGCTTATTCCAGGGATAGGAAGCCTCCAGCCTCTGGGCCAGATATGGTCCACGGGGGGATCCCCATCCAGCCCACGAGCATCAAACCAAGACCCCTTTCTCCAGGCTCCCCCTCTCTGAAGACCCCATTCCCTACCCTCTCTCTTCCTTGAAAATCTTCAGAGGGAAGAGATTTTTCCATGGAAAATCTTTTATCTCAGATGAATCTTTTATCAGGATTTCCCATGCTCCCCCCACCACTCCTGTGCTGCATTTAGGCTTTTAAAAGCCTCCACTGGTGCCGACTTGGGCTTTTAAAATGGGTAATTACTGTATGGGGGGCATTTTTGCAGGGGGCATCACTGCTGAGGAGGAAAAGGCTAACGCTCCCCAGTGTAGGAACCCCCCCCCAAAAAAACACTCCTCCCATGCCAATGGGGGCTTTTAAAAAGGGCTAATTGCAGCAGAGGGGTGTGTGTCTTTGCTGGGGACGAAAGGGCTACCTCTCCCCTCCCTGATGCTGCAACTACCCTCAAAAACCCATCCCTTCCCCACAGCAATCATACTTTTAAAAAGCTTCCATTAGCAGGGCTTTGTTGCCAAATGAGACTTTTTAGAAGTCTAATTACAGCACAAAGGAGGACATTTTGAGGAGAGGGGAGTGTGGGTTGTATTGTGTATAAGTGTGTGCACATGACTGAGAAGGTGTGCGAGTGTGCATGAGTGAGAGTGTGCCTGTGTGTTTCAGTGTGTGCTTGTGTATTCAGTCCCTCTCACTTTTGCCTCGCCACCACAGAAATGCAGCTCTCAAGAGCTTCTCAGAAATGGAATGCAGCCCTCACGCTGAAATAGCTTCATCACCCCTGCCCTAAACATAGCTAACACCACAAATAGACCAGGTTCACATATAACAATAACTGTGGTTAGTTGAAAATGGAAGCAAAAGCTTCCGAACTCATCTTCATGACATCACCAGAGAAGGAGAGGCGAGTGAGCGAGCCCAGTGGCTTAACCATAGTTTTGTTTAGAATTACGTGCAAACCAGGCCAATGCCTACTTGATCATTTTACAATACATGTCTCATTTTCAAAAAGCATTAGCCCTTCAAGGGCCGTTTATTATGCATTCCCACTTAAATAGTAATAATTTCCACAATTCTCAGTAAAACAGATGTGCCTGCTCTTAAATCACTAATTAAGTGCAGCCTGGGACAGTATAATACCTTTTAAAAGGCTATCAGAGTGAGAGCCCCCTCCTGTACACCCTTAAACAAATCTGCTCTGGCAACTTCCCAGCAATCTTGACTTCATAACTCAAAGCTGTAATTATTCAAGGAAGACAGTCTTTGATTATGAATATATCCAGAGTACTATGACTTAAGCAACAAGATTTATTTTCTACTTTACAGGAGCAGAACTGAAAATATTGGCTTTATGTGTTAATTGATTTTAGCAGTTGGGTCTCTCTCTCTCTCTCTCTCTCTCTCTCACACACACACACACACACACACACATACATATACACACATCACTTGGACCACCGCAACGTGGTTCAAAACCCCATTCATCCATGTAGTTTACTGGGAGAAGCACTTTTGTGTAATCTGGGGCAACTTGTAAATATCTAGGCCAAATGCTCACAGAGCAAGCTGTAATAAAAGGAAAACCACATTACTAAACTGTCAGAAATATAGTAGAAAGTATTACAATAACAAATATTAACATATAGCCTAGCATACTTTTCTTATGCAATGGTAGAACCTACCATACGCAAACATACCGGATGTTGGATGTGGCTTTCAGCACCACTCTAGCTGTTCACTCCAGTTCTGTTTCAATACATCAAACAGTTCAGTTCTAATCACATTTATGTGAAACTGAGTCAGTAAGTCCAATGAGATTGATGGGGCATACTTCTTACTAATGTGCCTACGACCACAGCCTAAATATGTAACGATGAAAATAGTTCACAGTGATGACACAAACTTACAATAAAGCCAGTATAAACCTAGGCGAAGTGAAGCGCTGGGGTGGGGGTGGGGGATTTTGGAGGATTCCGAGTGCACATTTTAAAAACAAATCCAGAAAGGCAGTCAGATAAATAGAGAAAAGAAAAATAAGATAAAAGCTAGAGGGCTAGGGGAAGAAAAAGATACAGAAGGATACAGAAGGCAAGAGGCCTAGCAGCACTGCAAACCAGGCTGCATAGAAGATAAGGTACTGGTTATCATCAGCTGCTACTCTCCACTATCGCATCATACTTGCCTGTACTTCTAAACTGCTGCTGAGCTCCAGCTCAGAGAAAAAGCTTTGCCTTTCCCCAGGCAGCTACACAACACTACTAGAATGAGTGTCAATCCTCAGCCTTAACCCCTTTCAATGTTCCCTTGATGGTACTGTGGCGTTAGAGTTTGGTAGAAGGGGGAATACTCCCACCATCTCCCGCCACTTGGAACATATTGTTTCTCTGAAGGAGGTGCACCCATTCAACTCCAGAAAATATCCCAGCAGATTCTGATAGAATATTTTTGAGTTCCACATTTTTAATACCTCTCGTACCATAAAGACCACTAATAACTCAGCGTTACACTGCATTTTCTTCCCTCTTGCCTACTGGCTTTCTGCCTTAATACCTTTTCCAACCACTTGAATACCAACTGCAGATTCTTCAGGAAGAGGAGACAAAGCCATCTCCTGAACCCCTTTGCATCTAGTCATTATGGGAGCAAACTGAAGAGCACAGGGAATTAAAGAAACAAAGACGCCTAAACCATCAATTGGCTTCCCACACTACTTACTGGGAAACTTCTTGGCAAATAAGAAAGAAAGGCCTTATGAGCTGAACTGCAGAGAGGGTTCACTCTGACTTTGTTGTATTCTTTTAATCTTTGGCCAGTTTCAAGCAGGAGCAGCTATTTAATGATGTTGGCAAGCAGATGGAGAGACTTCTCTTTCCCCCAAAGCATAACAAATAAAAGTTTCAATGGCCTGAAAAAATATACTGCACATGTTACAAGGGAGACAGTAAACGGCTGGGTGAAACACCCACAGGATAATGAAACATATAAGGGAAGCCCAGACAGTTACCAGCAGCCACAATTTCCAAACAATTAGAAATGAGCACATATCTAGAACTTCTCTACCTGGTCTAGCTCAGAACTGTTAACAAGCATCTTGGGAGAAAGGCAATTATAGTTTTATTCATCCCAACACCAAGGGTGACAAGCTCATGTTGCTGCACAGCCAGTTTTGATCCCTATCAGGAATGTGGACATGCAGGGCCAGAGTGGGCTGAAACACTTCACACGTCTGGACAGCAATCTCCTGAAATCTTGACAGTATCTATAACTGATCCCTGACATAAGACCCATTTGTAAAGGCCATTATTCTCTCTCTCTCTCTCTCACACACACACACACACACACACACACCACACTTACTTTGTCCTTGTTTTAGTCCAAAGTTCTCAGGCTTCATATCAGACCTAGTTCTTGCTGAGGTAGTCAACCTGTATTCTCAGCTGTATCTCTTCAGACTGCAGATGGGGACTACCTTGACTGAATGGTTCTCCAAACAATAACATCCACATAAAAAAACTTGACATCAGGGAGAAGGGATCTATAGCCAAGCATTCTCTCTGATGTCTAGTTTTCTATGTTCAGGAATGAGTACTATTGTTGTTGCTATTATTACCATTACTATTGTTGTTGTTGTTGTTGTTGTTCTATGGAGCATTTAATCATATGAGCCCACAACAACAGTCTGAGGCTAAGTCAGGCTAGCATCAGCTACCTCTATTACAACTCCAGTAGCGTTTGCTGGCATGATAGGTTTCCGAATCCTGCTGCACCAGCAAATGCTATTGGCATTGTGCTGGAAGTAGTTTTGTTTTCATCCTCCCTCCAAGATGTTTAGGATAGTGTCTATGGAAAAGCAAAGGGATCCTCCAACGATCTACAACATAGAGAACACACACAGACTGGCATACAGGGCAGAGCCATAACTTTACTCTGAACAAGTAGAAGACAAAGCCATTTTGTTCAGTGTCTGCCACCTAGCCAGGTCAAGACATAATAAGTGGGAAGACAAGATTGTGCCTTTGACCCCTTTTTCAGGGAGACTTGCCTTACACTTTGGAGCCTTTCATTAGGTTCATATTGTAAACAATTCTCACTTAGAACATTTTAGAGTTTACTTTAGTAGCCTTTCTCTGTGAAGCATAGCTCATGGGGATGGAAGAGTCATTATTTGCTATCTCTACTGTGACAGGGCTTTTTTTAATGAAAAATCTCTTCATGTAATTTATCCATGGCACATTAGTACTTCCTATGTGCTGGCAAAATGCTTCACAATCCTCAACAGCTTTAGAGAATTCCTGAGAGCACAGCGTGATTAAATTTATCTTTGCGTACATTACCGTGTGATAAGGATGCCGCAAAAAATGTTCCATTTTGATAAGCTGCTTAGAAAGCAAGGATAAATTGGGTGAAATAATTAACTAGCTTGGCTAGGATGTGGAAGGACCTTTTGCCATAGCACTTACCTCCACTGAGAATGCGAATTTACAGCAGAAGAAAGAACTAGAAGTGTGATAACCTTGGAGCAACAGTAAGTGAGGGGAGGGACTGTTCTAAGAAGGCTCAATATTAGGTCTCTCTGGGCACTAAGAAATACTACTGAATAAAAGTTTCATTTCTATAAAATATGCCTTTCAAATTAACTTCTACAGCTTAGCTTGTATAATTACTGCTTACTTACCTTTTTATTTATACTTTACGAGGCCTCTGAGAAACCCAGATGGAAATGGAAGAATTTTTATTTATTGACTGTTAGGTTTGGTGGCGTTTTGTTTTTGTTGCAGCTGCTTTTGGCTTGTTGTAAATGTGTTTTAAAGATTCATTATTGCTTTTATGCTTTTTGTATTTTTTGTATTTTGTAAGCTACTTTGAGAGATTCCTTTTATGGAGGGGAAAAGTAGGGTACAAATTTATTAAATAAATAATTAAACAGAAAGACCTAAACACAAAAATGCATATTGTTTACAGCTTGCTGTTTATTTGTTATTACTTCTGAAGAGTCTGCTATGAACTCAGCCCACATATTTTTCTCAGGGCAAGTAGTATGAGCCTATGGTTTAATTTCCCTAGAGCTGCTGTAAAAGATATTATGCAGGCAAAGTGCACCCTTGCTCTTTTCCTTCCTTCCATGCATTTAACAGGTCCCTGGCCCACCTCACAGTCCACTGTATAGGACTAACATACAGTTGGCTCAAATGATATTATATGCTTACACAGACAGAAACCGATTTGTCATTATGGAGCTCACACATACACTAAATTTCTAACATATACTATACATTTCAACTTTCCCTATTTACTCTGGCAGCCCCTATTTTCCCTGCTAAATCACTGTCCCTGTTATTGGCATTTCAGAATGCCTTGTTTAACCTTTTTAGTGTTGAGCTGCTTGCTAGAATTGTCATTCTTTTGGATTCAGTTCCCTTCCAATGCTCTCTAGAAGGTAATCTCAGAGTTGGGAATGGATTGGTATGTGCACTCAGGTGCTAAGGCACCATTGCAGTGGCAGCCTGCCATCTTCTACACTGCAACTGTGAAGACATTTTTGCGCTACTGCAAACCTATTGTTGGGCAATTAGGTTTGCCTAGTATATCACTAACCAAATAAACAAACTCCCTTCTGGCTTTTCCATCAGTGTATAACAAGTAACTGCAGAGTAAATAAATACAAAAGACATAGTAGACCTTGGGAAAGCAACCTGATGTCCTCCAGATGTTTTGGAGTACAAATCCCATAATCCCTAACCATTGTCTGTGCGTGGTGGAGTTTATGGGAGTTGTACTCCATCTGGAGGGCACCATGTTGCCTACCCCTGGAGTAGTCTTCATCAATAAGAGAGAAGGGTGTCTGTAGCTTATGAGCACTGGCATGCCCCTACTTTCATATGTGAAATATTGAAGGATATCATACACAGGCATGTAACCAGCCATTTGCAAAGGACATGAAACAAACTGTTTTATTTTTTAAACAAAAACAACAACAACTTTGCAGACCCAAACCATCATTGGGATGAAACAGCTTGCAAGACTTATACTAGCTGGCCAAACAAAACTATACTATTTAACTTATTTATTTCTTTTTGCCTCTTATCCTGTGGAACCAATTCAAGTATCCTAATCTTCTTCAGTTCAAGTCATTTTAACAAACTGGCCTACAGGTTTTTTTTTCCTTTAAAACAACAACAACCTTGCAGACCCATGCAAATGGTAGATGCCTGTTTCAACCAAATTAATGGAGCTGCTCATAATTCTTTCACAAAAAAACGTTAGTCTTTTAAAGAATCCAGGCACCAATACTTATGAGCAAAAACTAAACTGCTGCTGTCAGTTATGTCTGTCCTTAAGAAAATGGGCAGCTAAAAGTAACAAAGTAGCAATGAAAGAGCAACCATACACACACTGAAAGACATCTTTTACAGTTATTAAAATATGAATCTGAAAATAGAATTACGTGCGCTGTGAATATTTTCAATATTAATTGTATTTCTATTCAACGGAAAATTGTATGTACTGTTTTTACCTATAAGATGGTTTTTATTATTTTTACAAAGTCTTTGCATTTTGTGAAATTATTTATTTTGTTTCTGGCTTCAGTTTGAAAGTGGATTTCTCCTCAAGAATTATCATTATGTAGCTGCTGTACCTTGACTAAGACATACAAAAAAGATCTTGATGCAAATTTCACTGCAAATTTGAGTCTTGGCTTTAATTGTACAACTTAATTTTGAAGGTTTAATAGCACTGGGTAGTATCCACTGTGCCTGTGCACTTGTGGGAGCAACCGCTCATGCAATGAGGCTTTGGAACTTCTAAAAATAACCCAAAAAGAGCAGAAACGTTCGTTTCCAGAATGGGGCAGGTTAGGAGAGACTGCAGAAGGGAGCTCCACTGACCTGTCCTGATCCAGAAACGACCATTTCCAGGATTATTTTTAGGAGTGAAAAAGCCACGTTGCTCAAGAGGTTGCTCGCTCCCATGAGCACAAATGGAAGCGGAGCAGCCCCACTGAATACTGCCTCCTGGGTCACTTGTGTAGCTCTAGCGTGACTTTTGCCACTGGTAGAATGGGTGAGATGATCTGGGCATATATTGTCCTTATGGGGACCATGATATTGGATTTCACTGCACACTACACTTGATAGGCCAGCCCATATGGGTACAATCTTCATGGTGGTTTGCTTGAGGGCTGCATCCAACTGCCATTCCGTTAGCACAAATGATGTTGCGCTAACGGAAACTAGGTTCTGAACTATGCACAAGAGAAGAATCCAAGTAAAATGATGTTTGTGCAAGCATGGTTGTGCAAGCGATTTTGCATAACTCTTGTGCACCGCGTTGTGAAATCCTGTTGTGCAACAGGTTACACAACTGTACATAGTGTAATACACTGTGCAGTCAGTTGCGCAACTGCTCACACAACCAGTTGGGCAAGTGTAATGGGAAACTGCTTGTGCAACAGAAAGGTTCAACGGAGCTCCGCTGGCGCTATTTGAGTTTGTGGAATGTCACTGTTGGACACTGCCCTGAGCAGTCACGTGTGTCTGTGTGCATACTGGAAATATGAATGGTCCCGGAATAATAGTAAGTTCATCAGAATGATTTCAGTCTGAACCTACAGGATCTTTCCTCCTTCTCCAAAAAGCTGTGATTTAAAAAAAAAAAAAAAAATCTACACAATCAGAGTAATTTCACTCCCCCACTGTAGTTTTTCTTTCCCCCTTTGTTTCCACTTTTAACTTCCCAGTGGAATTTCTCTGTTTTTACCTTTTCTAGTCCTCCTATATTTTGACTACCTAATTACCTAAGCAGCACCTCTCACCATTTTCACTCCTTCAAACAGTCTCTCATCTCTTGCAACACACAGCTTTGGAGACTCTGGTCAAAAAGCAGGATACAAATCTAATAAAATAAAATATAATGACTAGGAGCAGATGTATGACAGAAGGCATGGTAAAAACCTTCTGTCTGAGCTCATTATCCCATCACAAAATGTCAACACATTATGGAGCCATAACTTTGTCTGCAGTGTAATAGAAAAAAAGATATTTCAATTTGTTTTTAACTGTAGCTGGGCTTCCATGGTATCATCGTTTATAAACTGACCATTACTTCTTTCTTTGCAGTTTTTGCATTTGATCTAAAGAAGCAGAGATGCAATGTAATTACATTTAAAAACAACAACAACAACACCTCAACTATCTGGGTTAGCTACATATTCCTTACATGTTCTGGAAGAGGCTTTAAAGTCTGAAATAGATTGAGCTAAGTCAGCTATTAGATTGCCCTCCACCACACCCCAAGAAAGCAATTTGCTTACTTTAAGAGCTGCAGCACAACGCCCTTTGTCGCTGTCCAACTCTGGCCTTAGCTGTTCATTTTGAATGTGACAGTTCCCATGTCAAACAGGTAAGCTACTTACAGGTACACTGGGTGAGTCACTATTGTTCCAGAATCAGTTGCATGGTGGTTACCCAGAAATTCTTCCCTGCTATCCATGTGTTTTTATTGATACATATTTCAGTGTTGCAGCACAATATGCTACTGCACTATTTAGAGGTAAATTGCAAGGATTTCAAATGAAGCACCCAGGACACAGAAGAAAGAACCTGTTTTACATATTCTGGGCCATTAATCATCAGTTCAGCAAGTCCTTTGGTTACAGCAATAATAATCAGCAGGCAGTCAAGGCATGTGCACTGTGCGTGACCTTGTGAGCCTTTAACATGTTTACCACATAATCAGCAGGGAGTTCCATTTTCAAAATACAAGACTTCATAATCCATTAGCAATAGAGAGATTGGGCCAGAGCACTGGATTTTATGGTCACGTGTATTGAGGAATAAAAAAAAAATTAGTATGCAGCCAGATTAATCTTCAGCCCTGGAAAAACTTCCCTCCCTCCCCCACTCTCTCTCCACCCCTCATCACATCCCACTAACTGGCAGCCATACATAAAGCAGCCACATTCAGTTTCAATCTTATGCATTTTTTTTTTTACGTTCAAAACCTGCCATTTTGCAGAAACACACAGGGTATGGAGGAGAGAAAGCTATTCAACCGACAGCCCAGTAAAGGTAGCACTGCATAACTACTAACTCGTCTTTCTAGATTTGTCTGCTGGTTAGGTAACTGAGGCATGAATAACACATGCTCATATTAATGTGAGAACAGAAACATCTCTCATTCAGCATCAACACTCCCTTTAAAAAATAATAATAATAAAATCACAAAACCTCCAGGAAATACAATTCTATAATCAAGGCCTTTGGTGAGATTAAAAACCAAGCAAAGTAGTTTAGCTCACAGTCAAGTCCAATAAATCAGAGAAAAGAATCTAGTTGAGAGCATTTCAAAATGTAACCTTGGCAACGCAGAAAAATGCTCCAACAGAACTTGGGCTCATTTGCTTCATTCGTTGTTTCTGAAATTGGAACTGCAAAGAAGAATAAGATGATGCACACAACGTGGCCAGCAGCAAGAAGCTACAGATTTAAAGGGTTCAAGTGGCACACACATTTCTCCATATGCATCTTTATCCTATACAGACCAGCATTCCCCAATCTGGTCATGTTCCTCTAGCCCTATGACTACAACCCCCATCACCCCCAGCCACCCATGTAGCTGGAAGGTTCCAAGTTTGGGAAGGCTGATATAGACCCTCAAAACACCTACTCATATGGATACAACTGGCCAAATGAAAATAATGCAGTATTTTCTTATTTAAATGTAGAGACCACATTGCTTTAAACTGTCTCAGGGGTGAAATACATTTAGAAGATAATGATAAAATATCCACTTAAAAACCTTATGCACATGACATTTTTTAACAAACTCCACAAAAGCCTACCTGAAGAGAAAGGTCTAACAAAGCCTTCCAAAAGACTCAAGCTTACGTTCAGATGCGCTTCCCATTTGGAAGCTCATGCCTTCTTCACACTTTCACAGCTATACTTTCTTCACACCTTCTCTCTGTCCAAACTGAGGATACTATCCAAAAATGCTACTGGCCAAAAGGGAAGAAATATCTTTTCGGTGGGTCAAAGCCACATAAAGCTTTATAGATCAAAACCAACATTTTCAAATTGAGCCTGGAAGACAGACAGGAATTTTTGCAGCTGTCTTCACATATCCACGATCACTATGAATGTATGAAGCTGCTCAATAACAAACCAAACTCCTGGGTCCAGCTAGCCCAGTATCAACTACTTGGACTAGCACAGCTTTCCAGGGTCTCTGATAAAAGTCTTTCCCATCACCTGCAACTTGATCTTTTAAACTGGTGATGGCAGGGATTGGACCTGGGACATTTTTCATGTAAAGGGGGTTGGACTCGATGGCCTTGTAGGCCCCTTCCAACCCTACTATTCTATGATTCTATGATAAAGCATGAGCACTAGAGATGGTGGAGAATTCCACCACGGACTCCAATGAGGCCCGGAGTCCATGGTGGAACGGAGCACGTACCTCCGCCTCGCCCCGGAATCTGTCCGTGTCGGATCCGTGTCAGCATCGATCCTATGGAGCCGACTGCCTGCTTTGCATCACTGCCGAATATTGATACGGCCGGCAGCCATTGCCATGCCGTATCGCTGTAAGTAAGTCTCCAGATGCAAATGGCATAGTGGGCGCCATTTGCGGCCACAAACCTGGTAGATTAGCCATTTAGGTTAATCTACCAGCTTCACGGCTGCAAATGGCATCCAGTACACCATTTGTGAACCTGGTTTTTTTGACGTGATAAGCTATGCAAATACTTGCGTAGCCTATCGCGTGAAAAAACAGGGATGCAGATGGTGTAGTGGACGGATTCTGGATGGCCTGGATGGATTCCAGGGGGAGGGACGGATCGCCTCCCCCCATGGGCGAATTCCCCCACAGAATGACAGGTAGGGAATGCGCCCATCCCTAATGAGCACTACCACTTTGCTATGGCCCACAGGTATCTTGGCATCTTACATCCAAGCATTGTATGTGCTAACCACTGAGAAATCAAATCCAACATTTTCACAACTGCCATTGGAAACAATCACCTGTTCACTATCAAAACCAGGTTGCTACACAGCAGCTGGCTGACGTTAAAAGGTTGCCACCAAAGGGGGCTGGAGTTTTATTATACCAGATCCACTAGATGAGTTGTTAATTACTTACAAGGCACAGCATGGCGATAAAGGTTATCTCTAATAGTCTGTTGCAGCTCATGATCTGGAGATCCTTTCTGAAACCTCTGGTTGAGATAATGTCTCAGATCTTTGTTCAGACGACTTCCTACAGGAAAAAAAGAAAAAAGAAAGAAAAGAAATCACAGCTGAGCTTAAAAAGGACTAATACTTCCAGCTCCTGCAAATGTCAGACTTGCAATTTGCAGCTCTTCTGAATTATGGTATGCTGCTATTATGTGTTTCTCCTGTAAGGGGCTGATTACCAAAAATAACTTTCTGCGAACATGAGATCTCCCTGGCTTTATAACCCACCTGCTGGAGCAAAAGAGATCATCATTACATGCGCGCACGCGCACGTGTGCACACACACACATGCACAACATCACATATTTTTCTGAACACACAGAGAAAGGACTCAGATAAAATGGGAAAGAAAAATATTGAAAGGCAGGGTATCTCTTCTTCTGCATATTCTTAGATAACAAGCTGGGCAAAAAAGCAAGGCTGAGTACCAAATCAAAACAACACAGCAGATCTACCTGTGACAGGTTCTTATTCTTCTCAGATGAATATGGATGACGGTTATATATATGAATGGGCATTTCCTCAAATAAAGAAACCATTAACAATCCTCACAACAACAGGGTATGGGTAAAGTCCAAACATCAACACCTATATCTTAGCCTCAGACCCGTTTACATGCATGTAGGGAGGTGCATTTGATTTCACATCTGCAGGTGCTCCCACATTGCTTTCAGTAATTTATAAAATTTTAATTCCAAGTGGGTAGACTTCCTTACATACTTACATAACGTACAAGCCATGAGAGCAACTGTGGAGGTGGCAGCTATCAGGTTACAGTAGGTATATAAAGGAGATACAGTTTGAGATACTTAGACAAACACCTAATTATCTTGTTTGAATCAAAAGATTTTGGAGGGTGTAATGGTCATTCTTATCAACAACCTCAGATACGCAGACGATACCACCCTAATGGCAGAAAGCGAAGAGTATCTAAAGAGCCTCTTGTGGAGGGTGAAAGTGGAGAGTGCAAAAGCTGGTTTGAAACTCAACATTAAAAAAACGAAGATCATGGCATCTGGCCCCATCTGGCATCTAGAAGGGGAAGAAATGGAAGCAGTGACAGATTTTATTTTCTTGGGCTCCAAGATCACCGCAGATGGTGACTGTATCCATGAAATTAAAAGACGCTTGCTCCTTGGGAGGAAAGCTATGGCAAACCTAGACAGCATAGTAAGAAGCAGAGACATCACCTTGCCGACAAAGATTCGTATAATCAAAGCTATGGTTTTCCCAGTAGCAACATATGGCTGTGAGAGCTGGACTATAAGGAAGGCTGAGCGCCGAAGAATCGATGCTTTCGAACTGTGGTGCTGGAGAAGACTCTTATGAGTCCCTTGGACTGCAAGGAGGTCCAATCAGTCAATCCTAAAGGAAATCAACCCTGACTGCTCATTGGAAGGACAGATACTGAAGCTGAAGCTCAAATATTTTGGCCACCTAATGCGAAGAGAAAACTCTCTGGAAAAGACCCTGATGCTGGGAAAGACTGAAGGCAAAAGGAGAAGGGGATGGCAGAGGATGATATGGCTAGATAGCATCACTGATGCAATGAATATGGACTTGAGCACACTCTGGGAGAGAGCAGAGGACAGGAAAGCCTGGCGTGCTATGGTCCATGGGGTCACAAAGAGTCGGACACAACTGAACGACTGAACAACAACAATGGTGATTTATATAAATATGCTAAGACATCACAGATTCCATCTCCTGGAATCATTCAGGACATATCCAAGCACTCACAGTTACAACCAAAAAGTTATGTCTCAATTAAGGCTACAAGGAGTAAATGAATTACCATAATATCCCCTTCCTTACCCATCATCCCTAATCCTCCTATGCATTATGCAGCTGCAGAAGTGTGTTCTCCATATTCTAGGATGCATTCTTATCTCATGAAAGGCAATTGTTTGTATGGACTATATGCTGTCTCTAGCCTCCACAGGGGTGGAGTACCAAAGTGTATGGTCCACTCCAGGAGAGTTGTAGATTCAGAGGGTTTCCTGATGTCCTTAGGGGATTTTTCTGTAGCTGCATCTGATGATCCTGCTGAGGTCCTAGTTGATGCCTGGAACTAGGAGATGACTAGGGCTATTCATATGATCAATCCCAAACTTCCTCAGCCAACTCACAGAGCCAATTCAGCTCTTTGGCATTCTAAATGAAACTACAAGGTTGTAGTGATGAAACTACAAGGTTGACAAATGGAACACAGAACACACAAAACTTGTGATGAATATGACCAAACACAGATTAGAGCCCATTTTAGAGCCTATGTTGTGGTGGTGAAGAAAGCTTACTTCTCCACAACCAGAGCTTTTTGAAATGGTAGGTTCCTGCTTATTTCGGGACCTGTAGATCAACTTGTAGAAGCATCAATGGCCCATTGTGACCAGTTTGCAATATATTTTGCAGATAAAATTGCTTCTATCTATTATGACCTGGATGACTTTGATATCTGATATGGATGTAGCTAAAAGACCATCTGGTCCCAATTCTTCTCAGCTTATAAACTCTGGGGATGTTGACAAGCTGCTTGGAAGATTGAGACCAATCTCTTCTCTCTTTGGATTCTTGCCCTTCTTGCTAGTAAAATCTGACAGACCTGGTCTATATATTTGGACTTCAGAGACTATTCATACTTCATTAAAAAGCGGTGCAATTCCAGCCACCCCAAAGGAGCCAAATTTAGATCTGCTGGCTCTGGAAAATTATTGCCCAGCCTCAAATTTACCATTCTTGAGCAAGGTCCAAGACCGAGTGGGAGCTTGCCATCTCCAGATAGAACTGGAGGACATTGATTATTAAGATCCTTTCCTGGGTTCAGGGTGGAAACAGCCTTGGTCACCCTGGTAGATGACTTATGCCAGGAAATGGATGTGGCTGTGGGAGCGGGGAGAGTCTGAGAGTTAGCTGTCCTCAAATGCTTTTGATTCCGTAAACTATGGTATCCTTCTGAACAGACCTGCAGGTGCTGACTCAGGGACCATGAGCTCAGATTCAGAACCATGGAGAGCAATCCTCCAGGCAGGTAAGACAACCTAACCTGGCACTGACAGAGCAAGGTTTTTATAGCCTGGCCAGCAGAATCCTTCTGGAAACTCCACCTCAAGTGTTGCATCTGCAGTCACTGGCTTCTTAGATGCGGTGAAGGTCTGGGGAGTGAAGAGCCTCCCTGCTCACTGAAGTCCACACCAGACAGAGTGCAGGATCCAAGGTGGAGAACCCCACCTGTGAAGGTCCCCAACTGTGAAGGTCCAGGAACTGGTTCTGACTTCTCCACAGAGTCACTGCCACCAGAAACCTCAGTCTCAAAAGGCTTTTGGTCCTGGGCCATGACATGCACATTCCTCCCCCTCTTCTCCCATGCCAGCTTCAGCACTTCAAGCCTTGTTTGTTTTAACCAGAGTTTACTGTTACATTTAAAATTAGGAAATCTAGCTTATGTTGGCATGCTATCCAGGATCTTAAATATTAGGATCTTAAACCACGGTTTGGTCCATAAGTAAACTGACATTAAGCCAGAATTCTCTACTGTAGACATAATGGGGGATTGTGGTTTAAATAAACTGGGATTGAAGCACCAAATCCACTGCACAAGGGAGAGAAGACTGGGGAGAAGTGGAAGAGATCCCTACAAGCCCACTTGTTCCTGCTTTATGTCTGAACTGGTCCAATGTTGAAATACTAACATTCCCAGGGAAGGCTTTAAAATTACAAGCCAAAAAATTGCCCATCTTTCCTCATGAGTTCTTTCTTTCCAACACCACCAGTCTACTAAATTAATAGTGAAAAGTCTATATGTATTAATAGTAGCTAAACAAAAGAATGCACGTCCTGTTTTAAAGCTTCAAATATCTAAAATGGAGATGCATCTTACTTTTTCTGGTGACCAAGCAGTATGTATAGGTTTAAGTAAAATTTATTATACAATAATGAAACGTTTGTACAAGTAGCTGAAATATTAAAGAAGAATATTGTGCAGCATCAGCACATAAAACCTATGTAGAATATAAATCACATAAGACTTCTACTATGTTCATAATTATATACATCAATAAATATACTCATTAGTTATTTGGTCGTAGATCAGCATAGACTTAATGTGCAGTAGTTAAAATGGGAATTTGAAACACTTAATTAAATAATAATAATCAAGAATCTAAGGTTTTATATAGGAACAGTTCTCCATCAGAGACTTCCAGGGCTAATCACTGTTCTGGGACTTGAGAAAGAGCCATTTTTATTAGTCCTGTTGAATTCCCACTAATTAACTCCTAGCAGGGCAGAGGATCAGCCAATTTCTTTTTCCAAAAAAGAGAACAATTAAGCAACACTTCCCTTTGCCACATACTCGTCTATTTCTGTACTTCCCACAGTCCCACAAGGGCCTGAAAAATTCACTCTCCAGGCATGCAAAATTATTAAGCTGAAATGAAATTGTTCCACTAATGCAAACTCCCACAGGACTTAAGATACCTGTTCAAATTCCAGTGCCACCCCATTTCAGTTTAACTCTATATTCTCCAACAGTTTCCAAGTGAAGATGAGTGTATTTGCTTTGCATCTGGGAGAGGGATGCCCTTCATATAGAACCCACAGCCATGTGGGAGTTAGTTTTCAGTGATGTGATCCTATTCAGCTGGGGGTTAATGTCACAAACATATAGGTGGGGCAGATTGTGTGGGTGTTGGATGTCCATTATGTAGGAAAGATCAACACGCCCTGCACATGTTACTGAATTATTCACAGATACAGTTCCCAGATGAGCAGGACTTCATCACAGAACAGTGGTTCCAACGTGGTTAGTTAGGTCTGAAGTGCATCAGAGACCCTTCTCATAAAAGATTAGAGAACAAGTTGCCACTAACATTGCACGATCAGCGGGATATGCCTAGCTGACATCCGTCCACCACACACACACACACATTCACAAAAGTCCTTCACTCTAGGGAGAACTTTGTTTTCTGCTGCTTTAAGACCCTATTCATGCAGAACACTGGTATTCTATCAGGCAGAGAGATACACTTGGACAGCATGTTCCAGTACTATGAATAAACTCAGCACACACTATCCATCAATGCAGTAATGAAGACAAGAAGTGGAGAGGAGACGTGCTACACTGAACCTATTAAAGAGTGAGTAGATAAGCAAACGTGAGCCTCGTGCTAGCAGTTCTCATCATCAACAAACTCTGGAATCAGTGTTAATGAGTGGAGGAGCAATCAGAAGATCAAACACAGAATGGCCATGATACATAAAATAAACAATTTTCGATTTTGACAGCAACCTCTAAACTAATGAATGTTGCATCATATTGACACTCAAAGGGGTTTTGAACTAGGAAGGCGTGGACTAATATTTTTATTCCGCTCAATACATATGTACAACTGCTCACCCTACTCCCATGATTCCATGGATACGATCCCTCACACATGTGACTTCGAGGAGAGGAAAAAAGGGAGTGGGCAGTGAGAGAACGCAAGCCCTAGTTTTAAAAAAAAATTACTATGTGCATGTGCAAGTTTACTTTTTAAACTCACCTGAATCACAGTACCATCACGAATACAGGAATAGAATGGAGTTTAATTCTGCCGCCCTGAAGCTAGATACATTAACTTTGGAATAAACACCAGTTTGTTCTAGAAAAGGATAAAATATGTTTCAAGTAAAAATGATAAATTGAGCATCTGTAACCAGGTACATGCCCCTCCAGCTGGTCACCCCCAACTATAAAATGTTTTCTTTCTTTCTTTCAGAATAAGAAGAATGCTGTGAGCAGCAGCAGTCCCAGTGGACCCCAAGATGCCCATGCCAGCACAGGTGCTGACATCACCTACCTGTTCATTGCTGCCCCCATCACCTGCTGCTCTTTTGGTGGTCATTTGGGGCTCTCCAGGACTTTGGCCCCGAGGTTCAGCCCTAGCTGCATGCAGGATTCTGCAAATTCTCCCTCAACATGTAATGACTTCAGCAGTTTCACCGTTTCCCCTTAAAGTTATTCAAGAAAGACTTCACTCATTTTTCTAATTGCATGGTAACCCTTCTTATATGGCACCTAGTGACTGACCCTACATTTGGCTGCCACTGCAACAGCCAAGCATAGGATCTGTTGGGCGAGTAATTTTGCTAAGTCTGCGATCCTATGCACACTTACTAAAGTGCACTGAACTCAGTGGAATTTGCTCCTAAGTAAGCATGCAAAGCAACAAGCTGTTAAGACTCCTAGCAACATATCCTTCACCTATCTAATATGTACAATATTTAATAGGTAGTATCTTTTTTCTTTGCCAGCAAATTTGGAAAACACAAAAATGACCATCAGATTGGAAAAAATCAACTTATATCCCCATACCAAAAAAGGGAAACACCAAAGAATGTTCAAGCTATCAAACAGTGGCACTTATTTCACATGCCAGTAAGCTAATGCTCAAGATCTTGCAAGGTAGACTCCAGCAATTCATGGAACGAGAATTGCCAGATGTACAAGCTGGGTTTCGAAAAGGCAGAGGAACTAGAGAACAAATTGCCAATATCCGCTGGAGAATGGAGAAAGCCAGGGAGTTTCAGAAAAACATCTATTTCTGGTTTATTGACCATTCGAAAGCCTTTGACTATGTGGATCATAACAAATTGTGGCAAGTTCTTGGTGGTATGGGGATGCCAAGTCATCTTGTCTGCCTCCTGAGGAATCTGTATAACGACCAAGTACCAATGGTAAGAACAGACCACGGAACAACGGACCAGTTTAAGATTGGGAAAAGAGTACAGCAGGATTGTATACTCTCACCCTACCTATTCAACCTGTATGCAGAACACATCATGCGACGTGCTGGGCTTGATGAAGCCAAGGCTGGAGTTAAAATTGCTGGAAGAAACATTAACAATCCCAGATATGCAGATAATACCACTTTGATGGCTGAAAGCGAGGAGGAGCTGAGGAACCTTATGATGAAGGTGAAAGAAGAAAGTGCAAAAGCTGGGTTGTAGTTAAACCTCAAAAAAACCAAGATTATAGCAACCAGCTGGATTGATAACTGGCAAATAGAGGGAGAAAACGTGGAAGCAGTGACAGACTTTGTCTTTCTAGGCGCAAAGATTACTGCAGACGCTGACTGCAGGAAATCAGAAGACATTTACTTCTTGGGAGGAGAGCATCGACAAATCTTGATAAAATAGTGAAGAGCAGAGACATCACACTGACAACAAAGGTCCGCATAATTAAAGCAATGGTATTCCCCGTAGTAACCTATGGCTGCGAGAGAGACCATAAGGAAGGCTGAGCGAAGGAAGATAGATGCTTTTGAACTGTGGTGTTGGAGGAAAATTCTGAGAGTGCCTTGGACTGCAAGAACATCAAACCAATCCATACTCCAGGAAATAAAGCCAGACTGCTCACTTGAGGGAAGGATCTTAAAGGCAAAACTGAAGTACCTTGGCCACATAATGAGAAGACAGGATACCCTGGAGAAGATGCTGATGCTAGGGGAAGTGGAAGGCAAAAGGAAGAGGGGCCGACCAAGGGCAAGATGGATGGATGATATTCTGGAGATGACGGACTCGACCTTGGGGGAGCTGGGGGTGGCGATGGCCGACAGGAAGCTCTGGCGTGGGCTGGTCCATGAAGTCACGAAGAGTCGGAAGCGACTGAGCAAATAAACAACGACAACAAATCTTTTTTCTTGCTGTGCTTATGGATTTGGTGGCCAGTACCGAATGTGTATCTAACTACTGCAGCTTATTGACAATTTTTAAGTTTTGGTGGTTTGCCTCATCTGGAAACCACCAAAGTGGTTTAACAGTTTGCATGCAGATTGATTTTGAAAACTCAAAAGGTTTGGTGTTGTGAGGGCAATGCAAAACAAAAATGCAAACAGTTATGGTATTGAAATGTACTATACGAGTTCCAGGAAAGTCTATATTTTGAAACTGATATAGTAGTAAGTCACCAGAGAATTTCAGAAATGGCACAGACAGTGGCTGAAATGGCACAGACTAGAAGCGTCGGATTTTTGTGAGGAAGATTTTTATTTTTTCTGCTCTGTGCCACATTGAAAGACTCTAGAAGATGCACCACATGTGAAAGCTGTGTGATCTAGATTTGCTTGCTATCATATTGCAAGGCCCTTTTTTGCCTAAAGTAAATTGAGTGTGTCTTTTTATTTTTTAGTCTGACAAAAGTCTGGAACGGGAAAATTGGTTACTACAGTTTTGTGCTGTAATAACTCTTCTCCCCAGAGAATAACTCTTCTGCCCTTCACAAGTTAGTTCCAGCACTCTAACAAAATATTTCTCCACATAGGAAAAAACATGTTCTGTTTTTCACTCTTACCTTTGCTTTGCTGAGACCAGATGTACAATTTTCTGCTTGCCTAGAGAAAGTAGCAATTGGTCCAAAACAATCAACTGAAAATTTACATACCCCAAGTCTTGCACTGTTCATGACAGACATCCCATTAAAACAGAGTCCATAGTGCTTTCTGCCTTCTAATTTTAACTTCGTGCTAGATGTGCAGGACTAAGTGTAAAAGGTGTAGACCACAATCCTATGCACAATGACTTGGGAGCAACCCCTACTGAATTCTGTGACACTTGCTCCAAATAAACATGCATAGGATTGGCTGGTTAGTGCGTGAAACGTTCTTGTGCACCTGGCCTTGGCTTTGGAGCAGGGAAAAGCCATCTTCAAATGTGGTTCAATCATGGACCTAAATCTATGTTCAGGTCTTGTTCGTGTTGGCTTTATTCGCCTTTGTTTAAATATGGGTATAACGCTGACCCTATGCAATTATGAGAATGGGCAATGTATGCTATTATTTGCCTCAAATCTTAATGACAGAGTGGGTTATAAAGAATATAATAGAAATCCAATGGCTCTGCTGCAATTCAGAACAGGCTAACCGCCATCCTGATCAAACTATACAGTCTGGAGAAGAAGGACACAAGTCCATTATGTATAGTTGCCTGTGACTCAAGCCAGCCGGCCAAACCACACTCATTAGCCAGTACAGTTTAGGGCAGTGTTCTTCACTGCAAGGCTCAAGGGCCACTGATGTCTCCCACTGACCTCAGGTGCAGCTCTCTGCCTCTCTCCCTCTCCCTCTTATTCATACACTCTCTCTTTTTGCAGTAGCTGCTTACATTCAGCAGAGGCTCTCTAGCGATGCCTTGTAGTTTGCTGTAGCAGTGGGCTGGTTGCTGTGATTTGGTCTACCAAAGGAGGCTACAGGCAGCTTCAGGGATAGAGAGTCAGAAGAGCTGCTGCTCATCAGCTGTGAGGTGGCTGGAGGCAGAAAGGAGAGAACACAGGAGCAGCCAGTTAGCTGTGGTGGAGGAGGAGCCCAAGAGCAATGTGACTGGCTAGGTACAGTAGTGCGCTGCCCAGATGCTGGAACTGGAGGAGAAATGGAATCTGTGGGAGAGAGACTGAGACTGAGACTGAGACTGAGACTGAGACTGAGAGAGAGAGAGAGAGAGAGAGAGAGAGAGAGAGAGAGAGATAACTATATGAACCTGTGCTGGATGGTTTGCAGCAATGACTAAAGCAGAGCACTCCCGGTGATGAAAAAAAGTTCTATCCCAATCCAAGGAGCAGGCGACAGGCTAATGAGGCCTTGTTTGGAAGACATGGAAGGGGATAGGAAGGTGAGGGCCAGAAAGGCTTCCAGCTGATTCCGGTGCACAGCAGGGGCACTTGATTGGGGGACAGGGCGGGGAGAGGATGCCCGTGGTCCAAGAAAGTCTCCCAAGTGGCCTGTGTGGTGGTGCCTGCAACCAAAGTGGCTCCTGTTTGAAAAATAATGAAGATCACCGGTCTAGGGGGAAATTTATTCCTGGTCTTAGATACAACAGCCATAAACCCAGTCCAACAGAGCATTCCTAAAGGGCTTTCATTCTTTAAAAACAAAAGTAGCTGACAGACAGCAGCTCGTTCATTAATGTCTCTTCCCCTCCCACAGCAAATACCTCACTAGTGTTAAGTTTTGACCTGAAAGCCAGGGCACTATGCAGACTGTGGAATGGCAGATGTAACATCCCTGACTTACATAAATCACTCTCTTTTGTCACTTCTGGCATATGGCCAGCGAGTGTTCTAATTACTGAATGGCTTTTATAGCCCCATTACTTATAATCACTCTTGGTCTGCAGCTGGAAGGCCAGGATGGAGCAGAATGAAATAATATAGCACACAATGTTATCATTTGTCTAATAGCTCCTGGGATTAGGTATATGCCAGAAATGATCGTTTAGATGCTTGCTGTCGTGATAATCTATAGTAAAACACACACAGAGAGACACACGCTTAAAAAACCTTTGGGTTGACTTCTGGTCGGAGCCATGTCATCTTGGTAGTGACCTGTGGAGCTCCGCAGGTTGCTTATCTCAAACAGCTATGAAAAGGTTGAGAAACCTTTTTAAATTCCCCTGGAATTAGAAGGGGGATCTTACAGGACCATCTGGTTGAAATCTTGGAAGAACAGCTGCTTTTGCACTGCAGCAAGAGGGCTGCAATCTAAGGTCAGTGGCCGGAGTATCATCTACCGAACGCTGTTTGAAATTCCTAGCAATTAGGAGACTCCAAGACTGACGAGTTCCAAAAAATATTTGTGAATTCAAACTACCAGCAATATCTGGAGACTGGCACGTAAATCTAACTAAACATTTGTTTTTTCTGTTTCTGCAATTATACTGGCTTGTTGTGCTTCTGGAAGTGGAGGATGGCAGTATCAAAGGAAAAACAAAAGGTCTGGGAACACCACTTACCCCGCCCCCCAACTGCTCCCCTGGCAAAGGTTTCTAGAAATGCTGGAGGTGAAGAGGAGTTGCTTGCTTTGATAAAAACTATGTCTTTTCAGCTATCAGTGCAGTCAAAGAAGCTTGAAACAATCCAGGACTCAATCACTGCCCTCCAAGGGCCTGTGAATTTAATTAATATCTCTCTTCAAAAAATGGAAACTAAGGTTAATGTGCTCGAAGATCGAGTTATTGCTCAGGAAACTGCTATGCAAGCGTCTCACAATACTTTGCTCAAATTTCCCAATTGGAGGCTTTTACACGCAGAGCAAACCTTCGTATTCTTCATATTAAAGACTTGGCTGCTGATGTATGTTTGGCTGAATTTATGGACAAACTTTTGCATGAGTTATTGGTTTTGCCATCTGATTTTCTACTGGATATTGAGCATGCATATCATGTTCCTGGCTCACTACGTGGCACTAAAGGGACTTTTGGGACTGTTGTTGTTCAGTTTTCATGAGTTTCTCCAAAACAATTATCTTCTGCGTCTGGCAAGAGAATGAGGTGAGCTACGGTGGGGACCAGAAAATGACAAGATTATGCTCTTTCCTGATTATACTAAAGAAATTGCTGACAGAAGAAGGCAATTCACCAAAGCGAGAAGTTTGGCAAAGCAAAATAACCTGCAATATCACATTAAATATCCTGCTACAGTTTGCATTCTTTTTGAAGGCCAGATGAAAAAGTTTTTAACTCCTGATAGGGCCGAATCATTTCTCATTGGTGTTAACATTAAAACAAGGGAGCCAACTTTCTCAGCCTCCTGAGTTGGAATTCAGCCATTTTTACTGCTCCTCTGAAGTCTTGTTTAGGGTTTAGCTGATAGGATGTCTGGGAAGTTTGCCAGATTAAATGTTTGCATATTTTTGTTTTCTTTCTCCTTTGTGATACATTTTTAGATATCATATTACTTAAAATAAATAAATGGTTTGTTTTTATTTTTTACTTTTTATTTTTTATCCTTTTCTTAAATTTCTTCTTTTTTAAAAAAAAATCATATTAGTATTACTATCATTATTATGGGATTATGATTCTGATTATTTCTTGTTGGTTAAACTTTTAATGTTTACTAATATGTGTCAATGGAATGGCAATATATGGTTAATGGAAATGGATGGTTTGCTCCCATTTATTTGCTATAAGACTGAGGTTATAACATTGAAAGACAAGGCTCACAGTTTATGGAGCAGCGGATTGAAGATTTAATAATACCTGCAATGTTTGGAAGAGTGCTGTATAGGTATAATTTGCAATTAGACTTATATTTGGATACTTGGTTTGCTTTCATTGAAGCTCAGATATAATCTTTTGGTTTTCTTTCTTAATTTATTTCTTTTCTCTTTCTTTTGCTTTCTTCCTTATTGTTTTTCTTCCCCAGAATACTGTAATGTTGGAAACTGTAGATTTTGACTATGTTGTTGGTATTGTTTATTTCACTTATAAAAATTAAAATAAATATAGATTAAAAAAAAAACCTTCTTGGATTCTGCTCTTCTAGATACTGTAAATGTATCTGAGCTACTATCTATGTATATGTGATGGGCTAACCTGAAGCTTTTCACTTTGGCCAAACCTTATTCTTATAAAAAAAAAAACACTTTTTCCCTAACAAAGAGGTTTCTAGAAAGTGTCATTTGCTCTAGCAGGAACAGAATATTTTTTTTCTTGCATCAGAACATGGTTTGCAGCAGTGTGGATGTTGTAATACAATGGCGATTCGTACATTTTATTTATATACCGCCCGATAGCTGAAGCTCTCTGGGCGGTTCACAAGAACATCTTGTAGAGAGCTTTGGGAGTTGCTTCCTCTAAAGGTCTGGCAAACATTTGCACAGACTTCCTTATCTGGATAAGCATTTTGGTGATGTGACTCGATCTGGTTATTAATTGTAAATTAATTTTAATTCAGTTTATTTCAAAGAATTATAAATGTATTATTGATGTTTGCCATGAACCTAGAGGGGACATGCCAAGCAAAAAATCTAAATACGTTAAATTGGACAACTACAGAGAAGTCCCTGAAGGCCTGCAAAAAATGCATAAGAGTGCCTAATAGCACAATCCTATGCATGGATAGATTTTTAAAAGTCCTACAACGATGGGTGCAGTGCTATGACTGCTGCTTGTGCACCTTTATATACACAAAAAACACTGGAGTAAATAAGAAAAAAGAATGCATGTGTAACCAGGAATTAAATGGAAGAGAGGGAAAGGCAGCGATACTGTTGGCCACTGCTCACTCATGAGCAGTTTCTATTCAACGCAGACGAGTATTTTCATGGCTGAAAATAAACATATCTCAACAGGGCTGTAAACATCCCAGGCACCTGATTGCTTAAACATTTAATGCTGAACCCTCCAAATTAGACATTTCCCCTAATACTGGCTTCTGAAAATGACTGTGGCGATTAGGAATCCAAAATAGGTTTCACAACCCTGAATATTAATAGGAGATTAACATATTATATAATAGACAAATACATGTCAGGCCCCATCTTTGCAAGCCTTTGGGAGAGCCCTAAAGGCATACTTGTTTACTGTGGCTTTCTCTTAAATAGGACTGCTAAAATGAAATGGTTTGAGCTGCTATTATTTGAATATTTATTTATCACATTTCTATACCACTCAATAACCAAAGCTCTCTGGACAGTTCACAATAATTAAAACTGCAAAATGCAACACAATAAAATACAATATAAAAGTTTAAAACTGCAGTATAAAATAAAAAGAAAACCAAAATAAAACAGCAGCAGTGCAAAGATTTAAAATACAGTAACAGATTTAAAATGACAAAAATTGAGTGTCTTGAGGCTGTTTTGGGGTGGGTGAGAGTAAATAAGCTGAAACTTAATCCAGACAAGATGAAGGTATTGTGGGTTGGGAAACCAACTACTCTAGATGGAGGTTTACAATTGGTCTTAGATGGGGTTGCGCTCCCCCTAAAAGACCAAGTGTGCAGTCTGGGAGTCCTCTTGGACTCTGCACTAACTGGGGAAGCCCAGGTGGCTGTGGTGACCAGGAGTGCATTTTCCAGCTTAGGCTCGTACGCCAGCTGCAGCCCTATCTAGAGAAGGTGGACCTCATCTCAGGTAGCCATGCACTAGTGATGTCTAGGCTGGGCTACTGTAATGTGCTGTATGTGGGGCTGCCTTTGAAGACGATTCAGATGGTACAGAATGTGGCTGCCCAGGTGCTGGTGAGGCTGATCCGTTCCGATCACATAACACCTATACTGCGCCAGCTGCACTGGTTACCAGTGTATCTCCCAGTCCAATTTAAAGTGCTGGGTTTGACCTTTAAAGCCCTAAACAGTTTGGGATCAAATTACTTTAAGGACTGCCTTCACCCATAGCAGCCTGCCCACACTTTAAGATCAGCAAGAGAGGCCCTTCTCACCTGTCCACCTGTGAGAACAGTTCGGTAGTTGACCACAAGTGAAGGGGCCTTTCTCTGCAGTGGCTCCATGCTTCTGGAATAAGCTGCCATTGGGGGTCTGCCATGTTCCATCACTGCAGGCTTTTAAAAAGGCCTTGAAAACAAATTATTTTACTCTGGCCTTCTCCTGATACGATTGCTTTTGTTGTTGCTTTTATTGCTGGTTCTGTTGTTGGTGTTTATTGCTGTTTTTATTGTGTTCTCACTGTTTTATTGTGTTTTATCACTTTTAATATTGTATTGGTTGTATGTTTTCTACTGTTGTATGCTGCCTTGGGTGGGCTTCTGCCCTGAAAGGCAGCAAATAAATATTTTAAATAAATAGAAATAAACACTGAAAGACTAAAATGCTGGGGAAAGGTCTTCACCTAGTGCCAAAAAGAGTAAACACAGGTATCAGGTTAGCTTCTCTGTGAAGTTCATTCCACAACCAGGGTGCCACAACAGAAAAGGGCCTCTTCTTAGTAGCCAATCAACTCACTTCTTTTGGTGGGGGAATCCTGGAGAAGGACCGCTGGAAACGATCTGGCCCGGTTATATAGGAGGAGACAATCTTTGATGTTAATCTCGCCCCAAGTAGTTTAGGGCTTTGAAGGTTAATACCAGCACTTTGAATCTGGCTTGAAAATGAACTGGCAGCCAGTGGAAAAGTACTGGCCTAATATGATCACATTCACCAGTCCTGTTAACAATTTTGTTGCCCTATGTTGGACCAGTCGAAGTTTCCAGACCATTTATTAGATTTTAGTGTTATATTGGGCTTAACACTTTAGTTTTATTGCTTAAAAATGAATAATTTTGTGGTTGAAGTTTATTGTTATGTATGCTTTATACTGACTACTGGAAGCCACCTTGAGAAAGTTCCTAACCCTTAAAGTGAGCCTATAAATATTTTAAATAAAAATAATAATTTACATAATCAAATCCAGAATGAATGAAGCTTGAATATTCCTCTCTTCATACTGGATTTCATAGGAACATAGGAAGCTTATCTCAGTTATCCATTCACTGGTGATGTCCAGGATAGATTACTGTAATGCACTGTACATGGAGCTGCCTTTGAAGATGACTCAGAAAACATCAGCTGGTGAGAGACATCCGGTTGGAGCCATAGCGTCCAGCAGTGACTTGCAGAGTTCTGCAAGTTGCTTATCTCAAACAGCGGGGAAAGGGTTGAGAAACCTTTTTATCTTCCCCTGGAATTAAAAGGGGAAGCTTACAGTACCATCTGGAAGAAATCTTGGAAGAACAGCTGCTTTTGTGAAGAAACAGAGGGGCTGAAATCTAAGAATAGATGCCAGAGTGTCATCTACTGCACACTGTTTGAAACTTCTAAGCAATTAGAAGACACAAGGACAAACGGCTCCAAACATCATCTCTGAACTTAAACTACCAGCCATATCTGAGGACTTGTAAGTGTGTAAGTTTGTTTTTCTTGTTTCTGCAATTATACTTGCTTGTTGTGCTTTGGAAAGTGGGGGATGGCAGAACCAAAGGGAAAAAAAAGAAAGGCTTGAAAACACCACCTACCCTCCCAATGGCTCCCCCGGCAAAGGTTTTTAGAAATGCCAGAGATGAAGAGCAGTTGCTTGCTTTGATAAAAACTATGTCTTTGAAGCTACGAGAGCAGTCAAAGAAACTTGAAACAATCCAAGACTCAATAACTGCCCTTCAGGGGGCTGTGGATTTAATTAATATCTCTTTTCAAAAGATGGAAGTGAAGGTTAATGATCTTGAAGATCGGATTGTAGCACATGAAATGGCCATGAAAGTGTCTCATAATGTTTTGTCTGCTCGAATCTCTCAGCTGGAGGCCTTCAAATGCAGAGCAAATCTACGTATCCTTGGTATTAAAGACATTGCTACTGATATAGGCTTGGTGGGATTTATGGATAAACTTTTGCATGAGCTATTTGCTTTACCATCTGATTTCTTACTTGATATTGAGCATGCATATCGTGTTCCTGGTTCAAGGCATGGCACTAAAGGGACTTCTGGGACAGTTATTGTTCAATTTTCACGAGTCTCCACAAAAAACTACCTTATCCGTCTGGCAAGAGAACGAGGTGAGCTCCGATGGGGACCAGCAAATGACAAGATTATGCTGTTTCATGAGCATACTAAAGAAATTGCTGACAGAAGGCAATTTGCCAAGGCAAGATGTTTGGCAAAGCAAATTAACCTGCAATATCATATTAAATATCCGGCTACATTTTGTGTTCTTTTTGAAGATCAGATGAAGAGATTCTTGGATCCTGATGCTGCAGAAACATTTTTAATTGGTATTAAAATTAAATTCAGGGAACCAACTCTCTCAGCCTCTGGAGTTGGAACCTAGCCATTTTTACTATTATTTTGAAGTGCTGTTTGGGTTTTAGCTGATAACTGATCAGGCAGTAGGCCAAAGATAAATGTTTGAATATCATTTTTTCTTCTCTCTCCTATTTTATGTTATATTGTAATAAAGTGCATATCTGTGTGTGTATGTGTGATAACACATATAAATCTATTTTTAGATATGATACTACTTAAAATATACAAATGATTTGTTCCTGTTTTTGTCTTTCTCATAAACTTCTCTTTTTTCCCCCTTTTTATTAGTATTATTACTATTAATATCACTATAGGATTATTGTTGTTGCTGTTCCTTGCTGGTTAAACCTTTCAAGTTTATTAATATGTGTTAACTGAATAGTAACTTATGGCTAATGGAAGTGGATGGTTTGCTTCTATTTCTGTGCTAGAAGACTGTTTGGATATTTGGTTTGTTTTTATTGAAGTTTAATATAATTCTGTTTTTTCTTTTCTTTTTTTTCTCTTCCTTCTTTTGCTATCCTCCCTTTCTTTTCTTTTTTTAGAATACTGTAATGTTGGAAACTGAAGATTTTGATTATATTGTTGGTACTGTTTATTTTATTTGTAAAAGCAAAATAAAAATAGGTTAAAAAAAGAAAAAGAAACGTCAGCTGATGCAGAATGCAGCTGCCCAAGTGTTGGTGGGGGTGAGGCGGTCAGATCATGTATTGTCTGCACTGCACCAGCTGCACTAGTTAACAGGGTGTTTACGAACCCAATTTAAAGTGTTGGTTTTAACCTTTAAAGCTTTAAACAGTTTGGAACCAAATGACTTGAGGGACCACTTCACCAAATCAGCTCAGCCACACTTTCAGAACAGCAACAGAGGCCCTTCTCACTTGCCCACTTTTGAAGGCAGTTAGATGGGCAAGTACACAAGAGAGGGCCTTTTCTACAGTGGCCCCACACCTCTAGAATACATTGTCATCAGGGATCCACCAGGCTTTATCACTGCAGGCTTTTAAGAAGGCCCTGACACCATATTTATTTACTCCGGCATTCCCCTGATTACATGTGTGTGTGTTTTGTCATTTTTTAGATTGGTGTGATTATGACATTGTATCAGTCTATTTTATTATTGTAAGCTGCCTTGGGAGAGCTCCTGTCCTGAAAGGTGGCCAAGAAATATTTTAAGTAAGTAAGTGAGTGAGTAAACAAACACTGAATCGGACCAATGGTCCACCTAGCCCAGTATTGTCGACATTGACTAGCAGTGGCTCTCCAGAGTTTCAGGCAGGATTTTTTCCTAGCCCTACCTGGAGAACCTGGGGATCACACCTGGGGCCTCCTGCATGCAAAGCATGTATTCTACCACTGAGCTACAGTCCCTCCCAAATTACCTTTTCCTGGATCCAAGTAGAGTAGCTCCCATTCCTCGGCTTAGTTTAGACTCTGGCCTGGCTTCCTTTCCTGTTGTGTCCAATTCAAATGTCATCAGCAGTCCAATTGTCCCTTGGAATCATTAGACTTCTCTCTTCTTCTCCCACAAGAAAGCAATCCACTCTGACCCCACTCCCTTCCCCTCAAACACATGTGTTCACTGAATATCTGAAAGGGACATCTGGTCTTACACATAACTGGAACCACTGAAGGTGGTGGAAAGGGGAAGCCGTTTTTAAAATTAATTTTCCTTCGTGGAGAGCATGTGGCATTGCGATCTATATTTGAAAACCATAAGAAAAAAAGAACGTGATTAAAATCAAATGCTAGGAGTTCGACAGTCATTAAGGAAACATGGGCTCCACCAGCAAAGAGAGGAACTAATTTGTTTCACAAGCATGTCGGCATTTTTTTTCCTGAACATCTTCTTTTTTAAATTACTGAACTCTCCCTGCAACAAGAGCTGAATATTTGATTCACTGGCTTGGTTTCTGTAGAGGAACTCTACAGAAATAACTACAACTAAGCCTGTTGCACATGTGCCTGGGTGAGTGAACAAAACCTGCGGACTTCGGTGCATACGCACACTGGCTTCTGCCATCAGCCAGGGGACCTGGAGCCACTGGGAGGCTGAACACGCTGCTTCCCAGGAACAACATCAAGTCACAGGGGAGACCAACCTGGCCCATCCATCGGCCAGAGAAGGAGCAGCTGCGGGGAGCTTGCTTCCTCCTCCTCCCCCCCCCCCCGCCAGAAAGAACATTCAGCTCCAATTGCTTGAAGCCCTGGGAATGCAGAAGGAAGGGAAAGAAACACCCTAGACCCATCCATCCATCCAAATACCCACCAATTCCTATTCAAGCAAGAACACCAGCAAGGGAAGATCAGCCTGGCCCAAAGTGCATTAAAATATCCACTTATAGCTCACCACCTTGTTCCGGCCTTGAAAAATTGATCTCCCTCCTCTGCCTTTTCCCTCTACTCTCCTCCACTTGTGTATCTTGTCATTTTAGTTTGTAAGCCTGATTGCAGGACCTCTCTTTCTCTCTCTCTTTATTGATGTGAGCCACTTTGGGAGACAACAATTGTCTGAAAACTAGGGGGGAAATGCAGCAAATAAGACAGGCAGACAGACAGACCTACATGTGAATCAGTCCTTGGAACCTATTGTAAAGATATTTTTACCACATCTCCACATAGGTACTACATGTTTCTCCTCCTCGCTCAGATTGAGAAACAACCATCTGTGGGTTATTATGTTCATTAGAATGTGATTCCACAAACGATGCTCAGCGGCTTATCAGAGAGCACCCATTCAGGAAACAGCATTTCCCAGCATTGACAATAGGGCATGCTGAATTTATTTCTGAGTGGTTATTATGTTTTCTTTATTTTTCTTTTAGTGCTTATGGAGTGCAATAGCACTGTTCATTGCCTTCCAGCCTGTCTGCTACAAATGACCTTTAGGAATGATTAACAACAGAGGCTACAATGAGACATTTAATCAATCTTTCTTGCCACTTATGGCTTCCTGAACTACAAAATGGTAGCAATAATCCATTAAGTATATCTGCATAATTTCTTCTAAATTAAATGTAGCAACAGACTCAGACATTCTCTAGTTCTGCCAGCTTACTTGCCCTCATGCCTAAGATTTAGCCCAGATTTGCAGAACAATCAACCACTTACCAAGACTTTGGTTAGCAACTAGTTTTTCTAATGAAAGCCTGGCATCAGTGGGCACCATGTTCAGGAACCTGTCAAGGCCAACAGATTGGCAGCTCACTGCCAACCAGAGATTCTGGGGAGAGGATAAGAACGTAAGAAGAGCCATGCTGGAGCAGTCCAAGGATCCATCTAGTCCAGCATTCTATTCACACAGTGGTTAACTAGCTGTCTGTGGGAAACCCACATGTAGGTCATGTGTGCAGTAGCACCCTCCTGCTCACATTCCCCAAAGCTCATTGCCATAGAGGACTTGGAAGTTATCTCATTTTCCTGCTAGCTAAGCTGCTTCTATCCATGGTCCTCAAGCTCCTTTTAGCCAAGCCAGTATAAGAGAGGAGTATACAGCTACTCTTCCAATATTTGGCCTAATGAAGAAAGGAGGTGACTCCAGAGGCCTCTGAACAAACTAAGCTGATGAGTGGAAGGACAAGTCTCTTACCAGAGTTGGAGAACCTGGAAGTCTCTTGTTCGAAAGCTCTAAAACCTGGAATGGACTATTCTGAGGAGTAAGTGCAAGATGGTAGGCCTGTATACTAAACTCCACCTCCTTCAGTGAGCAGCTAGAAAGTTCTATTCGCAACACCATTTTTTTTCTCACTTCAGGTACTTATAAATTGTCAATTCATGGGGTATGACAGCACCCAGAAGTTGAAAGGGGGAGCCAAGAGGATTAAATCCCTTCAAAATGCTTGGATGTTACTCAAAACCAGAATGACAGAAGCTCAGCTAGAATGTATACCTCAGGTTAGGAAAGGCAGCACCAAGTCCAAGAAGTCACCAGCATGGTTAACGAGCAGTGTCAAGGAAGTTATTAGAGAAAAGAAAGCTTCCTTCAGAAAATGGAAGTCTTGCCCAAATGATGAAAACAAAAAGGAGCACAAGCATGCACTAAGGTGATGCAAGCAAATGATAAGTGATGCAAAAAAGTGTTTTGAGGAGCATATCACTAAGAACATGAAGTCCAACAATAAATCATTCTTTAAATATATCAAAAGCAGGAAACCAGCTAAGGAGGCAGTTGGACCATTGGATGACAATGGAGTTAAAGGAGTACTGAAGGAGGATAAGGAAATTGCTGAGAAGCTGAAGCAATTATTTTCATCTGTCTTCATGCAGAAGATATAGGACAGATACCTGTGCCTGACCTAATATTTTCAGGAAGGGAGTCTGAGGAACTGAGGCAAATAGTGGTGACAAAAGATGAAGTTCTCAACCTTATGGACAAACTGAAAGTTAATAAATCACTGAGCCCAGATGGTATCCATTCTACAGTCCTTAAAGAACTCAAATATGAGATTGCTGATCTTCTAACAAAAAAAATGTAACATGTCCCTAAGATAAGCCTCTGTACCAGAGGACTGGAGAATGTCCAATGTAATACCATTTTTTTTTTAAGAGATCCAAGGGGGAGGAGGGAAATTATAGGCCAGTTAACTTAACGCCTGTTCTGGGTAAACTGGTTGAAGGCATTAGCAAAGATAAAATTAGTAAGCAGTAGGACAAGCCCTACTGAGAAATAATCAACATGGCTTATGCAAAGGTAAGTCCTCTCTCACTAATCTTTTGGAATTCTCTGAAGGTGTCAATAAACATGTGGACAGGGATGATCCAGTGGACATTGTTTACTTGGATTTCCAAAAGGCTTTTGACAAAGTGCCTCATCCAAGACTCCTGAGCTAACTTAGCAGTCATGGAATATGAGGAGAGGTTGTCTTATGGATCAGCAACTGTTTAAAGAACAGAAAGCACAGAGGAGGAATAAATAGTAAACTCTCCCAGTTCAGGGATGTAAACAGTGGGGTCCCACAGGGATCTATTGGCACCAAAGCTTTTGAATGATCTGGAATTAAAAATGAGCAGTGAAGTGGCCAAGTTTGCTGATGACACCAAATTGTTTAGGGTGGTTAAAACAAAAAGGGATTGCAAGGACCTGCAAAATGATCTCTCCAAACTGGGAGAATGGGCATCAAAATGGCAAATGAGGTTCAGTGTAAGCAAAGGTAAAGTGATGCACATTGGGGCAAAAAAATCCCAATTCCAATGGGATCTGAACTAGTGGTGACTGACCAAGAAAGAGATCTTAGGGTTCTCGTGGACAGCTCAAGAAAAAATGTCAACCCAGTATGCGGGGGCTGTGAAAAAGCAAATTTCATGTTACATATTAGAAAAGGAACTGAAAATAAAACTGCCAACTCCCCTTATACAAATCTATGGTGCAACCACGCTTAGAATACTGTGTACAGTTCTGGTTACCACACCTAAAAAAAGACAATGTAGAATCAGAAAAGGGCAACTACAATGATCAAGGGCCTGGAACAATTCCCCTATGAGGAAAGATTAGAGCAGATTGCTCCCTCTCTCAGAATACTAGAACCCAGGGCCATCCCATGAAGTTAATTCAGGACAGATAAAAAGAAGTACTTCTTCACACAGCACATAGTTAACCCATGGACTTGACTTGGATGTAGTGATGGCCACCAACTTGGATGGCCTTAAAAGGGGATTAGACAAATTCATGGCACATAAGGCTATCGATGGCTACTAATCCTGATGGCTATATGCTACCTCCAGTATCACAGGCAGTATGCCTATGTACACCAGTTGCTGGGGAACATGGGTGGGAGGGTGCTGTTGAACCCATGTCCTGCTTGTGGGTTTCCCATGGGCAGCTGGTCGGCCACTGTGTGAACAGAATGCAGGACTAGATGGACCCTTGTTCTGATCCAACAGGACTCTTCTTATGTTCACTCCCCATGTGCCAGATTTAGCCCAAGGGTTCTGTAGATGCTGATCTGCTACTGTAAGGTTTCTGAGAAAACTACTAGCAGATGGACAACTGTGTGCAACTCTAGATCCAGCACCACTTACTACTATTCAATACAAATACAAAAGGGTCATTCGTGGAAGAACTTGTCAGCTAGCACTACTTATCTGAAAGATCTGCCTAAGCCTTGCATTGTTGTTCTTTTCCATAGCTTGTCCTCATAAGCAGTATGATGCACAGTGGAGCCCAAGCCTTGTCCTTCTAACTCAACACATTAGTATTCAAAGCATGAACCAAAGCCTTTGGCAGGATTAGGCAACTAAATGAGAGGGACTTAGAACATACAGGGCAGAGCAAGGTTTCCAAGATAAAAGAGTGAAAAAGTTAACTGTGCATTTTAAAATGTGTATATTTCAAATGTTCTCTTTATTTTAAAAAAGAAGTTAAGACTGTTACTGGTCATGGCCTTCTGTGAGTATGATGCATTATAAATCTGAAATAAATGTAATAATGAATAAATTGAGGCAGCTGTTTACAGAGCACAGATACAAATAAGCACACACTATTATCCAAGTAAATATAAAAAACCAGAGCCAGTCAACCAGAGATTATTGCAGAAGTAGCAACAGAAGTTACAGAATGGAGACATCCAGAGATATGCCAATGAATTTTAATTTCCATCACTACTACAAGTATTGCTATATCAAGTACTTGCTTTGCAGGTTTCGCTTCAAAGGACAGAACAGCAAACCATTCTTCTTTGCCCCATTCCAACTTTTCCTTTGGAATCAAAGCCTCAAAGTATTCTGCACAGAGACTATATTTCCAAGGAGCAAAGTCCAGAAATTGGCAAACAAAGACTCACCTAGGGAAGGAAACAACATCTTCAAACTACTCTGCTTTTCTGTTGTACATTGTGGTATCCTAATGCTACAGTCTTTCCTACAGCTCAAAGCACAATAACCTAGTTAGCCTGCTACAATGCCACAATGACATCATATATTTCAAACATATCATACAGCCCACTGTTGGCCAACATGCAGCCAAAAGGAACTGCTTCCTTTGGACCATTTCCTCACTAATCTTAAGGCCCTATTAAGATGCTAACCATTCTGCTACCAGGCAAGGGAATGGAAGATGTTTGGTATTAATAGAAGTGCAAGGTACTGCATTTTTCCAAAGAAAAAGAAATGCAAGAAAGCCAAGTGGCTGTCTGATGAGGCTTTACAAGTAGCTGAGGAAAGAAGGGAAGCGAAAAGCACGGGGGAAAGGGGATGATATATCCAACTGAATGCAGAGTTCCAGAGAATAGCAAGGAGAGACAAGAAGGCCTTCTTAAATGAACAATGCAAAGAAATCGAGGAAAACAACAGAATGGGAAAGACTAGAGATCTCTTCAAGAAAATTGGAGATCTCAAGGGAACGTTTTGTGCAAAGACAGGCATGATAAAGGACAAAGAAGGCAGGGACCTAACAGAAGCAGAGGAGATTAAGAAGAGGTGGAAAGAATACAAGAACTATACAGGAAAGATCTGAATGTCCCTGATAGCCATGATAGTGCGGTCACTGAACTTGAGCCGGACATCCTAGAGAGTGAAGTCAAGTGGGCCTTCGGTAGCATTAGTAACAACAAAGCTAGCAGAGATGACAGTATTCCAGCTGAGCTATTTAAAATCCTAAAAGATGATGCTGTTACAGTGCTGCACTCAATATGCCAACAAATTTGGAACACTCAACAATGGCCGCAAGACTGGAAAAGGTCAGTTTACATTCCAATTCCAAAGAAGGGCAACGCCAAAGAGTGTTTAAACTACTGTACAATTGCGCTCATTTCACATGCCAACAAGGTTATGCTCAAAATCCTACAAGCTAGGCTTCAGCAGTATGCAAACCGAGAACTACCGGAAGTACAAGCTGGGTTTCAAAGAGGCAGAGGAACTAGAGAACAAATCACCAACATTCGCTGGATGTTGCTTTCTTTCGCTGGAAGAAAGCAAGAGAATTGCAGAAAAATGTCTATTTCTGCTTCATTGACTATGCTAAAGCCTTTGATTGTGTGGATCACAACAAACTGTGGCAAATTCTTAAAGTGATGGGAGTACCAGACCACCTTACCTGTCTCCTGAGAAACCTGTATGAGGGTCAAGAAGCAACAGTAAGAACCACACATGGAACAACCGATTGGTTCAAAATTGGGAAAGGAGTATGACAAGGCTGCATATTGTCACCCTGCTTATTTAACTTATATGCAGAGTACATCATGAGAAACGCCGGGTTGGATGAATCACAGGTCGGAATTAAGATTGCCGGGAGAATTATCAACAACCTCCGATATGCAGACGATACCACCCTAATGGCAGAAAGTGAAGAGGATCTAAAGAGGCTCTTGTGGAGGGTGAAAGAGGAGAGTGCAAAAGCTGGTTTGAAACTCAACATTAAAAAAACGAAGATCATGGCATCTGGCCCCATCACTTCCTGGCATATAGAAGGGGAAGAAATGGAAGCAGTGACAGATTTTATTTTCTTGGGCTCCAAGATCACCACAGACGGTGACTGTAGCCATGAAATTAAAAGATGCTTGCTCCTTGGGAGGAAAGCTATGGCCAACCTAGACAGCATAGTAAGAAGCAGAGACATCACCTTGCCGACAAAGGTCCGTCTAATCAAAGCTATGGTTTTCCCAGTAGTAATGTATGGCTGTGAGAACTGGACTATAAGGAAGGCTGAGCGCCGAAGAATTGATGCTTTCGAACTGTGGTGCTGGAGAAGACTCTTACGAGTCCCCTGGACTGCAAGGAGGTCAAATCAGTCCATCCTAAAGGAAATCAACCCTGACTGCTCATTGGAAGGACAGATACTGAAGCTGAAGCTCCAATATTTTGGCCACTTAATGCGAAGAGAAATCTCCCTGGAAAAGACCCTGATGCTGGGAAAGACTGAAGGCAAAAGGAGAAGGGGACGGCAGAGGATGAGATGGCTAAATAACATCACCGATGCAATGAATATGAACCTGAGCACGCTCCAGGAGAGAGCGCAGGACAGGAAGGCCTGGCGTGCTATGGTCCATGGGTTCACGAAGAGTCGGACACGACTGAATGACTGAACAACAACTGCATGGTAGGAAAAACAATCCTCACTACACATATGCCTCAATGGGTTTTAAATCCAGTGCAACAACTCAGGAAGATCTTATGGATAGAAAGCATGCTGAAAATGTCAGCTCAATGTGCTGGAGCACTTTTTTTTATTACACTTATATCCCACCTTGCTTCCATCATGGAACTCAAGGTGGCTAGATATGGTTCCCAGGTGGTCTCCCCTCCAAGCACTGACCAGACCCAAAACTGCTTAGCTTTAGCAAGGTGACTGCCTCATGTGCCTTCAGACCATGCCCTGGGACTTTTTTTTTAAAAAAAGAAAATGTTTGGAATCATTAAAATAGCAACCATCATAATGGTGAACACATTTAGAATAGGGTACGATAGTTTCTTTACTCACTTTTAAATGGTTACAATAGATCAGGGGAAGGCAACTTTTGGGGGCTGTGGGCACATTTCGCAGTTTGTCCTGAGCACCAACACAAAATGGAAGCATGGCAAAAGGACAAGTAATGAGCCCAAAAGACAAGGCAGAGGTGGTGGTCAACACACTAAGGGAGCAATCCTATCAAGACTGACGGGTGCCTCCTACCCCAGGGGCGACCAGCTATCCATTGCAAGGCGGGAGGAGTGGTGAGGAACGGATCTCCTCCTCGCTCCCCCAGGCCTGCTTTCGCAGCTAGACAGCCGCTTTCGGCTGTCTAGCCATCGGACCTTGGAGTGTGGGAAGCGGCTGCCGGACAACACATAGGATGTGTCATACCGGATTTCCGACTTCCCCACCTGTACCTGGGAAGTTTTCACTGCTCTGCACTGATCTTACAAGCGCTGACTGCAGGGCCGATCCGTGCGGCCTATGAGGTGGTGTGGGAGGGGGTGGGGGTCGGTTCTTCGGGAACCAACCCATCCTGTGGCCATCTAGCTGCTGACTAGTGGCCATAGGATTGCACCCTAAATAACTCCTTTGAACCCAGAGTTTTCAGCATCAGCAGGAACCTATTTCATAGTAATCCCAGTTGCCAGTAAAAAAAAATGTTAAATTTGATCTTTTAAGTGGGAGGGGTAGGGCACTTGTGGTGCCAAGAAAGGTGCCTGGGGGGGCACTGGGGGCAACTGACTGCCTACCCCTGCAGCAGATGAATCATCTGCATTGAGAAGAACGCCTTCAATAGCTTAAGGCTCGTAGCTTATAGAATTAGATGAGTGAAACGGGAAAGGTGAATTTATAAAAATTACAAACAAATATGGAAATATATTTCCAAATACCAAAACAAAAACAAAAACCACCCTCCACCAAAATTAATAGGCAGCAAAGTTAAAAACAAACACAATATCTTTATGCAATGCATTCATCTGTGGATCTTATGGGCAGTGATGGAAGTGCATCTACATAAAATTAATAGAATCAAAGAATATTAGGGTTGGAAGGGGCCAACAAGGCCATCTAGTCCAACCCCCTGCTCAATGCAGCAATCCAACTCAGAGCATCCCTGACAGATGGCTGTCCAGCCTCATCTTGAATGCCTCCAGTGTGGGAGAGCCCACCACCTCCCTAAGTCGTTGGTTCCATTGTCATATTGCTCTAACAGTCAGGAAGCTTCTCCTGATGTTCAGCTGGAATCTGGCTTCTTGTAACTTGAGCCCATTATTCCGTGTCCTGTACTCTGGCATGATCGAGAAGAGATCCTGGACTTCTTCTCTGTGACAACCTTTCAAGTACTTGAAGAGCACTATCATATCTCCCCTCAGTCTTCTCTTCTCAAGGCTAAACATGCCCAGTTCTTTCAATCTCTCTTCACAGGGCTTTGTTTCCAGTCTCCTGATCATCTCTGTTGCCCTCCTCTGAACATTCTCCAGTTTGACTGCATCCTTCTTAAAGTGCGGTGCCCAGAACTGGACACAATACTCCAGATGAAGCCTAACCAGTGCTGAGTAGAGAGGAACTAGTACGTCACAGGATTTGGAAGATATACTTCTGTGGATGCAACCCAAAATGGTATTTGCCTTTTCTGCAGCCACATCACATTGTTGGTTTATATTCAGCTTGCGATCTATAACAATTCCAAGATCCTTCTCGCTTGTAGTGTTGTTGAGCCACGTATCCCCCATCTTGTAACTGTGCATTTGGTTTCTTTTTCCTAGGTGCAGAACTTGGCATTTATCCTTATTAAATTTCATTCTGTTGTTTTCTGCCCAGCGCTCCAGTCTATTAAGATCACTTTGAATTTTGTTTCTGTCTTCCAGGGTATTATCTAGTCCCCCCAATTTAGTGTCATCTGCAAATATGATCAGCATTCCCTGCACCTCCTCCTCCAAGTCATTCATAAAAATGTTGAAGAGCACTGGGCCCAGGACTGAGCCCTGCAGTACCCCGCTCCTTACCTCTCCCCAGCTTGAGAAGGTCCCATTGATAAGCACTCTTTGAGTCCGATTCTGTAGCCAGCTGTGGATCCACCAGATCGTTGTTTCATCTAGCCCACTTTGAGCTAGTTTGCTCATCAGGATATCTTGGGGCACTTTGTCGAAAGCTTTGCTGAAGTCGAGGTATATGATGTCTACAGCATTCCCACAATCCACAAGGGAGGTTACTTGGTCGAAAAATGAGATCAGATTCGTCTGGCAGGATTTGTTCTTGACAAATCCATGTTGGCTTCGCGTAATCACTGCATTGTTTTCAAGGTGCTTCCAGATGGATTGCTTTATCACCTGCTCCAGAATTTTCCCAGGGATTGATGTCAGACTGAATGGTCTGCAGTTCCCAGGTTCCTCCTTTTTACCCTTTTTGAAGATAGGGACAACATTAGCCCTCCTCCAGTCATCTGGCACTTCCCCCGTCCTCCATGATTTATTTATTTATTTATTATTAAATTTATTAATCGCCCATCTGGCTGGTCACCCAGCCACTCTGGGCGATTTACAACATACCATAAAACAATTTAAAACAATAAAATTCTACCATAATTTTTTTTTTTTAAATACCCTAACCCACCCCAAATGCCTGCCTGAACAACCACGTTTTTAATGCACGACGGAAGCTCATTAAAGAGGGGGCATGACGGAGTTCCCTAGGGAGGGAGTTCCACAGAGTGGGGGCCACCACAGAAAAGGCCCTCTCCCTCGTCCCCACCAGTCTAGCTGTCCTGGCTGATGGGACAGAGTGAAGGCCATCCGAGGCTGATCTTGTTAAGCGGCCTGTCTGGTGTTGCTGGAGGTGCTCCTTAAGATAGGCTGGGCCGGAACCATATAGGGTTTTAAAGGTCAAAACCAACACCTTGAATTTGGCCCGGAAAACAACTGGTAACCACTGCAACTCCTTCAGCACTGGAGTGACGTGATCTCGCCGGCAGATGCCTTTAATCAGGCGAGCCGCCGCGTTCTGTACCAGCTGCAACTTCCGAACCATCTTCAAGGGTAACCCCACGTAGAGTGCATTACAGTAGTCTAAACGAGAGGAGACCAGGGCATGTACTACCGATGGGAGCAGATGGTCGGGAGGGAAGGGGCGCAGCCGCCGTATCAGATGGAGTTGATACAGCACTGTCCGGCTCACAGCTGACACCTGAGCCTCCATGGACAGCTGGGAGTCCAAAATGACCCCCAGGCTGCGGACCTGGTCTTTCAAGGGTAGCCGTACCCCATTCAACACCAGGTCAACATCCCCCAGCCTCCTCTTGTCTCCCACCAAAAGTACCTCGGTCTTGTCAGGGTTCAGCTTCAGCTTATTCCTCCCCATCCAGCCACTCTCCGTCTCCAGACATTTGGACAGGGATTCTACGGCCAACCTTGGTGAAGATTTGAATGAGAGGTAGAGCTGCGTGTCATCCGCATATTGATGACACTGCACCCCAAACCTCCTGATGATAGCCCCCAGCGGCTTCACATAGATGTTAAATAGCATCGGGGAGAGGATGGAACCCTGTGGCACCCCACAAGTAAGTGGCCACGGGTCCGAAACCTCCTCTCCCAGTGCTACCCTCTGGTACCTGCCGGAGAGGAAGGACCGGAACCACCGCAATACAGTGTCTCCAATGACCAACCCCTCCAGGCGGTCCAGGAGGATACCGTGGTCAACGGTATCAAAAGCCGCTGAGAGGTCGAGGAGAACAAGGAAGGAGCATTCACCCCTATCCAGAGCCCTCCTCACATCATCCACCAAGGCGACCAAGGCCGTTTCTGTCCCATGCCCAGGCCTGAAGCCTGACTGAAATGGGTCTAGATAATCAGTTTCTTCCAAGTGTGCCTTCAACTGCACCGCCACCACCCACTCAATCACCTTGCCCAAAAATGGCAGATTTGAGACTGGGCGAAAGTTGTTCAGAACTTGAGGATCCAAGGAGGGCTTCTTTAAGAGCGGTCTTATCACTGCCTCCTTGAGGGCTGATGGCATCACTCCCTCCTCAAGGGAGGCGTTCACCACCGCCTTGATCCCCTCACCCAGTCTCTCTCTGCAGCTCATAATGAGCCAAGATGGGCAAGGATCAAGTAAGCAGGTGGTCGGCCTTACAGATGAAAGCACCTTGTCCACTTCATCAGGAGGAAGAAGCTGGAACCGATCCCACAAAACCGGTTTGCCACAGGCCGCCTCTTGCTCACTAACTGTATCCACAGTGTGCAGAGTAACACACCTAATCTGATCAATTTTATCTGCAAAGTGCCTTGCCAAAGCCTCACAGGAGGCCTTAGAATGCTCCAGTGGTTCCGGAGCCACAGGACCAACCAGGCTCCGGACCACTTGGAACAGCCTCCTGGGACAGCACTCTGCAGACGCGATGGAGGCAGCATAATATTCCTTTTTTGCTGCCTTCACTGCCACGTGATAGGCTGAAGATACAGCTCTAGCCCGTGTCTGATCGTCTTTGGAGCGAGACTTCCGCCACCGGCGCTCTAGCCGTCTCACCTCCTGTTTCAGAGCTCATAACCGCGGATTGAACCATGGTGCAGACCGAGCCCTGTTCAGGGGGAGAGGGCGTTTCGGAGCCACCCAATCTAATGCCCCAGTGAATGCGGCATTCCAGCCACCCACCAGGGTCTCGACCGAGTGGCCGTTGGCATGCCCCAGAGAATCCCCAAGCGCGTTCAGGAATCCATTTGGATCCATAAGACGCCTGGGGCGGACCATTTTAATGGGTCCTCCACCCCTGCTCTATGATTGCTCAAAGAGAATAGACAGTGGTTCTGAGAGTTCTTCAGCCAGTTCCTTTATTACTCTAGGGTGCAGTTCATCTGGCCCTAGAGATTTGAACTCATTCAAAGTAATTAGGTGTTCCTTGACCATATGCCTAGCGATCTCAAGCTGCAATCCTGCCCCTTCAGCCTGTACTTCGCCTTTGCCAGGGGGGTCATAGACCCTCTTTTGGGAGAAGACTGAGCCAAAGTAGGAACTGAGCACCTCTGGCTTTTCTTTGTGGTCTGTTTTCATTTTGCCATCCTTATTTGATAGCTGAATCACCATTTATTTCCTCTGTCTTTTACGATGCACGTAGCTCAAGAAAGCCTTTTTGTTGGTTTTATCAATTCTAGAAGTATTATAAGAATATATAAAGGATTAGTCTATCATTGTGAACAATTACAGTCAGAAAATGCTACCACCATTACAAAGACCATCTGTCTCTAACAGATACTGGGGATGAACAACAGAGGTTATATAATCTTGACATAAGATTGCAGATGGCAAGATGATGTTTGGAATGCTCCTCCAAGTAGAAAAAAAATCCATGCAAACAAAACACTAGCAAATCAAGAGTAAGTCTAGGTTGTACCTTCCCGACTATCTGCTCCCATCAGTAGTACATTCCCTCGTCTCCTCTTGTTTAGACTACTGTAATGCACTTTATGTGGGGTTACCCTTGAAGACGGTTCGGAAGCTGCAGCTGGTACAGAACGCGGCAGCTCACCTGATTAAAGGCAGCTGCTGGCGAGATCACATCACTCCAGTGCTGAAGGAGCTGCACTGGTTACCAGTTGTTTTCCGGGCCAAATTCAAGGTGTTGGTTTTGACCTTTAAAACACTATACAGTTCCGGCCCAGCCTATCTCAAGGAGCGCCTCCAGCAACACCAGACAGGCCGCTCAACAAGATCAGCCTCAGATGGCCTTCTCTATGTCCCATCAGCCAGGACAACTAGGCTGGTGAGGACGGGGGAGAGGGCCTTCTCTGTGGCAGCCCCCACTCTGTGGAACTCCCTCCCTAGGGAACTCCGCCATGCCCCCTCTTTAATGAGCATCCACCACGCACTAAGAACGTGGTTGTTCAGGCAGGCATTTGGGGTTGGTTAGGGTAATTTTAGAAATGTGATGTTTTTAATGTTGAATTTTATTGTTTTGAACTGTTTTAATATTGTACATCGCCCAGAGTGGCTGGGTGACCAGCCAGATGGGCGACTAATAAATTTAATTAATAAATAAATAAATTACCCTGGGAATCTATTCTTAGTGGCGCAGCTGGACTTGGTGGTGAAGTCACATTAGAGTATGATGTTCTATTTAGGTAAATGATGTTGTGTTTGGATTAGATTACTAAATCAGCACTTCCCAAGTTTGAAGTGTTTACATGTGTGTACAATTAGCACTGGTTGAAATTCACATTTTTATTTCTATTTCCTATCCCTTATTTCTTTCCTAATTTCACATTTGTATGAGGTGGGTTTTTTTTACTTTTCAAATGCTTTAATTTACTTTTATAAAATACTATACAAATAAGTAATATTAGGTTGATAATGCAAATGAACAGTTCTCCTAGATCCACACTCTACCAACAGTATCTTTTTTGTATTAAAATCACGGCTGCTATTCTGCTAATTCAACCATGAGAGATTAACTCATATTTTTACATTTTATTTGAACTTGAAGTAATGTATTATGTTTGCATTTGCAGCTCAAAGAAATCAGATCAGGGTGGATTTTCAGCCCACGTGTGAAAGTTTTCAAGATATTAAAAAATTCATCATATTTAATTAAAGTCTACATATCCAAGTCTGGATGCGCTGACGGTCAAGGCACTCCTGTCAACATCCTGCTCATAAAAGGTGAATAATTACAAGGTTAAAAAAGAACTATGCATACATTAATATTAATAAACTACATTATTGAGCATTTCTCCTCACATGTCAAAAAAGAAGGTAGCCAGATACCACCAATTCTATTCAGTTAAATACTGCAAAGTGTATACACAGAAGACAAATGTTACACAAGTGAATAAATGGGCCACGCAAATGTATCAGACTACCCTCTATGCATCTTGGCCCTATGGGGACACCATTCTTGGAAACTTTCCATACAGCGAGAGGAATCCACATGGTGAGCTGCTTACACATCAAAGCCACTATGTGCAGCAATCCAGTCTCACTCTCCAAATGCTGCTTTTAAAGGTCTACCAACACAACCTCATACCTATTTTCAAATACATGGAACATGCTTTTGTTCCATTAGGTTACAGTGAAATGTTTACTTTCATTTCTCAAATCCTTCTTCAAAGTCAGGTCTTCTAATTTCTTACGACGCATGTTCCGCTCAGATCTTACTGTTAATACCTATACTGTAAATCAGATCAAGTATGCTGGATTTGAACTGTGGCCTGGTAGAAATATAGATGATATAGAAATATAGATCATATGATCTGTCTTGCAGTTCAGACATTAGTTGACAACATGACCCCACACGATATCCACAGTATGTCAGGTTATGCGAAGTCTCAATGTCATAGAAGTCTTAATGTTACTTTTTACCCACGGGGGGAAAACATCTAAAAGTAAGTTCTAATTTTGACAACTTAAGACAATTTCTGTTTAAACTGACATATCCTATGGTGTGTGGGTGTGTAACATGCTGTAGTGGGGCAAAGAAGAAAAATATTATGCCTTCATTTACATAATTTCAGAGGACAGTGCACTGAGAAGAAATATTTATATCCGGAAGGATGGTGGTGGTGAGTTTCTTAGAAGTATACCAAGTTTTTTCCTTAAACAACCAAGATGGTTCTTCAGTTTCTCAATGTGAAAAAGGAAGCAAGAACTGAAAGGTGAAACAACTCACACTGGTGGTACTTCTTGTCATTCAGCCTCCCTTGCAATGACTTGCCATTATTCAAGTTTAAAGAAAACACACACACAACACCAAAAACACCTCTCAAGTAAATTGTTTCTTTTCTAACTGGCCCTCTGGGCCTGACATTTATGGTCACAAAGTACTGACACACAGCAAATGTCATGAGCCCTTGTTAAAGGGAGATAAAATAGTCCACAGCACAGACAAATCATTCTGTTTGTGCGTTTAGGCATTCATTGGCCATACACCCTTAAGAACAAGGACAGCACAGAGTCCGTGGGAAATTGAAGATAGTGATAGTGATAAAAGGATGTAGAATGACATTTGGAAGCAGAATATGCCTCTCTTCTTTTTCTTCTTTTTAAATTAAGCATGTGAGGTTCCCTTAGCTTTAAAATTAAGCTATCAATCTCTCAAAATGAAAGAACACGGATAGGGTTTTAAGACATCTGCTTCAAGACTCTTCAAATCTACTTTATCCATTCTGTGTACCAGAACTCACACAAAACATACACAATACACCTCACAAGCAGAAGTCAGACTTAGATTCTTTCCAAGAAGCCCAGACTTGCAAGTTGAAAACTTATTAAACCAGCCTTGTAAATAAGCCCACAATAATTAATAGCCTGCAACAACAACAACAAATAGTAGCCTGCTGAGAGCTGGCAGAGGAGGATAAAGAACTCCATCCATCCTGTAGCAGCCCACCGCAATTCTGTGCCCGGCACAGGAGAGAGGCTTCCTTCCTCTGGCAACCTTCTTGGCTTCTATGCTTGGCACAAAGGAGGGACGATGGAGAATGCAACTGCTCCTGCGTGCACTTCCATCCGCTTGCAATGCATGATAATCAGAACTACTATCTTGGTGGCAGGGAAACAAACAACTCCAACAACACTGGGGTACACAAAGGTCATCACAGAACATCATGGACTGTTTGACACAGACATTACCAATGACAGTCTCCCGTTGTGTGTACTTAAGAGCTGTCTTGCTGGATCAGAAGTTGCCACAAACATGGCACAAAGGTTATGACCACCTATTTGTTTCCAGTATAAGGTAGTAAAAGGTATAATGTCTCTGTACATAGAGGTTCGATTCATGTTTGGCTACTGTGTTGTAGGCAGACCCTCTATGGATGTGACTAATCCATGTTCAAAGCTGTCTTAGAGAACAAACCTATGTGGATTCCCAGCAGCCTCTGAACTCAAGGGCTGTCAATTATCCAATGCAGGGCGGGAGGACAGCAGAGGTGATCTTCACCGCCATGCTCCAGCCACTGGGCATTTCTGCTAGACAGGCAATTTTGCCTACATAGTGGTGGTGCCTTGGAGGGGGAGGGAGAGGGAAGGAGGCTAGGGACATAGGATACAGTGTGGTCTTCTCCCCTCCCCACCCCCAGGAATGCCCCCTTTACCCCAACTCTGAGCTCTGTTTTCCAAGAGTGGAGAGGCAGCCAGTGCGGTTCTCTCTATGAAAGCTACGAGGCGGAAGGGAGTGCAGTTTCCTTGCTCCAAGGCCGGAGTCCTGTGTCCAGCCTCGGAGCCAGGAAACCAAACTATCCTATTACCCCCACCCCCAGACACAGTCTGGGTAGCACAGGATCACTTCCTCAAACTATCAAGTTTGGCTGGAAGAGGGGCTGGCTTCTTATGAGCCAAGCCTCCCTCAACCAGGTGCCCAACATATCTAGACTGCGAAGGGTGAGCTAGACAAGTTTTCAACAGTACTTTTAAATAAAGGTTGTTTTTCAGACAAAAACAAGTTACGTATTAGAACTGAGAGAAAAACCACTGCACATTTATCATAATGCACACTTATGACTCAGTTGTTCGTGCATTTAATTGTGAGAAGAGCTTCTTCATAACAAAATTATTTAACACTTTTCTGTATTAAAAATAGATTCATATAGTGGAAAATAACATAATAAAAATGTAAAAAATAGTGTCTGTAGGGAGGGAGAGAAACTCCACAGGTGCACAGAAAGATGTTTATGGAGCCTACAGCTGGCTGAGCAATCTCGAGCACAACCAACTCGAGCCTTTTGCCTCCATAAATATATTTCTGTGCACCTGACAGCTTCCTCACCCACCCTTTTTTCCTGCATTTGAAGCCTTCCCATTTCTGTTTTGTCTTTTTCAGTACTTTTTAGGTCATATATTGTTTGCCCACTGTATATTCAAAAAATAACTTATAACCAATTTAAAAAGCCTTTAATTACAATGGTAATTATATATAAATTATAAAGCGACTCATAACCTCACTTAATAATGATAGCAATTAATAAACATTGTACAGAACATGTGTGACCTTCAACAGTAACAATGAAGAAATTGTATGATTTTCTTACAAACTGCAAATTATAGAGTAGGGGTGGCCAAAGTTTCAGACCCTCTGAGCCACAGACCACAACTCTGAAAAATTCAAAAGCCACAAGATCCACACAACCTTTACAGATGCATTAACACCCTCCTCTTCCCAGGTAAGGCCTGCAGAGCATGGGTGGAGGGAAAAGGCCTGAGGAAGCTGCAAATTAACCCCCCTCTCCTGGTCTAATGCCCTGTGAAAAAGGAAAAGGCCTTGGAGAAGACAGATCAATTACCTCCTACTTGATGAGGCTGGCAGAGCATGGGTAGGAGAAAAGGCTCCACACCCTAACTAACCATAACCAAAATGGTACCCAAACGGGGGCAATACTGACTGACCTCTCACCCTTCTCCAGGTCTTAGTAGGACTGTTTTCTCTGCCCTGGGCTTGTGTTTGTTCCTTTTTGACTAAGCCATCTCTCTCTCCTCTCTCTCTACTTTCTGCACTGTCTACACCTCTGTGATAGGTGTTTCTGTTTCCTCCACCTCTATGCTTCTTCAGCAATATCCTCCCACTTTTTTCCCTTGCATCCTGTCCTTGCCTCTTCGATTATTTCTGCCTCCTGTATGCCAGATGCTTTTTTACCTTTGTCCTCAGTGGCACCTGCAGCCCAAATGACTGCACAAGGCAGAGGTTGCTCCATCAGTCGGCATCTCAGGGAGGATACCAGGAGCTCCAAAGTGTGTTGACACCTCTGTTGGTTTAAGAGCTGCAACTGAACACTGTGCATCACACTGATAACTCCTGGCCACCGCACTGCAGTAATGTATTTATTAGGCAAACATGATGCTTGCTTCCTCGCTTTGTTCTGCTCTGCACTGATATACACAGGAATAGCAGAAGCCCCCTAGAGGCTTGACATGGTACAACAGTCCTCTCCCAAAGCTGGACCCAAGGCTTTTGCAGCACCCCCTAAGGTGCCCTGACCACCACCGCCGCCACTGCCAAATTCCCCACCAGCTGTACCCTCCACTTCCTTCCCCAGAAATCCGCATATAGATCAGTCTTTTCCTGCCGCTGCTAGCAGCGAGAAAAGACCACTCTGTATCAGGAAAAGTGCAGGAGGGCTGGAAAGAAGGCTCTCTTCTCCTCAGGGATTCTCATGCGGATTGCTGCTGTGTGCGTGCGTGTGTGTCCCCTGATCCAACATCCTATGTGCCCTGAGAGCTGCAAAAGTTGAGTACCCCTATCCTATCTGGAGATGCAAGGGACTGAACCTGGGATCTTCGGCATGTGACGTTCGAGCCCAACCACTGAGCTACAGCCCTTCCTCTTTGGAGCCAATCTAATATTTTCACAACATCCAACTGGATTAGAAGTTGTTCTTTATGTTGTACAATGGAAATCTGGTCAGATTTTGCTCATCTTATGGCAAACCTTTCCATGGATTTTATGTTTTCCTGACATGAAGGATTAGATGCTTCATAACATAAGACCAGCCAGTTTTGGTCCAGTGGCTCAGTGTTGTTAGAGCATTTTTAGATTTGTTTTTTGGGAGCTCTCTGAATGTTCCACCGCCTTGTTTGCTTTACTTGAATTGTGTTGGGTGTTCAAATATTGGAAATGCCATGCATCTGTACAAATTCGGAACTTGTGTTAAAACATTGATGGACTTCTGCAGACTATTTGGAAAGATATTTGTATAGCAGTTCCCTTTTATTTTGCTCTTAGTATTGCATTTGCAGAGATGGGGTGGGGTAGAGAATATTTTTAAAATTACCTCTGCTTATAGAATCCTTAATTTTAAAAGTTGTTCTCGTTTTTCTTGACTTGAATTTTGTCTGTAGCCCAAACAAAAACAAGAAGGCATATTCCTGTTGCATCAATTGCTGTTAGCAACTTCTACTTTTCCTCCAATGCTCACCCCACCTGCCTAGAGTACATACCGAGGCAATACTTGGGACATATGCATTTATAGTGTAAAGGGCAAATGGTTTTCAGACATATTTAATTGGTTGCAAGTTGCCCCTCCTCTGACTAAGCCCCAGACATAGTGGACCTCCATCAGAAAATTACCTGGTATTTCATATGTAGCACCCAGATGCACCCAGATGCACAGGGCAAGGTATGGCCTTGACTCTTTTAAGGAATGGCTTCTCCCTTCCAGCAGCAGAAGGACCTGAGAAGAAGATACAGAAGGGCATCCCAATCCTGGGTTGTCCTGCTGGCCAGCTGCTGTTGGAAATAGAATACTGCACTTGATAGACCAGCCTTTCTCAACCTTGGTTGCCCAGATGTTGTTGGACTACAACTCCCAGCATCCCCAACAATTGACCATGTTGGCCAGGGATGATCGGAGTTACAGTCCAACAAAATCTAAGGTTGAGAAAGGCTGAGAGAGAGCATGGTTTCATCCAAGAAGGCTGTTCTTGTATTCATTCAACCAGCTCTACTTTAACAGTAATTCTTTTTAAAAAATAGTGGTGATTTTCTTTTAGCTTTCTAAAAAAACACCCCCTGTACTAAATCACTGTCTCTTTGATTATATGACAAAACTGCTTCCCCACACCCACCCCAAATCATCATGTTCAAAGCCTTTTGACACGTTCCTGTAAGCTCCTGTTTTTATTTTGGTAAGCAAATATCATTCATACATTAGTAAAGAAAATAAACCCAGTGTTGCTTACGTTACAGATGCATAGCTGGATTTGCATGCAGTTCTTTTCAAGGTGTTTGCACTCTTAGAATGTTACCATTCTAATTCGGTTGTGTCTAAGGTATTTTGTTAATTCCTATTAAATCGCTTGAATTTAGTAGCAAGTATTCAGTACAAGTGGGGAACAGGGCTTAAGAGTCTTGAAGGCAGTACTCCAGTTGCTTCATATAAACATTATTTTTGCATTTGGTACATAAATGACAGAAGATCATTTCATGAATGTGAAGAAGTAATGAACTCCCAAGTGTCACTTGAATTTAATCATTTAAGATTCCCGGAAATGAGGATTCATTTCGAGTCAAATCCCGTCTGCTTCTGTTTTAAATGCAGGATCATGATGGACTCCCTTTACACACACTCCCCCCCCACCCGCTTATCTGAGTCTTCCATATGTTTAATTATACAGCAGCTAGATGGTGCTGTGGTCTAGCAACTCTTATTGTGGCTTGTCCTTTTTCACATGGGAACTCAAGCGCAGTAATTTGATACCTCATTATCTTTTAAAAAATGGAATAAAGGTCAGTTAGTGTGGGAGACACCCTGGAGGTTAACAACATCATCTAAAGAGCCCGCAAACTTCTGTGAATAACCAATCTCCATAGCAGGATCAAAGCTCCATGTGAAGAAGCTTTTATGTGACTCCACCTGGCTTGTACCAGTTACAGTCTTGGCCGCCTCATTCTGCACTAACTGAAGCTCCACATACAATGCATTGCAGCAGAGGTGCACAACCTTTTCAGCTGTGAAAGCACATTTGGGGTATGCTGGGGAGCGTACACAAATGTAATTCTTACCAATTGGACATTTTCCAACCAACCATACAAAGCACAGCTCAATTCTATACATATCTACTCATAAGTAAGCCCAAGTTCAACGGGTTTCAGGCATGCAAAGCACAACTCAATTCTATGCATGTCAGAAGTAAGCCACAGGATACAGTGATGGGAAATGTAGTCACAGACATCTGGAGGTTACCAGGTTGGGAGTAAGGAAGGAGTAGAGGTTCTATGAATCTCCTTTGGCTAGATTTTTGGGTTTTATCCCACTGGATTAGGAAAGAAAGGAAGGAAATTAGGTATGCGGAATAAGAACTGGGTGTGTTGTTGAATTATATGCGTTTTGTATATTTCATGCAAAACTCGCCTTCCCCAACCTGGCACCCTCCAGGGATTAGCTGGTTTAGAGGTTATGGGAATTGTAGTCCAACACATCTGGAGGGTGACTGGTTGGTAAAAGCTGTATTAAACTGTTTGTTCTATACCCTAAACCTATGAGATATTGTGTAAGATAGGGGGGAAATGAATAGTAATTCTTAAAAAAGAAAAAAGCTCAAGCTTTCGGCCTCTATAAATTAAACCAACATTTTCTTGAGAATGTAAAACATGTAAAATACAATCAGATATTGTTCCCATATATCACAAGAAAGTAATCAAACCCACCTGTCTTGTATGCAATGTGTAATTCAAGAGGTGTTTGCTTTTAAAAACAGAACCTCTAGAGATTATTGTACGTTGTGCTTGTTTTTAAGCCTTCTATGCTCATTAGCATTTCACATAGCTTCTCAGTTTAGTTATATGTATTCAGATAAATATTATATTAAATGATGGCTATAGCAATACCTATTGTGTTGATTTGTGGTCCTGATTCTGTCAGGACCCAATCAAGAATAGATTCTTTTAGATTACCAAGATGAAACGAAGCCACTTGTGCAAAAACATGAGTTTATTGATAGAAAATGGATGCAGAATATATATACAAATACACACACAAAGCAGGGGTGCCTGCTTTGTCAACTGAGAGCAGGTATAAATGTGTGTATATATACACACACATACATACCTCCCCTCAGTTGACAAAGCAGGCACTCTTGTCACAAGCTGATATGTCTATCTGAGTCCCCAAGACAGATGGGGAAGCCATCCCTGGGCCAAAGGTTCTCCAAGGTGGTAATGTGTATTTCCCCTTGAAGTGAGACCAAATTGGTCTGCTCTTAGCACAAGCGTATACAGGTTTCTCTCTCTAAGCAATAGCTGACAAGCTAGAATCACACAGACACTTCAGAAAAGGGGGGGCTTCCTCCCCCCTCCCAGGTGCTTGAAGGATCCCAGCCTGGGAAACTAATTGCCTTTCCAGAGGGTGGGGGGGGGGAGTCGAAGCCTCCCAGCTCATGGGAGAGATAAGTCACCACTCTCTATGAGAAAAGGGTGAGGTAACCAGGCATATATAACACCAGTTAAGGCCCGGTGTCAAAGGCCTGATTACTTAACCATAAAACTGCTGGTTAAGCTAAATAACACAGGCCGACTACCAGCATCCAAGATCTCTGTGAGGTCCACAGTTTTGTTCATTAACCAACCCCCTACACTAAAACCAGGAAATGAACAGATATTTTTACGAGTGCCATGTACATTAAACTGGTGTTTTAACAGGTGAACAACAAGAGGTCAAATGTTATGAACATGAAATGTTTCGCCTTTTTTATTACTTTTGTTGTGTCTGTTTTTATTATATCAGTGCTCTTTTGAGTTTCCTTGCAGACAAAACATACGTAGCTCACTGCTTTGACACTTAACCAGCCACATCCTATGAACTGTCTTTTGCTGCCACAGCAGAAACAATAGCTACATTGTGGCAGAGAAAATAACAGATCCTGTAACAGATGTGGCCAAACTGTGGCTTGTGAGACAAATGTGGCTGTTTCACAATTTTGTTGTGTATGTTCCATGTCAAGTCTCAAGGAGGCTTCTGCTGTCTATGGGTATATCAAGTGCAAAACAAAGCAAGCAGGCAGGCAAGCAAGCAACATGCCCGCCGAATAAAGAAGTTATTACAGTGCTGTGTCCAGGGGTTATCAATAGGACACACAGGTATAACACTGGCAATGAAGGTGGGATTGACTCACACTGCTGCTGTATTACTTGTGCTTTTTTCTGGAGAAAAAGATACCGGAACTCTTGGATTATGCTTCCTCGGGAGTAGATGGCGATTAAATTGTAATAAAGAGCATTAAAATAGTGGGAGAGAGAGAGAGAGAGAGAGAGGGAAGGTGCCAGAACTCAGCTGTGGTGAGCTCCACCAGAAAAAAGCACAGTGTATTACTGTAATTGCATTAGAAGCTATCAGGAAAGGAGCTGGTAAGTGTGAGAGACTAGCCTGGCTGGACTGTGGTGGATCTAGAGGCCTTGTTGTAAAGACCAGGGCTAAGCTCAGGCGTCAAGTAGGAGAGTCAGGGAGGCATGTGAGGTGGCCCGACAGAAGAGTATATGGACTCCTTTGATAATACCATAGAAGACTTCCCCACATATAATGAATGCTGTTACTTTTAGAATTTAATCTTCTACAGGTTTCTGACTCCAGCTTCTAAAATATAATTCAGCACTTTCCAAGACTGTGAAGATGCCTGACTTTTTCCTCAGATGCTCTGCATTCTATGAAAGATTTCCCCCTTTCTACTGCAGTATATATAGAACTTTTCCCACCAACACACATTTATAAACACTGTGTACAGTCACCTAAACAATTAACTTTCTTCCTCCTGAAACTATTTGTAAAACTCCTGCTTTCAGTTCTGCATACCTCCTTAAGTACACCTAATACGTCGTCTAGATATACGTGCACGTCTTTGTACCCACAGTAGTGATTATGGAAGAGAGAAGAGACCAACATAAGTGAGAGCTGGGCTCTTATAGGCCACATACTGCAAACAAAACTTATCCGGTATCTAAAAAGGGGGGGGGGTCAATACACTGAGGAAAATCAACTCCGTAGCCCCAAATTCCAGCAAGTATAAATGGGGGAATTTGGCACAAGACAGTGAAAAGTTAATGACGGCTGCCTTTAGCCATTACTTGATATAGCTTCTTCCATCTAGGACTGAACCTCTATCTGTTGAAAAAGCATGTCGTGCAAACTAAATGAAGGCCACAAAACAGACAGCACAAATATCAGATACCCAATACCGCGAGGACTTAAAAACAAAACAAGACCACCAGCAGAAAGACACCAGACCTGTCAGCCAGCAGTCAAAAAGGAGTTCCAGAAGGACTCTTCTTTGTATATAGGCAGGAATAGCCTTAGCTAAGTGAAGAGAGATAGGAATAACTATGGTGAAATGAGATGCTAGCAGTATCTTCACTTTTTACCCACTGGGACAGCCTTAAGAAGCATGGCTCTTATTTAAGTTTGATTGACCATGCTTAGCCTCAATCTCCCAGCCCAGAGTCCATGTATGCCAGCACTATGGACCACCTGTGAGTGCTACAATGTCCCACTTTGTGCCTTCCTCTTTACCATCTGGTGGAAACAGGAGTACTAATTGCCTGCCTTTAAAATAGGATGTTTAATCCTTACAACCTGGGCCTCCCATTTAGAACTTAAAAGGAAACCATGTTTTTAACAAAATATACCATAGTCTAATCGGTAAGGTGATATTTTAACAGTTATTAAACTTCAATCACTGACTAAAGGGAACCAAGACTTGTACCTTAAAACTACATGTTACTTTTTCTAAACATTTATTGTACGTAATGTTGCCTGCCTACTGAATATGTTGGTATTATATCTCTTCCACCTACTTTAAAACAGAATACCAAAAAATTCTCCTCTGTAAAGCTTATCCATGTTTCAACATACAGGTCTGCCAAATGTTCTGTCTCCCCAGCTCCTTTCAGTTTAGCATTTTTAATTACAATGGAGCCATATCTCCACTGACACATTTCTGAAGATTTATGAACCGAATGCATTTTCATTCCATATTACCTAAAGACATGGTGATACCATCCACCTTTATTCCTTTGAGCCGTTTGCTCAGCCCTTTCACTTCAAGACTTAATTTTTGCTGGTTAAGTTTAGCTTGTGAACTACATAGCAATTTCCCCTCTGATAAGCATGTGTCTCCAGCAGCACATTTTGTGAGCTGCAATCAATGAAGGAATCACTCATTTCCAAGAATAAGATTTGTTTTTTAATCAGGAAAGATTAACAATATGCATTTTCAAGTGCTGCATTTCCTCCCTCCCTCATGCCTGGTGCATAATGAGGATTGTGCTGAGGAATTTACTTCCTGTAATTTAAAGTTTATATGGTAAATCTTTTAAAGTCTGTATATTAAATCATTCTCATTATAAATAATGGACCATTAGAATGTCTAACAGTAGCATTTCCACTGCATCCAAAGCATTTCCAAATGCTAATGAGTTTGAGCTAACAAGCACTGCTAAAGAAATATCTAACTATCTTCATGGTAGATAGCTGAATTATTGCTATATAGTAGAGAAGAAAATATTTCCAATTCAAAACCACCTGAGGAGACAGCATTTTTAGGTATCATTCTTACAAAAGGATAGAAACAATATTAGCAGTTGAAGGCCCCAGCATCTAACTTTTAGCTTCCTGGGATTCTTCCAAGCCTAATGGGAACATAATCAAATAATCATCTACAGAAATTGTGCAAATTGTATAGAGCAAACCCCAGAGAGAATAGATGTTTAGAGCAGGCTTTATCAGACTCTCACGTGAATAGCTCTTTGTACAATAGTGTTGAGTTGGTATACTAATATCTGGCCCTATACTCACTATATTGTGCAGTATAACCAGGTAGTAAGATAATTTCTCAGAACAGAGCCATAGAGCTAAGTAATCAGTATTGCTACTTTAAAAAAAAACACATCTAGAACAGAATCGAGTGGTTTATAATACCTAATGTGCTGGGACACACAATAAGCCTGTGATGCAAGTAATGTTGTGGATGAGGAACTCATGTCGCTCCTGTCAAAATCCAGTACTCTGGCTACTGGGCTGTAACTGACCATGCATCATGGCAGCAAGGTGAAAACAAGCTCTTGTTTTTATCCGGTGACTATCTTTGTAACCTTGATCAATTTGCAATGCTATTTTGTTCCAGTAAAATGGGGAAGACAACTGTCTCCTTTCATAGCTGAATCAAATGGAATAAGTGTCAGGTTAGACTCTTTTAGATTAAGATCTGATTATATTGGGAGTTGGTTGGAAAGCAATATCACTACCATGAAGAAGCAATGGAGACCCAATGGAGCTTGTGTCTGGATTGATATAGATGCTAGAGAAGCCAAGAAAGAAAAAGATCCAAATACAAAACAGTATGTAGCAGTCAGATTTTATTGTTCCTGTAGAATGTATGCCTTGGTGCCATCAAAATAGTAGGAAGTCAAATCAAGAGAGAATGACCACACACACATATGTGCATTATTCCACGAGAATCAGGATATTAGTAGGAAGCCACCATACATCACACTGACTTCTAATCAGGCTCTTTATTCCTTTATTAATGGGCTCTTGATTAGATTGCTTGCTACAATATTGAGACATTTTCCCAAATATATGGCTAATTGTGAAAAAAGATAGATTCCCTAGATCCAATAACACCACTGTTGAGTTATGGTTGAGGTAATAAAAGAAATCAAGGATCTCCTTGGAAAGGCAATTTAAATGGTAAATGTTGATTCAGAAGTTAAAACAAACATTAAGGATTGTCTACTTTACAATGAGACCACCAGCCAAGAACAAACCCTTAGTTGTAAGCCAACTTGAGTGCAGCCTATAAATATTTTAAATGAGCAATGTACTGCTATACATTTTATCAATTACTGTTTCAGTGCTATTCCAAGCTCTCGCTAGAGCTCTCTCTCATAACTTTCCATTAACACACAAGCCCAATTACTCTTTAAATGACATAAACACAGACTTTCCAGTATGCAAGAACATAATTTTTGTCAGTTTCAAGGCATCTGTCGGGATTGGACCGTCCTTCCCCTTTGCAATCAAAACCACAAAGGCTTAAAGCTTCAGGCTAATACAGCTGGTCTGGGCACCACACTTTACGAAGGATGCAGACAAACTGGAGAAGGTTCAGAGGAGGGCAACGAAGATGATCAGGGGACTGGAAACAAAGCCCTATGAGGAGAGAGTAAAAGAACTGGGCATGTTTAGCCTTGAGAAGAGAAGACTGAGGGGAGATATGATAGTGCTCTTCAAATACTTGAAAGGTTGTCACAGAGTGGAAGGACAAGATCTCTTCTCAATCATCTCAGAATGCAGGACACAGAATAATGGGCTCAAGTTACAGGAAGACAGATTCCGGCTGAACATCAGGAAAAATGTCCTGACTGTTAGAACGATACGACAATGGAACCAATTACGTAGGGAGGTAGTGGGCTCTCCCACACTGGAGGCATTCAAGACGAGGCTGGACAGCCATCTGTCAGGGATGCTTTGACTTGGATTCCTGCATTGAGCAGGGGGTTGGACTTGATGGTCTTATAGACCCCTTCCAACCCTACTATTCTATGATTCTATGACTTAATTTTGCTAGAGACCAGCCTTTCTACAAATGCAGATTCAAGGAATCACTCTCATTGCCTCAGGCCCTAAACAACTAATCTGCGATCTCTAATCAGAGGAGACAAACCAGAGGGTAGTGTAGTTGCTGACAGTTTGCCTGTGAACCTCACAGCCAAACTTGCTTTGCAGTGATGCCCCTCCCTTGGGGGGGGGCAGCAACTCAGCCTGGGCCATCTGTTTGTCAAGGCCTTCAGAAGAATTTCTCCCAGCATCTTGGCTCACTAGGAAGGGCCCCTCCCCTGGCCTTTGATCTAACTGCTCCAACTCTGATTCAGAATTGGAGCTGTCAGACAACTCAAGGGGCTTGGACTCATCCCTGACAGCATCTAACAACTACTTGTAGATGCATTCTGGTCTCAATCCTGCAAATATTATACTATAGATGAGCACTGCCAATCAAGTCAACTGGACCTTTCACAAGTTTCTGCAGGAGCAAAGATTTATTGACAGACAGTCATGAAAGACACCCCTACCTGATCTTACAACCTGATCTCACACCCAGACCATTTCAATCTTTTTCTAAATAATGCCCCACCACCACCACCAAAAAAAGTATGTTCTAAGCTGTTCTCAACAGAAGTGTCCTTGGGAAAATGACTTCAGCTTGCACTCAACACAAATCAAATATACACACTGAAAACACCACACACACACACACACACACCACTCATGCCCTGCTGATAAACGAAAACTTAATTTATTGTTCTTAGAATATGTTTTGACTGAATAGCCTTTTCAGACTCCAGCAACAAATGATCCTTTGTTTAGGAAGCTTGTGATCCACTTCTGTTAAGTATTCTGCTGGTATTTAAGCTATGCTAGTAGCTAGTGTTCTTTTGCTGAGTGCACAGCTTTGAAGAAAAGGCATCTGGAACTAAAAAGAAATAGCTGATTAAGTGGCCTTTGCCAAGCTTCTGTAATGATGTCTGTATAGCGTGCTCTTGTTTAGTTTGACGAACAACCATCCATGACTGAAAAACAGTTTAAAAGATGGACTTTGAATAATACAAGGTTGGGTTCCCAATTGGCACTGAGCCCACTCTCTCCACAGCTGCCTTAATTATCAGTGGATTTTCAGCATTTGCTTAATAAGCAAGAACCCCAGAATCAATGAAGAAATTAAATCAATTATGTTTCTTAACTCTTAGAAAATGATGAGGGTTTCATCCCTTCTCTTCCCCTCTCAAGTGAGAGCAGCTTTTTCACAGCAGGAGCTTACTAAATAAAAGAAAATTACCACCAAGTATTGAACGTTCAATTATAATTGAAAAACGCTTATTACTGTTTGATAAACATATCGATATGCAGTGATCTGGAAAAGAGGAATCACCCTGCTGCCAGCAAGGATGGCACATATGGTGAATTAGAAGTATATTTGAATTTATTATTTTTACCCCACTTTCTGTCCACAAACCTACCTGTGTCAATCAAACACAGTAAAACAAAATAAATAACACACAATCATCATTTAAAAAGTAAACAGTTTGAAACAGCAGCAGATAAAAGACAAACACTGCAAATAGCAGGAACGCTCAAAAGCCATAGGCTTGCTGACACAGAAAACTTTTCAATAAATGTCTAATACTAAAAGACAAGGGGCTCAGCAGGACTCCATGAGGGAGGTATTCCGCCAGTGGCACCACTGAAGAGCTGCCCATTTGAGTTCCCATAAGGATAGGATTTCGAGCAGAAGTGCAGAGGCTGATCTGGTGGGCAGGCTTGTACAGGATGATCCCAGAGGTAACCTGGCCCTAAGCTCCTTAGCCGTTTAAAGGTTAAAGCCAGCGCTTCAAAAAATTGAGTCCAGAAACTACATGCTTACATGATCTCTATTACTTGAGCTCTTTATCTAAGTACATAACTGATAAGCCCCCTCTTGTGTCATGGGGTTGTATCACATGAATGCACCCACACATGGAAATTAAGCAAGAATTCAATTCCAGTGATTACAGCATAAAAGAGAGCTAAGGCTGTAGGGGTGATTCCACATCCTCCAATAGTTCGCTGGATCAGACAAAAAGTCTATGTAGTCTTTCTCACACAGTAGCCAACCAGATCCTTCGAGAAGCCCAAAAACAGGATTTGAAGGCAACAGTTCTTTTTTGTTGTTGTTCTGGTACTAAGGGGCATACTGCCTCTGAAACTTGAATCTGCATATTTGCATTATGACTTTGGCATATAGCCATTATGACTTTATGAATCTGCACATAGCCATTATGCTTAAAGCCATCTAGCCATCCCAGATCTTATGGCAGCAAAACCCATAATGTTTTTTTATTTATTTAAAAATATTTTTAGGCTGCCTTTAAGGGCAGACCCTTCAAGGGTGACAGTACTTTCTTTTGCTTTTCCTCAGTCTCCTACCAATCAGTTTTATTGGATGACCGTGAGTTCTAGTATGATTAATCCAACACAGTGACAATTGTTGCTCATAATGCAAATTGGGAATAGTAGTCATACTTGCAGCCAGATCCTTGGAGTTTGTAAAAAAATAAAAAGTGAAGGGTGGAGAAGAGTTCAAAGCATTGTTTCACTTTATGTCAAAGAGCTGCATTAATTGAGAAGTTGCACCTTAAATGTATTCTTTAAAACCACAAAAGCTCAGCGTTAGAAACATATTCAGGGAGATGTTACCTCTCTCTTCTGGGTGGTCTGACTCCAAACAAAGCTGAGAGACCCTCATTAGAAAACTCAGAACCACAGTTATTTTTAATCAATGACTACCACTGGAGAGGTAAGGAACACACACGTAGGTGAAATGTTTACTTCCTCATTCCAAAGGATGGATGTGACTGCTTCAAACCAGAACTTTTGTTCTTAAACTGTTATGTAAATACAGGGGATGGGGAACTTGCAGGTCACAGCCCCAATTCTCACTTTTTACAAAGGAATGTTGTCACCTAAAATAACCTTTACCTATCATTTTAATGTGATATGCTGTTGACAGGCATGTATAGCAACAACAATTACAAAAAAGTTACTATATTTTACGAAACGTTCCAGGGCAGTAGCTGTATTTAGATACTCCCAAGGCTCTTTCTTAATATTGCTTCCCTAATCCCTTCGGCATAAGGAAAGGTTCCTCCTGTGCAAGCGCCGAGTCATTACTGACCCCTAGAGCCATGGCGTTTTCATGGCAGACTATAGTGGGGTGGTTTGCCATTGCCTTCCCCAGTTGTGACTACCTTTCCCCCAGCAAGCTGGGTACTCATTTTACCGACCTCGGAAGGATGGAAGGCTGAGTCGACCTGAGCCAGCTACCTGGGATCCGGCTTCCGCTGGGATCCAACTCAGGTTGTGGGGAGAGTTTCGGTTGCAATACTGCTGCCTACCACTCTGCGCCACATGAGGCTCTTTAGATACTCCCAAGGCTCTTTCTTAATATTGCTTCCCTGATTCCTTTGGCGTAAAGGTGAGGCTTATAGTCATGATGGCTATTACCTCCAGTATCAGACGCAGTATGCATTGCAATGCTAGTTGCTGGGGAACATGAGCAGGAGGATGCTATTGCCCTCATGTCCCCACCATTAATTGGCTTCGAATGGGGAACTGAAGATGTTGGACTTTGGTCTGATCCAGCATGGCATAAATATAATAAATATTATAAATATTATATTTATATAATAAATATAATAAATAAATAATTGTATTGTGCTTAAGCCCTAAGTTGACAAGTCACTCTTTGTTTTTACATACCCTATCATATGAAAACAATGGGTAAGTCCACCCATGGAGTCTTTACTCTGTCAAGTAATCAGTGTTTCCCATCCCTCCTGCTATTCTTGACTGGTATTTGATCAGAAGCTTCAACTTCCAGAAGAATAAGACGGTTGCTCCCATCGTAGTAGACTAGATAAGGTTGTTATAACGGTTGCCCTTGTTTTTGTTGCCACTCCTATCATCGACTAGTCAATGAACAACTATTTTCATCCATCTGTCAGAATTTCAACCTTTATCTCAAAGTACCCCCACCTCCAGCCTGTTTGCATACAAGAGGACTGTCTAGTTGGGACTCTGTTTCCATATTTATTCTACATAGTTACTGAGTTATCTTTTAAATGTTTTAAAATATGATAGTTTTATGAGCAAACTAAGTCATACATAAAATAACTTTCCCCAGCAGAAAGGCTGAAGCAGCCTTCCCCAACCTGGTGCCCTCTGGATGCTTTAGACTACAGTGCTCAGCATTCCTGGCCATTGCCCACACTGCCTAGGGCTTATAGCAGCTGAAGTCCCAAACCTTTGGAGGGCACTAGGTTGGAGAAAGCTGTGCTAAAGCAACGAAGTTACTTTAGAACTGTAAAGAACATTACAAAATATATATTTCAGTTTTCGTCCAAATTTCTGTTTTTTTCCAAAAACCACCAGGAAAAAAAAAGTTTTTTCCATGGCTTTAAAATTTCCAGAAATTTTACATCTCTAGTCCTCCCAGGATATGAATTACTACTAATCTTGCTAGCTCACAATCATCACATCTTCTCCTCCAGCCTTTCAACCCATCATTACTGTTAGCTGCTCTGCCCTCCACCCACCAGCCTCAAAGGGGACCAGCCACCTCTGCCAGGCACTTTGCTGTGGCTGGGCTCCATCTCCATAAGAAAGGAGACAAGCTGTATGAATATCTAGTCACAGCAGATCCTGCCCCATAAGATGCTTAATCTATATACCACAGGTGCAGAACCTCTTTCAGCCCAAGGGCTGAACCCCATTTTAGAGAAGCTTTCGAGAGCTGCATTCCAGTGGTGGGTGAAGCATAAGGCAGGGGCAGGGCCAAAGGCAAGAGGGGCAGGGCCAAAATACCAATATTAGAATATTTTAGCTTAAGAACATTGCTTCCGGGTAAATTGGTTGAAAGCATTAGAAAAGATAAAATTAGTAAGCATATAGAAGAAGGACAAGTCCTGCTAAAAAAGAATCAACACGGCTTCCACAAAGGTAAGTCCTGTCTCACTAACCTTTTAGAGTTCTTTGAGAGTGTCAATAAACATGTAGACAGGGGTGACCTGATAAACACTGTTTACTTGGACTTCCAAAAAGCTTTTGATAAAGTCCCTCACCAAAGATTCCTGAACAAACTTAGCAGTCATGGAATAAGAGGACAGGTTCTCTTATAGATCAGTAACTGGTTAAAGAACAGAAAGCAGACAGCAGGAATAAATGGTAAATTCTCCCAATGGAGGGATGTAAATAGTGGGGTCCCACAGGGATCTGTACTAGGACCAATGCTTTTCAATTTATTAATAAATGATCTGGAATTAAGATTGAGCAGTGAAGTGGCCAAGTTTGCTGATGACACCAAATTATTAAGGGTGGTCAATCAAAAAGGGATTGTGAAGAGCTCCAAAAGGATCTCTCCTAGCTGGGAGAATGGGCATCCAAATGGTTCAATGTAAGCAAGTGTAAAGTGATGCATGTTGGGGCAAAAAATCTCAACTTCAAATATAACCTGATGAATCTCAGCTATCAGTGACTGACCAAAAAAGAGATCTTGGGGTTGTGGTGGACAGTTCTATGAAAATGTCAACCCAGGGTGCGGCTGTTGTAATAAAGGAAAACTGCACATTAGTCATAATTAGGAAGGGAACTGTGAATAAAACTGCCAATATCATACTGCCCTTATACAAAGCTATGATGCAACCGCACTTAGAATATGGTGTACAGTTCGGGTCACTGCATCTAAGAAAAGATATTGTAGAGCTGGAAAAAGTGCAGAAAAGAGCAACTAAAATGATCAAGGGGCTGGAGCAACTCCCGTATGAGAGAAGGTTACAACAGCTGGGATTGTTTAGCTTGGAAAAAAGGCAAGGAAGGGGAGACATGATAGAGTTGTACATATGCATTGTGTGGAGAATGTGGATAGGGAGACATTTTTCTCCCTCTCTCAGAATACTACAAACCAGGGTCATCCCATAAGCTGATTCAGGACAGATAAAAGGAAGTACTTCACAAAGCACATAGTTAACCCATGGACTTGACTCAGATGTAGTGATGGCCACCAACCCTCTCTCTCTTGCAAGCGCACCCACACCACATAATGCATACACACATTTTCATACACATAAACTCATGCATACACACACATGCACACGCAGATCCCCCACACTGTGAACAGCCTTGAAAAAAGACTTTGGTTCCAATGGAAAGCTTTTTACAAGCCACTGCAGGATGTGAGGGCATTGGGATGGTCACAGCACACATGGAGGGAAGGGTTAACCTCTCCCTCCCCAGCTCCTAACACCTCAAACTGCCCTGCTCCATGTGGCAATTTACACTTTGAAAAGACCCCCATTGATGTGAGTGGAAGGGTTTTTTTTCTAAGCCTAATTTCTGCAGGAGGGGCAAGGAGGGGAGACCTCAGGACAGAGGTTCCCCACCCCTGATTTAATCCTTGAGGACAGTAAAACAGAGTATAGCATCCAGCATCCCAGTCCCAGCACTCCTTCAAGTAATAGTCGGCCAAAATATTGCATAGCTGAGCCACACAGGGGAGGGGGGGGACATATGACAGTAGCACCTTGGAGAGCATCCAAAGGTCCTCTGAAGCTTGGTACCCTTGCACAGCTACAGCACCTACCCCAGAATTGTTTGGTAGTAGCAAAGAGAATTGAAGGCTGGCAATGGCAAAGCAATGAATGGGTATGTACCACTTTACATTGCATGGCTTGCTTCTTTAAGATTCTGCCACTCAAGTGCAAACACTCAGGTTAAGCTTCCATGGCTGTAGCTACTGCTTGAAATGCCAGAAATATTACCAGATTGCTGGCTTGCTAGCTAGTGATAATATGGATGGCTGAACACAAGCCATACGGTGTATGCAAAAACAACTTTTCCAGTTGCAAACGTTAGGAAATTAAAGGTCTTAGCCATAACACCATGACATTCATCAACAGATATTGTATGCTGTCACTGTCGAGTAGCATAATTTGCAGAAAAAACAACAACATTTACTTCAGCTCTGTACTGATATCCATTGGACCAGAGACTCATTTACACGGAAGCAGGCGATTGCCTGCCATATAGGAAAAACCCAACAAGAAAGCAAGTTCAGCTCTATAGCTTGATAACGGAAACTAAAACGCCACATTGCTCATTACTAGGACTAGCATAACATCTTTTCAGTTACTTTTGTTTCACCCTAATCCAAATCTGCAAGTTTCTGTGCCTGTAAAACAAGCTTATGTATCTGTGCATGTCCAAGCCTGGTCCTGATAAGTTAGCCTTAAAGATAATAGGCACTGAACAAAGAGCAAGAATGGAAACTGAAAAGAGTGTCACAGTAGCATTCCAATGATTTAACTGTGCAATGTTTGGGGATCTCTGGAAGCAGTAAGACCATACATGCTCAATCAGAAACAACTCTGCTTTGCTTTTTCTATTTACTATACCAGCTTCACATCACAAGATATCCACTACCCTAATTTTGCCAGTGTGAGTAAGGCACCTCCTTGCTTTTAGTTTTCAGGGGCCTCCAGAGCTAAAACTGATAATTTCCTGGAATTGTGTGTGTGTGTGTGTGTGTGTGTGTGTATTATGAATGACACCAAAAAAAACTCTACCACATGAAAAAATGAAATTCTCCTTTTATATAACAGCCTAATTCTTCAGTGCAAGACCTTTGCAAAAAATAATAATTTGTGCAGTAGTAGCAGCCCAGCTATCTCTACAGAAGCAGAGTTGCTTAAAGCCTGTTGTTCAGTCGTTAAGTCGTGTCCGACTCTTCGTGACCCCATGGACCATAGCACGCCAGGCCTTCCTGTCCTGCGCTCTCTCCCGGAGTGTGCTCAAGTCCATATTCATTGCATCGGTCATGCTATCTAGCCATCTCATCCTCTGCCATCCCCTTCTCCTTTTGCCTTCAGTCTTTCCCAGCATCAGGGTCTTTTCCAGGGAGTTTTCTCTTTGCATTAGGTGGCCAAAATATTTGAGCTTCAGTTTCAGTATCTGTCCTTCCAATGAGCACTCAGGGTTGATTTCCTTTAGGATGGACTGATTTGACCTCCTTGCAGTCCAGGGGACTCATAAGAGTCTTCTCCAGCACCACAGTTCGAAGGCATCAATTCTTCGGCACTCAGCCTTCCTTATGGTCCAGCTCTCACAGCCATACGTTGCTACTGGGAAAACCATACCTTTGATTAGACGAACCTTTGTTGGCAAGGTGATGTCTCTGCTTCTTACTATGCTGTCTAGGTTTGCCATAGCTTTCCTCCCAAGGAGCAAGCGTCTTTTAATTTCATGGCTGCAGTCACCATCTGCGGTGATCTTGGAGCCCAAGAAAGTAAAATCTGTCACTGCTTCCATTTCTTCCCCTTCTATATGCCAGGAAGTAATGGGGCCAGATGCCATGATCTTCGTTTTTTTAATGTTGAGTTTCAAACCAGCTTTTGCACTCTCCTCTTTCACCCTCAACAAGAGGCTCTTGAGATCCTCTTCGCTTTCTGCCATTAGGGTGGTATCGTCTGCATATCTGAGAATGTTGATAATTCTCCCGGCAATCTTAATTCCGACCTCTGATTCATCCAACCCGGCGTTTCTCATGATGTACTCTGCATATAAATTAAATAAGCAGGGCGACAATATACAGCCTTGTCGTACTCCTTTCCCAATTTTGAACCAATCGGTTGTTCCATGTCCGGTTCTCACTGTTGCTTCTTGGCCCTCGTACAGGTTTCTCAGGAGACAGGTAAGGTGGTCTGGTACTCCCATCTCTTTCAGAATTTGCCACAGTTTGTTGTGATCCACACAATCAAAGGCTTTAGCATAGTCAATGAAGCAGAAAAAGACGTTTTTCTGGAATTCTCTTGCTTTCTCCATGATCCAGCGAATGTTGGCGATTTGATCTCTAGTTCCTCTGCCTCTTTGAAACCCAGCTTGTACTTCCAGTAGTTCTCGGTTCACATACTGCTAAAGCCTAACTTGTAGGATTTTGAGGATAACCTTGCTGGCATGTGGAATGAGTGCAATTGTACGGTAGTTTAAACACTCTTTGGCGTTGCCCTTCTTTGGAATTGGAATGTAAACTGACTTTTTCCAGTCTTGTGGCCACTGTTGAGTGTTCCAAATTTGTTGGCATATTGAGTGCAGCATTTTAACAGCATCATCTTTTAGGATTTTAAATAGCTCAGCTGGAATACTGTCATCTCTGCTAGCTTTGTTGTTACTAATGCTTCCTAAGACCCACTTGACTTCACTCTCTAGGATGTCCGGCTCAAGTTCAGTGACCGCACTATCATGGCTATCAGGGACATTAAGATCTTTCCTGTATAGTTCCTCTGTGTATTCTTGCCACCTCTTCTTAATCTCATCTGCTTCTGTTAGGTCCCTGCCTTCTTTGTCCTTTTTCATGCCCGTCTTTGCACAAAACGTTGCCTTGATATCCCCGATTTTCTTGAAAAGATCTCTAGTCTTTCCCATTCAATTGTTTTCCTCGATTTCTTTGCATTGTTCATTTAAGAAGGCCTTCTTGTCTCTCCTTGCTATTCTCTGGAACTCTGCATTCAGTTGGATATACCTTCCCCTTTCCCCCGTGCTTTTCGCTTCCCTTCTTTCCTCAGCTACTTGTAAAGCCTCATCAGACAGCCACTTGGCTTTCTTGCATTTCTTTTTCTTTGGGATGGATTGAGTTACTGCCTCCTGAACAATGTTACGGACCTCCGTCCATAGTTCCTCAGGCACTCTGTCTGTCAGGTCTAATCCCTGAAATCTATTCCTCACCTCCACTGTATATTCATAAGGGATATGATTTAGGTCATACCTGAATGGTTTAGTGGTTTCCCCTACGTTGTTCAATTTAAGCCGAAATTTTGCAAGAAGCAGCTCATGATCTGAGCCACAGTCAGCTCCAGGTCTTGTTTTTACTGACAGTATGGAGCTTCTCCATCTTTGGCTGCAAAGGACATAATCAATCAGATTTCGATATTGACCATCTGGTGATGTCCATGTGTAGAGTCACCTCTTGTGTTGTTGGAAAAGAGTGTTTGCTATGATCAGCGTGTTCTCTTGGCAAAACTCGATTAGCCTTTGTCCTGCTTCATTTTGTACACCAAGGCCATGCTTGCCTGTTATCCCGGTGATTTCTTGACTTTAGCATTCCAATCCCCTATGATGAAGAGGACATCTTTTTAGGGTGTTAGTTCTAGAAGGTGTTGTAGGTCTTCATAGAACTGATCAACCTCAGCTTCTTCGGCCTCAGTGGTTGGGGCATAGACTTGAATTACTGTGATGTTGAATGGTTTGCCTTGGATTCGTACTGAGATCATTCTATCGTTTTTGAGATTGTAACCCAGTACTGTTTTTCCCACCCTTTTGTTGACAATGAGTGCTACTCTATTTCTTCTAAGGGATTCTTGCCCACAGTAGTAGATATGATGGTCACCTGAATTAAATTCGCCCATGCTTGTCCATTTTAGTTCGCTGATTCCCAAGATGTCGATGTTCAATCTTGCCATCTCATGTTTGACCACCTCCAGCTTACCTTGATTCATTGATCTGACATTCCAGGTTCCTAAACAATATTGTTCTTTACAGCATCCGACTTTCTTTTCACCACCAGACACATCCACAGCTGAGTGTCCTTTCGGCTTTGGCCCAGCCGCTTCACTCTTTCTGGCACTACTTGGAAATTCCCTCTGCTCTTCCCCAGTGGTATATTGGACACCTTCCGACCTGAGGGGCTCATCTTCTGGCGTCATCTCTTTTAACCTTGTGATACATTCCATGGGGTTTTCTTGGCAAGAATACTGGAGTGGACTGCCATTTCCTTCTCCAGAGGACCACATTTTGTCAGAACTCTCTGCCATGACCTGTCCGTCTTGGGTGGCCCTGCACAGCATACCTTATGGCTTCACTGAGTTACGCAAGACCCTTCGCCACAACAAGGCAGTGATCCATGAAGGGGCTGTTCACTGGTACTTCTTGCTAAAACCTGGAGCAATGGTTTTACAGGCGTCTCTCAAGCTCCCCCTTCAAATTCCAATTTAAGGACTACTACAAAAAATGTTGCGAGACCATCTTCTTAAAAAAAAAATTAAAAATCCCGTGACAAGCTTTAAATAACAAAGCCACTAATTTATAGCACCATAGTGAAACATACAGCCAAACTGTGAGTGGATAAAATTATTAGAGAAAGCCTTACAATTATTATTACTAGATAAAGTATTTTAAAGCAGAATTTCAAAGTTTCTTGACATGCTGCATTTGCTACCCATTAACAGTACATACACTCCGCATATAAAGTTATTTCCAATATTCCTGTGAATTATTCCTGAAGACAATGTAGTCACAATTTATCTCTACAAATGACGTGCTGGAGGAAGGTCATACGGTTCTTGCCAGAGGTCTGAAGTGATTGCTTGTGGAGGGCTTTTGGAATTACGCCAAGGGTGGCAGGTTGCCCACCCCTGGCACAGACAACATTAAGCTAGATGGACCCATTTTCTAGCTCAGTATTGTCAGGGGGCCCTAGCCGGCCTCTTTCAGTCTACTCCAGTAGCCAACCCCAGACACAGACAAAGGATTCTTTTCAAGGCTTTATTCCTTTTACAACTTAATAACTCTATCACCAGCGACTAAGCTATGAACAGCAGAGTTACCTATGCCCCGGGTTGGAAACAGTTGGTCCCCATTTGAACAAGAATCACTTCCAGACCCTGAACTTATGGGCTAGGGAGAGTCCCTCCCCTTTTCCCTTGGGTCCTCTGGACACGACCGTTGCTTGCGCGCCAAACGGGCGCTACGCCTCCTTTCTGCGCCCTCCATAGCTCGTTGCTCTTTGCGTCTGCGTCGAGCATCCAGCAAGCCCTCCTCCCACGCTCTTTCACTCCCAGGACCGCTATCTATCTCTGGAATGCCGGCAGGAGGAATCTCTGCCAGCTGCGGGGCCTGGGAGGGATGAGCGCACTCCTCTCCCACGGACGGCTGTTCCTCCTCAGAATCAGAACTGCTCTGAGGTTCTATGAGCTCAGTGTCCACCCTGACAGGTATAAGACAGCTTCCTATGTTCTATGTCTTATGTGTCAGGAGCACCCTAGCTACTTCTTGCAGTATCCTCCAATAGCCAACTCAGGACACAGACAATGAGGATTCTTTCCAAAGCTTTATTCCCTTATTACTTTATGATTCTTTCAGATACTAATCACTAACGACTAACTAAGGAACTGCACTGGGGATAGACAGCAGAGTAGCCTAAGCTCCAGGTAAGGCAGTTGGTCCCCGTTTGAAGGAGAACCACGGGAAGACTCTGAACTTATGGGCTATGGAGAGATCCTCCCTCTTTCCCTTGGGTCCTCGGGACGCAACCGTTGTTTGCATGCCAAACAAGCGCTATGCCTCCTTTCTGCACCCTCCATCTGTCGTCGCTCCCTGTGTCTGCGCCAGCAAGCCCCCCTCCAGCGCTCTCTCACTGCCAGGGTCACTATCTCTCCCAGGAATGCTGGCAGGAGGAATCTCTGCCAGCTGCTGTGCTTGTGAGAGATAAGCGAGCTCCTCTCCCACAGATTGCTGTTCCTCCTCAGAATCAGAACTGCTCTGGGGCTCTATTGGCTCAGTTTCCACCCTGACACCATGGTTTTCTGCATGTAATGCATGTTCTCTGCCACAGAACTATTGGCCTTCCTGAAGGGTCTTTAAGGACTTTAAAAACAGTGATATTTTGAGGAAGTAACATCAATACAAGCCAGCTTGTCCTTTCAAGCAAGTATGTTCATTGGCAACATATCTGCTATAGCTTTATAGGAAAATTAGTACTAAACAATCAATGCCATGCATATAGCCACCTTGGGTGCCATTTTTCTTGATAGAAAGTCAGCATACAAATCAAATCAATAAATATCTGTGTAACCTCTGTGGGAGGCCCTTGTATTATTTTAATTAAGTAGAGGCAGTCACAGTGCCTTTTTTCTACAAATAGCTTTAAAGATGCCAAATTGAGCATTGTTACCAAGAGATTCAGCCAGGCTGCCATATCGAGTATCCCTACTATCTTGACGTCCCAAATCTCCACATTATCCAGGAAGGGTAGACTAAGCTGGGACTTAGCACCCAGGGCAAAAGAAGACATGACACTAGAATCTGGGGGTCATCCAATGAATCTGATTGGTAGAAGATTCAGGAGAGATAAAAGGAAGTACTTCTTCACTCAGCACATAGATAAACCATGGAATTAGCTACCACAAGATGTGGTGATGGCCACCAACTTGGATGCCTTCAAAAGGGAATTAGACAAATTAATGGAGGATAAGGCTATCAATGGCTACTGGTCCTGATACTACCTCCGGTATTAGAGGCAGTGCTATGACATTCATGTCTGTCATGGTCCCAGGAGTCACGCCATCACTAGAGTCATCTTCTAGGAGGAGCCAGAGCCTTCAGAGCCAGCTGGCCTCTCAGAAAACCCTGGCATATTCAAGATGTCTCAGATGAACTCAGAGGTGATGTCTTTGGATATGCCTCCTGGAGAAGCAGAGAGCTCAGCTTCTGAGGCAGAGGGGGATGCTAATCCCCACCTAGCCCCAAAGAATGCCAGCATCTTAAGATCCTTGATAGGATGGTGGCAGGCAAAGGAGTGCTCACGTACTGAAGAGGACTACTCATCAGTTGGTGTGGACATCTGACAAGCGTCTAATGTGATGCAGCTGAGCACTGGGTGAGGCTCTAGTATCTCTAGTTATATCAGCTCTCACTTCCAACTTGATTGCTGCTGGAAACAACATCTGACTTTCAGCTTGTCTCTGTATTCTTCCTGACCTTACCATGTGTTTGGCCCTCCATGCTACTGACCTCTGGACTTCTACCTGACTGCTTTGGGACTGTGTTTTTTACTTGATTGAACTCCTAGCTTTTGATCTTGGCTGTGCCTCAGGACTTACTCAGGAAAAACCCCTCTGTGTCTGGTAAAACTGTGCTTGACCATTTGCCTGCTAAATTGACCACTCTATTGTATATATCCCTGTATTTGCTTAACAAAGAGCCATAACTCAGTTTGGAGCAAGATAATGTCCTACTTGTGGATTTCCCGCAGGCAGCTGGTTGGCCACTGCTGAACAGGATGCTGCTGAACAAGGTGGACCCCTAGTCTGATCTACCATGGCTCTTCCTATATTCTTGTGTTCTTAACAGGAAAGATGCAGTGTACACTGGCTGACTTACATTAACATACCTCACAGGAGTGCCTCTTGCTCTATGCAAAGGGCATGAGACCTCTGGAATATGGAGCTGCCATAGTCTCTGCCAGGGTCCCAACACAATCACGTCATCCAGCAACAGCCATTTAGCTTGCATCTAGAACCCATGTGGGAACCAGTAGGGCTCATTCAGATAGTGGGAAGCCATGATTTTCCATTACATCTGAATTGGGCCACTAAGTAATGTTAAAGAAGAAAGGGTTATTTGGCCCCTCTATGTAGGAAGGAGAAGAAAGTAAAGTCATATGCTACTAGTGTACATAGTACTAGTGTACAAAGCCCTAAACAACTTGGGACCAGGATACCTGAGAGAGCACCTTTTTCTTTACCAACCTGACTGAGGTCATTGAAGGGTTTGCTCCTGGTGGTTCCACATGGACCTATGGCCTGGTTGGAGTCCACCAGGAAAAGAGCCTTCAGTGTGGTGGGCCCCTTCCCATGGAACTCCCTGTCTCTGGAGGTTAGGCAGGTGCCAACGTTGTGTTGCTTTCAGTGCCTCCTGAAGACATTGTTGTTCTGAGAGGTCTTCCCTGAGTAACCAGCTGCGGTTTATTAAGTTCAGAATCTGTTCTTTTAAGATGTTTTAATTGTTTTAATTATGGGGTTTTATTCTTTTATCTTGTTGTTCAGTGTTCTGAAACTTTGACGTGGAGTGGTATATAAATATTGTAAATAAAAAATTCAAAAAATGAAGCTGATGTTTTACTTAACATTTTGACAAAAGCTTTTTTTTTTTGGCAGTAATGTCTTGCTATTAGAGATAAAAGATAAGGTCTGGTTTGTAATAATGGTTCTTTATTAAAGTGTGTCTTAAGCTCTGTTCCACTATAAAAAGGGAGGGAGGGAGGGAGGGGGAAAGTCTGCAACTTGCTTGATCAGTCAAGTGTGCAAATACTTGTTTTATGTATGCAGCAGGCTACAGAAAAATCTACATGTACATTACACACAAATACCACCCAGCCTTTATCGTAGCAATCAAAAACCTTTATATAACACACTTATTTGATAATAATGTACAACATTACTGCTGACAATTGCTAAAATTGGCAAATGAGATTCCTACAAGAGTGTTAACAGCTTTTGGTCAACCTACCCTGGCTAAGAAATACAGAAGCAACAGCTGACTTGTAAACAAAGGAAGAGCAAGCGCTGCCATACTGGAAAAGGCTAGACCGGTTTACTCTTTTTTCCTCTCATAACTGTATGAGTAAAGTGACCATTGTGGCCAGGGTCACTTTCCATTGAGTTTAGAATGAGATCAAGCCCTCCCTCCAACTTGCTCTACTGCAACAAAACCCTTGATCCATCAGGGTTTGTGGAGTTTAGACAGAAGTTCCTACATCTTCTTGTGTGGCAGCATTCTGAAAGGTTAAAAACAGATTGCATATTTTATTGTGTAAAATACTTGGTTACTGAGATTGGCTAACTGGAGGTGCTGGTATGATCTTTTTAGTGCAGGAATAGATGTTACTGCCATACTGTGCGTGTGTGTACACGTACACTTGTATACATACTGCTTGTTAAGGAAAAGGAGATGCATCTAATTTCTGATATAGGAAACCTATCAGGAGCTACAGCTGTCTGCAAGGGGATGGAGATGGAAAAGAAAAAAAGAGAAGGGCCCAGATAACTGGCTGATGATGAAAAACTATTGCTGGTGCTACTGCTGGAAACCACAGTGTTGCATGAAAGGGCTGTGCTTAGCTAATTCAGTACTACCAGTACCACTGCAGAAACAGAAGCCAGCAACCATACTGAAAGTTCCCAGTACAGGAGCTCTTAAACTGGCTTAAACTCTCTGCAGCAGATAGCACCAACTAAAGACTCTTTCCACGATAATATAACCCAATCGGTTAGCAGCAAACACAATACTACCACATTTGCTATACGGCAATTTTAAACAATTCTCTTAATCCTCTAGATCACATTTCTTCCAACAGTGGTTAACTACAGAAAAGCAACACACACATAAGATGGTAATGTATAAACTAGCCACTGTGTAACCAATCAATAGGACACTGACACTCAGCCCATCTTATCTGAGCAAAGCATGCCTGTTGTTTGATCAATGCCTGGGTTGGAGAAGGATTGGGACAGAAGCCAGCTGACTTAGGGTCAATAAAAAAACACAGAGAGATAATGCATGTTACAAAACAAAAAATAACCAGAACTAAAACTAATTTTCCATCAGACAAAGAACTTGTTTTTACATGCCTCCAGTCCTAAACAGAGGCCACTGCTATAAACAGCATATCTAATCTTTGTCAGGCCAACGTCATCGAATAGTTGAGTTGGAAGGGGCCTATAAGACCATGGAGTCCAACCCCCTGCTCAATGCAGGAATCTACAGACAGGGCCAGAAATATTGGAACAAGGATAACTGTTTGGGCATTTGGCCTCTGTACGCCACCACATTGAAGTTGAAAGGAAACACACCCAGATGGGAGCGAAATCAGGACTTTCAGCTGTAATTCAAGGGTTTTGACAAAAGTGTGGCACTACCCATTCAGGAAGGACAGCCAGTGGCATACACACACACCCATCATTGGTGGCTCATAAGTAATGGAACAAACCAACATCATTTCAAACTTAAGGATCGTCTTTAATACTGTCAGGAATGCCTTGGCGGCCTCCCCCAGTAGATCCCAATAGCCAACTCCAGACACAGCCAAAAGGGAATTCTTTTCAAAGCTTTAATCCCATTACAGCTTAATGACTCTTTCAGATGCTCATCACCAGCAGCCAGAGCAAGGGACAGGAGCATGGCCTAAGCTTCAGGCAAGCAGTTGATCCCCGTTTGAAAGGGAGTCACTTGAAGACTCAGAACTTATGGGCTAGGGAGAGATCCTCCCTCTTTCCCTTGGGTCCATGGGAGGCGGCCGTTGCTTGCGCGCCAAATGGGCGCTACGCCTCCTTTCTGCGCCCTCCATCGCTTGTTCCTCTTTGCGTCTACGTTGAGCATCTAAGAAGCCCCCCTCCCGCACTCCCTCACTACCTGGGTTACTAAGTATCTCTGGAATGCCGGGAGGAGGAATCTCTGCCAGGTGCTGAGCCTGTGAGGGATGAGCTGGCTCCACTCCCACGGATTGCTGTTCCTCCTCAGAATCAGAACTGCTCTGGGGCTCTCTGGGCTCAGTTTCTACCCTGACAGATACCTGGATGAAAATCCTTTGCACTCAATGACTGCCTGAAGTCTGGAACCCATGGACATGACCAAATGCTTTTGTTTCCTCCCTCGAGATGCTTTGCCAGGCCTTTACTGCAGCTGCCTTCAGATGGGTCTTTCTGCCTTCAGTCTTATCTTCAGTAAGTGAAAAGCATGCTCTATTGGGTTGAGATCAGGTGACTGACTTGGCCATTGAAGAACATCCCACTTCTTTGCTTTGAGAAACTCTTGGGTAGCTTTTGCCGTATGTTTGGGGTCATTATCCATCTGCGATATGAAGCGGGGTCCTTTCAGTTTGGCAGCATTCAGCTGAATCTGAGCAGAAAGTATAGCCCTATACACTTCAGAGTTCATCCTGCTGCTTTTATCAGCAGTCAGGTCATCAATAAACACCAGTGACCCAGTTCCACTGGCAGCCATACATGCCCATGCCATAACACTGCCTCCACCATGTTCGGCAGATGATGTGGTATGCTTTGGATCATGAGCTGTTCCTTTCCTTCTCTATACTTTTCTCTTCCCATCATTCTGGTACAAGTTAATCTTGGTTTCATCAGTCCAAAGAATCTTATTCCAGGACTGGGCAGGCTTTTTTAGGTGTTTGCTGGTAAAGGCTAATCTGGCCTATCTGTTCTTGAGCGTCACCAGTAGTTTGCACCTTGTTGTGAAGCCTCTGTATTTACATCCATAAAGCCATCTCCCGACTGTAGATGTTGACAATAACATGCCTACCTCCGCAAGAGCATTCTTGACCTGGCTAGATGTTGTGAAACGGTTCCTCTTCACCATTAGCAGCATTCTGCGGTCATCCACTTTAGTTGTCTTCCATGGTCTTCCAGGCCTTTTGCTGTTGCTGAGCTTGCCAGTTGATCCCTTCTTTTCAGGATGTTCCAAACTGTTGTATTGGCCACTCCCACTGTTTTTGCTATCTCTCTGATGGGTTTATTTTGTTTCTCAGCCTAACGATGGCCTCCTTCATTCGCATGGAAACCTCTTTGTACCTCATGTTGGGAATTCCAGTGAACAGCTACCAAATGCAAATGTAACACTCAGAACCACCTCTAGGCTTTTTATCTGCTTGATTGGTCATGGGGTACCCAGGAAACAGGCCACACCTGGCCATGCAGCTGCTTGTCAGCCATTTCTTCCATTACTTATGAGCCACCGACGATGGGGGTGTGTCTATGCCACTGGCTGTCCTTCCTGAATGGTTAGTGCCCCACTTTTGTCAAACCCCTTGAATTACAACTGAAATTACAACTGACTTCGCTCCCATCTGGGTGTGTTCTTTCTTTCAACTTCAATGTGGTGGTGTACAGAGGCCAACTACCAAAACAATTATCCTTGTTCCAATATTTCTGGCCCTGACTGTAAGTCAAAGTATCACTGACAGATGGCTGTCCAGCTTCATCTTGAATGCCTCCAGTGTGGTAATTGGTTCCACTATCGTAGTGCTCTAACAGTCAGGAAGTTTTTCCTGATGTTCAGCTGGAATCTGGCTTCCTGTAACTTGAGCCCATTATTCTGTGTCCTGCACTCTGAGATTATTGAGAAGAAATCCTGACCTTCTTCTTTGTGACAACCTTATTTATTAGTCTTGCATACTTGAAGAGCACTATCATATCTCCCCTCAGTCTTCTCTTCTCAAGGCTAAACGTGCCCACTTCTTTCACTCTCTCCTCATAGGGCTTTGTTTCCAGTCCCCTGATCATCTTTGTTGCCCTCCTCTGCATCCTTCTTAAAGTGCGGTGCCCAGAACTGGACACAATACTCCAGATGAGGCCTAACCAGTGCTGAATAGAGGGGAACTGGTGTGTGGGTTTCTCTATGCTTTGCATGAATTCCCTGATTTATCACCCCTAACCATACCCGACCTTGCTTTCTCATTTGCTCCTTGATTCAGCTGTTGTGGCTTTCCCAACGTCAGAATGTTACTAATGGCAACACTACTGCAAACATCCCAGGTTTGGCATACCAGACTCTTTGGCTCTGAACTTAACTCCTTCTCTGTGTGTTGGCTGTCTACAACCTGCTTTCTGCTGGCTGGAAGCCTGCACTAAGTCCAAAGGCAGCTGCAAGTCCAAAGGCAGTTGCAGAGCAGGACAGGTGCGAAGAAAAGCAGTACTGAAGGTTGACTGTTGGGAGAATTTGGTCACCCACTATTGGTTCCACAAGTGGAATATTGTGTACTGCATGCAGCACGTGAGGAACCACTGAACATCCTGTAGTCAGAAAGCTCTCTCAGCCCTTTTCCCCAGGATTCTTTAGCTGGACATGCTAAAACAAGGACTTTATACATGGAAAAGTATCTTCCCCAGCTGTCATAGGTCAATAGTAAAGCTATCATCAATTCCTGATCCTGAGGAAAAATTCAGTCTTGAAAACAAGCCATACAGCAATTTCTCTCAAGCAAATGACTACTTGAAATTTGGTATGCTCTTCATATAGAGCTACTGGTATCTGGAAGCCTATAAATTGGCATGTAATTTACGTATATTTACGTGATTTCACATAATTCCATTACGTGAAATCAAGCTATTAAATATAGGCTTTTGAAGCAGACGCTTTGAATATAAATTCTAAATGGGTTCCCAGGCAAGTCATTATTACCAACTAATATTAGACGAAGTTAGACAACATAATCACAAGTAACTTCAAAGTTCCCTATCTTCATAAATGGATGAATTATTTGATATTGTGGAAAATCGTAAGATTAGCACATCTAAAGAATTAATAGTAAATGCCTCTGCTTTGTCTTAGGATCAGTATTAATATTTCCCTTCCTTTATATCAAGATCTCCACATCAGAAACAATTTGGGAAAATTAATAAGAGGATACTGAGTGGCCCCAATACAACTGAAAGACTGGCTTTGTCAAGGGAAAAAACGTCATTATATCACATGCTACTGAGTATGGACCTTGGAAGAAAAATAAAATAGCTTATTGTTGTTGAAAAGACATTCATAAATCTGAAAAATATTTATGGGTTGATAGCGCTGACTTTTTATGGTGTTTCAGTTAAAGAGAAAGGAGTTATAATGACATTTTGCAATTATAACCAGGAACTATTGTGAAATATTTAACACAAATGCTGCAAGGTGCTAGACTTGTCAAGAGATATAGACTTCCGTTGCATGTAGTAGAATAGCCCAAATAAAAATTAATTCTGAAAAATAAATCAAAAGCATCAGAAAGGCCACATCCAAGTATATGGAAGGTCTCCATGAACGACAAGATGCTGCTTTTAAATACAATTGTTTCAGCATAATTTGGATAATAGCAAATTCTGTACAGGAGCCCACTAAGTAGGGATGGTCAAACTGTGGATTTCTGCAATAATGGTTAAGCTATGGGCTTAACGATGACTAGAGAAGAAAGGAGAAGACAGGTACATTTGGAAGGGGCCAAATGAGAATTTATTACCCTGTTGTAATGAGAGACTGTCTGTTACACACACATGTATATTTTTCTTCTGTGATAAAAAGTGCCATGTGCATGAAAATGATCATATTTAATTTAAAAGACAGAAAATGGCTCAGAATGAAGATAACAGCAATAAGGCATTTGAATGTCTTTTTGATATTATAATGCCACCTGTAGTAGCATTTTTGGCAGAAAGGCAGGATAATAAATAATTTTATCAAGTAGGCACTGCATATATGAGATCTCCCTTTCACTGCAACCCATCATCTGCCTTCTTTGATAAACTGGCCCCACAGAGTGTAAGTTGAACATAAGGGTAGGTTAGCAAGTCACCTCTCTGTGAAATCGAAGGTGGTACAGTTGTTGAGAGAGCTCCATACATTTTTGTTCCCAGTGTCTTGCTGAGCAATCCCAGATCTTTCTCTGGTAGTGCTGGGTGGCTACTGGGGAAAGAGCCTTCTCTACACTGCCAAGCCCCCATCCGAGGAATGCCCTTCCCAGGCAGATCCACCTGGCATCTTCATTGTATAAGTTTAGATGCCAGGATAAGACCTTCCTTTTCCAACAGGCATTTCATCATCTTTAATCTGTTGCTTTCATTATTAACTTTACCACTGGCACTTTATTTATTGATATTTCCATTGTTATATTTATAGTTTTCACTGTTATTTTATTATTGGTTTTAGTTTTTATGATTGTAGACAGCCTTGAGGGCATTTGCCATTTGGGCAGTAGATGCATCTAATAAATACATAAATAAATCCTATGCCTCTCTCCTCAGAAATTAGCCCCAGGCTAGCACTTCTGTCTGTCTGTCTCCCTTTCTTTCTTTCCCCCTTTCTTTCTTTCCCTCCCTCCCTTTAAGGGCTCAGCACTGAGAGAAGCAGCAGGCTGAGCAAGCTGCTACAGCTGCCTTCCCTGAATTTGTTCCTCCTGCTGCCTGCCCCCGCCATCCTGTAAGCTTGCCGGAGACAGGAGCTGCCATTTCCCAAGGTGGTGCTTTTGGGAAGGGACAGAGAGCACATTGCTTAGGCCCTCTCAAACCTGGCTTACTTTAAACAAAGGCTATATTGGGCTGGGTATGAAAGATTCCATAAATAAAGAGTCCTACAGCCTGACCCTATTCATTTTTACACAGATGCAAGTCCCACAGTTTTCAGTGGAACACACAAGTTCCCTGCACGTTCCAACTACAGTGCAATCCACGCCCCCAACTAAGCTCGTCAGTAGATGGCTTTTGGGAGGCATAAGTGCTGGCACAACACTTTTTCCTTTTAAGAGCCTGACGTTGGAAGGAGAAGCAGCTGCAGCTAGGGATGTCAGAGAATTCCACCACGGATCTCGGCGAGGCCGAATGCCAGTGCATTCGGCCCCCCGAACTCCGTGGCGGAAAGGCCTGCCACACCCCGCCACCCCCCGTGGATCCCCCCCGGGACGAGACTTACCTAGGGCGGATGTTCCGGATGGCGGCGGCTCCAGTGACGGCTTCGGTGGCGGCAGCTGGTCTTCCAACCGGCTGCCACCACCGCCACCATTTGCAGTCTGTTCCCCCCCCCCATTCATGATAGGCTACGTAAAGACTTACGTAGCCTATCACGTCTGGGTTAAAAAAAAACATGTATGCAAATGGCGGCTACGGCCGCTGCTATTTGCGTTCCCCCCTTATTTTCGCCGTCTTAGTCTACGTAAATATTTACGTAGAGTAAGACGGTGAAAATAAAGGGGAATGCAAATAGCATCCGCTATGCTATTTGCGTTCCCCTTTCTTGTCTTTGTCTTATTTTATTTATTTATTTATTTATTTATTTATTTATTTCTATACCGCCCAATAGCCGAAGCTCTCTTTAAATATTTACGTAGACTAAGACGGCCAAAAATAAGGAATAATAAGGAATGCAAATGGCGGCGGCCATAGCCGCTGCCATTTGCATACACGTGGTTTTTTTTTTAACCCAGACGTGATAGGCTACGTAAAGACTTACGTAGCCTATCACGGCTGAATTCAGGGATGCAAACGGCAACGGCTACGGCCGCCGCCATTTGCGTCCCTGCTAGCCAGCGGCCAGATGTCTGGCTGCTGGCAGAGCCGGCCAGTGGCTCTGCGGAATCCCCACGGAGTGGAGCCGGCCGGCCAGGATTCCAGGGGGAGGCACTCCACGCCCCCCCTGGCCAGGATTCCGGGGGGAGGGACGCTCCCCCACCAGCGGAACCCGGCGGAGCCAGGTAAGCGGGGTTTCGTACACCCCTAGCTGCAGCAGCTCTCATCTCCTCCCCACCCCCAAACGCCCACAGGCCCGACCTCTACTACAGCGGGGCCAGAGGTGTTGCAGGGAGAGTGTAGCTGACGCTGCCTGTCCCTTCTTTCAGCACTGAAAGATCATTCCATTGAACATTCTGGTATCAAACCCAGTGGTGCTGATGTCAGGGCTGGTTTGATTTTTCTTTTCTGCTACTCTCCTCTCGTCATCCCCCAAACATACGTTTTTCCTCAGCTTTATGTTATAGCAATAGTGGTTCATTACCACTGTGGTAGAAATTACACTCACACTCATGCACAAGTTTAAGGAAACGTTTTGACAAATAAAGCAATATTTTCATTAATACACATTTTAATTATCTTTCTGATTCATAGATTCTGAAGGAGAAAGAACAGTTTGAGAATAGCACTCACCATGATACTAGAGAGGATGCACACATTACCGTATACCTGACTTCAGCTTGAAGAGACACTTTAAAAAAACAGAATGTGCTTTGTACATAGAAATCAAAGACATTTTGCAGAATGATGTAATTATTATTTAATTCCAAGCATTCTCAATTTATTTTCATCACCTTTTCTTAAGACAATGGTACCAACAGCAGTACCGCTGATGACAGATATTGTTTTGACAAGCAACCAAATGTGAATCAGTGCACTTAAGAATAAAAGATGCACATGCTTCTGCAAGTAATGATTACTGTGAATGAGATAAGCCTTATTTAAAAATAAGTCTAGAAAAGAGTTCAGAAGCAGATGTATTGGGCATTCTGATTCTCTAGGGATGACAGTTAAGATTTTTTAAATTAAGTCCTCCTAATCCTCAAGCACAGAAACTCAACTAGATAGATAGATAGATAGATAGATAGATAGATAGATAGATAGATAGATATAGATATAGATATAGATATAGATATAGATATAGATATAGATATATAGATACGGGATGTTATTTGAATACAGAATACAGCACTCAATCTAGGTACAGTTTAAGATTGATGATATACTAATCTTTTTCGCTACAGAGAGTGCATGTGTATGTATATATCTTGCTTATCAGTCTTGAGTAGCCTCGATTAGTCTATTGACATGATCTTGTCTGACAAACCAATCAGTGATAGGACAGAACAAAAATGCTTTAATGGGGTGGTATCCAATGCAACTCAAACACTAGCATAAATTACGTTGCACTAGTATAAGGGACCCCTTAACGCAACACCAATGGGTTTTCTAGGAAATTAGCTGGTGCAATGGGGTCAGGGATCCCCTTATGACCTGGACCCACTGAGCAACTCCTTAAGGATCTCTTGCCTCCTTAAGAGTCCCACCTTCCATTTTTTACTTTCCCCTTTCCAGTAACGTGAGGATTTAGGCTGTAGACATGAGTGCCTAACGCTTTAGACACAGGGTTTAACCACAACAGTTTCCTAGTAGATTTAAAGCAAACAAATTACAATTAAAGGTATTTACACAATAGAGAGGAGTGATACAAAGGTATTAAAAGAAAAGAAAATTTGCAAAACACAAATTCCTTTACCTTAGCTGCACTTAGACTTTTCTAGGCTGCTTCTTCCTGCTCACTCTTCAGGCTCTGCTCTCACTTCAGGCTCTGGCTGTCTTTCTGCTCTTACCAGCTCTCTCACTCTCTTTATATATCCTCCTCCCTCAAAACTGAAAGTACTGCTTCAAACCTGAAGAAATGAAACTTAGAGGGGAATTGAAAGAGAAACGTAACTGGAGAAATGAAATTATTCCTCTAGGGTTACCCCCTCCCAACAGAAAACTCCAGGCCTCTAAGCCTGACCCTTTTCCCCTTTGCCTCTGTAGGCATCAAACCTTAACGAATGGATTTTCTAGGAAATCCCATCATGCCAGCTAATGTTATAGGCATTGTGACAGAGGTCTCTTACATGAGCACGGCGTAATTTATGTCAGTGCTCATGTAACACTGGATACTGCCCGTGATCTAGAATCTCTTTCTAGATTTGGGGATGTGACACCCAACAGATTGGGGCAGGCAGAAGTAGTTTTTGTAGTGCAGATTTGGAATAGAAAAGGGGAGAGCTTAATGGGGGGTACAGACTGTGAAGACCTACCCTTTGAGTCCCCCAAAGAAGGATTAGAAGTTGTGCTGCTTCCTGCAGGAAAATATATGGTTCATCTATGCTACATTTGTATATTTGTATATAACACATAATACACAGTATACAAGCAAAGTGTAGCCCCATCTCTTATGGACTGCTTTCCTATTAAAAGTAGTCTGCAAGGTACATTGTGGCTGAGGGAAGTAGCCTGCAACAGATATATCCCAGAATCCCATGGAATATACAGATATACCAGAACAGCATGGAAGTCCAAAGGGGATCCCCATCACCCCACATTTCATCTCCAAATCATAATTAATGTGAACCACAGTATAACTAAAGTATGCCCATATTAAATATTCATAGTACTGAAATCACCTACACACTGCTTCACCAATTCATTTTTACACACAGCGACCTACCGCTGCTAGGTTATAGCATGGGGAGACATGCATGGGGAGAGCAATCCTATGGTCCCTAGACAGCACCTGGAGGCCATAGGATAGTTCAGATTCCTGGATCCAAGGTCTGAGACACTGCTTCAACCTCAGATCCAGGAGTCTAAGCTATGCGCTCCTCCCCTTCACAGCTGGTGTGGGGAGAGCCATGCTGGCTGGCTGCTCTCCGAGGTCGCAAAACTGACCTCCGAGTGGATGGAGAGGGGGCAATTGTGTGGGCAGGGAGGGGGCTGGGGAAGCAGAGACACAACCTATCCCCAGCCCTACCCAGCCTCCTTCCCTTCCCTTCCCCTCCCCTCCCCTCCCCTCCCCTCCCCTCCATAGAACCCTAACTAGATGGGCAAAAATGCCTGTCTAGCAAAAATGCAGAGCGGGACAAGCACATTCTGCATAGGATACCCATCAGCCTCTGAGATTGGAAGCTGACAGGCATCCATATAGGATTGCATCCTTAAGAATTTTAGGAGTAGAACACATTTCCTAGAAAAAGATATTAGAAGTGGGGATTCAATTATCTCAATTATTCTTTTGCATTAATCTGGTAAGATTGTTTGGCGCCATGTACTTGACCATCACACGTACACACACAGAAAACATAAACTCCATACTGGCCACCTGGCAATTGTCCATAGCTCCATACTGTCAGTAGCCAATATTTTTCCACTAAATGAACACTGATTTTCTGTGAAGTTCCAGTACTTGATTATTTTTGAAATCGAACATGGGAAGTCATGGGTATGGGAAACTCTGGGTTCCATCCAATGTTGTCCTTCCTCCATTGTAATGGGCACTGCTAGTGGATCGAAATTCCCTTCTCCCCCAGCAGCCACCCACACACCCTTTAAATTTGCTCCAGACAGCTGGGGGATCCTCCAAAGCAGATTTGGGAGCATGCAAAGGGCTGCTGGGGAAGGTAGTGTGGAGATAGAGAAGGAAAACTCCCCGTGCACAAGCAGAAGGCTGCTCACATAACATTAGTTTAAGCCTACTGAATAAGCTTTTTTTGGCACAAGAAAAGCAAGGTGTCGCAGGGGTGAGGTGAATCAGATCCATTTTGCAGTTGGATACGCATGAAATGTAATTTAGTATAATAGAGCAAAGGTTTGGCTATTAAATTAGCTTCACTTTGAAGGAAGGCGGGGAAAGCATTAGGCTTGTTGAACCTTTGCTGAGCATGCTATTTCCATTCAATTTCCACAAAATTGTCAAAAATAGACAATTTCAAAATTTCTTCATTACATGAATAGGTCAAAATGGCTGCGTCAGTGAACCACAATTTGCCAGCATGATTAGTCATTCACAGTAGGTGTGAGGAGGAGAGTCATATTTGGTGATTTTGTGTGAAAAACATTATCCAAGGAGAATTCCTTTATAGCTACACAGTCACGCAAAAGGTGAATGAGAGATAACATACTAAAACATTAAAATATTGTCTTATTAAAATTCACAGCGTCTTTGTATTGCAGGAAATTGGACCTGGTACTTAAAAAAAAAAAAGAATTCCTGTTAACTCAGAGCCCTAAAGCTACTCTCGCAGATATTCCAAGCTGACTATAGACAACTATTTTTCCTATACTAATTACATTATCCATTTTGTAACTTATTTTATTTATCTTAAAGATTTATACCCTCTTTTGATCCAATTATCCTGAAAGCTGCTTAAGCCATACACAAGCCAGTGGCCCTTTATACCCTGGCCAATGGACTGAGCCACAGTATGTTTCCCTTTAGTTCTGCAGTCCCAGTGGCAGGAAGTGGGAAGCAAAGTCCCTGCAGCTGTTCCTTGTCTGGCCGATGGGTGGAGCCAAAATGGACTTCCCCTTGCTATAGAATCTAGACCAATGTATCTCCAAGACCCAGTTGAAATATTTATGCAGGTTTGGAATACAGCCTCCTGAATGTATCACTGCCAGGACATGTTTGAAAGCTCCGTGCACATGACATGCTAAAATTACACTCTCTCTCTCTCTCTCTCAAATGGTACAGAGCTGCACTTAGAGCCAAGCCAAAATGCCCCTCCATTCTGCCATCCTATTAACGGGTGGCAAAATGAGGGGGGGCATGTTGGCCAATTTTCGGGGGTGAAATTCAGGAATGCGGGAGGGGGCAACACTCTAGAGCTCCTTCTGGTGGCCGTCATTTTTCTCCAGGGCACCCATCACATTAACACCATGGAGCCTTGCTCCCTGGGGCTTTTGTGAAGAAACAATTAGTGGCCACTAGCTGATGCCTGCCAGAAGGAGTTTTGGAGGAAGACATTGAACGTCCTGCAAAAAATTCATTCGAACCCCTCCCCCCTGAAATTTGCCACAGAAGTTAACCCTATAGCACTTCAGAATTTGATATCTTTTTGCTCAGCACAAACTACTGTTATAAAGATCTATGAAGCCCTGCCAAAATTCAATGCAAAGCATTTTTATGTAGGTTGTTATCTTCTGTAAGATTTTTAAATAAGTTTTACTTTAGCAAGGTCTAAAGTTAAGACACTGTTGTAGAAAAATTAATCTACTTATATGTTTTGGAGTACAATTCCTTCAGAGACTTTATTTTGGCCAAAGAAAATCACAACTCAACAGCCATTGGGGAGGAAACCCAAGCATCCACAATGGTCAGGCTGTGGTACAAAGCTCCTCTCCTTCTATTTCCAAGCAACATATTACATAGTTTTGTGATTATCATATGAATCATAGACTTGTTGGCTTACTGATCAACTGAGCAACTGATTCACAAACAAGTGATAATGAGGAATCAGCAGCTAGCAGTTCTTAAAGCCTGAACTAAAGCACTGAAGCTTGAACCACTATATCTTTATCTCTTGCCTTTTTTCTTCTATAACTCTAAACCAGTAACGCATTATTCAGATTGCCTGTCCACCCCCCAGTTTATAGGTAAAAGTCCAATTTTCAACATTCCACAATGCTTTACTATGATTAAGAAACAGCCCAGAACACGGTTAATACAGTTCCATGCAAGCTTGACTCTCTGGGGCTGATCCCAGGGGACTGAGAACAGTTTTAGTCCTCACCTCAGAGTTATGTCTGATTGCAGCCCTTTACTTTTTTCCACAGAAGTGAGTGTAACCACTCACTTACATGGGAGAAAGTAAAGGACTGCATTTGTAGACATTTTATGATGGAGTGGATGGAAACCTGCCCTTCAGCCTTGACTGGTATGTAGCATAGCTCTCAGCAGGATCTCATGGGCGTTTGCATCCTCCCAGGATCTTTACAATATTCATTGCCTCCCTCTGCACATAACCTGCCCATCATAATGATGAGTGTTCTGATCATTTAACAGTGTTTGTTATAGTAATATAACATATCATTTGTTCTGTTGGAAAGGCATTTTTGATTTGTTTTCCCAGTTATCGTAAGCCACATAAAGCTTTATTTCATTAACTGTGATTGCATCTAGGATCTTCTTGAAAAGCGAAATTTTTGAAAAGTAAGCATATGCATAGACAGTCAGCAGCAGGTTGAATTGTAAAACACTCTTGCTCCGTTCTGTAGTCTGCCTCGTATGTATTGCACTTCAGTCAGAAGATTTTTGAAATTCCACAAAAGGTATTTTTACATCAATGAGTGTGAATATTTCTAAGCAAAGTCTGGTACAATTTAAGAACTCTCTAGGGGTAAGATTGAAAATAGAGTAACTTTTATTTTCTGTTTGCCACTAATTTGATTCAGGAACACACCCTGTTATCTGCTACAGACATTTCAATTCCACTTGGATAAACCATCCTGATAAGGTGCGATCTAAAATTCTGCTTCCTACAAACCCATAGCACAAATATCTGGCACAAATTTGTTGCCTTCTTTTCAACAAAGCAACTAAAAAAGTAGTCCTCTTTCCAAGTGCTCATAAATATATATGCAACACACAAGGTGAACAGCAACTGCAGTGTATTAATTTCAGTTCCTGGGCATTCAATTCAGAGCATTTTGTTGTGTCGGGAAAAAACATTATTTTGGGCAGAATAATAATAAATTAATGTATTTAATGCCATTAAAAATGGGAATCAGATCATTCACTCAATCAATATAAATAACACAAAATACATACCTGTGATCTTTATGAAAAATAAAGTGTAAAGAGAGTCAAGTACAAAATGCGGGCAGGCAAGCAAAATCAGGACTGGCGCCCCCATGAGGCAGGTTAACTCCTATGCTCAGGTGGCAGATTGGGAGAAGCAGAGTATCATGCTTCCTCCCCACTGTGGAGAAGTGCCCCTGCCGCCACCTCGCCGGTTGCAGCAAATGCCACAGTAGCAGAGTGGAAAGCAAGCAGAGCTCCTTGTAGGAGGCTCCTCACCCCAATCTTTTGATCTGAGTCCTCTCCCAAAGTGAGATCAGGTGGGCAAGCTCTCCGGAGAGGTCACCCACTTGCCTGCCCACCCAATCTCTTACTTTGGGGACTCTCCAAAAGCAAGAGATTAGGAGGGCTGGTGGCTTTTCCAGATAGCCACATCAGCCACACTAAGTGACTGATACAGCTCTCCAGAGAGGTTGCCCACTCAATTTCTCCTTCAGGGGAGTCACTTTGGGAGAGCCCCCCAAATGAGAGAACAGACAGGCAGCCTGTCCAAAGAGGCACTCAGGCCTGAATTCACACTTTGAGGGGTCCTTCCTCAAAGCATGGCATTGTGAGGTAACAGCAAACCATGGATTCTTTTCCCGGGTGCTTAATGGGGGGGGGGGGCAGAATGGGCTCAGTCTCCCAACAGTTGCCCACCTCTGCCTTAGATCATTTGAACCAGACCAGAGGCTTACCCATAGCAGAGAATAAGTCTGAACCCAAATAGTCAGATCCAAATAAGTGCTCTATCCAGTGAGTCACACTGTCTCACGTTTTAAACTTGCTTCTCACAGAAGATTCAGAATTTCAAGCCTATATATGGAAAACTCCAGGTATATAAAAACAGCTTAACAAAGAGGTTTTACCTTTAAAGGAGGAATAAAAATAATTTTAAATAACGAAGGGCAGTATCCAACACTGCTGTTCCACTTACAGCATTGACATAGCACTACCATAAGTGGCCTCTAGCACAATGCCAAACGTCTATGCTGCAGCAACAGGTGTTCTGGGGAAACCCGCTGCTCCAGCATACACTGTTGGCATTGTGCTAAGGTCGCTTATGCTAGTGCTATGTAAATTGGGTAGGTGGAGCGGCGGTATTCGATATTGCCCAAATAAATAAATAAATAAATATCCCTCATTTACTTATTAACTTAAAAATCTCTCTTTCTTTCAAGCTGTGTTGACTCAAAGGAGAGACAGTGAATCATGTCATACGAAGACAAACAGAAAATTTTCTGTATTTTTCTCTCCTTCACTATTGATCCACCACCTTTCTTTAAAAGGACTTCTGTCATTTCTTTCTTTAAGAGAGCTTCCGAGAAGAAGAAAAATAGCATAATGGAGGCTACTCTTCAGGTAGCTGTATGGTTCTTTCAGCTCCAGTTTTAATGAACTATCACCCTCCTTCCTTTCCTACAAGCATCAAAGCTGCAGTGATCACCATGGAAACTAGTTTCAGAATAATGGGAGAAGGGGGGGGGAGAGAAGAAGAAGAATCAGAATCAATGTACTCTTCCAAAGCTAGCACACTGCCACCCACTGGGTACTTGAGTAAGAATGTCTCAGAGTACAAAATGAGCATGCTTCTGAACTGGAAGAACTGCATATAAATTTAGAAATGCTGTAATGGTTCTACTATTATTTAGCAACCTTTATTGCTTATTATTAAACGGCATTTGTAATAACAAAAGGCAAGGTTTTGCTCTATGCTACTTTCAAAACACATTTTCATGCAAGGTTAAGAAGCAATGTATTCAGGCAAAACACATCACCATGCCTTAAACAAGCCACAGTGGCCTGTTTAAGACACAGCATGTGCCTGTGCATGCTGGGCACCATTTGCCTAATTACTTGCCTGGGCGTGGCTTGTTGTCATCATTCAAACCTGGGCAGTATGGCTTCTTTGAGGGGGAAACAGCCCTCAAATAACCCCGGGCTTGTTGTTGGTTATTTCAGGTTTGTTTCTTCCACCAACAAGCCATGCCGCCCAGGTTTGGACAGCAGGACAAGCCACGCATGTCCAGGCGGATAACTAGAGAAATGGTGCCTGGTACATACCAGCACCTGCCAGCACATGCCATGGCTTCAACAAGCCCCCATGGTGATTATGTGAACTGGGCCACTGTCTCCATGATACCTAAACTGATAAACCATTGTTTGTGACTGGCCTGAAAATCAGAATCAGAAACCATATTTTGAAATAGTCTTGTAAGCTATGTTTTTTGCTAACTGTGCTTTGGTGCGATGTCTGAGTAGATAAAACCGGGCTATGATTCTTGCTCAGCCTCCAAAGCCCACTGCATTTTATGGGAGTATTGACCAAGTATACAACAAAAACAGGTAAGCAGGTTTAAACCATGGTTTGCCTGATTGTTTGGAAGCTCTATTTATCCTTTCGAGGGTTTATATTTATTCTTTTAGGAATTAATATCCCACTCTTCATATAGATTCCAAGTGTGGCTCAAGCAATGGTTAGCACAAGGAAACATAGTTTAGCATGATGCCTCAATTCAGCCATAGTTCCACATCACTGAGCGAGAGTACAGATAGGTATCTCTGTGATTGTGTATGCCAGCAGGGCTGGGAGGAACAACTGCTGTAAGAGGTTTTGTATTTTGTATTTTGTATGAGTTAGTCTTGCAAACACCCACAGCTCTCTGTTGGATACAAAAGGATTTCTAAATCGCAGACATATTGTTTCAGTGACGCGTGTCATAGGTAGCCTAATTATGGGAAGCCACTTTAGCTGTAGTGGGGTAGTAGAGAGTTGTGCTGCTGGAGAATTGCAGTCTTGCCATGAAAACCTTTTTTAAAAACCTCTTCTGCTGTTTATTAATCTAAACGTGCAGTGCTTTGTTATGTCAGCATTTTATACATGACATGCAGTCATCAGCTATCCTACCTTCCTACTCACCCCTGTCCTGCTTCTGCCCCAAGGAAGTTCCATGCTCAAGAACTAAGAGGGTGCTTGGTGCAGCAGAAGTGCTGGTTATTATTCCTGCATGGGGTAGTGATCCTTGTGTCTGCGCTTCGGTGCTGCGACTCTACCTCCTGGACCAATGTCCCATTGGTTCAGCTCAGTTAGCTTTTACAGTGCGGAAGATATACAAGAAAGGCATAGGTCAGGGTGGGGAACCTCTTTCAGCCCAAGGGCCTACTTCAGTTTTGGAGGCTGCATTCTAGTGGTGGGTGGGGCCAAGGACAAAGAGGTGGAGCCAAAATACAAGAAGGGTGGGGATGGGGCGTGGCCATGTGCGGAACCCCAGGGGGCTGGTTTGGCCCCCAAGCCGGAAGTTCTCTACCCCTGGTATAGGTAGTGTAATGATTAATTTGTCAGACTAGCATGTGGAAGTCTCAGGTACAAATGCCATTCAGACATGAAGCTTACTGGGTGGTGATGAGTAAATCACCATCTTTCACCTTAACGTACCTCACAGATTTGTTGAGAGAACAAAATGGGCAACGGTGGGGAGATAAGAAAATGATGTATGGAGGAAGTGTGCAATGAAAACATAAATCATATTATGCCAGCGTGACCATATCATGCTAGAACTTTTCCAGCTGCACTGGCTGCCAGTCCATGTCCAGGCCTGATTCAAAGTGCTGGTATGAACATTCAAAGCACTAAACAGCTTTGGGTCAGGTTATCTGAAGGATCACCTCCTCCCATATGTACCAGCCCAGACCCTAACATCATCTTCAGGGGGTCCTTCTCCAGGAGCCCCTGCCAAAACAGGTAAGGCAGGTGGTTACCAGGAAAAAAGCATTTTCTGCTGTGGCAACCCGGTTGTGGAATGATCTCCCTAGACAGGTTCTCCTGGCACCTACGCTGTACTCTTTCCAGTGCCAGCTGAATACCTTTTTATTTTCCCAGACATTTTTAGCATTTTAGCATTCCAGTTTTTTTAGCTCTGCTGTCTTAAATCTGCCATTGCATTTTAAATATCTGCACTGCTGCTAGGTTTAACTCTCATTGTATTTTTATTCTGTAGTTTTAATCTATTATATTTTATGTTGTATTTTCTGTTGTGGTTTTTGTGGGTTTAATTTTGTGAACCGCCCAGAGAGCTTCAGCTATTGAGCAGTATAAAAATGAAATAAATAAATAAATAAAATTAAAATAGCTCTCCACTGCCCTAGTCAAGTATTCATGCCAGTGACCTGCAACAACCACTTTAACAAAGTCAGTAACACATGGATGCCTACACAGATAAGACCATGTGAGGAATTATTATATGAAATCAAGGAGGAAAATCCTTGGTTATATTACACAAGAACTGGTCTTTATTGTAAGTACTGCTTTTAGGAAACTATACCAATCCTTGCTGGGGCGGCGGGGGGGGGGGGTATTAAAAGGTCTTAAAATATTGCCAACATGCCAGTAATCAAAGTTGACAAGAGCAAACAAACTCTACTGTCAGTCTTGACTGATCACTCTGAAAACAGCACAAGCCAAAATAAACAATTCACAAGGCTAGAGACTTGCTTTGAGGCTAAGAAAAATCTCTGACAATTATGCTTAACAAGGCTACCGCAAAACAAAAATTATATGCATGTATATTAAGCAAAGCTGTATAGCACAAAATCCATACATTATTTAGTATATAGTGTTAATATATTCCTGATCCTAGCTTAAGATGCTGTGGCTTTCCACATATCAACACAATGTTATAGTGCATAGCAAAAATTATGTGCACTTAAAATGCATCCCTTGCCATCTATAAATCCCATATTTAACCGTAAGGAGAAATTCTTTGTGTTAATGTTAATTCTAATGCTCATTTTAACAAAATGAAAAACTAGTGCTATATTCTCGTTCCTTTACATTTCTTTTCAGCTAGTGTTATTAAAATTACTATTACAACACCAACCTGAATTTGCCTTGCATATCTTTTCGATACAATAATTACATGTGGGGAGAAAAGACAATGCAGTAAATTGAAACTGAATTCAGACATTGCATTTCCAATCCTACAATAGCTCGAGGTCTCTCTGCTCTTCGTCTCAAGCTCTGGTTTCCCTAACCAGAGTTTACTCAAAATACAGTTTGCCATGAAAAATCACAACAAACTGTGATTTGAGGAAACAAGGAATTTTTCTATGGAATCAGGGGAGACACAGAGAGGGAGAAGAGACTCGCGCTAGTCTCTCATTCCAAGTTCTCCAAACTATGATCCAGTGGATCAGGAATGTGACATCTGTACTGGGTCAGTGCCTACACTAGGCATGAGGAAACTAAATCTTGCAGGCATTATACAGTACATATCCATGCACCCCACTTCAGAAAGCCAGGAGACAATGAGAAACAAGGCAAAAGTAAGAGGCGTACAAAGCAAGAACTGGAGAATGCCTTCAACCTTCCAAACATGTAATGATGGGATGGGCATGCATGTATGCGTAAAGTAAAGTTACTGACAGACCAGGCTGCGCCTTCTGCTAGAACAGTGGATGGGAAGACAATGGGAGAATATGTCAGGAAATTCTGTTTCCCTCAAGACTAGGGGGCAAACTAAACATTTGACTAGTCACGCATAGTGGAGCTATAGTAGGGATGTTGGAGGCTACGAGTCAATGACTGGTCCAAAGTCACCCAGTGAGCTTCATGGCTGAGTGGGGACTAGAACTCGGATCTCCCAACTCCCAGTCCAACACTCTAACCGCTACGTCACACTGGCTCTCAATGTTTCAATAGAGAGGGAAAACACATGCCCCAAACTAGTAGGGCATCAACTTAACAGTCATACAGAGACTGTCTCGCCAGACTATCAGGTGTTGCAAGCTAGAAAACACCAGCTAGCCTGCAACATATACAAACATGTACTTAGGTTTATACAACCAACTCACATACTGTTGTAACTCCCAACAGTTTGAAGTGGAACATTTAGGGCAGGGGTGTTACTAGGTAATTAAAAGACCCGGGACACAGGCCCATAGGACAAAAGTTTGCATTAAAATTTGCACATGTTAATTTATATGTATATCAGGGTTGATTTGATTTAAATAAAATTGATTGAAATCATGATTGAAATCACTCCTCTTAAGGACTCAGTTTTCATGATTTAAATCACAGTTTAAATCACTAAGTGAGGAAAATTAATACATATTCAGAGATGTAGGTTTCATATAAAGTAGGTGGAGTGGAGGATACGTGTAGCAGAAGTTTCCTCAGAAGTCAGGATTGCGTGAATATCTTCTGTTCACTTTTTGTTTCACTTCCTATTCCCTTCCACTATCCCTTGCATTTATATCCAGACTTCTCCTCCTTGTTCAGATCTGTTCCATCTCCCCAAATTCTCTATTCATTGGCAATGCAGAATAGGACTGATCATGTTATCTCCCATCTCCATAAACTGCTGTTAACATATTCATACAATATAATTAGAAGTTGTATAATTAGTATTCATGATGTTATCTTTGACCAAGGCTCTTTTTTTACTAATTGTTTTTAAAATCTGATTTTTTATTTTAAAAAATCATTGATTTCTTTATCACCCTGATGTATATATATGCAAATTCAGGCTGACTTTCAGAAAGGAAAAAAAACAAACTTTGGCTTTTGTAGTCCACACTTCCAAAATCCTCCATCTTCATGCCTGTCTCACAAAGGTGTAATGAAGTAGAGAACTGAGCCCAGAGAACTGAGATCTTGCCAGGTTTCATCTTCCAAGGCCAGGCAGACACACCAGTTGAACAATTTTAGAGCACAACAATTAACAGTTCAATCCTATATATATACTGAGAAGTAAGTCCCACTGACCACAGGGACTCGGGAAAGGAGAGGGAGTCAGTCAGTCAGTCATGGGGCCTCTTGTAAGAAAGAGGTCGCTAAACCCCAAAGCTCCAGAGCAAGCAAAGGTGCCCACTTCCCTCATTTGCTCTGCTCACCTTGCAAAAGCAAACTTCATCCCTGAAGCTGCCCTTGTGCTGGTTCCAGGATCAGCTCACGCACAGTGAAGCCCATAGCTTTCTCCACCTGTAGATGCACAGTGTGAAGATGGGGAAGGCCAGGCCAAACTCAAGCACCAGCACAGCCCCTGCAGGAAGCTGATGATGGGATTCAGCAGCTTCAGCCTCTCCACCACCACTGCCCAACCACAGTGCACCACTCACACTCGCCTCCCCATCCTGCAGCTGCCAGATGTGGTGCTGATTGGGGCTTGGCATAACCCAGGGACCAGAACTAATCACCCAGGGTATGTGCTCTGACGGCCACCCCCTAGCGATGCCCCCAGTGTGACAAGGGGAAAACAAACAGAGGCAGTACTTTATCTTTCCTTTAGCTTTTCCAGTTAGGGATCTTGTGGTGGTTACCAAACAAATAGTTCTATCTACTCTGGGAAAAACATCAGCAATTGCCTGAGAAGATGAATCCCTAAAGTGAGAGTGCAACCACCCAGTACTTAAGAATCTTATTTTGAGATACACCAAGGTGGGAATCTGTGGGCCATCAGGTGTTGATGGACTAACATTGGCCATGCTGGTGGAGCTGATGGGAATTGGAGCCTAGCAACATCTGCAGGGCCACATCTGTAGTTCCCCACCTCTGAGATACACCAGTCATTTTAGACACAGTACTTTGATTTTAATTGTGTTTTCTTCCAAGAAGGATGGAAGTGCCAATCAGCTTAAATCTGTGCTCATTTAATTCTTAAGCATATAAATAGAGTGTCAGTCCATCATGCAGCTATTGTCTTTAAAAAGCACCTATTCGTTCAAAATTAAATTTATGCAGATGAAATTATATCAGTAGTGCTGATATACTGTTATAGAAATTGTGCTGATATTATAAAAGCACACCCAAGAATAGCTGAAATTAATTCTTTCCTGTGAATTGTTGTGTGTCAATGCCTTACAATGCCAAGGAACTACTAGTCTCTCACTTCATTTACATCTCACTTTCCATCTGATTTAGGCTTTATGGACTCAAGAATAAGCAGATGATTCACAACATACTTAATACTTTTTTTCTTTTCAACATCTTTCACTTTTTATATCTCAATTATATTAGTGTAGAAAGGAGTGCATGAGAATAACATCTATTCAGTACCTAGGAATGTAGCTACCCTTTAAAACTTGATATAAAGAGTAAAACTTCCTAGGATTTATTAGTATTATACTCTCTGTATTTTGAGTTTAACTGAACTCTGTTTCCCGCCTCCCAGCTGAGCAGAGCAGAGCAGAACAAGCTGCTCCAGCTGGTCCAGGGACTACAGAAGCAAGCAAGCAACCAGAGAGCGAGCAAACAGGGGGAGCAAACAGAAGTTGGCCAGGGAAGTTCAGCAGGGGAGGTCAAGGGGGAGGCCCGTAACATTTTTTTCATTTTTTTCATATTTTTTATTTATTTTTTATTTATTTTTTCATTTTTTTATTTTTTAACTAACTTTTTTCCATTTATTTGTCTTGTAACACACACTTCCACACCAGTGGGACTCTGCTTTTAACCTCTACTGAGGCACAGGCTAGTCTAGAACAATCACAAAGCTAGACACAAAAAGGGAAAAGAGGCTAAGGAAGGACAAGACTCTCCAGTGGTGGTGACCTGCAAGGTGTGTGCAATGTTTGTTTTCTTGCCTGAGAACAACATGGCCTACACCTGCAACAAGTACAAGTTGGTCACACTGCTGGAAGAAAAAGTAAGTGGACTGGAGCGGCGACTGTCGACCCTCTGGGGAATAAAAGAACACGAAGAGTTCTTGGACAGAATGGGGGAACTACAGCAGCAAAGGGAAGACCAGAAGCTTGAAGAGCAACAGCAACAGCAAGATGAGGCAGTGGGAAATGCTGAGGTGAAGAAAAATGGAGTAGAGGATACTCCTTGGAAAAGGGTGACAGTTAGGAGAAGAAGAACTAGACACCACTCTGCACCAGTGGAAGCAGTGGAGCTGTGAAACCGATTCCAGGTACTTGCGGATGAGACTGGAGGACAGCTTGCAGAGGAAGAATCACAGGGGAACCTACATGAGAGTAGGCTGAAGGTCAGTCAAACTGAAGAGGCTGAAGGTCAGTCAAACAGAGGCGATGAAACCCAGGCCTACAACAAGAAGAAGAGAAGAGTGGTAGTAGTGGGAGACTCCTTGCTGCATGGGATCGAGACCTATGTATGTCGCAAAGACCCGTGTCGCAAAGACCCGTGGGAAGGAAACTCAAGAACTTTGGGGCCCAGATAGTTTTCTCATCCGTACTTCCAGTAGTCAGAAGAGGGATAGAAAGGGAACGAAAAATACTCCGGGTGAATGACTGGCTATGAAGGGGGTGCCGACGAGAGAGATTTGGATTCTGGGACCACAGGCTATACTTCCTGGCAAAGGACGGGTTGCACCTCACAAAGGATGGGAAGAATGTGTTTGGCCACAGCATGAAGAACTTCATCAGGAGGGCTTTAAACTGAATCCTACGGGGAAGAGAGATGTAAAGTTGGGGGTAACAATGGATGTAGGCATACGCACTGCAACGGAGAGAACAGCTCTGATAGCGCCCAATAATAGTCTTCAGACACATGTAGGAAGAAATCCAGACTATGAAGCACATGGTCTTCGATGTCTATATACTAATGCCCAGAGTATGGGAAACAAACAGAACGAACTTGAACTCTTAATACAGGAGGGAAATTATGACTTCATAGGTATAACTGAGACTTGGTGGGATGCCTCTCATGACTGGAATACAGCAATTGAAGGATATAACTTGTTCAAAAGGAACAGGAGGAACAGAAAGGGAGGTGGGGTTGCACTGTATGTGAAAAATACATATCTCTGCACACAAATACATGAGGAGGAGGAGCTTGGTAGCCCCATCGAGAGCATCTGGGTCAAAATAAATGGAGCAAAGAATAAAAGGAACATGGTGGTCGGAGTTTACTATCGGCCACCCAATCAAGGAGAAGACGAGGATGAAACTTTTGAAAACCAAATAGCCAATGTTTCAAGGAAGCATTATGTAGTAGTAATGGGGGACTTCAATTTCCCCAATATTTGTTGGGAGACAAATTCTGCAAAACATGGCCCCTCCAGGAAATTCCTGACTTGTGTGGTGGATAACTTCCTCCTACAAAAAGTAGATGAAGGAACTAGAGGATCAGCTATCCTTGACTTGATCCTAACCAACAGAGATGACTTAGTGGATAAAGTAGCAGTTAAGAAACTCTGGGGGAAAGCGACCATGTTGTACTTGTGTTCTTGGTTCTAAGGGAAGCAAAAGCTGAGTGTAGTCAAACACATACCCTGGATTTTAGGACAGCTGATTTTAATAAACTCAGAACAATGATCAGTAAGGTCCCATGGCAAGCGACTCTAACGAGATGGTGTCAGGAAGGCTACAGCTGAGAACGAGCTGAGAACGAGCTGAGTTTAGCGAGGGATGCTAAAAACAACAAAAAGGCTTCCTTCAGCTACGTGCATAAAAAAAGGCAGAGGAAAGAAATGGTGGTTCAGCTATTAAATAAGGATGGCAAAACGATAACAGATGACAAAGAAAAGGCAGAGGTGCTCAATTCCTACTTTGGCTCAGCCTTCTCCCAAAAGAGAGTCTATGACCCCCCTGGCAAAGGCGAAGGCCAGGCTCAAGGGGCAAGATTGCAGCTTAACATTGATAGGCATATGGTCAAGGAACACCTAATTACTTTGAATGAGTTCAAATCTCCAGGGCCAGATGAACTGCATCCTAGAGTAATAAAGGAACTGGCAGAAGAACTCTCAGAACTGCTGTCTATTCTCTTTGAGCAATCATGGAGGACGGGGGAAGTGCCAGATGACTGGAGGAGGGCTAATGTGGTCCCTATCTTCAAAAAGGGTAAAAAGGAGGAACCTGGGAACTACAGACCAGTCAGTCTGACATCAATCCCTGGGAAAATTCTGGAGCAGATGATAAAGCAATCCATCTGGAAGCACCTTGAAAACAATGCAGTGATTACTCGAAGTCAACATGGATTTGTCAAAAACAAGTCCTGCCAGACGAATCTGATCTCATTTTTTGACCAAGTAACCTCCCTTGTGGACCGAGGGAATGCTGTGGACATCATATACCTCGACTTCAGCAAAGCTTTCGACAAAGTGCCCCATGATCTCCTGATGAGCAAACTAGCTCAAAGAGGGCTAGATGAAACAATGATCCGGTGGATCCACAGTTGGCTACAGAATCGGACTCAAAGAGTGCTTATCAATGGGACCTTCTCAAGCTGGGGAGAGGTAACGAGTGGGGTACTGCAGGGCTCAGTCCTGGGCCCAGTGCTCTTCAACATTTTTATTAATGACTTGGAGGAGGAGGTGCAGGGAATGCTGAGCAAATTTGCAGATGACACAAAATTGGGCGGGATAGGTAATACTTTGGAAGATAGAAACAAAATTCAAAGTGATCTGGATAGACTGGAGCGCTGGGCAGAAAACAACAGAATGACATTTAATAGGGATAAATGCCAAGTTCTGCACCTAGGAAAAAGAAACCAAATGTACAGCTACAAGATGGGGGATACGTGGCTCAACAACACTACAAGCGAGAAGGATCTTGGAATTGTTGTTGATTACAAGCTGAAGATGAGCCAACAATGTGATGTGGCTGCAAAAAAGGCAAATTCCATTTTGGGCTGCATTAATAGAAGCATAGCTTCCAAATCCTGGGAAGTACTACTTCCCCTCTACTCAGCACTGGTTAGGCCTCATCTGGAGTACTGTGTCCAGTTCTGGGCACCACACTTTAAGAAGGATGCAGACAAACTGGGGAGGGTTCAGAGGAAGGCAACCAAGATGATCAGGGGACTGGAAACAAAGCCCTATGAAAAGAGACTGAAAGAACTGGGCATGTTTAGCCTTGAGAAGAGAAGGAGATATGATAGCGCTCTCAAGTACTTGAAAGGTTGTCACACAGAGGAAGGCCAGGATCTCTTCTTGATCATCCCAGAGTGCAGGACACGGAATAATGGGCCCAAGTTACAGGAAGCCAGATTCCGGCTGAACATCCGAAGAAACTTCCTGACTGTTCGAGCAATATGACAACGGAACCAATTACCTGGGGCTCTCCCACACTGGAGGTGTTCAAGACGAGGCTGGACAGCCATCTGTCAGGGATGCTCTGAGTTGGATTCCTGCATTGAGCAGGGGGTTGGACTCGATGGCCTTGTAGGCCCCTTCCAACCCTACTATTCTATGATTCTATGAACACAGTGAACCTAAAGAACATAGGATAGGGCTGGTGTCACACAAAGGTATGTAATTTCCCACTTTTTTGCAGAAAGGCTAATCAAGTAAACAAATTCAAGCAGTATTTCCCTAACTTCAGAAGGCTTATCAAGGAGTCCCAATGTTATTGACTCATATTATGTTATCACCCTGCACCTTGTTTACATGGTCAAGGAAACTTAATGTTTGAGCCAAATACTTCATTCACTATGAACAAATTCATACTATGCTAGCAGCAGCATGGGAGCTACTGGTTACATTACTGGGAAATGGCACACTGACCTGGTTCGCACATAATGACAACCCATGATTTGTTGTTGGGTTAACCACTGGGTTGTTTAGCCCCTAAACAACCCTAGGTTCGGACATCACACTCATCAGAAGCCAATGGTGGGTTGCTGAGCTGATGGTGGGTTGGTGAGTAAAAATGGAAGAGGTGGCCACGCTCTCTCCTGCTTGTGCATGACAACCCATCAGTTTTTAAACTGATGGGTTGTCATTAAGTGCGAATGGCCCCGCTGTGAAATCTCCCTCTCCACTAATGGAAATGAATACCCTCATTCAGGTAACTGTGTGCATATAGTAAATTCTGAACTCTACCCAGTTAGTGGCTCAAGGGAATAACTACGGTGTATAGTTCAGCAATATGCCTGATCAAGGTATCAAATGGAGATAAGGAAAAAGTCTCCAGTTCATCTCAGATTCCAGTTCATCTGTTCGTTCAGACTGATGTAATTTTGTTAATCTTAATCCCCATATAACTGATTATGTAGGCCATCAGTCAGAAAAAGAGAGAAGGGAGGAAAAGCGGGAAGCAACACTGAATTATACATAAAAATGGAACCAAAAGAAACTCACTTGAGCTTAAAAGCAGAATTAAGAGTCACAGTATGAATGAACCTTTTCTCATAAACTGTCAGCGCCTCTCCACTCATTGTCCTATGGATAACCGACAGCCAAGCTGGCATCCCTCTCACTAGCCTCCTGCCAACAATATTGCTTTAAAAAAGTATTACTAGTTTTGCAATGCTAGTAATATCCAGTTATTGATTAATCAGAATCTGGCTGCATTCTTGTATTATAATGGGATTTCCAAGAGTCTACCCGCCTGACATTTGGCATCATTTGTATTCTTTCATTAAAAGTACCTTGCCCACAGAATAAGTGGAAAACCTGTACCACCAAAAAATTGGTTGGAGTCCAAAACATCTGGAGTATCAAAGATTGCCCGCCCTAGGTCTAGGAGATGTGACTATTGTTACAGAGGGACTCTGACATGCTGGCTCTCTGAACACATGTATTTTGGTTGCGTGCAGTTCATTGGCACCTTGGTGCAAGTATCCATTTGTTCTGAAAGATGCTGCATGTAAAGCTACCAAGAGTATCAGGAAGGCTCTGGACAGTTGCTGTAGAGTAATGACATTCACACCTCTTCCACTGATTAAAAGGAGCTGCTCCCTGTAACAACGTTATCATGCAAATGTCTGCCTGATTGCCATGCCATCACCCAGTCTGGAAATATGGCTCAATCCTGAAGCAATCTCATTCACTAGACAGGTCAACAGGTTCAGCTACCACCTGGATGACCCTAATGATGCATTTTGTTTTGTACACAAGTAGCTAATTATCTACTGTACTGCTCTTGCACTATAGAACCAGCTACATTTGAATTAATGAAGGGGCAAAGAAACTTCCCTGAGGTTTCTTTTCATTCCCAGGATCCAATCTACTGTTCTCTTTGTTTTGATCCAGCCTGGATCCAACCTCTGAACCACTGAGTCCTTTGTGCCATTTATTTTGAACCCTATTAACCATCCTGGAGTTTGCTTGAGCATCCCTTATCCTTGGGGTCTCAGATGTAAGAATAACCTCGTGTGTAATTAGTTTCTAATATTGTTCCTCATTATCCTTTCCTAGCACAATTCTTGACTCCACTCTGGAACCTATCCCATGCTTCTAAGGTCAGAGTCTCCTGCTTTCCTACTGGACCACTTTGTTGCCTCATTTGCCTAGCGAGATATATTTGCCTTGTATCCTTAGAGAGAAACTTTACCCTGATTGAGTCCAAGGACAAGATCCATAGTATGGCTCTCTACACCCATTTTTGGTGCCTTGCAGGGGACTGTGACCTATGTGTGAGTTCTCAGTTTTGAGTCCAAGGGCAGTAATGGTCAAGTAGGGCGCCTAGAGCTTTGAGAAGCTGCTACCAGAGATCTCGAGTCAAGTGTAACCATTTCAACTTTGATTGGGAATTCTAAGGAGAAGCCCCATTTTCAAGCCTCTCCATCCAAATTCTATTTTTTAATCAAATTATGGTCTCTAATAATCAGCAATCCTCTGTTTAGTCTCTCCCCCATTTGCTTTAGTGGATCACTATTTGTTAATATAAATTGCAGGCATAAAGGATTAGGACCACAGAGGGCAAAGGGTTAAAAGCCCCCCATCCCCCACACTAGAGTCCTAATCCTTTTGGAGGCACTGTGCTTACTTTAGAGTACAAAGATGTCATAGCTGCTAGCTATGTCTTTAATGTATGTTTTGGCCCTTAAGAGTCTAGCTCAGTATGAAGGCAGATTGATATGACTATTACTTTAATACTCTGTTTTAATAATATGAAATTAGTACAAGTATGGATGTACTTGAAAACACATGAAAAACATTCTGTCACACATGAAAAACATTCTGTTTGAGCTCCTTTGGGAAAAATTTGTACGCTTGCAGAAACCCTAGCTAACCTAGAGCTTGAACTATAGGTCACTAGCATCAATAACCAACTCGATGGTGTTCAAGCATTGGGCCTTCTAAACATCTGATCTTCTTGCAACAAGTGCAACTTCCAGACCTTTACAGTATAGCAGTAAACAGAACAATGTTCAGTAAATAACCACCACCAACGGATCCAAGAAGTGTTTAGTATCATGCTGAATGATCACATATCAGATTGTTCTTATTTTCTTCTCAGGAAACTTCAAAGAAGTCCATATTATATACTTAGAGCCTATACATGTCTATTCAGAAGTAAATCCCACTGAGTTCAATGGGGCTTACTCCAGGGTAAATGGATAGAAGACTGCAGCTGAATCTTGTGGTTTTTGAGACAACTACTCATACACAAAAGACAATTTCCCAAATCTAGATTTAACCTAGATTATGGTGAACGTCTCATCTTCGTTGTTGGCTTATTCCATCATGCTGTAAATCATGCAGTACTTGAAACAAAACAACTTCTCTAATCACCATTTAAAAATCCCATAAAGTCAAGTTTTCCCCAATCAAAATAGACAAAATCTAAAAGCGAAATAGTTAAATATTTTACATATGCACACGCATATGCTTTGTCACATAACCTGATTTTCCATGTACGTGATCTACTTCCAGCATGGCTAAAGTTTGTCCAATATATTTCATATTTATGCAAACATATTTGATTTATTAACATCCAGAGGGTTCCATGCTATTAAATATTTTCTGACCATCTGTTCAGATGACAGCTTGCCTATATCTGCCAATATACTGGCTAGCAATTAAAAAAAAAATAGTATTGATTGATCCAGTGTCTGCAAATAGCTGGGCTTTAGCTGTGAATATCACCTTGAAAAAGGGGCCCGCAACATAAGGCCATTAGCTCTTCTATTGAATGAGGAGCAGGTTTGAGGGTATGCCAGCACATTAATAGTGAGAGTCATGTTTGCGTAGGTTGGGCTCTCACAGCATTCACCTTATTTTACCATTCCACAGACTATATTGATATGTGGTGAAAATGTGTCTGTGTGAGAAAAGAGAGAGAGAGACAGAGGTAGAGAAAGATCTATACTTGGGAAGGCCCAAAGTTTGATGTAGTAAAGCTGGCACCAGTTTTTTTTCCAGCAAGTTATAGCCAGCCACACTGCACGGCCCACAGATATCCAAAACTCTCCTCAGTGTGTGAGCTGCTGGTAGAGTGAAAGTCTTATAGACTCTTGCTGCCAAACTGAGCAAGCAGGACAAGAAAGGAAGAAAGGACAGAGAAAGCAAAAAAGCAACTGAAGAAAAAGGGGATAACAAAACATTGGGATGTATAGAGACATGCAGGATGTGGAAAGATGAAGGGGGGGTGAACAGATGAGGAGGGAGAGCTTTCCTGGGCTTAACGTACTGATGCAGCTTGAATTAATAAAAGTTTTAAAGGTAGTCTCACAATTATTTAAGTTGTGCACTCCCAGGATGGTCCATGTATTATGGCTGTTAATACTGGGGCTTTCAACAGATTATGCAGCCATTACTGAAGTCATGTACAGAACTGTTTCATATGGATGAGTTACCTTAAACAATCACAGTTCAGAGATTATTATTCCATGTGTGAAGCCCCTAAGACACCTAGCCCTGTACATGCCAAATGAAATTCAAGAATATTTCAGCCACATATACTCGCTGCATGGCTCGGATTGTTCATAGATGATTATGAGCAGAGAAGCAATACAAAATCCTGCTGAGATATATACGAATATCCTGGGAGGAAAGAAGAGCAGGTCAAGAGCCCACAGTTTTGCTGAGGTCTCCTGAGCCTTTCAGCTCATTTCAATCCCTGATTCAATCTCTGAATTGGTTGATTTAGATAATCATTTCCGCAATGATGAATGATTTAAAACCATCACATGGCAACTGCAGTTACAAAGAGAGTCAAAGCAGTGCAGCAGAGGGAATGGGCAAATGTCAGTCTGTATCTCCAGTCCTTTGTAGAAGCATGGTACAATTCGCCTTCCCATGCAGAAGGTCACCACAAGTGACTAACTCTCCATATGGCTACAGTTACCAAACTGGTATTCACTGCACCACAGTCATCTCAGACCGTTCAATGGGTAAAGCAATCCGCAGCCAGATGGGAGAAGGAATGAAATGGAGTGGCTGGAACCCTGAACATAAAATACTCCACACTGCAACATTTTGTTGCAGTACCCCACATCTTCTATAAAATGTGCATTCTTCCTCTAACAAGAATGCACATTATATTTTAACTAACAATGAAAATCCCCTTCATGGATCACTGCCTTGTTGTGGCGACGGGTCTTGCGTAACTCAGTGAAGCCATAAGCTATGCCATGCAGGGCCACCCAAGATGGACAGGTCATGGTGGAGAGTTCTGACAAAACGTGGTCCACTGGAGAAGGAAATGACAACCCACTCCAGTATTCTTGCCAAGAAAACCCCATGGAGTGTATCACAAGGCTAAAAGATATGATGCCAGAAGATGAGCCCCTCAGGTCGGAAGATGTCCAATATACTACTGGGGAAGAACAGAGGGAATTTCCAAGTAGCACCAGAAAGAGTGAAGCGGCTGGGCCAAAACCAAAAGGACACTCAGCTGTGGATGTGTCTGGTGGTGAAAAGAAAATCCAATGCTGTAAAGAACAATATTATTTAGGAACCTGGAATGTCAGATCAATGAATCAAGATAAGCTAGAGGTGGTCAAACATGAGATGGCAAGATTGAACATCGACATCTTGGGAATCAGTGAACTAAAATGGACAGGCATGGGTGAATTTAATTCAGGTGACCATTATATCTACTACTGTGGGCAAGAATCCCTTAGAAGAAATGGAGTAGCACTCGTAGTCAATAAAAGGGTGGGAAAAGCAGTACTGGGGTACAATCTCAAAAACGATAGAATGATCTCAGTACGAATCCAAGGCAAACCATTCAACATCACAGTAATTCAAGTCTATGCCCCAACCACTGAGGCCGAAGAAGCTGAGGTTGATCGGTTCTATGAAGACCTACAACACCTTCTAGAACTAACACCAAACAAAGATGTCCTCTTCATCATAGGGGATTGGAATGCTAAAGGAGGAAGTCAAGAAATCACCGGGATAACAGGCAAGCATGGCCTTGGTATACAAAATGAAGCAGGACAAAGGCTAATAGAGTTTTGCCAAGAGAACACGCTAGTCATAGCAAACACTCTTTTCCAACAAAACAAGAGGTGACTCTACACATGGACATCACCAAATGGTCAATATCGAAATCAGATTGATTATGTCCTTTGCAGCCAAAGATGGAGAAGCTCTATACAGTCAGTAAAAACAAGACCCGGAGCTGACTGTGGCTCAGATCATGAGCTTCTTGTTGCAAAATTTCGGCTTAAATTGAAGAACGTAGGGAAAACCACTAAACCATTCAGGTATGACCTAAATCATATCCCTTATGAATATACAGTGGAGGTGAGGAATAGATTTAAGGGATTAGACCTGATAGACAGAGTGCCTGAGGAACTATGGACAGAGGTCCGTAACATTGTTCAGGAGGCAGTAACGAAATCCGTCCCAAAGAAAAAGAAATGCAAGAAAGCCAAGTGGCTGTCTGATGAGGCTTTACAAGTAGCTGAGGAAAGAAGGGAAGCGAAAAGCAAGGGAGAAAGGGGAAGATATATCCAACTGAATGCAGAGTTCCAGAGAGCCAGTGTGGTGTAGTGGCAAGAGTGTTGGACTATGAGCTGGGAAATCCGGGTTCTAGTCCCCACTTGGCTATGGAAGCTCACTGGGTGACTTTGGGCCAGTCACACACTCTCAGCCCAACCCACCTCACAGGGTTGGTGTTGTGAGGAAAAAATGGAGAGGAGGAGGATAATGTAAGCCGCCTTGGGTTCCTTGCAAGAGGAAAAAAGGTGGGGTATAAATGCAATAAATAAATAAATAGAATAGCAAGGAGAGACAAGAAAGCCTTCTTAAATGAACAATGCAAAGAAATCGAGGAAAACAATTGAATGGGAAAGACAGAGATCTCTTCAAGAAAATCAGAGATCTCAAGGGAACGTTTTGTGCAAAGACAGGCATGATAAAGGACAAAGAAGGCAGGGACCTAACAGAAGCAGAGGAGATTAAGAAGAGGTGGAAACAATACACAGAAGAACTATACAGGAAAGATCTTAATGTCCCTGATAGCCATGATAGTGCAGTCACTGAACTTGAGCCGGACATCCTCGAGAGTGAAGTCAAGTGGGCCTTAGGAAACATTAGTAACAACAAAGCTAGCGGAGATGACAGTATTCCAGCTGAGCTATTTAAAATCCTAAAAAATGATGCTGTTAAAATGCTGCACTCAATATGCCAACAAATTTGGAACACTCAACAGTGGCCACAAGACTGGAAAAGGTCAGTTTACATTCCAATTCCAAAGAAGGGCAATGCCAAAGAGTGTTCAAACTACTGTACAATTGCACTCATTTCACATGCCAGCAAGGTTATGCCCAAAATCCTACAAGCTAGGCTTCAGCAGTATGTGAACCGAGAACTACCAGAAGTACAAGCTGGGTTTCGAAGAGGAAGAAACTAGAGATCAAATCGCCAACATTCGCTGGATCATGGAGAAAGCAAGAGAATTCCAGAAAAATGTCTATTTCTGCTTCATTGACTACACTAAAGCCTTTGATTGTGTGGAACACAACAAACTCTGGCAAATTCTTAAAGAGATGGGAGTACCAGACCACCTTACCTGTCTCCTGAGAAACCTATATGAGGGTCAAGAAGCAACAGTAAGAACCAGACATGGAACACCCAATTGGTTCAAAATTGGGAAAGGAGTATGACAAGGCTGCATATTGTCACCCTTCTTATTTAACTTATATGCAGAGTACATCATGAGAAACACCGGGTCAGATGAATCACAGGTCGGAATTGCTGGGAGAATTATCGACAACCTCAGATACGCAGACGATACCACCCTAATGGCAGAAAGCAAAGAGGATCTAAAGAGCCTCTTGTCGAGGGTGAAAGTGGAGAGTGCAAAAGCCGGTTTGAAACTCAACATTAAAAACACCAAGATCATGGCATCTGGCCCCATCTTCCTGGCATATAGAAGGAGAAGAAATGGAAGCAGTGACAGATTTTACTTTCTTGGGCTCCAAGATCACCGCAGACGGTGACTGTAGCCATGAAATTAAAAGACGCTTGCTCCTTGGGAGGAAAGCTATGGCAAACCTAGACAGCATAGTAAGAAGCAGAGACATCACCTTGCCGACAAAGGTCTGTCTAATCAAAGCTATGGTTTTCCCAGTAGTAACGTATGGTTGTGAGAGCTGGACTATAAGGAAGGCTGAGCGCCGAAGAACTGATGCATTCGAACTGTGGTGCTGGAGAAGACTCTTCCGAGTCCCCTGGACTGCAAGGAGGTCCATTCAGTCCATCCTAAAGGAAATCAACCCTGAGTGCTCATTGGAAGGACAGAGACTGAAGCTGAAGCTCAAATATTTTGGCCACCTAATGCGAAGAGAAAACTCTCAGGAAAAGACCCTGATGCTGGGAAAGATTGAAGGCAAAAGGAGAAGGGGATGGCAGAGGATGAGATGGCTAGATAGCATCACCGATGCAACGAATATGAATTTGAGCACACTCCGGGAGAGAGTGGAGGACAGGAAGGCCTGGTGTGCTATGGTCCATGGGGTCACGAAGAGCTGGACATGACTTAACGACTGAACAACAAAAAACAATGAATATATTAATACAATAATTGGCCTGCTTCCCGCTACCCGTTCCACAAAAATATTTAGCTGATCATAAATTCTGCCATATGAAACGCAGCGCAGCCTTGTTCACTTCTAGCCTGTCAATCTCCTCACAGTTTATATTTTACCAAACACTGCCTTAAGACATATGTAATAATTAACAGCTGTTTTTGGTTCTGAGAGGAAAGGATAAGAAAGTATAACATTACACGGGGACCTATTGAACAGCCTTTCCCAACCCTGGGTCCCCAGATGTAGTCATGCTGGCCAGGGATGATGGGAGTTGCAGTACAACATAATCTGAGGACCTAAGGTTGGGAAAGGCTGCAATAGAACTTTACCAAAAATAGATGGAAATGACAAACACACATGGATTCAAGACCATTTTTTGCACAATGGATACATCTTTTGTCATTGACCTTAGTGCTCTCAGCATTCCAAGTATGGTTCACCCTGCCTACTCCAAGTCAAAGAAAAAGGCCCACAGAGCAAAACCAAATTTTAAAAAGTAACTTTTGCACACTTTGGCCTTTGCATTTGATTACCAAGGGATACTGCAGTGCCATTAGTCTGTCTTTTTCTTGCCCTGGGGCAGGCTCCAGATTCTGCAACCTTTATCTGTCAATGGGACAAGTTAAGAATGGTCATGGGCCATAATAAGATAATATTGCTGAAAACTTGTACAGAATGGTCCTTCCTCAAAACTATTGGAAAAAAAGGCTGCTGGCTTCTGCTGTCCAGTGTTATAGTACTGCCTGTGCTTCCTCCCTCACTGGTTGAAAGAGCTTTACCGTGTTGTTGTTGTTGTTGTTGTTGTTGTTGTTGTTCAGTCGTTCAGTCGTGTCCGACTCTTCGTGACCCCATGGACCATAGCACGCCAGGCCTTCCTGTCCTGCGCTCTCTCCCGGAGCGTGCTCAAGTTCATATTCATTGCATCGCTGATGCTATCTAGCCATCTCATCCTCTGCTGTCCCCTTCTCCTTTTGCCTTCAGTCTTTCCCAGCATCAGGGTCTTTTCCAGTGACTTTTCTCTTCACAACTGCCTAGCCTACTGTCTTCAATTAAGTGTCCAAGCAAAAGGGTAATACATTCTCATTTACAATACTGAAAACAAGCTCAGCTATCCCATACTCATTAGAAAACATTGCTTAATGTTACATTATTTCAATGCTTGTCAATGTATTAGATTACCTTTGATGCTCATTTTGCAGCTCACTCTAGGTTGCACTAAGGGATACACGACAGTTACTCCATGGGTTATAGTGCAAGGAACAACAGTCAAAACAAACAATATTATCATTACTTGTACTGGACCAATAGGTCAATAATAAATATCTTCAACAACTATCACTTGATTTCATCAAGAGATCTACTGGGGCAAGGGACAGTTAACCTGTTCAGTACTAAACAACACACTGGAATATTTTGCCATCAGACAGCTCTGAAAGCAGGAAATTCCTCCTTTTAAATTAAAATGGGAAGACGAAATAGATCCTGAAGATTACACACTGGCCACTCAAGCACTAAGGCGTTCTTTGCCCTTAAGTAATACCATACCACAGTGGCGTAGAGGCGGTGGGCTGTACAATTCTCCTAGTCACAACATCTAGAATACCTTCTGGTAGACATTTTGCTATCTCCAGAAGGTGGGGGTGGAGAGAGAGATTCTATTTGCCCAAGCTTTTTATAGCAACAAGTGTTAATTGGTTGGTTTGTTTTTTAAGATGGGTTTTAATTGCTCTAACAGATTATTTTGAAGTCTGTTTTTTTTAATATATTATTTTGACTTTTTCCAGTCATATGTTTAAAGAGATCTCTGGTCTTGTTTTTAGTTGCCTGTCTGTAAGCTGCCATGGGCTTTTATAGCAAAAGGGAAAGGTACAAGTCTCTTAAAGGATTGGTCTGCAATTCATGATCATGTCACTCAGTCATCCATCCACACCAGTACAGCCCTGTTTCTGCAGAATATTTATCGTCCACATCAAGGAGGATTTTAAAAAAGAAAAGAAATACTTGCAAGCGGGGTCCCTAATTTTGCAAGCTAGAACATTTTTGCATGATTTGGCAGCTTACAAATGAGAGTAAAGAGGAAGCATCTGTCAAATCCCAAAGGCAGCCTGGCTCAGTTGAATGTAATTTCTTACCTGAAAAACATAAAGAAGAAATGCACATTTACATTCTACTCTGCAAAAGTTGATCACACATTTACTATTTTAAAACATATGCAAAATCATCCCTTTCTGCCAAGATTGCAAAAGGTGTCTGCATCAACCATTCAAGGCAGTATTTAAAATCCACACACATCTTCCAATTAAAATGACTTTAGAAACACTTATATTTTGCCAGACAGAGGAGAGAGGGGATGCATAATCAATACATTTCTGCTGGAGATGCATCACTATACTTAAATGATTGCTAGATTTTTCACACTTTCATTTTTCACATTTACAGAACATGGGATTAACAACTCCAGCTCTTCTTGCAAACTCGTACAAGACCTTCTTAAAAAGGAAGGTGTCTATTTAGTAATGAGGATACGCCTACTTAAACCTTGCTAGTAGGGAGACATGGAGGAGGACTTCAGATGAGGTCAGGCAGGCCTGTGTGGTAGAAGGCAGTACTTCAGATATTCGGGACCCAAGCTATTTATGCCTGGGATGGGACTTGAACTTGGGTCTGCCCAGTCCTAGTTCAATACTAACCACTACACCACAATGGCAGAAAACACACTGACCTGGTTTGCATGATTACAGGGTGGTTAATTAGTCACAGTGGCTTGTTAACCAACCTGTGGGGGAGGATTTGCATAATTACCGTCAGCAGCTAGCGTGTTGTGTTCTGTGAGCCCAGCCAGGGTGGCTTGTTGCTGTGGCTAACAAGCCACCCTGAACCTTACAACAGCCCATGGGTTCTGGATGGCTTATTACCCATGGCAAAAAGACATCCTGGCTGGGTTCACACAACGTAACAAGCTGTGCTGCCAAGGGGTAATTATGCTAAGCCCCCCGGCACACAGCTGGCATTTGTGGTGGGGGAAATAAGCCATCGTGGCTTATTTCCCCATCCATGATCGTCCAAACCAGGCCAAACCAGGCTATGTATGGACAAAATGAATATGCCTTTCAACAGTTATATATTGTGAGTGCGCCAGGGTTCCAAAAATGTATACATATCATCCACACTTCATGTTTTTGCTGCAGGAAACAATGCTCTTTGCTATGTGAAGTGTGGAGCCACCCTTGAACAGTCTAAAACCCTCATAATGACCCACTTATAAACATAGCACCCTTCGTCCTTCTCCTAAAGAGCATCCCATCAAGTCATTTGTGGTACAAATCCAGACAGCTTTATGAGCTTGGAATGATTCCAAGCAATCATTGAGCGGTCATGAGCCAATAACTATGCTGCTAAGCTTGCAATGACATGAACCAATCTAGTAATTAAGTTCATAAATTTTTATTAATCTTGTAAAGTTCCCATCATGGCATGTAGCAAACATATTAAGTGACTAATAAATACCACAGGCGAGAAGGATCAATAGCTTGTCATTAATGCATTACCAGGAAATGAAACACAAGTGAATAGGATGCAAGCAACAGGTTATGCAGTGAACATGCCAAGGGGATGTAGAATTCTGCCCTAGAAAGAATCCAAAATTCTGGTATTCAAACACAGTCTGCAAAGTTGCAAACAACTACTTACCACTAATACTTGGTATTTTTCTAGGCTTCTGATCATATTAGAAAAGGGAAGGGTAGGGCTAGTCAGTATTAGTGATCAATACTGACCAATAATGCAACTGGTGGACAGAGAAAGTGTTCATAGCTGCTATGACCATGTTCTTGACACCCTCTCATTTCTATGCATATAGCTGGAACTTCCCTCCAGCCTTCAGGTTTCCCTCCCCCATCCCAATCCCAGCCATAATAAAGAGTAAAATCCTGCTATTTCTGAACAGGATCTCACCTATATTACTAGATTCAACCTCAGGTATCGGTGCTCCACACATTGTTTTTTCTTTTTCTTTTTTAAAATAACAGTTACAGCACCCGCTCTGAAGGCACCAGCTAGCTCAGACTATCCCTTCCCCACCAAAACAAAACCATAAGCTTCTCCAAGCTGCCGACTCCACCAACCACCAACCAATTCCTGAGCACCTGGGTTTCCCCACCCTGTAGGTACCCCAGAAGCAGGCACTCCAAACCCCAGGGTCTCCACAGAAACTGAGAACCTCCAAACAGAGAATGCCCAAAGAAAAACCAAGACCAAGCAGGGTGGTGGTCCTCAGTCACCCCAAATCAGTCAAGCATATTCAACGAGGCCCATCACCCCCTCCTCTTAAAGAAATCCCCTCCCCTAACACAGAGAATGAAGAAGAGGGACCCCACCCCTCCAGTATCCCCTCACTCTGAGTCACCCCACCAACAGCCCCACAAAAATAGAGGAAAGGGACTTTCTTGCTGAAATCCTGAGCCTCTCCCTGGGAGGAAGAAAAAAAAAGTCCTGCCACTAAAATGTCTCACCTAAAACTCCAGCTCTAGAACAGCCCCCTCCCTAACTACTAATTCTAAGGTACTGACCATCCCCTCCTCAAAAGCTGCCCCCACCCCCAGACACACACATGACCCAGCCACCCACCCACCTGGCCCTTTTCTTCAGCCTGGGCCTCTAAAGGAGGGTGGGGGAGAAAGAGGGGAGGCAGAAGGATCTCCACTCCCTGTGGCAGTAGGCAAGGAGGGTGGGAGAAAATTCTAAAAAGCCGCTCCACACATTGATGTCACCTGCTCAGAATGTTACATCTTCGATGACAAATACTGAGGCAATATTAGCTATGGCCATACTAAGCAAAGGCAAACCCAATTGGATTGCCATCAAATCCTGCAATTTCTGTAGTTTCACTGAGCTAAAATGGTGACCTACAGCAACGAAAACTCTCTGCAGATTAAAGGACAAGTGAAACTATGATAGGGTGATGGAACGGGAAAGCTTCCATAGTTCCAGTACGCTCTCTTGACAGCACTGTATTCGCTTCATTCAGTAGCTAAGCGTAGCAGAGTGGGCAAGACGGCGAACTGTGGTTGAGGAAAACTCAGGTTCAAATCTCACCATCAGCCATAAAGTCACCAGGTGTGACTTAAGCCACTATTCTCTCAGCTTCAGCAAGTCCCCATCTTCAACAGCACAACAGCACTATTGGCCTACCTTTCAGACTTGTCACTAAGGATTTCTGAGATAATATATAAGCAGTACTTGAATGCTTGAAATATGTTCTAGAAAAGTATCAACTTCATAAAAATTAAGCCTTGTTTTTCATGTTTTATATTATATTTTTAAATATAATAATCAAAGAAAAAAACTAATAGATCAACAGAGCAGGGGACATGAAAGAGTTTAAAAAAATTGTTTACACATATTGGCAAAGACAATGCAAACATTTTACCCCAAACACAGTCTGCATGAACAATGTAATCAAATCAAATACTAATCTTTCTCCCTGCACCCTCCCCACCCAGTCCGTAATAATAAAATGCCCTGCACTGCAGGGGGCAAGGGTGGGGGATGAGGGAGGGAAGAGGTGGAAACTCCAACACCAAGACCCCATTTTTCTGTTATCAAAGCATTTTTTCCTGATCTTTCTTCATTTACCATCCATTACTTGCCCAGACTCTTCATTTGTCCTGAACCTGATGGTTGCACATTGGTAACCGTAATACAGCCCAGGAACGAGAAAGGGTAACAATGTGTTGCAACAATCTATAAAACAACCAAGGGTGCTCACCTAGTACAAGGCAGTGATATTCATAATACCATGCTCCTGGAACCACAAGGGATTCTTGTTTGCCTCAGGCAAACAGTCCTGCCTGGCTAGGCATGAACCAAAAATTTAGCCATGGGCATGTAACTAACTCATACTCTGCTCTGGAAAATGTGAGAGTAAGAGCAGATAGTTACCGAGAATTCCTCCACCAAAAGCCTCTTGCCATAGAGATGATTTGTCTCTCCAAATCATGGTAGCGTCTCTGTGTTCTTTTTCTATAATTTTATCAACAACTGTGCATTTTAAATTCTGTAACATTAGCAAGTGCTGCTGTTAACCAAGTCCATACTCCCCAAGACACGATCGATCAAGCCTTATGAGAGGCATAGGTATTTTTTTGAAATCTGTTGCTAGGCTTTCTAATTTCTCTTAAAACTGCAACTTCTTAATGTTTAAAAAGTACTTGTGGGACACCATCATCAGAACAACGTGCTTAAAGAGTGACAGCTGTTCTGATCCTCCTGGCTTCTCTCCACCTCCCACCCCCAGTCTATTTGTGCTAATGGGAATTAGTACTCTTTCTGTGAGGCTTACAGATTCTCAGTATTCTGACTTAGTGTGCCTTACAGTCCCAGTAATCCTCTGCCTTGATTTCCCCTGCATAAATGTATATTTCCCCCAAAACGCATGTTAATAGCCATACAATGTAATCCAATCTAACAGGGATTTCTTCTAAAAATGTATTTTTCAATTCTCTCTAGAAAGCAATTATGATTCACCTTATATTATTTTTTCTTCTTTTTTTTGCTGAAATCTGCTCAAACACAGCTGAAATCAAGGCTGAAGATTCCAATTTGGTCATGCCCTCACCAAAACAGGCAGCAGCCAGGGTGGCTGTGCTGGGACATCACAATTGCCTACCTTTCTTTGAAGGCTGGTTGGTGAGCACGGAGAGTGAAGTTTCCTGTAATAATATGACTGAAAACGACTGTGATTTTGCAAAGTCCAGAAGGTACAGATGGTGCATAGTGCCACAGTGCGCAAGAGCACAACAAAATGAACATCAGACAAAACATTTGTGTGTTCCTATGCAAAAGAAGTGACAGAAAGCATGGACAGATGCTGTGAGAACAGAAAAGTTGTTCAGGGAGAAAACCATGTTTTTTGTGCGTCAGGACCATTTCAGTGTTAAGACCAAATAATATATAAAACTTTCATTATCTTCCAGCATTTTTATTTTTACGCATTTTGTTTTATTTTTCTCCCCCTTTTAGAAAAGGAGCAACTGTATGAAAAGGGAGGGGGAGTGAATACTAGCTGGTCAATGCCCCTGCCCTTTTTGTCTTTAGGCATGGAGAGAGCTGAGAAGAGATTCTGTCGGGTGGGTGAAATCTGCCCCTCCACCCACCCAAGATGGTGAATGGTGTAACTCATGTGTGAAGTAGATTAGGGCTGCTCCCCATATAGGCCTCATCTCTGAGCAATAGTAGTGTAACTTCATTTTTACATCAAAACTGCTTAGGATTCAGTGCTACTGTTTGTCATTTAGCTACATCACAAGCAAAAGGAAACATCTTCCCTAAAATACCTTCCATCTCTTGTACTCATATTTTATTTTAATCCTTGGCTATTTGTGTTATTAAATTACCATATTACTCATTAAAATGCAAGACAATTCATTCACATACATACACTTTCAGTTGACAGCATTAAATAAGGTAAAATGACTTTTAACATCACTTTCCAATTGCAAGATGCAATCCTGCTTCTGAAGAGACCTCATCATTTTTCATTTGAAAGAAATCCATACAATTCACAACCATCCCTAAACATGTTCAGTCAGAAATAAATCCTACTAAGTTTAATGGGACAAGTCCTACCTAATTCAATGGGATTTACCTTCTTAATGAATATGCAGTGTTAGTATTTGTTTACATCCTGCTCTTTTACAATTTTACTCAGAGTGCATTTGTAAAGGATTAATACATAATCCTAACATGTTTAGGACTGAAGTCCTTCGCCTATGGCCTGACATTCCCATCTTCTGTCACATTCCCAGTCTTTGGCATATGATGAAAATAGGACCAGCAAAAATGAGGGCAAGTTTTACTTTCCTGTATTTGTGTTCAATCAGATCACATCAAAGAGAGATTTGTCAGGTTTATGTTTCCCCTTGAAATTCTCCATTTTCAAATTCTAATCCTAAATGGATTTGCAGCTGACCACTTTTACCTGCTTAACCTATCTCATCAAGAAGCTGCAGAGAAAGCATATTGAAGTGATTTCTCCAACAATGCAGCTCAGTCACTCAATTGTTTCCTGAAATATTTCAGATCATAAAAGAGCTGACCTTTCCAAGTGAAATTGTTTAGTAGCCCTAGTTTGTATGTCATCTGCATACCTGGATTAACCCTAGGCACATATTCAAGGCTTCCACCTAGGATCAGAAGATAGAAACAAGAGACAGAGCTGAGTAACACCAGTAGGCTGATGTTACTCAACATTTCAGCCCAAACCTCCAAATGACCTCACCAAGTGGTTTCATGTAGATGTTAAAAAACATTGACCACAGTTAAAATCAGTACCATTGTTCTGGGGCTGGAGAGTGGAGGGAGAGATGTAAACTGCTATAGTTTACAGAGCAGAGACCCTAGAGGAAAGGTTCCCAAGGCGGCACCCATAAAGCTCCCCATTCCCTGCCCCCTTCATAAATTCGGTTTTAATAAAAACCTTGAAAAACATTAGGACACCAGGTTCTCTTTCCTGTTCCTGCACCTGCTGCAGATCAGCTATTGTTGGGCAGGCAGAGAAGGAAAGAGTTGTTTTTGGGCCCCACCCAATCTTCCACCCACACAGACCTTTCCCGTTTAGTGTCTTGCTATTTCTCTCTCTGCATCCCCTTTACTTGCCATTTCTCTCCCTTCCCTATCCCTAGCCTTCTCTCTCTCCCTTCCTAGCTTTTAGCCTTGCTCTTTCTCTCCCCTCTATATTGTTATTTCCCCCTCCTGCCCTGCTTCTAGCCTTGTTATTTCTCTCCACTCCTCTTTACCTCACTGTTTCTCCGCCGCCCCACTTCTAACCTTGCTCTTTCTCTCCACTCTACCCCTTTGCCTTGCTATTTCCCCCTCCCTTGCAGCCTCACTATTTCTCTCCTCTTGACACACACACACATGCACACACCTCTTTAGTTCACTTTTGACTAGCCAGGCCCTCCACGGCAGCCATTATGTGACTAGCCACATCCACCATTACAGCCATTTTGTTTCTCAAATTTCCAAATGTGCACACCAGTCCAAAAAGGTCGGGGAGCCCAGCTTACAGTAAGCATGCAGCGTCACAACCTGCTCCCTTTCTCTGAAGTCAGCTTTTGCCAACCTGATGCCCTCCAGATGTACTGTACTACAAGTCCCATTGGCCATTTTGTCTGGGAGTAATAAAAGTTGTAGTCCAACACATCTGCATGGCACTAGCTTGGAGAAGATTGTCATAAACCATGGTTACAAAACCTTCAGTGTTATATCTGCGCTGGCCGTATGTTAACAATACCATTTTTAGAGAGATGAATTTCTGTATGACTGAAACACCTTGCAAATATATATCTTTGTTTAGACTTGGGTGGTTTTCTCAAGATAATGGCCATAAGGTAACAACATTTTGAGTCTCAAATAAAAAGAAATTAAAAGTTATTTCCTCCCTAGATCTAGTGTTTGCCTGCATGAATGATCTATTCTGAAAGAGAGTGACTGGGGGGAAGGACATAGAAACACAAGTAAAGTGAATTCTGCACAAGGCAATATGCCTGATCATCTTCAGCAGATTAGTTAACTCACTTGTGCTATCACCATTTTTTAAATGCACATTTTATCATTTTGGGTACAGAAGATGTTACACAAACCTGTGTTAAAGAAGAGTTACCACAACCATTACATTAAGGTTTGTATGTGAACTCCAAAATTGTCCAAAAGCCAAGAACGGTAGCATATAAAGCACCAAGGCAATGTCATTCATTCATTCATTCTTTCATTTACTGTTTATTAAAAGTATTTATGTATTGCTTTTCTACCCACCAGAACACTCAAAGCAAGGTACAATAAAATTGTAATATAAAAACAATAATATTATTATTTCAAAAGAGACCAGATAAATTTAAAAGCCAAAGCCCTGGTAAAAAAATACAGTTTTTACTGCTTGTCTAAACTTTAAAAAGGATGGAACCAGCCTGACCACCCTTGAGGTGCTGCTACCACAAAGGTCATGTCTCACATACCCACCAACATAACCTCTCTTGGACACACAACAGGGCAAGATCTCAAATTACAGGCAGGCTTATACAGGAGGAGGCGGTCCTTCAGATATCCTCACCCCAAGCCATTTAATAGGTTAAAACCAGGCCCTTGAACTAGGAACAGAAAGAAACTGGAAGCCAGTGCAGTTGGTTCAAGACTGATAATATAAGGTCTGTAAAGCACACACCAAACAATGGTCTGCCTGCTGCATTTTGCACTAGCTGTAGCTTCCTAACACTTTTCAAGGGCAGCCCCACAGAGAGTGCATTACAGTAGCCTAAATGAGAGGTAATTAAGACATGGATCACTGTGGCCAGGTCAGTGGTCAATGGCACCTTCAGATGCCATCTGGAGATTTGAATGAATAACAAGACATTTCCACTGGGGTTTACTGGAAAACTGCACAATGACGTCAAGAGGATGCTAGGGCAGGCTTATGTGAATTTTGATCTGACGCAGTAGAGATAACTTATTTACAAGAGGCAGAACAGTAAGTGGAATATGAGGGTCATTTCCGAAGGGTGCAAATAAAAATATATAACTGAACTGGCCATCATGTACTATGATCTGTGCCACCGGGGGCGGGGGGGATGAAAAGCAATATTTGAGAGTGTCTCGCAGTGCTTATTGCTACCATTTTTCATTTTACTAAGCCTTCAATATGAAATGTGAAGATGACAGAAAGGTATGAAAAAAGAGCAAGATCAGCTAAGGAAATAGTAGGACTATTTTTACACTGAAGCAAAGTAACTCCACTTTTCATTTAAATGATTTTGGAAGATGATTCACTGATGCTTGACTTCAACAGGGCTTTGTCAAATTATTAATTTAACATTTATTCAGTTTTATTATCCTGACTTATCCCAAAGACTCAGATCAGGCTACACTTAAAATCAACAGTAAAAACAGAACTCATAACATTTCATAAGAAGAATTATTTTTCCAAATACCTATAATCCAACCACTAAGAAGGAGAAAACGGAACACAACGTAGTTCCCAATGGAAGGTAACCATGATTTGGGGAGAGGGGGAGCAAATAGGGAACAAATAGCAGAATAAAAGAGAGGAGCTGAAATTAAAGGTAGGAGAAAGAACCGGGGTACATGGAAGGAGCCTCCTCGACGATTGTTGTACAATTGGGTGTACCCTGGTAACGGTGCATTGCGCCAGCTAATCCTTCTACCACCTGATCGAACCGCACCTCAGCGGTGTGGCGGTGGCTACATTTTGGCACAGCAGAGTTTGGTCTGGACACGACATGACCAGAAAGAAGCTTAAATAAGATAGGTGCTGGCACAGACTTATGAAAGGAGTTATGTACTCAGCCCCTATCCAGAACACCCAAAAATCTTCTCCCTCCAGAAACAGAAATGATGAAAATATACATATAGAGAGACGACAGTCATAGGAGAAAGGGCAGTGTACCATACCACAGGAATTATTTAAAGGAGAGATGGGCAACCTGGTGCCATCCAGATATTTTTGAGCAACAATTCCCAAAAGCCCCAACCAGCTTGATTAATGGTCAGGAATTATGGGAGTTGTAATCCAAAAGTTATGGGAGGCACCATGATACCTTTCCTGAGGAGAAGTTGTGAATAAGATTCTCACTGATTTCAGCATTGTCTATTAAGGGCACAATCCCACAGGACTGACACCCACTAGATGGTGAGCTCCAATCTCAGAGACCTCCATCTATCCTAAGCTCTGCCAGCAAGAGCCAAGCAGGTTGGGGGGAGCAGTAGAGGTGTTTGAAGCCTCTCCACCCTCAATTTGTACATTTTGCTGTGAGACGCAAAGGAGACCCCCACACACACCACCACCAAAGGTAGTAGCTCTGTCTATGGCCTTGCCATGGGAGGGGGGTGGGGAGGAACCTCCAGCATCCCATGGCACCTCAGATGCTATCTAGGGACCATATAATTTCTTTGCAAGGAATTATGTCAATGTAGACATAACGAACAATATTCTAAGAATACAGCATACTGAATTTGAAGGATTCTCTTTAACAAGGGTTAATACTAAGGGACAATTATGTAAAATTTATCAATTACTATTGGACAAAGATTTGTATACATGCGATAATTTTAAAAACTAGTTGAGAAAAGATGACAGGTATACTTCTCTCCCAAAAAGAGTGAAATTCCACATTTTCCAGTCCAGCACATAATGTCATTTGTGTTAATATAAAAGATAATTAACATAAGTTATTATATTTGTTTAGATGCAATTGTATTTTATGTTCACCACTTTGATACTTCTGTGGAAAGCGGTATAAACATTTTAATAACAACAACAACAATATGGTTTGTATTTGACCCCAAAGAGTTTAAACAAAATGTATAAGGCCAAATCACATGTGGGCTGGAAAAGTAGTCTAGTTTCAGAAGGTTATCTTCATATGTGCTGGCACTGTCCCATTATTAAATGTGTTTGGAATAAAATTAACATAGATATTTAAAAATTAAAAGGATGACAGGCTATGAATTCATTGTTGATCCAAGGACAATACTTTTAGAATGTAATTACTTAAATATTCCTAAAAAAAATCAATAAATTATTTCTCATTTATTAATAGAAGCGAAATCAATGACAGGTAAAAATCAGAAAAATACAGAATGATTAACAAGCAAAGGCTGACAAATTAAAGTCTGACAAATGCTTGTTGTTGTTGTTGTTCAGTCGTTCAGTCGTGTCCGACTCTTCGTGACCCCATGGACCATAGCACGCCAGGCCTTCCTGTCCTGCACTCTCTCCCGGAGCGTGCTCAAGTTCATATTCATTGCATCCGTGATGCTATCTAGCCATCTCATCCTCTGCCGTCCCCTTCTCCTTTTGCCTTCAGTCTTTCCCAGCATCAGGGTCTTTTCCAGGGAGTTTTCTCTTCGCATTAGGTGGCCAAAATATTGGAGCTTCAGCTTCATTATCTGTCCTTCCAATGAGCACTCAGGGTTGATTTCCTTTAGGATGGACTGATTTGACCTCCTTGCAGTCCAGGGGACTCGTAAGAGTCTTCTCCAGCACCACAGTTCGAAAGCATCAATTCTTCGGCGCTCAGCCTTCCTTACAGTCCAGCTCTCACAGCCATACATTACTACTGGGAAAACCATAGCTTTGATTAGACGGACCTTTGTCGGCAAGGTGATGTCTCTGCTTCTTACTATGCTGTCTAGGTTGGCCATAGCTTTCCTCCCAAGGAGCGAGCGTCTTTTAATTTCATGGCTACAGTCACCGTCTGCGGTGATCTTGGAGCCCAAGAAAGTAAAATCTGTCACTGCTTCCATTTCTTCCCCTTCTATATGCCAGGAAGTGATAGGGCCAGATGACATGATCTTCGTTTTTTTAATGTTGAGTTTCAAACCAGCTTTTGCACTCTCCTCTTTCACCCTCAACAAGAGGCTCTTGAGATCCTCTTCGCTTTCTGCCATTAGGGTGGTATCGTCTGCATATCTGAGAATGCTGATAATTCTCCCGGCAATCTTAATTCCGACCTGTGATTCATCCAACCCGGCGTTTCTCATGATGTACTCTGCATATAAATTAAATAAGCAGGGCGACAATATACAGCCTTGTCGTACTCCTTTCCCAATTTTGAACCAATCGGTTGTTCCATGTCCGGTTCTCACTGTTGCTTCTTGGCCCTCGTACAGGTTTCTCAGGAGACAGGTAAGGTGGTCTGGTACTCCCATCTCTTTCAGAATTTGCCACAGTTTGTTGTGATCCACACAATCAAAGGCTTTAGCATAGTCAATGAAGCAGAAATAGACGTTTTTCTGGAATTCTCTTGCTTTCTCCATGATCCAGCGAATGTTGGCGATTTGATCTCTAGTTCCTCTGCCTCTTCGAAACCCAGCTTGTACTTCCGGTAGTTCTCGGTTCGCATACTGCTGAAGCCTAGCTTGTAGGATTTTGAGCATCACCTTGCTGGCATGTGAAATGAGCGCAATTGTGCGGTAGTTTGAACACTCTTTGGCATTGCCCTTCTTTGGAATTGGAATGTAAACTGACCTTTTCCAGTCTTGTGGCCACTGTTGAGTGTTCCAGATTTGTTGGCATATTGAATGCAGCACTTTAACAGCATCAATATTAGATTAAGGAATGAAAGACAAAAAAATTAAGGGAAATATAGTGCTTGCTTGCTCGTTGATATTTGAAAAAATCAGACACAACATTAAAATTGCTTGTTTGTTATATGTTGGTTGGATTTATGAACAGTATGCATGCATTTTATGACTGAATAATATGGAGAATGTATAAAAGACAGGAATTTGTGTGGATTATATATTTTCAGATAGACAGACAGACAGACAGACAGACAATAGGCATATAATTGTAGATAATAGGTGTCACTTATTTGTATAGAATTAGATTTTAAGACAGCAATCCTATGGCCCCTAGACAGAGTCCAGGGGCCCATAGGATACTTGGGATTCTTGGAATCTGAGCTCCCTGACCTATCACAGCTGGCACAGAGAGAACCACACCAGCTGTCTCTACGAGTTCACATGTCAGATATAGATCATATCGTCCTTCCCCCTTCGCAATCAACACCATACTGAGACAAGCTTCAGGCTGTCACTATTTTATTTTGCTAGGAACTGCTCTCTTTACAAATGCAGATTCCAGGAACATTCTCAGACTGCCTCAGGCCCCAAACCACTAATCTGGGATCTCTGATAGAGTTGCTGACAGTTTGGGCACCAACCTCTCACGACCAGAGTTGCTTCACAGTGATGCCCCTCCCTTAGGGTGGCTCCCTCCTACGATGGCTTCCAAGACTGGCTATCCAGGCAGTCTGATGTCTGAGCCCTGCCCCTAACTTTTTCCGCTTGGCTTTGTGATGTGCCCTGGAAAGGTTCCTCCTGTGCAAGCACGGAGTCATTGCTGACTCCTAGAGGGACGCCGCTTTTGTTGGCGTTTTTATGGCGGACTATAGCAGGGTGGTTTGCCATTGCCTTCCCCAGTCGTGACTACCTTTGCCCCAGCAAGCTGGGTACTCATTTTACCAACCTCGGAAGGATGGAAGGCTGAGTCGACCTGAGCCGGCTACTCAGGACCCAGCTTCCGCTGGGATCGAACTCAGGTCGTGGAGTTTCGGGTGCAATACTGCCACCTACCACTCTGTGCCACACAAGGCTCATGACGTGCCCTAGTGTCTCTCACTCCTCTTCCTCCTCAGAAACTTGAGTTCTCACAGTGGAGGGAGGGGGCAGCAACTCAGCCAGGCACATCCGTTTGTCAAGGCCTTCGGAAGAATCTCTCCCAGTGTCTTGGCTTACTAGGGAGGTTCCCTCCACCGGCCTCTGATCTAACTCTTCCAACTCTGATTCAGAGTCAGAGCTGTCAGAAATCTCAAGGTGCTTGGACTCATCCCTAACATCACAAGCACGAGCATGGAGAGGAGGGAAAGGGGGTGTGCCAGTGAGTGAGGAGGGGAGGGGACTGGGGATATGAGATATCCCCAGCGTTCCCCAGCCTCCATCCCTCCCCCTCCCCAATGCTTCAGCTGGAAGGGCCAGTCTAGCGAAACTGCAGAGCAGGAGGTGCACTGCAGCTCCCACTCTGCTTTGGATACTCGTAAGCCTCTGAGTTCAGAGACTTATGAGTATCAAGGGCGGATCCAACAGGACTGTGCCCTAAATGTGTGTGGTTCTTTTAGATAATATGGTTACAAAGTTGTAACCTGCCTTTCATGACACAAATTACTTCAGATGGCTTACAAGTAAAACCAAAATACAATAACAACATCAAAATACAGTAACAGTCATAGCATCAAAACATAACTGTTCATCAAGATCCTTAACACAAGTCAGTGGGTGGTAGATGGCCGGGGGGGGGGGGAGCAGTCCACTTGGATCAGGCTCTGAGTCTTCTTCGCCCACCTGCCTCCCCCACCTCTCCACCTCTGTGATTCCTCAAGGAAAGCAATCATTATCATGGTATTAACTAACATAAGGCCTTAACAGGCATTTCATGCTTAAACGTTGCCCGTGTCTGCTGCGGATACTAAGCCTTCCAAGGATTTCAAGAGGGATGTGTGAAACATGAATGGTTCATTATTGGGTAAAGGAACAGTAAGTGGAAACTTCACTATGGGCATGTAGTTTTGATGTAATAATTTTTCTCCATGCAAATAGTCTGCAGGTAGCTGTTTTTATCCCCACTGGACTGGAGTGCTTTGGAATGGTTCCTCAGATGGATATGACTTCTATGAATAGAAGGTCTATGCAGATTCTTGCAGGAAGGAGTTTTCAAGCAGGCTGCTATACCAGATCCTGCTCACAAACCCATGTAGATTTTGTATTTCACGTTAACAGTTTGTATGTGCATCATTCATCTACATGAATCCTTCTAAAGCACTTCTGCAGAAGACATGCCAGAACCAGTGCTATGCCTACGGTAATACCAATATACAGTAAGTGGCTTCATAATAGTGACTTCAACCTGCAGAGCTAAAGAACCAAAAAGCTAGCCAAGGGATTTGAGGAATATATATGTGCGCGCATGGATGCAAAGTAACAAAATCCAGTTGATGTAGACCTAATGTTCAAAGTTAAATACCGTTACTACTTGAACTGCAAGAGTTGCCATTCTCAGTTCCTATTAAAGGTTTATATTTATGTTATAAATCATCTTACTGCATTCCCCAGAGAGTAGTTTTAAACACTGATCATAGCCTTCAACCAATTTTGATATGAAATTTAAACACTGAAGAACTGTAATAGCACCATTAAAGTCATCTACATTTTTCTTTCAGAAAAAAGGTAATAGCATTCCACAAAGCCATGAAAGACCAAAAATGATAGCCATGTTAACCTGCAATAATTACACTAATAAAGAGCAGTAGAGCACTATAAGTATTACACGGAGGAAAAAAGGAAGACTAAAATATCCTTGTCTAAGAACATTACCCTGGAAGACACTTTTAAAAGCCCAATCTCAGTTATTTTGAAAAGGTTACAATGACCATGTAGCCTCATTTAGATTGGCACTCATCTCTGTCACAATGTTTATGCATGGTTCAAAAACAAAATAATGTGGGAATAAAAAAGATATTAAAAAAACAACTGGTGTGCTACAACAAAACGCAGAATTTTATTATAAATTCTTTTTGGGTACCTGTTGCTCTACTTTGTAGGAGTGCCAGTGAATTTGAGAAACACCTGGCAGTCAGAAGATGTGGAGCTCCAGCTGGGCAGAAGATGAACTACGAGCTACAAAATTTCCAGTTCATATTTCAACTCAGAACTAAACTCATTAAGTCATTGGGAACAAACCACAAGGCTTTGGGGCTCAGCTTGTCTTCTGCAATTTACCTATTCAGGGAGTTCTAGCAAGCCAACATGGCTCCATAGAGCCTTCAGGATAAAGTGGCCACTGCTGTCAGAGGACAGTCCTCTATTTGACGGACTAGGCATTAGTATGCTTATTTGATTATGGAACATCTGGTCCATTAAAAAAGGGGACTAAGTTTAATTAAACTAGAAGCATTATTTGTCTCTTTGCTTGTATTCCACCCAATCCTCACATTTGAGCAGGTCACAACATATTATAAGCATAACTATATAAAATCAGGCTGTGTTAGTGTTAGCCCTTGACTTCTTGAGAAATAAGTGTGAGCACTTTAGGCTAGCTTTGTGTTCCAATCTACAGAGGAAAGTCCTCTACTTGAAGGGCTCCTTCTATCTGAAGATGTCCTCTGTTTGAAGGACTGTCCAGTCAAAGTCTTGTTCAAAGTTAAAGAACCATAAGAAGTGAAAGCAAGAGCCTGGAAGTTGCCCATCAACAGTTACCACCTAGACAGCAGACTGGGCAGAGGCACAGGTCACAGTACTCCTCATAATTGCTTAGAATTTAAAAATAAAAAAGAATTTTAAAAGGATTGCTTAGAATTTAAAAGATTATGCCGATGATCTTGTATTATTTATCTTGAAACTCCAGTTGTCTGTTCCAGATTTGAAGCAGTTAATTAATACTTTTGTTAATTTGTCTGGCTATTCAATTAACTGGTCAAAGTCTGAACTGATGCCAACTGGAGATACTATATCTTGTACTGTATTAGCTGATTTGCAATTTCAATGGTGCCCAGATCTTATTACCTATTTCAGAACATTTGTTCCCAGAAACGTATCTCAAATGATCAAGCTAAATTTGAATAAGTTGATTAATGAGATCTCGTGAGATTTAGATAGATGAGCATCTTTGAAGTTCAGTATTATGAATACTATACCTTGGATTGTTTATGTTATATGTGGGATTCGTCTATGCCTGGCAAACACTGTCAAAAACTCAGTGCTCTGTTTCGTAAATGGGGAGGGGGGAGGGTGTCCTCTTCATTATGAATATCTTTGAAAAGAATCAACTTCCAATTAAAGAAGGTGGGTTTAGCTTTCTGGATCTTGCCTTGTATCATTGGACTATTCATTGCTATGTACTACATTTTTGTCTTTTCCACTTAGATCAGATTTTCCACATTGGTCAGTTTGGGAATCTTGTCTGGATCCTCTCTCTGAATGGATGGCATTAAGTTCTCAGCACATTAAAACAGATATGGTGCCTCTCACAGTTATGGCTGTTAGAGATGTGTGGAATATAATGACATGTCAATTACATTTTGGTCCATTTCCTCATGCTAAATTAACTCTATGGGCAAACCCAGATTTAAAAATTGGCAAGAGAAGGTTTTTGTGGTAGATCTGGATGGATAAGCGGATTTTTACTTTGGATCAACTAGGGCATGCTGATGGTGAGTTTTTCTCATTCTCAGCTTTCTTTGCCAAATATGATTTGCCCACTATGGCTGAATGGCAACACTTGCAACTTCAACTTTTGTTAGAATCTAGGTTTGCCCTTGCCAGTTTTACAGCTTCAGAGTCTCCTTCACTATTGGAAGCACTTATTAAAGCTGATCAGTTATACTGACCCACGATCCATGTTTATAAATATTTATTATTGGTGAATAAATAAGATACACAGGGTCTTAAGCAGGAATGAGGAACTGGATTGTCCCATTTTGCCTAATCAATGGATCGCCACTTTAGCAGCTGTACCTGAAGCGTCTATGGATCTCAGGTTATGCCTTATTCAGCGAAGAAATCCTGTGTCTATTGGACACCACATCTCTTTAATAAGGGTTTGTCTAAGTCGGCTAATGGCTGGAGGTGTAACACAGCTAATGCTTCTTTTAACCATATGTTTGGGCAATGTTGCTTCTTTTGGGGAGGAGGTTATTATACAGATAAACCTTGTATTGGAACACTCTAATATTTACTGATGTACCTGTCCTCTTAATTATCTACCTGCTTCCTGGAAATTAACACACAGTCAGCACAAATGGATTCTCCATGCCCTTTTGACAGCTAAAAGACTGATATTACAACACTGGAAGGATAAACGGTCACTTTCTATAATGCAACAAACTGAAGACCTGTCAAGAGCGCCCCAGCTGCCTCTTTCAGTCTACTCCAATAGTTAACTCAAGACACAGACAAAAGGATTCTTTTCAAGGCTTTGATCCTTTTACAACTTAATGACTCTTTCAGATGCTAATCACCAGTGACTAAGCAAGGAACAGCATGGGGGAAAAGATAGCAGAGTAGCCTATGCTCCAGGTTAGGCAGTTGGTCCCCGTTTGAAGGAGAATTACGGGAAGACCCTGAACTTATGGGCTAGAAAGAGATCCTCCTCTTTCCCTTGGGTCCTCAGGACATGACTGTTGCTTGAACGCCAAACGAGCGCTACGCCTCCTTTCCGCGCCCTCTAACTGTCATCGCTCCCTGCGTTTGTGTCGAGCGTCCAGCAAGCTGCCCTCCAGCCCTTTCTCACTGCCAGGGTCACTATCTATCTCAGGAATGCTGGCAGGAGGAATCTCTGCCAGCTGCTGTGCCTGTGAGGGATGAGCTGGCTCCTCTCCCACGGATTGCTGATCCTCCTCAGAATCAGAACTGCTCTGGGGCTCTATCGGCTCAGTTTCCACCTGACAAGACCTAGCAACGCTTTCTATTTGGTCTGCTTTGTTGAAGTTTATATATTGTTCTTGGAAAGCTGTATTTTCATATATGAATGAAAGATAGAAAGACTAACAACACACTGTTCAAAGGTATGTTTTAAGCTCAACATTTTGGCTTCCGCCCTCATCAGTAGCTTTGCTGTTAAAGGGATTATCAGGAATGGCAGTTTGGAATGCCTAGAATACACTCACACACACACATTATACACACACACACACACTTCATATGCATGCACTTAAACTGATATATTCAAATCTATGTAGCTACAATTTTTCTCTTGCTTGTTTTGTTGAAATTTTACACAAAAATTAATTATGAAAAGGACAGTAAGATGTATTGTATTTCTATTTACAGTAAAGTAATTATTTCTAAATTTACATCTCTGTATATAAATTAGCAAATGCAAATTTTAAACAAATCTGTGTCCCCTTTTATACTGATGCATTTATTCTATTTTAGCCATGCCACCAGCCCTAGCACAAGCTCTCTCACCTCTTAAGGCAGGAAAGAACACGTGCCACCACTGCATCACACACCCCTCCCCTTACTTTTGCTGTGGCCACAGGGCTCTCACAAGAGCTCTCCCAATCCTACGTATATTTACTTGAAAGTAAGTCCCAATCAGTTTAGTGGAGTTCAGCCTTCAGTCCTACACACACACACTTAATTGTAATGCATTCAACTCAGTTGGAAATTCAGTCAATCAAGAAGCATGTGCAATCGTTCCAGTTTACTCTCACAGGTTTATCTAGCAGTCAGAAAGTTGCACTCTCGCATAACGAAGTGCTATCTCAAAGTTTTTGCCAAGGTTTTAGCAACCCATCAAGCTTTTTTCTTGATTGTTCTCTTGCGTTGTCTGGGTTGTTCTTGTAGAGCCCCATGGCCATGAAGCTGTCCAGAAAGCCACAGTGGCAAACGTAAGTAGAGGAGCGGGTGCAAAGAGGAAAACAGAGGGCAGGTGGCTGCTCTCTTGATGCGGCAAATGCCATGGTGGGAGAGAAGTTGGTGGGGCTCTCCAGAGCACCCGCTGGAGGCAGCAGAGCAGCAGTGGCAGCCCTCCTTGCAGAGAGGGGGAAGCAATGCAATTCACTGCTCATCCCACTCCACCACCTGATGTGGGCACCTCACCCTGCCACCTCAGGCCAGCCCTGGTGTCCACTCTGGGGAAGATTACAATCATCCTACAGGACTATGGCTTGACTAAGGGCACTTCTAGAGAGCGTCAGCTATTGGGCCGTACAGAAATGAAATGAAATAATAAATAAATAAATAAATAAAAAACTACATGCAAAGCAGATCTTCTTTTGCTGAGCTGTGGCCACTGCCACAATGAAAAAAAAACACTTTATTTATTTATTTATTGCATTTATACCCCGCCTTTTTTCCCTTGCAAGGAACCCAAGGCGGCTTACATTATCCTCCTCCTCTCCATTTTATCCTCACAACAACAACCCTGTGAGGTGGGTTGGGCTGAGAGTCTGTGACTGGCCCAAAGTCACCCAGTGAGCTTCATGGCCAAGTGGGGACTAGAACCCGGATCTCCCGGCTCCCAGTCCAACAGTCTCACCACTACACCACACTTGTGCTTCTCTCTCTTTGCCTTCCAAGTCCTAAGCTTTTCATAGAATAGTAGGGTTGGAAGGAGCCTATAAGACCACTGAGCCCAAGCCCCCTTTGACATAGATCAGCAGCTACTCCACAAAAATGAGGGTCAGAGATTTTTTTTCTCTATGTCTAGGCTGTATGTGGGACTAACTCTGAAGGTGGTTCAGAAACTTCAACTGGTGCAGAATGCAGCTGCCTGAGAGTTGGTGGGGGTAAGACAATTTGATCATATAATGCCTATACCAAACCAGCTGCACTGGTTATCAGTGTGTTTCCAAGCCCAATTTAAAGTGCTGGTTTTGACCTTTAAAGCCTTAAACAGGTTGGGACCAAATTACTTGAAGGACCGCCTTCACCCATATCAGCCTGCCTGCACTTTAAGATCAGCAAAAGAGTCCTTTCTCAGTTGCCCATCCGCGAGCAATTAGGTAGGCATCCACACAAGAGAGGGCCTTTTCCATAGTGGCCCCACACTTCTGGAATAAGTTGCTGTCAGGGATCTGCTAGGCCCCATCATTGCAGGCTTTTAAGAAGGCCATGAAAAAATACTATTTTACTCTGGCCTTCCCCTGATATCTTTGCTGTTGTTGTGCTGTTTTTATTGTGTTTCTATCATTTTTAATACCACATCGGTTTTTATTATATGTTTTATTGTTGTATGCTGCCTTGGGAGGTCTCCTGCCCTGAAAGGCAGCCAAGAAGTATTTTAAATTAATGAATGAACAAATGAATGTTCCAAAGATTTTAATAAAAGCACCCAATAGGCAAAAGTGCGAGTACATGCTGGCCACTACTGTGTAAGTTCATTAAAGGGCAGCCCCTGTGTATTAAATTCTCAAACCATTTAATAGCTTTCCCTCAGAAATGAAAAGCCTTAAGAGCAACATCGCCCTATGTCACCCAGCAAGGCCACTCTGTTTAGAAAGGCAGTTAACTGTCAAATTTCTACTATAAGCTGTCACAGCACTGCAAGGACAGACTGAATTACCCAATAACCTTCTGTCATGCAGGACGGAAATGAGAGATGAGGTGAATGCCTTTACACAAAAGGCAACCGCAAGGGGGGGGGAAAGTCACTTTAGATCCACCAGACTTTCTATGTGTAAGCAAAATATTCATAATGAACCAATCTTCAATGCCTATTTGTAATCAGGTTCCCTTACCTAAGAATATACAACATGCATTACAATCAAATTGTGGCTGACACCATTCCTCACAATAAAGTCATCAAGTAATTTCTGAATTTTCTAATTAGATGTCTGACTTCTTTCTTTTTAAATGCCCTTGAATCTTGCAAAAGATTCTTGTCTATCATTATTATTGTCTACATTACCAGTTGGGATTATCTCCACTTCATGGCTTCTCCACATATAACATGTGCAGCCTGTCACAGCTTTTTTCTTCCATGGCACTTTCTTACCATTCCTGATCACAGCTGGCACTAGTAAGGAGACACTCCAAGTATGTGTCACAACTTTTAAAAAAGTTAAAGTTTTTTTAAAAAGTTAAGCATTTTAAGTCCTGTTGATTTCAATGAGAGAGATTTAAGCATCTGCTTAACTTTCCCATTCAGCTCAATCGGGCATCAACGTACATAACATTGGCTGGAGCATTTCCCATATGTTTATTAGGGATCCAATTGTCCAGATGGGTTTAAGGATTGCGAAGGATAACAGGCGTGTCTCCAGAATTTGATGCTTTGGCATCAACGTCTAATATAACTGGAAGTTACGTGAAGTCAGTTACATGGCAATGTCCTGTAGTCAAACTCATCAGATAGGGATCTCCTTAACTAGGTATTTATTCACTACATCTCACCATGTACATAACACCCCCACCCCACGCTAGCACAAATGGATTCAATAATAGGTGAAAGAATACCAAGGACATGTTCAAAGCTTCATCTGGGCTAGAGAAGAAAGAATATGGCTGAACTGACTTGGAAAGACAGCTGGAGCTGTCATCATATATCTTCATTGTCTGTGGAGCTTTTGGGAGATACAGCACTGAATTCTCCCACCAGTTAGAAAGTTAAACACACAATCACATCGGCTATGATCAGATCTGTAGTAGAACCAAGTTCTTCACTGAACATTGGGAGCCTGGCCAATTTAGCTGGAGACAGCTTTGCTAAAGGCCACAAATCCAAGAACAAAGCACTGAGCAAACCATGACAGATGGAGCATAGAGCTCTGGAATGTTGAAACCCAATGACAGGGGTGGGTGGATGGCAGAAGCAAAGGATCAAAATATTGCTTTGGTTTGTCACTGTTTTCCGGAAGCTCAACAGCAAACACCAAAACAGCAAGCTCAATACCATATGACAGATTTGTGCATTACTTTTAATGACTGTCATACAACCCTCCCGGTAACAGAAAACATATGTCTGAATAACAGCCTAAAAAAACACTAAACGGAGATTCTGCCATTAATTTATTAGACTCCATGCTTTTTCTTAAGCACTAATAAATATGGTGCACCAGCACATTTAAAATAAATCTAACATTTCTCTAGGACAGAATAACATATTGGGGGCGGGGGAGAGAAATAGAAGGGGGGGTTATATACATACATAAACAAATTATATTTGTTGCATTTTGCAACCCTGTTGAAATACACTACTTAATTTCAGTAGGAAGGAAATATAAAAAACCTTGCTTATTCACATCAAGCCAGCTTTTCCACATAACCTAAGGGCACAATCTTATGGCCACTAGTTATTATTTATTTATTGCATTTATTTATTGCATTTATACCCCGCCTTTTTTCCTCTTGCAAGGAACCCAAGGTAGCTTACATTATCCTCCTCCTCTCCATTTTATCCTCACAACAACAACCCTGTGAGGTGGGTTGGGCTGAGAGTCTGTGACTGGCCCAAAGTCACCCAGTGAGCTTCCATGGCCGAGTGGGGACTAGAACCCAGATCTCCCAGCTCCTAGTCCAACACTCTTGCCACTGCACCACAGTGGCTCTAGTTAGCAGCTAGACAGCCATAAGATTGGTCGGTTTCCAGGAACCAACCTCGGAGCCCACACTCCAAGGTCAGTTCCCTGAGAACCGACCTCCACCCCATCCTGCGCCACCTCACAGGCAGCTCAGAATGGCCCCACGCTCCGCGCTCGGAAGAGGAGTGCAGAGCGGCAAAAATGGGGTGTTCCTGGGGGCGTGCCAGGGTGGGGAAGTTGGAAATGCCAGTACAACACATCCTATGTGTCATCCGGCTGCCGCTTCCTGCACTCCGAGGTCCCACGGCTAGACAGCCAAAATCGGCTGTCTAGCTGTGAAAGCCAGGTGGGGGGAGCAAAGAGGAGATCCGCTCCTCACCACTCCTCCTGCCCTGCACTGGATAGGCGGTCGCTTCCAGGCTCAGAGGCGACCGTTGACCCAGACAGGATTGCTCCCTAAGAAAATAAAACATTTTGATTTGGATCCACAACTGTTGTTCTGCTAGCGGAAGGAAACTACTTTTAGATCAGTTCCCTGTCCTCCCCTCTCCCCTGCACCACCAGCATATGCTGTCCAAATCTGCTCAGGAGGGTTGGGGGACCCTACAGAGCAGATTTGGAGGGAAGCCAGGGGCAAGAGAAAACCGGAAAGTCCTGTTCCATAAGCAGTATCCTTCCACTGGCGGAATGACGGTTCTGGATCTGATCCCTTAACTATGTAAGTTGGTACCTCAAAACACACATTTGCTAAAAATGTTATATCTTGTGTGGTTAGTGAAAAGTAATTATTATTTATACCCTTTCTTTCTTTCTTTCTTTCTTTTATTTATCCCTTTCCAAACATATCACTGTTATATATATATATATATATATATATATATATATATATATATATATATATATATTTACTATGGCTCATGGACATTTATTCCTAGAAACTGGGGCAAAATTACAAAGTTTCCTTGAGCTCTGACAATAGTCTCAGAATGGCAAACAGAAGCTGGATGAAAAACCAAAGTCCTCTTCTGGGAAAATGGGAATATTTCTCAACTACCAACTACCAAAAATCCAAATCCAGCTCCACACAAGCTCCTGCATCCTTCCATTCCTCAGTGATGACCTGGACTACTTGTACAGTAGTCACCTGTACAAGGGATTGAATGAAACTACGGAGAATTAAGTTTTATTTTATTTTTTATTTTATTTATTTCATTTCTATACCACCTAATAGCCGAAGCTCTCTTCAGATTATATATTGGGGGGGGGGGGGGATAACCCTGAAAAAAACCCACAAATGATGAACTGCAGAAAAGCCGTACCACAGCAAGTGGGGTGGGGAAAGCATCTCAGGTACCTGAGACATGAAATACCTCTGCGATAAGACACGGATAGCTAGTGCATGTCAACACACATATGCCTGGGAGTGAATGTGGGGCCTTCTGTGTGCAAAGAATACTACTGAGCTAAGGCGTGCCCCCCCACACCTGTTTTAAAATACCAAACGAAAATGCCAAAGGGGTAACATTTACATTGCATAGAAATAAATGGGTGTCTAAAAACTGCCATCTAGTCCTTTGAAATGCAGCCTGTGTGTCAATTTCTTTAAAAAACATTTTCCTCATCTCCCCCCTTATCTCCCCCCCTTTTTTCATTACTCACGTAATGAAAAAAGTCCTTCTAAGAGTCAAGTAATTAATGTTCCCTTGACCATTCTCCCCACCCCCCATCTTCTTCCTTATTATCAAGTTTTAGTGGTTTACTGAGCAAGGGGCCTGAAAGTTCTTAAAGGCACAATGGCAGCTATTGGCTGAGGCTCTCTCATCTCTTCATTTTACACTTCAGCACCCATTAGTGCAGATATGACCTCCTCCATCATGAGGAGGTGACACTGGCACCATTATTGTGATCATGCTTTGCAACCCAGCTAGATAGGAACAAATCAGTTCACATTTCCACTTCAGTCTCAATTAGGTTCTGAAAAAGGTTTAGGCCAAGGCACAAAGGGTAAGAGAAGCCTATTTTTTTTTGTCAGCCAGCTGAAGGTTGACATGGTCAGTGCATTACCCGTGGAATGTTTGCAGCTAAATTCAATGCCTCAATCACTGCTTGTCCTGCTAGCATATTCTGTAACCTTATTGCTTCTGGAACAGGAGCAGTCATGCTCTGTGATTAATTCAAAGTTACAAGATACAGCTTTCAGGCCTTGATACAACAAGACCATCGACATATATGCTCAGTTTGGATATAATGACCGATAATGGTTTATAGTTATGTTTACAAGCCTCTGTCTCATATGCTCGCCATTCCTCCAGCCCAGCCACGAATGAGAGATTGAAAGCTTTTGCTTCCCATTGTATCTGAACCCTAAACTGTGGTTAATATTAACAATGATTAGCTGAAACAAGTTATCTTCATATACTGTGTTTCAAAGTTGGCTTGTTTCAGCTAACCTTTGTTAAGACTAACTGTAGTTTTCCAGGATTAGCATAAACATTAGAGTGTTGTTAGATTAAAATAGAAGCAAAATCTTTCAAACACCTCCTCCCATCCATGCTGTAAGAGGAGAGGGGGATGAGAGACCAACCATGTGGCTTGTTCCTGTAACAACAAACCATGGTTTGTCATATGTCTGAAGAAGGCCACATACTAAAATGTGAAGAACATGAGATACTGCAGGTTCAGATTTAGTTAATGCAAAGTATTGGCCATCAGAAGCTAGAATATTATATTCAAATTTTATGTTTAAAAAAATCGAGACAGCTAGAAATATAAAGATCACACACAATTCCACAGAAATATAAAATATATAACACAAAACGGACCTGCAACAGAATGCTGCAGTGTGAAGTGCTCTCTGTTTCCAGCCACTACATTATATTCTCCCATCCCTCTGGTTTTCCATTCCCTCTTCCTCCTCCTCCAGCAGTCAGCCAGCATACTGTGTCCACTGAGCTCAGGTCAAGTGTGGGGCGTTCTTATACAAACCTTGAAGCTTCCCCAAGCCTGCTAATACCTTCCTCTTGTGTATGGATAGTGCTGTTTTGGCTGTATAGGAATCAACACTAAGAGAAATATGTTTGTTAAGCATGTGTGTGTGTGTGTGTGTGTGTGTGTATGTGTGCATGTATATATGTGTCTGTGTGCGTGCATATCTAAAATATTAAAACCTGGCTACATGAGCATGTAAAGGAAAAACTATTAATAGGATACTACTGGATACACAAAGTAAAATTACACAAATTACATATTCCCTTAAAAAAAAAAAAAGCTATCCTGACAGGCTTCTCAGAAAAAGAATCTTGGGAAACAGCTGAAAGGGCCTCCTACATATTTCCACTGCAGACCCACAACAAAAGATTTGGCTGATTAATTCAAATTAATGTGGGAGATTCAGGTTTATCAACCCCACTACAATTTGGGGGGGGGGGGAGAACCCTAACAGGATCTGACTATACACAGATGAAACATTTCCTAACGGTTTGTCACAGGGACCTAAAGAAATTAATGCAAATCCCCAACTGGCATTTAATTTCGCTGCCAAAGCCTACCAGCAACCTAAGCATGTCCATTCATGACAGAACATATGGCTGACATTTGAGTCTATGCCATTGGTGCATGCTTTATACACTTGAAAGTTAAAAGAGTAATTTGAGGATTCAGCTGTGTTAGTCTTCATCCGAGTGGCAGAATTAAAAGAGGAAAATAAATGCAAGCAAGACAGCAGAAAGGTACTAGGTATAGGGTTTTCACACAGAGGTTAATTAAAGTTCCCACAATAGGAATGTATTATTAGACTGGCTACAGCAGAAATTTGCAGCTGCTTGTCTACACCACAAGAGGGTGCTTTTAAAAAGCTTGATGGCGATGAGGTCTTTAAACTGCAGCTTCTATTTATTATGCTGCCAGATAGGGGAGACGCATTAATATATTGGACAATTTGTGCCAAAGTATACTCAGCAGGTATACTCACCTAGGCCTTTTGGATGGATTTATGGCTTCCTTATCAGAGGCCTGCCTCTAATCAAATTCAGTGTGGGTGGGTAAGTTAACAGCCTGCTATCAAGCCATCAGTTACCATAAATAAATGTGAAATGTGTAGACAATTCTGGTCACACATAATCTTAAAAGCCATGTTATCTAGGAATTCGTCTTTGCCAAAGGATACTCTGCTGATCCCATCAACTTTCCAAAAGTAATACACAGTATGTTATAAAGGTTGCTAACATTTCACTTCATTCATAATTGCTAGACTTCGTGGGAGGGGCTTTTTAGAACACAATTTCTATGTAGGCATGTTTTTTAAGGCTATCGAAAACAAATGTCAGCATTTTGTATACTGGGCGTATATTTCTCAGCAAACACGTTGTATAGAAATTCACTAGGGAACACTGCTCCAATTTCACTAGGGGATATTGCTCCACGAACAGTAATGGACAATCCTTTTGATCCATGTGCCACAAGTGAAGTCCAAAGTATTTGCCACTGCCACTCTAGTGTGCTACAGTATTTATGCAGCCCACTGCCACTTGTTTTGCATCTTATCAATAAGCCAGAGACCAGACAGCAGAAGCGTCACAGGCAGGATTGAAGACTCGATGCTTCGCTACACCATACCCAGGGGTTGTCCCTGCTCCAGTCCATGGGTACCACAAGCTTGTGCCACTTAAATTAGCAGACGTGGTCGCAAAATGAGACCACCTCCTCCTACATAAAAATGTCACTGTCAATCATTGGTGGGGACGGAGAGATCAGATTCAATGGATAGCAGAGAGAGGAAGTGGAATTCACAGCTCTCCTAGCAGTTGTTGTTGTTGTTCAGTCGTTCAGTCGTGTCCGACTCTTCGTGACCCCATGGACCATAGCACGCCAGGCCTTCCTGTCCTGCGCTCTCTCCCGGAGCGCGCTCAAGTTCATATTCATTGCATCCGTGATGCTATCTAGCCATCTCATCCTCTGCCGTCCCCTTCTCCTTTTGCCTTCAGTCTTTCCCAGCATCAGGGTCTTTTCCAGGGAGTTTTCTCTTCGCATTAGGTGGCCAAAATATTTGAGCTTCAGCTTCAGTATCTGTCCTTCCAATGAGCACTCAGGGTTGATTTCCTTTAGGATGGACTGATTGGACCTCCTTGCAGTCCAGGGCACTCGTAAGAGTCTTCTCCAGCACCACAGTTCGAAAGCATCAATTCTTCGGCGCTCAGCCTTCCTTATAGTCCAGCTCTCACAGCCATACATTACTACTGGGAAAACCATAGCTTTGATTAGACGGACCTTTGTCGGCAAGGTGATGTCTCTGCTTCTTACTATGCTGTCTAGGTTGGCCATAGCTTTCCTCCCAAGGAGCAAGCGTCTTTTAATTTCATGGCTACAGTCACCGTCTGCGGTGATCTTGGAACCCAAGAAAGTAAAATCTGTCACTGCTTCCATTTCTTCCCCTTCCATATGCCAGGAAGTGATGGGGCCAGATGCCATGATCTTAGTTTTTTTAATGTTGAGTTTCAAACCAGCTTTTGCACTCTCCTCTTTCACCCTCAACAAGAGGCTCTTGAGATCCTCTTCGCTTTCTGCCATTAGGGTGGTATCGTCTGCATATCGGAGGTTGTTGATAATTCTCCCAGCAATCTTAATTCCGACCTCTGATTCATCCAACCCGGCATTTCTCATGATGTACTCTGCATATAAGTTAAATAAGCAGGGTGACAATATGCAGCCTTGTCGTACTCCTTTCCCAATTTTGAACCAATCGGTTGTTCCATGTCTGGTTCTTACTGTTGCTTCTTGACCCTCGTACAGGTTTCTCAGGAGACAGGTAAGGTGGTCTGGTACTCCCATCACTTTAAGAATTTGCCACAGTTTGTTGTGATCCACACAATCAAAGGCTTTAGCGTAGTCAATGAAGCAGAAATAGACGTTTTTCTGGAATTCTCTTGCTTTCTCCATGATGCAGCGAATGTTGGCGATTTGATCTCTAGTTCCTCTGCCTCTTCTAAACCCAGCTTGTACTTCCGGTAATTCTCGGTTCGCATACTGCTGAAGCCTAGCTTGTAGGATTTTGAGCATCACCTTGCTGGCATGTGAAATGAGCGCAATTGTGCGGTAGTTTGAACACTCTTTGGCGTTGCCCTTCTTTGGAATTGGAATGTAAACTGACCTTTTCCAGTCTTGTGGCCACTGTTGAGTGTTCCAGATTTGTTGGCATATTGAATGCAGCACTTTAACAGCATCATCTTTTAGGATTTTAAATAGCTCGGCTGGAATACTGTCATCTCCGCTAGCTTTGTTGTTACTAATGCTTCCTAAGGCCCACTTGACTTCACTCTCGAGGATGTCCGGCTCAAGTTCAGTGACCGCACTATCATGGCTATCAGGGACATTCAGATCTTTCCTGTATAGTTCTTCTGTGAGGGGTACCTAAATCATAACCGGCGTTAATTAGTGCTGGCTGCTGACACTGCTTCTCCCATGTTGGACATCCAGTTGAATCTCTGCCTGTCCTGAAATTGACATGTTAAAAACTACTTCTTAACAGATCTTTAGTGTTTTTAAAACTATTCTGGAACTGCAAGGAATAGTAACAAAGAGGGTATGGGGCTGGGGGAAGGTTATCTGATATGTGATGGACATACTGGGATTTGAGAGCCAGTGTACAGTGTAGTAGTTACCGTAGCCTTCCCCAACCTGGTGCCCTCCAAATGTGTGGGACTACAACTCACCATCTATGGCGGGGGTATGGAAGATGTAGTCCAGTATTGCTCCAGTTTAAGAAAGGCTGGGTTGGATTGGGACTACAGAGACCCAGGTTCTAGTCCCCACTTCGCCATGAAGTTCACTGAGTGACTTTGGGCCAGTCACTGACACTCAGCCTAATATACCTCACAGGGTTGTCGTTGTGAGGATAAAATGGAGAGAAGGAGAACCGTGTAAGCTGCCTTGGGCTCCTTGGAGGAAAACGCAGCATATAAATATAACCAATAAATTAATAAAATGTTGCACTACCAGACAAATAAGTTCTCTAGCCACAGAGCATGTCATTTCCAGTGGACACATCCAAGCTCCTCTACTTCAACTAACACCCTGCAGGTAGCAAGCATTAATTGTAGAAGTTATTAGTGTAAACAGGTACATTAGCAAACTTGTGTTGGCTCATTACCAGGGTAGTAGGTGACGGAAAAAGCCACGTCACACATTACACAGTATACTTAGTGAGGAGTTGCAGCTGAACATACTCTTCATGGACCATATCTGAATAATGCACATATTTATCACTTTCACACTTCTTATATTTATGTGCACACTTAAAATATTTTAGAGAAATATTTCATAATACTAATGAAGTAGCCATGGTTTACTTTGTAATGTAGCAGTCTTTTGGATATTCACTCTGCACACAAAAAATAAACCCCAAACCCAAACTTGCAGTTAACTGATGTCAAAGCAATTTTCCTCCTCTGACATCCTTTGGATTTCCAGCCAACTTAAAGGGGGATATTTCCATTTATCCAGATGTTCATTATTTCAAGCCACTTAGTACAAGTATTCTCATTTCCTTTCAGCTTAATGTAATATTTCTGGTGAACTGGAGTCTCTCAATACAACCTCCATGGCAACCACGAGGCTCTGAGTTTATATATCATACCCTCAATTTGGTGTTCTGTTTAGATCACGATAGAGAAGATTCAAGTTACTTCACTGTCACAGAAAGATCAATATTTAATGAGATTTGGGATCCTGGAGTCTCCCCAAAGCCCTGCAAGGGTGAGGACGCACTTTGAAAGCTCCACCGCTGGCAGTTGATGGATCTAGTGAATTTCCAGAATGCCTTCAGTTGATCATGCTCTGTCTCCTGCTGAGGCCCTGATCAATCACTGGGAGAGAGAAATAGCCCAGGCAATTCTGTTCTGACATGCCCTCCCCCACCAAGTAGAATCCAAGCATCTGTAGGGAGCTGCACAATGAAGGGACAACGAAGCAGAAGAAACTATGGTTAGAGCACAAGTGGAGAAAAGTCATGATAGAACTGCCAAAACGTGACTTAAAACTCATTCTAACGCCCAATATATGGAGATGGTGGCAGTGCCTCTGCAACCACTCAGTGCTATCCAGCAGAGCTTTACTGGGGGTTGCAAGGCCTAACGTAGGCCAAATATCACTTTTTTCTCCACTGTAAAAATAATTTGGGGGATACAAATTGCTGGCAATCATTCCAGCTTGTATTCCATCTTATTAGTAGTAGTGCCTGTAGTCGAGTTGCCTTTGGCCTTATGCTATCCAGCTGTTGCAGCCTAAAGATATGGACAAGCTGATTCCCATGGTGTGGGAAACTATCTCTAGTAATGAAAATTGCCCCAGTGTAGATATAATGCTAAGCTATGCTTACAACAAACCACGGCAACAAAGGGAAATTTGCTCTCAAGAGAAGATATCATGGCAAGCCCATGGCAAATTACCCATCTCCAAAATGATGGTTTCATGACCAGGAAACATCACATACAGACTCAATCCAGATATAAACTTTCTTTTACATGCCCTCTTACTAAAGCCTTTGCTATTTTTGTTGCCATATTTTAAAGCTCTCTTCAATTGTAGTGGTCACCAACGATGAGACTTCTGCTTAAGTCAGTAATCACAGTTATTTCCTGAAGTTAAACAAAATTAAGCTTCCCAAATTGGAAGTTGTGCCATCCGTGCCACAATCAGTGAGCAAGTACACCTTTTAAAGTGTCAGCAAGGCAGATGACCCAAGCAACTGAGTCAACCAAAAGTCATGCAAGTTCATTAGCTAATCTCAGTTTCGGGTGGGGAGTCCTTCCCATGTCTAAAGCAGTAGTCAGCCAATCCATGAACAAACTTATCCAATGAAGCTATTGCAAAGAGAAATGTCTACAGAGGCAGCTGCATTCATCAACATGTGGCTTGCTCCTAGTACCCCAGGGTAAAGTTTTTGCTTTCTTTTTAAACTGTGTCCCAGGAATCCCAGGGTGTTCCTTGGATACTTATCAGGTGGGGATCCATAAGAAAAAAGTCCACCAGCACTGACCTCCTGAAATACACAGCCACAGTTGAGAGTTTGATAAATTCTAGAATGCACATGCTGTGCGTGTGCTACCCAATGCTCCATGTGAACTAAATGTGTGATCTAGAACACTTCCCAGAATCCTCTGCCAGTGCACAAGGGTCCATGGTAGGCACACAGGTGTTCCTCAGGAGACAAGTTCATGTGGAAAGGGTCTCCTGAATGCAGAATGTATGAAAACTACTGTCCTTGATGAAGTAAGAAAAATCCTAATGATGCAAACCTAAAGAGAAGCTGAGATTTTGCAGATGATAACAAGAACCTGTAGGCTGTATTAAAAGGTATCAAAGATGATGTAACCTGTGCACCGACTATATCATGCTCACATCTGCTCCTGTCATTCTCACTTCCTCACGTCGTTCCATCTTCCAATAGACATATTCTGTGCATGGCATCTTGCAGTTGTGTAAGAGGGAGCTGCTGGTCTTCTAAGTAGATATGTACAATTGTTATTGATTGAATATAGATGGTAATATGAATAGTCACTGCAGACAAAGCACAAGAATAAGAGGGCAAGCACACGGGAAGACGGGAAGATGCCTCATACCAAGTCAGGCCACTGGTCCATCGAGGTCAGTATTGTCTACACTGACAGGCAGTGCTTCTCTGGAGTTTCAAACAGAATCTCTTCTCATCCCTTCCCTGAGATGCCAGGGATTGAATCTGGGCTCTTTTTGCATGCAAACCTTGTGCTCTGCTACAGAGCTATGGCCTTTTCCAAAGGGGGTGGGGGAGGCTGATTTATTTTCACTATTATTTATTTGATTTAAGCAGCTATATCCACAGGCAGCTCAAGATAGTAATGATTATACACACACAACCACCAGCGGAAAAATTACTGTGACATTTAATTACTACTGCATGTATTAATATATAGTAGGACACTGATGTGTACAGTTTCATAATGATTCATAAGAATTCTTATTAATGAAAGTAAAATTACAGAGTTTTTGCACTTGCATGTGCAAAGGTGACCCAAAACAATTCCCATAAAAATTCCACAGTGTATTTGGCCAAGATTGACTTAGGAGGCAAGTCTAGCCTGGCTCTTTCAAGCCACTTTCTTTCACCCTCCATTACTTCAATTCCCTGTCAAGCAATATCCATCTTTCCCCTTTCTTTTTCAGCCTAATTTACCACAATCTGCTTCGGCAGTAAGGGTGCAGACTTTAGCTTTTACGACAGTAATGGCAACCTCTGTGTCTTACTGGGTTCTTCATAAAAACACTGAGGCAGATTTAAGTACTCCAATAAGTCAGTGGTTTGACCATCTATAAAAGACTCATCACTAATGTTATGGTAGCTGTCAGTTCTGAACTGCTGACAGTGGAAGTGAATCCTTCATGCAGCCTTGCAAGTAAGTCTAGAAACGCTGCACAGCTCAGAACATGAATACCTCACTTGTCAAGACTTACCTATCTCAGTCATTGTCACACAATGACAGCTCCAGAGGAAGAAAACAAGCAACTATTCTCTTCCACTTTTCAAAAACTTTTCTACCTGAACTTCTGGACTCAATTCGTACTACAGGAAACCAGGTGAGTTCCTATTAAAAAGCATACCTTTCAACTGCAGTATTAGTACTGGCAAGCCCCAGGGCACCTGTGACCCACTGATGTATCCCAATTTGACTTTGGGGGATTCCGCAGGTTTGGAGGAGTTTAGGTGGTCACACAAATCCAAGCTTCGTAAGTCTAGAGCTCCTACACAATCGTCTGGCCCTCCCACCCAACAAAAGTCGCTACTACCTGAAACAGTTTAAACACAGCTGCCAGAAATTGAATGCAAGTCCTCTTACATACAAACATGCGCTTGAGACCACTGATTTATGACCCCGCTGTTGTGAGCTGCTCAACACATACACAGTTTAGTTAGCACAGTGCAGCTCTTGCAGCAGTTGCACTGGCAGAAACTACTTGGCATCTTGTAGTTGATGGCCTGATGTTTACAGTGGGCGGGGTCCTTTATTTGGTCTACGTCCTGCTCGCTGTCTTCCTCCACGCAAGTGTCCAGTCACAACAGAGTCTGTTAATGTCCTTTGTTTTATTAGAGTGCCACTCTGAGAAGGTAATGGAAGGTGACAGAAGACAATGCCCCAGCTCCCCAAAAGTAGAGTTGGCCACTAAAGGTATTTTACTCTGCTTTAATTCTGTTTTCAACTTTTAACAGTTTTATATTACGTTTTATTATGTTATATTTGGGAGTTTTACTTTTTGTGAAATGCCCAGAGAGCTTTGGCTACTGGGCAGTATATAAATGGAACAAACAAATAATGAAATAATGAAATAAAGGGGCCAGATGTGTCCATCCCTACTGCATGATATATTTTATTTTATTAGTTATATTTGATACTATCCCTATCAAATGATGCAAGGGCATTTTACCATAATTAAAATAATAAAAGTAAAATATATAATCACAAAAGTACATACACATTCAAAAAGACTTAAAACAGCAGTGCAGAGAATGATAAAAAGAGCAAGTGTGTAAAATACTTAAAAGGCCTGTGAAAATTAAAATCTATGTACTTTGGTGTTAGGGCGATTGAGGGGCAAATTCCATTTGGAGAAACTCTTGGGGGCCACATTCCAGTGGTAGGTAGGGCTGAAGGCAAAAATCCCCCAAATGCCAGCATATTTTAGCTTAAAGCTCTTACTATCAGTAAGCCTTAAGAGAGTCATTTAAACCTTTTATAATTGGGGGGAGGTGCAAATGCTGGGAAACCACCAAATGATTGGTGATTGGGGAAAAGGGGTGAAGCCAGAGGAAGGGGACATGGCCATCTGTGGTACCCTGGATTGGGACCCAGGGGGCTGAATTTTGCCCCTGGCCTTGAGATTCCCCACCCTGAAACGCACAAATTTACAATTAATATTCTGCTTTGGTTGTTCTAATGTTTCACCAAAACAAAAGGATTCCCATCCCATTCCCATACCTGCTGACTGTCTACCTCCAAATTGTGCCAGGCCTACCTCAGTTGCAGCAGTTTCACCCATTAAGGCACTACTAAGGCATCCGTTAGCTCAAGCCTGACCTAAGATTCTGATGTACCTGGTAGTCCAAATACAGCATTTGAACTTTATCACACATGTTCATTTTGGAAGCTCTCCATTCAGACCATACAAATCTTTTTCTAACACTTACCAGTATTCATCTTCAGCCAAAACCTTTTTCTATCCGGTTAGCTATTATATGAATCTAAACATTTATGTAAAGCTATTAAAATAATGATTAGTAATAATCTTACACACACTTACCTAGGAGTAAATCACACTGAACTCAATGGAACTTGCCTGTGAACAGACATGCACATAACTGAACGGTGCTATGTCTCTATGTGGAAAAGAAGCAAAGCCATAATAAATTTACTTAGGTTGAGAAAAATGACTGTTCAAAGCCATTTTGTTTTAAATCTTTTACTCTGTTTTACATCTCTGCATTGCTGCTAGGTTTTACTTTGGTTGCATTTTTATACTGTAGTTTTAAACTTTTTAATTTTATATTGTATTTTATGATGTATTTAGTGGTTTTAATTGCTGCGAACCACCAGAGAACTTCGGCTATTGGGCGGCATGGAAATATAATAAAAAAGGGTGCAATCTTATGGCCACTAGACATAGGATTTTTCGGTTTTGGGGAACTGACCTTGGAGCCTGCACTCTGAGGTTGGTTCCCAGAATACCGTCTCCCTGCCCCCTCCCTCGCTGCCTCATAGGCGGTGCAGATTGCCCCAGGCTCCTCGCAGAGCAGGAGGAAAGGGGGCCTTCCCTGGGCTGGGGACAGGCGGGGACGGCAGAAGCGTCATTACAACGCTTCCTCTGCACCATCTGGCTGCTGCCACCCCCACACTCCAAACCACTCTGGCTAGACAGCTGAAATTGGCTGTCTAGCTGGTAATGCAAGGTGGCCAGAGTGTGGAGGAGAAGATTCTGCCCTACATTAGTTAGGCAGTTGCCTCCAGGTTCGGAGGCAGCCGCCTATCCTGATAGGGTTGTTCCCTAAGTACATAATAACAAATAAATGTTATTTATTTATTCGTTTGTTATATTTACATACCATTGAGTATAATAAAATCCCTCAGCGGTTCACATATAAATATTAAAATCACATTTAATATACAATATTAAAAACATGGCATTAAAACAATTCCAATTACAATAAAAGCAATACAGGCAGCAGTAATATTGAGTGGCATGATTAATTTGATTACAGCCCAGGAAAAACCTGGCTGAACAACTGCATTTTCAGGAGGCATTTAGAAGTTGCCACATTTTCAGCCTCCTTACTGCATAAGGGATGGTTTTCCAAAGGGTGGGTTCCACCACCAAGAAGGCCCGCCATTCAGGTATTGCATGGTGACACTCTATTAGCTTTAGAATGACCGGCAAGGCCTCCTCTGATTATCTTAAAGGTCACCTGGGTATGTATAAGGGAAGGCAGTCTGCTAGGTATCCTGGACCCCCAAACTACAGACTTGCTCCTTCAGAGGGAGTACAACCCCATCCAGAACAGGCAAACAGCCCAATTCCCAGACTTGGGAACTGCCAACCCATAGGGTCTCTGTCTTATCAGGATTCAGCTTCAGTTTATTGGCCCTCATCCAAGCCATAATTTCATCCACACACCAGTTCAGAACATGTGTGGCTTCTCCCGATTCAGTTGTCACAGAGAAATAGAGCTGGGTGTCATCAGCATACTGGTGACACCTTGCCCCAACTCTCCTGATGACCGCTCCCAAAAGCTTCATATAGATAACCCAGTAACACTGGGGACAGGATGGTTCCCTGTGGCACCCCACAGTTCAGCTGCCATGGGGCTGAGGAACAGTCACCCAATGCTATTCTCTGGAACCAACCCTGCAAGTACAAGTTGAACCACTGTAGAACAGTGCCTCCAATTCCCAACTTACCAAGGCAGTTCAGGAGGATACTGTGGTCAACAGAATCAAAAGCCACTGAGAGATCAAGGAGAAGTAACAGGGTTGCACTCCCCCTGTCCGTCTCCTGAAGAAGGTAATCCATCAGGGCAAACAAGGCCAATTCCATCCCAAAACCAGGCTTGAATCCAGACCAGAAACTGCAAAATTATTTTTTGCATGTGGGTTTTACATTAGAACTACATTAAATGACTGCTACAGCATCTAACCAGAACAAGCCCAGAAACCCAGGACTCTGTAGAACAAAACCCAAATTGTCAAGAATGCACATTTCCCTCCATATTATGATTTGGTGACTCTACTCACATACTGAGAAAATGAACATGGCCTGGAGTATCTCTAAATAAGTAAAAGATACATTAGATCAATAATTTTAATGAAGAATGAAAGAAATAATGATGCTGGGAATCTTACAGAGAGGATTAAAGAAATATTTTCCCTATGGCTTCATTATTTCCAGACAATTTACATCTCTAGTCTTACTAGAAGTCTTATTACATAGGTTTTTAGAAATCATTTTTGGGGTGTGAAGGCTGGGTAACAATATATAAACACCTTGTTTTAAATTGAAAAAGAAAATATTTTATAACCCAAGGCTGTTCAGTTTTTAGGGGGGGAAATTGTTTCCTGAATTCTTCCGGGGGGGTTTCTAGACCTTCATGTCTCTATGTGACATTATGGAAAACTACAATTTCATAGTTAACACTGCAGTCCTACACACATCTACTCAGAAGTAAGTCTCCTTGAGTTCAATGGGATTTACTCCCAGGTAAATGGGTATAAGGTTACATGTGGGTTCTGGGTTTTGCTGAGCCTACAAAACTTCACTGCTTTTGTCAAAAGTAAGATTTTATACTTGAAAACTCCAGATCTGCTCACCAGCTGAAGAGCTGAGGATCTTTAAAAGCAGATGTGAAAACTGCAGTCGGAATAAACATCACATTCTCAATGTAATTAATTTCAGCTTCAATTCACCGTTTAAACCTTTTCATACAATGAAAGCTCACTATCCGCTCCTTAAAAAATAATTTTCATTAAACTGGTGTTAAAGGAGATTTAGTGAGCATCCCTAAAAACACTTGATGCAAGGAAGTACAATGTCTTAGGGCGCAGTCCTATGCATGTTTAGACAGAAAGAGTCCTACACCTCCCAGTGAGCCATGGCTGGCTGGGGGATGCCGGGAGTTGTAGGACTTTTTTCTGCCTAAATATGCATAAGATTGCACCCTAAATGTATGTGCGTCTTTACTTTCTAAGCTAGCAAAAGGTTGCAGGTGTGCAGCACCTTGGTGGTGGTGGACAATGATGAAGAAAAAGGTGGCCGTAGGTCACCCCCTTCAAACAACACTCCCTATTCAAACCACCAAATACAGAGTTTGAAGCTCATCTTTGAAAAAGAGACCTGCGCTGATGCTGGCTGCAGGGGGAGCCACAAGCTTATATTTGCAAACACAGCTGCAGTACACTAAAGGGAGGAAAACTGCTGCAGCAGCAGCCTGATGACTGAAAAGCTCCATGTATTCGGCAAGGGGGAGGGGAGAGGAGTGCATAAGGGCTTTCTTGTCTTTTCCTGAAACATTCCACTGTATTGTACACAGCCACCTTTCCTACCACAGGATACATTTGCTCTAAGGTAAGTGAATCACATTTTTCTTAAGAATGAGTAAGAATACAAACAACAACAAATAGATGTGAAATATCTGCAATCACCCCAACATGGCTATTTACAGTGTTTTTATTATTTTAAAGGATAGTAGACTTCATCATTTTGATTTGCGTAAAGGTTTTGTGACCATCCAAAATGAACAAGCTTCTGCCACCCAGAAATATCCTGGAGAAATGATGACCATTACAAAAACTGTAATCTGAGAAAGGGCAGGAAACAGAAAGTAGGGTACAGCAGTCATTGGGCTCAACACTTGGAAGCAACTGCTACCAGAGGTGACTTATGTATGCCCCAGGTAGGGATGGGGTGAGCATCCAAAGCAGCAGTGCTCAGAGGCGGATACAAGTCACCTCAAGCAAGCCCCCTGCCTTGATTCCACAAGCACTCCAGCCCTATCAGTCTCCTTCTCATGGCCCTGCTACAAGGCAAAAAAGAAGCCTCCCTTGGGAAAGAGGGAGATAGTGGGCACTCCCATCAACACACAGAGATTTGTTTTCCTGCCAAAGATAAGTCCTAGTCCCAGGAAAAAGTCAGGATTAGGGGCACTTTCTTTCACTGTGCTGAATATTACACAACTTTGCTTTACGAACAACTTTCAAACAATACGTGGAGTTTAATTAGTGGGGAGAAAGGCCACAAGTTGCAACAAGGAGTAAGAGAAGGGAGAGATGCCTTGAAAAACCTGACCAGGGACTGCTGCTGTGGCTTGGTTTAAACATGGTTTGGCTGTCAAGACTGTGCCTAGGGTTCACATGCTTCCCCCTCCTTCCCTTGCTTCTTGGTTCGGGCAAACCATAGTTGCTGTGACGCCTGAATTAGGCAAATTTAGTGTGTGCAAAATATAGTTTGGCTCTAAACCAGAAATGAAAACAGGGCCACTGTCAAGGGTAGGCATGGGCAGGGACCTGCCAAGCACCCACAAGCCAGCAGGGGCCCATTGACAAGCCTCATGGACCTGTCCCTTCTTTTCACCAAACCTTACCTGCCTCTCACTCTGGCCCAGAAACAGTGGTAGTGAGAATCATAGAATTATAGAATAGTAGGGTTGGAAGGGGCCTACAAGGCCATCGAGTTCAGCCCCCTGTTCAATGCAGAAGGAGGAGCAATAGATGCCACTGCCTAAATGCTCACTGGCTCCCTGCCTGTAAGACAAGAAAATGGTATCAATAATGAGAAAGTGGATAAGGAGCAAGAGCGGTTAGAAGGCAGACTCGCTGAAGGAGGGGGCCCATTGAAGAAGAAAGGTAAGAGCCTCCATTTAAGTGGAGCAATGCTAGCAACCTATGGTGGGACACAGCAAATGAGAAAACCTCAGACAGGCATTGGGCTCGGTGACGGACTCTTCACTCCAAAGCCAATGGATAAAGAACTGTACCACGCTTGGAGAAACTGATCCTGGAGGATTCTTTTTTTCATGGTAGCTTTGGATCCCAAAAGTGGATACTTGCCAGTAAATATTTTGCCATCCCATAGCAACTATTAACTACAGGCAAGGTCCTTTCTGTACCGATTTGAATGAGCTTATGTTTCACAACAAGCTGATCAGGTTAATATAAAAGCAACCTGCTGGGATTACACAAAAAGGTCCATCAAGTCTGACAGCATCCTGCTTCTAACACTGACCAGCTAGATGCCTCTGGGAAACCCCCAAGCAGGCCTCAAGGCAATATCACTCCTTGCAACTGGTATTCAGCAGTATAGATCCTCCATACATAAAGGATGCATATCACCATCGTAACTAACAGTTATTGATAAACTGATCCTCCATAAATTTGCCTAATCTTCTTTTGAATCCATCTAAATGAAGTACTTTTATTCTCATTTTACCTGTGGAATATTTTGGCAGGTTGTAAACATCTCTGTATGTTATCACATTTACTATAGGAGCCAGCTTAGGCTGCATCTGTATTGGTATTTACATCTCATGATGATGAGAAACAAACGGAGAGGCATTTATAAAACTGAATGAGCATCCTGGACAATGTAAGTGTTGCATCCACACTGCAAGCCCAACTGATCCAACTTGGACCTTTTAGACCTTGCTTTATATACTTAGATGGGTATGAGCTCATTAGGCAGCCTTAGGCATGTTTCTCCCTTTCCCGTTTCCTCTCTAAATTTCCTGCTTTCAAACTGGAATTAGAGCAACCTGCATCACTAATTTGCTGTAGGGATTAAAAAGGATTGTAAAGCACTTTACACACCAAACATGCTCACGATTGCTAAGACAGTGATATTTAGTACTTCAGGAAATTGGGCCAAAGCAAAAGTAGGCACTGCCACCTGGCACACCTCCATCTATTGCCCGCACTGTCGATAAATATATCCTTGCCTCTCTTCCAGAACAGCATCTGGCCTAGCCGAGTAGAGGAATTGAACCTCTCTGCTTCAATGACTGCAGCAAGTTCTTTCCTGGAACTAAAGCAGAAGCATCGTACCAGATCCCAGAGGGGCAGAATCTGAAATACATTACTCTTGATTCCTCACAAAACAGGGCATAAGTTATTATGTTCCCTCCCCCTTTTTTGGAGCAGAACAGAAATTACATATTCCACTCCACAAGAAATGCACTGTTCAAAGCCTCTTCAGTCTATCCAACTGGCACAAGATCTTCAAGAGTGTGGAAATGGGCAGATTCAAGGCAGATGAGAGTCCAAATACATGTCTCTTTTTCGTAATGGTCCAGGAAGGGCTCACAAATACTAACACAGCTCCGCAATTCACTAAATCAAACAGCAGCAAGCAGAAGGAATGAGCAAAGGGAATCACATTCCCAAATCAAGCTAAAGGCAGCCTTTTTGCAGGAGCAGAGAGCCTCTAGCTTTAGGTATGGCTAAGGAGTTGCATTCCTTAGATGATAATGCAACATGAGTATACCCAAAAGAGAAAAAGAAAGTACGCCTATTCTTTTTCAGGTAAATTAAAAGCAGATAGAACCAAAAAAAAAAAAGAGCTTGGCATAAAGCTGCAGCTGAATTTTGAAGGATATTAAAAATATGGAAAGACAGCAAACTCAACTATCTTCTTGAAGTAACCTTGCTCTGTATCCAGAGCAAGATTACCAAACAGCTCAGGACCAGGTTACCTGAGAGACTGCCTTATTCTGCATAGGCCAGCCCAGTCTTTATGTTCTGAAGGGGAGGCTTTGCTGATCAGACTGTACTGTGGCCTACTGAAGCTCATTTGACGGTGGTGCAGAGGAGGGCCTTCTCAATTGTGGCACCCACTATGTAGAATTATCTCCCCACCAGGTTCAGGCAGACTCCTAGTGTGGAGTGTTTCCACCATCAACTGAAGTCAAACTTGTTTGCCCAGGCATTTCCCTGACAACTAATATTGTTAGCTACCCCTAGTTATTTTAACTGAGATGTTATTGTTTCTATCATTGTTTTATTGCATTTTATCATGATTTTATATTGTAAACCACTTTGGGGGGCTATTTAAAAAAATGGAAAGTGGTGTAGACAGTTTTTTTTAATACATACATACATACATACAGATAGATGAGGGTTAACTCTCATTCTGTCTGATGCAGCACCCTGTGTAACTTAAAACATGTGTATTCCCAGTGCTAACACAAGTTCCTCTCAGCATCAGAGGCTATTCTCATCCCTATATTTTAGCTCTTGTGATTGGGCTGTCTCTCTCACAGCCCTATTACATCAAGATTATTGCCTGATCAAAAATTGCTGAGACACAACATTCACCCATTACGATACAAAAATGTTTCTTCAAAAATGGAAGAAAGCCAACCAGAAAATAAATCCCTTCCCCTACCACCCAGACTCAGCCCCACACAAAGAATATCTGTTCCTCCCCTCCATTTCTTCCTAGACCAAAAGCAAAGAAATGACAGGCTTTGTCATTTTATGTTTTGCCTGCTAATTACAGTGTTAACATTATTTGTGGTGGGGCTGGGAATGACTATAGTGGAGCTGCACACGTCTGTATCCTGGTACTGAAATATTTGAACTGCATGACTTCTGATGAAGGCACAGAGATTACTTTTACTTTTTACAAGAACACTGTTGATTAAGCCACAATCGCCTTCCAATTGTTCTGTGAGTACCCTTCGCTCAAGAGCCAAGGTTACTCGTTGGCTTCAAGGGTTAAACACCTCCACAACATTCATGACTTTCTCTGAACAATTTGAAATGAACTAAAAGTTCCTGGAAAAGGGTGTATATTATTTATACATAAGGCACACACTTACAATCAAAACTGTCATCAAAACTAACAGACTAATCACAGATTTGTCTACAAATTATCTGACTTAAGAATGTTATACATGAATCATACCAGTGTGGCCATTCAAGCACCAAAAAGGACATTTCAATGGTAAGAATCAATGTTTCACACCAGCAGGCTGTGTCAGTTCGTAGCACATTACTATATCACGTCCTTTCTAGCCAGTGGACTAGTGGTAAATTTTGAAGTGCAGGCACTCATCATAACAGTCCCCATAGCCACGCCCCCATGGAGAGTCCAAAAATTCAGGCAGCCGTGTTGATCCATATCAACAAACCAGTTCTAGCAATTTTATCTGCACCAGAAGCAAGTCTTTTGTGAAGCTAATGGATCTCAATTGCCCATTCGAAACCAAGCCATCCCAAAATGCATTACAAAAGGAACAGGGAATTCTGAGGGGATATGGATGCAAATCTTGCATCAGTAATTGCAACACTCAGAACCAAGTAGGAGAACATTTCAAATCTTCCTGTACTATCTGCAGTTGACCTGAAAATTACTATTCACGAACAGAGGAATTTCAGAAAGAGACTCCAGTATGAAATAGTTACAAATGGTTAAATTTGATTCTATTTATTTGGGTCTGAATAGACGCAATGGTTTCCTGCCCCAGTACAAAAAATAGCAGAATCATCTTAGCAAAAATAAATAAATAATCACTTATAACTGCTGTAATGAATGGTTAAAAGGCTGCTTATTTTGCATACATTTAGGCAGTAACTGAACTGCCATATTTGCACTGTGGACTGCCATATTACATTGAGCCAGCCTTCCCAAACCTGGTGCCCTTCAGATATTTTGGACTTCAATTCCCATTCACCAGGCCAAGGGTAATTGTCAGGAATTCCTGAAGTTGTAGTCCAAAACATCTGGAGGGCATCACATTGGGGAAGACTGGCTTATGTTATACTAAGTGTGTTAGTCTTCCAGATGTCACAATACTATTTGTTTGTTTTTTTCTTGCTGAAGTTCTTGCTACTAAATACCTGTAAATGCTTTCAGAAGAGCCTCCATACTTAAAACACTACAGTGAAATTCAAGGTTCGCAAGAACCAAGGCAGATGGCTCTGGTGCACGTTAAAGGGGCCTTCAGCTGTGCAGCCCACAACCATGTGCATCAAATAGAAACTAGAGAATTTGCTGCCAGAGACAATACACAAGCCTTCAATTCTCTAAAGCCACAAAGCCTCAGAGGGAGTTCCAGAGGGCTTTGTGCCTACAATAAGTTTTGATTCCCATTTGATTCAAGACAGATGTGAAAGAGCAAGCTGAATGGCACTTGGCCTCATCCACTGTCAGCTGTACTGTGGGATGGCCACCTTCAAGAGATAAAAGGGGTACTGCCCCATTTGCATTTGTATAGACATTGCTTGATCCCATACTGCAGCCTTCCCCAACCCTCCAAAAGTTCTGGACTTCGAATCACATCAGCCCCAGCCAATGTAGACAATGGTTAGGGATGGTAGGAGTTGTAGTCCTAAACATCGGGGAGAGGGGGACCAAGGTTGGGGGAGACAGCTACGCAGCATGCATTAAGTATTCAGTACTCTCATGAGCCATGACTGAGGTCTGTATGTACTGAGATTACAAAATATTAGGATGCTAGTTTACCGTGCTGAGATAGGAAGCAACAAAGCTTGAAACCACAAAATACAGACAATATTCTATAGCTGTAGCTATTGTGGTGCATGGGGGCAGCATAATACTACCACTGGCAAGGGCGTAACATCCTCTATTCTGCTAAATCTTTATTTATTACATTTCAATTTTCCCCAATACCTGAAGCTCTCTGAGCATTTCACAAAACAAAGGTTAAAACCTTAAAATACAAATAATAAAACTACACATAAAAAACTTAAGGTTAAAACGGAACAAAACCAAAGTAAATAGCAGAGTAAAAGCCAGCAGAAATGCAATGATTTAAAAACACCATTTTTAAAACTGAAGGAGCCTGGGAAAATAAAAAGGTCTTCAAATGGTGCCAAAAACATAGGTGCCAGGCAGGTCTCTCTGGCAAGGGCATTCCACAACTGTGGTGCCACCACTGAAAAGGCCCTCTCCTTAATAGCCACCTGCCTCATCCCATCTGGCAGGGCACCTAGAGAAGGCCCTCTGAAGGAAATCGTAAGGTCCAGGCAGATATATATGGAAGGAGATAATTCTTCAAGTCACCTAGCCCCAAGCTGTAGGGGCTTTGTAGGTTAATATGAGCACTTTGAATTGGGCCTGGAAATGGACTTGGAAGCAAGTGCAGTTCATAAAGTGCGATCATATCAACCAGCCCCTATTAATAATCTCACTGCCCTATCTTGGATCAGCTGAAGTTTTCTGACTATTTTCAAAGGCAGCCCCAAGTATAACATATTATTATAGTCCAAACAAGAGGTTACCAAAACATAGATAACTGTAGTTAGGTGATCTCTGTCCAGATGGGGCTATGGTGGTACATCAGCCTAATCTGATAAAAAGTGACCTGCGGCACAATGCTGGATCCAAGAGCACCCCCAAATTATGAACCTGTTCCTTCAGGGCAAGTACAGTTTCCTTTAGAACAGGTTGAACACCACTCAGCCAGGCAGACAAACCACCCACAAACAGTACCTCCATCTTGTCTGGATTGAGTATGTTGGCCTTCATCCAGTCCGTTACTGCACCCAGGGAATGATTTAGAACACCCACTGTCTCACCTGGATTTGATGAAAAGGAGACATCGAGCTGGGTGTCAGCTGCATGTTGGTGACATCTCAGTCCACATCTCTAGTTAACCTTCCCCAGCAGTTTCACATTAACATCGAACTGCATGAAGGATAAAACAGAGCACTGTGGAATCCCATCGTTAAACTGCTAGGGGACAGAGCAAAAATACCCCAGCACCACCTTCTGGAATCAGCCATCCAAGCAGGAATGGAACCACAGCAATGCAGTACCTCCGGCACCCAGTCCAAATAGCCGATCCAGAAGGATACCATGGTTGATGGTATCAAAAGCCAGCGAGAGGTCCAACAGGGTTGCACTCCCCATGTCCCTCTCTCGGCAAAGATCATCTCACAGAGAAACCATGGCAGTTTTCACTCCAAAGCCAGGCCGTAAGCCTGATGAGAATGGACCTAGATAATCAGTTTCATTTAAGAGTGTCTGGAGTTGGCCAGCAATCTTGAAATGCCAAGGCCAAAGCACTGGTCTATCCAGCTCAGTATTATCTGCTCTTACTCACAGTGGGTCTTAGCACAGGTCTTTCCCAGCCTTACTACCAGACAGACTATAGCTAGAGATATCAGGAATGCTAGGCATGTGCTCAGCCACAAACCTACACGCCTTCTTAAAAATGCCACTGCTATTCACACCAATCACCAGTAGTAAGATACTAATTATCTTTATTAATATATAAACAAAATGCACATTTTGCTTATGGAGATGTATTTGTGTATCAGCAGCCTAAGAAGCCATATAATGAAGGGCTAAGCAATCTACAACCCATCAGCCACATCTGTCTCATGAGAGTTTTCATTTTAAATTTTTTAAACTGCCCAGAGAGCTTTGGCTATCAGGCAGCATAGAAATGTAATAAATGAAATGAATGGTTCTTGAGCCACCAGTTGGCTGATGGTGATCCCACCAACGATCCCACTTGGCTCATCCACTGCTGAGATTGGCGATACAATTGTGGCCACAACCCCTTTGAAGACCCACTTGTGAACCAGCCACTGCTAATGGCAGAGTGACTCCTGACCCTGCCACCATGGCAATAGAACACCCAGTAGAGAGCACAGATGTCTTCCAAGAGGAGAAAATTGTGCACTGCTTACAGCACTGTTTATGGCCCACCATATAATCTCAATACCCAGATGTGGCCATCAAGCTGAACAATTTTGCCCACCCCTGACCTAGAGGCTTGCTTGCTACAGTTTTTGAAGCCCTCTAGTTCTTCGGTGAATATTTTCGCTTTGGTTCTGACCATTACAGCTTTCTAGATGTAATAAAATAGTCCAGACCACAAACCACTTTCAAGACTGAACAGTAAAAGCATCCATCTTTTTCTGCTGCATCTGTTTCGTAACTGACTCAGCATGTTTTCTACAGCATCATAACTCTAAGTAACGTACCTGTGAAAATCAGGCACAGATGTGCTTGCAACTAGAAAAATCTTAATTTAGTCTGCAATCCTATACACACTTAGCTGGCAGTAAGTCCCATTAAGCTCAACAGGACTTACATCTGAGTAGATATGCATAGGATTACATGATTGTTAGCCAATCACAAAATAAGCTACCTATCCAGTTGTTTTGAGCACTGTGAACCAAACATCCTACAATTGCATGTTGGAGGAATGCATCATGTCACAAATAATAAATTTCTGGTATAACTACAACCTTTAATTAGTTGATTAACTGTAGGCCATTTAAATCTGGGAGAGGAAAATATAAATTCTTGGCATTGTAAATTAAACTTGTTTGTTTCATGAAGACGTTTTGGAAAACAGAAAATATTAATCACAGCATTCCTTTTAAAAATCAGCAGTAGTGTTTGTTTATTAAAATGATACAGTAAGGTATCTAACAAATGCACCTAAAGAAGAGGTTTCAGCAATATTGTGGTTTTTTTAAATTGAACTATTTAATCTATCAGTTACAAGGCAGGTAATCAAGTAACTAATAATCTTTATAATATCAACAGACATTAATAACTAATGTCATTAAAAAAACTAATGACATTAAAAAAACTAATACTGTCAACAGACCGCCATAGTTCTTAGCGTAACAGCTTTCTTACAACACACATTTCAGGCACAAAGCAGGTCTTGGAAAAACCTAAATGTGGGCATCTTATTGTCAGGAGCGCCCTAGCTGCCTCTTACAGTCCCCACCGATAGACAACTCAGGACACAGACGACGAGGAATTCTTTCCGAGACTTTATTCCTTTATTACTTTATGATTCTTTCAGATACTAATCACTAGCGACAAAGCAAGGAACAGCACTGGGGAAAGATAGCAGAGTAGCCTAAGCTCCAGGTAAGGCAGTTGGTCCCCATTTGAAGAACCACGGGAAGACCCTGAACTTATGGGCTAGGGAGAGATCCTCCCTCTTTCCCTTGGGTCCTCGGGACGCGACCGTTGTTTGAGCGCCAAGCAAGCGCTACACTTCCTTTCCACGCCCTCCGTCTGTCGTCGCTCCCTGCGTCTGCGCCGAGCATCCAGCAAGCCCCCCTCCAGTGCTCTCTCACTGCCAGGGTCACTATCTATCCCAGGAATGCTGGCAGGAGGAATCTCTGCCAGCTGCTGTGCTTGTGAGAGATGAGTGAGCTCCTCTCCCACGAATTGCTGTTCCTCCTCAGAATCAGAACTGCTCTGGGGCTCTATTGGCTCAGTTTCCACCCTGACACTTATAAGACACTGTTTGAACAAACAGAAGTAGCTGTTGCAGTTGTAGAAGTAGAAGTGGTTAAGCTTTCAGATGATGTAAAACAGCAATTTTGGGAGGTCCACCAGGGGTCATTTTCACCCCCTGGAGTCACCCCACTGCATGCAGGCCGTAATCTGCCTGGTGACCCAAAAAGGAATGAAAAAATATTTTTAAAGGGGAAAATGGCATCCATGGCTTGTTTGCAAGCTAAATTTAACCATTTTAGTCCTTTATTAGGGGGCATGGGGGGCCATATGCAGCCCGTGGGCAGCATGATGTCAACCCCTGATGTACAACCTGCAGCTTCACCAGTGATGTTACAAGCACTTCCCACTAAGTTTGGATGGAGGAGGGAGAAAAAAGGGAAGGTAATTTGATAGATCGATGGACGGACGGACGGACAGACAGACTTATTACGAGATCTTATATATTAATAATCCAATATAAAACAACACTGTCAGAAAACCAGAACACTAATTATAAAGGTGTCACGCCCCAATTAATAAAATGCAGCAAGGAAATACGATTCTGTATGTTTTTTCACTGTAGGGATAACTCTTTTTTGCTTTTGTGATACTTGCCACCCACTGTGCCCATGGCTGTCATGCAACACAGCACATTCTACCTCCCTTGATGGGCAAAACAGGTCTCCATCTGAATTCTATGCAGCTGTACAACTAGTGAATCCACAATCCCCCCGCCAACACACACACACTTTCTTGAAAAACTCACAGAGTTCAAGAGAGATAAACAGTAGGACAGTCTTTGCTAGCAGCTCTGAAAAGGAAATCTTTTAGTGGAACTATTCTTATTTTTTTTAAGGATTTAGGATTATGACAACCTATTGCAGAAAAGTTTTTAATTACCATAATATAAGTTCAAGCAACATTGGTACTCTGATTATTTTAGGCTTTATTATTAATTAGTTTACACAAGGAGAGAAATAGTCAGGTTAGAAAAGAAAAATCCTACTTCAAATATTTACATTTTTCTATTAGTTTGAAGAGAAGATTGGTTCATGGGCCATGTCATACCATTAACAAAAGAGGAATTTAAGAGTTTCCTGCTCTGTTTGCGCAGTGTACACAAATGAAAAGACACTTAACAACCATGAACAATGCTTCCTGCAGGCATTGATTAAGGAAGTTATTCCCAGTGGATTATGGGGACTGGACTGATGTTGGGGAAAGAGACACAGAAAATGCTTATCAGGGAAGCAATATGTTAACATCTGGGTCAGAAGGTTGAACAAACAAAGAGTCCTATACTTCCCTAGTTCTCCACAAAGGCAATATAGAAATGATGGTCTTGGGAACTACTGGAGTTACAAGTTAAGTCATGGCGCATTTAAAGAGAGGCTCTCACTCCAAAAGATCTTCAATCGCCTATTTCACACATCATACATGTGAAGGGGATAGGGATATATGAGAATTTTGTTTCACAAATCATCCAAACCTGCCCCATGCCCAACCCCAACCCCAAATGGGAGCACATATTTTTGAAAAATGTTTGCACATTCCTGAACTTGCGATTGCGTTCGAAAAATGCATATTTTTGTTGTAAAATCAGCACTTAGAAATACGCATTTTTAAAAAATATATGCATTTCGGTCAGTGGAGGAAAAGTGCACATTTTAAAGAAATGTGTACAGAAACGTGCACATTTCCTGTCTGAAATGCCCACTTTTCTTGTTCGAACGAACCAAAAAATATGTCATGAACAAAAATAGCGGTGTACCAAACCAAAATTCAAAGTGAATTTCATAGAATTCCAGTGAACTTGAGCATTCCTGGTTCTCCCATCCCTAGAAGGAAGACCATACATTGAAATGGGCAGCAGGGCCACACTAATTGTCTGTCCCCTGTACTGCACTGCTTTCCCCAGCCTCTGATGCACATGCACTAAGCATGGACATCTGCACAAGGCCGGCCTAAACATGCGGACTTCACAGGAGCTGAAATCCTGATTGCACAGGACTCTAATTCCAGTGGAAGCCTTTGTACCTAGGTTCACCCTACTCAGATGTCCATGTTCAATGCATAGACCTCAGGAGGTGGAGCTAGGGAAGCTTCTGAATCTTAGGAGGCACAGCCCGGATCTCATTTTCAACATGTGGAATATGTAAGGACTCAAGTTTCTCAAACTTTCTGAATTCAGCCCCCACTACCTCAGAAACCAATTGTTCCCTGGAACTTAATGCCTCCCCCGCCCCCCGCCACCACCTTCAGATGCCATATGCCTTCCAAAAGGGGCCCACTACACTGCATTCTGCCATTCAGAGAAAATGATGCTTAATATTTTAAAGGCACACACATTTGCTTTAAAGGCACACACATTTGAACTATGTTGCTTCAGTTCATTGAATTTATCACTGAATTAGAGTGGATTTGCATGTTCCAAAGTCTGACATTTTCCCTAGATGCCATTGTCTATACCACACTTTCAGGAGCATGCATGATGGGTTTATTTCCAGTAAAACACAGACAACGCTATCATAAAATATCATCAGTGTAAGCAGAAGGAGGAAAAAAGGAAAACTCCTTTGAGGTTTCTCTCATTAGTGCGAAAAAGGTTTCTTTCAATTAGCTGTGATCACTGACAACATATACAGTAAGAAGCAGGTTGTCTTTGCCTGCTCACAAAATTAATGTTAGTTTGTTTATTAATGTGACACATTAATATTAATGTGTCACATTAATTTTTATGGGTTTTTTTTAATGAAGGATGGAATATAAACAGAACGAAAAATAAATCGCCAATTTTTTTGCAATCTCTGACACAGAATGGGTTGCTTGGGTGCAGAATTTTAGCATATAGCACGTAAACCCTTGATGCACCACAAACCTGTATGAGGAGGTAGGAATAATGCAAAAATAGAAGACCAGTAACATAATACAGCCTGGGTGAGTACAGAAGATTACAAAGTATGACTCTGTAAAGCAGGGAGGGGGGTCATGGGTTGGCGGGGATCTAACCAGATAAATGTTGGTCCCGTGTCTTAGATTCATTGATACAATTTCATCCACACATTACCAAGGAGACCTGTAACACAGGGCTGGAAGCTATGGGTGGAAACTAAAGGAGGACTTATGCGCCTGATGATTCCTTTCCACCCCACCAACTGCCTCCCACAAGTGGTGGGTCCTGCCAATTCCATTGCACAAGCAGGCCCAACGCTCACACAAGGGAGATTTAGCACTTCCTAGGGAAAGCCCCCAAACAAGTGGAAACACTCATTACTGCAAGGAGACAGGTTGGCGAAGCTCCCTTCTGCATGCTCTGCTGACCTGCCTCCTTTCAGAAACAAGTACTTATGCTCATTTCAAGTTTCTCCCAGAAGCACTAGCTTGCTGTTGTGCAAGTGGTAGGGGCTGCTGGTGCAACACAATTAGTGGGACAGAATTGAATTGGCGGAGGCCTAAGCACTCTGTTGGATTCTGCCCTTAGGATTTTAAACATATTTCAAAATATGACACCCTTAAATTCCTCTATGCCAACCTTCCCCAGTCTGGTGCCCTCAAGATGTTTGGAGTACAGCTCCCATGATTCGTCATCATTGGCCATGCTGACTGGGGCTGATGGGAGTTGCAGTCCAAAACATCTGAAGGGCATCAGTTTCAGGAAGGCTGATTACTTTATTATTATCCACTCTTCAATAATTGTTATCCTTCTCAGAGCTTACCAGTTACTCATTTCACACTCTCACACCCTATCACTGTTGAAAAGAAGGAAGAGAGAGAAAAGTTTCTAATTCATTGCTAATTCTTCTCTGAGGCTAAAAGCAGCAGGGCTCAAAGGTCAATGTGGAACAACCGAGAGACCATAAAAAAAAGCCTCCAACTGCCATCAGACGACTTTCATCATTCCATTCACTCTCACAGCACAGTGATCCTTCTGCAGTCCTGACAGCTGGATACACAATGTGCATTTATATGGAACAGCAATGTAAATGAGAAACATTTTGAACTCTCTTTGCATGCACATATACCAATCAGCCTCCAAGCTTCCACCAAGAATGAGAGAGCGAGCTCCAGCATCGAAATGCAGTTCTGTCCTAACCAAATTAGAAGGGCCAGCCAAAATTTCCAGAGCCTGCCTGAAGCAGTTGCTATGTAGATTGTTCCATCAGGTGGAGAGTCCCTACCCTGTCACCAGACATTCAAAGCCATTCTGTGTCATTATAGCAGCTCAGCTGGGGATAAAGAGGCCCACAGAGAGAGAAAGAGTGCCATTAAGACTCCTTTTTTGGAAATGACTTTTACCTGTTTGAGACTGAATAATAAATGGCATTATAAAACTTTAATGTCTTATGTTGAAAATTAATGATACAAATGCTCAGCCCCATTTTGCAGAGATTAAGACACTTTTCCCATTTTCCCCATCTGTTGCTGTTCGAATTGGCACACTGATTTTTTTTTACTTGTGCCTCCAGTTCTGCATAATCCAAGGCTTTTCAGCATTAAGTTATACCATGTGTGTGTGTGTGCGCGCGCGTGAGAGAGAGAGAATTAAAATAAGGAAGCTCTCTCAGATAGGTTAGAAGTTATTTACTGTTAAATCCCTTCAAGAAACTAAACAAAAAAACTGCGTTCTGAAGGCAAGGAGAAAAGCTATTGACAAAAACACATTTATTTATTTTATTTATTTTTAGTTAGTTAGTTAATCCCGCAGCTTTCCACCAAAAACTGGTGCTCAAGACACTCCATATATATGGAAGGGGGAAACCATGGGGATTCTAGAATTTCAGTTAAATCTTACCTTGACATTTTGAATCCAGGGACTACTTTATTTTAGATGCAACTTTAGAATACCAAATATTGCATACCTGAACATTATTAGATCTCACTGTTGTTTAAAGTTAATGCTCTGAATATATATTGGTATCGTAAGAATCTCGGGTCTATCCTTTCATTAGCATGTTCCAAGCTCCAATCATTGAGAATAAGGCTGGGTGACCAGTCAGATGGGCGATTAATAAATTAAATAAATAAATAAATATCAATGAGTCATGATGGCTATATATTACCTCCAGTTTCATAGCAAGTATGCCTCTCCATATCAGTTGCTGAGGAGAGTGCTAATGCACTGGTGTCCTGCTTCTGGGCTTCCCCTTTGGCATCTGGTTGGAACAGAATGCTGGACTAGATAGGCCTTTGGTCTGATCCAACATGGCTCTTACAATCTTAAGACTCAAAGATTGTACAAAGAGAAGACTGAAAGTGCATGGGTAGCATTTGCCGAAGCTTCAGATCAAAACGCTACTTGCTACAGTCTTTACACCCTGGAATTAAGGAGTAACATGAATGTACTCAGTGGAAAAAAGACTGAGCGATTGATTGCATTTCTATAACACCCAGTAGCCAAAGCTCTCTGGGCAGTTCACAAGAAGATAGTTGGCTCAATAGTGGCTAATGTTTGTTTTAAGTTCCAGGAAAGGAAGGAAGGAAGGAACTTGGCAAACCAGGAAAAGACAGTGTAATATAAGGGATTAGAACATTGTCATGCAGTTCTTGAACCAACGGCAAGGCTATCTGGAGGCCGAGTGAAAGAATAGCCTGTACTCTCCCAACCAAGCTTCCATGCATTCATAAGTTTACCAAGTTATTTGGGTGACCAGAGAGACACATTCCACACATAGACACTGTGTATATGCACCTGGCCACCTTTTCTTCTGAACCATGCTACTAACTTGGGTAGGAGTGGAAGAAGCCTAGTTTTGGTCATTCTATAGCCTACCATCTCAGAGGAATACACACACACTCTCTCTCTCCAATGCCTGTTATCTCTAGACCTACAGAGGAGAAAGCAATAAGAAGACCATCTGGGCATTCAAAATTCAGTGCCTTTGTAAAATCATCAGTCAATGCACCAATGCTAGCATGAATTGACCGACCATTTGCCAAGCAACCAAATGGCGAGAATGTCCACTTAGCAGAGGAAATGTGGTAAATCAAGTCCCAGGGAAAAAACAGATTTTGTGAATTTAATATATATATCCAGTGCTCTCAAAGTTATTTTTTAATGAAACACTTACTGAAACCTAAAAACCTGCCCAATAATCTTTATATACTGAATGCATAAAATATACTGATTGAATTAATTATACTGATTTGTTCTGATCTCCTCTTTAAAAAAAAAAATTGTAAACCATCTGAAAAGCATTTTAAAAAAGCAGGGTGTCAGTGGAGCTTGTAAGGAACAATTGCACTCAACTTCCCTGCCCCCCCACCCCGAGTGTCTTCAGGCCCCCCTTTTATCACCACATTCTTATCACCATGGCTCAAAAGTCCTAACTGAGCTCACCTCAACTGTCTCCATCTCCCACCTAAATGTGGAACTGCGTATGCCAATTAAAATCAGTTTACGTTCATATCTGCACAGCTTACACTGTAGCTTTTTTTTTGAAGAATTATAAGTACACTGTATGTAAGGCTTTGCAGCTGCAAAAGGGAGGCTCTGGCATGGTGGGAGTGAGGAATGATCAGAGTTTGCAGATGCCAAGGCTTGTGGTAGGCAGTAGGGGTTTTGTGCTATTTTCACACTCTGAAAGGATATGAGCCATAGGTGCCTGTTGAGAGTTTGTATGTAGCAACATCTGGTAAGTCTAGACATACAACCAGATTATGGATAGGGAGCCATTTTGTCAGGTTCTTCGTTTCTGTATGCTATGGGAGAGTACACTCAAACAGCTGTAAGTTCAGAAGGAGTGAAGATCAGATGACTGTGAAGATCAGTAATGAAGCTGGGTTTTTATTGTTTAAAAAAAGCCCTCTCAAATTTATATTGGGTCCTTAATAGCTGTTGGCAACCATCCCATCCACACCTCAGTCATAACTTAGTGCAGGGATGGGCAGCAAGTTTTTCTTCAGATGTTTTGGACTACATCAGCTCCCAGCCTTCCTGACCACTGGCCATGCTGGCAGGGGCTTCGGGAAGTTGAAGTCCCAAACATATGGAGATCTACTTTCTGCCCACCTCTGATTTAGAGACCACTGGATCTATGGAAGAAGATACAACAGGATCTTCCATCCAACTTCTCCCTTCAACTTGCCCCTTTCTCTTGCCTCCTGGAGCAAGCAGGAGCAGGTTGAGTGGGTGGGTGAGAGACCAGGGAAGGAAAAGGGGCATATAAATCATTCTGTTGTTACTCCAGTGCTGTTAAAAAGGTGATGTTTGCTCTCCAGGCAAAAAGTAGCAACCCTACCAGATGTAGTCAGAGTGTCAGTGACTACAAGTACACAGGAGCTTTCAGGCCCATGGGTGGGTCTGAATGGCAGCCTTCCGAGAGCTGAGCTGGAATCCTCCTCGCTGAGCCACTGTACTCATACTGTAAACCACAGGCCCCATAGAACCCAAGTAGCTTTACTAGCCTTTAGGCTTGTTCCACCTGTCTCACGAGGACCGAGTGCCTGAAGATATATGAGCTTCCTTTTCCTGTTGGCAGATGGTTGTGTGGTCTATAAGTGGTACAGAATGAGGTAGGAATGAGGTGATGAAGTCATGGGGTAGCAAAAGAAGGCTGAACTGCAGATGTGAACAGATGTGTGTGCATGCACACATGTGCATGCTTTGAATGCCATGCAAAAAGAAAACCAGTGGAGGAAGCAAGCTGCCCTAGGTGCTCCCTGACCTAGAATCACAGAATAGTAGAGTTGGAAGGGGCCTGTAAGACCTTTGAGTCCAACCCGTATATCTGCACCCAAGCACCTATTCGGTGCAGTTCACAGATTCCACTCCTTACCTTGAACCTGCTCTCCTTCCTATCCCTGAAAGCCCTCATTCATTTCCTTCATCCCACCAGTCCTGCTACCTGCTTCTCTCTCCGCTCCTGTCTTACCTGACTGGGCTGCCCTTTGAAACGATCTCAGTCGATAACCCCTCCAAACCACAGGGTCATCTCAATTTTGCCTTCACCCAAACAGGCCAGACTGGGCAGAAATCCAGATCCTTCTGCTGCTTTGCCAAGCTGCCTTATACCACGTCAGACTGTTTCTCCATCTAGCCCAGTATTGTCTACTCTGACTGGCAACACCTCTCCAGGGTTCTCAGGCCTAGGTCTTTCCCACCATTTGCTACCTGCCCCTTTTAACTGAGGATGCCAGGGACTGAACCTAGGACCTCCTTTTTTGGCCATGAAATTTTATTTTATTTTGAAATATAGTTAACAAAATTAAGGCAACAATAAGAACATACATAATAAAACAAGATCACTAAAGGAACAAAGGAATTCACTAATTATAATTCTTAGTCTATAACCGATACGTTTATGGAGCAATTGCAGTAAAATGGCCTAAGTAGGAGCTCAATACCTAATGAAAGAGGAGAAATACAATTTATACAGCATATAAAAGGAGTGTGTGTATGTGTGTATCAGTCAGAAAAAATATAGGCAACTGTACTTGGTTGGAATTTGATTAAAAGTTTGAAGTGCTTCAATATAGGAAATAAATGGAAACCATGGTGCCATAGTATCTTTCTTAAAGTCAGGATTCCTTGCTTACTGCACTTGCTGAGTAAATTTATACACAGTCATAGCCTGAGACCTTCTGTAGACGAAGCATGTGGTCTACTACTGAGCCACAGACTCACACTTTATACAAGGCTTCCTCAATGTATCCCTGCCAAATGGATGATTTATGCCCTTCCCCAATTACTACAGTACCAAAAGAAAAGAAAAGAAATAACCTCTTCGAAACAGCCTATCAAATCTCGGTTTTAAAAATGAGTTATTTTAGAAGGAGTACCTTGACTGTTATAGAAATCTAGTCAAGTATTCCCCAATTTCACCTTCCAGAAAAGCTGATAATCACACGCTCGTTAAAAAAAAAAATCAAAACTGTTCAACCAAACTGAGTTTTGAAATATATTAATTAACATAATTTCTGTCTGTGGTGACAACAGGCCATCTGCTACTCTGGCATCAAGAGTCGAACTTGCAATTTAAGCAGATACTTGCTGTGCATGGTTAGGTTTCCTTTGAAAAGTGAGAAGTAGAATTCCTTCTCCCCATCCAACATCAATTCCCCATTCAGTAATACCCTTTTGATGGGCAGCTCATTAACTTGGTATGAGCTGGTATTCTACCAGGTATTCATTCATTACCAGATATTCATTCATTCAGTGATGGCCACAGGGCTAGTTCATCCATTAGAGCCCCTGGGAGAGACCACCAAAATAGTATCTATGTTGCAGTGCTCCATGTGATAAGTGCAATGTCTGCTTCTAATCACATGGTTTCACTTAACTGTGTAGAGCAGCTTTTCCAACCTGATGCCCTCCAGTCATTTTGGACTACAATTCCTAGCAGTCCTGAACACTGGCCAATGCTGGCTGAGCCTGATGAGAGTTGAAGTCCAAATGATCTGGACGGCACCAGCTTGGGGAAAGACTTTGGTGTAGACTTTGAGCATCATCACTACAGGGGAGAGCTTTGATACCTGCTGTTTACCACTTAAACCAGAGGAGGTTTCACCCTGTTGCTGCCAACATATTCCTTGCAAGAGGAAAAAAAAGGTGGGGTATAAATGCAATCAATCAATCAAACATATGGTAATGAATTTCTAATGAGTTGTTTCAGTACTTATGCTATTTTACTATGGGGTGTGTATTTTTTACTATGAAACAGTTTTGAATTATCTTTTGTTATTTATTTATTCCTTCATTCATTCATTCATTTCATTTCTCTACTGCCCCATAGCTGAAGCTCTCTGGGCAGCTGATAAAAGCTAAAACATGGAAATACAATATACAAAGTTTAAAAGCCATTTACATAAAAGCATGCAGGCAAAAACATAACTAAAAACAACTTTGAACTAAAAACTATTTAACAAAAAAAATACAACATTAAAACAACACAGCTTAAAAACAGTAAACAAGTCAGCAAAAGGAACAAGCGTTCTAAAAAGAGAAGGCCTGCCGGAATAACAGCGTCTTTAATGCCGGCTTAAAAACCTTCAAAGAGGTCAGCAGGTGCATTTCAACCGGCAGGTAGGGATGGCGGAAAATTCCGCCACGTACCTCAATGAGTCCATGGCAGAACAGACCCCTTACCTCCGCCACCCCATGAAGTTTGAAGCAGACAGACCCTACCTGCTGCCAGCTGGGTCCAGGTCCATCTGCTGAGTCCGCAACCACATCTGCTGCCGGTCTGCAGACGCAAATAGCGCCCGGCGTAGCAGACGCCATTTGCATCCCTGCTCTGTTCGTGACAGGCTACGTAAATATTTACATAGTGTATCACAGCAAAGAGCAGGGACACAAATGGTGTCCGCTACGTCATTTGCATCCCTGCTCTTTGCCGTGATAGGCTACGTAAATATTTACGTAGCCTATCACGAACAGAGCAGGGACACAAATGGCATCCGCTACGCCGGATGCCATTTGTGTCCGCAGACTGGCAGCAGAAGCAAGTCTGGCTGTAGATGGGCCCGGTCGGCAGCTCCGCAGACTCGCCACAGAGCGGAACCAACCAGGGAGAATTCTGGGGGGAGGGACAGATCACCTCCCCTGCCCCTGCAGACCCCCTGGCGGGAACAGTGACTGGGGTTTGTACACCCCTACAGGCAGGTCATTCCACAACTGATGGGTGGCAAAGGAAAAGATCCTCTTGCATGTGGCTGCTGGTCTCACATTAGGCAGCCTCAGCAGAGAGCCCTCAGAGGACCTTACATGGAGGACTGGGATGTAGGGGAGAAGATGCTCCCTTTTATACACAGTTCTTATAGACCGTGGTGCATTGTTGAATTATTTATATATTAGGTTGTTGTTTTGTCATACTTTTCTGTCAACCACTTTCAGTATAATGTGTATGGAAAAGCAGCATACAAGCCAAGTGACCACGGCTCCCACGCCAGCATCAACAACTACCAAGAAGACTGCATGGTGCTCCAGTCAAGTCCCCAAATCAGGGTCAAACACAACCAGGTGGGGGGGACTGTGGGAACATGCCCAAAATACTGCAGCCTTCCCTTCAGTTGCTCGGCTTTCCTTTTAAAAGGTGGGATTCCAGCCCTTTTACAAGGCAAAGCATTCAGACAGTATTTTATCTAGTGCTCACTAAGAAGTAAACTTGCTCTTACTTTCCAGTGTTCTGACTGCTTTTTTAAAAGAAAAAATAAAAAAGCTAACTAACACGATGACAATGACGATGACATAGATTTATATATTGCTTTCCAGTGGGCTATCAAAGCAGTTTACAAAAATCATAAAAACGTAAAATATAACAATAAAAACACAGTAAAATAATCACTAGTCAACTAGAGTCGTATTGGCTGGGTCTCAAGGCACTTGTTTAAGAAAACTGAAAGTTGTTATGGGGAGAGCAATCCTACGGGGATGGACGGTCACCTCTGAACTTGGGGGCAACTGCCTATCCACTGCAGGGCAGGAGTAGCAGTGAGGAGTACATCTCCGCTGTGCTCCTGCTGCCCTGCTTTTGTGGCTAGACAGCCGATTTCAGCTATCTAGCCACAAGACCTCAGAGCGCAGGGTGGGGAGGCCGGACGACACGTAGGAAGTGTCATACCGGCACTTCTGACCTCCCCGCCCCTCCCCCAAGAACGCCCTGTTTTCCCGCTCCGCACTGCTCTTCCAAGCACAGAGCACAGGGCCAATCTGCACTGCCTATGAGGTGGTGCCAGAGGGGATGGAGGTCAGTTCTCCGGGAACCGACCAATCCTATGGCCGTCTAGCCACTGACTAGTGGCCATAGGATTGTGCCCTAAGATATAATGGATTCAAAAATAGAAAATTAGTCTCAATAATTTTATTCTTTAAGGATGCAATCCTATGCATATTTAGACAGAAAAAGTCCTACAATTCCCAGTATGCTCCAGTCAGCATGGCTTGCATAGGATTGCATTCTAGGAAGCCCAATATGTTTTGGCCCAATGTATTAGTAATGGCCTTCCTCAGAGGAATTCTTTAAAAGGCCTTCTATCTAGCCTACCTATCTTCACATGTATGAGGCAGTCCTGACAGTTCTCTGAAAGCTTTTTAAAAAATTCTTTTGAGGAAGGCCATTACTACTATATTGGGCTGAAACATGTTGGGCTTCTTAAAGAATAAAACTATTTTTTCAGCATCTTCAGACTAGTTCTCTCTTTTCGGATTAATATTTAATAACATCACCGAGCTTTAAATGTATTAGGCTACTGCACTTACGTTACCACTGTTCTGCAAATATTCTCCACCCCGTTTGGCTTCCTCACCACAAAATGTCTGGCTACAGACATGGTCTACATGTTTAGGTCAAACCATATGATGCATCACATATAGTTGCTGCCACATAGAAACTATTTCCAGCAGCTTCCTTGTGGGAGAAGTAATAGGTGGGCAGATTTTCAGCTTACGGAATCTACTTAAGTCCAATTCAGGCATTATGCCAAGTGGTGAAACACCCCAAGCGAGCAGAAACGGAGCACTCCGAGTAGCCCTGCCCCTGACATCACATCATAATGTAGCTCTTGCCATAGGTGTCCGAACATACAGCTCAACAACCTGCAGTGGGGACACCTTTGTGCATACAGCATGAACTTCATGACGTATGGCGGACATTGGTAAACACGTGTGGCGATTCCATTCCACGTGCACAATATGTATATAGTAAAGGTTTGTATATGTGTATGGTGGCTGGTATGTGTCTGGAATAATTGACAGGTGAGTGTGAGCAAGAATGACAGTCTGGCAAGTGGAAGAAAGGGGGAGTGGCTGAGAGAGAATGGGATGCAGTGTGATTGGATGAGAGCTTGTGCAGAAAAACAGTGGGGTGATTGCTTCTAGGGAGTCAGATCCATCTGGGGGGAAGGTAGATTGGGTACAGCTAGAGAAGTCTGAGCTGAGATTGGGAGATAAGAGTGACAGCATCTAGTGGGATAGAGAGGGTGACAGATAGTGTGAGAGAGAGTGTGAGAGGTGTTTGGAACATAGAGCTAAAAGCAAGAGTATAGTTTATAGTGTTGATTTATTTTAATTATCATCCCTGATATCCTTTCCTCATCCCAACCCAGTTCCTATTTCCAGTCCTGTTGCAGCAAACAAACCTTCTTTGTTTTCAATTTTAAAAGACAGTTTCCTTTTTTCTGATTAGGAAGGGTTTCGTGGAATAACCCCCACGTGCTGGCTGCTTGGTCTGTGCTACCAAAAAGAAAGAAAGCAGCTCTGAAGGGGTCACTGGTGGCAGGAATTGAGAGAGTGGTGAAGCATCACAATACACAAACAGAGGGTTGTGGGTGAGAGCCGAAAAGTGGCAGTGTGAGGAGAGACACTGACCAAAGCACCTGACTGGTGACTCGAAGTAGGATTGTGAGGTGGTCAAAAAGGCCTCAGGTCCTCACAACATGGTCTACAGATTTTGAAGTTGGCTGGTAAAACAAATTAGTCGTCTTTGAATTCACCTAAGGTTGGAGACAAATCTGAGTAACAACTAGATTTTATATTTTAAAATGGAGGGAATCAACCATTATGTGATCCCGGGGCCCAACAGTCCTAAGTATAACTTAAAACCTGAATACCATCTAATACAGCCTAATCCATTTAAACCTGCACCTTCTCCTATACTCCATAAGATTCTGACCATACAGACTGCATGATTTCAGCAAGCCAGCCTTCCCCCCACCCCATTTTTTATACTATCTTGCCTGATGAAGAGATTTGGGCAGTATCCAGTACTGCCACTGCACTTCTGTTCATTCCATTGCACCTGCAGGAACCACTGACAGTACAACATGGAGTTAGAACTACCTAAAGCAACCTTGGAAATGCTCATTTCTGAGCTGAGACAGATCAGTAAAGTTTCCACCTCATTTCCGATTGGTTTAAGAACTACCAGCTCCCCAGTGCACTAGTGCTGGATCTCACCGGCATGCGGGCAGTCTCTGATACTGCCCCTGGAGACCTCAAAAGCTTGCCAGCAATTTTGTGCATTTTTCTTGGTCCTAATAAAGGTACTGCCTGAGCATGTTTTTTTTTAATTACTAAGGGGCCTAAGTAAATTAGGTTTTGAGTGTGAAATCTTCTCCTTGTTGCTGGCATGGGTTGCCACCTGATTATAAAGTTATGACAATAGCTCATAAAGGTCTTCTGTGATGGTCTGGAGGTAAGGTGCCATAAGATGCATGAGATACTGGGTAAGGAGAGAATGTTTCAATAAGTTTTCGGAAGTAAACAAAAGCTGAAATGCATCCTTTTGATTATAATAGTAATAGTTTTACAGTAAAAGCAAAAACCTTGCTTTTAGTATGACACATACTAAAATGGAACAATATTAGTACAAAAAAGAAGTTAAAAAAATATTGCCAGGCCTTTCTCAAAAAGCCCCATAAAAGAATGCCCATCTATTCTTTGTCCTGGATGGCCAATGTACATTTTATTAACTGACTGCAGAGATGCAAGTGATACACTACTGGTAAGGAATATTCCTTGGTCTAACATAGAATCATAGAACAGTAGAATCATAGAATAGTAGGGTTGGAAGGGGCCTACAAGACCATCATGTCCAACATCATCATGTTGTTTTTCAAAGCAAAATGGCAGAGTTACAAGTTTAAAAGGAGCTACCTTAGACTAACTCCAGGCATAAGGTAGGATCACTGACCACCCTCCAAGTCCCACTAGAAGATCAACTCCAGCTACAGTGTACCACAAATCAGAGAACAGGGGAACCACTAACAAGGTACTGAATACATCTAAATGGCACATACTTCAGAAAAAAAGCAAAATTCGCTGCAGGCTTGTGGTCACTTTTCAAAGTCCTAAGCTATCTATATCTAGCTATCTAGCTATGTCATTTCTCACTTTTCAGTGCTCTTGTGGATTCCTTTTTGTATCCTTAAAACAAACAAGTAAAACATAAAAACACACACAAACCTGAACAACTACTAATTAAGTCACTTATAACAAATACTATAGCCATGCTGGTCCCATTCTTTTATACTACTAAATATATAATCAGTTGGAGGGCAAAAATTCATATAAAACAAAAGTTTATACAAAAATTAATACAAAAATGTAAATTAATCAAGATGGAGGACATAATGAGCCCTTGGCCAATCATAAGATATAGCATCTCCCAAAGAAATACACTGGACCTACTCTGACCTGAAATATCAGTAAAATCCTTTCTCTTAGGGCCCAAGAGAACAGGGCCTGTTGCATGAGCTGAACTCCTGTACTTGGATTGTTTCCAGTATTTTGAAATCATAGAATCATAGAATAGTAGGGTTGGCTTTTAAGGGGGAGGCTTTGCATATCATCTAACCTTCCCAAGTAGTCACCTGCTGTCTTGCCTTGGTTTAATTTTCATCTTATTGCAGAGCAACAAATGCACACCGGTTTGTATCCATGCAGTACTGATGCTACATGCCATATTATTAAGATCAGTTGGGGAACTAGTTTGCATTTACTCATATAATACCGTTGGCAAGTAATCTACGACAGAAAGCTCTCTATGAGAACTTCGGCATTTGGAAAGTGATCACAGGGTCCAATTAATATAAGAAACCATCACTAAGTATAATAGCACTCTGCATGCTACTTCCCTTTAAAACTATTTGGAGGAAGTAGCAAATCTAGCAACTCATTTATTATCTAGCATCGAAACATAGTTTCCTACTGTCCTTTAAGCAAGTGGGCTCACCTAGGTGAAAAGTAACTGTTCTTCCTGTTACCCAGGTAAGTATCAGCACCTATTTTTTGACCATGGCAAAACTGTGCAAAGGAGCAACAATACAGGTACCTATCCTGGCCATTAAATCAGCAAGTGGGTCAGACACACCAAGCGTAAATACTCTCAGCAGAGAAGAACTGGTGCTATTATGGCTGCTTATTCTGGTTGTTAATGCTCACTTGTCACCTTCTAGAACACTATTCTCATGGACCTCTTTCCCAGATGAGATGCAAGACATTTGTGTTATGTGACATTTAGCAGACAAGGATCACTTATGGGAAGAGTCATTTTAGACACTAGCTTTGTATATATAATATGATTTATAAATTTCACCTGTCACCCACAGCTTGAATATGATAGTACTGAAGTCCCATTCTTACGATCAGTTGGATCTAATGATGTTGTTCCACCAGTGGAAGGGAAACTGCTGGTGGAACCAATTTCCTCTGCAGCCCCCAAAATCTGCTCTGGATGCTTGGAGGGGCCTCTGGAGCAGCTATGAGGGGGGGTGGAGCAGGAGGAGAAGACAGGGAAATCCTGTTGCATGAGCTGAAGTCCTGTACTTGGATTGTTTCCAGTATTTTGAAATCATAGAATCATAGAATAGTATGAAGGGGCATACAAGGCCATCGAGTCCAACCCCCTGCTCAGTGCAGGAATCCAGGTCAGAGCATCCCTGACAGGTGGCTGTCCAGCCTCATTTTGAATGCCTCCAGTGTGGGAGAGCCCACCATCTCCCTAGGTAATTGGATCCATTGTTGTTGTCAGGACGCCCTGTCGGCTTCTTTCAGTCTACTCCAATAGCTAACTCAAGACACAGACAAAAGGATTCTTTTCAAGGCTTTAATCTTTTTACAACTTACTGACTCTTTCAGATGCTAATCACCAGCGACTAAGCAAGGAACAGCAGAGTAGCCTATGCTTCAGGTTAGGCAGCTGGTCCCCGTTTGAAGGAGAATTACAGGAAGACCCTGAACTTATGGGCTAGGGAGAGTTCCTCCCTCTTTCCCTTGGGTCCTCGGGATGCGACCGTTGCTTGCGCGCCAAACAAGCGCTACACCTCCTTTCCGCGCCCTCCAGCTGTTGTCGCTCCTGGCATCGGCGTCAAGCGTCCAGCAAGCCCCCCTCCCACACGCTGTCACTGCCAGGGTCACTATCTATCTCAGGAATGCTGGCAGGCGGAATCTCTGCCAGCTGCTGTGCCTGTGAGAGATGAGCGCGCTCCTCTCCCAGGGATTGCTGTTCCTCTTCAGAATCAGAACTTCTCTGGGGTTCTATCGGCTCAGTTTCCACCCTGACAGTTGTACTGCTCGAACAGTCAGGACGTTTTTCCTGATGTTCAGCCGGAATCTGGCTTCCTGTAACTTGAGCCCATTATTCCGTGTCCTGCACTCTGGGATGATCAAGAAGAGATCCTGGCCTTCCTCTCTGTGACACCCTTTCAAGGACTTGAAGAGTGCTATCATATTTCCCCTCAGTCTTCTCTTCTCAAGGTTAAACATGCCCAGTTCTTTCAGTCTCTCTTCATAGGGTTCTATTTCCAGTCCCCTGATCATCTTCGTTACCCTCCTCTGAACCCTCTCCAGTTTGTCTGCATCCTTCTTAAAGTGTGGTGCCCAGAACTGGACACAGTACTCCAGATGAGGCCTAACCAGTGCTGAGTAGAGGGGAACTAGTACTTCCCGGGATTTGGAAGCTATGTTTCTATTAATGCAGCCCAAAATAGCATTTGCCTTTTTCGCAGCCACATCACATTGTTGGCTCATATTCAGCCTGTGATCTACAACAATTCCAAGATCCCTCTCGCTTGTAGTGTTGTTGAGCCACGTATCCCCCATCTTGTAACTGTGTATTTGGTTTCTTTTTCCTAGGTGCAGGACTTGGCATTTATCCCTATTAAATGTCATTCTGTTGTTTTCTGCCCAGCGCTCCAGTCTATCCAGATCACTATGAATTTTGTTTCTGTCTTGCTCCCTGCACCTCCTCCTCCAACTCCTCCAAGTCATTCATAAAAATGTTGAAGACCACTGGTCCTCTGTTATCATTTTGCCATCTAAAGCATTCCCACAGTCCGCAAGGGTGGTTACTTGATCAAAAAATGAGAGCAGATTCGTCTGGCAGGATTTGTTCTTGACAAATCCATGTTGGCTTCAAGTAATCACTGCACTGTTTTCAAGGTGCTTCCAGATGGATTGCTTTATCATCTGCTCCACAGTTCTCCCAGGGATTGATGTCAGACTGACTGGACTGTATTTCCCAGGTTCCTCCTTTTTACCCTTTTTGAAGACAGGGACGACATTAGCCCTCTTCCAGTCATCTGGCACTTCACCCGTCCTCCATGATTGCTCAAAGATAATAGACAGTGGTTCTGAGAGTTCTTCTGCCAGTTCCTTTATGACTCTAGGATGCAGTTCATCTGGCCCTGGAGATCTGAACTCATTCAAAGTAATTAGGTGTTCCTTGACCATATGCCTATTGATCTCAAGCTGCAATCCTGCTCCTTCAGCCTGTACTTCACCTTTGCCAGGGGGTCATGGACCCTCTTTTGGGAGAAGACTGAGCCAAAGTAGGAATTGAGCCCCTCTGCCTTTTCTTTGTCATCTGTTATCATTTTGCCATCCTTATTTAATAGCTGAATCACCATTTCTTTCCTCTGTCTTTTACTATGCACGTAGGTGAAGAAAGACTTTTTGTTGCTTTTAGCATCCCTCGCTAACCTCAGCTCGTTCTCAGCTTTAGCCTTCCTGACGCCATCCCTGCAATTCTGTCCTACCTGCCTGTACTCTTCCTTTGTTACTTCGCCTTCTTTCCACTTCCTATATGTGTGCTTTTTTGTTTTCAGGTCATCCCTAAGCTTGTTGTGAAGCCACATTGGCTTCTTCTGTTGTCTACTACCTTTTCTTCTTCTTGGAATTGTTTGTAATTGTGCCTTGACAATTTCCCTTTTTAAAAGCTCCCACCCATCTTGGACTCCTTTTCTCGTTAGAGTCGCTTGCCATGGGACCTTACTGATCATTGTTCTGAGTTTATTAAAATCAGCTGTCCTAAAATCCAGGGTACGAGTTTGACTACACTCAGCTTTTGCTTCCCTTAGAACCAAGAACACAACATGGTTGCTTTCCCCCAGAGTTCTTGTAACTGCTACTTTATCCACTAAGTCATCTCTGTTGGTTAGGATCAAGTCAAGGATAGTCGATCCTCTAGTTCCTTCCTCTACTTTCTTTAGGAGGAAGTTATCCGCCACACAAGTCAGGAATTTCCTCGAGGGGCCATGTTTTGCAGAATTTGTCTCCCAACAAATATTGGGGAAACTGAAGTCCCCCATTGCTACTACATCATGCTTCCTTGAAACAGTGGCTATTTGCTTTTCAAAAGTTTCATCCTCGTCTTCTCCTTGATTGGGTGGCCGGTAGTACACTCCGACCACCAGGTTATTTTTATTCTTTGCTCCATTTATTTTGACCCAGATGCTCTCGATGGGGCTACCAAGCTCATCCTCCTGTATTTCTGTGCAGAGATATGTATTTTTCACATACAGTGCAACCCTTGCACTGTTCCCTTTCTGTTCCTCTTGTTCTTTTTGTTATATCCTTCAATTGCTATATTCCAGTCATGAGTCCTCCCACCAAGTCTCAGTTATACCTATCAAGTCATAATTTCCCTCCTGTAATTAAGAGTTCAAGTTCGTTTGTTTCCCATACTCTGGGCATTAGTATATAGACATCGAAGACCATGTGCTTCATAGTCTGGCTTTCTTCCCACATGTGTCTGAAGACTATTATTGGGCCCTATTAGAGCTGTTCTCTCCAATGCGGTGCATGAGCCTTCGTCCATTGTTATCCCCAACTTTACATCTCCCTTCTCCGAAGGATTCAGTTTAAAGCCCTCCTGATGAAGTTCTTCATGCTGCGGCCAAACACATTCTTCCCAGCCTTTGTGAGGTGCAATTCATCCCTTGCCAACAGCCCATCTTCCAGGAAGTATAGCCCGTGGTCCCAGAATCCAAATCTCTCGCGCCAGCACCACCTTTGTAGCCAGTCATTCACCCAGAGTATTTTTCTTTCCCCTTCTATCTCTCTTCTAACTACTGGAAGGTGTTCTTGAGTTTCCTTCCCAAAGCTTCATAGTCTGACATGATTTTTTCGTAGCTCTGCTTGGCGGTATCATTTGTTTCCACATGGATGAGGAGAAAGGGATACCTGTCAGTGGGCTTTATGAGTGCAGGCAACCTTTCAGTCACGTCTCTAATCCGTCCTCCCAGAAGACAACATACCTGGCGAGTCCACAGGTCTTCGCAACATACCTGGGTCTCGATCCCATGCAGCAAGGAGTCTCCCACTACTACTACTCTTCTCTTCTTGTTGTTGTAGGCCTGGGTTTCATCACCTCTACTTGACGGACCTTCAGCCTCTTGCTCACTCTCATGCAGGTTCCCTTGTAATTCTTCCTCTACAGGCTGTCCTCCAGTCTCATCCTCAAGTACCTGGAATCGGTTCCACAGCTCCACTGCTTCCACTGGTGCAGAGGCGTCTAGTTCTTCTGCTCCTAACTGTCACCCTTTTCAAAGGAGTATCCCCTACTCCATTTTTCCTCACCTCAGCATTTCCCACTTCTGCCTCAGCTTGCTGTTGCTCTTCAAACTTCTGGTCTTCACTTTGCTGCTGTAGTTCCACCGTTCTGTCCCAAGAACTCTTCGTGTTCTCTTATTCCTTGGAGGGTCGACAGTTGCCGCCCCAGTTCTCTTACTTTTTCTTCCAGCAGCGTGATTAACTTGCACTTGTTGCAGGTGTAGGCCGTGTTGTTCTCAGGCAAGAAAACAAACATTACACACACCTTGCAGGTCACCACCACTGGAGAGTCTTGTCCTTCCATAGCCTCTTTTCCCTTTTCATGTCTAGCTTTGTGATTGTTCTAGACTAGCCTGTGCCTGCTCCTCTACTCAATAGAGGTTAAAAGCAGAGTCCCACTGGTGTAGAAGTGTGTGTTACAAGAAAAATAATTTTTAAAAAAATGTTGCCCCCCCTTGACCTCCCCCACCCAGCTCCTGTTTGCTCCCCCTGTTCACTCGCTCTGTTCGCTCGCTCTCTGGGAGCTTGCCTGCTTCTGTAGTCCCTGGACAAGCTGGAGCAGCTTGCTCTGCTCTGCTCTGTTGGGAGGCGGGAAACAGACTGAAGCTTCCTGCCCACAGCTGCTGGGAGTACTCAGGCCACACACACCCAATTCAGTTGGAGCTCTCAGGAGCACCTGGTGAGCTTACAGCCACTCAGAAGGAAAAAGGACAGTCCCCTGGGCTTCCTGCAGCCCACTTACCTCTTTGCCTTTGTCTTCTTTGTCTCGTCTACCATTGCAACTCCCCTGGCCAACTCCTGTTTGCTCCCCCTGTTTGCTCGCTCTGGTCGCTTACTCTCTGGGAGCTTGCTTGCTTGTGTAGTCCCTGGAGCAGCTGAAGCAGCTTCCTCTGCTCTGCTCTGCTCTGCTGGGAGGTGGGAAACAGCTATTGTTTCCAGTATTTGGACTGTTTCCATCCATTGTATGGCAGACAATTTAAAAGACAATTTCGCATCCAACTGAACCACATTTATTGTCAGTCTAAACACTGCCACCCATGAAACACCCACACACACCACACACACACACACACACACACACACAACTTCTTGGTGGGTTACAATAATCTCCTTTATTATTCCCTTAATGAAATTATACAATCAGTATGGAACAAAAATATTGGCTGACTAAAAAAAACATTTTAAGATTCAAGTTCTCAGAGTTGTGCTTTGCCACAAGAAAAATTTGCATTTAATAAACCAAGGATAATTTGGAGTGAGGGAAGCACCAGGCGCCACGTCACCTTGGGTGGTAATAGAAGAAATCAAGGACCGAGCCTCCAGAACATGCCTGAAGCGATACAGAATTACATAGAAAGTGAGAGTAAAGGCAATGGGTGGCAGGGGAACCAAATGGATTTTTTCCCTTATAACATTATGCTTATTTGTTTTTTTGGAAATCACAAATTTCATTTCATTTATTACATTTCTATACACCCAATGGGCAGTTTACAGAGATTAAAAACCTTTAAAAATACAATATTGTGCATAATAAAAAACAGTTTTGTTGTTGTTGTTCAGTCGTTCAGTTGTGTCCGACTCTTCGTGACCCCATGGACCATAGCACGCCAGCCCTTCCTGTCCTGCGCTCTCTCCAGGAGCATGCTCAAGTCCATATTCATTGCATCAGTTATGCTATCTAGCCATCTCATCTTCTGCTGTCCCCTTCTCCTTTTGCCTTCAGTCTTTCCCAGCATCAGGGTCTTTTCCAGAGAGTAAAAAACAGTTTAGCTACAAACATAAACGGACAGCACACACGCATACACACACACACACTCAAACAATATCCCATGACCTGATTAAAAACCTACCATATGCTGCCAAATGGCTGGGAGTGGAGAAAGGTCTTAACCTGGTGCCAAAAGGATAAACTGGGAGGCCGCCACCAAAAAGGCCCTCTCCCTTGTTGCCCCCTTCCAATCTTCCCTCGAAGAAGGCACCTACAGGTGCCTTAGATGTTGAGCGTAGTGTACAGTTAGGTTCATGCCTTTATCACATAGAGAGACGTTCCATCAGGTGTTGGGGTCCTGAGCCAGGTAAAGCTTTATAGGTCAAAACTAACACCTTGAACTGTACTTGGAAACATACAGGCAGCCAGTGCAGTCCAGAATTAGTGTTGCATGTTCAGACTTCTTGTCCCTGCTATCAATCTGGCTGCTGCATTTTGCACAAGCTGCAGCTTCTGAACCGTCTTCAAGAGCAGCACATTGCAGTAATCTATCTTGGAAGATAATATAGCATAAACAACTGAAGCCAGGTTATCCCTGTCCAGATAAGGGCAGAGCTGAGCCACCAACTGAAGTTGTTAGAAGAAACTCCATGCCACTGGGGCCACCTGAGCCTCAAGTGACAAAGATGGCTCCAGGAGAACCCCCAAGCTACCCCCCAAATGTAATAAACACCACCCAAAACTAACTATAGCACCAAAAAATAGCTACAACACCAGCAAGGCTTTCAACATGCTTTCCTAGCTACCATGCCACAGACTGATTTTGTTTTCATAAGAGATTCACAAATTAATTCTGTTAATATAGATTCCTATTAAAAAGTTATAAGCCCACACTGGAGGCATTCAAGATGAGGCTGGACAGCCATCTGTCGGGGATGCTCTGACCTGGATTCCTGCATTGAGCAGGGAGTTGGACTGGATGGTCTTGTAGGCCCCTTCCAACCCTACTATCCTATGATTCTAATATTTAAATCCAGCAAATTAAATTATAAAGTTGCCAATAGGTGCTGTTAGAAAACTTGGAAGTGGGATGGGGGGAATACAGGCTACTCCTTTAAACTTGCGAGGGTTTTTTAACTGAACCAGCACCAGTTCTATTTGCTATATTTTAGCCTCTACCAAAGTACAAACCCATAATTGTGACAGTAAAACAGCTCATTACTCACTGATTTATGGTGCAGGTGCACAAGTAAGAATCTAGCTTACCTTTAGAAGAACAGCAAACACAGCCAGAAAGGTGACATTTTATGGTTTTGTGCATTTTATACGAATTTTAAAGCATGCTGGAGGAGAGTCACGGAAGTTGTGCTCAGTCAGAGCAATATATATGCTCGTTATTTTCCAGGAAGGCAAGTGCTTGAAGAGAAGCTAACTATTGGTTTCAATCCATGATACCGTACAACCCAGAAATGCAGGGTAAAAGTCTGTCTGTGGTTCACCATCACAGTGATCAAAAGTCTAGAATCTCAGGTCTACTGAGAATCTCAGGTCTACTGCCAAGAGCAACAGACTGGCTTCTTGCTTCAAAATGGGATCGGGAGGTGGGGGTATCTATACAGAGATGAACTTGAAGGTCATGTGAAAAATCACCACCACCACCCCCAATACAACAATGGAACCAATGACCTAGGGAGGTGGTGGGCTCTCCCACACTGGAGGCATTCAAGACGAGGCTGGACAGCCATCTGTCAGGGGTGCTCTGACTTGGATTCCTGCATTGAGCAGGGGGTTGGACTCGATGGCCTTGTAGGCCCCTTCCAACCCTACTATTCTATGATTCAATCATTCCAGTGTTTTTCATACCAGAATTACACACAAAGGGTTGGATCCAGACTTAGTCATACTTAGAGCAGTTGAAATTGGTTCTGTTGACCTCAATCGGTCTTTTCAAAGTATGACTTAGTCTTGATCCAACCCCAAATGATATTAACTGTGCCCCCAAAGCAATTACACTTGTAGCCCTTATAGTCTGGATCCTAAGAGAAATAGTCCACTGCCTCCTTCAACTGATGCTTGGGTTGAGTTCTCAATTCCAGACCACTGCTCTTGAGAATCAACTGTGTATTTTGGCACTTGTCTCCCAGCTCTCTCAATTAGCAACAACAAAGAACAGTCTCCATCTTGGAAGATGTTAGCAAGCCAGAGAGTGTATGTAACATAGTGGACCAAGAACAGAACTGTGATCCAGGAAGCCTCGGGTTGAAACCTTCACGTCAGCCATGAACTTACCCAGTAAACTTTGGTAAACCACTCTTCTGCCAGGGCTAGTATCTGAATCTTATTGCTGACCTAACCTACTTTACAGAGTTGTTTTAAGGATTACTTAAATAATGCATGTCAAGCTCTTTGAACACTTGAAAGGTACTATATAAATTCTTTATACCATTAATTCTAATAATGAAGATGATGATGGCTTGGATCCAGATTTAGTCATGCTTAGAGTAGATCCATTGCAATTAATGGGACTTAAGGTAGTCATGACTATCTTTTAAGTCCAATTGATTTTAAGTCCAAGTAAACCTGGATCTAACCTAGCATTTCTTGTGACTGAAAGAAAAAGTAATGTTAATTTCTGTTTTCTAAAAGCAGGTATGAGAAGCAGGCAGTGGAAATGCAACAGCCTTCTGCACAATTGGCAAGAGTGATGGGTAATCCATCAAATGGAACTAGAGGGATCTCATAGCCACCACCGACAAATAATTAAAATTATCAACTGCTTTTTTCAATGGAAATTTCAGTTCTACACTACCAACAATGCAGCTTCCACAATTTCTTCTTCCACAGAAGACTTGAAATATTGTAACGGAAATCTCACTCTTAATGGTGGATTCTACATTCTAACTCAAGCAACCAAAGGCTCTTCTGCCAACAGACACAAAACTGACCTTCTGAAAGCCATGAAGTTGTTCATCTGTTGCTATGATCCAGTTCCTCATAAATACGCAATATAAAGAGCTATTTAGTTAAGATGGCAAGTTCCCAGAGTAATGCTTAGAAAATATAACTGAAATTCATGAAAATAATTAACTTTTCACTGTAAACAAAAAATCAATATAGAAGATGTTATTAATTCATTGCTCCCAAAGTACTCTATTTCATATTCATCTCTGCCAGCTGAGTTTAGGGTATATTAAAGGCCTAACTGAAAAAACCCTCATGCTTTCTAATGGCCCTACCTTCACCAAAACATGTAATGATATCTAGAAACATGCTTTAAAATAGCAGCTCCACCACACTGCACTGTCAGTGTGGAACTTTCTGCATTATCAAAATTGCACCTATTGTGTTAGTATTAATAAACTGCCTGGGTCCACTTTTCCTAAAAATATTCTCTTCATAACACAAGTGAGTTACATTAAGACATCATGCACATGTGCACACCTACAAACACACACACACACACACACTATACAACACTTCCCTTCCAGACTCCCAATTTCCAAGCATTGTTCAACTTGGGGGTGGGGTGGGAGGGGGAATTTTGTACTCCAACCATATGGATTGTTGTAGATTTTAATTGCATTCTTTCCACCTCTTCTTAATCTCTTCTGCTTCTGTTAGGTCCCTGCCTTCTTTGTCCTTTATCATGCCCGTCTTTGCATGCCTGTCTTTGCATGCCCATGCCTGTCCATTTTAGTTCACTGATTCTTCAGCACTCATCCTTCCTTATAATCTAGCTCTCACAGCCATACATTGCTACTGGGAAAACCATAGCTTTGATTAGACGAACTTTTGTCAGCAAGGTGATGTCTCTGCTTCTTACTATGCTGTCTTGGTGTGCCATAGCTTTCCTCCCCAGGAGCAAGCGTCTTTGAATTTCATGGCTACAGTCACCATCTGCGGTGATCTTGGAGCCCAAGAAAATAAAATCTGTCACTGCTTCCATTCTTCCCCTTCCATATGCCAGGAAGTGATCCTCGTTTTTTTAATGTTGAGTTTCAGACCAGTTTTTGCACTCTCCTCTTTCACTCTCAACAAGAGGCTCTTTAGATCCTCTTTGCTTTCTGCCATTAGGGTGGTATCATCTGCGTATCTGAGGTGGTTGATAATTCTCCCGGCAATCTTAATTCCGACCTCTGATTCATCCAACCCGGCGTTTCTCATGATGTACTCTGCATATAAGTTAAATAAGCAGGGCGACAATATGCAGCCTTGTCGTACTCCTTTCCCAATTTTGAACCAATCAGTTGTTCCATGTCTGGTTCTTACTGTTGCTTCTTGACCCTCGTACAGGTTTCTCAGGAGACAGGTACGGTGGTCTGGTACCCCCATCTCTTTCAGAATTTGCCACAGTTTGTTGTGATCCACACAATCAAAGGCTTTAGCCTAGTCAATGAAGCAGAAATAGATGTTTTTCTGGAATTCTCTTGCTTTCTCCATGATCCAGCGAATGTTGGTGATTTGATCTCTAGTTCCTCTGCCTCTTCGAAACCCAGCTTGTACTTCCAGTAGTTCTCGGTTCGCATACTGCTGAAGCCTAGCTTGTAGGATTTTGAGCATAACCTTGCTGGCATGTGAAATGAGCGCAATTGTACGGTAGTTTGAACACTCTTTGGCATTGCCCTTCTTTGGAATTGGAATGTAAACTGACCTTTTCCAGTCTTGCGGCCACTGTTGAGTGTTTCAAATTTGTTGGCATATTGAGTGCAGCACTTTAACAGCATCATCTTTTAGGATTTTAAATAGCTCAGCTGGAATACTGTCATCTCCGCTGGCTTTGTTGTTAGTAATGCTTCCTAAGGCCCACTTGACTTCACTCTCGAGGATGTCCGGCTCAAGTTCAGTGACCGCACTATCATGGCTATCAGGGACATTCAGATCTTTCCTGTATAGTTCTTCTGTGTATTCTTGCCACCTCTTCTTAATCTCATCTGCTTCTGTTAGGTCCCTGCCTTCTTTGTCCTTTATCATGCCCGTCTTTGCACAAAATGTTCCCTTGAGATCTCTGATTTTCTTGAAGAGATCTCTAGTCTTTCCCATTCTGTTGTTTTCCTCGATTTCTTTGCATTGTTCATTTAAGAAGGCCTACTTGTCTCTCCTTGCTATTCTCTGGAACTCTGCATTCAGTTGGATATATCTTCCCCTTTCTCTCTTGCTTTTTGCTTCCCTTCTTTCCTCAGCTACTTGTAAAGCCTCATCAGACAGCCACTTTGCTTGCTTGTATTTCTTCTTCTTTGGGATGGATTGAGTTGCTGCCTCTTGAACAATGTTACGGATCTCCGTCCATAGTTCCTCAGGCACTTGTTAGATAAAAAGGACACCATAAGTAGCTAGTGACTCGGATACGTAGGCATGCCACGTGACCAATGAATCAGCTTAAGCCGAGAGTATGCGTTGAGAGCTGATGGAAAAGTACTGAGCCGTTATGGGTGGGTATAAAAATGTTGCGTGCGCCACACCCTGTGTCCAGACTGCTCTGTACCCATTTTGCAAAACGATCAATAAAACTTTGTTGGCTCCACTGTCACCTGCCTGGCCTCTCATTTGACCAGAAGCAAGAACTTTTTCTAACAATTTGGTGCCGTGACTGGGATTGTGACTTCTGGAGCACGTCCTCGTATGTCGAGCCGAGGGGCCGCGGTGGGGAAGTGGCCACAGGCAGTTAACTTATACTGCCTTCCCCTCCCTGGCGGCGGGGAGACACTCGGGGACCAACGCCATTGTAAGGGAGACCGAGAACACCCTTTTAAGGCACCGACAGTGGATCCATGAGGCAGCTGGACGCAGCTGCGGGTGAAGTACCGAGACTTCAGGGTAAGTGACAACATTCGGGGAATTCGCAGGACAGTGGTGTGTGTGTCGAGATTTGTGTGAGACGCCTCAGGGCAAAGCAAGTGAGGAGCCCCGATCTGCATTTCCCTACCCCGGCGACGGGCTGGGTCAGAGGAGGGCAAAGCGTACGAATTGTTGGCTGAAACCACTGTTGTCATGGGCGGATCCCACTCTAGGCCTGAAGAAAAGTCTCAGACACCCTTGGGATGTTGTTTGTGCAATTGGAATAAGTTTAAGCAAGATTATGGAACAAAAATGACGAAGGACGGTCTCGTCCTTCTTTGTACCCGCGAGTGGCCGGTATTGGAACCGCGGTGGCCACCCGAGGGGTCCTTCGACCCAAAAATTGTATCCGCTGTGCGTGTGATAGTTACCCAAAGGGAAAGTTGGGACCAGTTCCCCTACATTGACTCTTGGGCAACGAATGTGCCCTTAGAAGGAAAACCGGTGACTTGGGTGATAAAATGCACATCTCTGGTCCTCCCCGTAATAACTACTAGACTTATCAGAAAACAAAAGCCGCCGGCCGCCCTACCCATGGCGCCGGAGTATCCATTACTACCCCCTCCCTACGAACGGCCGTGTCTGGCATCACGCGACCCCGCCTGGTTGACCCCCCTCCCCCCTCGGCGGAAAACTTGCTCAGTAAAGAGGTAGGAGATCGTGATCTCGTGACGGAAGACCATCATCACCTCCAACAGTGTGTGGAGGTACTTGAGAGAGCCCTAAAGACGATGGGGGAAGAAGTGGGACCCGTCTTACAAAAGGTGGATAGCCCAGAGAGTAGAGGGGAAAAGGGAGGTTCCACCTATAATTTGCGGAAGGATCCCCAACCACCAACCAAGCTGACGCTCCCCATAAGAGAAGTCCTGGATCCCACCGCTCAACATCCCCAAGGGACTATGTTCATATATGTCCCTTTTACGACATCTGACTTGTACAATTGGAAACAATTCAACCCCCCTTTTGATGAGGATCCTGGACCTCTCCTATGTTTAATGGAAAACGTGAGACTCACTCACAACCCCACCTGGGACGATACTCAAATGTTATTAAATACTTGTTTTCTCAGCCAGAAACCCACTATTCTTGCCGGGGCGCGTGCCAAACTTAGGAACACCCTCAAGCGACTGAAGATGAAATAGTAGTGGTGTTGCCTCTAGGACGGCCCGATTGGGGAGTAACCACTGCTGCACAAAGGCAATGGCATGCCGAGTACTTTCGGCTCATTTTAGCGGGCATGAGACAAGCTGCGCGAAAGGCCCCCAATTTACAAAAGGTTTTAACATTAAAACAAGATAAGAACGAATCGCCCGCAGCCTTCCTTCAGAGATTGAGGGAAGCCTTTGGGAAATATATAGACATTGACCTGAGTGACCCCAATAATTTGAGAATTCTCACGACTCAGTTTGTGGGTAATAGTTGCCAAGACATTAGAAAGAAATTGCAAAAAGTCGAAGGAGGGCTGGCAGCGGACCTGGGGGTGTTAGGTATATGAGAGACATGAAGAAGAAGAAGAAGAAGAAGAAGAAGAAGAAGAAGAAGAAGAAGAAGAAGAAGAAGAAGAAGAAGAAGAAGAGAAAGTGCGCGAAAAGCGGCAGGCAAAGCTTATTGCAGCTGTGTGTTTAAAGGGGAATAAGAGAAGAAAGAGGAGGGGAGGAGAGGGAAAGGAAGGAGAAAAGGGCCTCCCCTCAGGAAGGACTAGTGTGCCTTCTGCAAGAAAACTGGACATTGGAAACGTGAATGTGAAGCATTAAAACAAAAAGAGAAGGATGACGCTGAGGGAGGAGCCCAAGGTGACCTCCATGTTAGGGAAGACTAGGACGGACCGGGGCCCAGCCCCCTCCTGGCCATAACAGAGGCTAGAAGGGACCCCATGGTCAAAATTAAGGTTGGGGGCTGTCCTTACAATGCCCTCATAGACACGGGGGCCTCCCTGTCCATCCTTCCTCTTCCTCGGCCACCAGGAGGAACAGGAGGGACTACCACCATAATGGGCACTGAAGGGAGAGCCACCCAGGTGCCCTTGTCCCGACCACTCCTCACTAAGGTTGGAAACACCCATTTAGAGCATATGTTTATCTGTACCCCCTCTTGTCCGGTGGAATTATTAGGGAGCGACCTATTGGCTAAACTCCAACTCGGAATTGCATTTACCCCAGAAGGAAAAATGGAGGTGCGGCTCCCCAAACAGCAAAGTAGTAATTATCAGATGGCACTCTTAAACGCCATGCCAGAACTCCATGAAGAGGAGAGGGAAGAATGGAAACAGATAGAAAACCGAGTTAATCCCCTGGTTTGGGCTGGAAAAGGAGGGGCGGCCTGCACCAAGACAGCCGCACCCTACAGAGTACCTCTTAAACCAGGAGCCAGGCCAGTTCATGTGAAGCAGTACCCCCTCTCGTGACAGGGAGAAATGGGACTACAGCCAGTAATATCAAGACTGCAAAAAGAGGGACACCTAATCGAGATAATGTCCCCTTACAACACCCCCATACTCGCGGTACCCAAAGGGGAAGGGAAAGGATATCGACTGGTGCAAGACCTCCACCTCCTTAACCAGCAGATAGAAGCCCCCTATCCTGTGGTGCCAAACCCACACACTCTCTTGACAAAAATTCCAGAAAGCCATGAGTGGTTTACCGTCATAGACCTGAAGGATGCTTTCTTCAGTATCCCACTACATCCAGACTCGAGGCCGTTATTTGCCTTCCAGTGGGAGGACCCAAAAGACGAAGCGAAGGTTCAATTAACATGGACAGTGATTCCCCAGGGACTTAACCTTATCACCTGTCGTCTTTGGCCAACAGCTTCAGAAACATTTAGGGCCATGGGTCCACCAACACCCTGAGATAAATCTCTTGCAGTATTGTGATGACCTCCTGATTTCGTCCCATACCAAGGACGAATGTTTAGAAGGATCGATCTCCCTTCTAAATCATCTGGCCGAAGGGGGCAACAAGGTGTCTAGAGACAAAGTGCAGCTAGTCCAGCAAGTCGTGAAGTTTCTCTGATATCAACTAATGAAGGAAACACGAAGCTTGAGCCAAGACAGGGTTGAGGTTATCTGCACTTGTCCCGTTCCCTCCTCTCCTCGTGAACTACGGGCCTACCTGGGACTGACTGGGTTCTGTCGATTATGGATCGCAGAGTATGGAGAAATAGCACGACCATTATATGAGGCGCTGCAAAAAGACAAACTAAAGGACTGGAGATGGACCAAAGAGATGAATAAGGCTTTTCTCAGTCTCAAAGCTGCCCTTGTAAATACACCTGCTCTGGCTATACCGAACCCCAACTGACCCTTTAGGCTCTATGTACACAAAAATAAGGGGATAGCTTCAGGGGTTCTCTGCCAGAAGAAAGGGCCGGCCTGGAGGCCTGGAGGATACTATTCCAAGGTCCTAGACGTTGTAGGAAGGGGCTGGCCAAGCTGCCTTAAGAGCTGTGGCGGCCACAGCCTTGATCAACACAGAGGCAGAGAAGATGACAATGGGAGGACTCACTGAAATTTGGGTCCCCCACAGTGTGCCACAGATCCTGGGATCCAGAGGAGGAAGCAAATTCCTCAACCCTGCCACGCAGTCCAGATATGAGATAAGCCTACTCCTGAATGAGAACCTCACTTTTAAGGCTTGTTCCAGCTTTAACATCGCCGCACTACTACCAATACTCCAGGGCCCAAATAAGCCCGGACCACCCGATCATGATTGCCTCGAGATACTGGACTTAGATACAAAAGGCCGACCTGACCTAGAGGATGAGCCAATTGAAGGGGCCAAGGATTTGTTTGCTGACGGGTCCAGTTACATGCTAGACAGAAAGCGGTACACAGGGGCGGCAGTCGTCACTCAAGACAAGAGCATACATGAAGAACGGCTACCGCCACATTTCTCCGCCCAATCCGCCGAATTGGTGGCCCTAACGAGAGTGCTTCAAGCTGGAAAAGGAAAGCGAGTTAATATCTACGCTGATAGCAAAAACACCTTTGCCGTCGTACACGCCCATGGGCAGTTATGGAAGGAAAGAGGCTTCCTCATGGCTAATGGGTCCCCGGTGGCCAACGGGGGCCTAATAGTTGATCTTGATGAACTTCAACTGCCCCTGCAAGTAGCCGTCATCCACGTCCGAGCCCACAGAAAAGAGAAGGAGGACAAATTGAGGAGGGGTAATCAAAAAGCAGACGAGGCGGCGAAGAGAGCAGCCCGAGAGGGAACTCAAGGGGTGTTTCTAGTCCTACCGGGGCAAGAGGACCCACCTACATATTCCTCCTCTGAGCTGCAGATGGCGCAAGAACATGGAGTACATCCTCGGGCCGATGAGTGGATCCAGATGACAGATGAAAGATGTGTCCTACCACAGACCCTGCAGAAGGCCGTCTTGGAGCAGGTGCATCACTCCCTCGGACATCCAGGAGCCTCAGCCATGATTGAGTACTGTAAAAGACTGTTTGTTTCCCCAGGTTTGACAGTCCGCACCCATCGGCTAGCATCAACTTATGAAATCTGCCAGAAAACTAATCCTGCAAAACCGCCTCCTCTGCCCAAAGGGGGGAGGCCTTGGGCATATTATCCCTTCCAAAGGGTCCAGATTGATTTTGCTGAAATGCCACCTTGCAGGGGTTACAGATATCTGTTTGTCATTGTGTGTCAAATGACAGGATGGATAGAGGCATTCCCATGTAAAAATTGCCAGGCAAAAACTGTAGTCTCCAAATTATTGCAGGAGGTAATACCACGGTTTTCTTTGCCCAAAACTATTGAGTCAGACCAGGGTTCGCACTTCACTTTCACTGTTACCCAAGGACTGGCCCAAGCCTTGGGGATAGATTGGCATCTCCATTGCCCCTGGAGACCCCAAGCGAGTGGACAAGTTGAAAGGGCCAACCGTAGCCTCAAAGAGACTTTAACTAAGCTCCAGAGAGGAGTTAAGCTCACGTGGGTTGAAGCCCTGCCCGTCACCCTGACAAAAGTTTGAAGAATGCCCAGAAAGGGGATAAAACTTTCACCCCTTTGAATTAACGTTTGGGTTTCCCTCATGGGTGCATTGCGGGAGAAGGGAAGAGGTTAAATGGGAACTAGGGGATCAGATGTTGAGGGGGCAATTAACTACTCTGCAGTCCGTTCTCTTGCAGCTGCGAGCTTACTCTGTGCCATTCCAGAGGCTACCGTTGGATGCACCAATCCACCGATTCCAACCAGGGGACGAGGTGCTGCTGAAAAAGTGGAATAAAGAAGCTCTAAAGGAGGGGTAGGAAGGGCCGTACTTAGTGGGACCTACTAGTCACTCATGTGTAAAACTTGTAGGATCAAGTAAGTGGACCCACTGCAGTCAGATAAAACCTTTCCAGAGGCCCCTGTCTCCTCCTGTTACCCGGAAAGTCAAAGGGGACACAGGCAGAAACAACAGCCCTCTGTTCCTTGGCACTCACACGGAAGCTGCCAGGGACACAGGCGAAGAGACCACCCAGGAGCCACAATCGCCTGTAATTTACTAATTCCAACATTTGGGGAAAGCCAAGGTCCGACTCAGCCGAGCCTGAGATTCATGGGGGGGGGGGGTTGCAGGACGGCTGTGGGTCCTAGCATTGCTTACCAATGAAGTAATGGGATCAAAGCAATCTTGTTGCCAAGAAGGGGGAAAAATAGTCTTCAGAACTTCTCTAGGGACAGAATACTATAAATTCATGAAGTCTTATCACTTGCTTAGGAAAAAAAGGTTTTTGAGGTACAACTGACCAAACCCTACACCGATTACACTGGTGGTCGGAAAAGCCAATTATCACTAGGGGCCAAAGTTTGCCTCACCAAGGGAGGGCAGTGGGGATTAGATAAGTGGAGTCCGCCGCGGGTCCATCAGACCATCAAGCAAGTTGTGCAGCCAGCCGGGTTAGCCACAAAAGCCCCACGTCCGCTGCCCCTAATAAAGGTCCCAGAGATAGAAGATCGCCCCTGGAAAGTCCGGCTTGGGGTTCAAATGACCAGAGATACTGACAATGTATGGTTAGAGTGGGTAAAGTACACCGCCAAATCCTTGAACAAATCTGATTGTTTCGTGTGCGCAGCTGGGATACGACACAGCCGAAACAACCAGATAAGCACTCGGACCACCAAAACCAAGCTGTGAGACATAAGTAAAGCCTTAAAGGGGGGAGTGTTAGATAAAAAGGATGCCATAAGTAGCTAGTGACTCGGATACGTAGGCATGCCACGTGACCAATGAGTCAGCTTAAGCCGAAAGTATGCGTAGAGAGCTGATGGAAAAGTACTGAGCCGTTATGGGTGGGTATAAAAAGGTTGGGCACGCCACGCCCTGTGTCCAGACTGCTCTGTACCCGTTTTGCAAAACGATCAATAAAACTTTGTTGGCTCCATTGTTGCCTGCCTGGCCTCTCATTTGACCAGAAGCAAGAACTTTTTCTAACACACTCTGTCTATCAGGTCTAATCCCTGAAATCTATTCCTCACCTCCACTGTATATTCATCAGGGATATGATTTAGGTCATACCTGAATGGTTTAGTGGTTTTCCCGACGTTTTTCAATTTAAGCCAAAATTTTGCAACAAGAAGCTCATGATCTGAGCCACAGTCAGCACCAGGTCTTGTTTTGACTGACTGTATAGAGCTTCTCCATCTTTGGCTGCAAAGGACATAATCTGATTTCTATATTGACCATCTGGTGATGTCCATGTGTAGAGTCGTCTCTTGTGCTGTTGGAAAAGAGTGTTTGCTATGATCAGCGTGTTCTCTTGGCAAAACTCAATTAGCCTTTGTCCTGCTTCATTTTGTACACCAAGGCCATGCCTGCCTGTTATCCCGGTGATTTCTTGACTTCCTACTTTAGCATTCCAGTCCCCTATGATGAAGAGGACATCTTTTTTTCGTGTTAGTTCTAGAAGGTGTTGTAGGTCTTCATAGAACCGATCAACCTCAGCTTCTTCGGCTTCAGTGGTTGGGGCATAGACTTGAATTACTGTGATGTTGAATGGTTTGCCTTGGATTCGTACTGAGATCATTCTATCGTTTTTGAGATTGTACCCCAGTACTGCTTTTCCCACCCTTATGTTGACTATGAGTGCTATTCCATTTCTTCTAAGGCATTCTTGCCCACAGTAGTAGATGGTCACCTGAATTAAATTCGCCCATGCCTGTCCATTTTAGTTCGCTGATTCCCAAGATGTCGATGTTCACTCTTGCCATCTCATGTTTGACCACCTCCAGCTTACCTTGATTCATTGATCTGACATTCCAGGTTCCTAAACAATACTGTTCTTTACAGCATCGGATTTTCTTTTCACCCCCAGACACATCCACAGCTGAGTGTCCTTTCGGCTTTGGCCCAGCCGCTTCACAATTCTGGCGCTACTTGGAAATTCCCTCTGCTCTTCCCCAGTAGTATATTGGACACCTTCCAACCTGAGGGGCTCATTTCCGGCATCATCTCTTGTGATATGTTCCATGGGGTTTTCTTGGCAAGAATCCTGGAGTGGGTTGCCATGTCCTTCTCCAGTGGACCACATTTTGTCAGAACTCTCCACCATGACCTGTCCGTCTTGGGTGGCCCTGCACGGCATAGCTTATGGCTTCACTGAGTTATGCAAGCCCCCTCGCCACAACAAGGCAGTGATCCATGAAGGGGCTGCATTCCTGACCATTGCCCATGCTGGCTGGGGCTGATTGGAGCAGCGATCCATGAGTACTTAAGATACTTTACATTATAAAGAAGTCACAGTACAAACTGCAATTGTAATAATTTAGTCTGTAATTATTTTGTTTCAGGCTCTTTGCTGTTGTTTGCTCTTTAAAAAAACTTTCATAAAAATATAAAAAAGGTATTTGGATGCTACTGTTCAATAAAGATTCCCAGAGCAGTAGTTAATCTCACAATTACTATGAGAATTGAGACAGTGTTTCAGTAGAAGTCAGGCTCAATTTCTATAGAAGTGTATGCTCCATAGAGCCAATTTCTATTATTAAATTAACACATCTGATTCAATGTAAAGAGGAAGTGGGTTCAGCACTTAAACTTTTACATTTTTAGATGAAGGCAAATATCAGTTCTTTAGGCTGCAATCCTAATCACACTTTCCTGGGAGTAAGTATCACTGAAAACAATTGGACTTACTTCTGAGTACACATGCACAAGATTGTGATTTTCTTATTTTAGATTGTTAAAATATTTACATATACTTTGTGAGTTATGCAGTTTGACTGGATCATTTTATGTATTTCAGATGAGATTTGAAATGCAGTAGACACACTCCATTCTTACAGGAGCTTTTATATTTGAAACTGTCCCCAAATTTTCTTTCAACTTGACTTCTATTAAATATATTTAAGGGCCATCTATTCCAAATCAGAATTGTAACTGAAACAATTCAAAGAACTTATGTTTGCTTTCCTGCTTTGATTTGTAATAGTTTCAAAAAGTATTCAGCTTTTACACACACACATCAGCAACAAAGAACAAGTGCAAAGCTTCAACATGACACTTTGTTAGAAGGACAGAAGCCAAATCTCCAACAAGGGGGTTGAGGATTTATAGCTCTAATTCCTGTGCTGCTAATAACAACATTAAACCTGAGGCAGATGTTTAGACACCTAAACAAAAAGATCAGTACTACTGTTGCTAAGTCCTCAGCTACACTGCTGCAAAACAGTCAAGCACACTGAAAAGTACACATGCAGGCAAGCATAAGCTTCCAACTTGCCAAGTTAAAGTAGCTGCAGTTCTGTTAAACAATATCTAAAATTGAAGATCTAGCAAATTGCTATAGACTTTAAATGTGTGTGCTCTTTTTTCTTTTTCTTTTTTAGTTAGCATCACTACATACACATGTTGCTAAATACTGTAATGTTTTTAATGTTTAATATTGTTTTATTTTGATACTTTTATTGGTATATTTTTGTTGCTGTTGTTGTTACTTTGTTGTTTTTTGGTTTTATGGTTCTAAAGCTCCCCGAGGGTCACAAAGAAAATGAATGAACTTGCTTTATACAACACATGAGCAATAACATGGCCCGGTTTGTGTAACTGAAACTGCAGCGCATGCCAGGCGCATGCCGGGTGGGATTTGAATATTCAGTACCCGGCCGCGGCATACCATGTTGTTTGAACCCGGGCAGCGGGGATTGTGTGAGGGTTAAACAACTGCCGCATAACCCAACAACAGACCATAGGTTATGCAAGGGTTTGCATGACATGACAAGCTGTGGACAGCCATTGAATATTGAAATCCTGCTTGGCATGCGCCAGCACATGCTGCAACTCATTGTGGCTTAAATAAGCCACTGTGGGCACTGTGCTGGTGCATACCACAGTGGGCTGTTTGATCATGTGAACTGGCCCTATATCTTGGATCATGCAATTAAAAAAAAAAACACCACTAGAATTAAGCAAATTCTGTGCATGGTTCAAAGCCTAACTTGTTTTTGCCTAACGTGATGCCTCTGCCTAATTTATGAGCTTCACAGTATCTTTGCTTAATAATAAATGCATTGTCATACAACAACAGCAGGCGCCATCCAACTCTCGTCTCCCAATCACCCAACATGCTTTTCCTGCTAGAACGTCTGCCCTGTAGATGACTTGCCAAATGGGAGGCAAGGTAAGCCTGGGATGGCTACAGCCTTTAATTGTCTGTTACAGAGTTTAAGTTTCATGAATTAAGAAAGGAGCTTTATTTAACTGATATATCAGGAACAGGAATTGCCTATTTTTATAAGTTGGGAGATTTCATTAAATTTCATTAATGAGATTTCATTTGATTTGGCGTGGGGTTTACTTAGTTCATGGAGAAAGCATGTTCTCGTGCTTGTTTTAGAAATAAAGCCATTCCTAGTGAAGTCTTGCTTCAACCCCTTCATACAAACAGATGCCATGGTGACCAGAACTTTTTTTAAAAAAAGAACAGATAAAAGGGATCTCTCTTATTTGTTCTGGTAGCATGGGAAAAATTCAAGCTACTGACTTACACAGAACTATATCCTCCAGTACTTCCATTGAAAACAGGGACACTCCTGTGCATGAGCAGCTGGGCCCAGCACTGTGGTCTGGTGGGAAGTGTAGGAGGCAACATAATCCAGACTCAAGTGTGCCACAAGGAGAAAATGGAAACTAAAGACACAGGCAAGCAGATAGCTTCAGATGACATAAGTAGGCTACAAAGCAAGTTGACTATGTGTGAAAGACGAATAAGGGCAATATAGTGCATCCATGCCTTTCCACAAATGCGGAACACTGAAGCATAGCAATTTAGAGATTAGCCCAAGATCAGTCAGTGAATCCCTAAACATAAGTAACATTTAAGTAATAAGGCTGCTTCTGAGCATATGAAGAGTGCTTTTACTTCACCACTGAGCAACTGCAGCCTCCCCTCTCCCCATACATTTAGAATTAAGAAGCAAGGATTACAGAGTAATGATATAGTTTCTGCAAAGATTACAATCCCAGTGCCTTGCTCTTTAGAAATTAAGCACTGCCCAGCAAATTACAACCAAAGAACACACACATTCTGCTCTGATCCACACAGAAGTTTTCTTTGTTTTCTCCTTGCTTCTGCCCCCACACATCACTATTCTCTCTAATAGGGATTGGAAACCTGTGCCCCTCCAGATATTGTTGAACTCCAACTACCATCAGCTCCAACTAGCGTTCAGGAGCAGGCTGCCTCTCAAGATGTGCCTTACCCAGCATCCTTTCCCTCCATTAAAAAAAAAAAAAACACTCCTGGTCTTCTCTTTCACTCAATTTCCATTTTCCAACAGTCTAGTTCACAAAAGATTTTTATTTTTAAAACACAATTCAAAGGAAAAATTACGATCAACAATGGCATTTTAAAAAAGAATAACCATTTCATACCACTTTCTTTGCTTGCCTCAGTGAACACTTATAACCAACCATTACAGTTTTGGGTTTTAACATAAAGTAAAAAATATAATGAATAAAGAAATTCATATAGAAATGTTGTAGTCAGCTCCATTAAGTTTCACTGGGTGACCTTGGATCAGTCATTTTCTTTCAGTTTAGCCTACCTCACAGGGTTGTTATGAGAATGCAGTTGTGGGTAGGGGGAGAATGATGTAAGCTCCTTCGGGGAAAGGCAAGATAAAACTTAATAAATAAATACATTTAGGGAGCAATCCTATGGCCGCTAGGCAGGGGCTAGATCGCCATAGGATATCTGGCTTTCTGGGAACTGACCTCAGAGCCCATGCTCCGAGGTTGGTTCCTGAAGAACTGACCTTCCCCGACTTCCACGCTGCCTTGGAGACAGCTCAGAACAGCCCCGTGCTCTGTGCTCACAAGAGGAGCACGGAATGGCCGAAAAGGGGTGTTCCAGGGCAGGGAGGGCGGAAATGCCTGTATGACACATCCAATGTCATACAGCAGCCTTCTCCCCCACTCTGCCCTCCCACAGCTAGACAGCTGCAATCAGCTATCTAGCTGAAAATGCAGGGCAGGAGAAGCACGGAGGAAATGATCCCCTCTGTGCTTCTCCTGCCCTGCATTGGATAGGCAGTCGCCTCTGAGTTTGGAGGTGGCCGCCTATCTGAATAGGATTGCGCCCCTAGTGATCAGAGTTATGTATAAGTGCCAAAGGGGTGTGGGTGGGGAAGGAGAGAAAAGAAATGTAATTGGTTAAAGTGTTGTTATTAGAGGGCAGGGTTTTCCACAGGACAAGGCTTTGAATACAGTGACTGTCTTGGACGATAAGCAGAACTCATCATCATGAAGAATTTAAAAGATGTAAAATGACATGTGCATTACAAACCTTTTTAGAAATGCAAAGCATTGTTGCACTGCTACTACAGAATTTCTAACTTCCAGACATGGTTGGATAATTAAAACAGTGACCCAAACCTAGTTCAGGTAATTTCAAGAGAACTAAACATAGTAATCTCTTTCTTTCGAGCTTCTATCTCAATTCTGGCATAGCAAATACCATATTCCAGGGGTGGGCAGAAAGTAGATCTCCAGACGTTTAGGAATTCAACTCGCAGCATTCCTGACCATTGGTCATGCTGGCAGGGATGTCTAGGAGTTGAAGTTCAAAATGTCTGGAGATCTACCTTCTCCCTCCCCAGCTATATTCTATATGGGAGGAGATATTCTAGTAGACTTCCAGTGGACAGCCAATCTGCTTTCCCCTCCATCTCTCCCGAGGGACTGTTACAATGTTGTAAGCAATGTTGAATTGCTTACAACATTGTAAAACATAGTAGACAGCCCTTTAATTAAAATCAATTTAGTAAAAACACACAACCTATAACACATTCAAGATAGTGAGGATTTTCATGCATATGTTTGTCTAGCATCTGTTTACTTCCCTACCAAGTATGCTACGGAGAGCATATTTGTTGAAAGGCCAATCACAACTGTAGACTACAGCAAAATTTTATTTTATTATCATTGCATTTATATCCCACCTTTTTTCCTCTTGCAAAGAACCAAGGCAGCTTACATGGTCCTCCTCTCCTCCTCCTTCACAACAATCTTGAGAGGTAGGTTAGGCTGAGAATCAGTGACTGGCCCAAAGTCACCCAGTGAGCTTCATGGCAGAGAAGGGACAAGAACCTGGACCTCCTGAATCTCAGTCCAACACTCTAACCACTACACTACACTGGGCCTCAGGGTTGTTTTTGTTGCTGTGCTCCTCTATGCAGTTACTATAGGCTGAGGATACATGAAGTGATTTCTTCAGCCACTGCCTTTGAGGAGGACATAAAAGCTATGAAGCAAGACTGATAGGCTAAGGTTCTCTCCCACTCCCTGTGAACCCATCTCTGTTGCTGTTAGAGCCTTTAAGAACTGTACCAGAATGAGAAAGAGTGGGGCATGTGACAGATCATCGGCTAGAGGCTCTAAGACAGGGCTGGATAATTTGTGGCCTTCCAGATGTTTTGGCCTAAAGCTCACATCAGCCCTAGCCAGCATAACCTGGCTAGTGAGGAATCATGGGAGTTGGAAGCCATCTGGAAGGCCACAAATTGCCTGCCCCTGCTCTAAGGAATCTGTTTGCTATTTCCTGCCCTGGAAATTTTTGAGCAAGTTGTTGCCAGTTGTATTATTTACCTATTTTAACAACTGAGAAATACCAGCAATTAATATTGGGTTGGATCCAATGCTGTCATTTTGTTGATGGAACTGTTTCCATCAGCAGAACCAGGTGGGAATGATTCCCCCCCCCCCCAATCTGCTCTGGAGGACCAGGAAACCCTCTGGAGCAGATCTGTGGGTGGTGCAGAGCACTGCAGGGGGGAGAAGAGAGGAAGAAAATCGTATTGCTAGGTTGCATTTAACCCATTGTGTTTTACTGATTGATATTGCCTATTTTGTGTTGAATTTAAAATGTTAGTTTTATTGACATCATTTATTTGGATTAAGATCGAGGATCTACCTAGTCCAGCATTTTGTTCACACAGTGGACAACCAGCTATCGACCAGCAACCCACAAGCAGGACATGAGTGCAACAGCACCATCCCACCCATGTTCCCAAGCAGCTGGTGTACATAGGAATACTGCTTCTGTTACTGGAGGTAGCATACAGCCATCAGGACTAATAGCCATTGATAGCCTTATCCTCCATGTATTTGTCTAATCCCCTTTTGAAGTCATTCAAATTGGTGGCCATCACTACATCTTGTGGTAGCAAATTCCATAGCTTAACTATGTGCTGTGTGAAGTACTTCATTTTATCTGTCCTGAATTTCCTGCCAAACAGCTTCATGAGATGACCCCGGGTTCTAGTATTATGAGAGGGGGTTGGATCCAGACTTAGTAAAATTTAGAGTAGACTCAAGGCAGCAGGAGATGACGGTATCCCAGCTGAACTGTTTAAAATCTTGCAAGATGATGCTGTCAAGGTGATGCATGCCATATGCCAGCAAATTTGGAAAACACAAGAATGGCCAACAGATTGGAAAAGATCAACTTCTATCCCCATACCAAAAAAGGAAGCATCAAAGAATGTTCAAACGATCGAACAGTGGCACTGATTTCACATGCCGGTAAGGTAATGCTCAAGATCTTGCAAGGTAGACTCCAGCAATTCATGGAACGAGAATTGCCAGATGTACAAGCTGGGTTTCGAAAAGGCAGAGGAACTAGAGACCAAATTGCCAATATCCACTGGATAATGGAGAAAGCCAGGGAGTTTCAGAAAAACATCTATTTCTGGTTTATTGACTATTCTAAAGCCTTTGACTGTGTGGATCATCACAAATTGTGGCAAGTTCTTGGTGGTATGGGGATACCAAGTCATCTTGTCTGCCTCCTGAGGAATCTGTATAACGACCAAGAAGCAACGGTAAGAACAGACCATGGAACAACAGACTGGATTAAGATTGGGAAAGGAGTACGGCAGGGTTGCATACTCTCACCCTACCTATTCAACCTGTACGCAGAACACATCATGCGACGTGCTGGGCTTGATGAAGCCAAGGCTGGAGTTAAAATCGCTGGAAGAAACATTAACAATCTCAGATATGCAGATGATACCACTTTGATGGCTGAGAGTGAGGAGGAGCTGAGGAACCTCATGACGAAGGTGAAAGAAGAAAGTCCAAAAGCTGGGTTGCTGTTAAACCTCAAAAAAACCAAGATTATGGCAACCAGCTGGATTGATAACTGGCTAATAGAGGGAGAAAACGTGGAGGCAGTGACAGACTTTGTCTTTCTAAGCGCAAAGATTACTGCAGACGCTGACTGCAGCCAGGAAATCAGAAGACGTTGACTTCTTGGGAGGACAGCAATGACAAATCTTGATAAAATAGTGAAGAGCAGAGACATCACACTGACAACAAAGGTCCGCATAGTGAAAGCAATGATATTCCCCGTAGTAACCTATGGCTGCGAGAGCTGGACCATAAGGAAGGCCGAGTGCAGGAAGATAGATGCTTTTGAACTGTGGTGCTGGAAGAAAATTCTGAGAGTGCCTTGGACTGCAAGAAGATCAAACCAGTCCATACTCCAGGAAATAAAGCCAGACTGCTCACTTGAGGGAAGGATATTAAAGGCAAAACTGAAGTACTTTGGCCACATCATGAGAAGACAGGATACCCTGGAGAAGATGCTGATGCTAGGGAAAGTGGAAGGCAAAAGGAAGAGGGGCCGACCAAGGGCAAGATGGATGGATGATATTCTGGAGGTGACAGACTCGACCTTGGGGGAGCTGGGGGTGGCAATAGCCGACAGGAAGCTCTGGCGTGGGCTGGTCCATGAAGTCACGAGGAGTCAGAAGCGACTGACCGAATAAACAACAACACTGAAATCAATGGGACTTTGGTTTAGTCTTGATTAACTTAAGTCCCATTGATTTTAATGGGTCTATTCTAAGTATGACTAAGTCTGGGTCTAAAGCATAATGTTTTGGAATGAAACAACAACAACAACAACATGAACTGAGCATTATGGCATCAGAACATGAGAATGTTCCAACTGATGTTACTGAGAGTAAGAGAAAGCTAGGTGTGTTTCTGCTACTTTGGGCATCAAAAACACAATTAGCAACCCATCAAAGAAGATGGGCATTCACCTAGGAGTTTAGGCTCCTTGCTGCTTTATAAATCTCTCTCACATTTACAGTCAGGTTTTTTTATCTGCTGGCTGATACTTTGTGAAATTTTACTATAAAATTACAGAAGGTCAGATATATGATTGATGGAACTCTGATTAGCTCTTCAGGCCTTGCAATGTAAGAGTGTGTTGGTGTTATTAGTACACACATAGAAGGACAAGTCCTGCTGAAAAAGGATCAACACAGCTTCCGCAAAGGTAAGGCCTGTCTCATTAACCTTTTAGAGTTCTTTGAGAGTGTCAATAAACATGTAGACAGGGGTGATCCAGCAGACATTGTTTACTTGGGCTTCCAAAAGGCTTTTGACAAAGTTCTTCACCAAAGACTCCTGAAAAAACTTAGCAGTCATGGAATAAGAGGACAGGGCCTCTTATGGATCAGTAATTGGTTAAAGAACAGCAAGCAGAGAGTAGGAATACATGGTAAATTCTCCCAATGGAGGGATGTAAATAGTGGGGCCCCACAGGGATCTGTACTAGGACCAATGCTTTTCAGACTTACATAAATGATCTGGAATTAGGAGTGAGCAGTGAAGTGGCCAAGTTTGCCCATGACACCAAATTATTCAGGGTGGTTAAAACAGAAAGGGATTGTGAAGAGCTCCAAAAGGATCTCTCTAAACTGGGAGAATGGGCATCTACATGGCAAATGTGATTCACTGTAAGCAAGTGTAAAGTGATGCATATTGGGGCAAAAAATCACAACTTCAGGTATATGCTGATGGGATCTGAGCTAGCAGTGACTGACTAGGAAAGAGATCTTGGGGTTGTGGTGGACAGCTCAATGAAGTTGTCAACCCAGTGTGCAGCCACTGTAAAAAAGGCAAACTCCATGTTAGGCATAAATGAAGCTGATTGGTGGAAGATTCAGGACAGGTAAAAGGAGGTACTTCTTCACACAGTGCATAGTTAAACTGTGGAATTCGCTACCACAGGATATAGTGATGGCCACCAATTTGGATGGCCTTAAAAGGGGGTTGGACAAATTCATAGACTATCTATGGCTACTAGTCCTGATGGCTATGTGCTACCACCAGTACCAGAGGCAGTGAGCCTAGTACACCAGTTGCTGGGGAACATGGGTGGGAGGTTGCTGTTGCATTCATGCCCTGCTTGTGGGTTCCCAGTCGACAGCTGGTTGGCCACTGTGTGAACAGAATGCTGAACTAGATGGACCCTTGGTCTAATCCAGCATGGCTCTTCTTATGGTGCACAGAAATGATTAACTTGAGCAGATTTAAACCTAAAAAGATACACACACACACACACGGGTGCTCTCTTTCTGGCATAAAACTTTCCTCACAGGCAAACTTTCCATATGGGCTGTATGGTTGACAAGCAGCTGCATGGCCAGGTGTGGCCTGTTTCCTGGGTAACCCATGACCAATCAAGCAGAAAAAAGGCCTGGAGGTGGTTCTGAGTGTTACATTTGCATTTGGTAGCTGTTCACTGGAATTCCCAACAAGAGGTCCAAAGAGGTGTCCATGCGAGTGAAGGAGGCCATCATTAGGCTGAGGAAACAAAATAAACCCATCAGAGAGATAGCAAAAGCAGTGGGAGTGGCCAATACAACAGATTGGAACATCCTGAAAAAGAAGGAATTAACTGGCAAGCTCAGCAACAGCAAAAGGCCTGGAAGACCATGGAAGACAACTAAAGTGGATGACCGCAGAATTCTGCTCATGGTGAAGAGGAACCCTTTCACAACATCTAGCCAGGTCAAGAACGCTCTTGAGGAGGTAGGCATGTCATTGTCAATATCTACAGTCAAGAGACAGCTTTATGAATGTAAATACAGAGGCTTCACAACAAGGTGCAAACCACTGGTAACGCTCAAGAACAGACAGGCCAGATTAGCCTTTGCCAGCAAACACCTAAAAAAGTCTGCCTAGTCCTGGAATAAGATTCTTTGGACTGATGAAACCAAGATGAACTTGTACCAGAATGATGGAAAGAGAAAAGTATGGAGAAGGAAAGGAACAGCTCATGATCCAAAGTGTGCCACATCATCTGTCAAACATGGTGGAGGCAGTGTTATGGCATGGGCATGTATGGCCGCCAATGGAACCAGGTCACTGGTGTTTATTGATGACCTGACTGCTGATAAAAGCAGCAGAATGAATTCTGAAGTATATAGGGCTATACTTTCTGCTCAGATTCAGCCGAATGCTGCCAAACTGATAGGATGCCGCTTCATATTGCAGATGGATAATGACCCAAAACATACAACAAAAGCTACCCAAGAGTTTCTCAAGGCAAAGAAGTGGGATGTTCTTCAATGGCCAAGTCACTCACCTGATCTCAACCCAACAGAGCATGCTTTTCACTTACTGAAGACAAGACTGAAGGCAGAAAGACCCACAAACAAGCAGCAGCTGAAGGCAGCTACAGTAAAGGCCTTGCAAAGCGTCTCGAGGGAGGAAACTCCACATGTGGTCATGTCCATGGGTTCCAGACTTCAGGCAGTCATTGACTGCAAAGGATTTTCATCCAGGTATTAAAGGCGATCCTTAAGTTTGAAATGATGTTGGTTTGTTCCATTACTTATGAGCCACCAACGATGGGTGTGTGTGTATGCCACTGGCTGTCGTTCCTGAATTAGTGCCCCCTTCGTCAAACCCCTTGAATTACATCTGGAAGTCCTGACTTCACTCCCATCTGGGTGTGTTTCCTTTCAACTTCAATGTGGTGGTGTACAGAGGCCAACTACCAAAACAGTTATCCTTGTTCCAATATTTCTGGCCCTAACTGTAATTACTCTTCATTCCCTTATCTTTACTTGTGATTTCTGCAAGAGGCTGTGGGATATACCTCTACATGAAGTCGGGTATTAGCTTGCTTCCTAATTGTAGGCACTTACCAGGGATATTACAGCCTGTATTTAAATAAAAAAATCCTAAATTCTGTATTGAAGTAATCCAAATTTTGGTGCCAAGAAAAGCCATATTCTACTTGCCAATTAAACTGTGCAAATTAAGTAGATTTACATATGATTGATATGTCTGAAGGAAAATCATCCCCTTCTATGTTTATAGTTGAATAAATTATGGCTGTCATGTATAGCTTCCAAGTAAAACCAGTCCAAAATATCCTCCATAATTGACAGCCTATCAAGAGCTGTTGGACAATGGAACTTTCCTCTCATAGGCCTGACCTTGCTTACAGTCAATTACTGTACCTAATCTAAAACAGCTCCTTATCAACAGCAGGCTACTCAACAAAGACATACATATGGACCAGAGTATGCAACAAACTCAGATGGCAGATCGGTCCCCATATCCACTCAGCCAACATTATTATAGGACCGAATAACATCAGTCACAACATCAGGGGCTCATTCACCAGCAATTTTTCCAGCACTATCACCTGCCAGGAATGCCCTTCTGCATTTTATACAAGCAAAACAGGTCAGTCTCTACACTATCAAAAAGTGAACACAACTCTATCGTCAGAAAGAGCAACATTTGAAAAACCAGATGAAGAATATTTCAGTTTTCCAGTACACTATAATTCAGGTCTGAATGAGGTTATTCTTGAAAAAAGGAACTTCAAAAGGGAGATTCCAACATAAAACTGCTGAATTACAACTTGCCAGGAAATTTGATACTATTACTTTTGGCTTGAATAGTGATAATGCCCCTCTACAAGTGTTAACTTCTCAATACTAGGATGTTTGCATTATTGATTACCACTGTTATCAATTGTCACCTTGCTTAATTTATTTATTATTTATTTATTTATTTATTTCATTTCTATACCGCCCAATAGCCGAAGCTCTCTGGGCGGGTCACAAAAATTAAATCCAAACAACACACAATAAAACAATTTAAAATATACAGAACATTAAAACCACAATATAACAATACAACCACAATAAAACCTAGCAGCAGTGCAGGAGTTTAAAATACAGACTTAAAACAGCAAAGATAAAAATTTAGAAGGCTAAAATGCTAAAATGCCTGGGAAAATAAAAAGGTCTTCACCTGGCGCCAAAAGGAGTACAATGTAGGCGCCAGGCGAACCTCACTAGGGAGCTCATTCCAGAGCCGGGGTGCCACAGCAGAAAAAGCCCTCCTCCTAGTAGCCAACCGCCTCACTTCCTCTGGCAGGGGCTCACGGAGAAGGGCCGCTGATAATGATCTTAAGGTCCGGGCAGGCACATATGGGAGGAGGCGATCCTTCAGGTAACCTGGCCCCAAGCCGTTAAGGGCTTTGAATGTTAACACCAGCACTTTGAATCGGGCCTGGAAATGGACTGGCAGCCAGTGCAGCTGGAAAAGTACTGGCGTAATATGAGCTCGCAGGCCAGTCCCTGTTAACAATCTTGCTGCCCTATTTTGGACCAGCTGAAGTTTCCGGACCATTTTCAAAGGCAGCCCCACATATAACGCATTGCAGTCATCCAGACGAGAAGTTATCAGAGCATGGATAACTGTAGCAAGGCTATCTCTGTCCAGATAAGGGCATAGTTGGTATACCAGCCTAAGCTGATAAAAAGTGCTCCGTGCCACTGAGTTCACCTGTGCCTCAAGTGACAGTTCTGGATCCAAGAGCACCCCCAAACTATGAACCTGATCCTTTAGGGGGAGTGCAACCCCCTCCAGAACAGGTTGAATATCACCTAGCTGGGCAGACGAACCACCCACTAACAGTACCTCCGTCTTGTCTGGATTGAGTTTCAGTTTATTCGCCCTCGTCCAGTCCATTACCATGCCCAGGCACTGATTCAGAACAGTCACTGCCTCACCTGGTTTTGATGTAAAAGAGAGGTAGAGCTGGGTGTCATCTGCATATTGATGACACCTCAGCCCACACCTCCGGATAACCTCCCCCAGCAGTTCCATGTAGATGTTAAACAGCATGGGGGATAAAATAGAGCCCTGTGGAACCCCATGGCACAATTGCCATGGCACAGAGCAGTAATCCCCCAGCACCACCTTCTGGAATTGGCCATCCAAGTAGGAGCGGAACCACTGTAGTACAGTGCCTCCTACTCCCAACCCAGACAACCTATCCAGAAAGATACCATGGTCGATGGTATCGAAAGCCGCTGAGAGGTCCAGGAGAATCAACAGGGTCGCACTCCCCCTGTCCCTCTCCCGACAGAGGTCATCCCACAGGGCGACCAAGGCAGTTTCCGTTCCAAAACCAGGCCTGAAGCATGGTAATTTGCATGCATTTAAACTTTAGTGTAATTGTCACTGTTCACAAATTGTATTTTTTTGCATTTAATTTCCATCTGACCTCACTGTCCACATTTTTTCTCCCTCTCTACTCAGATCTGATTTGCAGCATACTGGAAAACTGAAAGTGGGTTTTCTTCCCACTACTTTATACATATCTGCCAACTGAGGATACGTTTTGTGCGTCTGATGAAGTGGACTGCTTTAGGCTAAAGCAGGGATGTGGAACCTCTGGCCCGTGGGGGTTCCCCATCCAGCCAGGCTGCTTCTTCCCCTGGCCCCACCCACTCTGCCACGGAAAAAAAAAGCTCTCATCTCTGATTAGCAGCTGATCGGAGACAAGTGCTTTTTCTGGTTAGCACTGAAAAACTCTTCCTTTCTTGGCTAATTAGAGGCTTTGTGCTTTCATTTGCTTGTGCCACAAAGGGTGGAGCAGAGGGGACCCCATGAACAGGCAAAAAGCGCATTCATATCTTAGATTATAAATGCATTTATCACCATTAACTCCTTTCTCCACCACCCCATCCCAATGCATACTCACATGTACACAATATGTAGCTTTCAGTTCAATTCAAAGGGTTGACAACATACTAGGTAAGATGAAGTTAAGAAGCCCAGTTAGGGAAATCACCATGCCTGACACTGGCAACTTGCCCAGTTGTTATGGAGATGATGCAGCAACTGCTATTTACAATAGCAACATCACACTAATTTTCAAGTTGGCAGCTTTGCTCAAGTTTTCTTGGCCATCCCGAGGCTTTAATATACCTCAAGCAGATAAGAAAAAAAAAACACTCTATGAGTGTTTACGTTTACGTTACTTTACGTTATTAAAAATTAACAGCATCTTTCCTTCTACACCAGATGCAGCCTATAAAACCATTTGTTGCCATTTGGGGGAAATTGCTCAGTGTTGATTCCAGTTAAGGGTTTTGTATACATGATAGATAAGATGCAAGACAAAGATCATGCCTGGAACATTTTATTGCCAACAGCACCCATGTATTGAGGGGCCAGCAATGCAGCCTTGCTTTATGCTAGTGTAAGTTTCTCAAAGTGTAAGGCACAAACTTCTTCATGCCTCCAACACAATTTTCTGACTGGGCCAGGAAAGAATGATCGAACTTAGAAACATAGTGAGTTGCCTTATACCAGGTCACATCATTGCATTAGCCCAGTATTGTCTATTGTGACTGGCAACAGTGCTCCAGAAGCTTAGGCAAAGAGGAGTCATTCCCATCACCTGCTACATGATACTTTTAATTGGAGGTATCACAGATGGACTAGGGAATTTCTTCATACTTTATAACTGTTCAAACTACACGCTACTTTAAAGACATAGACAGCAACTAAGTCTTTTGTTTTTTTCTTATTCTAAAGCAAGCATGGGTGACTCGATCTCTATCAGCACCTGTGGTAAGTAGACTTTAACCCTTTGCCCCACTGTGGTCTCAATCCAGATCAGCCCTCTGCACCTGCAATTTGCATTGCCAAAAAAGAACCCCTGTGTTTCAATGGATCCTTTCTGGGCAATGCAACTTCCAGGTGAAAGGGGAGGATCTGGATCAGGGCTGCAGCAGGGGGCAACTTATTGAAGGCCACCTGTCACCCAGGCTAGGGTCCCAATCCTGAGTGCATCACCCATGCTTAATTCTGAGTAAGCAGATAAAAGGCATAGTATTTATTTATTTATTTAAAACATTTGTGTCCCGCCCTACAACATTAAGATCTCAGGGTGGTGTACAGATAAAATCAGTTTAAACAGAATAAAACAATAGATAATTTAAACAGCTAAATGCATATTAAACCTAAACCAGCTAATATCAATTAAAACATCTTTAAAAAATAGAACAGTTAAAACAGTGTGCGACTTTAGGGAATTCAGTCAGCCCTCAAAGGCTTTGGTGAAAAGTCATCTTTTAATGTGGCACTGAAATGAAACCAAAGTCTGTGCCAGCCAGGACTCCCAAGAGGAGGGAATTCCACAACCAAGGTACCACAGCATAGAAGGCCCTAGTTGCTAAGCAAGCATCTACTGGGAGAGTGTTCGACCATCACAGAAAACAGGAGCACCTTGGGGAGGGTCACATGTGGGAACAGGTGGTTCTTCTAATGTCCTGGTCACAAGCAGTCAAGGGTTTCTTAACCCTTGACAGCACTTTGAATTGTATTCAGGAACAAAACGTAGGCCGGTGACATTTTTAAGTGCTCATGAGCATTACATATGTAAGAACAGTAACACATAGTAGGCTTAGGGTGCTGAGAGGGAGATGCTGGGAGTTGTAGGACTTTTTTCTGTCTAAATCTGCATAGGATTGCACCCCCATTCTAATAACTCACATATACTAATGGCAAACTCATTCAATTCAAGCCAAAATGGCACCATTGTTGTTTGAGGGAACTCTGAGGTCTGCAGAAATACCACATAAAAAAACACTTTAGAAAAAAATAAGGACAGCACATCCTCGGTGGGCACAAAATGCCAACTGTCATTGGAGGGAGACAGAAAACCAAGAAGTGGGGGGGCGTGTTATAGAGTATCCTAGGGAAGGAGAAGGCAGGCTGGCAATCTAAACAGGAGCATTCCACACTGCAACAAAATGTTGCAGGTCCAACTTTTATTTCCTACGACTCAATGGAAAGGCCTAGGGCAGAGAATTTAGATTGGCATAATAAATACAAATGATCTAAGACTGTTCACAGCTTCTGGTTCTCTAGGCCTAGGAGTGATCAAGTCCCCTAGGGAGATTATACAAGGCCAACCACAAACAGAGACTGAGAATAAACAGAACAAACTGTCACTCTTGAAATAATAGGTTAAGATTGCTTATACATACTTAATTAAATATGCTTGGTTACCATTCCTAATATGTAAGAGAGTCTTCACCAGCCAAATTAAATTAGCTCTCAATAGCTTTTCTTCAGACCAGACTTGTGTAAACTCCACCCCAGCCAATCCCTCACAACCAGGAACACATGCTGTACAACAGTCTTCCTCTGCCTCCAGCCCTTTCTCTTGCTTTTGGCTTCTAGGATTATTCAGTTTCAACAACTCTTTCTGGAGTTTCCTCTGGTCAGACCTCTTCCTGAAACTTTCTGGTTTCAGGCTCCACTGCCTGCTTGAAGCTTCACCACCGCCTCTCAGCACGGCTTTCTGCTCCCTCTGGCAACCAGCTCCAGTCTTCAGATCTTCCAGGAGGGTTCTGTCAGACTCGAAGGCTTGCTCTTTTACTGGCTCTGAATTCTACTCTCCTTAGCCACCAGCTTTCTTCCATCTGATCACACCAATTCTCTCCAATTATCAACCTCCAGCTCATTTTTCTGACTCCTTTGACTAACTGACCTCTTTCAAATCTCTTGGCCATAACCTCTCACTAATCATGTTCTTTATGCACTTTTAAGTTACCGATACAATTTGTTGACTGCCAAGGCCAATCCAAACAAATGTGTTTTCTCCCCCTAGTCATTTCTGAATGGTCAGCTTGAAGCTTCCCTTCCATGGCAACCATAAAGAAGGTGGCCACTACTGTCTTATGAGTAGTAGCATAAGTAGCCTACCCGATTACAATCTAACCTTAGATGTCATTCAGAGAATACAAACAGTACAACATATAAACAAACAGGTAAAAAATACAGCATTCCTTCATGAGGATAATTGGGAATCATCCATCAGACAACTCCTGACTCCTCAAAACCTTGGCAATCAAACCTTTGTTTCTAAGCAAATTCAATCAAGTTACTCTAGGATGGGCCTAACTGCATTCCACTGGCAAGTTGTTGCTGTCTCATTTACAGCCATTTTATAAATAAAGCCATCATGGAACATTTACAGCTAATGCTACTCATTCTCCACTTTAAATACACCTCTTCTTGAAAAATGGTATTTTGTTCATGTAGGGTGTGCCAAGCTTTTTATTGCAGTGGCAGACAGCAGTCCATAATGTTGATGAATGCCAACACTGATTGGTAAAACACTTATTGGTGTAGCAAGCTTTGGTGTCTAATTTCTCATTTCTGCTGACAGGGCACCTTGATAGATAAATAAATAAATAAATAAATAAAATCTCTCCCTGAACTTTGGGTAGCAATTATACACATTTATGAGCAACTATCCTCAGTCTTCAGACAAAATAAGCTGCAACTCCTTCATGAGCAAGTGAAGTCTCTATACCACAAAACTGTCACAGGTAGCACCTTGTTGTTGTTTATTCAGTCAGTCGCTTCCGACTCTTTGTGACATCATGGACCAGCCCACGCCAGAGCTTCCTGTCAGCCATTGCCACCCCCAGCTCCCCCAAGGTCGAGTCCGTCACCTCCAGAATATCATCCATCCATCTTGCCCTTGGTCGGCCCCTCTTCCTTTTGCCTTCCACTCTCCCTAGCATCAGCATCTTCTCCAGGGTATCCTGTCTTCTCATGATGTGGCCAAAGTACTTCAGTTTTGCCTTTAATATCTTTCCCTCAAGTGAGCAGTCTGGCTTTATTTCCTGGAGTATGGACTGGTTTGATCTTCTTGCAGTCCAAGGCACTCTCAGAATTTTCCTCCAGCACCACTGTTCAAAAGCATCTATCTTCCTTCGCTCAGCCTTCCTTATGGTCCAGCTCTCGCAGCCATAGGTTACTATGGGGAATATCATTGCTTTCACTATGCAGACCTTTGTTGTCAGTGTGATGTCTCTGCTCTTCACTATTTTATCAAGATTTGTCATTGCTGTCCTCCCAAGAAGTCAACGTCTTCTGATTTCCTGGCTGCAGTCAGCGTCTGCAGTAATCTTTGTGCCTAGAAAGACAAAGTCTGTCAGTTATCAATCAAGCAGGTTGCCATAATCTTGGTTTTTTTGAGGTTTAACTGCAACCCAGCTTTTGCACTTTCTTCTTTCGTCATGAGGTTCCTCAGCTCCTCCTCGCTTTCAGCCATCAAAGTGGTATCATCTGCATATCTGAGATTGTTAATGTTTCTTCCAGCGATTTTAACTCCAGCCTTGGCTTCATCAAGCCAAGCACGTCGCATGATGTGTTCTGCGCACAGGTTGAATAAGTAGGGTGAGAGTATACAACCCTGCCGTACTCCTTTCCCAATCTTAAACCAGTCCGTTGTTCCATGGTCTGTTCTTACCGTTGCTTCTTGGTCGTTATACAGATTCCTCAGGAGGCAGACAAGATGACTTGGTATCCCCATACCACCAAGAACTTGCCACAATTTGTGATGATCCACACAGTCAAAGGCTTTAGAATAGTCAATAAACCAGAAATAGATGTTTTTCTGAAACTCCCTGGCTTTCTCCATTATCCAGTGGATATTGGCAATTTGGTCTCTAGTTCCTCTGCCTTTTCGAAACCCAGCTTGTACATCTGGCAATTCTCGTTCCATGAATTGCTGGCATCTACCTTGCAAGATCTTGAGCGTTACCTTACTGGCATGTGAAATCAGTGCCACTGTTTGATAGTTTGAACATTCTTTGGTGCTTCCCTTTTTTGGTATGGGGATAGAAGTTGATCTTTTCCAATCTGTTGGCCATTCTTGTGTTTTCCAAATTTGCTGGCATATGGCATGCATCACCACTCGCCTTTTTTCTAAACTGAGTAATCCCAGATGTTGTAACCTTTCCTTGTAGGGGAGTTGCTACAGCACCTTGATTATTTGGATTTCCCTTTTCTGCACCTTTTCCAGCTCTGCTTTCTTGAAGTATGGTGAGCAGAACTGTATTCATAAAGGATTTTATTTTTATTTAGAATATTTTTGGATTGCCCCTCCACTTAATGAGGGCTCACAATGATGTAATAAAATATACAGAGTTTAGAATAAATTAAAACCCTAAAAAAAAATAAAATTTAGGATTAAATGACAAAAACACAGAGTGGCATGCTGTACACAAGTATGGCTGCACCATAGGTTTGTATAAGGACATTATGATATGGCAGTTGTATTTTCTATTTCTTTCTTAACGATCCCAGCCCCCACACCCCAAGATCCCTTTATTGATCAGTCACTACCAGCTCAGACCCCATAATAAGTATATATACTCAGGGCTTTTTGCCCCCATGTAGATCACTTTACACTTGCTTATACCTTACCACATTTGCAATTTTGTTGCCCATTCCCACCCCCCGCCCCCTCCAGTTTGAAAAGATCCTTCTGGAGCTTTTTGTTGTACTTTTGTTTTGATCACCCTAAATAATTTGGTGTCATCAGCAAACTTGGCTACCTCACTGCTCACCTGTAACTCTAGATCATTTATGAACAAGTTAAAAAGTACGGGCCCTAAAACAGATTCCATGGTTTCCATTCCCCCACTGCAAGAACTGATCATTTATTCCTACTCTTGCTTTTTGTTCTGTAACCAGTTGCAAATCTATAAGAGGATCTCTCCTTTTATCCCATGAGTGCTACATTTGCTCAGGAGCCTTTAGTAAGGGATTTTGTCAAAAGCATTTTGAAAGTCCAAGAACACAATGTCTGCCAGATCACCCTTATCCACATGCTTGCTGACACTCTTAATTAAAAAACTTTAAAAGTTTTTTTAAAAACTTTAAAAAACTTAGTGACACACCTTTGCAGAAGCCATGTTGATTCTTCTAAAGGAGGGGTCCCCAAATTTTTTGGACCCGTGGGCACATACGGGAATTTGAGAAAGTGCTGTGGGCACCACCACAAAATGCCTACCAGTGGATCGCCACTTTTGCATCTACCTGTCACGTCTATGCATCTTCAGCTGCATCTTATTCAGCAAAAACATTTGCTTCGTCTCTACCGGACACCGCAATGTCTTTTTAATAAAGGATTGTCTAATTCAAGTAATTGCTGGCAGTGCAATACAGCTCACGCTTCTTTTAAACATGTTTTGGTAATGTCAAGTAGTTGCTTCTTTTTGTGGGGAAGCCATTACACAGATTACACGCTCTTTTAAATTATTTACCTGCTTCATGGAAATTAACAAATGGTCAGCATAAATGGATTTTCTGAGTACTTTAGACAGCTAAAAGATGGATATTACAACAGTGGAAGGATAAACACTCACCTCCTATAATGCAATGGCTTGAGGACCTTACAACACTTTCAATATCTGAATGGGTGACATATAGACGCCACCTTCAAATGGATACTTATTTTCCTGATCTGCTTTAGTTGATGCCGATGTATAATTGCAAGGAAGTCGTATGCATTTCATACAAACCCATGCACATATATGTTTTTAAGAAGAAAAACAAATTCAGCTGCCCACAAGCACCACTGGGGACCCATTCGCAGGTAACGTTAGAGGCACCCACAGGTGCCGTGTTGGAGATCCCTGTTCTATAACACCACTTGTCCTTTCGTATGCTTGATAATAATGCTTCCCACCTATTTTCATGTAATTTCCTGGACCCTCTCTGGATCCTTTTTTTAAAAAGTGGTGTTAGCTACTTTCTAAGTCCTCTGGTACAGAAGCTGATATTAGGGACATATTATATATTTTTGTTAAAAGATCAGCAATTTTACATTTGAGTTCTTTAAGGATTCTCAGATAGATACTATCTAGACCTGGTGCTTTGTTTATTTTCAGTGTTGTCAATAAGGTCTAAAACTTCATCTCTTGTTATCACTATTTGCCTCAGTTCCTCAGACTTTCTTCTTACAAGCATCAGCTCAGGTATGGGTATCTACCCTATGTCTTCTGCAGGTAAGACAGACAAAAATCATTTATTAAACTCTTCTGGAATCTCCTTATCTTCCTTTGGCACTCCTTCAACTTTCTTGTCATACAAAGGTCCAGCTATGTCCCTAGCCAGTTTCCTGATGATGATGTATTTAAACAATTGTTTTATTGTTGGTCTTACTGTAATTAGTTCACCTTTTACGGTATTTACCCTCCCAAAGCAGGTTACAACAAATCAATACAGCACAACATTAAATGTCCAAAATTCTAAATAGCAATAACAACAACTTACATTAAAGTAACAGCAGTGGATAAAACAGTTCTTAAATATAACCACTATAAAATCACCTGAATTTTAAAGTCTTTGGGGGGGTTGTAAATGCCAGAGAGGGGGCCTATGAATTTCCCTGGGGAAGCATTCCAAAGTTACATCTGGAAAGATGCAATTAGTGGGGGTTACATGTGCCAGTCCTCACAGTGGGATCCTCTTATTTCAGACACAGAAGTGCCTTGTTTCTGAGGCAGCCATACCTGGATAGTGTCACTGTGCCCAGTAATGACACAGTAAGTATGGTGAGTCAAGTCACCCTACAGGAATTGTTTGGACAAGATACCCAAATTGGGGGTATGCCATGTGAGTTTATATATGACCATCATATCCCATATTTTATCCAGCTGTGTAGGATAAAATAAAATGATAGGCTGCCGGGGAGACTTCCAGTTCCCAACTATACAAAACTTGGCCACAGTGTAACACTGACTAGAGAGATCTTTATCCATTCCTATTTTTAAAAATAAAATAAAAAATATCCCAACAGCTTTTCTGGGCTTGCCAGTGATGGAACTGCTTGGCACACTGGCCTCAACTTTTCTTCTCTGCACCAAGCATTTTTCTTCCTCTTTTAAATTGTCTTCTATAAACAAAGTTTATCCCCAGCAGAACACTGTTAATTAGTGATGAGTCAGCTACATCAGCACACCAGAGACAGACAAACTGGAATTCATTCTTTCAAGTTTGCAAACTTGTTGATGCAAGGAAAAAGAAGTATTCACAAGGAGAAAGGAGAAAAGAAGGTGTGTGCTGTGCTGTGCATATTTGTTTAGAAGCACTTAGCTCCTTTGTGGCAAAGCATGTTGATGCTATTAAAAACGATATATGAAGCTTATTTTCCTTTTCTATTTTGCAGGTCACCCTTCTCAATGCCATTGTATCTACAAGCTTTGCAAAACTGAAAATGTTCTTCAGACTGGACAGAGTGGGTGTTTTTTAATACACAAATGCACACACACACACACACACACACTAGAAGAGCAAATTAGTTTTCTTGCTGTTCCCAGTTCTCATCAATTGTTACAAAGGGCAGACAAGACAACATGGTGCTTATGCTGCTGAAATTTTTCCTGATTGCTTTGCAGGCTTGGTGGAATGTTATCCATTAAGTGAGGTGCTGCTCTCTCATAGCAACAAGGAGATCTCACTGCAGGCTGCTGCCAAAACTCTTCCATGGTGAAAGACATGTGGAACCCAAATGCCAATGTAGGAAAAAAATTGGTATGGCAGTAGCTTACAGGCACACATAAATCGCTGGATATAAGAGAGCCCCTTGTTTTGTCATAGGATCACACAAAGTTCATCTAAAGCGGGAAGGAGAAAGAAGAGGACATTATTTTAAAGGGTGCCTGGTTATCCTCCACTCTAATCCCACAGAGTCAAGGTTATCAATATTCAGAAAGAATTCTGAGATCACATCTAAAACAGCAGCATGTGCAGAGTGCATTTTAACAACATGTAGAAGGTGGCACAGCCAAGCACTCCTACCTCCCCACCTTTTAGTTTATTTTCAGTAAGATTCCATCAATCCCGGATGGCTCTACCACAGGCCAGGAATACTCCTGTGTGTTGTACACAACGACTACCACTTAAACGTAAGTCCTATTTGAGCATTCTTAAACATACCTCCACACAAAAGAGGGACCGTGCTGTATAGCCCCTCCCCCTGACATCACACACGTGACGTCGCCTCTCCCCCCAGGCATTCACTCATAGAGCACACTTGTCTGGAATGACTAGCCATGCACAACATCAGGGCTGTGGCTGGGCTACATGCCCTGGCTCCACTCACAAGTGGAGCTAAATGTGTTTCAGAATGACCAAATAGGGCTTTAAAAGAAGAACATGCATTTCCATTAATTTAGTAATTTTACGGCCTCAAACGGGGAGGGTCATTTCTTCGCCATTCGGGTGTACCATTTTCTTACAGAAGAAACTCATTCTCAAACTATGAACCAGATTTATAAACTTTCTACACACTCTCTTCCGAATTCCTACAGCTTCCTCCAAGTTCCACTTTTCTTCCCCCACACCTTAAGCCTTACACTTTGTCAACTGCTATGACGTAGCCATGGATAGAATGTTGGACTTGGGAGACCTGGAACTGAATCTCTACTCTGGCATGAACATCACTAAATGATCTTGGGGCAGTCATTCTCTATAGCAGCCTTCCTCAACCTGGAGTCCTCCAGATGTTTTTGACTACAACTCCCATCATCCTATGGCCATGCTGCCTGGGGCTGGTGAGAGTTGGAGACCAAAACATGTGGAAGGCACCATATTAAGGAAAAGTGCTCTATATCATAGGTTTATTGCAAGGATATAAAACAGGATAAACAACATGGAGTAGATCCTTGGAGAAAGAATAGGATATAAATGTGAATGAAATAAATATTAATTTAATTTAATTATACATTTATATAAATTAAAGAATTAGACAAAGCCCAGCTAAAGTCTGCATACTCACAAAGAATAATGCCAACCATTTATACTGTAGAAACAATAATTCCAACCATTTATATTGTAATGGTTTTGCCATCAGATTTCTGTGAATATGACTATCGCTGTGGGTTGCCTTAAGGCAATACTTCGCTAGAGTCTTGGACTTAACAAAGAGGTATGTTAATAGCCCAGGATGTTCAGTGGTGTGTTTCCATGAATTTGGGAATTGTTAGACAATTGCTTTTGATAGCTGAATCATCCTTAAGTCTTCTGAACAGGGCAAAAAAAGGCCTTCCTCCACAGCTGGGGATGGTGCAGCCAGGTCTGTGGGGGTGGAGAGAGAATGGCGGCAGCACTTTGAGGCAGGGAGTAAGAAAGACTGGGGAAAGGCCAGTTTTCATGACATGATAAGTCACCATGGGTTAATCAAGCCATGGGGCTCTGAAATGTGCATTGGCCACCATTTTAAATATGCAAGCTGCGGCAGGGGCGTGCTACAGCTTGTCGTGTTGTGGGTTGTTATCTGGGAGTTGTTTAACCCTCAGGGAATCCACAACACCTGGGTTCGCACAACATGAAAAGCTGTAGCACACCCTTGCAGCTTGCATATTCAAAACAGCAGCCAGCACACATCTCGGAGCACTGCAGGTTAATTAATCCATCGTGGCTTGTTGTCACATGCGAACTGGCACAGAGAGTTGAGCTGAGTTTGGAGGGCCCGGTAATCTAACAGCATCGGAAGTGTCTTTCTGGGCTCTGATGTGGGGCACTGGATTTGGCTATCTGTGGAATGTGCTCAACCTGTCAAAATATTGCAGAACACCATGAGTCTCCAGTGACCTTCTCCCAAAGGAAACCAAACCTGGATAAATCCTGCACTCCTGGAACTTCTCACCACTCAGAGAAGTGATGCAAGTATAACAATTCAAAGGAAGATAGATCTCAAAGAAATGGGACCACATTTTTGTGCTCCTATGTATTCAGAATTTGGCAAATAATATCCAGTCTAGTGATTACAAAATACTTTGTACTATGACTTCAGACAACCAAGTAGAAAATGCAAACATATCAAATTTTGTCTATATTTAGGGATACAAACCAATGGAGGAAAGAAAGGAAGGCATCAACAACAGAAACAAAAAGAGGAGACAGGAAAAGGACTTTTCCAATGTGTTTCAAGTATTAATATTATTCCACAGGAAAAACTCCGATTCAGTATTTTCAAAGAGAAATAAAAAAGTATTCCAACCACCTCAAAATTGTATTACACGGGTAAAAAAAAGCAACACAGCCCCTTTTCTCAACTCTACTACTTCGGTGAATTCTGTCCCAGAACCTTGAAATGGCTCCTGGTGCATCAAAACAACTCCAGTTTGAGTATGTAGGGAAGGAAGAAGAGATCTACAGCACGACACAGCAAAAGATGTATAGAAAATGTTGTTAAATACAGGTTCTAGGTCTATCTAAAAACTGTGTGAATATGGCACCTTACTCCTTAAAAGCTTAAAATATACCAGACTGGAACATGTCAGTATTGACACTACCATTGTGAAAAGGGAGTATTTTCCCATAGCTCAAGAGCAAAAGATTATTGGAACAACTAAGGTGATAAAGCAAAGCTGAATAACGTATTACTGTATAACCCCCTGGTGTGTACCCTAAATTATGTGAAACAATGGAAATATGATAAATACCAGGCTATCGCTTCAATTAAAAATGCGCACACATCCACTATAATAGGTAGATGCTACATATCAGAATCCATTCAACACAGGCTTATCAATCACTAACATCTAGTATGGTAATCCCCTTCATGGATCACTGCCTTGTTGTGGCGAAGGGGCTTGCGTAACTCAGTGAAGCCATAAGCTATGCCGTGCAGGGCCACCCAAGACGGACAGGTCATGGCAGAGAGTTCTGACAAAATGTGGTCCACTGGAGAAGGAAATGGCAACCCACTCCAGTATTCTTGCCAAGAAAACCCCATGGAACGTATCACAAGGCTAAAAGAGATGACACCGGAAGATGAGCCCCTCAGGTCGGAAGGTGTCCAATATGCTACTGGGGAAGAGCAGAGGGTATTTCCAAGTAGCGCCAGAAAGAGTGAAGCGGCTGGGCCAAACCCGAAAGGACACTCAGCTGTGGATGTGTCTGGCGGTGAAAAGAAAATCCGATGCTGTAAAGAACAATATTGTTTAGGAACCTGGAATGTCAGATCAATGAATCAAGGTAAGCTGGAGGTGGTCAAACATGAGATGGCAAGATTGAACATCGACATCTTGGGAGTCAGCGAACTCAAATGGACAGGCATGGGCGAATTTAATTCAGGTGACCATCATATCTACTATTGTGGGCAAGAATCCCTTAGAAGAAATGGAGTAGCACTCATAGTCAACAAAAGGGTGGGAAAAGCAGTACTGGGGTACAATCTTAAAAATGATAGAATGATCTCAGTACGAATCCAAGGCAAACCATTCAACATCACAGTAATTCAAGTCTATGCCCCAACCACTGAGGCCGAAGAAGCTGAGGTTGATCGGTTCTATGAAGACCTACAACACCTTCTAGAACTAACACCAAAAAAAGATGTCCTCTTCATCATAGGGGATTGGAATGCTAAAGTAGGAAGTCAAGAAATCACCGGGATAACAGGCAGGCATGGCCTTGGTGTACAAAATGAAGCAGGACAAAAGCTAATAGAGTTTTGCCAAGAGAACATGCTGATCATAGCAAACACTCTTTTCCAACAGCACAAGAGGCGACTCTACACATGGACGTCACCAGATGGTCAATATCGAAATCAGATTGATTATGTCCTTTGCAGCCAAAGATGGAGAAGCTCCATACAGTCAGTAAAAACAAGACCTGGAGCTGACTGTGGCTCAGATCATGAGCTGCTTCTTGCAAAATTTCGGCTTAAATTGAAGAACGTAGGGAAAGCCACTAAACCTTTCAGGTATGATCTAAATCATATCCCTGATGAATATACAGTGGAGGTGAGGAATAGATTTCAGGGATTAGACCTGATAGACAGAGTGCCTGAGGAACTATGGACGGAGGTCCGTAACATTGTTCAGGAGGCAGCAACGAAATCCGTCCCAAAGAAAAAGAAATGCAAGAAAGCCAAGTGGCTGTCTGATGAGGCTTTACAAGTAGTTCACGAAAGAAGGGAAGCGAAAAGCAAGGGAGAAAGGGGAAGATATACCCAACTGAATGCAGAGTTCCAGAGAATAGCAAGGAGAGACAAGAAGGCCTTCTTAAATGAACAATGCAAAGAAATCGAGGAAAACAACAGAATGGGAAAGACTAGAGATCTCTTCAAGAAAATTGGAGATCTCAAGGGAACGTTTTGTGCAAAGACGGGCATGATAAAGGACAAAGAAGGCAGGGACCTAACAGAAGCAGATGAGATTAAGAAGAGGTGGAAAGAATACACAGAAGAACTATACAGGAAAGATTTGAATGTCCCTGATAGCCATGATAGTGCGGTCACTGAACTTGAGCCGGACATCCTCGAGAGTGAAGTCAAGTGGGCCTTAGGAAGCATTAGTAACAACAAAGCTAGCGGAGATGACAGTATTCCAGCCGAGCTATTTAAAATCCTAAAAGATGATGCTGTTAAAGTGCTGCATTCAATATGCCAACAAATCTGGAACACTCAACAGTGGCCACAAGACTGGAAAAGGTCAGTTTACATTCCAATTCCAAAGAAGGGCAACGCCAAAGAGTGTTCAAACTACCGCACCATTGCGCTCATTTCACATGCCAGCAAGGTGATGCTCAAAATCCTACAAGCTAGGCTTCAGCAGTATGCGAACCGAGAACTACCGGAAGTACAAGCTGGGTTTCGAAGAGGCAGAGGAACTAGAGATCAAATCGCCAACATTCGCTGCATCATGGAGAAAGCAAGAGAATTCCAGAAAAACGTCTATTTCTGCTTCATTGACTACGCTAAAGCCTTTGATTGTGTGGATCACAACAAACTGTGGCAAATTCTTAAAGTGATGGGAGTACCAGACCACCTTACCTGTCTCCTGAGAAACCTGTACGAGGGTCAAGAAGCAACAGTAAGAACCAGACATGGAACAACCGAGTGGTTCAAAATTGGGAAAGGAGTACGACAAGGCTGCATATTGTCACCCTGCTTATTTAACTTATATGCAGAGTACATCATGAGAAATGCCGGGTTGGATGAATCAGAGATCGGAATTAAGATTGCCGGGAGAATTATCAACAACCTCCGATATGCAGACGATACCACCCTAATGGCAGAAAGTGAAGAGGATCTCAAGAGCCTCTTGTTGAGGGTGAAAGAGGAGAGTGCAAAAGCTGGTTTGAAACTCAACATTAAAAAAACTAAGATCATGGCATCTGGCCCTATCACTTCCTGGCATATAGAAGGGGAAGAAATGGAAGCAGTGACAGATTTTACTTTCTTGGGCTCCAAGATCACCGCAGACGGTGACTGTAGCCATGAAATTAAAAGACGCTTGCTCCTTGGGAGGAAAGCTATGGCAAACCTAGACAGCATAGTAAGAAGCAGAGACATCACCTTGCCGACAAAGGTCCGTCTAATCAAAGCTATGGTTTTCCCAGTAGTAATGTATGGCTGTGAGAGCTGGACTATAAGGAAGGCTGAGCGCCGAAGAATTGATGCTTTCGAACTGTGGTGCTGGAGAAGACTCTTACGAGTGCCCTGGACTGCAAGGAGGTCAAATCAGTCCATCCTAAAGGAAATCAACCCTGAGTGCTCTTTGGAAGGACAGATAATGAAGCTGAAGCTCCAATATTTTGGCCACCTAATGCGAAGAGAAAACTCCCTGGAAAAGACCCTGATGCTGGGAAAGACTGAAGGCAAAAGGAGAAGGGGACGGCAGAGGATGAGATGGCTAGATAGCATCACGGATGCAATGAATATGAACTTGAGCACGCTCCGGGAGAGAGCGCAGGACAGGAAGGCCTGGCGTGCTATGGTCCATGGGGTCACGAAGAGTCGGACACGACTGAACGACTGAACAACAACAACAACAACAGTATGGTAAACATTGCCGATGGTAAAACTACGGACCAAAACCCCATGTGCTGCTAACTGGGTAGGTACCGCTGAGCTGGATATTTTTCTTTACTCCAGTGTACTATGTAGTCCCAGTTTGGATTGGGACAGCACATTTGGGGAAAGAAATATTAAACCTCCTCCATGGCTTTTTTCCAAAAATCCCCCCCCCCTTCCACTGGAGGGTTAAAAAAACAAGTCTACATGTGATGTGTGCTTAATTTATCTCCCCAACAACATACCTCTTACTGTACAAATAAAACAAAGACAATACAGGAGTGACATTTTTAAAATAAAGAAAAATAAGGTGCTTTTATTTTATCCCTTATATATTCATCCCAAAATGATTCTCTTCCTCCTTTGTTTAGCCTCTCATGACAATGCTGTGAGATATGCCAGGATGAGAGATACTGACTGGCCCGAGGTAACCCAGGGGTCTTGGATGGGCATTTGAGTTAAGATCTCCCTTTTCCAAGTCTACTACACCATGCTGGCTCTCAAAGTGGTCTACTGAAAAGACCCACATATTGGGAACTTGGCCAGCCAGTAGTTTGCTTATTGGTTGTCTGTCCATCCCTCTCTTCCATTAGTCCAGCAAATAGGACAGAATGTTCCTGCCCAGAATTTCCCTTCTTCTTCAGTCACCAGAGCCACATCTTAGAAGGTGCCAGCTGCGACCTGACAACTACATATTTTGCAGTCTTCGATAAGCTTAAACATAAAAATATAGTTCTGTCCATAATGGAAACATATTTACAAATGTCATCAAGGAAATATGGGCAGGAGGAAGCAAAGTATCAGATATAAAAAGCTCTCATACCATTAAGTGTAATCACTAAGCTATTAGTCTATTTGAAGAGGAGATGAAAGGATAATGGATAGGCTTTGTGTAGTCTCAATGGTAATGAAACACACCATATTTATTTTTTGTTTTAAAACAGAACTTTGCTAAATATAGAGATCCTCATTTTATTTTGCCCTACGGGGTGAGATTGCCAAGAGATTGACGATACTGATTGTGGATCTTTGGTTTCCAAGGTGTCAGTGCCAACAACCTGTTCCTATTAATTCTGCCCAGGGAATCAGGCTCTTAAATTAATTCAACCCATAAAAAGAAATGTATTTACACATTTAGTTGAATGTAAGACACCAGTAGGCCTCTTCTGAATGTGAAGCTTCCATTTATCAATAATGACTGGCAAGAGGGGCTTCCATTGCAAGGCAAGCAGGAGGAGGTCTGGAGTGGTGTGATTCTCTTAGGAGGGCGAGTGAGATTCATAGCACCCACATGTTTGGAGGCATCAGCCATTAGTGAGAACCACCTTAGAGCTTACTCTGTGGCAGTAGAGAAATATTACTTCTCCATCATTGCGTCTGCACATCAGGCCACAGAGCTTTTTCAAGATGTGAAAACCCTGCTCTCCATAGGGTCTGGAGATCAGATGGAAGCCTCAACAGTTCAGTGAGACCAATTTGCATTGCATTTTGCAGACAAAATCACTTATGTCTGTTCCATCTTGGATGCCATCTCTGCAGGGCACCAGCCATGTTGTTTGAGCTGGGTTTCAGACCATGCAGCCTGATGATGCATATAAGTTAGTTGGTGGTTTGAGACCCACCAGCTCTTCTCTGGGTCCATGCCTCTTCTGGATATTACAATATCTCTGGAGTGGCTCACCATCTGGACCTCAGTGGTAGTGAATCCCTCTCTGAAGGAGGGTGTGCTTCCCAGTGCACTTAAGGAGGCAGTGATTAAACCTGTGTTTTCAACCCCTTAATTCTGGATATTTATCATCCAGTATCTAATATGCCACTTTTTACTAAGATACCAGAGAAGACGTTGGCTTCTCAACTCCAGGTGGTCTTGGGTGATACCAATTACCTGGATCCACTCCAGTCAAGTTCCTGACCTGGTTTTCGGACAAACAGCCCTAGTTGCCTTGATGAATGATCTATGCTAGGAACGGATGAGGAGAGTTCTCCTGGGCCTCTCAGTGGCTTTTGATACCAACAGCTATGGAATCCTTCTGAGATGCCTAGCCAGGCTAGAATGTTTATTGTTTTAAAATTTTATTTGTGAACTGCCTTGAAAGGAAGTATAGAAATATTTTAAATAATAAGCATGAAACTGTAAAACATATAATTTTATTCCATTCCAGCCAGCCCACCATATATATTTTTAAAGAAAAACACAGTCACTTGGCATAGGCCAAGACGTTACATGAAATAAGAAATATTATCATGTACAGTGTCCACTGGCAGTGATATAACCGTTCCTAATTTGATAAATTTAGGGCACAATCCTATGGTATAAGCCCTGGATACTTCTAAGCCTCCAAACTCAGAGGCTTATGAGTATCCAACGCACAGCAGGAACCTCAAACCTCCCGCTCTGTATTTTAGCTAAACGGGCGATTTCACCCATCTAGCAGAGGCTCCAGGGAGGGGGAGGGAGGAAGGCTGGAGCAGCCATAGGATTTCTCATATGCTGCCCCGGTCTCCTCCCCTCCTGCCCCTGGGAACACCCCTTTTTCCCTATCTCCATGCTCTGTTTTCCGAGCACAGAGAGGTAGTTGGCAAGGTTCTCTATGTACCAGCTATGAGAGGGAGGGGAGCCTGGTTTCCTGGCTCTGAGCTCAGAGGCAGCAAACTGAAATATCCTTTGTCCCCCAGATGCTGTCCTGGGGAGAACTGCTCTCTTAAACCCAAATCAGTTTGGGCATTAATCCTAGCTCTCAGGATCAAAAGCCTTCTCCATTTGTCCAGGCATTGCCCTGATTGCAGAACCTATTAATTACTTATTTAAATCCTGGGTTTGGGCTTATTCTGGAGGAGCTAAACATAATTAGGCAGATAAGAACTTGGTTTCCACTATTACCGCTGTCCACCATAGTTTGTTCAAACCATGGTGAGGCGCGAGGCGTGCCAAGCGGTTTTTGAATTTTCAAGCCGCAGGTTATCATGTCATCCAAGCCTGTGCAGCAGGGGTTGTGCAAGGCTTAAGCAATCCTCACATAACCCTAGAACAGGCCATGGGCTATGCAAAGGTTGTTTAACCCTCAGGCAATCCTTACCTCCCAGGTTTGGACAACAGAACAAACTGAAACTGGAATATTCAAAATGGCTGGCCACCCACCCACACTGCCATCTACCATGGCTTAAATAAATCACAGTGTGCTGTTTGGTTGTGCAAACCAGTCCAAAGTTAGCAAAATTTCTTGGTTCAAAACAGGCTCTTGGTTCAAAAAAGGCTTTTGTGGAAGCAGTAGGCACTTCCACATCAATGGGAGAGGTCATCTCCTTGCCACATGCCATTCCAGTCTCCCAACTCTCAGGAGTGCTTTAGGGAGCTCAAGAGGTCGCAACAAGAAGTTGGGAAAACTCCATTGGCTACCCACACTTCTCTGGATTCAAGCAAATTTTACTGCCATTTGGAACAGTTTTCTGACATTCAGTCAATGGAATGGCAAACAGAGTTGCATCATGGAAGTTTTTTGTTTTGTTTTGAATTAACAAGGGGATTCAATACTGAAATTCTGGGAGCCTAGGCAGAAACAAAGCATGTATTGTCAGCTGTGAATAAGCATAAATTGTGAGATGCCCATATAAGAATTGTGAATCAGCATTTGTTCCTTCAGGGTAGTAGCTGTGTTAGCCTGTTGCAGTAAAACCAAAACAAAACAAGGAGTCTTGTGGCCTCTTAAAGATTAACAAATTTATCATAGCAGAAGCTTTGGTGGACTAATATCCACTTGATCAAAGACAAAGTATGAATTTGTGTAGTGAAACTGTCAAACAGGCAGTACAAGTAATTTGCCTAACAATGGCCGCACCACATTTACTCCTTTCCATTATCTATATGGTCCTGTATAGACGTCCGTTTACCTACCTAGACATTAAGAGCGTCATCTGAGGCCCTCCTCCAGGTGCTCCCACCAAATGAGGCAATGCAGGTGGCTACAAGAGAGAGAGCCTTTTCGATGGTGGCAGCCTGTTTGTGGAATGCTCTCCCCAGAGAGGCTCACCTGCAGCCTACGTTGTGGACTTTCTACTCTCCCAGGCATTTTAAGAACTGTGTTTAGTGTTCTTAGTAGTAGTAGCACTCTATTCTGCTGGTGGTTTTAATTTGGTTTGATGATGCTGTAATGGGTTTATTCTTTGCTGCTGGCTTTATCTTGGTTTTATTCTGGACTATTTTTATTTTTTGTTTTAATGTTTATACTGTGTTTTTGATGTATTGATTGATTGATTGATTGATTAAATTTATTAATCGCCCATCTGGCTGGTCACCCAGCCACTCTGGGTGATGTACAGTATATTATAAAACAGTTTAAAACAATAAAATTCTACAATAAAAACATTTTCTAAAATACCTAACCTACCCCAAATGCCTGCCTGAACAACCATGTATTGTATTGTACACTGTCCAGAGAAGTTCGCTTACTGCAAAGTACAGTATAGTAAATAAAATAATAAAAGTACAGTAAATAAAATAAATTTGTCATCTTCCCAACTGTGATGCTAGCTTAGAAGTCATGAGTTTTTAATAAGACTGATGTTTAGAGATTCTTTTTATGTGATTGTCGTGGCATTAGTAAATACTACAGTTGTTTTTTAAAGTTTCCCTCTCCAAGATAGCAACAAACTCATTCTTAGACTTGTGACATATTATAATTGGGGAGGGGTCTCCAGGAAATCATCAAAGCATAGGTAATATGCTTTAGGGCACAAACCTATGGCCACTAGTCGTGGCCACTCCTCCCGCCCTGCACTGGATAAGCAGTCACCCCCAGGGTCGGAAGCGCCCATCTATCCACATAGGATTGCTCCCTCCATGTTTTTAGAATATTTTATCTTTAACAAGCCGGTACACATATTCTTCTATATATTCTTCCAAGCCACACAGTGGATGAATAAAGATGGCCATTTACCACAGTAACAGGTCATGAGGTGCCTGTAAACTATGGGTTACAGCACAATCCCTAATCCCTAAATTAGCACAATCCCTAATGTTCAATCACCACATGAACACAGTGGTTATTACTATTTACTTTGTAATTATTGCCCTGGAATTGTTTTTAATCATGATTGTATCCATAAGGCATAAAAAGATGAGGTTATCCCATTCTATCCTCACAACAAAATAGTGAAGTAGGTTTACTCAGCCAGTTTCAGGGTCAAACAGGACCTGAACCCAGTCCTCTGTAGTGTAAATCAGACAGTGTATCCTCTACACCATGCTAACTCTGAACATCTTGCTGTGTAATTTGTTTAGATGAAGGGGTGAATGAGATATGTATTGAGCTAATCCCTCCCTTCACGCTCACACTTATTGGAGGCCTATTATCTTGCATTTTCTTCCCACTCCCTATCAGTTACATTCATCAATGAGTGGGCTATACAGAAATCTTACCAAAGTACAGAAGTGAATTACAGATCTGGTATTACCAGTAATATTACATTGGTTACAGAATCATGTTTTGCTTCCATTTCTGATTGAAGACAGGAAAAAAAGATAATATCCCAAATGGCTATTACATTCAGCACCTCTTAGAATTCACAGTAGCATACATGGCAAGGAACACAATTTATTTAAAAATCAAACAAAAACATTTTTAATGTAACGTATTTCAGTGAGAAAGTTCACAAGCAATTTTTCAAAGGTAAAAGAGGTTCTTGGGCTGGTGAACACTTGCCAACACCATTGCCTCCTAATCTGCATGAATATTGTATTTAATTTTTAAAAATGCAACTTCAAGGTGTATTTTGTTTCCCCGTTGGGCATCTCTAGGATAACGGGTAAAAGGATGTGAGTGTGTTTATTATTAACTATACCAATCATTCCTTGCAGCAGTTATAATGAAGTCTGGCCTTTCTCGGATTTCACTCCAGCCTTGGCAGTGTGCCACCGTACTCAGCTGCCAGCAAGAGATGCAAAAATGGCTACCAGATTTAAAGAATGTGGCTAAAGAACACTGCTATATGCAAGTGCTCAAAATCATGAAGCAGCCACCATATTTTTAAAAATGATCTTTAAAAAAAAAGAATAACAGTCCAGTGAGATAAAAACTTGAGATTTTTATCTGCTTCCTGATTTTTTGCATGCATGTTTGAGCTACTAAGGCTTCACATTAAAAATCAGAGAGGACAGCAAATCACATTTCCCCTGCAATTACCGTTAATCATTTCTCTTTACCACTATGATGTCGCCAACATTCTTTGGAGACTCTTCACACCTCTCCTTACTCCAGCTTCTCAAGGATTGCTTGATTAGATGAGGATTAAGCTAGACCAGCTTTATTAATCTGTTTACTACATATATATACTGCATATCTGCCAAATCGCTCCAAGAGGTTTACATTTTATAATAATGGCCTACAAATCTAAGAGAAATTATAAAAAGGAAAAGAAAAATTAAGGTAACTGTTTCACACCGTCATATAACAAGGTTACATAATGGTCAGGAATGGTGACTACACAAGAAAGCTTTGAGAGGGGAGAAGCTAACGGCAGTTGGTTCCAGCTAAGCTATGACCTCTGCATCAGATGCAGCCAGGAACTAAATCTCCCCTAACTCACACTATAAAATCTGTAGTTTTGCCACTGCCTTTCTCAAGCAGTAGGATTATTAATACCTATGAAAAGTACTACCTTCTGCTAAGAGCTCTACATGAATACCAAGTTATAAAGTCTGCCAGCTTCCAATCACTTACCAGCCAACTCCTCTTAACAGTTTATCATATTCTCTCTGGTAACTTGGCTGAAATGACGAAGATACTAACATGATGTAATGGAAACCTAACAGAATCCCTTTGGATCAGAACACACAGGCTTACTTAACCAAGAGATTAGGTTTATTATTTAGTATACACAAAGGCTATAGTTTATTAAAAAGCAAAATGTAATTTCTAACCCAATACACGTCTTAGATGGCATACGCAGACATTATAGCTCACTTGATTAGAGGAGATCCATTGCAACAACCAGTCAGAAATCTTGTTTACTTTCTGCCTCCTTGACAGAAGGTACAACAGAGAAATCAGTAGTTTAGTTTACAGTTAACACTACCACTCCTGCCTTGATCACCAGGTTAAGTTTGGATCAAAAAAGGGGAGCGGGCATCTACAGTTTCGTGGAGGCTGGAAGATATCCCCGAATCCACTCACTTCATGTGATCTTTCTTTATGAGTATTCTCAAGGTCAGTGCTCACAAAAAACTAGGAGAAATCAAATCACACACACACACACAAAAACCTAGCAGAAATCAAGGTGAACCAAGGAGAGTTGGCATATCACTATTTTTAACCAGCAAGCTATGTTGCAGGCAGGGCTACCGCACTGCTGCCAGTACAACTATATCTGTAAGAGCTGACCCTTTCTTTTTTTAAAAAAATTACTGGGTTGTTGTTTTTTTACCAAAATGTTTTGTTCCCTATATAGGCATACACTGTAAATCATTAACTGTATTCTTCTCTTTGATTTACAGCTCAGATATTTTTAACATAAAATTGGAACATGATAGCTATCTGCTAAATGGACTAATTAATAAAAAAAAAATCCTCTGAAGCGTCAGTTATAAACACCCACAAGCCTTTCCCCAAGTATTATTCATACTGGCATTTCCTCACTGACATCCACTTTTCAGAATGTTGCAGACCTTAGCTGAGCAAACTTGATTTTAACCCTCCCCTATCCACCACCCACAGGTTGTCTCAAAGTCTAACCAAAACCCATGGGGGAAGGGGAGATCACACAGTACCACTTCCAAAGCTTTTTTTTTAAAAGAGCAAAGGACCATCCCTCCTCCCAACCGCAACCCCACAATTGGCATGCCTGTTCCACCACAGATAGTGTTCACACTGGACAGCTATGTGTTTTAAATGTCCCTGCCTACTCATGTCAGTATTAAAGCTTTGAAGCCAATTTCTTACTGTGATTCATACATTGGCTCCTCCTGTTCTTCATATAGATATTCTTTTCCTGCACAGCTAGCTTAGCAAGACAACAGAACATTGGTTTTTTTTAATATTATGTGCTCTTATGTTATTGTATTTTTTTGTTTTGTTTTGCGAACTAGCTATTGGGTAGTATAGAAATGTAACAGACAGACAGACAGATGTGTGTAGGGGCTGGAAAGGCGCTCCATGAAGGCTGAAAAACCTTGTTTATTGTAACTGCTTTTGGAAAAGGCAGATGACTCTGGCCTATACAAACCATGGACATATTAACCAAGATCTCAGTCACAAGCACATCCTATTATACCTTCTGTTATGGGTTCATTCACCTTGCTGACACCACTTCCATCAGTATGGATAACTTGTGGTTAGGAGGCAATAGGATGAGTGGGATGGGGAGGGGACTAGAGATGCAGAGATACACAATGGGAGTGTTTGGGGAACATGTCAAGAGGGAGCAGAGAGGTAGTGGGAAAGACTTTGAAGAATGAACATCTCAGAGTCACGAACCGCCTCCAGGTTCTACGGTAATGGCTGTAAAATATGCACATAAACAGCTGAAAACCAGGGGATTCGGATGTCAGCAGACACCCATGATTTAATAGAAATAAAAAAGCTTATGGCGTCTTAATTCTCCTCCATCAGAAGGGGAGCAAAAATAAATCTGCCTGCATCAATGAACTCAAGACTCTTCTGACATCTCTCACAAGATATTATCATCCCTGAAGACTGATACGAAAAAGCAACAAAGTTCTCTCGAAGAAGCTTTCCACAAAAACACAAAGTGTTGGAGTAATGGAGTAATGAATGCCAGAGACAGGGAGGCCTTGGGTTTTCTCACCGATTGTCAAACTACCTCACTCTAAAAGCTGTCTATAGACAAAGCCTTTAAGAACATGAGGCCGACTGATTCAGAATGCTGACACCTGTGAGCCACAATGCAATTCAGCTTGATGATCCCCTCTGCCCAGCAGGCCAAATGGCAGGCTGAGACCTAGAAAAAACTGTGTAGGTGGCACTGCTGGAAAGAATGACCATTACAACAAAAAAACAAAAAACCCAACACTCTTATTGGTATTAAACTTCTACCAATGCACACAAAACAGCCATATGGGAAGTTACTCCCTGATAGTATGAAGGGTGCCCCAGCTGTACTGGAACACAGGTCCATCAATCCAGCATTCTGTTCCAACACTGGCCAGTCAGAGGATTGTGGGAAGCTTACAATCAGGGCAGCTACTCATCACCATCCCCTATTTTTCTTCAGCATCTGATATAGATGCTGAAGAAAGGGTTGTATCTAACGTTATGGTTGTATCTAACGTTATGGTTGTATCTAACATTAATCCTATTTAGAGTAGACCCACTGAAATGGAGACTTAAGTCAGTCACAATGAATTTAAATCCCATTCATTTCAATGGGTCTACTGTAAGTAGGACTAACATGGGTCACAACCCACTGGCTCTAAACATGGAGGTGTCGGTTAACTATGACAGCCAAATGTCAAATCTTAGGATACATCCAATATCCATCAAAGCAACAGCTATTATAGATATTAAAGAATTCTTGACTTCTAGTTATATCTCCATTATCCCCCACAACTTCTACCAGAGAATATTTCACCATACAGATTTGTTGTAAATGAAGAGCTGAAGAAGCTGACAATACAGGAAGCGGAGCTATGATTCAGTAACTGGCAACACAGCTAACGAAGCCACATCAAACAAGAGACATTAAAGGCCTTGACTATACAAATCAGATTCAACTACTTTTTCATTTGATGTCAGGAATGTCAGCATTTTGGCTTAGTCAGTATTTACCTATTTTCTGGACTAACTGAGATGCAAACGCCTGGAAAAACCTGATGTCAGGGTTGGATCGGAGCCCATAGAGCCCCAAAGCAGTTCTGATTCTGAGGAAGAGATAGAAACCATGGGAGAGGAACCCGCTCGCTCTTCAGAGGCGCAGCTGGAGGGAGAGTCCCTCCCTGCTCACATTCCTGAGAGTGACAGTGACCCTGGCAGGGAGAGGGAGGTACAACTGGAGCTTCTGGATGCAAGGCGCTGGCACAGGGCCAAGCGAGAAGTTGCGGGCGCCAAGAGGAGGCGCTCAGCCCACTTGGCACGATGACAACAGCTGCGCCCCGATGCCCCATGGGAAAGGGGTGGACTTTCTCCTCCTAGCCCTTAAGTTCAGAGGCTTCCCACCCTTTCCCTCCAAACTGAAACCAACTGACTCCCTAAGGCTAGAACCCCCTGGTAGGCTGCTCCCTCTTAAGTTTTCCTCTTAGGCTAAGGCAATTAGCATCTGCAAGCGTCATTAGGTTGAATGGAAATAAAGCCTTGGAAAAGAGACCTTTTGTCTGCGTGTTGATTCTGGGCTACTTGAGGATTTCAGAAGGCAGCAAGGGCACTCCTGACACCTTACAGGCAATGGGCGTTGCGTTGGGAGCATGCATAATATGAGACCTGAGCAAGTGCACATTGGAATATATACATGATTTGACCAATAAACTAGCTGAATTATAGGCCAAAAAGGCCCACTAGAAGGCCTATAAAGATGGGGGCTGGCAGACATCAATTGGAGCAGAGTTCCATAAAGGGGGGGGGGCTACCAAGAGGGCCCTATCACCTGTGCCTGCAAGCCAACTTCATTGTACTTCCACATTTTCTGTTGTCTAATGTTTTGAAACCACTCTTAAAAACAAAAACAAGAAATGACTGACCTGGTATTTATTACGAATATCCTAAGTAAATTCAGTATTAAGCAAAATGAAGCAGACTGTAAACAAGGGTAGCCACTTAGAATAAAATTCTATTGCATGGCAGAATAGGCTTCTAAGATTTAAGCAGCAGCATTCATCCTATTTGCAAGCAATGTCAAGGGCTAGAGTTAAACACAGACGAATGGAGTTTGATCCCCCCCCCCCAAGTACAATAATCATTACACCCCAAATTCAGACTCTAAAAGCTCTATCCTGGGTGCCTAAGTGCAGATCTGAAATAACTGCAGTGTTATGCCTTATAAAAGTGTTAGGAAAATTAATTTACTATCACAAAAGCAGAATTCAAAGATAATGGGCTATTAAAAAAAAGTAAAAGCCTCAAAGTTCTCTCCTGAAGGACATTGGCTGGCTAGAGATTATTCTCTTCACCCAACACTTGATTTAAAATCCAGTAAATCCTCACTCAGGTTCTGTGAAGTATATAGTTAACATATATGCTAAAAGCAAAGAGTACATTTTATATGTGTGCTGCACATTGGCATTTCAATGATACCATCTATTTTTTTCATGCCACTCGTTCCAGATTTTGCCCAGAGCTGCCAGTAAAAGCATGTACAATTTCATAATTACCCCCAGACCAGTTTCTATGCCATTTTGATTGGGACAACAGGAAGGCAGTCAACTGATTAAATATTTTTTGTCTTATTATTTACTGCATTTCTATACCGCCCCATAGCTGAAGCTCTCTGGGCGGTTTACGAATATTAAAAACAATTAAAAATACAGTATACAAAGTTTTTTAAAAAACCATTTAGATAAATACACACAAATAGGCAGTACGCAAAGAGACAAGAGATACCTGAAAACAGCTTTAAGCAATCAACCGTAACTATAAGACAAATCCAGGACCTGCTTAAAACTTATCATATACTGCCAAATGCCTGAGGGAAAAAGGAAGGTCTTAACCTGGAGCTGCAAAGGTAACAATGCTGGTGCCAGGTGGGCCTCATCAGGAGAACTGTTACACAACTGGGTGGCCAACCACTGAGAAGGTCCTCTACCTGGTTGCCGCCTTCCAAGCCTCCCTCAGACTTTAGATGCTGAGCATAGTGTACAGATAAGTTCATGTCAGGAGAGATACTCCTTCAGGTATTGCGGTCCCAAGCCATGTAAGGCTTTATAGGTTCAAACCAGCACTTTGAATCAGACTCAGAAGCATACAGGCAGCCGGTGCAAGCAGGCCAGAGTCAGTCTCATATGTTCAGGCCAGTGAGCCAGGGTTGGTCTGATATGTTAAATTATTAGTAATTCTTAAAGGCAGATAGGTTATTGGTCAATTAAACAGAAACAGATCCACATATCTGGTGGGCTCTCAAGACGAGTGGAGGCATTCAAGACGAGGCTACACAGCCATCTGTCAGGGATGTTTTGACTTGGATTCCTGCACTGAGCAGGGGTTGGACTTGATGGTCTTGTAGGCTGCTTCCAACCCTAGTATTCTATGATTCTATGATTCTATCAACAGTTCACAACCACTTAGTCTTCAAAGGCCAGTTTTTCCAATATTTCTAAGAAAAAAAACTGTTACAACAATGCACCATAACCAAAACAGCCTCGAACAAACAAGTTCAGCATTAAATTGCAGTTCCACCTATTATTTATTCATTTATTTACAACATTTGTATACCATTTCACATCTAAACAGATTCAGGAGCGGTGACCAACAAGAGATAAAATGATACAAAGATAAAAAGAATAAAACACGATATTAAAATTATTCTTTTAAAAAACAGAGTGCCAATCAAACCGTGGCTGGTCAATCCAGGAAAGCTTCCTGGAAAAGAGCTGTTTTCAGGAGGCTCTGAAAATAGCACAATATTGGTGCCTGCCTGACCTCCAGAGGCAGGGAATTCCATAGGAAGGGGGCTACCACACTGAAGGCTCCTCTCCGGATGGACTCCAGTAGGGCCATAGGGCCACATGAAACCACCAGGAGCGTACCCTCTGATGACCTCAGCAACCAAGCAGGTTGGTAAGGGAGAAGGAACTCTCTCGGGTATCCTGGTCCCAAGTTGTTTAGGACTTTGTACACTACTAGCAAAACCTTAAACCTGGTCTGGTAGCAAATAGGCAGCCGTGCTGTTCCCCCAGCAAAGGAGTTGCATGCTATAAAGGGGCAGCTCCCAATAACAGCCAAGCTGCTGTGTTCTGCACTAGCTCCAGATTCCAGACTATATAAGCCCTTAGGGGCAGCCCCACACAGAGCGCATTGCAGTAATCCAGTCTTGAGGTTACTAGTTCTTGTACCACTCTGGCCAGGCTATCCCTGTCCAGGATTGGCCGTAGCTGGCAAACCAGCCAAAGCTGGCAAAAAGCACACTGAGCCGCCGCAGCCACTTGGGCCTCCAGCGACAACAATGGATCTAGGAGTGCCCCTAGACTACGAATGTGGTCTTTCAGAGGGAGTGCAGCCCCATCTAGAACAGGCACTGAGCCAATCTCCCAGAGCCAAGAACCACTCACCCACAGGGCTTCCGTCTTGCCAGGATTCAGCTTCAGTTTATTGGCCCTCATCCAGTCCGTTACTAATAGATCCAGGACTTGCACAGCCTCACCTGATTCAGATGTCACAGGGGGATAGCACTTGGCTGTAAATCCCCTAATGACCACTCACAGTGGCCTCATATAGATGTTAAAAAAAACATTGGGGACAGGATGGTACCCTGCGAAACCCCATAGCTCAATTGCCAAGGGGCCGAGGAATGGTTACCCAATGTTACTCTCTGAAATCGGCCCTGCAGGTAGGCCTGGAACCACTGTAACACAGTGCCTCCAATGCCCATCCTACGGAATCATTCCGGCAGAATACCATGGTCAGTGATATCAAAACCCGATGAGAGATTGAGCAGAATTAGCAGGGTTGCACTTCCCCTGTCCCTCTCTCAATAAAGGTCATCCATTAGAGTGACTAAGGCTGATTCAGTCCCATTCCAGATGCAGTCCCTCAAGTCCGACTCCAAGGTGGAGTGGTTTCCTGGTGAGGGAAATGGGAGTTCTATAAACCACGGCAACCCTATACACACACACACACACACACACACACACCGGCCCTCAAGACTATGTTGGTGCTGCATCAAGTACCCAGGTGGGCATAGCTGGGTCAGGTGAATCCCGCCCCGCTCACCCAATAAAACACACCGGATTGGCCTTCTCATCCACAATTATTATTATTTGCTATCACTGAACTTCACTGATAATCAAATAAATCTTTGGTTGATTAATGTACCTGTTAAACCTTGCGGTCCTAGCCAAACAGGTGAAGCAGTAGTCCATGCCTCCCGATCTGCTGGATTGCTTTCCTATCAAATTTCTTTTGATGGAGGATACTGCTGATCCTATGTCTAGCATTTCATGAGTTTTTTGCCATCCTAGTTCCTTCCCAAGAGCAACTTTGAAGTACACAAGAAAATCTATGCAGCTCCTCTTTGAAGACCTGGTGACCTGGATCAAGACAAGACACTTGCTGAGGAGTCAGCCTTGGATGCAAGTTAAAGAACCAGTTCTTCCTCAATTGCTTTTGAAGTCAGAAACGGATGACGGAACTTGGGTTTCTGAAGGGGTGTGCTTATTTACCATCAATCCTTCCAGAGTGAGGGAGGTTCAAATTCACCTGAGTAATTTGCCAAATGATTATTTGCACTTGGGAAAATATTGCACTGGAAGAGAAAGTCTGTGTACAGGGGTCTACAATTTATGGCCAGGCTTTATAGCCAAAAAACTATTTCTACTAGCCAGCAAGAATATAGTAAAAGTGGCTTATCCTTTCCATCAAACAACATGTACAGCCTGCCCCTCCCACAGAATTAAGAAGGGTTCACAGCACAGATGGCATTGTTCCCCATAAGCAGAAGTCCCCCCTTAATTAAGCACTTCTTTGGAGGGTGTGTTGCAACTATACAACAGACACCTGCCTCCACTGCACTCCCCTACAAAGCAGTATTCAACTGATAAATATCAGGGCCACTGAAGAAATGAACTGAAAACGATTCCCAAGAGGTAAACAGTAGAAAAGAAAAGAATAAAATTCAAAGAATAAAAACATTTAAAATGAAGTTATAAAACAAAACCATGGCTGATCATTCAGGGAAAGCTTGTATAAATAAAAATGTCTTTATGGATAACAATAATCTGTGCCTAAAAAGTCAAAGCCACAAACACCTCATCATAGAAGTAATTTGGGTACAGGCTTCACAATTGAAAACCTTTCAATGAATGAAAACTGCTTTATGCATATTGTATAGCATTGGGCTGAAGTGGAAGAGAACTTCATAAACTTCGCTCCTCAGACTCAGTTGAACCGATTTCTCAGCATCTGCTGAGCCTTTCCAAGTGACATCTGGTTGCTCCTGAGCAGTTCATTATGCAGTATCTGGGCAGAGATATGCCCATGTCATTACTGCGTACATGAAAACAATCTGTGTGGACGGAACAACTATGAGTCAGCTGAAACAGTCTTAAGCAGAAAAATAGATTATGCAGGGAGAGAGCAGAACTGGGATTAGCTAGTTCAGCAAGGCGCATTCTCACTGACTCAGTAAACCTGTGTCTGGGATGTATCACTTCAAACTACAGGTGGGAGTTCACCTGACGGAATATTCCTTCGTACAAAAAAATGAAAGAAATCTAGGTTTCAGAGAGAAGGCTGGGTTACAGTATCTCTTCCCTGAAATCTAGTTTTTTATATTCATGGCTTTTTTGTTTATTTTTGGAGGAGAGTTCCATCATGTGATCCCTTAACCTGCAGTTTGAAGTGGTACAGCCCAGACCTATGTTCATCATCTTAGTGGGAACTGATCAGGGAATAGGGATTCAACCTGGACGGGGTTACATTATCCCTGAAGACTCAGGCTCATAGTTTGGGTGTACTCCTGGACTTCACCTTGAACCCGGATGCCCAGGTTTCGGCAGTGGCCAGGAGTGCATTTGCACAGCTGAGGCTAGTGCGCCAACTGCGCCTGTTCCTAGAGTTGTCTGCACTGGCCATGGTCACACATGCCTTAGTTACATCCTGTTTGGACTAGTGTAATGTGCACTACATGGGGCGGCTTTTGAAAACTGTTCAGAAACTTCAGCTGATCCAACACGCTGCAGCCAGACTGTGGAGCAGGGCAGTTGACAGGGGCCACATGACTCCCTTGTTACAACAGCTTCAAAGGCTACCGTTCAGTTTCCAGGCAGAATTCTAAGTGCTGGTTATGACCTATAAAGCCCTATATGACTTTGGACCCGGCTACCTGAAAGGCTGCCTTTTCCCCTACTAGCCCACCCAGATCTTAAGATCTTTGGAAGAGGCTCTCCTTTCAAGACTGCTGCCTTCAGACGAGCGTTTGGTGGTGACTTGAAAGAGGGCCTTATCAGTGGCTGCTCCCAGGTTGTAGAACTCCCTGCCAAGAGAGGCTACATTTTCTCTGTCTCTGCTTTCCTTCCACTGCCAGGCAAAGACCATTTTATTCAAGCAGACCTTTGGTGCATAAGTGGGTCTGTTGGCTTGGATATTGTTTTTATTCTGTTATTGTTGTGTTTAAAATTGTGTTTTAATGCATTTGTTTTTATTATTGTTTTAATCAAGCTTTATTTGTTATTTTAAGCCACCCTGACTGCCATTTTTTTTGGTAGAAAGGCGAGGTACAAATCAAATACATAAGGTCTAAGTAACAAGCAACTTTGCCTCTTGTGAAGAATGGATAGATTTAGGGGTCAAGAATGAATCATGGACATGGTTAAGTGGTAAAGCACATGCTTCACATGCAAAGGGTTCCTAGTTCCTCATATGAAACCCCAGAAAGCCACTGCCAGTCAGTGAGCGTGTAGATCTGTCAGGATCGGGCCCAGGCGCCCTGTTGAGTCTGAAGATTCTGATTCAGAGGTAGGGGGGCTAGAGGAACTTCAGCTGAGCCAGAAGACAGGGGAGGAAATTCCCCAAGACTCTCCAGGAGCCAGCAAAGAACCTTCCCAGGAGCATATCCCTCAGGAGGGTCAGGGACAGATACCACCTTCCCCTCCCTCTGTGGGAAACCAGCTCCTATTGGAGGGGGAGGAAGGGCACAAATTGGCAGAGGCAAGAGTCCACTATCAATCCAAGTGGGCAGACCTTATGGGAGGTGGGAGGCGTTCTGCCAGGTTGGCCGCCTGCCAGAGGCAAGGCAGGGAGGACCCATCCTGAAGGCAGGGCTCAGAAAACCATTCAGGAACTATAGTATCCTATAGTGAGTTTAAGAGGCAACTGTCTTTCTACTAGTAGTTCCTTCATCTACTTAGCTAATTAGGCCCCAAGGGCAGCTTCTAGCCTTTCTTGACTCTAATGGTTTGAAGAGTCGTTGTTAACCCAATAAAAAAGTGTGTAGGTTGCAAGTCAAGTCTCTGACTGTATTATTCCTCAGTGGGAGGGCTTGGAATTCTGATAAGATCAGCCTTTCCCAACATGGTGCCCTCCCCATCATCAGGCTGCTGCAACTGAAACTGGTCCAACAAAACTGGGCAGTCAGTAGCAACAGACGCCTCAACCGGAACTGCAGTCCCAGCATTCCTGACCATTGGCCATGTTGGCTGGGGATGATGTCAGCTGAAGTCCAAAACATCTGGAGGGGACCAGGTTGGGGAAAGCTACTGTAGACAATACTGAGCTAGATGGATTTATCATGTGATTCAGATTAAGGCAGCTTCTTATATTCCTAGGTAGCAGCACCTTTTCGCACCAATTGGCCAGCCCTGCTATATTGTCAGGCCTCCCAAAAGCTTCTGACAACTGCAATGAATCGAATCACAGCTGGCAAGACAAAGTGATGCATAGGCATAGCCAGGGTCTAGGAAGGTAAAGAGAGATAAGGGATGAGCATAAGAACTTGTGTCCCCTTGTTGCATAGAATAAAGAGCTGAGAAATTCCAGGAGTTCCATTAACTGAATCACATGGATCACCACATTGCCTAACTCAGTAAATCAACCTCTCTAAGCACATCTACCCATTATGCAGAGGGAGGCAAAACTTTGGCCTATTTATTTATTTCATTTCTCTACCGCCCAATAGCCGAAGCCCTCTGGGCGGTTCACAAAAATTAAAACCAAGCAACACACAATAAAACAATTTAAAATATATAGAACATTAAAACCACACTATAACGATACAACCACAATAAAACCTAGCAGCAGTGCAGGAGTTTAAAATACAGATTTAAAACAGCAAAGATAAAAATTTAGAATGCTAAAATGCCTGGGAAAATAAAAAGGTCTTCACCTGGCGCCGAAAGGAATACAATGTAGGCGCCAGGTGAACCTCACTAGGGAGCTCATTCCAGAGCCGGGGTGCCACAGCAGAAAAAGCCCTCCTCCTAGTAGCCACCCGCCTCACTTCCTTTGGCAGGGGCTCACGGAGAAGGGCCGCTGATGATGATCTTAAGGTCCGGGCAGGCACATATGGGAGGAGGCGATCCTTCAGGTAACCTGGCCCCAAGCCGTTAAGGGCTTTGAATGTTAACACCAGCACTTTGAATCGGGCCCGGAAATGGACTGGCAGCCAGTGCAGCTGGAAAAGTACTGGTGTAATATGAGCTCGCAGGCCAGTCCCTGTTAACAATCTTGCTGCCCTATTTTGGACCAGCTGAAGTTTCCGGACCGTTTTCAAAGGCAGCCCCACGTATAACGCATTGCAGTAATCCAGCCTATGCCATTTCAGACTACAGGTGGAGGGGTTCATCTTCCTGAATGCTCACCCATGTGACACTAAATCCGTGCATATAGAAAAGCAGCAAGCACATCAGGGACAAGGCTATACTAAATCTCTTTCTGTGATACATATGCTAATTTGCTACATATAAGAGTTTTTTTTGTGGGGTGGGCATAGCAATCAAAGAGAGGAGTCCTCCACTTGCAGCCTGCAAGAGTTCATTCCAGAATTCCGCCATCTCATGTTGCACAATGGGTACATCAGTGCTAAGTTTGTGAAGAACACTTGCCAGGATCCAAAGAACCACACAGACAATTTAACATGCCCAAGGACTATTTGGTTTTGTGTTTCTTAGACACAGTAAATTCCTGTCCTTACCATGACACATGGAAAACTGCTTCTGAAACCAAAGATATTTTCAAATGCAAAGTGTCATATGCCAACAGGAATTTGTAGTTCAAGGAGAAAACCCAAAAATGGCACTGGGGAAAGCCTGAAGTAGTTCATTTGATACTGACCATGAAGAGCAACTTTGTGTGCTAAGCTCAGGTATTCTTAGCTAAGATTAGTGGAGTAGAGGAAAAGGGTCTTGTACCCTTTTAGGTTATAGTGCAAAAAAGACATCACAATGCTAAACACAGACATAGGGCAAGCCATATAGCAAAGTGGGGAGATTGTGATGCCATGAATTACTTGCCCTTATAATTTTATTTTTTTTAATATATATTTGTAATTGCATTTTATAATTTAGCACCAAGAGGGATGGGGAGAGGAGGAAATGAAGTCAATTAAAAAAAACAGCATTGGGGTAAGATTTATGGTTTTTCACTACAAAGTTCCTCTTTTGATTGCTTAATCTGAATTTTATGCAGTTTTAGAGTGCCAAGTCTGCAGCTTAGAACCAAAATCAAAATGGAATAAATTAGCTAGTTAATATCTCATCAAGATTGCTGCCAAAATTACCCTCAGAACGAATGTTAAATCATATTTATTATGCTGCCTGCATTCACATATACATAGGTTTTTGCTCTCCCTTTTCCTCAAGTATTCAGGGTAGTTTATACAGGTTGAGAAGGAGACATACAGATTACAGTATTTAGTAACAATCTAGTTACAAATATACAGGTTGAACAGGCACTGGGGACAGGGGCACAAGCATGGAGTTTTAGCCCCAAAACAGCAACATGAACCCATAATAATGATTAGCCTGTAATGTATAACCTGGTGGGGCAGGGAATACATTCTAATAAAAAATATGCATCCCTTTCACCCAAACCTCTTAGCTGCTCTGTCAGGCAAGGCGAAACTGGCTTTTGACAGGTGGTACAACTCAAGGTACAAAGAACAGCAAAATCTAACATTAGTGCTTATTGTTCAGTGATAAAACAGCACCAAACTTAAAGAGGGATATTTTATATGAAATTACAAAACTATGAATTTCAAATGGTTTCACTCATCAGAAGGATATACACCTCCAAGAAAATCTACAATAAACAAATAAGTAAATAGGTGTTCTAATTTAGTCAGGGCAATTTTCTTTCCATTTAGCAGCTTGGCACAATGAGTGCCAAAAAACAACATCAAGCCTCTCTCAAGATACCACAGGGGCTAGAAACTTGTCTAAATACATAATTCAAGAAGCCTGATCCTATCTTGTGCATGAATTCTGCTCATGAATTGCCGAATATCCAGAAGATTTGGAATTCAGCTACAGGAGTGTTTAAATTCAAGATTTTGGCAAGGCCAAAGAGAGCTGTTGAATGCTCAAGTCACATTCCAAAACCCAAGTATTTAAGCCATGCTGCATTACAGCTTCTCACCCTCATGCTCCTAGCTGTATATTTTCATTCCAAACCTATAGATTTCCCTAAAATATGGGGGCTGATCTCAGGAAATCAAATACACTAGATGAGCACACCTCATCTCTCCCGAGCCCTCAGAAAGGTACAAACATGATTTCAGTGGAGTCAAGAACTTTTTAAAAAGAAAAACACCAGTCTCATAATTCAGCTGCCTTCCCATCAGCATCACCCAGCCTAGATGTTTCAGTTGTAATACACTTGTGGCTTTAAAGGACATAAATTTAGCAGATGTTTCACAACATTCCTGAAATGGAATTCTAGGTACATGAATGAATGGGTGAAATACAGCTTATTCATACATAAGTGTGTCTTTGGGGGTGGGGGTGAAGGAGGGAGAGCACACTGAAGACTATTACAATACCGTATACTACAGACAGACAGCCTGTACTTACTTGAAGACAGCCACCCAACCTAAAACAGATCCTTACCAGCAGCAAGGGACCACATAACAGATACAGAAACAGGAACCAGACCCTGCGGCAGACTCAAATGCCAATTCTGTATCACATCTCCTCTGGCAACACTATTACAGGACCCAAGAATGACATCCAGAACATTACAGGTTCATACACCCACTCATTGTCCACATGATATTTGCCATCAATTGCTAGCAATGCCCTGCTGCATTCTACATAGGACAAGCAGGCCAATCTCTCTGCAAAAGAACAAATTGACACAAATCTGAAATCAGACTTGGCATTATTCAAAAAACAGTGAGGGGACCTCCCAGGCCATTCTGTCAGTAACCTTAAAGCAGCCATTCTTGAACAAAAGAACTTCAAGAACAGATTTGAATGTGAAACTGCTGAAACTCTCCTTTCATCAAGAGATTCAACTCTATCTCCTGTGGTTTAAACCGAGACAAAGGCTTTTAAATCACAGATAGTGCTGTGCCAAAAATTTCTCACAAATTTTTTTTGACCATTCTCATTCAATTTGATAGAAGAGAAATTGCTTTTGAAAAGAAATTCAATACTGAAGACATTTCGGAGAGGGCTGAGTTTGGGTTTCCTGGGCTTACCTTGCTTAGGAGGTGGCCGAGAAATGAGCACAAGTGTCCTGTCTTTCATTGAACAATCCTCTCTTTGGCAGCCTGTAGCCTCCTCAGCTCCCTACACTTCAATTGAAGCCTAGCGAAAGCCATCATGAGTGAATGTCTCCCTTTGGTCTTTTTCAGATCAGGAAGTAGAGGCAGCCTGGGAGGCTAGCTGTGATCAGGTAAGCACAAAAACACCACCAAAAGAAAATCAGCATAAGTGATAGACTGTCCTGAGACAGTATGAGAACGAGACAGAACAACTGAAGCCCCTTTCATGGGGAAAGAAAACTTTCTGGAAATTGGAGGACAGATTTTGGCAAAGCACTAACTCCACCTCTTCCCTGGAGCTGGACACAACACCGCCCCCCACTCTCACACCTGTATTGTGGTGGATGCAAAATGGGGGCCAGCCTGCCAACACAGTTGATGCTGTTGCAGCATGAAAAACCTCAAAATATTTACCAAGAACGAAAGACGACAAGCCCTGCCAATGGGGAGCCCTACCTGGGAGAAACTGTGGAGAAGTCCTCCTTCCCCTGGAGAGATTTGGTGATTGTCTCCCAAATTTCTCTGCCCAAAAATAAGTTGGGAGAATTTTGAGAGGCCATCTGTGCACAGCTCTAATCACAGATGTGTTAATCAGCTCACTAATGCAAGGATGTCCATGTTATCATCCAACAACTGTTTTCTGAATAGCCACTATTAATAAGGTAATTATCACTGCCTATACTTTCTGCATTTCCATCATCACACTGGTTACAATTCCCTCCCCCACACCTGCCAGTTGGGGATAAGACTTCATGCATCTAATGAAGTGGATTGTAGTCCACAGAATTTTGTGCCATAATAAATTTGTTAGTCTATAAGGCGCCACAAGATTGTTTTGTTTTTGTTTTTGCTGCAACAGACTGAAGAAATGCCATGTATAGAACTGTTGTTGTTCTGTAGTGTTTACTTTGTGTGGCCTCTGAGAGGCTATAATATATCTACATAGGCCTGAGGCCTTGCTTTGTTACTCTCACAGGCCTGTGTAGTAGTTGCTTAGTGACATTATGAAGGGAGAGAGAGAGACGATTGCTTTGAATAGATGAGGCCTGGATCAAGTAAATTCGATTCTGATTGGCTGGGGATTCTAGCTAGGTGGAAAAGAGCAGTTGGGAAATGACAATTAACAGTTAAAGAGTTGACAGTTAAGAGACAGAGAGAGTCTGTTGGTAGTCATTGAGGGAGAAGGTCTACTGGTTGGTGCGTGGTGTCATGAAGCACTAGAGAAAGTTAAAGAGAAAGTGAATAGCTAAGGCCTGGATATTAAGCTTTTCCTTCTCTGTGGGATAACCATATGTGGCTGGTGAAGATCAGGAGCAGGGAGCAGGTGGCTGTGTTAAGCCAGGAGGCTGCCTTAAGATCTTGCCAGAAGAAGTTTACTCAAGCAGGCAGTAAAAGCCCAGATAAAACTGTCCAATGGGCCAGAAATACAACAGGAGGTGCTTTGGGAGTCAAAGGAAGACTGTACCTAAGAGCTGGACCTGGTTGTGGGTGTATTTGGCTGGGATGGAGGTTTAGGGAATTTGGCCTAAGCTAAAAGAAGTAATTAAGAGGCTTGTAGTAGCAACAGTGTCTCTTGAGTCCTTAAGAATTGTCGGTAAGCAGAATCTTGAAAACCCCAAAGTAAGTATTAGTATTCCCTTATGTACAAAATATCCCTTTAATAAATTACCTTGTTGAATAGTACATCTTGTCTCTAGTGTTGGTTCCTATGTCATGCCTAAGCCTCTTATCCCAAGCTACTAGGAGGTTTTGAAGTATTCTAAGACAATTGATGGTGGCAGGAAAGGGTCAGCTTGTGGAACTCTTGAGTTATAATGCCAGAGAGTTGGTTCCTTAGACCCTGAAATATAACCATTTGCTAAAAATAAGGAAACTCATAGGTGGGATTGCCCAGTGATGGAGCAGTTTCCCCATAGGTGGTAGTGGTGCTGGAGAGAAAATCCCCCATACAGACTAGCACAACTAGCCCCCTAGATGTAATGCATAAAATGCATTATATCCCTTGAACAATGAGAGATCACAGTGAAATGCTGAGAGCATTTCTTGGGTGGAACATGATCTTATAAACGTAATTAGAAAAAATACATATAAACAATACCAATACAAACTCAGTATGTATATTTACAAGGTAACTATTGTTTCTACCACGGCACTCATTTTTTGCTGGAGGTGGGGGGAGTGGGGGAGAAAGAAGAAAGATGCACAATATATTGTAGTGTGAGATGGAAAACTACATCTCCTAGTGACTTGATTTTTTAACATACCATTCCTCATATGTATTCAGTGCAGTTCATATTCTGTCCACAGGAACAGGGCTGATGGAATTCTATGCTCAAATCCATTAAAGTTCTGCAAGCAGATAATCCAAATTTCTCTGCACACACACACAAAAAAAGAAGCACTGAATGCTGCAATATGTACAGCCACTTCATATTGCAGATGGACAATGATCCAAAACATATAGCAAAAGCTACCCAAGAGTTTCTCAAGGCAAAGAAGTGGGATGTTCTTCAATGGCCAAGTCACTCACCTGATCTCAACCCAATAGAGCATGCTTCTCACTTACTGAAGACAAGACTGAAGGCAGAAAGACTCACAAACAAGCAGCAGCTGAAGGCAGCTGCAGTAAAGGCCTGGCAAAGCATCTCGAGGGAGGAAACTCAGCATTTGCTCATGTCCATGGGTTCTAGACTTCAGGCAGTCATTGACTGCAAAGGATTTTCATCCAGGTGTTAAAGGTGACCTTTAAGTTTGAAATGATGTTGGTTTGTTCCATTACTTATGAGCCACCAACGATGGGTGTGTGTGTGTATGCCACTGACTGTGCTTCCTGAATGGGTAGTGCCCCCCTTTTGTCAAACCCCTTGAAGTCCTGACTTCACTCCCATCTGGGTGTGTTTCCTTTCAACTTCAATGTGGTGGTATACAGAGGCCAACTGCCAAAACAGTTATCCTTGTTCCAATATTTCTGGCCCTGATTGCATACAACTCTGCAAAGGGAACCAAATGTGCACAGTGTTTCTTTTTTAGAATAACTTTTACTATTTTAGCTACTTGTCACAACATACTTCAGATTTTTCCAGTTGCATCACAAGACAAGGACAATGAAGCCCCACATCCAAGCTCATGGTTCAACTACCCATCAGACATAGCAGGCATTCTCCACACACACTGTCAGGCATACATAGAATCATAGAATCGTAAGGTTGGAAGGGGCTTATAAGACCATCGAGTCCAACCCCCTGCTCAAAGCAGGAATCCAAGTCAAAGCATCCCTGACAGATGGCTGTCCAGCTTCATCTTGAATGCCTCCAGTATGGGAGAGCCCTCTACCTCCCTAGGTCATTGGTTCCATTGCTGTATTGCTCTAACAGTCAGGAAGTTTTTCCTGATGTTCAGCCGGAATCTGGCTTCCTGTAACTTGAGCCCATTATTCCATATCCTGCACTCTGGGATGATCGAGAAGAGATCCTGTCCTTCCTCTCTGTGACAACCTTTCAAGTTCTTGAAGAACGCTATCATCTCTCCCCTCTCTTCTTCTCTTCTCAAGGGTAAACATGCCCAGTTCTTTCACTCTCTCCTCATAGGGCTTTGTTTGATCATCTTTGTTGCCCTCCTCTGAACCCTCTCCAGTTTGTCTGCATCCTTCTTAAAGTGTGGTACCCAGAATTGGACACAGTACTCCAGATGAGGCCTAACCAGTGCTGAATAGAGGGGAATTAGTACTTCAAATGATTTGGAAGCTATACTTCTGTTGAAGCAGCCCAAAACAGCATTTGCCTTTTCTGTAGCCACATCACATTATTGGCTCATATTCAGCTTGTGATCGACAACAATTCCAAGATCCTTCTCACTCAAAGTAATGTTGAGCCACATATCCCCCATCTTGTAACTATGCATTTGGTTTCTTTTTCCAAGGTGCAGAACTTGGCATTTATCCCTATTAAATGTCATTCTTGTTGTTTTCTGCCCAGCGCTCCAGTCTATCAAAATCACTTGGAATTTTGTTTGTCTTCCAGGCTATTAGTTATCCCACCAAATTTTGAGTCATCTGCAAATCTGATAAGCATTCCCTGCACCTCCTCCTCCAAGTCATTAATAAAACTGTTGAAGAGCACTGGGCCCAGGACTGAGCCCTGCAGTACCCCACTCGTTACCTCTCCCCAGTTTGAGAAGATCCCATTGATAAGCACTCTTTGAGTCCGATTCTGTAGCCAACTGTGGATTTACCATATCGTTGTTTCATCTAGCCCACTTTGAGCTAGTTTGCTCATCAGGATATCATGGGGCACTGTGTCGAAAGCTTTGCTGAAGTCAAGGTATAATAAGTCCACAGCATTCCCACAGTCCAAAAGGGAGGTTATCTGATCAGAAAATGAGATCAGATTCGTCTGGCAGGATTTGTTCTTGACAAATCCATGTTGGCTTCGAGTAATCACTGCATTGTTTTCAAGGTGCTTACAGATGGATTGCTTTACAATCTGCTCCAGAATTTTCCCTGGGATTGATGTCAGACTGACTGGTCTGTACTTCCCAGGTTCCTCCTTTTTTGAAGATACGGACAACATTGGCCCTCCTCCAGTCATCTGGCACTTCACCCGTCCTCCATGATAATAGCCAGTGATTCTGAGAGTTCTTCTGCCAGTTCCTTTATTACTCTAGGATGCAGTTCATCTGGCCCTGAAGATGTGAACTCATTCAAAGTAATAAGGTGTTCCTTGACCATATGCCTATCAAGCTCAAGCTGCAATCCGGCCCCTTCAGCCTCTACTTCGCCTTTGCCAGGGGGATCATAGACCCCCTTTGGCAGAAGACTGAACCGAAGTGGAATTGAGCACTTCTGCCTTTTCTTTAATATCTGTTATCATTTTGCCATCCTTATTTAATAGTTGAACCACCATTTCTTTCCTCTGTCTTTTACTATGCACATATCTGAAGACTTTTTGTTGCTTTTAGCATCCCTTGCTAACCTCAGCTCATTCTCAGCTTTAGCCTTCCTGATGCCATCCCTGCAATTCTGTGCTACCTGCCTGTACTCTTCCTTTGTAGCTTGGCCTTCCTTCCACTTCCTATATGTGTCCTTTTTTGTTTTCAGGTAATCTCTAAGCTTTTTGTGAAGCCACATTGACTTCTTCCTCCTTTTTTTCTTGTTGGAATTGTTTGTAATTGTGCCTTTAGAATTTCCTTTTTTAAAAACTCCCACCCATCTTGGACTCCTTTTCTCATTAGAGTCTCTTGCCATGGGACCTTACTTATCATTGTTCTGAGTTTATTAAAATTAGCTTTCCTAAAATCCAGGATACACATTTGGCTACATTTGGCTTTTGCTTCCTTTAGAACCAAGAACTTTAGAATACCTCTGCAACCCTAAGGCCTTGAAACCTTCTCTCTCTCTTTTGACATGGAGCTCAACTCTGCTGTGCCCATGACCAGATGTTTGTGCTTTTTCTGCACAGCCATGAGATTGTCACATACACGTAGCCCCACTTATAAATGACTTGAGACAGACCAATACTTACCCCCATACTCCAGATTGGTGAGAGATAAAGGACTGAAAGGTAGGGCATGCAGTAAATTCATGGCTGAACTGAAAATCTGACCCAGAGACTTCCCAGTTATGCTAACAGTCTGACAGGAGGGACCATAACTCAATGTGCATGTAGAAGGTCCAAGGTCCACTCCCTGGCATCTCTAGTTAAAAGGAAGAAGTTGCAGGTGATGGGTAAAGACTTCTGCAAGACAGCCTATAAATCTGCTGATAGTCCGAGCAAACAGTACTAAGCTAGACAGACAAATATTCTGACCTGGTATAAGGCAGTACCTCCTGTTACTTACAGCTTTTAGCAAGACGAGGCATTTGCTTTTGACAGTCATTTATCTAACCACAAAAGCATGCACACTAAAAATTGCTACAGCACCATGCAATTGAAAAAGTCTCAGCAGATTAGTAATTGTCACATCATGTCAAATCAATTTAGAGAAGAATGAAATGTATCATTCTCCAACATTCTTCTGCAAGCTTGATGTGAATGGATCAAACATGCATGTAAAGGCAACCAATGACAGAGGAGTGGGGGGAAGAGTAGTGAAACCACAGAAAACGATTTTGTTGTTTTGTTTATAACAGCTGGGAGGTATGTCTCTGGAAGTATTCAATGCCATCATCAAAACTATATACTTCCTAGATACCTTATCATCTAAAGTTACATTACCAATCGTGTCACTATGTGGAAAGGTTGCTGTACAACATTTTCTGAGTAAATACATTGGGCAGGATCTAAAGGGGCTTTTCCATCTCCACTTTCCAGTGGCAGCCCACAAGACTCCCAATGGTCAGGAGGCCTTCCAGAGTGGCATTCCATTGATACACAAGAACTACCTGCAAAAACAAAAAAAACAGCAACGGTCCTCCATGTACCCCCATGCCTATACACAGGTATCTTTGGATCTCAGTTATTCTGTCTTGGAGCTGAATCCCACAGTTTTACTAGCAGCCATAAGCTATGCCGTGCAGGGCCACCCAAGACGGACAGGTCATGGCAGAGAGTTCTGACAAAATGTGGTCCACTGGAGAAGGAAATGGCAACCCTCTCCAGTATTCTTGCCAAGAAAACCCCATGGAACGTATCACAAGGCTAAAAGATATGACGCCGGAAGATGAGCCCCTCAGGTCGGAAGGTGTCCAATATACTACTGGGGAAGAGCAGAGGGTATTTCCAAGTAGCGCCAGAAAGAGTGAAGCGGCTGGGCCAAACCCGAAAGGACACTCAGCTGTGGATGTGTCTGGTGGTGAAAAGAAAATTCGATGCTGTAAAGAACAATATTATTTAGGAACCTGGAATATCAGATCAATGAATCAAGGTAAGCTGGAGGTGGTCAGACATGAGATGGCAAGATTGAACATCGACATCTTGGGAATCAGCGAACTCAAATGGACAGGCATGGGCGAATTTAATTCAGGTGACCATCATATCTACTATTGTGGGCAAGAATCCCTTAGAAGAAATGGAGTAGCACTCATAGTCAACAAAAGGGAGGGAAAAGCAGTACTGGGGTAAAATCTTAAAAATGATAGAATGATCTCAGTACGAATCCAAGGCAAACCATTCAACATCACAGTAATTCAAGTCTATGCCCCAACCACTGATGCCAAAGAAGCTGAGGTTGATCGGTTCTATGAAGACCTACAACACCTTCTAGAACTAACACCAAAAAAAGATGTCCTCTTCATCATAGGGGATTGGAATGCTAAAGTAGGAAGTCAAGAAATCACCAGGATAACAGGCAGGCATGGCCTTGGTGTACAAAATGAAGCAGGACAAAAGCTAATAGAGTTTTGCCAAGAGAACATGCTGATCATAGCAAACACTCTTTTCCAACAGCACAAGAGGCGACTCTACACATGGACGTCACCAGATGGTCAATATCGAAATCAGATTGATTATGTCCTTTGCAGCCAAAGATGGAGAAGCTCCATACAGTCAGTAAAAACAAGACCTGGAGCTGACTGTGGCTCAGATCATGAGCTGCTTCTTGCAAAATTTCGGCTTCAATTGAAGAACGTCGGGAAAACCACTAAACCGTTCAGGTATGACCTAAATCATATCCCTGATGAATATACAGTGGAGGTGAGGAATAGATTTCAGGGATTAGACCTGATAGACAGAGTGCCTGAGGAACTATGGACGGAGGTCCGTAACATTGTTCAGGAGGCAGCGACGAAATCCATCCCAAAGAAAAAGAAATGCAAGAAAGCAAAGTGGCTGTCTGATGAGGCTTTACAAGTAGCTCACGAAAGAAGGGAAGCGAAGAGCAAGGGAGAAAGGGGAAGATATACCCAACTGAATGCAGAGTTCCAGAGAATAGCAAGGAGAGACAAGAAGGCCTTCTTAAATGAACAATGCAAGGAAATCGAGGAAAACAACAGAATGGGAAAGACTAGAGATCTCTTCAAGAAAATTGGAGATCTCAAGGGAACGTTTTGTGCAAAGACGGGCATGATAAAGGACAAAGAAGGCAGGGACCTAACAGAAGCAGATGAGATTAAGAAGAGGTGGAAAGAATACACAGAAGAACTATACAGGAAAGATCTGAATGTCCCTGATAGCCATGATAGTGCGGTCACTGAACTTGAGCCCGACATCCTAGAGAGTGAAGTCAAGTGGGCCTTAGGAAGCATTAGTAACAACAAAGCTAGCGGAGATGACAGTATTCCAGCCGAGCTATTTAAAATCCTAAAAGATGATGCTGTTAAAGTGCTGCATTCAATATGCCAACAAATCTGGAACACTCAACAGTGGCCACAAGACTGGAAAAGGTCAGTTTACATTCCAATTCCAAAGAAGGGCAACGCCAAAGAGTGTTCAAACTACCGCACAATTGCGCTCATTTCACATGCCAGCAAGGTGATGCTCAAAATCCTACAAGCTAGGCTTCAGCAGTATGCGAACCGAGAACTACCGGAAGTACAAGCTGGGTTTCGAAGAGGCAGAGGAACTAGAGATCAAATCGCCAACATTCGCTGGATCATGGAGAAAGCAAGAGAATTCCAGAAATACGTCTATTTCTGCTTCATTGACTATGCTAAAGCCTTTGATTGTGTGGATCACAACAAACTGTGGCAAATTCTTAAAGTGATGGGAGTACCAGACCACTTTACCTGTCTCTTGAGAAACCTGTCAAGAAGCAACAGTCAGAACCAGACATGGAACAACCGATTGGTTCAAAATTGGGAAAGGAGTACGACAAGGCTGCATATTGTCACCCTGCTTATTTAACTTATATGCAGAGTACATCATGAGAAATGCCGGGTTGGATGAATCAGAGGTCGGAATTAAGATTGCTGGGAGAATTATCAACAACCTCCGATATGCAGACGATACCACCCTAATGGCAGAAAGCGAAGCGGATCTAAAGAGCCTCTTGTTGAGGGTGAAAGAGGAGAGTGCAAAAGCTGGTTTGAAACTCAACATTAAAAAAACTAAGATCATGGCATCTGGCCCCATCACTTCCTGGCATATAGAAGGGGAAGAAATGGAAGCAGTGACAGATATTACTTTCTTGGGCTCCAAGATCACCACAGACGGTGACTGTAGCCATGAAATTAAAAGACGCTTGCTCCTTGGGAGGAAAGCTATGGCCAACCTAGACAGCATAGTAAGAAGCAGAGACATCACCTTGCCGACAAAGGTCCGTCTAATCAAAGCTATGGTTTTCCCAGTAGTAATGTATGGCTGTGAGAGCTGGACTATAAGGAAGGCTGAGCGCCGAAGAATTGATGCTTTCGAACTGTGGTGCTGGAGAAGACTCTTACGAGTCCCCTGGATTGCAAGGAGGTCAAATCAGTCCATCCTAAAGGAAATCAACCCTGAGTGCTCATTGGAAGGACAGATAATGAAGCTGAAGCTCCAATATTTTGGCCACCTAATGCGAACAGAAAACTCCCTGGAAAAGACCCTGATGCTGGGAAAGACTGAAGGCAAAAGGAGAAGGGGACGGCAGAGGATGAGATGGCTAGATAGCATCACGGATGCAATGAATATGAACTTGAGCACGCTCCGGGAGAGAGGGCAGGACAGGAAGGCCTGGCGTGCTATGGTCCATGGGGTCACGAAGAGTCGGACACGACTGAACGACTGAACAACAACAACAACTAAATGTTGAGATTTTCCAAATGTCAGTAACTTGGGAGTGAGAAGTTGTGTGACAATAAAAAGGCACAAGTTTGACACGTAAATAGCAAAAATAAGCCAGCTGGGCTATAGGAAAAATTCACATTTCATAGATCCTTTGTGATTTTATTTGGCTATTTATTTAATAGAGTTATACCCTGCCTTTCCTTTAGTAAATTTTCAAGGCAGCTTATGCATAGCAAACAGATAGACATAAAAGCTAGATCTCACCTAACACAAAGCAAAAACAAAATCCACTGGTAAAAAAACCCAATAAAAAGCAGGTAGGATATAGAAAAAATAATACCAGCCAAGTAAATAAAATTGTATTTAGTTGGCACCCAAACAAAATAATGTTTTATTTTTGTTCTGGGGAAAGTTACCACTGCCCACAAGTGGGTTGACACTACCAAAAAATGTAACCCATGTGCAACCTGCCTAACATCTGGATGCATGGAGTAGGGCCTTGGAAGATGATCTCAGGACATGAGTAGCTCATCATTCAGGTCATAAGCAATTCAGAGCTTCAAAGGGAATCATAGAATAGTAGGCTTGGAGGGGGCCTACAAGGCCATTGAGTCCAACCCCCTGCTCACTGCAGGAATCCAAGTCAGAGCATCCCTGACAGATGGCTGCCCAGCCTCATCTTGGAGCCAGTGCAGATCGCCTACCTCTGTTGAAATACATGCATTATGGTGGGTCCTTATCAGTAACCTGGGCACCATTTGCTAAAGCAGCTGAAATCTGAGTGAGGCAGTCCCATGTTGGAGACACACTGCAGTCATCTAATTTGGCTGTTATCAGAGCATGGATAACAATGGCAAGGCTACTTCCATCTAGGAATGGCCACAACTGGTACATAAACCTAAGCTAGTTGGAAGTGCTTCAGGCCACATACACCACCTGAAAAAGAAACCCAAATCTAACAGCACCCCCAAACTTAAAACTGTATCCTTAAGGAAGACTGTAAAACCCATCAAAATCAGATTGACACACACCAGCTTGGTTGTACCAAAGAGCACCCCCCAGTTTGCTTGGACTGAGCTTCAGTTTGTTATTGTGACCAGTCCATTACCAACTCCAGACAACTGTTCAGCACTTCCACAGCCTTGCCCAGGTCAGATGAAAAGGAGAGAGAGTTGAATATCATCAGGACATTGATGACACTACATTCAAAATCCCTAGACAATCTCTCTCAGCGGGGTCAGAGCTAATTAACAAAGGCCTGTGACACCTCATTGCTCAAGTGCCACACAGCAGAGCACAAGTTCATCACCACAACCTTGTAGAACCAATCTACCAAATAGGAACTGAACCAAACCATCACCAATTCCCATCAGACAGACAGAACAGAAATACAGCATGCTGATATATCAAAAGCCATCAACAGAGTCCAAAGACAGTCAATAAGTCTGCACTCTCCCTATCTTTGTCCCACCACAGGTCATCCACCAGAATTACCAAGATGTTTCAGTCCCTCATCTGGGTCAAATGAAATGGGTCCAGCTAAATTAGAGTTATCCAGAATTGCCTGGAGTGAAGCTGCTGTCATCTTTGCCCCAAAATGAAAGATTTGTGACTGGTTGATAGTTGAACATAGCTGGATCATCCTGGTCCAAAGGGGGATGTTTTTTTACAAGCATCCCAATTGCCACCTCTTTCAAGGAAGCCAGGACTAAATGGCCAGATCAACAGCTGAACCACCACCTGATTTACTGGTATATAATCTGTTATCCAAATTGCAACTGGATAGACAGATCTACAAATATATATAAATTATATAAATTGAAAACATGGGAAGATGTTGGGCTCACATAGCAGTTCAGGGACCTGCTGTGATTATATATTGTTGTGTACATATGTAAATAAAAATAGTTTAGTTGAATTATATATTACATCTGTCTTCCCTCACAAATGATTGAGTCTGTTCAGTCATCGCACTAAACCATGATGGTTAGGAGTTTTGACCTAATGGGAGTCTGAATGGGGGTCAGACCAAACCATGGTGGTTTATTAACCACACACAAACCACGCTCACTAACCACCTCCTGCAAGATGGTTAGCAGAGCTAACCACAGCTTAGTGTGACGTCTGAACAGGCCCTGTGGTTAATGGAGAACTTCCATAGAGCTCTGCAGTAAGGGCAGCCAAAAATGGCCATAACAGGAGCGGGGCTGCTGATGGCTGTTGGCGGCCATTTTCTTTCTTTCTTTCTTTCTTTCTTTCTTTCTTATTTTGTACAGAAATAAGCCAAAAATAAATAAAAACAGCAGAAAATTGTGCAAAAATCGCCATATCGCTAAAATGCACATTTCAGCATATGCGCAAAATTGCCGTATATCTCTAAACCGCGCATTATCCCCATATATCGCTAAACTGCGTATTTGCGCATATGGGCAAAATCTCTATATCGACATAGCAATTCTGCGCACATGCGTGTTTCACTGATATATGGGGATAACACATGTGTTAGGGATGTACAGAGATTTGGTGCATATGTGCAAAGGCGCACTTTAGTGATATGGAGTTTTTTGCGCAATTATCTGACCTTTTTATTTTTAGCTTATTTCTGTAATGGAATCAGAAAGAAAGAAGAAAATGGCCACCAATAGCCCCATGCCTGTAATGGCTATGTGAGCCGCTGAGCCTCACATAGAGTGGTTGGAGGACTACAGCAGGAGGGTGGTTAGAGAGTGGTTATGCTAACCATGCTGTGGGCCATGGTTATCTGCGCGTGAGGCAGGGGCTCTCACAGTGGTTAGCACTAACCACCCTGCAGCATGGTTAGCCTAACCACCCTGCCCCGCATCTGAAAAGGGTCATGGTGTGTTCAGCCATTGTTATGAAACCTCGCCTATTAATAATATGACCCTAATAGCTCCTAGTAATGGATCTCTTAGCAACTTGCAAAGGAATAAGATCAACAATCTAAGTGTTATACAAAGCAGGCTTCTGCTAACACTGGTAAGGAAGAAATGCCTCTTTTCTTTTCGTTTTAATGAGTGAAGTTTCTCTAATCTCAACCCATTTCAGTCCTATTGTAATGATTTCCCAGGAGTCTTTCAGCACCTTAAAGAGTAAGAAAACAAAGAAAAACTGAAATTCAATCAAACTTTACAGAAGTCTTCCCACCAACTACATAAACATACAATGGGCAAATTTCTGCATATCTGGTATCGATTCCAGCTTTTTCTGGAAGGTCACAATGCATTTAGTATGGAAACTGCTTCAGCTATATTATGATGTGCCAAGCAAATTGGCAATGAACATTTGAAAAATCATAAAAGCAAGAGCAATAGAACAACAACAAAAAGTGTGTTACCGGGGAGGGGGGGGGGAGAACAAATGACCCATCACCATCTAATTTCTATCCTATTTATGCAACACTGTATTTACATCTCTTTCCAAAAACTGATATGGAAATATGAAATGTAAACATTAAAAATGACTGGCATTCATTTAACGTTTGGTAAAAGTTGTCTATTCAAAAAATATCCTTAAAAAGCTTAGTGCACATCAGATCACCATAGAATAAGTCCTTCTAATGTAAGCAGCTCAGGCTTCCATAAGGGTAGCTGGTTAAAAAGGTAAAAATTTGATTTTTTTAAAAAAACAAAAAAACAAGCCACTCCATACCCATTTTACTACAGTCCTTCAAGCTACACAAATGCATTTTGCATATTTATAACCCGCATGTCATAAAATCCTGTAAGTGACCGGAAAGTGAAGAAACTGAGCCTTGTAAATAGTTTAAAACAGCAAAAGGTAAAAAAAAAACTCCAGCACTTTTAATGGTTGTTGGTTTTAAAATGCCCAGTTCATCTGTCACTACACAATTAAAATGTTTAAGAGCTCTTAAACAGTGTTTATAGCTACAACAACTATGGTTAGAAAAAACTCCCAAGTTTGCATGTTAATATGATTTTTGTTTACATAGTTAACAAAAACGAAAGCAGGTTAAAATCCGAACATGTTCACTGTTCAAAAGAAGTAAGTGGGGTTGGAAGTTTTATTTCTTACAAGGAAACGGGTGGGGCAGGCATGCTATACGAACTGTGTGTGCGCGCGCGCGCGTGTGCATGCGCCAGTCAAACAAGAATTTAAAGCATATTGCCCCTGCTATTTTTTCTTCTAACAAAGACCAAGGCTAAACCTGATGTTCAATCACAGTGTTTCCGGCATACTCTAAAGCCCAACTGTCTGACTGAAAAAGCAACCACCTGAGCACCAGCTAGACAACTTAATTGAAAAACACAACCCAAAGCCACACTGAAACTGTCTGCGAGGTGGCTTCCTGACAAAAAGAGTCCAAACAAAAAGCAACATCCAAAGAGTTTTTCAACAGTTTTAAGAGTATGCATTTCCTGAGAGTGCATTTCTTCAGGGATTACTTAGGTCTTCCATTTCCTTCCCATAATTTTTTCTCCTCATCTTTCCTTAGAAAATTTGTGGAATAATAATAAAAGCTTCTTACCTGTTTCCCTGTGCACATTTAGGGTCTACAGCCAAAGCCTGTTCAATTTACTTGAGAGAGAGAGAGAGAGAGAGAAGGCACGCTCCCCTTGTTCCTTTTCTGCCTCTTCAAGGAGATACTGAGCATGCCTAACAAGAGAGTGTCTCTGAAGGTAGAAAGGGGGGAGAGGGGGAAGTTTGAACAACCCCTCAACAAGCAACCAGGGTGTGTGTACATACCCCAAAATGCATGCTGCCTCAGAACAATGATCAAAAGTAGACTGAACATTTTCCCACAAGCCAGACAATATTAAACTGTTACTCCAAACTTGATGATTCATGTTAGAATAATGGTTTGCTGGAACGCCATCATGTTTTACAGGTAATTCCATACTTGTCCATTCCTGTCCCACTTTCAAAACTCTTGAAGAGTAACTGTGATTTGTGCATTTTCTACTGAAATCTCAAAATAATGTGGAAGAGCTTAGGGGTTACTCCACAGTTAAAGAAAAAAAAGAGTGGAACTCAATATTTATAGAGAATTACACAATGAAGAAGGTTGGGGTACCCCTGCCTCCCCCAACCTGGTGCCCTCCAGCTGTGTTGGACTACAGCTCCCATAATTCCCAGCCAGCATGTAGATGGCCCAAATGCCTCACTGTGAGGGGTCCTTCTTTCTGGAGAGGCATTCTGGGTGAGGCGGCCTTGGACATCACCTGTGCTGCTGCAGCACAGACAATCTCCAGGGACACCTCACCTAGAATGCCTTGCTAGGAAGGATGCTTCATAGTGACTGAGGCAGTCTGGCGGCAGCAGCAGCCAGGGGGAAGATGGAACACTGGAGGATGGCAGTGGCAGGAGAGATGGGGAGAAGGGAAATAAAAACTGAAGAGGAGAAGCCCGAGGAAGATGCATGGGGAAGGGGAGGGGGAAGAGGAGGCAGCAGTGTGTCTGCCTGTGGCGCACCAAAATATTGCCTTGCCTAGAGTTCCAAAATAGGTCAAGATGGTCCTGAGAGTGTCCATGACTGGCACAACCAGATAAAATCCTTGAAAGAGCTTGTACATCCTTCCAGATCCTAACAGGAGGCAGTGGCCCCAGCCAAAGAATACCCACAACTAAGGGGGAAGAGATTTGTGACTCAGTGTCACAAATACTATAAATACTTTAAGCATCTTAAATACCAACCATTAATTTATATATAAAACCTTTTGATGCTTTGTAATGCAAATATATCAAAGATAAGTACACAGCTCATCAATAATTCACCCAATAATATTTCACACCAGATTAAATGCATGACATCTATCAGTGTTGTGATTATACCTTTCCTCCATAAAACTGATGAATGGCAGCTAGTTCTCATAAATCAATTTGCGTTCTTCCCTTAATTAGATGCATTCCTTTATTTGACCATCTCTGCAATACACCATACCTTAGATGACCCAATCTTTAGGGAGGGTACATTACCATTTCCTCCATTTGGTAACATCAAGTATTTTTGCTGCTGTCAGCAAGTTCCAACTAATTCATAATGTAACTCCAACTTTAAAGATACAGATATTTTACATCCAGTAGTTCAAGCTCCATGTGGCCAAGGTAGCTTACAAACAATTTAACACAGAGGTATAGTAGAACCTCAGGCCCAGGGGCCAAATCATATCCCCCTTTCCCCAACCACTGATTATTTGGTGTTTTAGCAGCTTTTGTGCAGTCATCCTCGTCCCCCCGCCGCCAACCCAGCCACCTTCCAAAAGATGTCTAAGCCTCTCTTAAGGCTTACTGGCAATAAGACCTTTAAGCTGCAATGTGCTGGTATTTTTGTATGTTTTTGGCCCCACCCCTTTTGCCTCTGGCCCCGCCCACCAGTGGAATGCAGCCCCCTCTGAAACTGAAGTCACAACAGCAGCTGCTCCGAAATTGAATTCAGCCATTGAGCTGAAAGAGGTTTAATACCCCTGATTTAAAACATAGTTTGGATGTACTAACAAAAGCATACAGTGATTCCACTATGGCAAAGGATCACTAACTAAAACCAGAAGCAAACCTCCAGGAACCTAATCAAATGGCTTTCCAGACAGGACGGCTTTACAGTTTTTTCCCTTAAAAAGGTCCACACAAAGTCCCTCTTCTCTTTGGGAGATAATATCACAGCGGGGGGGGGGGAGTTACAGCCCTCAGCCTTCCTGCAGCTGTTCTAACCTTCTATAAAAAGGTACTATAATATGATGAAGGACCCTACTATATGATGCAGGACCCTACTATATTAATCCTAAAAAGGAACCGCATACAAAAGGAACTGTATCCCCAATCCTAAAAAGGAGCTGGATGCAAAGCTGTATCCTAATGAAAGCTGAAGGTGCTGTGGCTCACAGATGGGACAAGAGGGACCTGGTACCTCTGCAAAAGGGGCAAGGCGTCATCACAATGCAGGCATATCAACCAGTTATTGCCATTGCTACACTTTCTTCCACAGGAGGCACAACCTGTCAAGAGGTAAGTACATCCCATGTTATCCCATGTTTTCTTAGATGTAACAGGCTTATTTGAATTCTTTGCAATCCAGTTTTGGAATTGAAATTGCTTTGATGGTGAACAACTGAGACCCTGGTGGACAACTCGGGAGAGGTAACGAGCGAGGTCCCACAGGGCTCAGGGCTCTTCAACATTTTTATTAATGACTTGGATGAAGAGGTGCAGGGAATGCTTATCAGATTTGCATATGACACAAAATTGGGTGGGATAGCTAATAGCCTGGAAGGCAGAAACAAAATTCAAAGGGATCTTGATAGACTGGAGCGCTGGGCAGAAAACAGTGGAATGAAATTTAACAGGGATAAATGCCAAGTTCTGCACCTCAGAACAAGAAACCAAATGCACAGTTACAAGATGTGTGATACGTGGCTCAACAATACTACAAGCGAGAAGGATCTTGGAATCGTTGTAGATCACAAGCTAAATATGAGCCAACAATGTGATGTGGCTGTAAAAAAGGCAAATGCTGTTTGGGGCTGCATTAATAGAAATATAGCTTCCAAATCATGTGAAGTACTAGTTCCCCTCTACTCAGCATTGGTTAGGCCTCATCTGGAGTACTGTGTCCAGTTCTGGGCACCACACTTTAAGAAGGACGTAGACAAACTGGAGAGGGCTCAGAGGAGGGCAACAAAGATGATCAAACAAAGCCCTATGAAAGAACTGGGCATGTTTAGCCTTGAGAAGAGAAGACTGAGGGGACAGATGATAGAGCTCTTCAAGTATTTGAAAGGTTGTCACAGAGAGGAAGGACAGGATCTCTTCTTGATCATCCTGGAGTGCAGGACACGGAATAATGGGCTCAAGTTACAGGAAGCGAGATTCCAGCTGAACATCAGGAAAAACTTCCTGACCAATACAACAATGGAACCAGTGACCTAGGGAGGTAGAGGGCTCTCCCATACTGGAGGCATTCAAAACAAGGCTGGACAGCCATCTGTCAGGGATGCTTTGACTTGGATTCTTGCACTGAGCAGGGGGTTGGACACGATGGTCTTATAGGCCCCTTCCAGCCCTACTGTTCTATGATTCTAACTGAGACTAAGAGATGAAAAGGAGAGTGCTAACCTATTGACCGCCCTGTATCTCTCAGAGGTTTGCTACATTTGACCATAATATACTTCTGAGTCACCTGAGATGGGGCTGGGAGGTACTGTTTTATGGTGGCTCCAACCCTTCCCTATTTATGTATTTATATTTTCAGTCCACTCAATAAAAAAAATTCTCTGGGTGGACTACAAAGCTAGAAGGCAGATCTCAGACTGCCACTCTGCCCCATGGCCTTTAGCTGCAACAACATTCCACCTCATATAACACTTTTTAAAAATCAACATGGAACCCCAGGGTGAGGTCTTATGGAGACCTGGGCTTGGGTGTCATCAACATGCAGATGACACCCAGCTTTCTCCATCTCTCAGAAGGGACTGGAAAATCTGAACTGGTGCCTGGATGAAGGTGAATAAACTAAATCCAAAGAAAATGGAGGTGCTAATCTGGGAAGAAGTGTTCATCATGTATTTGGAAAGAGTTTCACTTCCCCTTGAGCTTTGCTGTACTCCTAGATCCAGCCCAGTAAGCAGCAATTACCAGAGTGCCTTTTATCAACTTTGCCTGGAACGCCAGCTATGCTGTCCTCAAAAAAACAAACCTGGCCATTAATGTTCTTGTCATTTCCATGCTGGATTACTTTAACATGCTCTACATGAGGCTGCCCTTGAAGACACTCCAGAAACTTCCATGACCCCTGAACTCAGCTGTCAGGTTTCTGTGCAGTGCAAACTGATCCTATCACATTATTCAGATCCTCTACCACCTACTTTGTTTCTGGGATCAAAATTCAAAATGGCCTGGGACCAGGGAACCACCTCTCCCTTTACAAGCTGCCCAAGAAATTGGATCCACCTGAGACCCTTCTTCATGTTGTACCCACACACACAGTGTGGTGGGTGGGCACAAAATATAGGGCCTTTCTGCCTGTGGTACCCAGAACGTTGAGTAAAAAAAAAATTTTAGAGAAAATTTTTCTCTTTCAAGAGAAAGATTTGTCTGGCCCCTTCACTACCTACTTTTAGACAGTGGAAATTGTTTTATTTCAGCAAGCATTTTCAGGGGATGGTTGCATTTAAATTGACTTTAGTCTGCTGCTGCCACTGGATTTATATTATTTTTAATTGTTTGCCATTGCAGTGCTGTAAATCTGCATTTTATTTATTTATTTATTTATTCATTTCATTTCTATACCGCCCAATAGCCGAAGCTCTCTGGGCGGTTCACAAAAACTAAAACCAAACAACACACAATAAAACAATTTAAAATATATAGAACATTAAAACCACAATATAACAATACAACCACAATAAAACCTAGCAGCAGTACAGGAGTTTAAAATACAGATTTAAAACAGCAAAGATAAAAATTTAGAAAGCTAAAATGCCTGGGAAAATAAAAAGGTCTTCACCTGGCACCGAAAGGAGTACAATGTAGGCGCCAGGCGAACCTCACTAGGGAGCTCATTCCAGAGCCGGGGTGCCACAACAGAAAAAGCCCTCCTCCTAGTAGCCACCCGCCTCACTTCCTTTGGCAGGGGCTCACGGAAAAGGGCCGCTGATGATGATCTTAAGGTCCGGGCAGGCACATATGGGAGGAGGCGATCCTTCAGGTAACCTGGCCCCAAGCCGTTAAGGGCTTTGAATGTTAACACCAGCACTTTGAATTGGGCCCGGAAATGGACTGGCAGCCAGTGCAGCTGGAAAAGTACTGGTGTAATATGAGCTCGCAGGCCAGTCCCTGTTAACAATCTTGCTGCCCTATTTTGGACCAGCTGAAGTTTCCGGACCGTTTTCAAAGGCAGCCCCACGTATAACGCATTGCAGTAATCCAGACGAGAAGTTATCAGAGCATGGATCACTGTAGCTAGGCTATCTCTGTCCAGATAAGGGCGCAGTTGGTATACCAGCCTAAGCTGATAAAAAGTGCTCCGTGCCACTGAGTTCACCTGTGCCTCAAGTGACAGTTCTGGATCCAAGAGCACCCCCAAACTATGAACCTGATCCTTTAGGGGGAGTGTAACCCCCTCCAGAACAGGTTGAATATCACCTAGCCGGGCAGACAAACCACCCACTAACAGTACCTCCGTCTTGTCTGGATTGAGTTTCAGTTTATTGGCCCTCATCCAGTCCATTACCGTGCCCAGGCACTGGTTCAGAACAGCCACTGCCTCACCTGGTTTTGATGAGAAAGAGAGGTAGAGCTGGGTGTCATCCGCATATTGATGGCACCTCAGCCCACACCTCCGGATAACCTCCCCCAGCGGTTTCATGTAGATGTTAAACAGCATGGGGGATAAAATAGAGCCCTGTGGAACCCCATGGCACAATTGCCATGGCACAATTGCCATGGCATATTAATCAATATAGGAAGACAGGACAGAAATATTGGTATAAACATATCCTGTCAAGGATAGCACTGACATCCCTCACCTTATCTCAGTCTCTGACAGAAAAAAACAGAGAGGGCAAAACTGTTCTGCCTGATGGGTAACAAAAATAAACTGAGCAGTAATATGACAATAGTGGCAATATTCCACCCGCACTCAAAAGTCTGATTCATGCCAATAGCCTAAAGCAGCCCTCCCCAACCTGGTGGCCTCCAGATGTGTTGGACTACGTCTATCATCCCCAGCCAGATCGGAGTCATTGTCCAACACATTTGGAGGACACATGTTGGGGAAGCCCAGCCTAAAATGATGAGCCTTCTGTATTAAGTATGGGAAGAAATAATTCTATTCTGTTCTGCATCATAATACAGCTTAAAGCCCACAGTGCGTCCTCATGTCAACTTTCCCCCATCTCATTAAGATGTTCCTTTGCACTGCTGTTCTTCAAACATGGAAGACAACTAATAGTCCCCTGCCAATCTGGTGCAGGCTTAATGCTTGACGACAGGCAGACATGGATGCTTGCATCCACAGCAAAGCAAGCTGAAGCAGATCTCGTTCTAAATGATCCGACAGCTCCTGATTCCAGATTATGCAATTTGACTGCCAGGCACAGTAAGAACTACCTATTTTCTTTGCAGGAAACACAGGCTGTTACACTGCCAACTCAATGAGCAATACGGGATCAAAGTCACCACCTTTTTCTGCTTCCCCCAACCCTTGCTCTGCAGTACTAACCATTTCTTCCTGTCCTTACTTTCCCCAGGAGGCTCCCATCAAGTTGCATTTATATGTATGAAATGCCACTCTGCACCGACACCTTCAACCAGCTGCCAGAAGCAAGTATCAAATCAAATTATTTCTTACAGCCAAGCTGATATCCCTGGGTTGTGGCAGGAGATTAGAGTGAGCAAAAACATGACCACTCTCCTTGTGATCACTGACCCACTGCCAGGGCTGTACGTTCTGACTAAATGGCAAGCCAACTCATGACTATAGTCCTGTAGCCACAGATACAACATATGAAAACAGCTCATCACAAATCTATAGGTGGCGGGACCACAGACAAATTCAAGACAAGAGACTTTTGTCAAGCTGAGTGACAACTCCCTGCTTCGTTTCCTTCTTTGCAACAAAGCTCTCTGTATAACTCATAAGTTTGCATATTTTTGCACCAACAATATATGTGGGGTTTTTTTTTCATTTTCTGGAAAAATAATAATATGCAGAATGTCTCTGCACCAAGTTTCAAATGCCGCAATCAGCAGGTGTAATATGTTACTTCTCTTCAAAACTGAAAGTGGAGGCTCAGTAAATATTGCTGCAATTGCCCTTGACAGAAACACACTTCATATCCAAACACCCTCAGTTCAGACAACTGTTAAAGCCAAAACATTGGAAATGGAACATAGCATAAAATACAGTGTGAAACTGAGCATTCTGGTTATCAAGCCAGGTATACTTGGTACGAGGAGGCTTTACCAGCCTACCTTTAGAGCTGAGAATCCTGTCCTCCAGCTCCCTTCCAGTACAATAATCAATGCCCACATAAAAAATGCAAGATGTGCGTGAATACTTTTCACAGCAGAGACTCCCGCTACTGGACTGGGAGACCTCTCCTCCTATCCCTCCAACAGCAATCTCTAACAAAAATAGAAACGCACAGCCCGCCTTGGTGACTTAGATGCAATGCTGAGGGTCTGTTCCTGTGATTCACTCCTCTTGTGAACACTTGTGCACACACATGGTTCGTTTCTTTGCAAAACCCAGCCTGCTCGTCTTGTTCTGTAGAGGAGTTATCCATCTAATACTCTTCAAAAACACGTTTAACACTCCAGCTACAGCCAAACTGAGCCTTTTGCTACTACTGGGGGAAATTGTGTTTCTACCTTTCTGTGATGAAAATGCTGTGCAACTGCAAAATAGCACTGCCTGTACATTCATCATGCGAAACATCCCAGCGTTAATTTTAAAACAGCCAGTGGATAGGCTTAGGAACATGGGAAGTTGCCTTACACAGGGTCAGGCCACTGTTCCATCCAGCTGAGTACTGTCTACCCTGAATAGCAGTCACTTTCCACAGCGTCAGCCGGAGTCTTTCCCAGCCCTGCCTGGAGATGCCGGGAATTGAACCTGGGGCCTGCTGCATGCAAAGCAGGTGCACTACCACTTAGCTACAGTCCTTTCCCAAAGGGGAAAGTGTTTGGATAATACCTGAGCAGGCCATCACGAATTAGACTTCCAGCGGAGCAATGATAGGGTCTCGGAGCCGGACATATGTACTTCCCTGTCCCTCCCTATAATTAGCAGAATTATGCAAGTTAAGAAAACATGAAAAATAGCCTACTTCATACTAATCTCAGAATTCAACTATTTGGGGCATTGATTTTGGGATACCTTTGCACTTAGGTACTTCACTTTATTAGGTACTTCCAGTTTAGAGTACATAAAGTAATGATAATAGAAAACAGGTCTTTGCTCACTAGCATCCATACAAGCCTAAAGAAGATACTATGCTTGAAGTCATATCTCCACTCGGATTACACCAGCCAATATCAATACAGCCAGCTGAAACAAATAGGGCTTTCTGTCTCACTTTTCTCTTCCCTGGACATTGCAAATCAAATAATGAAAGTATTGACTATACTGATCTAAGTACAAGACTAATTAAGAGGAAATGTCCATTGGGTTTTCAATGTCAAGGGAGTTTTGCACTAGGATTTAGTCCCTTGGAAAAATCCAAGCAAATTTAGTTTTACCTTTTCCCCTTTTTAAAATGATCCACAACAACACATTCAGAGTTAGCCTGTTTCATCTCCCCATGGGCAGTTAAAAATCCTGCCCTGCACCCATTTCTGCATACACATCACTGAGGAGGAATCTAATGAGATTTTTTAAGCTAGAAGTGGCTATTTAAATACAGACCAAAGCAGACACTCATCATGAAAAGAACAGGCTTTGCCTTTTACGTTATACTAGTCTAAAAAAGAAACCATGCATATGAGCTAAGGGTAGTGGAACGGAAGAAACTTCAAAGGGGATAATCAGCTTCTGAAAATATCAGCTACTCATATTATATTGCAACATTTACGTTTCAATGAAGGGTGACCATTCAAATTGTATACCAGTAGAGAGCTCTCTGGAACAAAAGCTTTGGGGGGGGGGTCATAAGATCAGTCACATTCAACAACTCAATCCTAATTGTGTTTGTACTTGGCTGCAAGTCCTACACTTTTCAGTGGAACTTACTCCCATACAAACATGTGTAGAAATGCAGCCAAACTGCTCATTTACAGCAGATTGAAGTGATCAAGTCCTGAGAGGGCAGAATGGACTACACCCAGACTGCATATGAGATAACTTCTTTTTAAATGATGATCCCTGTATGTAACACAAAAAAACAGGTAGAAAATTAGCATAGCTGGAAGACTGTTCAGATCTACCCCTGTAGCTAAAATTTTCTACTTGCCGGGAGGTTTGTTTGACACAGGAGGATTGCTCAAAACATGGTATCCTCCACCCGCAGCCTGAAATTATAACCTATTCCACTGCCTCGGGACTCTACCACCTCATTCTGGAGTTTCTAGATGTCTAGACCAAGTCTTCTTGCTGTAACAAACTAACTGCTCTGTTGCCATGTAAGCATTCATAACCAAGAGCTGCAAATGTCCACCTTATCATGTGATACATAAAAAAAAAATTAAATTTATTGGACACTTTTCTCTAAAAAAGACTCAAGGGGTCTTACAGGCTGTTACACTGCCAACTCAATGAGCAATACGGGATCAAAGTCACCACCTTTTTCTGCTTCCCCCAACCCTTGCTCTGCAGTACTAACCATTTCTTCCTGTCCTTACTTTCCCCAGGAGGCTCCCATCAAGTTAAAGTTATATGTTAAAACATATAAAGAAAAAAATTGAAACACGTTCACTTTTACAATAAAATATATCTTTGGAACTGTGGAATTACTCTTATTCTATTGCACATTTCCTTTAAGAAAAGTTTCAATAGTTCAAAGAGAGATACAAGATGCTAGCATATGTAGGGCAGAAAGTACACAAGCAGAATACATGGGTGTCACAAACCTTGATCTAAAAACTACCTACCACCTTGGCTTCTACAACTACAACCAAGATAAAGGCAAACTTAAGGGGCAAAACTCATCCTACTCCCTGGCCTAGTCCCCCAAGTCAGGAACAAAGGCAGCACGATTTTACAGAACCCCTGGTGCATTTTTAAAACTCCCAGGGAAAAGCTTCTGACAGACACGAACGTACATGGGGTAGAGGCCTGTGGAAAAAAGATGTTAGCAGCAAAATAAGCAACAGAAGTGAGACACACAAAGCAGTCATGTTATTCTGAGGATGGCGACAAGGAACACCATGATCTTCTCTGTAGGTGACTGCCTCTGACCTTACTTCAGCCTCAGGTTTGTTGACATAATCTAGAGCACAGGATAGAATGGCAGCAGCAGAGTAAAACCACCTGAACATTTAGCCATTACTCAGGTCAAATACTTGCTTAAACAACCATTTATCCTGATGGCTAGAAGCGGGCGGGGAGAAGAGGAAGCAGGGGCTACAAATCTGGGTGTCAAGTGTACGTATGAGCGGCCACCAGCCGAGGGCCCACACCCCAGCAGGGGCCCGCTAAAAGAACACCCTAGACTTGCTCCTCTTCTTCACCACTGCAAGCTGCATGTTTACCTGCCTCTCGCTCTGGCCCAAACAATGGTGGTGGTGAGAAGGAAAAGCAGTAGATGCCACTGCCTAACTTGCTCATTGGTTCCCTGCATGTCATGCAAGAAAACTGTAGCAATAAGGAGGAGGAGAAAGAGTAGCTGGTGACAATGGCAGAAAGGAAGTAGACTCACTGAGGGTGGGGGCCTATTGAAGGTACCATCGCCAAGGGCCCTCAAAAACCTGGAGCCAGCACTGCTGCAAATTCCAAAGCCTGTATGCCACTACCAAAAAGGCCTTCTCCAATGTACCCAACCCTATCGTGCTCCAGACAGGGCTGGAGCATGCGGTGGGGCCTCACCTGAGGATCCCATGTTGTAGAGCCATACAGAAGGAAGAAGATCATCAGATATCCTGGTACCAAACTGTTTAAAAATTAAAATGTTTTGCTGGTACTCAACCTGTCACTATTCACTTTCACTGCTGGAGCTCTGTGCTTGTTTAAGACCTTATTATACTCATCGGATGGGGAATAATACACATGCTAGGGAAGTAATATACATGCTAGGAGAAGTAAGCAAGTTGGTCAAGAGTAACTTGGCATGAACATGAGACAGCCCAGAAGCTATATAAGAGGATTATGAGAGTCATTAGAGGGGGTGAGATCCCTTTTTATTGCCTGTTTGAATAATCAAGCCACAATATATTAAGTTATGCAAAGTATGCCAAGGGAAATCAGAACTCACCTGTCCAACAAATTAGAAAGTAGGGATGCCATAAAAATATAGCTGTTACTTTAAAGTACAGGAGTATGAGGAAACATCAGCACCCCTACAAGAATACCCATAAGCTCACCACTGTATTTCATTGTTACTGGAATATTACAGGCAAATGGGTTCTATTACATGCACTGAACCCTCTCTGTATGCTAACGTTCTCTTTCTTTTTTAGATCTGCCACCATTTAGCAAAACTCAGATCAATCTTCTGTTTTGCAGCACAGCTGTCATACTGCTATATTTTAATCAAGACCGAAATACCTGCTCAACAACATTGTTCCAAATCTATGCTTCCTTCCGAGTAGTATTACACCATGGCCTGGGCAGCCCAGGTGAGCTTTTATCTCTACTCATTTACTTTTTTTCCTACCAGTAGAGGGTGCAGACAGAACTCTGTTGAAAATGAATTGTTCTAGGTTAATAAATAATGTTGATAGTTAAATAAGAAATTAAATATCCAGCCAGCCATTAAGTATCCCAAGGAATAAAAACTAAAGCAGCCATAGATTCAAATGCCCCATAAACACAAAATGCTGAATAATACTAGAAGACACCTGTCTTTATATCCTGCTATCTTTGCTGATTTGGGCAAACAAGACTGTTTGAACCAAGAAAAGTAGTAAGTAAAAAACTTGCCTGGATGTAGAAAACGCGAATTGGCTTCACAAACTGAAATGTATTTATTCTCTTTATAATAACCATTTCTATAGTCAGGAAAAAGCCATGACCAATGGGCTGGGGCAGCTTTTCCTGCCCCACACATTTCCCCATGTGGGGGATGTGGGGTGAGTGAAGCTAGCAGGGACAGGAATCTCATTGTTCTCTCCAATCCCTGATCATGGATTATTACCCTGCACTGCATGCCCCCTTGCTACAGACGCTCACACTCTACATGTGGCCGCCAAGAGGGATTAGGTGATGTAAGCAATGTCGAGGGGGGGGGCTACTTGATGCAGCCCCTGCTCCATTTTAGAGTTGAAGTAAATTAGGCAGAATCGTGGCTGAATAAGTCTATATATTATGCTGAGAATAGGTGTATTGTTTATGTTATGACTGACAGACAAGTCAATTGAACAAAAATAAATCAATCAATAGTACAATTAATACATTTAGGAGTCAGATTTTTTGTAATTGCTTGATGCGCAAGTGAGATGATCTGCTGATGTTTTGTGTTAGTATTAGTTATTCATGAAAAATGCAGATAATAGAACTGTACTACTGAAAGAATTGGCATACACCTAAAGACACAAGCCTGTAACACCAAAGCTACTTCTTTGGAGAATGGGGCCAAAGGAAATGGGGGTTGGAACTGCAGGGGCTTCGTAACACTATTTGTAACATTATTTAACCTTTTTGTTACATTAGCTGCGGATCCGATTTGTCCGACATTGAAAATGTATCCAGAATTCTTGCATGCAAATACAAAGCACATATCCATTTCTTTGAGTTTGGGAACACATAGAATCAAAGTTAAGGGTTCTACAGTTCTTAAATGGGTTGGCCAGAAAGCTGGTCTCCCATAAAAAAGGAAGACTTGTTCACCACATACCCCTTTGCTTCTTATTTCACTGCAACTGTGTGTTCTATTCATGAAAATAGGAGCACATAATGCTGAATAGCACAATGAGGCATCACACTGTCACCAGCCTGCCCTTGTCAAACCCCTCAGTAGCATTCTCACATCTATGGTGATGGTATTTCTAAAAACCACACATGTACCTACAAGCTTGTTTGCTGCTCTAATCAAAGCTGATTAGAAGCCACTGCCTTCCATAAAATGTACAAATACTACAGTTTGTGGTTAGATGCAGTGTGGGATATACCACAGGTATGTAACCACTGATCAGTGCTACAAGTAAACAAGCCCCAGCATGGGAACACAAACAAAATGGAAAGGGAGGGACATGGGGGGAGGGTTTCATTTTTCCAGGGGTTTCCTGTAGAAATGCATCTCTACCATGTTTACAAGCCTTTCCCTACATAACATGAAGTACATGCTAAATGTCTCCAACTGGAGACATGCATCCAAACACAGTTGAAATCAAGACAATCTGCCTCTCCCACCACCACCCCTGTAGTCTCTCCCCAGTTCCCCAGCCTTACAACCTTCCTTGCCTACTGTCCATTCTTCCCCTATCAACAGGATACAACCAAGGTTTAGTCATGAAACCTGCTTTCAACGTCAGAGTTCCGAACTGAAACAAATAAAGTAAAAGTTCAAGGGTGTTGAGGACACAGTAGAATGTTTTCCCAGTCACCAGTGAGTAAATGCAACCAGCCCATGGCACTGGAGCTTCAGATAAAAAAAAATTTGGGTCAGAAGGCAGAACTTCCAAGCAGGCATTTCCCCTCAGCAATTGAGTATTTCAGAATATTCCATGTCATCACAGCAGCTTAACCAATAGGGGAACAGAGGTGAGAGGCTTGCAAGTGACAAGGTATTTTTATAAATATGCTACAAAAATACCTTCAGGACTCAAGGCAGAAAACTGCCAACAGGTATTATTCAAAGAATGTTTCAGAAATATCATCATTACTCCCAGTGGCCAGAATAAAAATTCATGGAACTGTCAGACCTATTTTAATGTATAGGAGTGGAAGCAGAATTGTGCCAGCCTTTTAAAATCACACACATTAGTAAAAGTATCATTGATATTGTGTCTTTCATTGGAATGGCTGATGTTAGGATGTTTTTAATCTACAGCAAATGTATACCTAATATTACATATATTTGTCACTAGTATTTGAATAAAAAGCTTATACAACTCTCCCACTGCCTGCCTCCCACTTTCTTTTAATTGTGCATTGCTAGCAGCAGGAGAGCAGACCTCCTTTTTGGAGCTGGCTTGGAAAAAGGAGCAAAGGTACTGAGGAGGCTACAAAGACATGGCATTTGCTTTTGAGGAACTGATGCAGCCTTACAGATTTGCTGTTTGTGTGTGCTGCTGCTTCCCCGTGATCAACATATGTATTCGTAAACAAAGAGATCTCACATAAGTGCCACTGATCTCCAGTACACACTCATCCAGAAGGAAGCTAAAATCCTTTAGCTATGCCTCTGGAATGTCTCACTGCTCAGGGAAGTGGGGTGCACATAACATTTTATGATCTTAAAAGAGAGTGTGCATATTTCCACATAAACAATAAAAGGGACAGAATGGTACAGGTGCATCCTGCCATTTTAAAAACGCTTCCTTTATACTGCAGCTACATTGTTGGAAATCAGAATCCTGAAGTAATTATGATATCAAAACTGTATACTGGGAAACTCATAGGACCATTTTCTATACTCTTGGAATTCAAATATTTATTTAAATATCCATAAGCCACATTTAGGACCAAGCCCTCTCAAGGTGGCTTAGATAAAAATAAAAACTTAATTCCAATAAAATACACTCATATTAAAACAACAGTTAAACATTTTTATATATTTTATTTAATGTTTTAACTTCTGTAAACTGCCCAGAGAGCTTCAGCTATGGGGCAGCATAGAAATGCAATGAATGAATGAATGGTGAAGGTGAGCAACCCCAATGTCATAAAATTAATTTGAACAATTAAAAGGAGCACTATAAAACAACTGAAAAACAGCTGTGATAAAAATTGTTAAAAACATTCAGCACCACCCCTTAACTAAAAGCAGCTTGGTTTTCAAAGCCTGATTTTAAAATCCAGCACTGATGGGACAAATATATGTCCTTTGCGAGGGTGCTGTACAAATATAGGGCCATCATTAAAAATGTCACATCTCTAATGCCTGCCAACCTAACTGATCTTAAACCTGGGCCCACAAGAAGATCCTCTGAAGCTGATTTTAAGGGCAAGTTCACACGTCGCTGAAATTACATGACTCCAAGCTGTTGTGGGCTTTAACGATCAACACTAATACTTTAAATTGGGCTCCGAAAAGCACTGTCAGCCAGTGCAACTGGTACAATATAAATATCATGTGCCTGGCCCCAACAAGAATTCTGCACCAGTTGGAATTCTGAGGTGTCTTTAAAACGTCACTCCACCTTAACACTGACTACATCTGAACTTTATGATGGGGCGGGGAACCTTTTTTGGCCTGAGGGCCAGATTCCATTTTAGAGAAATTCTTAGGAGCTGCATTCCAGAGGTGGGGAAACCAAGTATAAAAGTGGGCAGTTCACAAGCAAAAGTGGATGGAACTAAAAAATCCAATGCTCCCCGCCATTCCATTTTTCCTAATTTATACTAGGAAACATGCCTACTCAGAAGAAAGAAGGACTTAATCACTCAGCAGCAGTTTCAGTCCAAATAGCAAGCCTATGCATGTCTACTCAGAAGTAAGCATGAGCATCATGTCTATTCACAAGTAAGCAGGGCAAGCCTCTGTATGTCTGCATCACTACTCATAGTAATCAGGGCAAGACTCAGAGGGAAGCAGGACTGAATTACACAGCAGCAGCCTGCCCTGCCTCCACCCATTCTGCCCCACAGGGGAAAACTCATCTCTGATCAGCAGCTGATTGGAGGTAAGTGCTTTCCCTGCTAAACACTGAGAAAGGGAATTAAGCTTGTTCACAATTTTGTGGCTTCTGAGTTGGTCCTAATAAAAGTATTGTCTGATCATGGATACTGGAAATAATAAAAATAGGCTCTGTAACAACAAGAGTGAATGGCAAGGAACCACTGAGAACACATTCACACTCCACAACGAAGACTGCTACAACTGGTCTCCAATGGGGAGAGTCCACATTGTTGGCTACCATTACAACTACTGTGTGGAGTGACCTGAGGTTGCTATTTAAAAAAAGATCTTCATTCAGTAGTCAAATATGAGGTCAAAGAGGTACAACCCTAAGGCCTCTTGGTATATGACAACAGTTGTAAAAGAAAGTTAACCATCCAGTCTCAGAGACTAATTACTACTGATACTCCAATCTCATCTCTGGAGCCAAGAAACCTCCAAGGTCTGTCCACTGGTAAAGACCACAGCAACTTTCAAAGGACCTCAGGCTGGAGATGTCAAGAACAAGACTAATCTGTAATGTCTGTACAAGTCTATGTTGGGCCCTGGGTACAGTGTCTTCGGTGCCTACTATCATCATCTAGAGACAGTAAGAGGGGGCATGTGTGACAAAACATGCCAAGCGCCATTCTGAATTTACTCTGCATTTTATCTTACAACAAAAAGGTAACTCTAGTCCTGTATTTTGGTTTGAAGTTGAAGCTGGAGATTATAGATATTTAAGAGTCTCATCCTAATATTTTTCCATGGCTACAGTTCCAGGAATAAAACTATTTATGTGTCTGTGGAAGCCAGAGGCTATACATTAAAACTGGAATACACAAAGAGGACATACATTCTTAACTATTACAAGCATGAAACATGTCAAGGTTATCTTCAGTATTAATTGAATTTGGGAGCCCAATTGTGTTCTGTTTTACCAAGTTTAAAATAAATGACACTAAGTCTTTTCACGTGCATGCTAGACAAGGTGCACTGGGGTTGCTCTTTACAACTGCCAATTTGTACATAGATCTCTCTCTCTCTCTCTGTTTATATAAAAAGAAGAAACAAGCATTCAACCATGTAGCCTGACATTCTATGAAATGCTGCAGAAATCATAATTTTGCAGGCAGACCGGTTCCAGAGTTTCTTTCTCTCCATTAGTAAAAGTTTTAATAGCATCAGAACTTACTACTCCAAATGCTTCGTCACAGACTGTCAGGTTCTGTGGGGAACAAAACTAGGCCAGTGATATTTCACACTGCACGAACACTAGTTTGTCATTATGTTTAAGATACATCTCATTATGTTTAAGATACCAACTGCCAATGGAGTGGGACCAAGAGGTAAAGGCCATAGCTCAGTGGTAAGAGCATGTTAGAAATTGTCAGGTAAAGGATCAGGCTGCAGGTGATGGGAAGACCTCTGCTCATGATCTTGAACTAGACAATACTGGATTCAGTGATATAGGTTTTCCAGAAAATTTTGAACAGGAAAATTTTCCAATGCAAATTAGGTTCATTTGCATAGGAATTTTTTTTAGTTCACATCAGAAAATGTTCTGATGACCTACAGTAGGGATGGGCAAAATTTATGGCATAAAGAAAAGTACTAATGGTTAGCATATTTTGTGATCTGCATAGAAAATACGGAAATAGCCTTCACACACAATTTCGGGCAACTCTTGCCTAAAGTGCTCCAGCATCCACTGTAGTTCTTGGGACTCTACCCAGTTTTTCCCAACCCCATTGGTTTTACGAAGTAGTTCTCTTTTGAGTTAACAGTACTGACTCCATTTTGAGACAATGCCAAAAAGCCAGGCTTCATCCTCAGCAAAGGTGTGAGAAAGGCATAGAAAATGAGGTTGAGAGCATCATGCAAGACTATATCAAGCAATTCAGTTTTTAATGGACTGCTTAAAATGCATTCCCCAAAGGCAAAGGTGGGGATAAAAATCCAGCAAAACATGAACATGCTGGATAGCAAGAGTGATACCTGGTAAGTTACCTAGCCAACTACCTGCAATATGCCCCCATTGTTGAATTCCAGCCTTGACACCTGTCTTTAACACAGTCATTAACATGTAAGGTCATCTTTTGTTAAAAGATAATAAGTAGGACTCACTATCCAGCAAGTACAGCCATCATCCCCAAGCACCCTCTTGTTATATGGGATGGAAGGTCAACTCAGTCTTTCTCCCATAGCAAGTAGCACCATTTCCAGGGCCTATGAGCAGTTGTCATAGTGATGTCACTGCCTTTCGCTGAACTGTATAAGAAGCCCCAGGTTGGGGCAGTCCCCAGTCCCCCTCTTCCCAGAGGTGAGGGGCATGCTGCTGAAATCACTCAGTGCCTCACCCCTCCAGTATGGTGCCACACTGCTGCTGAAATCACTCAGTCTCTCTCCTCCCAGAGGAAACGCTCCATGCTGAAATCGCTGACATCACTAAGCTCCTTGCTTGCCAGAGAAAGGTGCCAACAGTGGGTACTTTGCCTCCCCTAGTCAAGGCTCTCTGCTTTCCTTCTTCTTCACCTGAGACGAGGAGTTGCAACATGCACTAGTTCCTCTCTGCAGGAAAGGGCTTCAGCCCAAGGAAAGGTATATTGCTTTTGGAGGTATATTGTTTTTTCTTAGTAACCTCCACCCCCGCTTTCCCTTCTCTGTGTGTGTTTCAAGACTCTCCCACAGTCTTGAAAGCTACATTTAGGCCTGGAGCTCAGCTTCATCAAGAATGCAGCTAATTTCCCCACCAAAGCATAACTTGGTGAAGGCTGGAACATCCCCAATTGGTCTTAAGTGCTCCATTTGCATCTATTTGCTCAGCTAATTCCCCTCAAGATCAGCTTGCATCTTTCAATCTTTGTAAACCTCAATAAATGTGTCATTTTGCTGTTATCCTCTTCAACAGTGTCTGAGTGTGAACTTCTTTGGGTGAGAATCGCCTTCTTAGCCATAGACACTCTACTGCCAGTGTGCAAGATTCCTTATAAGCAGGTGTGTGAGTCTTATTAGAATGTGTGCACCTTTGTGCTGTTGTTGTTTCAGTCATTAAGTCATGTTCGACTCTTCGTGACCCCATGGACCATAGCACACCAGGCCTTCCTGTCCTGCGCTCTCTCCCAGAGTGTGCTCAAGTTCATATTCATTGCATCGGTGATGCTATCTAGCCATCTCATCCTCTGCCGTCCCCTTCTACTTTTGCCTTCAATCTTTCCCAGCATCAGGGTCTTTTCCAGAGAGTTTTCTCTTCGCATTAGGTGGCCAAAATATTTGAGCTTCAGCTTCAGTATCTGTCCTTCCAATGAGCACTCAGGGTTGACTTCCTTTAGGATTGACTGATTTGACCTCCTTGCAGTCCAGGGGACTCGTAAGAGTCTTCTCCAGCACCACAGTTCGAAAGCATCAATTCTTTGGCACTCAGCCTTCCTTATAGTCCAGCTCTCACAGCCATATGTTACTACTGGGAAAACCATAGCTTTGATTAGACGGACCTTTGTCAGCAAGGTGATGTCTCTGCTTCTTACTATGCTGTCTAGGTTTGCCATAGCTTTCCTCCCAAGGAGCAAGCATCTTTTAATTTCATGGCTACAGTCACCGTCTGCGGTGATCTTGGAGCCCAAGAAAATAAAATCTGTCACTGCTTCCATTTCTTCCCCTTCTATATGCCAGGAAGTGATGGGGCCAGATGCCATGATCTTCGTTTTTTTAATGTTGAGTTTCAAACCAGCTTTTGCACTCTCCACTTTCACCCTCCACAAGAGGCTCTTTAGATCCTCTTCGTTTTCTGCCATTAGGGTGGTGTTGTCTGCGTATCTGAGGTTGTTGGTAATTCTCCTGGCAATCTTAATTCCGACCTGTGATTCATCCAACCCGGCGTTTCTCATGATGTACTCTGCATAGAAATTAAATAAGCAGGGCGACAATATACAGCCTAGTCATACTCCTTTCCCAATTTTGAAGCAATAAGTTGTTCCATGTCTGGTTGTTACTGTTGCATCTTGACCCTCGTACAGGTTTCTCAGGAGACAGGTAAGGTGGTCTGGTACTCCCATGTCTTTAAGAATTTGCCACAGTTTGTTGTGTCCCACACAATCAAAGGCTTTCGCGTAGTAAATGAATAAATAAACGTTTTTCTGGAATTCTCTTGCTTTCTCCATGATCCAGCAAAAGTTGGCGATTTGATCTCTAGTTCCTCTGCCTCTTCGAAACCCAGCTTGTACTTCCGGTAGTTCTCGGTTCACATACTGCTGAAGCCTAGCTTGTAGGATTTTGAGCATAACCTTGCTGGCATGTGAAATGAGCGCAATTGTGCGGTAGTTTGAACACTCTTTGGCGTTGCCCTTCTTTGGAATTGGAATGTAAACTGACCTTTTCCAGTCTTGTGGCCACTGTTGAGTGTTCCAAAGTTGTTATCATATTGAGTGCAGCACTCTAACAGCATCATCTTTTAGGATTTTAAATAGCTCAGCTGGAATACTGTCATCTCCGCTAGCTTTGTTGTTAGTAATGCTTCCTAAGGCCCACGTGACTTCACTCTCTAGGATGTCCGGCTCAAGTTCAGTGACCGCACTGTCATGGCTATCAGGGACATTCAGATCTTTCCTGTATAGTTCTTCTGTGTATTCTTTCCACCTCTTCTTAATCTCATCTGCTTCTGTTAGGTCCCTGCCTTCTTTGTCCTTTATCATGCCCGTCTTTGCACAAAACGTTCCCTTGAGATCTCCAATTTTCTTGAAGAGATCTCTAGTCTTTCCCATTCTATTGTTTTCCTCCATTTCTTTGCATTGGTCATTTAAGAAGGCCTTCTTGTCTCTCCTTGCTATTCTCTGGAACTCTGCATTCAGTTGGATATATCTTCCCCTTTCTCCCTTGCTTTTCGCTTCCCTTCTTTCCTCAGCTACTTGTAAAGCCTCATCAGACAGCCACTTGGCTTTCTTGCATTTCTTTTTCTTTGGGATGGATTGAGTTGCTGCCTCCTGAACAATGTTATGGACCTCTGTCCATAGTTCCTCAGGTACTCTGTCTATCAGGTCTAATCCCTGAAATCTATTCATCACCTCCACTGTATATTCAGAAGGGATATAATTTAGGTCATACCTGAATGGTTTAGTGCTTTTCCCGACGTTATTCAATTTAAGCCGAAATTTTGCGATAAGAAGCTCATGCTCTGAGCCACAGTCAGCTCCAGGTCTTGTTTTTACTGACTGTATGGATCTTCTCCATCTTTGGCTGCAAAGGACATAATCAATCTGATTTCGATATTGACCATCTGGTGATGTCCATGTGTAGAGTCGCCTCTTGTGCTGTTGGAAAAGAGTGTTTGCTATGATCAGCGTGTTCTCTTGGCAAAACTCGATTAGCCTTTGTCCTGCTTCATTTTGTACACCAAGGCCACGCTTGCCTGTTATCTCGGTGATTTCTTGACTCCCTACTTTAGCATTCCAATCCCCTATGATGAAAAGGACAGCTTTTTTTGGTGTTAGTTCCACAAGGTGTTATAGGTCTTCATAGAACCGATCAACCTCAGCTTCTTCGGCCACAGTGGTTGGGGCACAGACTTGAATTACTGTGATGTTGAATGGTTTGCCTTGGATTCGTACTGAAATCATTCTATCGTTTTTGAGATTGTACCCCAGTACTGCTTTTCCCACCCTTTTGTTGACTATGAGTGCTACTCCATTTCTTCTAAGGGATTCTTGCCCACACTAGTAGATATAATGGTCACCTGAATTAAATTCGCCCATGCCTGTCCATTTGAGTTCGCTGATTCCCAAGATGTCGATGTTCAATCTTGCCATCTCATGTTTGACCACCTCCAGCTTACCTTGATTCATTGATCTTACATTCCAGGTTCCTAAACAATATTGTTCTTTACAGCATCGGACTTCCTTTTCACCACCAGACACATCCACAGCTGAGTGTCCTTTCGGCTTTGGCCCAGCCGCTTCACTCTTTCTGGCGCTACTTGGAAATTCCCTCTGCTCCTCCCCAGTAGTATATTGGACACCTTCCGACCTGAGGGGCTCATCTTCCGGCGTCATCTCTTTTAGCCTTGTGATACGTTCCATGGGGTTTTCTTGGCAGGAATACTGGAGAGGGTTGCCATTTCCTTCTCCAGTGGACCACATTTTGTCAGAACTCTCTGCCATGACTTGTCCGTCTTGAGTGGCCCTGCACGGCATAGCTTATGGCTTCACTGAGTTACGCAAGCCCCTTCGCGGGTCTAATTAGAGCACATCACCTAACACTGGATAACAGGGAACAGAACTGAGTGCACCTGCTCACAGATATATATGCAGGGGTGTGTAGCATACGCTCTTTTCTGCCATATAAATTGTTGTGTCAACAATAATTCTGCTGCTGGTGGTGGTTTTACTGTTGGTCTTTATTGTTGCTTTTATTGCTATTTTATTGTATTTGTTTTATCTCTTTTAATAATTTAACTGTTTTTATATGTGTTATTGCTATGAACTGCATTGGGAGGGCTTCTGCCCTGAAAGGTGACCAAAACTTTAGAATAAAAATAAATATATACGGTGCTTTGCATATTCACCCCCCTGAGCAATTACAGCTGTGAGTCTCTTGGGGTAAGTCTATACCAGCTTTGCACATCTGGATTCTGCCATTTTTGCTCATTCTTCTTGGCAAAATTGCTCAAGCTCTGTCAGGTTAGATGGGGACTGTTGGTGAACAGTAATTTTCAGGTCTTGCCACAGATTCTCAATCCAATTGAGGTCTGCATGTTGACTGGGCAGTTCTAAGACACTCAGGTTCTTGTTTTTAAACCAGTCCAGTGTAATTTTGGCTATGAGTTTAGGTCATTGTCCTGCTGGAAGGTGAACCTCCGCCTCAGTCCCAGGTCCCCTGCAGACTGAAAAGGGGTTTCTTTAGAATTGCTCTGTCCCTGGCTCCATCCATCTTGCCCTCAATCCTGACCAGTTTCCCAGTCACTGCCGATGAAAAACATCCCCACAACACGATGCTGTTACCACCATGCTTCACTGTGGGGATGGTGTTCTCAAGGCAATGAACGCTGTTGGCTTTGCGCCACACATAGCATTTTGCAGTAAGGCCCAGAAGTTCAATGTTGGTGACATCAGACCAGAGAACCTTTTTCCACATGTTTGCTGTGTCTCCCACATGCCTTTGGGAAAAATCCAAATGGGATTTGATATGGGATTTTTTTTCAGCAATGGCTTTCTTCTTGCCACTCTTCCATAAAGCCCAGCTTTGTGGAGTGTCTGGGTGAAAGTTGTCCCATGGACGGTTTCTCCCATCTCAGCTGTGGATCTCTCCAGCTCCTTCAGAGTTACCATTGGCCTCTTGGTGGCTTCTCTGACTAATGCCCTCCTTACCAGTTACTGGATTTTGGTGGACAGCCTTCTGTAGGCAGAGGTGTGGTTGTGCCATATTCTTTCCATTTTGTAGTAATGGATATAACTGTGCTCCGAGGGATGTTCATAGTTTGGGATATTATTATTTTTTTATAACTCAGCCCTGATTGGTGCTTCTCCAGAACTTTATCCCAGACTTATTCTGATAGCTCCTTGGTCTTCATGATGCTGCTTGTTTAGATATGCTCTCCAACAAACTCTGGGCCTTCGAGGAACAGGTGTATTTAATCTGAGATTGTGGGACAGTTGAACTGCAAACACAGGTGAACTCCATTCAACTAAATCATATGACTTCTGAAGGCAGTTGGTTGCACCAGAGCTTGTTTAGGGGTGTCACAGCAATGGGGCAAATACTTAAGCAATCCAGACTTTTCAGTTTTGTATTTGTAAGTCATTTTGTAAAAAAAATTCACCACTTCCACATAATGGACTATTATGTCTAAATCACTGACAAGAAATCCTAATTAAATCCATTTTAATTCCAGGTTGTAACCCAACAAAATGTGGAAAAGTCAAAGGGGGGCGAATACTTATGCAAGGCACACACACATATACATGTGTACATGGATATATATAAAATTTGCTCCAGAGTAAAACCAGAGGAGGAAAGCAATATCCTATAGTACCCTCAGAAGGTGTATACACACACACACACACACACACACACACACTGTAGCCATACAGTATAAGCCATGGGTACATTCATGAGAACAAAGCCTACCATTGTCCTCTTTTGCACCTTTTTAGGGCCAGATTAAACATTCTGCTGATAACGCATAGTGTAACTAAATGTGATAGTTTCCCTTACTCTTGTGTAAGCATGCCCTGATTCGAATTGGGACCATGGCACTCTGTGAGAGAAGGATTAAACCTCCCCCTCCCCTCATTTTTATCTGAAATTCCACCCATGGGGCGGGGGGGGCAGGGGAAGAAAAAAAGTATCAACTGACTCCAATGGAGCCTTTTTCCCTTCTTTTCTTAACTCCCGCACAAGGTAGGGTATTTCAGGGGGAAAACAGGTATGTGTGGGGGGAGGTTGAAAACTCCCTCCCGGAGTACTATGGTCGCGAGCCAAACTGAGGCCACGCCTGCTATGCATGATTAGCAGAACATTTAGTTTGGTCCTTAGACCCATATTTTGGAATTGCGTTTCACTAGCAATAAAAAGAATTAGATCATTGATCACTTTCCTATGCAAATGCCAGCATATTGTGAAGGTAAAGGCAGATATTTCCAGGAGACTAGCTTAATGGGGAAATACTTCCAAGGGACTAGCTTCATGGGAAACGCCAGGCAATTTCAGTGGTTTTTCCTTCACATCAGAGCTCAGAAGTTAAGAATAGCTCCCAGAGCTAAGAACAAGCATGCCCAATCCTTTAATTGTGCCAAATAAGGCCTTGAACACAGTATAGCAAACTTTATTGTCCTTTCAAACACACACACACTTTAAATTGGTGCCTGGCCATTTTAATAAACTATGCAAAATTTTTGTACACTCTAATCTCTCTCATAAAACTGCAATAAATATGTTAGTTGCAACCATTTAACTCCATCATGATGCTGTCTCAAGCCATTGCATTTATGAAGTAACATGAGACCACAGTCAGTGTTTAAAACACAGCATGCAATAAAGTGTGGCAAAATGAAATGCTCTACTGTAAAAAGCACCACAGTTTTCAGACACTGAGTACTCAATCTCCATAATTTATACAGTTCCCCCTTCCACAAGCCAATGTCTCTATATGAGCAAGGAGTTGGCACAGCTATGCCAGTTACTGATCAGTAACTAGGAGAAAAGCTTCTTCCCAGTAATGCAGCATTCTTCACTATTTTTCAACCAAGAGCCACATGAACTTACTACTAAAATTAATACAGAATTATCAAATGAAAAACTAACGTTCTGGAGTTCAACTCCAGTCAGCCCCAGCCAGCATGGGCAATGGTCAGGAATGCAGCCCCTTCATGGATCACTGCCTTGTTGTGGCGAAGGGGCTTGCATAACTCAGTGAAGCCATAAGCTATGCCGTGCAGTGCCACCCAAGACGGACAGGTCATGGCAGAGAGTTCTGACAAAATGTGGTCCACTGGAGAAGGAAATGGCAACCCACTCCAGGATTCTTGCCAAGAAAACCCCATGGAACATATCACAAGGCTAAAAGAGATGATGCCGGAAGATGAGACTCTCAGGTCGGAAGGTGTCCAATATACTACTGGGGAAGAGCAGAGGGAATTTCCAAGTAGTGCCAGAAAGAGTGAAGCGGCTGGGCCAAAGCCGAAAGGACACTCAGCTGTGGATGTGTCTGGTGGTGAAAAGAAAATCTGATGCTGTAAAGAACAATATTGTTTAGGAACCTGGAATGTCAGATCAATGAATCAAGGTAAGCTGGAGGTGGTCAAACATGAGATGGCAAGATTGAACATCGACATCTTGAGAATCAGCAAACTAAAATGGACAGGCATGGGCGAATTTAATTCAGGTGACCATTATATCTACTAGTGTGGGCAAGAATTCCTTAGAAGAAAAGGAGTAGCACTCATAGTCAATAAAAGGGTGGGAAAAGCAGTACTGAGGTACAATCTCAAAAACGACAGAATGATCTCAGTACGAATCCAAGGCAAACCATTCAACATCACAGTAATTCAAGTCTATGCCCCAACCACTGATGCCGAAGAAGCTGAGGTTGATCGGTTCTACGAAGACCTACAACACCTTCTAGAACTAACACCAAAAAAAGCTGTCCTTTTCATCATAGGGGACTGGAATGCTAAAGTAGGAAGTCAAGAAATCACCAGGGTAACAGGCAAGCATGGCCTTGGTGTACAAAATGAAGCAGGACAAAAGCTAATCGAGTTTTGCCAAGAGAACACGCTGATCATAGCAAACACTCTTTTCCAACAGCACAAGAGGCGACTCTACACATGGACATCACCAGATGGTCAATATCGAAATCAGATTGATTATGTCCTTTGCAGCCAAAGATGGAGAAGCTCTATACAGTCAGAATGGGAAAGACTAGAGATCTCTTCAAGAAAATCGGAGATCTCAAGGGAACGTTTTATGCAAAGACAGGCATGATAAAGGACAAAGAAGGCAGGGACCTAACAGAAGCAGATGAGATTAAGAACAGGTGGAAAGAATACACAGAAGAACTATACAGGAAAGATCTGAATGTCCCTGATAGCCGTGATAGTGCGGTCACTGAACTTGAGCCCGACATCCTTGAGAGTGAAGTCAAGTGGGCCTTCGGAAGCATTACTAACAACAAAGCTAGCAGAGATGACAGTATTCCAGCTGAGCTATTTTAAATCCTAAAAGATGATGCTGTTAAAGTGCTGCACTCAATATGCCGACACATTTGGAACACTCAACAGTCGCCACAAGACTGGAAAAGGTCAGTTTACATTCCAATTCCAAAGAAGGGCAATGCCAAAGAGTGTTCAAACTACCGTACAATTGCGCTCATTTCACATGCCAGCAAGGTTATGCTCAAAATTCTACAAGCTAGGCTTCAGCAGTATGAGAACCGAGAACTACTGGAAGTACAAGCTGGGTTTCGAAGAGGCAGAGGAACTAGAGATCAAATCGCCAACATTCGCTGGATCATGAAGAAAGCAAGAGAATTCCAGAAAAACGTTTATTTCTGCTTCATTGACTACGCTAAACCCTTGATTGTGTAGATCACAACAAACTTGGGCAAATTCTTAAAGACATGGGGGTACCAGACCACCTTACCTGTCTCCTGAGAAACCTGTACGAGGGTCAAGAAGCAACAGTAAGAACCGGACATGGAACAACCGAGTGGTTCAAAATTGGGAAAGGAGTATGACTAGGCTGTATATTGTCGCCCTGCTTATTTAACTTATATGCAGAGTACATCATGAGAAACGCTGGGTTGGATGAATCACAGGTTGGAATTAAGATTGCCGGGAGAATTATCAACAACCTCAGATACACAGACAACACCACCCTAATAGCAGAAAGCGGAGAGGATCTAAAGAGCCTCTTGTTGAGGGTGAAAGTGGGGAGTGCAAAAGCTGGTTTGAAAACATTAAAAAAAATGAAGATCATGGCATCTGGCTCCATCACTTCCTGGCATATGGAAGGTGAAGAAATGGAAGCAGTGACAGATTTTATTTTCTTGGGCTCCAAGATCACCGCAGACGGTGACTGTAGCCATGAAATTAAAAGATGCTTGCTCCTTGGGAGGAAAGCTATGGCAAACCTAGACAGCATAGTAAGAAGCAGAGACATCACCTTGCCGACAAAGGTTCATATAATCAAGGCTATGGTTTTCCCAGTAGTAATGTATGGCTGTGAGAGCTGGACTATAAGGAAGGCTGAGCACCGAAGAATTGATGCTTTCGAACTGTGGTGCTGGAGAAGACTCTTACGAGTCCCCTGGACTGCACGGAGGTCAAATCAGTCAATCCTAAAGGAAATCAACCCTGAGTGCTCATTGGAAGGACAGATACTGAAGCTGAATCTCAAATATTTTGGCCACCTAATGCGAAGAGAAAACTCTCTGGAAAAGACCCTGATGCTGGGAAAGACTGAAGGCAAAAGGAGAAGGGGACGGCAGAGGATGAGATGGCTAGATAGCATCACTGATGCAATGAATATGGACTTGAGCACGCTCCGGGAGAAAGCGCAGGACAGGAAGGCCTGGCGTGCTATGGTCCACGGGGTCATGAAGAGTCGGACATGACTGAACGACTGAACAACAACAGGAATGCAGAGAGTTGTAGTCCAGAACATCTGGAGGCCATCAGGTTAAAGAAGCCTGATTTAAGCCCCCACCCACCACCACCACCACACACACAGCCCACACACTTATACATACACAGACACATATACATACATATAGCTCCAATTGTTTCTAATGGGCATACTTGTATTTGTTTGTAGATCCCATAATTAAGGAATTAATTCAAGAAGCAGTACATGCTGACTTGGGAGTAAACGCCACAAAACCCAGTGCAACTTACTTATTTATTATTACATTTATATTTCACTGTGTTCCCCATCTTGCAAGCTACCCAAGGCGATTCACAGAATCCTTCCCCTTTCCATTTTATCTTCAAAACAACCCTGTGGGGAAGGTTAGACTGAGAGTCAGTGACTGGCCCAAAGTCACCCAATGAGCTTCAGAGCTGAGTGGGGACTAGAACCTGGATCTCCCAAATCCCAATCCACCACTCTAATTGCTACATTGCACAGACTCTCTTATGCCCAAGATCGGGCTGCAATTTCATCATGAGGGAAAATATGCAGGCAGGTGAGCCATGTTGGCTGAAGCTTGGGACTTGGAAAGGAGGAAGATACTTCAGAAAATCCAAGGGGGAAAGGCGGTTCTCTCCCAGGCATCTTAGCCTCCACTTTGTGCGAGAGCTCCCTCCATAATCTTGGGGACATTCAGCAGCCCTGTGCAGATGATGCAACAGAGTTTTTGCTCTGCAGCTGCTCCCTTATTGGTTCTCTATGATCCTCACAAACAGAGGCTGGAAGGGAATTATTTCCAAAACTACTAGTCCTGGCAGCCTCTACTACAACAACTCCTTCATGATTATCCCCCACCCCCATGTGTCCCCTGGATTCCAGCCCATCAAACAGGCAGTGCTCTGGTATGGAATGACACTAATACTGCTGCAAACAGTCCCAAGGCAGCCTCCTGGAGCAACCAGCTATGCTTGGAAAGAGGGAGAGGGCTGCACTTCAGGGGATTAAGAACCATCAATGGCCTGCAGGCCTTGAGCTTGAACATAAGAGCAGCCATGCTGGATCAGACCAGGGTCCATCTTGTCCAGCATTTTGTTCACACAGTGGTCAATCAGCTGGGAAACTCACAAGCAGGACATGAATGCAACAGCACCCTCTCACCCATGTTCCCCAGCAACTGGTGTACATAGACATACTGCCTCTGATACTGGAGGTAGCAAATAGCCATCAGGACTCAGAGCCATTGATAGCCTTCTCCATGAATTTGTCCAACCCCCTTTTAAAGCCATCCAAACTGGTGGCCATCACTTTATCTTATAGTAGTGAATTCCATAGTTTAGCTATGGGCTCTGTGAAGCAGTACTTTCTTTTATTTGTCTTGAATCTCCCACTAATCAGCTTCATGGGATGACCCCGGGTTCTAGTATTATGAGAACTGCCTAATGAAGAACACGAGGAACACTGCAGAAGTAGATACATACATGCTATTTTTCCAGGGGGTACAGCCTACTGTCCAACTCAGTCAGGACAAGAAATTGGGAAACAGACAAAGGTGGCAAGTGAAAAGCAAAGGTATGTGTGTGGGGGGGGGAGCGGTGGTAGGCAGGAAAGCAAACTAAACCCTATATTGGAAGCTTTCATAGGCTCCGGGCAGTATCTTTGGTGTCCTGTTGTTCAAGCAGTAAGAAACATCACCATTACAGTGGTCCACCCTGGCTTGGCTTGTATTACTTACGATGAGAGTCAGAAACTAAAATTATGCCACAACTTAATCCCTTATGAGAACTCCTTTCATTAATGTCTAATGGCTACATTAATCACTGTGTATATATCAACGTTTTCCTCTTTAGTGAGGATGGGAAAAAAACCTTCAGCACTTTCTAATGCAGGGCTAATAGGGAAGTGCTTTATAGCACACTTGGTTCCAGGAATTTGCCAAAGCTGAAACACACTATGCCTGATGGCACCTCTGAGGCGGGCACGGGGTGCTTTAAATCAATTCCCACACCACAAATACAACCTTTGACTTCTCTGAGTAACTGTGGCAGCATCTTATACCTTGACCTTGATGTGAGCAGCCACGTGAGCACATACTTTCTGCCTGCCATATTTACAGCTCACCTACTAATGTAGCAATAAAGATCGATTACAGTTTAACCAGACTTTGTTCCGAGTCATTTTGTTAAACAGACTCTCCTGTTCAAATGCTGAATGACACAGAGCAAACTGTATGTTCTCCCTATTGTGAAAGAAGAATAAGGTGCATTCCTGAACCAAACTCATAGCCAATTTCTAAAGCTTTCTCCCCTCAGCACATCTCATGGTTTTAGTGTTAAGAGGGGTGTAGGAAGAAGAGCAGCAGTGGAACAAAACAGATAGTTCCACAACCACATGAGGGTAATTAATACAAGGTCATCAATTTGGGGATTGCAAAGAGAAGTTCCCAATTTGTAGTGCTAACAATTCTGGATATGGTTCATGAAGACTCAGTGGGATTTGAAATGGCATTTTTTCATTATTACGTTTTAACCAGTCCATAGGTACCATAAATGTTTGGGGGCATTAACCCAATGCAGGGATGGAAAGATGCTGACATGCTTAGATATCTGAATGATCCAGTTGCTTGGGATTTTCCCAGCCCAATTCCAAGGAAAAGCCACAATTGCATTACTAACCCTATATTCAAAGAATCCCACTTTTTCCTTTGGTTCAAAATACACCACTATGAATTGGCAGCCTCTGCTTATAAGAAATCCAAAAGCCACAGGTGGACAATACTTTTAACAAGACAACTAAAATGTCAGAAAGTAATTAGCAAGTTTCAAGTTCTCCGGTGCTCTTCTTTATGATTACATTAAGCTAAATTATTTCCAAATTAAACTAGAAGTGTACTTCATCCTTACACCCTAAAGAGTTTGCTTTTAGAGTGCTAAAGACTAAAGAGAGTAAGACTTCTATGTCTTCCAAAAGCCCACCGGTTCCTGCACAAGTAATTGTGCAGGAACCCTAGAGTGGCCGGGAAGCTGGCCAGATGGGCAGCTAATAAATCTAATAAAAAATAAAATAAGTAATTGATTCAACACAGAAAAGTCCAAGGTTAGAGCAGTAACGCACTGAGAGAGGCAAGAGGCAGCCTTCTCCAAAGACAGAGAGTGACTTAATGATCCAGTCATAACTAATGCAGCAACACAGCAGGATGATCTACTCTAAGCAGGGGCTGGCTGGAAGGAAACACAGCTGGAAGAAAAAATCATGAAGAGGCATAACAAGTGGCCTCCACAGGCAGGGGGCACTTTGCGCTCCCACAAGCCTTTCTTTAATTTCTCTCTCATGAACTGGAAATCAGTGCGCCCTGGCACCACGGTTTGGGAATTACTGAGCTATGGGCTCCCCAGCTGGGCTGGATCAGGCAGTGTGACAGCAGAAACAGGAGCCCTCTCCTAACCTCAGCGTAGCAACACACACAATATTGCAAGTTCTCAGCCTGCCACTCAAAAGTTATACAGAATAAGGTTGGGTGGCTGCAAAACAAAATGAAACAAACTCATTCCATATTCTTGGCATCCCAGCTTGTACAATTTTCCCTGCCTTGGACTCATCTCAAAAGATGCACAAGGAAATGGTTTGTCTTTCTGTTGCACAAAAAGGGTCTGTATGTTGTTTGCCACTTCTTCGCTATTTCTGATGACCTGATTGCAGAGCACGGTGCCATGAAGAGGTCAGAGGAGAAGCGAGAATGAGTTGTTCCCTTCTGCTTGCCCTAAGATAATTGCAACAGGTCTGACCTGCAATGGAACTGGAGTGCAATTCCAGAGGATTTAGCCCTGTTCATGTTAGAGGCATGTTTTATGGATGCAAAGTGACATGGTTCATGGAAGGCTGAAATAATTTTAATATACAAAACATTTTGCCAACTTTTTTTTAAATTGAACTTACTGAAAAGGATGTAAACATCTAATCCAGTAATTCACCTTTAAAAAATAATGCTGTGTTAATAGAATTCTGCAGAGATTCCAGCTCAGAAAGGGGGTATCGAGCTGGACTCCTTATTTGCCTTCAGTGACGTTTCATTTCTTACAACTGCTGAGAAGTCAGAGCTACTTGCTGCAGAATGAAGCAAAGTCGGTGCTCCCTACCCTGCAGCAGGAGGAGACTGAGCCTACACACCCCTTATATCAGGGCTGGAGAATATCAGGCCTGAGGTCCCACTCTGGCCTGCCCAGGGTCCCCAGATAGCCACACACCATTTCCCCCAATCACACATTGTTTGGTAGTTTCCCAGCTTTTGTGCAGTTTTTCCTCACTCTAAAGGGATAAAATACTTAAGTTACTGACAGTAAGAGCGTTAAGCTCAAATACGTTGGCATATTTGTATTTTGCCCCACCCCTTTTACCTTTGGTTCACCATTATATTGCCGCCCCTGAGAGTTTCTATGAAATGGAATGTGGTACTCACCCTCAGGCTGAAATAAGTTCAATCCCTTCCTTACACAGCAACAACAATAACAACCACTTTTCTTATTTATGGAAGAGGCAGATTCTCATTTTTCTCATTCAAGAAATACATCCTAAAGCACTTTGCTCATTCGAAGTGCTATATCATTATGATTAATAATTGATAAAGATCAGCTTCAAAGTCATGCTTGCATTTCATGGGACAAATTGTAGGAGGCAGTGGCCAAGTTCAGATGATCAGCGGGGGAAAAAATGCACTGTTGGCTGTTTCCCCCACTCCCACGTGTGCTGGTCGCATGACCGGGATTACCCTTATTACCCGCGCCGTGTTGCAGGTTGCTGTGTTGTCTAAACCAGTCATACGGTACAGGCATAGTGACTTTTCATGCACCCTACAACCCCTACTGCAAGCCATGGGTTGTAGGGTGGGTGAAAAGTCACTATGCTCGCACTGCATTTGGGAAACATGGCAACCCGTAACGTGGTGCGGGTAATTAGGGTAATCTTGGTCATGCAACTGGCAAGTATGGAAACAACTGACAGTGCATTGTTTCTCCTGCAGATCATCCTAACCCAGCCACAGTTTCTGTGTCACTCACACAACTATGTTGGGACAAAAAGATTGAAGCTTCAAATTTTGCAAAGTAAAAAAAGTTCTTTCAGCAGAGTGTGAAACATTTCTGCAGAAGAAGTGAATCACTTGGAAGATTTGCCAAGATCCCAGTTACAATGCAATTTGACAGAAGTGAGTTTCACCCAGTGGGATGATTGACGTTTGATCTTAACCTTTCACTTAGGGAAGTATTTTCAACACAATCTCAAAAACTTTCTGCAGCAATGATAGGATACAGGGGTGTAATTCTGATGTGATGGGTATCATTGGTTTGGTTCACTGATGCAGGAAGACAGCAGGTTCTTTTTGGAGGGGGTACTCTATCCTCATCTGATCTGACTGACTCAAATTGAGATGACAACTACAAAATATTCAAGCCTATCTTCAAAACAAAATTAAAATCCTGAAAAAGAAAAAAGGGCAAACTCTTCCAGAAGATGGAATGGGCAATATTTTGCTTAGTACAAAACAGTGACTACAAAAGGAAAAGATAATTACATTAGGGAAGACTTAGCTCACTTATTTACAAATGTAGCTTCTCTCTGTGCACCTCATTTCAATGGGCTCTCACTGCAAAGGTAGAGGCTTGTATATGTCTTCTTTCAGGATTAACTTGATCTCCCCCTTGCAAGGATTCTACCTGTCTACCAAAGGTGACATTTGCTGGACCCCTCTGCTCTGTGCTCACTAGCATGTCTACGCTGGAATCAGCTAAATTAGTCATTTCTCTCCCTGGACACTAGCTTGAAAAGCAGCTGTTTCCTACTCTGGCAAAGCTATACAGAAGGCTTGGCAGATTTGGGAAGGGGAAGAAAAAGGTCACTTCTGGAGAATGCCAGTAATGGCCTACCAGCCAAAGAAAACACTCATTACTCTACTATATGATTCAGCAAAGCCATACTGCCAGGAGCTCTGGGTCTCCAAGACAGATGGCTCCTTAGTGCTACCAATCAAAAGACAGTGTGCCTTTTCCCCCTTGATAGATTTTTTTGTGGAAAGAAAGGGAAAAGAAATAGAAGAGTGTTGGGAAAACATGGTAGCGTTTCACGTGGAAGGCATTGTCTGGACCTGCCATAAAATTCTGTCAGAGAGGCAGGGCAATTGCACAATAAATGCTGATGTTCATTTAATAAGTTTTTCTGATGATACCAGACTCAGAATGTGTGTGTGTGTGTTTTTAAGAGCCACGTGTACACAAACGGTATAAGTGTTAACCCCTCCTCCCCACTTTAAAAGTTCATAGGTTATTAATAGGACTCTAATGAAACAGTTGATGAAAGGTGGATTCCCAGTGGCCTAGCCAGGATCTTTGTGGATATGCATTCCTTTTTCTCTTTTTTCCTACAGGCTTACAGCCAAAATTGCATTGGCATAGCAAGCAAGCAGAGGTTTCACAACATGTTACTTATACTTTCACCACTTCCCCCTGAAGGAAGGAAAACCTGCTGCGTGACGTCATGAGTGCGACGTCCCTTCTTCCTTAGATGGTAATCCACTGTGCTATTTAAGAGCCTGCCAGTCTCACACATTTGTCCCTGAAGGACAATGAAAGCAACAGCAGGAAATATCTTGACCACAAGCAGAAAAGAGCAGCAGGGCTGAATTCTACCGTGAGCACAGAGCAGCTCCCTCCATATGCAATTTCACTCAGGAAAACAGAGGAATTTTACAATTGCCCAGCTGTTAATAAGTCCGTTTACTCTTTAGTAAGCCGAGCTCTAAGAGGCAGAAATGTATATTATCACTGAATTCAGCACTGAGTAGTTCCCATGAGAAGCAATTAGATTCGAAATGCTTGAAATGGAATTGTGGAAACAGAGCTTGTTAAAGAAATCCATCATGCATCCATTGGTTTACTCTGTCTTAATTCCAGTATTCCAAGGATTCCACAGGCTGAATGATGGACCACAAAAACAAAAGTCCTTATTAGCATGTCATGCTCTGTTGGCCCATAACGGAAGAGGGCAACACATTTGATTTTTTTCATAATCCCCCCGCCCTGCCCCCCAAAGTATTTTGAAATACTTTTGATGAGCCATTGGGACACAACACCAGACTTAAATCCATTAGACTTCCAATGAAATCCTTGCTCAATCATGAGTGTGCAAGATACCCACTGAGCTCTTGGCTTCACCTTCCCACATGTTAACAGGGAATAATGGAAGTTACCAAATAGAATCTTTGTGAGAAAAAAATGTGGCAAGAATTTATACATTTTACCAACATAATAATATTGTTAATAACAAGAACCATCTAGGCTTCAGCATGTGCTGCACAGAAACAGATGAGTATAATTGCACAAGTGTGCTGTAATGTTAATCTTTCATCAATACAGCAAATATTCCACAGTTCCTCTGAATCATGAAAAGTGTTGGCCACAATTATGTACTATCATAAATCTGAACCTTATTCTCTGCCACACAGATCTACTTAATGTTAGTCTACCCCACCCACGATGATCCCCTTAGTTTTCTTCACACTGAGCTTTTATCCTGCGATTGACACTGGTCCCTCTAGGGCGTCTCCTGCACTAAATGCCCTTTGTTCCTTTTTTAAATAGATCACAGATAATGAGCTCTCAAACTACCCTGTTGTGTTCCACTTCAGTTATAGAATCAAAGAATAGTGGATTTGGAAGGGGCTTACAAGGCCATCAAGTCCAACCCCCTGCTCAGTGCAGGAATCCAAGTCAGTGAACAGAGTAAAAGCGGCAAGAGGAGGAGCGACATCAGTGAAAGATATTGGAAGACTCAAGATACAAGGAGAAGGAAAGGGAAGGGGGTGGGGGAAAGGAAGCACATGAAAAAGGGAGTTGTTGTGATCCTGCATTTAAAACAGAAGCAGAAAGCCCCGTTTTAAATGCAGGATTTTAGGCTGGTGTAGAGATGCCCCTTGTCAAGAAAGACAGAAAACGTGACAGCAGCACAGTGAATTAGCATGGGGATGTCTCCAAAAAATAATTTACTCACATTTATTAAATGTTTAACCAAGGAGCTCAGGGTAGCACACATGACTCTCTAACCATGCCAGGAGACTGGTGGTTCAGTAGTACAGCACATGGTTTGCATGCAGAAGGTTCTAGGTTCATTTCCAGTTAGGGGTGGAAAAAACCTTGAAACCTTGGAGAGACATGGCCAATCAGTGGGCTAGATGGACCAGTGTAAGGCAGCTTCCTGTGTTCCTACATTCCTTCCCCCTGTTGTATCCCCACAACAACCCTGTTTGTTACTTTAGGATATATGAGTGAGAGAGAGCATGCACGTCAGATGCGGAAAAAATCACCCAGTGACCTTGATGACTAAGCAGGGATTTGAACCCAGGTCTCTCCAGTCCTAGTCTCCAAAACACTAACCCAGCCTTCCCCAACCTGGTGGCCCTCCAGATGTTCCCGACTTCAACTCCCAGCATTCCTGACTATTGACCGTGCTAGATGGGGCTGATGGGAGAAGTCAAAATTGACTGGAAAGCACCAGGTTGGGAAAGGCTGTTCTAACCATTGCACTGGTGGTCTTATGGACAAGGCCCTTGTGAATCCAATGACTGGGGAATTTGGCCCTCCAACCCACTTGCTTTTCAACATGCCTGCTTTATAGCATCTAGAAGTTAAGTCTTTATCCCAATATCTTCTAACGGTTCCATGCAACACAGACTGCAGTCACTTCAGAACATAAAAACTCAAGCAACAATCCATCATTCTACACCCTCTTCCCTTGGATGTCGTCACCTCATCTGCTTTCACTGCCTGTGTTTAAGCATTCAAATATCAGTGTTTAGGGTATTCAAATGTCCACATCCTGTTGGTGAAAACGCCTCTGTTTTGCCAGCATGATATGCCCTTGCATGGCTTTTCCAAAGCCTTGTTTCTGCTTCCAAAAAATAGTCTGAGCTGTAGGGAGAGGACAAACTTAATTACAGTGTGACTGTACATGGATAACCTGATTTACAGAAATAAAATTAACCCACACAAAAATGGGTTTTACTAGCAACAGAGAACATTAGTTATTGGGCGGATGAGAAATGTAATTAATAAAATAAATAAAACAACTAAGATCATTAAGGTCAACTGAGCATATGTCAGGAAATTAAAAGGTGGATTCTATTGACTCACTTGCTGCCCGTCTTGCCGTAGCCAATATTTTCAACAAAAATTCAAATCTAGTCATGCACAGAGCTAATGGACATATTTGGTTCTCAAACTGCCTCACGCAGGCCATGTAACTTTGACCAAGATCCCTGCACTGACCTTATGATACACCACAACCAAACTATCCACCCAGTATTTAGCTTACACAGTCCAGCCCATGATACACACCAAATTACAGCCAGGCATTAGAGAACACAGGAAGACACACCAACTCATTGTAGAGCTTAAGGCATGAATTTAACAGTAATAATATTTTTAAAACAAAAGGAGGGAAACCGATGATGACCCAGAGTGGTCAGCACTTTGTGTCTATATCACAAACATATAATAAATACAGAGAGAGAGAGAGAGAGATTGAGATTATCACGCAAGGAAAATATGTATTTATAAAATTCATTACCTGCTTTTCATTATAAATTAATCCCAAAGTAGGATACAATACAAAACTCAATAAAATCACACCATCAAATCAACACTACTCAATAAATCAAGAAAATATATTAGCCAGCCACAGTTAAAACTGATGTATTAACATCCTTTTCAGATAAACCCAGAGTTTATGGTCTTCTGGAGTGTTTTTTCCCATGAAAAATGCTAGCCATGTGTTCTGCCATAAGTTGTTTCTGCCCATCACCTTGGGCATAAGGACCAAACCCCCAACAGCAGGCTTGGTAGCGGACTTAAGTGTTGAAATAGCAATGGAAGGGGATCACACTGAATAAGTGTTAATTTGTTCTTGGTTTTTTAAAAAGAAGTTAGGTTCAGTGACAGGGATCAGTCATGGTGCAAAGCTAATTAACAGCTCTGGATGCATCTGAGAGTCTTGGGTGCTACCAAGAATCACAAGGGACGGGGTGAAATTGCCTCACAGCCAGGTGGAATCAAGTAAATTCCCTTTTTTAACCTGAGTTTCTTGTGTATAAAAAGAATAGGATGTTCATTATGATCTGCAGTAGAGGTTTCTTCTTGTTAGAAGCCTGGCCTAATTTTCTCTGCTGTACATTCTGGCTGCATAGCCAGGCACTATCCCTTTCCGATTCAGTAAAGTTGTCAAATTCTTCACTTTCTGCATTCAGTCTGCTTTATTCAGCCATTAAGTATGGGCAAACTACACCTTGCATCAAGAGATCCACAACTAAACTCTCAACCCCCACACTGAAATGAACTATGTGGGCTGCCAGGACATTCAAAGCAGAGGTAGGGGGGATGCAATTTTGACCCTTTCTTCCAACACAGCAGTAGTTTACAGTGGCCGGTTGCCTGCAGGAGGTAACAGTGGCCAATTGCCTGCCTTGGGGGAAGAGACATGAAAAGTGGCATAGGTCGTGCATCAGAGCTCCTGCCTGGATCAAGACCAGTTCAAGACTTGGGTTTCCTGACAAAGCTTCATGAGAGGAGAAGACTCACAGAAGGGGTAGGAAACCTGATTTTAACTCCCATCAGCCCCAGAAACCACGGCCAATGTGCAGGGATGGTGGGCATTATAATCCAACATCTGGAGGACCACAGATTCCCCACCCCTGACTTAGCGGCTCTCTAGATAACAGCTTATCACATGGAAGAACTATTCCTGAAGTGTACCAATTTAGACTTCACATGACGGGGGACTAGCGTGCCTCTGTATTAAAGGAAACAAACTCCCTGCACATAGAAAACTAGGATTCTCCCTGTACGTTTGTATACAGTTATTTTTATACCAATGGTGGAGGGGAAGCATTGCACAAGGAAGGCGGAGGGGACTGTTCACTGTTGCACTCAAGGAGGAGGATCCAAGACAACAACAACAAAATAGAAGGGAGAGTTACTGGAGAACCGCAGAGCACTGCTATGGATGAGTCAGCCTTGCAGTGCCCCTCCCTCTGTAGAGAGCTACGTGGACACTAATGTGGATAAACAGCCATTCTTCATGTACGAATGGACTTAAAACTACTTTTAAATACTATTCCAGAACTGCTTGTTCTTGAAGAAGAACATTAGCCAACAGGTGCATGCAATAGTAAAATGGAAGCATGTGTCTACTGGGGCAACATCATTTAATAAAGTTATACTTTATTAAGGGTAACTTCCATCGTGGAATTCAAGGTGGTCTACATGGAGTTCCCAGGCAGTCTCCCACACAGGCACTGACCAGACCCAAACCCGCTATGCTTCAGGATGGTGGAAGCATCACGTGTCCCCAGATCATGCCCTGGGAACACTGGAGCTGAATTACTGCATTTCCTGAGCACAGCATGAAGCAGTGGTTCAACAAGCTAGCCTTGTGGACACGTGTGCACTCAGAAACATATAATCTCCAGGTGGTGGCCATGTTAGTCTGTGGCAGCAAAATGACTTGTGGCACCTTAAAGACCAACAAATTTATTCTGGCATAAGCCTTCTTGGACTGCAGTCCACTTCATCAGATGCAAATATCATCATCAGAGACTTGCCTGGTGCCTACATTGTGGTCTTCTTGGTGCCAGGTGAAGGCCTTTTATTTTTCCAGGCTTTTTAGCCCTTCCATTTTAAAAAGTACGTTAGTGCGTTTTTAGATCTTTGCACTACTGCTGGTTTTATCCTGGTTCCTACTTTGGTTTTATTCTCTTTTAAACTTAGGATTTTTATATTAAGTTTTGCTATGTTATGTTTCATTGTAAACCACCAGAGACCTTTGGCTGGTGGGTGGTATAGAAATGGAATGAATGAATATTAGCATTGGAGCCATGTTATGCCTACAGCTATCATCACCTTTACAAAATCGTAAAAACAAAAAAACAAAAATGCACATAAACCTCTCACCGCCTGTTAGTATTGCTCAATTGTTGTCACAGCTAGAAGTCCTAAGGGCATCTTTTACATGCTCTTTAAATTAAGAACAACCAAGTCAAGTGGCTTGATTGTTTTTTTAAAACTGTTCCCAGGCTAGGCCAGGTCAGTTACATTTTTGGATACAGCACGCCCAGGTGCACTTACAGGGCTCACTGGACAGACATGTTTATAAGGGAAACACTGTTGCAAATTAACAATGGCAACCTTCAGAACTATGAACATGATACCAGCACTCTTCCTGTCTCGAGGGGGTGGGCCATGTTGTTTAATGTTTTGCAGCAGTTCTTCTCCTTTGGAAGCTATGACACAATTCCTGTTTTCAAAACAGCCAAACCAATATTGCAAGGACACACTTACCCTTCTCCCATGTATGGTTTAGCTATATTCTATACACACAACAGGAAAGGCAGGAAGTAGCACACATTATGGGGTGGCAGCGGGTGGGCGGAGAGGAACTGAACAAGGACTTGTTAGGACATAAAATGGCAAAACAAAGTCTTTATTTTCACTCAACTCTTTAGTATTCTGTTTACAAGACTGTCGGTAACACAACAGCTCCACTGAACACAGCATATCAGAACAGGTTTGTGCCAACATTCAGAACACCATTCTGTGGTATATTAACTTCAAAAGCCAAGCATAAATCCCCACCTGGAAAATGCAAAAATGCCAAGAACAATCCATGGTTGCAAGTCTGGGTTGTTCCTCCCCTAACAACCCATAATGCCATATTCAGACATCAAAGACAAAACCCCGGATGTGGTGTGTCCCTGGGTTGTTTAGCTCAGCAGGAGCGGGCAGGCAGGAGCCAGCATGTTGCTCACTGCCACTCATTGAGGATTTAAACAAACCTTGGGTAGCTGTGACACACAAAATGGGTCATTATGACTTGAAGATTGAGAGATCACATTGAAACTTGGCATCCTCTAGGAAGCCCCCTTATCCCAAGTCAAAATATTAGTCCATCTAACTCAGTATTGTCTGTACTTGCTGGCAACAGCTTTCAGAGATTTCAGACAGAAATATTTCCCAGGCCTACCGGGAGAAGCTACGGACTGAACCTGGGAGGTTTTGCATGCAACACGTGTGCTCTACCACTGAGCTACGGCCACATTCTAAATGCAGAATTATCAGTTTCTACTTCAAAGACCTGTTTGACTCCTGTACCTGCATTCAAATGGAAGCTGTGCACATTTAAGACACAATTATAAAGTGTATATCCAAATCAGGGGCCACACTGTGTTTATCTATTTATATTCCACTTTTAAAAATAAAATCTTCCCCAAGGTGGCTTACAAAAGCAAAAATATGGGGGGGGGGATATAAACAGTATTAAACAGTTCTAAACAAATGTACAGAAACATCGTCAAAACCCATCTAAAAATAGAAAAAAAGAAGAAAGACTATAAAGAGGATACAAGGATTGTAAGTCACTGACTGAACTACTGAAACAACATACAGAGAAAAAGGTACCAGTTTCGCAGTTAAGGCTGAGATTAAGTCACATTTCAAAGCAAGGGAAGTGCCAGCGAACAGCAAACACTGTAGAACTTAGACTCAAACTGCATGTTACTGTGAAGATGTACCTTCACTTTTTGGATCATTGGTCTTCCCCACCCCCATTTTTTCTGGTTTGTTCCAGGCCTTCACATCTCTAAACAATGTTTACCGCAAAACCTCGTTTCCTACCTATAGCCCCAGCCCACATGGCCATTAGTCAGGGATGATAGGAGTTGTAGTCCAAAGCATCTGGAGGCCAAAAAGTTGGGGAGGACTGCCTCCGGATGCTTTGGACTTCAACTTCTATCATCCCTGAGGACAATTGAACAACGCAGGAGAGGACTGGAAAGCAGACAAGATAGAAAAGGCATGATGTAATTGGGGGCTGACTGGTGAAAGCTATTTTAATTTAGGAAGAAAATATACATTGTTTCCCCTCGCCCCACCCACAGCAGCCTCTCAAAACACAATAATGCACACTCTGTGCTCTTATGAAATAAGAAGTCACATAGTACTACTAAATTACACTGGTTTTTGAAAAAGGAGTGGAGAGGGAAAGAGAGGAAGCAAGAGAAAATGCACTAAAATGGCACCAATGCTCAGATAACCTCTAAGAGCACCTTGAGAACAAAAACTTTTCTAGTGCTATTTTATAATATATTTAGAATATAAGGATGATGCTGATGAGAATGTTTGTAAGAAAAACATTTGCACACTGGTCTTGAAGTACTCTAGGGCAGTCTGACTAGACCTTAAGAGGTGGTGAAACATTGAGGAGTTCTTTAATTACAGGTAGACATGCTACCAAAATTTGGGTTAACTTTATATAGCTGACTGAGTACATCAGAAGTTAATTTGATATCCCAGTATACCTATTGGGAGCAATGGTTTTATTATTAGGGTGAGCCTCAATGTTTGGTTTTGAGCTATTTAAAAATGCACACTACCTTATTTGAATTAATATATGCAAACGGATACACTGTTAATGATTTCTGCATATGCACAGATAAGATTCCAGCCATGCATGAACAAAATTACTCACAAACCAGAACGCCAGAGAGGAAGGTGGTTGGGGGTAAGGGAGGGAGGGAAGTGAAAAGGATGAAGGAAAGAAGAAAGAACAGCATTTTCCCTTTATTTTATTCTATATTCCTCTCACAGATTTCATTTTGTTGCTCAGTACTAGTACAAACATGCAATGGATTTTGTACATACTTTCAACCAGGTATTTGTGTGTGGGGGGGGGGAATTATTGCTCAGCCCTGAAGTGTGGCAATCATGAGAGATCTTAATGTTTTGCTTCTGGCATAAAATGCTTAAGATATAACCTGAAGGCCTTTTTATTAGGTGTTTTATTTAATAGTGATCGAATAGGTGTGACACAAGAAGGGGAATAAAGTGCTCTCTTTCAGGTGTTCAAAAGCTGGAAGTAATTGATAACCCTGATACAAAATGCTGAATGGTTTTCACAAAGCAAAACATTAGCGTGGAAGTATGCATCAGGAAGAAGATGGCAACATAGACACACACTTTCCCCTGTGTTCTCTTGATTTTATTTATTCATTTGATTTTAGCAGCAATAAGTCTATTTGGCAAGGTCCAAGATTCCGAAGTTGTCTCAATGAAATAAGATCTGCTTGTCAAAGTGGTAGACCTGCTGCATGTATCAAAAGAAGGGCAACTCCCAAGGCTGGCTGTTTCTAGGCGGCCACACTCTTTGGCTCACATGCTTGTTTACACATTGTTGCCAAGGCTGAAAGATTTCTCAGCACTTATTTTTAAACACAGCTTGGAGGTAGAGCTCTAGCGGAGGTGAAACTCGTCCAACCAGCCCATCCAGCGGATCAGGTGCACACAACCACAGGAGTAGTGCTGGGAAACTAGATTGAATGCATAGACAACCCAGGCTTAAAGTGCCACACACAAAGGCATGTCAAATAAGAATGGGTAGACCAATTGAATCAGTGGGGCTCAACATATGGGAGCTGGGGCTTGCAGCCTCAAGAAAAATGTCCTGTCTACCAAGGATAGGAAGAACATGCCGTCCCTGCATTCAACACTTCAAGAATGCATCAGACTATGCAAGGTTTCTGGTGGCCATGGAGAATGGCCACATGCCAGCATAGCCCAAGCAGCATCTGGGTTCTATGTACTATGGATTTCCCTCTGCCATTTCCTGTGCATTATAGGCACCAACTGAAAGCACAAGAAAGAGGTTTTCTCGACTTCTTAGGCCAACCTTCCCTAACCTGGTGCCATCCAGATGTTTTGGACTACAATGTCCAGCATTCCTAACCATCAGCCATGCTGGCTGGGGCTATTGGGAGTTGAAGTCCAAAATGTCTGGAGGGCACCAGATTGGGGAAGGCTGCCTTAGACCATAATTCAGCTCCCTGCTAAACTATGGATTTGCTGTGTGGCTCATCTATAAAACTGAACTGTAACCAGAAAACAGGAGTTTTTTTCTTAAAATCATCAGCCATTGAATCCAGTCACTAAATTTCCTCCTCCCCTATCAGTCACCACAAAAGAGAACGTAAGCCTGAAACCTTCCAGCTTTAAGGCAAATTATCTGGAAGGCCTGGACAAATTAGCCCTATTCAGTTATTCACATAGATAAACTTGAGTGTATGAGGCTGGGGGAGGTGAGAATGTGTCCACTGGTTCCTGTCCTCATATGTTCAAGGATCCCATGTAAAACATACTGGAATGTGCATGGGTTCCTATATGTGTGATCTGTGACACCATCCCCACCCTTTCCAGGATATCGGATCACACATACAGGAGTCCAAACATACAGGCTCCATCCTCCATCTATCCAATGAACAGCTGAACAAGGACTACTATCACAAATCAGGATTATCCATCCCACAGCCCCAACAAAGCCCAGGGGCTTGGGGGGGGACCAGTAGTGCCTACTGATGAGATAGGAGAGGCACAGTGTGGGCTGTTCAAAAGGACACCAAAGAGGCAGGATCTATCAAGAGAACAATTCTGTTCAAAGTGAACTAGATGTGTTTTTGCCACAAGGATGTCAACAAGGACAAACGTTAGTGAGGGCAACAATGCAATGTTTATATTTGTTCAGTCTTTCACGTCCTTGACAGACGTACAAAAAATAAGGACTTGCCCCAGTCAGATCAAAAACAGAATGATACAGATCTGAGATGTCAGTCCTCAGAGAGGCGGGGGCGGGGGGAGGACGGAAAACAATCAAAAAGGCCAGCCCTGCTGTTCTGTGATGCTACAAAGTTCTGGTATAAAAAAGGAGAGCTGTTAACAAGGCAAGTCTAGCAGGGTATTGATCGTAAAGATGGTGGCCTGACCTTCCCCAAAGACAGAGGTAGGAGAGGGCTCCAGGGCTTGTGTCTGGCACAGCAACTCCCAAATGAAGAATCTAGAACCCTCAAGTGAGTTGCTGAAGTTCTGGGGCTAGGCCATGAAAACAGGGCTGGGCCCATGCAAACGAAATCCTAGGTCAATTTAAAACACACACACACACACACACACACTCAACTCAGCTTAAGTTATGCCTGTGGATAAAGTGTGTGTGATTAACTCTTCATTTTAACCTGTTTGCATCATTTGCTTTGCTCTGATGGGCACGAGGAGGAGCTAAGCAGATCACCAAAGCCCTGCCCCCAACTATTCAGCCAAACCCCTGGCTGCCAAGCTGTCAGAGGCTATTGCCCACACACTCGTATCTTCACAGCTGAGAGGCCTAGAAGCTTTCACTTGAAGACAGACGAACTACCATTATCATACTCTGTGTGTCTGTGTATCCACAGAATTTGGCATGCACACAGCCCTGATCATATGGATTAAGTCACTAGGACGAGGAGGGTGGATTACATCAACAAGTGTATTGAGTATTCCTTTGGTGGCCCCAGCCATTAAAACACACTGATCTAGGGCACGGTTCAACCATATTGGGACCACCTGATTACCATCTGAGGGAATGCAAGGGTGGGCTGGGAATAAGGCAGCGGTCTGGATTTCTTAAAGCAGTGCCACAAGCATAACTGAAAGTATACAGACACAACAACAAAGGTGCTGAGCCCCAAAACAAGGGCATCCCCACCAACACTTTTCAAGTAATGTCTGCTGGATGAAAAGTATCTTAAAGGAGGTTCCCAACAGCTGCTTTGTCCTCTTACCTTTCCAGAACTGATTGACAACATATAAATGTGAGATGAAAGAGTGTGAGTGGAAGCTACCACAGGGTGTAATGCAGGGGTGGGCAGAAAGTAGATATCCAGATGCTGTGGACTTCAACTCCCAGCTTCCTGACCACTAGCCATGCTGGGAGTTGAGGCATAAAACATCTGAAGATCCACCTTCTGCCCACCTATGTGTAATGGGTTTACACACACAGTCAGAAGTAGGAGGAAGGCAGCACATGGGAAAGGAAGAAAGAAACGCTGCTAGAACTAGTGCAGAGCCAAAAGGTTACCTGGCTTACCTTTTCGTGCGGCCACCAGTTTCATGACATCATCCTCCCACCAGATCCTATCCACTGCCACCCCGAGAATGTCTAGAAGAGTGCTGCACCACCATTAAGCATTCTTTTGAGGGGGCATTATAGGATGAAAATAGCAGGTACCAAGCAGGACCACCCGGAGGAACACTACCACTGCAAAACTGGGTGGCAGCAAAGAGGCACAACAGGAACAGTAAGCCCCTTTTGGTAGGGGGAGATCTGCCCCAAAATCCTTCCCATTTACAGCCCACTAATGGAATAGCACAATTGCAGGGAGGGCATTTCAAGTCTGCTTTAACTAAAACTTTTACGGTGACACTTTTCAGGGTGCTTCATATCTTATCATTTATCATGGCAAACAAGACAAATTTCCATCTAAAAAGTCTGATAAACTATAAAACAGCTAAATTATATTTAATTTAAGACAATAATGGTCATGTATGGACAAATCTGGATAACACAGAAACAAAAACAAACAGATTCTATCAATGCCAAGTGAAATAGGTTAAATAGTTTTCTTCCATTCTGATCTTCACATTCATTTGACTTCACTACAGCATTAGCCAAACATTCAGGTTTCAAAAAGGTCAAGAGTGATGTTTTGGATTTTGCCCAGTTTAAGCAGCCTTCAGGAAATCACTCCAACAGACGGGCAAAACACTCAAAGCATACACTTATTATATTCTTGGTATGAAATGCTTTCGTTGGCAGATACCAAATTTTGTTAAATTTTACCCTTTTTGTTTTTAAAGCTTCTGATGTCACTCAGAGTTTATGTTGTGGGAAAGTAAAGATTTCACAATAAAACCAACCAGCGGGCTGAGAGAGTGAACTGCAACAATTACTTAGCTACTGGAGACTTACTAGTATAAATGGAAATTTAATTAAATAGCTGTTTGATTAAAGGTATGGTTGCCCTACCTCTCAATGATTATGTCACTGAACTCACAAAAATTGCTCTGATTTTGGTTAAAATCAAGCTAGCACTCAAAATAAATATTTAAACTGAAAGTTTAAAAAAAAAAACTTGAATGCAATATAACAAGGTTTGCCTGGAGAGGTTTAAAGCAATTTTGTAACAAATCGAGAGCTTTTAAATCCAAGGGAAGGAGAGAGACAGTTAATCATCCGTCGTTTAATACTTGCATTTCTTTTTCCCTCTGCACGGCAAATCAGTTTTTGATGTTATTCGTTTCTTCTCCCTTAAACTTCACTGATCCTGTAGGTGATAAACTTGGCTTGCTGGTATTGACTTAGGAGCTCCTAATCCATTAAAATGGCATCTTCAGTAGAAGCTCCACTGCGAAGATGTTCAGAAAGGAAATTAAGTGCTATGAGTTTTGTGTGTAGCTTCAGATTATCTTGCAAGTGGGGGAAAAAGAGTAAGTTACACTGTCCTTACAACCTGTTCTGGAGGGGGTTGCACCCCCCTAAAGGATCACGTTCGTCGTTTGCGGGTGCTCTTCGATCCAGAACTGTCACTTGAGGCACAGGTGAACTCAGTGGCACGGAGCACTTTTTATCAGCTTAGGCTGGTATACCAACTACGCCCTTATCTGGACAGAGATAGCCTAGTTACAGTGATCCATGCTCTGATAACTTCTTGTCTGGATTACTGCAATGCGTTATACGTGGGGCTGCCTTTGAAAACGGTCCAGAAACTTCAGCTGGTCCAAAATAGGGCAGCAAGATTGTTAACAGGGACTGGCCTGCGAGGTCATATTACGCTAGTACTTTTCCAGCTGCACTGGCTGCCAGTCCATTTCCAGGCCCGATTCAAAGTGCTGGTGTTAACATTCAAAGCCCTTAACGGCTTGGGGCCAGGTTATCTGAAGGATCGCCTCCTCCCATATGTGCCTGCCTGGACCTTAAGATCATCAGCAGCGGCCCTTCTCCGTGAGCCTCTGCCAAAGGAAGTGAGGTGGGCGGCTACTAGGTGGAGGGCTTTTTCTGCTGTGGCACCCCGGCTCTGGAATGAGCTCCCTAGTGAGGTTCGCCTGGCGCCTACATTGTATTCCTTTCGGCGCCAGGTAAAGACCTGTTTATTTTCCCAGGCATTTTAGCATTTTAGCTTTCTAAATTTTTAGCTTTGCTGTTTTAAATCTGCATTTTAAACTCCTGCACTGCTGCTAGGTTTTATTGTGGTTGTATTGTTATATTGTGGTTCTAATGTTCTATATATTTTAAATTGTTTTATTGTGTGTTGTTTGGTTTTAATTTTTGTGAACCGCCCAGAGAGCTTCGGCTATTGGGCGGTATAGAAATTAAATAAATAAATAAATAAAGCTGCGAATGATGCCAGAATTTTTTGCTGCATAGTGTACAACATCCATTAAAGGGTTTTGGTTAATAGGAAACATAAAAAGCTGCCTTATACGAAGTCAGACTAGTGTCGACAGTGACTGACAGCAGCTCTCCAGGGTTTCAGGCAGGAATTTTTTCAGCCCTATCTGGAGATGCTGGGGATTAAACCTGGGACCTTCGGCATTCAAAGCAAGTGCTCTGCCACTGAGCTGCAGCTCCTCCCAAATGTGTTCTGGAGTGTGACGGGGGTGGGGGGGAATGGCCCCGTCTCTCTATAACTGGGGAGAACCATCACCTCTTGGGATGAGAACAAAAAAGAGATGCATGGCACCTTAAAAGAGTAACACAATTATTATGGCACAAGCTCTTGTGGACCAGATTCCACTTCATTAGATGCATGGAATGTTATCCCAAGTTGGCAGGCTAACCTTTCAAGCTAGGTCTGGACTATGGACCCATTACTCTATGGGACAAGCTCCCTTTGCCACCAGAGGGTGTACGTGTGTAATATGCCTTCTTTCAGAAGGTTTTAACCTAGCTGCCCTATCACAGAAAGGTTGGTGGATTAGCAATTGCCCATACCTGCTACAAATGGGCAGGCAATTTTGACAGACGGGTGGGCTGTCTAGGGTGGGCTATCTTTGGCAGCTATGGCAGCCTATCCCCTCACCAAAGCCAGCCTGAGCTCAAGGCAGCAGCTGCATCCTTACACATATTACAGTATAAAGCGAATCATTTTATGTCCTAAGATTCCAGGAAATCATAGATCAGTGTGTGCAGGGGGAGGGGGTGTTGCACACTTGTGTCCTGTCTCACCCACTTCCAGCCAACACGAGCTACTAAGCATTCATGCAAGTAATTAGATGGAATATTGATTTCTTACAGTTTTATATCCCATCCTTCCACCAATTCATTTATTTATTCATTTCATTTCTATACTGCCCAATAGCCGAAGCTCTCTGGGCAGTTCACCAAGGAGTTCAGGGCAGTATATATGGCTCTCTTCCCATGCCTCATCCACAGAACAACCCCGTGAAGTAGGTTAGGTTGAGAGACCATGCCTGCCCAAAGGTTGCATGAGTGGAACTTGAACCTACGTCTCCCTGATCTTAGTCTGACACACTAACCACTACACTCTGTGGCATGCTGAGTCTCTGAATACCCATGCAAAATGATCCGTGTGGGGTTTTAATTATTCAACTTCATCATGAGCCAGAGAAAACTCTAGACGGCGCTGTGTATCTCAGCGGTTTTGCAATGCTTGCACTGAATTCAGTACCTGGTGTAGGACAAGGCACTGAGAGGTTTTCAGTTTTCATTCAATTTTTAAATATATATATTTAAACATAATATAAATTTGCAACTCATGTGGCCACAGAGAAATGAGAGAGAATGGGCAAAAATCTGGAGCCTAAGAGAAAAGTCTTTGTGCTTTTCACCATAACCACTATCCTTAAAAAACACCTCTCCCTGTGCCCTGGGACCACACTCATTTACCAGGATGGCTATATTTGTAAAATGGGAATGGCCTTAGTATTTGACATCCCAGTTCACATGCAATCAAATATGGTCCTTGCACACAGAGATGGGCCTGCATACACAAAATTTATCCAAAGGCCAATTCTGAAGTTGGGAAACCCACCCTCCAGCCTCTCTCAGGGATCACTGCTTATTCCCTACACAGACATGCTCCAGGGAAGTTTTCCATAGCTCTTTTCTCTAATGTAACTTTGAAAGAAATCCCATTGCCTTAAATCATACAAATCCATTGTATGGCTGGTTTCCAAGAACACCAAAGATCAGAGCAAGAGCTCTACAAAAGAAAGCAGAATTTGTTATGTTTCCCCACTTTTCTTTTCTGCTCTTGACTCGCTGTTAAAATTATTGCAAGCGAAGTCTGGAATAATTAGCGTCACTGGAATCTAAGGGCACAAAAGCTATTTGTATTCCTTACTTATCTAGCAATAAAAGCTCAGACTCTCCCCACTCCCCATGTGTGTCTGTTGCACCAAATATGGTTTTTGTTTTTTTCTTGAGAAAGGAAAAAGCACCCAGAAATACAGGCCAGGATACAATCAAAATCCCTATAATTTCAAGGCATTTTCTCAACAGGCTTTCCCCAGACAAATTCCTAGCAGCAATTCAACATGTAAAACAACTATACAGAGTGCAGAAAGGGGGCAAAAAAAAGAAAGAAGATGAAGCAAAGATCCAACCATAATCTTTTTTTCAAAGCAAACCACAAATCTGATCAAACAGAGAATAGTTCTGCCCTCAGTTTGCAAACACAAGGAAATTTAAAATTAACAGTGAAGCTCCAGTTACCTAGCCCCTGCATGCCTTAGTACTTTAGCCATAAGACCACCCAATGTCTGGAAATCTTTGGAAAAAGTCTGAGCACAGCAGGGTATGTTAACAATCACTCAAGACAGGATATGTGGCTGAAATTAAATACACAGAATACATAGGCCGAATGTGCCACATGCTGCATTCTTTCCTTAGAACACCAGAGATCCACGTGAACCTTGGTGGAACGTATACCTAGCTCAGGTTTCCTGCAAAAAAGAAAACAAAAGGGTACATCCAAAATCCTGTAAGAAACGCGAAGGGGGGTGGAGAGGAGGAGGATTGCTTCATTCAAGGAGTTTGCCTTCTCTAGTTTCCACAGAAGTCACTGTGTTCACGACCGCGCCTTTTGACATGTTGAGGAGAAGAGTTTCTCCTCCAGGTAACACACAGTACTAACACAAGCCTTGCACCTTGTCAAAGAGAGTTTTCCCTATGGCCACTGTACCTGTGAAATTCTGCCAGCCTTCCATTTAGAAATCAACCAGTTCACATCAATAGCCTTAATCATACAAATCCATGTGGCATAACGCCCCAAAATGGAATTCAGTAGGATAATGACTAATTATCTCACTACCAGAGCCTATTTAATCTGAGACCCAGCCATGTGGTGACAAGAGAGGGATGGAGTTAGACCATTCTATTACGTATTTATTATTTTTTATTAGATTTAGAGCCCCCCTTTTAACTCAAGTCCTCAAAGTGGCTTACAATATTTATAAAATACAACTGTTACAGCAAGAATCTCATGCTCAAAAAACAAAATAAAAAACTGAAAAACCCAGCAAGCTCCGCTGGAGCAGGAGCCAGTATCTGACGTTCCTTCCCACAGAGCAGTTGAAGTCAGTTAGCCATGTGAAGGGGACCTGGGGGTGGGGGGGTGGACAACACAATCCAACTAGAGCAGGCCCTGATGTTCCCTTTGCCTGCTCCTGTCTCCCTTACTCTTCCTTCCTTCCAAAAGGGCAGTTGGTGTCAGTTGGCACGGGTGAGGGGGCAGTCGAACCGAAGCAGCCCCTGATGTTCTCTGGAGCACTGGATTCAAATACCTGCTCAGTCACAAAGACTACTGGGTGATTTGGGGCCAGTCATCATCTCTCAGTCTAACCTACCTGGGCTGTTCTGAGGATAAGGGGGCTGGGACCATAGTGAGGTTTAGAGGGTCACTTAAAACATGTTTCCCTATGATCTGTGATTTGTTCTAGAGGGAAAGCAGAAGCTCTCCCCCACATACAGAATAGGGGGAGCACACAGATCTGAGGCTCACTGGAGCTCATTCCCAATCACATAAGCCATGGCTTGAATTATGTTCTGAGCTGGGCTCCATGTATGCCACATAAATATTCTCATTAAAAATACATTTATGTTAAATACCTTTAAAATAGCAGGTTTGCATATGCAACTGCAACACTGTAGGTATGGAGTAAAAATCAGTGGCAGTGTCATAAGGAGGACCACAGAGACCTGGGTTTGAATCCTGAATTATCCATGGTTCTCACCAGGTATGCCTGGCAGTGTACAGATAAAATTTGGGGGTGCAGATAAGGGCAGCAGCAGAACTGAAGGGAGAGACTACCCAATGGTGAGGGATGATCCTCCACATTTGGTGTTAGTAGCAAGATTGCCCTAGAGTTGAGGGTCCCACCCTAAGACCAAGTTCTCCACAATAATAAAAAGCCCCCCTCTTATATTTCCAGCAGTGGCCAGTGGAAGGTAGCAACCCTCCCAACATGTTTGTCCCCATGTAAAATAATCAGAGATATACTGCCTTGGAACATGGGGGCACAATTTATTTAACCAACTTGGCAGGATAACAAAAAGGAGAGAAGAGGAATTAAGTATGTCATTTTATGATATATTACAAATTTATGCAAAACAGTTTGTAAGGCACAAATGTTCTACGCCCTATAGCCATGTGCATGCAATCCAACAATCTGAACCAACCCACCAGTATTTTGCAAACACCCTCCACCGTAACAACCTTTTTCTCAGGTAGCTAGAAATAATCAGATGAGGGAATGCCTAGCTTTCATTGAAAATCGACTTTAGACAAAGTTACCCTATATGAAGAAACCATTGTAATTTATAGGTCATTTACACTCTTCTACAAAGAGGCCTGTCACATCTATGAAATAAGTAGCTGACATGACAGCAGGCTATTAAACAAATCCATTCACCATTTGGGTCTCTCTCTTTTGAATCATTCTATTAACTATTCTTAATCCTCTTGTGCCATATTATAACTTTATCCTGCCAGCCCTGAATTGCCTGCAAAATTGGAGGTGGGGGAAGAATAAGAAAATGAGTATCTTATAGAGAAGATGGACTCTAAGCACACCCCTGTGGGAACTATGTCCCCATGAAATCCAGAGCACTTGCTCCTACAATTAGTAGGTTTTGGCAGTGAGGTGTTAAATCTACAAATACATTACACTGTGGTCATTTTGCACCTTCATTTCCATTGACCTTCACCTTCAAAAGGGACCATGTAAATCCATAAGATTAAGATAGACTGCTTTCCTTGCAGAGTCCCTAAAGACAATCCATTTTGATGTTCCCCTACCCTAATCCAGGACCAAAAGAAAGCTGGCTAAAATGATCTAACAAGCTCCCAACTGGGTTCATAAACACGCAGGCCAAAACCATTTTTGAACAGCAAAGCATCATGCAACAGCCCCCAAGAGCCTATTCTTACAACACTGAACTCACAGCATCCATGATATTTAGCCAGCATGTGCTGACTCTTCCAATATGGTTAGCACAAGCTGAACCAGTTATGCACATACACTCCAACCCAGATTAGCTTTGGATCCCTAACTAATTCCTCTAAAAGCTGTGATTGCATTCCTGTACCAAAAACAGACACAAGCCAAGTTTGATACACATGGCATGTCATCAAGCAGCTCAGTTTACAATGGGCTGAATAAATATATGATGGTTATGAGTGTTGTGTGAACAAACCCCCAGGTAAGTAAGGCCAATTAGATTTAGTAAGGGCCAATTTTCTTCAAGTATGTTGGTTAAAAGCCATTTAAAGTCCAATAGAGCAGAAATACCTTAAATGGAAGGTTGTTTAATACATCAGCCTTTAAGACCATTTCAGCTTTGGTGTACTCGGCCTCCTAGTCTCAAGATACAAGCACTGAGCCTGAAGTCAGAAGCATACATATCTGGGAGGAAGTCCAAATGAACTCAGTGGGACTTACTGCTGATTATAGATGCACAGGATTCTGCTGTAAAATTTAAGGAAGTCTCCCAGATTTTTGAAGTTAAAAGAGGGATATGTGGGAGAAAATGTCACATTTTCCTTTGGTGTAGCATGACGGCAGTCAACCAGCATCCTTGCTGGAAACCTATCTTAGACCATCAGTATTCTAGGTATTGCAAACACTTGAAGGTTACTTCAAATGTAACTTCCATTAATTATTGCAACTACTGATGATAAATAATAGTTGCCTGTTATATATGCTGTCAGTTGCATTTTTTCACTACCAAACATTGTGCAAGACACAGCAACAAATTGAAAAATGTGTCATATACACACCATGTACCATTATTTACAGTATGGGCCAGTTCACACTGTCATCGTCGGCTAAACAAGCCACAGTGGCTTAACCTCAGCACATGTCAGACAGTTGCTTGTTCAGGGGAGCGGGGACCATAAAAGGGTCCTAGCTGTCCCCAAGCAGTCCCCCAATACTAATAACCTGGGTAGCCTTGGCAGCAGTCCCCCTGGGTTGAAAATACTGTTGGTGAATCCCAGGTCTGTGAATGCTAAGATAGCAGCCATCCAGGACTTGATCCTGGAAGAGCATGCCGACCTGGCATGTATTACAGAGACCTGGTTCGATGAAGCTGGGGTTGTTAATCTATCTCAGTTTTGTCCCCCAGGGTTTTCTGTAGAACAGCAGGCTAGACCTGGGGGGGGGGGAGTTGCAGTGGTCTATCATGATACTATCCCCCTCACCAGGTGCCCTGGCCCACAGTCTACTGGGTTTGAGTGCGTATACTTAAAAGTGGGTGCTCAGGACAGAATAGGGATTCTGTTGGCGTACCGGCCACCCCGCTGCTCAACACGCTCCCTTCCTGAGCTAGCTGGAGTGATCTCAGTGGAGGTGATGGAGTCCCCTTGGCTTGTTCTGCTGGGAGACTTCAACATACATGCTGAGGCTGCCCTGTCGGGAGTCGCTCAGGACTTCATGTCCTCCATGACGACCATGGGTCTGTCCCAAGTGGCTTCTGGCCCCACTCATACAGCGGGTCACACTCTAGACCTAGTTTTCTATGCTGGGCAGGATGACTGTGATCTGGGTGTGGAGGAACTTTCTGTTGTTCTGTTGTCATGGACAGATCACTACCTGGTGGGGTTTAGACTCACTGGAACTCAGTGCCTCTGCAGGGGTGGGGGACCGATTAAGTTGGTCCACCCCAGGAGGCTGATGGATCTGGGTAGTTTCTTGGGTATTTTCCTGCTGCCTTGGCAGGTGATTCTGTCGAAGCCCTGGCTGATCTCTGGAACAGGGAAATGGCCAGGTGGTGGGCACACTTGCTCCTGAGCGTCCCCTCTCATGGAGTGGAGCCAGACCAGCACCCTGGTTCCCTAGGGAACGGCGGCGATGAAGCGAATGAGACGGAGACTACAGCGACGTTGGCAGAAAACTCGGAACGAGTCCAATCGAACACGGGCTAGGGCTTATCTGAAAGGCTGCTCCGTTGCAGTGAGGGCAGCAAAGAAGTCTTTCTTTTCTGCCCTCATTGCATCTGCAGGGAGCTGGCCATCGGAGTTGTTTCAAGTGGCCTTCTACATCCTGGTCCATGTGATGAAAATTCTGACCACTCAAAGCCCGCTGTGAACAATTTACCCAGCACTTTGCTGATAAAATCACTCGGATCCGTTCTGACTTGGATGTTGTAGTTGATGCAGATCCTGTGGATGTCACTTTGGCTCCTGCTTGTTCAGCGTTGATGGATTCTTTTCCATTTGTGCAGCCTGGGGATGTGGACAGGATCCTCGGAGCAGTGAGAGCCACCACATGTATGCTGGATCCTTGCCCCTCCTGACTTATTAAAGAGGCCAGAGGAGGACTGGCTGAGTGGACAACGGGGGTGGTTAATGCCTCTCTGGAACAAGGCATTGTTCCACTATGCTTAAAAGAGGCAGTTGTGAGACCTCTGTTGAAGAAGCCTCCCCTGGATCCCACCATTCTAGATAACTATCGTCCAGTCCCTAACGTATCTGGTTTCAGGCCTGGGTATAGGATGGAGACAGCTTTGGTCTCCTTGGTGGATGACCTACGCTGGAAACTGGACAGGGGGAGTGTGTCCCTGTTAGTTCTACTGGACCTCTCAGTGGCGTTTGATACCATCGACCATGGTATTCTTCTGGGACGCCTCACTGGGATGGGACTTGGAGATACTGTTTTACTGTGGCTCCATTCCTTCCTAGGGGGGCGAACTCAGAAGGTGGTGTTGGGGGTGCCTGTTCAACTCCGTGGCCAATAGCTTGTGGGGTCCCTCAAGGTTCTGTTCTGTCCCCCATGCTATTTAATATCTACATGAAACTGCTGGGAGAGGTTGTCCAGAGTTTTGGAGTTTGGTGCCACCAATATGCTGATGACGCCCAGCTCTACTACTCCTTTCCACCAGATTCCAAGGAAGCTGTTTCTGTCCTTAACCAGTGTTTGGCATCAGGAATGGACTGGATGAGGGAGAACAAATTGAAAATTAATCCAGACAAGACAGAGGTGCTCCTGGTCAGTCAAAAGGCAGATCAGGGAATAGGGATTCAGCCTGTGTTGGATGGGGTTGCACTTCCCCTGAAGACTCAGGTTCGCAGTTTGGGGGTGCTCCTGGATTCAGCCCTAAGCCTAGATGCTCAGGTTTCAGCAGTGGCCAGGAGTGCTTTTGAACAGTTAAAACTAGTGCGCCAACTGCGCCCGTTCCTGGAGATGTCTGATCTGGCCATGGTGACACATGCCTTAGTTACATCCCGTTTGGGGTGCCTATGAAGAGTGTTCAGAAGAGTGCAATTTGTCCAAAGAACTGCTGCCAGACTGTAGACTGGGGCTGGCTACAGGAAGGATACAACTCCCTTGTTAAAACAGCTTCACTGGCTTCCAGTCTGTTTCCGGGCACAATTCAAAGTGCTGGCTATGACCTATGAAGCCCTATACGGCTCTGGTCCAGGTTATCTGAAAGACCGTATCTTCCCTTATGAACCTGCCCATGTCCTGAGATCTTCTGGGTAGGCCTTTCTCTCAGTCCCACCATTGTCACAGGCCTTCTCAGTGGCTGCCCCACAGCTGTGGAACACCCTTCCCAGGGAGGCTAGGATGGCTCCCTCCGTGATGTGTTTCCGAAGGCAGACTAAAACGTTCTTGTTCCAGCAGGCCTTTGGGACATCATTGGAACCTGGGGATAAGCTGCTAAGTGTGGTGTAGTGGCTAGAGTGCTGGACTGGGAATCGGGAGATCCGGGTTCTAATCCCCACTCGGCCATGAAGCTCACTGGGTGACTTTGGGCCAGTCACAGACTCTCAGCGCAACCCACCTCACAGGGTTGTTGTTGTGAGGATGAAATGGAGGAAGGAGGAGGATCATGTATGTTGCCTTGAGTTCCTTGGAGGAAAAAAGGTGGGATATAAATGCAATAAATAAATAAATAAAATAATAAAATGCTGTTCTAAAATGCTGTTTTAATGTTTTAATATAATTGTAATTGTATTGTTGTTTAATTATATTTTAACTTTTGTATATTTTCATATTTTTAATTATATATGTTTTAATGTTTGTAAGCCACCTTGTGTCCCAGTACTGGGGAAAAGGCGGGGTATAAATATAATGATGATGATGATGATGATGTCAGGGTCAATTTGCCTAGTCACAGTCTGGCATGTCATCCGAACATGGGCAGAATAGCTTGTTTACGGGGAAAACAACCCTCAAATAACCCAGCAACAGCCCGTGAATGATTTGAGGGTTGTTTCCCTCTCAAACAAGCCATGCCACCCTGGTTCGGATGACACAAGCCGCACCTGAGCCAGTGATTAGGCAAATTGCGCCTGGCGTGCGCCAGCACATGCCGCAGCTTAAACAAGCCACTGTGGCTTGTTTAGTGGATGATGACGATGATCATGCAAACCAGGTCAAAGGCTAATTAAACAAACAAGCCCATATGACTTTAGGATCAAATTGGTCATTAGTTACTTTTATTTGAACTTAATGACAAACCCCCCATAACATTTGCATCCCAAAGAACCATGTTAACAGGTCTGAAATGCATGTGCTACAATCTTGACATTTCTTTATTGGCGTAAATAAGTCTAGTTTGACATTTCCTGCGGCCATGTGATGTTATAATCCTGGCAAAATTAGTATTTCTCTCTCTCTCTCTCTCTCTCACACACACACACACACACACACACACACACGATGGAGCAGCCAGTTATGGGACATGAAATCACAGGGGTCCTTTCTTATAAGAGTGGTTGCCTTGTATGTTTTCTTGCCCTTTTTCTTTCTTTTTTGATTGCTTGTTCTCTTTATTCACAGGAAAAACCGTAACCCCTGCAGATACCCTGTCACTAAGCAACATCCCTTGGTCAAAGTCACATATTTTCTCATCAGACAGTTAAAGTCTTGCCAAGATGCTAATTTTGTTTCTATCTTCAGGGCCATTTTCAGGGAAACAGAGGCCTCATGCCTCACGATTCACAACATCTATGTTCACATCATGCACCTATTAAAAGTTAAGGATGATTTACATGTTCTCTTTGGCAACCATTCTTTTGCACATTTTCCTCATGCAGCAGTTTTTATTTGCTTGCATTTAAGAACTTAAGAAAAGTCATGCTGGATCAGACCAGGGGTCCATCTAGTCCAGTGTTCTGTTCACACAGTGGTCAGCCAGGTGTCCACAGCAAACCCATAAGCAGGACATGAGCACAACAGCACTCTCCTGCCCATGTTTCCCAGCAACTGCTGTACATAGGCATACTGCCTCTGACACTGGAGGTAGCATATAATCATCAGGACTAATAGCCATCGATAGCCTTATCCCCCAAATGCTTTGTAGTTTTAAATTGCACTATTCTATAGCACAATTTGCTAAACAAATTAAAGTCAAGCCAGAGAATCTTGCAGCCAAAGATTTGGCTGGTTATTATAAAAAGTAACACACCTGTTAACTTAACAAGACATATTTTGGTTTCCTCCTCATTTTCCTGACAGAGTGGCTTACCCAGAGGACCAGGTTTGTCCTGCATTACAGATGCTAGGCTGCAGCAGTGGAATCTACCTGGTGCACCTGCTTCTAGGGATGCAAGCCAGGCACAAAAAGGGAAACATAAGCCTCATCACAAGGCTTCCTGGCTTGGGTGACACTAATATGTCTGCAACCAAGCATTACAGATATATGCTTAGCCCCCTTCCCCAACTTGGTGCCCTCCGGATGTTTTGGACTTCAATTCCCATCAGCCCAGCTAGCACAGCTAATTGTCAGCAATGCTGGGAGTTGTAGTTTAAAACATCTCCGGGGGCCCAGGTAGAGGAAGGCTACTACCATGAGGTTTTTTACTGTGTTTCCTGGGCACACATTTTCCATTCCTATCCTAGGCAAGATTTTATCTAGGGATCTACAAGATTTTTGTTCCTGTGATGTGAATGCATCCCACTCACAACCTCGAACATGAGCAGAAATGCAATTCTCAGGAAATTTTCACAATTTCCCAAACTTGTGTTCATGTTCAAAAGTGCACACTTCTGAAAATGTGCACATGTGCAAATGCGGATCCCCCCCCCCCAATCTACGTCTTCATGTTTTTGTCTATGGAAAGAAATGAGCATTTTCGATCTGGAAAATGTGTTAAATATGCACTTTTTAAAATGCGCATTTCTCTCAATCAAAAGTGTGCATTTCTCAGAACACAGATGCTCGCATTCGGGGACACGAATGAGGCAAAACAAGCTTTGAGGAAGAATTTGGAGAACATCAACATCACATGTTCACCTATCGCTAGTTTTACCACCCAAGAAAAATCTTCAGCCGGTAGAATTTTATGTGAACATTCCATGACATTATAGCAGCTAAGCCAACAGATGGATACAGAGACGGCAGACGAGACCCAGGCCGGCTCAGGAGTGACCATCACACTGAAAATGAACCAGTGTCATTCAAACTGTAAGCCACAGATAGAATTCTCCTTATTAGCAAGGCTAATTTCATTCTGCCAGGTTGAGAATGGGATATTACACGGCCAAAATGCCCCCAAGCACAGTCTGACATAGTAAAAAACAAAAACCTTCAAGAAGGTTGAAAAATACCTCCACTTCACATGAAACTGTAGTGTAGTCTCTGCTCTCACTTCCAAAATCATGTATTTAAAATCCATTTGCACATTTTTAATTACACCTATATTAATTTTCTTGGCAATTGAAAGCTAACTTTTAGATTAGCAATTCACACCATTCCCTCTTGCAGAATAAAAATTGGAAGCATATTCACTTTCTTCATGATGGATGACTTTAATTAGACTGCATTCTTTTTGAAGTGCAGGGTTTATCTAGAAGGAGTCAAGTTCCTTTAAGTCTTTTCATCTTCAAGCATACACCTTTCAAGGGATTGATGCTAGAATTTTTTGAGACAGGCAAGAGTCTGACTGGTCACACGTTATGAAATAGAGGAGGAAAAGGTGCCTAGATTTTTATCCACATGCACACAGATGGAAGCTTTTAGGTACACATACAGAATGAACATACAGAATTAACCGTTGAACAAACACATGTTGACACTTGCTGTCACCTGGTCTGTTGACCAGTTTACCAAATAAAATGGGGAGGAAGCAAGAAAACACAATCAGGGTACTTATGGACCAACCCAAGAGCATCTGAGGCGATCTAATCACCAAATCCATGACAAAAAGGGTGAGATGAAAAGAGGGGCTCAACCACTAAGAACATAACAAAGAGATAATATTATGCAGACCAGTTAGCAGTTGTGTTCCTAGGCCTGGACTCATGGGGCCCAACTCCCAAATGTATTTCCCAGGGTCTGGAATCTATTCCCTGGAGCCCTCAGTATCAATTGGTGCCAATGGAAGTTTTTTTCTCAGCTAAATTACCACATAGGGGGTGATTTTCAAGGGGGATTGCAGCAGCAGGGGGACAGGAAAGGTTAACTCTCACTTCACCACATGCTTCAACAAAATCAAATCCTTCACACTGGTCTTTGCGTGGTTTAAAAAAGAAAAGCTTTTCCATTGCTTTGGGACAATTTGAGACAGGGTGCAAATTAATTGACTAATTTTATTTGAGATGATTTGGATGAGAAATTGGCTCAATTTGCCCCCTGTGAAATTTAAATGAATCCTAGTAATTATTTGTACATTTGCATATATAGCTATAGATCCATACATGCAAATGTTATGCAAATTTGTGCCTAGTGGGCTTGGAGTCCAAATCTTGTAAGTGCCTAGTAACACACTGATGGTTCGAGATAAGCCATTCTCAAATCAGTGAATTTTACAACGCAGTAAGCAAGAAGACATCCAAGGCAATTTCACAAGGTTCCTTCCTGCATTTTTGGTTCAATAGCAGCTTGCCTATTCTCAAACTGAGGGTGAGACAAAACTGGAGAATATCCAATATAACCCAATGAAATGAAGAGACTAAGTCTCAGGATGTTGGGAAAAAATGCAGTTTTATTCCCTGAAGTAGCCCAATGTGTTTTGGACCTGTATGATACATATAGCCTTTCTTCAGGGGTCAATTTTTCTAAAAATACCTGCACAGCTCTCTGGAAAACGGTAAGTCTCCAAGATGAATCCCGCGACCTGAGGAAGGCCCATATACATCACACAGGGCTGAAACACATTGGGCTACTTCAAGGAGTAAAACTATATGTTTTTTTCAATATGCTGAGACTTTGTCTAGTCTCAGATTGAGCCAATGTACATGACCAGGAATAACAAGTCTTTTAGTCAGATAGACAATGGACACATGACAAAGATTTGTTTGAAGTTTTCACACGTCCTTGACCACTGATGCTTCTTTGAAATTTATTAAGCCATTTCGATAATAAGTATTTTATTTAAAATACTTATATACCACCTTTCATTATCAAATCACAGGGTAATGTACAAAATTAATTAAAACAACAATTAAAATACAAAGATTAAAAATCTACTAAGCCTGGTATTAAAATCAGCAAATGCCTGGGTAAAAGAGGCAATTTCAACAGATGGCCTTCTCTCTGTCCCATCAGCCAGGACAGCTAGACTGGTGGGGAAGAGGGAGAGGGCCTTTTCTGTGGTGGCCCCCCCTCTGTGGAACTCCCTCCCTAGGGAACTCCACCATGCCCCCTCTTTAATGAGCTTCCGTTGTGCATTAAAAACGTGGTTGTTCAGGCAGGCATTTGGGGTGGGTTAGGGTATTTTAGAAAATGTTCTTACTGTAGAATTTTATTGTTTTAAACTGTTTTATTATACGCTGTACATTGCCCAGAGTGGTTGGGTGACCAGCCAGATGGACGATTAATAAATTTAATAATAAATAAATAAATGCCAAAACACCATCAGGAATGGCATCTGCCGCACTGTGGACCGGGGGAGTGGGGACGAGAATCCAAAGATGGGGCACCATTTATAATAAAACCCAAGTAAGAAACGAAAAAATAGTCCATCTATTATTTTTTAAGATGCCTAAAATCTACTATGCACAGTACATAATTAACCGGCTGTTGCTTGCAATCTAGAAGATGTGAGACAAGAGAAAAGGGATTCGGGGGGGGGGGGGAGTCTCCTCCAAGCACTCAGGTGCCCTGAACAATTGAGGGTCCTGATCATGCAGAGGAACCGATGTGCATTCAGGTGAAACTGGCTTTGTTTGGATGATCAGGACGGCAGAAGACACCATCATGGCTGCTCTCACTGGTGCCACACATGACCACCATTTGCATAATCCCCTGTAATGCAGTGGGGGTTGGCGTATCATCTGAACTGGGCATGCGGCATGGCAGGGGTGGCTTTGTACCCACCCTACAACCTCTACTGCACAGTGTGGGTTTTAGGGTGGGTATGAAGCCACCCCTGCCATGCCATGCGCCCAATTTGAACAGCACGTCAACTCATGCTGCATCATGGAGAATAATGCAACTGGCAGTCACATGCATGGAGGCAGGGGGAGAAGCCACAATGGGCTCTTCCCCCTTCACGATCCCCCAATCCCAGTCTACGTGTAGGATCCCCTTCAGTCCCTTTGCCCAACACATGGAAGTCTAAGGGTACAGAGCAATGCTGAGAACAGGGCCAGCATGAACATTTCCTCTCCATACCTTCTTTGAATGCACAGAGCAGACTTCCCCAGTGCCTTCCAGATGTGTTTGACTACAACTCCCTTCATCCCCACCAGTGGGTGGGGGTTGTGGGGGGTTGTAGTACCGATGCGTGTTGTAGAATGATGTTATAGATGCAACTCTGGGACCTCACTCACACTAACCCATGATATGGGTTGTTGAATTTGGGGTTGTTGTGATGTGAAAATCCAGCCACTCTAGCAAATCGTGGTTTGTTAACCTCAAACAACCCAGAAAGAGAAGCCATGGTTGGGTTGTGAAATCTGGGTTGTTTAAACCATGAGTTGTCATTACGCTGAACCCAGGATCGTGGGTTGTTCATGGGTTGTTTCGATGGGCAAGTATGGTAAAACACGCCACAAAAGCATCTGGGATATAAGGAGGGAGTGGATGAAGGAGGAGGGAAACAAACAAGCCAGAGATTGAGAAAACAAACTGCAGTTTGTTCTATCGTCTGCCAGTAAAGCCCTGTGGAGGACAACAAACCATGAGTTAACCATAGGTTAAATAAACCATGGGTTAGCATTATGTGTGAACCAACTATGGGTGTTGCAGATGCAAATCTGCATCCAGAGGCTGCAGACTTGGGGAATGCTGGTGTGGAGACCAACTTCTGAGGACAGACACTGCATGCACAAAGTCAGGACAAACTGCATTGCAGAAGGGGAAAGTAATAAATCACCTTTCCACTGAAGTCTCTGTCCACCACTTCTACTTTATACACAACTAAACTGAAGCTGTCTTTCCACTAAATAAAGTTCCTCTACCTCACCCAAAAAGCACTTTGTTTATACTGTACAATATCACATATCCTCCACAAATTCAACTCTGTAGACCACTACAGACAAAACAAAAGCATTTGGCTTCAAAAAAGAGTGTTTTGTTTGGCCAAGCCACAAATCAGTAATATACTGGTGGTTGGAGTCCATCCCCCTTTAGGAGAAGCTGGCTGTTATCTCTCTGTGTGAGTGCGTGTGTGTGTTTTCTTCAGTTGTTCTTATTACTCCCAGCAGCTTTGTGCATTTCCTCTAAAGCAATGTAACCCAGCAACCCAGAAGAGGCCATGATTAACTTTTTTTTTATGATTGGGATATGGAAGCAAGCTCGTCCTTCCCTTCCCTGAAGACACTCAAATCTCCATTGCACTGCCTTTACTGCATAGTTCTCTCACAGCACCAGAAAGGCCTTTAAGTAAAAGCCCCACAATCTCAGGAACAGCTTTGTTTGAAGATCTGTCTTTCACAGACCTGGAGGAACCAACCCACCCACCCCCAAGTTCATGCAGAAGACAATCACATCTTGAAAGCCATTTAAGACATGCCTTCAGAACATGCATAACACAAAGCTTATTAAGACATTTTGCATCATGAAGTGATGCAGCTCTCATAGGTTTCAGCATCATACAAGTAATATGAAGCTACTATCAGTGAAACACTTAGGTGACAAAAATTAACATGCTTATGGTACAATCCAATGCACGTTTAGACAGAAATAAGTCATACAGCTCCCAGTTTCCCCCAGCAGTCATGCTGCCTGGGGGATGCTGGGAGTTTTAGGACTTATTTCTATCTAAATATGTGTATGACTGCACTATTACAAAATGAATAGAATGGAAATGGTACCATCTATATTTAAAACACCAGCACATCCAGAACAGATATCATTTATAAGGGGTGCTCTATAAAATGAATCCTTTTTCTTTGGAAAAATCAAATCAAATCTGCAATGTAGGCAAATTTCCAGCTTTATCTGGACAAAACCAAAACCAATTCCTCTCTACACTACAGCAGTATATAAAAGAGACAGGAAATCAGCTTCAGTGCCTCTCAATTTTGTCTCCATGCAACGTAGTTCTCATTCAGCAGAGCACTGAAATTTACAGGAAGCCTCTCCCAAGGGAACAGCAAGAGATGACTGTCAGCACCTGAGATCCAATGCAAGCTGGAAATCTAATTTTAGGTCCTGCACGAGACCGCAAGTGGACTTGTTTCCACTTCAGAGGTTTAGCCACGAACTATCATATTGTTGCAAATGATCAAACAATAATAAAAAGAGGAACACAAACTGGCATTTAGAAAAACTAACAAACCAACAGCTCAGGATCATAGTGTAGATTTGGTGGAAGATCTGGCCATACTTATCAGGGTTATCTGTATTCTACAGATCTGCCATTTTATCATATAGGCCATAAAACGTGTGATCCAGTGTGGAATTCAGTATTCTAAAAATTCTAGCCCACTCAAACTGTACGTGGGCAGGACCTCAAGCAATCCTAGAAGCCCAAACCTTGCGTGCGGTCTCTAGCATCTTATCTGGATCATGGCAGAAGGATTTTAGAATATTTCAATAAATGTACTTATTTGTATTTATTTATTACATTTCTATACAGCCCAGCAGCTGAATCTCTCTTACCCTTGCTTGATGAACTGTATTCATGTAATGGTGAAAAAACTAATTCTGCATTACATGAATACAGTCCTGCATACAACCATACTGAAAATTAATGTTATTGTTTATAAAAAGGGAAAGTGTTGTTGGTAGTGAGAAATATGGTTGATGACTCTTCATGGAGCATCTGAACAAAATTTAGCTCTGCCTATGAATGGCACTGATGGGCTTAGTGGAAACATTGCAGTGACACTCATGACAGTGCCTTGGTTGGGAAGTGACCAGACCTGCCGCCTTGCTTCCCAGTCGAGCACTTATACAGCTTCTGTAAGGACCACTGCCCTATTGGGGGCGGGCTTGTTCACAACGCCTCTGTTGCAATCACCTTGCCTCTACGCACAATTACTAAGCTTCCACATTCTCACAACACAAATCTGAAGCAAAAGTTTGAAGCTGATGTTCTCCTTCTGCAAGTGAAGCCTGGGCATTTTCATTTCTGCCTTGTTGCCAATATACCAAAGGGTAGAGAGGGGACTTTCTTTCATTCATTCATTCATTCATTGCATTTATACCCCGCCTTTTTTCCTCTTGCAAGGAACCCAAGGTGGCTTACATTATCCTCCTCCTCTCCATTTTATCCTCACAACAACAACCCTGTGAGGTGGGTTGGGCTGAGAGTCTGTGACTGGCCCAAAGTCACCCAGTGAGCTTCCATGGCCGACTAGAACCCGGATCTCCCAGCTCATAGTCCAACACTCTTGCCACTACACCACACTGGGAGGGGTTCACAGCTCAGTGGTAAAGCACGTGCTTTGCAAACAGAAGGTCCCAAGGTTCGCTTCCCAGGTTCAATTCCCAGCACCTCTGAGTAGGACTGGAAAAATTCCTGCCTGAAACCCTGGAGAGCCGCTGCCAGTCAGCATCCACAACACTGGGCTAGATGGACCAATGGGCTGATTCGGTATACAGCAGCTTCCTATGCTTCAAAACTGCTTCCCTTGCTGCTTTTCCTCACTTGACTCAAAAGCCCTGGCTCAGGGCGGGGGGGGGGGGAGCCGTTGAAGTTACAGAGGCAAGGTGGCAAGTGGGAGAAAGCTGAAGTTCCCTCCCCTCCCACCCCAACATGCCAACTGGGTCTCCTCTGCAAATATCTACTACCCAAACCACCACTTTGCAAACAGTGGTGAGAACCCATCATTTGCCCCCCATGTATATAGCTCTTCTGGCCAAATTAGAAATACAATGTTTGCTAAGCAAACTTCAAATTCTTACGGTGCGGAAACAATTCAATGGCTCAATCGTGCCAGATTCAGGATTGCTGAATCCAGTGAGACCTCACACCGTCTTTGCTAGAAACCAGCATGGAACTCTTTAACACAGCGGTGCAAAACCTCAGACCTGGGGGGCCAAACCTAGCCCTCCAGGGTAGCCCAGAAGGCCATATCCCCTTCCCTCATTCCACCCCCTTTCCCTCAACCACTGATCATTTGCTGGTTGCCTTGCTTTTGGGGCAGCTTTTCTAAAAAGTTGAAATGCTTCTCCTAAGCCTTAGGACCCAAGGTTGAGTTACTGGCAGGAAGGGATTTAAACTAAAGTATGCTGGTATATTTGGTATTTTGGCATCACCCCTTTTCCTTTGGCCCCACCTACCACTGGCATGTGATCCATGAGAGCTTCTCCAAAATGGAATTTGGCCTTCAGCATGAAAGAGGCTCAACACCCCTGCTGTAACATCTTGCAAGTGTCACACCAAGCAAGTCTGAAGAAGCTGCTTCAATTAACAGAGGTGGGGGGGAACAAAGATACAAGCTGTGGAATCAATTCTCAAGAAGCCTAACACATTCAAGTACAGTCGTACTATTCAGTTTTGGCTGGCGCATCTAAATATTTTAACAGGGGGTAACCATTTCATCACCCTTTCTGTTTCTCCCTTTCCCTTCTATGAGAAGCTGTTGTGTTTGAATGAAACACAGCACAAGGGAGTAACAAGGCACTATTGTTCTCCAAGAAAAGGAGCCAGCTGGGCAGAAGAACAAACAAGAAGAAAATGCCAACAACCCCGAGGAGTTCAATAGCAGATGGGAAATTGACGCTTTTATTCAGCCATGTTATTCTATTTGGGAAATAATCCTTTAGGAATAGGTTATCAGCAGTTAATGACTGGTTTGTTACTTACAAGATTCAAGTGAATCACAAGGTGGTTTAAGGTCTGACACGCTGTGGTAATAAGCAAATATAAGGGGATTACAATCATTATAAACTAATCGTGGGAGCATTATATATGTGTAATTGGCATCTACTGCTGCACAGTTCAAGCAATATAGTTCTGCCCCCCACTCCAGTCACTTGCTGCACAATGTAAAATAAGGAGAGAATAATCAGAGTGCAAGAGTTATGCCTTTAAAGACAAAATGCCACAGGAAGGTAAACATTTGGATGCTGCAAGTTGTCTTGCAGGAATTGTAATCAGCTGCTTATGTAAGCTTTGGGCTCTTAATTTGAGGCATTTGTGTTTGTTCTTTAAGTCCCCTAATGACCCAAGACCTACATGCTTCAGACAGGACCTCCTCTTTTAGGAATCCCCATTAAGTTAAGATCTGTGGGCAGCTGCTCACTGTACCATTGCCTAAGGAGATGCATTTTTGTGGGGGGTAGTGGCAAGAGTGTTGGACTGGGAGCTGGGAGATCTGGGTTCTAGTCCCCACTCGGCCATGGAAGCTCACTGGGTGACTTTGGGCCAGTCACACACTCTCAGCCCAATCTACCTCACAGGGTTGTTGTTGTGAGGATAAAATGGAGAGGAGGAGGATAATGTAAGCCGCCTTGGGTTCCTTGCAAGAGGAAAAAAGGCGGGATATAAATGCAATAAATAAATACATACATACATACATACATACAGCCAAAGGACTCTGGAATGGGCTTCCTGGGTAGCTACATTATTGTACCTCTTTCTTGGCTTTATAAAAAAATTCCCCTCTTGCTTTATTTTGATGCTCTGTCCCAACACCTTGTGGTTACTTTTCAGGTATGGCGTGGTTCAAATCAAGCCACCTTGAGCACCATTTTTCTTGGCTTTCTTAAACAGAAGAAATAAGATTTTTTTTCTTCAGATTTCTTATACAAATCGAATAAATAAATAAATCAGTTCTATGGCTGCTTGAATTATGATTTAATGGACTGCTAGTAGTCTCTACTTGTTAGGTTTTACATTATGTTCTCTAAACCAACTCAAGCAGCGAGGGGAAAAAAGTTTTTAAAAAGTTTGAATACACTTTTTTAAAAAGTTTGAATACTCCTTTAAAAAAGAAGGATTCCAGATTTAGCCCACATCCTGTAAACCAGAGTGGGACACCCTTTGCCAAGCAAAAAGTTCTCTCTTTTGCCATGTGTAACACTCCTCCAAACCACATGAAAGTTTTCTAGAAACTTGCCAGTGTTTGATGTAAACAGTTTAGCTTTTGTTTATCACTTGCAGAGCTCAGAAAGGACTGTGTTACCCTTGAGGGCTTTAAGGGGTATTTGTCTCAAGAATCGGAGTAAAACCAAGGCTGTTGTGTGGTTTCTTATACCATCACCACTCAGACAGCAACTTGAGAGCCACAAATATCAAAAGAAATCCACATCGCTTTTAGTAGCCACATCTGATTAAACTTTACAATAACAAAAAGTTACACTGCAAGCCTCTGTCCACAGGAGTCCCCTAGGGCCCAGTGGAGTCTTGTTTTCCTCATCTGCCAAGCAAACAGGAGCACATCGGCACACATGCACAGGCAGCAAGAAGGAGCAATGCAGGGAATAGGACGTTACATGCTCCAATATGCCCATCTGGCCCTCCATGCTTCATGCACAATGCTACCTGCATTGGAGGAAGAGGAACAGGGAAAACAGGCTCAATGGAGCCCTGTGGCGTCTAGACCAAGCCCAGGTTGTTGCACTGTTTTTTAAATGCAGCAACATTTCTATACAGTTTGTGGAAGTCACTCTATTAAGTAGCAGATACCTTACATAAAAGCATTAATTATTTTGCCTGCCAGTCTAACAGAGCCAAGTTGTTTTCATTAAAGGATTCTCTATTATAAATAAGCTGATCAGTGTTGACCCTGGTTGCCTGCCAACAAGTTCCTCTGAAGCCTCAGTTTATCCATATTTGGCAGAAGGTTATTTCCCCATCAGGAGGTGGATAGGCTTGTCTGAAACTCTGAGAGCATATTCAAAGGCATTACATGCAGCACTTCCTTCCTTGTGGACAAAATCATGGCTGGAACTACATCATGCAGCTGCTGCCTCCTCTTTTCCCCAAGTAACATTTAATAAATGCAAACTGTACGACATGATGTCATAATCTTGTGAATTTCCCCACCTCTGAAAGCGAGTGAAGCAGAGAGAGGGGAACTCACAACAGCATGACATCACTGCACTACTAAACAGTTACAAGGAGAGGATGGACCGGTTTTTGGCAGCAGCTGTAACAGCCTATGTCCCAATAAGCAAAAAATTAAGATCATATGTGTATGCGTTTTGTGCCACCAACTCCAAACCCAAAGTAGAAATATTTATTTGATGCCCACACTCCTAATGCCTGTTTCCTAAGATATGCAGAGTCAGAAGGTTACATCTTTCTGGAGAGCCACATTTAAGATACATTCACGTCTATGTATAAGAGACATACATAGTCCATGCCCGATCTTTGTGGATTGTCTGGCATGTTTTTCTACTGCCACTGGAACTCTGACAGGTCAGCTTAGTTCAGGAGGATAGAGCTTTTCCCCAAGACTTTAAAATTGTCACAGATATTTCTTATTTGTGGGTAGATCTTCACAACTGACATCAGCCTTGACTGCATGGTGACTCTGTCCACAGGATAAGTGGTTGTCACAAAGTAGTCAGCCGAGATGCCCTGAGAACCGACCTGTACAACCTGATCAGGTAAGTACTTCCTCACATGGCCAGCTGTAAAGGTAAACTGCCAAGTTGCCAGGGCCATCATCTCTCAAGGCATCTCAGGTATATCCCTCTCTAGAATTTTGGAACTGACCATTAGTGTCAGCCCCTTCATGGATCACTGCCTTGTTGTGGCGAAGGGGCTTGCGCAACTCAGTGAAGCCATAAGCTATGCCGTGCAGGGCCACCCAAGAAGGACAGGTCATGGCAGAGAGTTCTGACAAAATGTGGTCCACTGGAGAAGGAAATGGCAACCCACTCCAGTATTCTTGCCAAGAAAACCCCATGGAACGTATCACAAGGCTAAAAGAGATGACGCCGGGAGATGAGCCCCTCAGGTCGGAAGGTGTCCAATATACTACTGGGGAAGAGCAGAGGGAATTTCCAAGTAGCGCCAGAAAGAGTGAAGCGGCTGGGCCAAAGCCGAAAGGACACTCAGCTGTGGATGTGTCTGGGGGTGAAAAGAAAATCCGATGCTGTAAAGAACAATATTGTTTAGGAACCTGGAATGTCAGATCAATGAATCAAGGTAAGCTGGAGGTGGTCAAACATGAGATGGCAAGATTGAACATCGACATCTTGGGAATGAGCGAACTCAAATGGACAGGCGTGGGCGAATTTAATTCAGGGGACCATCATATCTACTATTGTGGGCAAGAATCCCTTAGAAGAAATGGAGTAGCACTCATAGTCAACAAAAGGGTGGGAAAAGCAGTACTGGGGTACAATCTCAAAAACGATAGAATGATCTCAGTACGAATCCAAGGCAAACCATTCAACATCACAGTAATTCAAGTCTATGCCCCAACCACTCAGGCCGAAGAAGCTGAGGTTGATGGGTTCTATGAAGACCTACAACACCTTCTAGAACTAACACCAAAAAAAGATGTCCTCTTCATCATAGGGGATTGGAATGCTAAAGTAGGAAGTCAAGAAATCACCGGGATAACAGGCAGGCATGGCCTTGGTGTACAAAATGAAGCAGGACAAAAGCTAATCGAGTTTTGCCAAGAGAACACGCTGATCATAGCAAACACTCTTTTCCAACAGCACAAGAGGCGACTCTACACATGGACATCACCAGATGGTCAATATCGAAATCAGATTGATTATGTCCTTTGCAGCCAAAGATGGAGAAGCTCTATACAGTCAGTAAAAACAAGACCTGGAGCTGACTGTGGCTCAGATCATGAGCTGCTAGTTGCAAAATTTCAGCTTAAATAGAAGAACGTAGGGAAAACCACTAAACCATTCAGGTATGACCTAAATCATATCCCTTATGAATATACAGTGGAGGTGAGGAATAGATTTCAGGGATTAGACCTGATAGACAGAGTGCCTGAGGATCTATGGACGGAGGTCCGTAACATTGTTCAGGAGGCAGCAACTCAATCCATCCCAAAGAAAAAGAAATGCAAGAAATCAAAGTGGCTGTCTGAGGAGGCTTTACAAGTAGCTGAGGAAAGAAGGGAAGCAAAACACAAGGGAGAAAGGGGAAGATATATCCAACTGAATGCAGAGTTCCAGAGAATAGCAAGGAGAGACAAGAAGGCCTTCTTAAATGAACAATGCAAAGAAATCGAGGAAAACAACAGAATGGGAAAGACTAGAGATCTCTTCAAGAAAATTGGAGATCTCAAGGGAACGTTTTGTGCAAAGACGGGCATGAAAAAGGACAAAGAAGGCAGGGACCTAACAGAAGCAGATGACATTAAGAAGAGGTGGAAAGAATACACAGAAGAACTATACAGGAAAGATCTTAATGTCCCTGATAGCCATGATAGTGCGGTCACTGAACTTGAGCTGGACATCCTCGAGAGTGAAGTCAAGTGGGCCTTAGGAAGCATTAGTAACAACAAAGCTAGCAGAGATGACAGTATTCCAGTTGAGCTATTTAAAATCCTAAAAGATGATGCTGTTAAAGTGCTGCATTTAATATGCCAACACATTTGGAACACTCAACAATGGCCGCAAGACTGGAAAAGGTCAGTTTACATTCCAATTCCAAAGAAGGGCAATGCCAAAGAGTGTTCAAACTACCGCACAATTGTGCTCATTTCACTTGCCAGCAAGGTGATGCTCAAAATCCTACAAGCTAGGCTTCAGCAGTATGTGAACCGAGAACTACTGGAAGTACAAGCTGGGTTTCGGAGAGGCAGAGGAACTAGAGATCAAATCGCCAACATTCGCTGCATCATGGAGAAAGCAAGAGAATTCCAGAAAAATGTCTATTTCTGCTTCATTGACTATGCTAAAGCCTTTGTGTGGATCACAACAAACTGTGGCAAATTCTTAAAGTGATGGGAGTACCAGACCACCTTACTGGGAGAATTATCAACAACCTCCGATATGCAGACGATACCACCCTAATGGCAGAAAGCGAAGAGGATCTAAAGAGCCTCTTGTTGAGGGTGAAAGAGGAGAGTGCAAAAGCTGGTTTGAAACTCAACATTAAGAAAACTAAGATCATGGCATCTGGCCCCATCACTTCCTGGCATATAGAAGGGGAAGAAATGGAAGCAGTGACAGATTTTATTTTCTTGGGCTCCAAGATCACCGCAGACGGTGACTGTAGCCATGAAATTAAAAGACGCTTGCTCCTTGGGAGGAAAGCTATGGCAAACCTAGACAGCATAGTAAGAAGCAGAGACATCACCTTGCCGACAAAGGTCCGTCTAATCAAAGCTATGGTTTTCCCAGTAGTAATATATGGCTGTGAGAGCTGGACTATAATGAAGGCTGAGCGCCGAAGAATTGATGCTTTCGAACTGTGGTGCTGGAGAAGACTCTTACGAGTCCCCTGGACTACAAGGAGGTCAAATCAGTCCATCCTCAAGGAAATCAACCCTGAGTGCTCATTGGAAGGACAGAGACTGAAGCTGAAGCTCAAATATTTTGGCCACCTAATGCGAAGAGAAAACTCTCTGGAAAAGACCCTGATGCTGGGAAAGACTGAAGGCAAAAGGAGAAGGAGATGGCAGAGGATGAGATGGCTAGATAGTATCACCGATGCAATGAATATGAACTTGAGCACGCTCCGGGAGAGAGCTCAGGACAGGAAGGCCTGGCGTGCTATGGTCCATGGGGTCACGAAGAGTCGGACACAACTGAACGACTGAACAACAAAAATCAGTGTCAGGTCACAAAAAAACCCTTAAACTGTGGTACTGTAATCACCTGAAGGATCACAGATTACATTTAACAGAACACAGACAATATTGCTTTGGTTTGTTAAGCTGAACTACTCACGAGGAAGTTGGTGTTTAAGGAGGCCCTGTTTTAACAAGCAGGTAATTTCACATCCATTCCAATTCAAAAACTCAAATCCTCTAAGGCAGCCTTCTCCAGTGCGATGCCCACAAGTTGCTTTGGAGTATGACTCCCATTAGCCCCAGCCAACATGACCAAGGTCAGGGATGCTAGGAATTGCAGTGCAAAACATCTGAGGGCACCAGGTTAAGGAAGATTGTTCTAAGGTCTGTATCAGCCTTCCTCAACCTGGTTCTCTCCAGATGTGTTGGACTGCAACTCCTATCATCGCCAGCCAGCTAGAAGGTATCAGGTAGGAGAAGGCCGGTATATACAGGCTAGTTATCAAACTTATACCATAAAGGTGGGGTAAGAGCTACGATAATATTGTTAATAGATACTTAGCACTTTTACATTCTATGAGGCTTAGAATTCTTACTATGTAGTAAATTATAATGATTTCTAATGGGACAACACCAGAATAAGCCAGCTGAACGTTGCATCTGTCTCAAATAGCTGAGCCTGCACATTACTGCCCTGTTTAGAAGCGTTTCTGCCCCAAACAGAGCCTCTACAAAGTAACCTAAAACTAGTAATTTAAGTCAGCTGGGCATGGTATCTCAACATTGTTCAATACTGTGGAATTGCTCATCCAGAGAGAATCATTAGCATTTTTAGAATAGCAAAGCAACTTGAAGTAGGGAAATGTTTTTCCCCCAACATAAAATCCTTGTTTTACATGTTTAGAGTTCTGTTTACGTATTTTGTATGCATATATTATATTTGCATCTATATACTTCGCCCTCTCCCCTGGAAAAAATTCTTATGTACACACATGTTCACTCTCCATTGGCTTTAATTCACTTGTTGGATAAGGCCTGCAGTGGCAATTATTTTGGCATGGTAGCAGAAAAGAGCATCACAGCAGATGCTGATCTGCAGGGTTTACTGAGCCACACAAATGACACTCACGTTAAGCATCTACTGGCCATGCCACTGCTTGTTCATGTGAAGCAGCCTCAATATGCATTGGGGGACTGAGGTCTGGCAGAGGCTGAAATGACCTCAAGGTAACTTGTCAATATAGCACCGACTCTGGATCTCTCTCTATCTCTGCAAAGTTGATTGCAGAAGAGGCATTGGGGAATGGGGGATTAAGACTTTCCCTTCAAGCTATTTTTCCAAACAAATCCTCCACCTACAGAGTATCCCTATCTCCCCCCCCCCCGACCCCTTCGGTGAGCAAGCAATCAGTCATCACCTTGCCCCGTCCCCCAGCACTGCTGCTACAATCAGCTCCCACCTCATGACAGCATTTCTCTAAACCAAACACACACACACATACACACACGCACCCCAGGAGACTGGATAACAATGAACTACATGCAGGGTTGTCATACACTAATCTAACTGCCCCGTCTTCCCAGCAAAATGGGCATAAAACTAGGCTACTTCGCAGGGACACACTCTCTGAGACACAGCCCTGGCCCCTCCAATATGGGTACAATCACAATACTCTATCTGCACTGGAAGGGCAAGTTTTAATGCCTACAAAACCAGCAGAGAATGGGGTGGGGACGAAACCCATTTCAAAAAATTAAATAAGTTAATGAATTCCTATATTCGCTGCTACCTTTTGTTTTTGGTAGGCACACTGCCGCCCAATCACTCTGAATAGTTTTCTGTGGGGCAACAATCACTTCTTCACCCCCCAAAAGGAGGGGAAAAGGACTTCAATGTGTACCAGGAAGTTAATTCCCCATATAATAGGTGACTCACTCTAGCCTTGGCTTTGTCTATCTGGCTAACTCTGCTTTCCTAAATGTTAATCACAGCTATGACTTCATTAATTGGCTATTTCTATTTATTTTATTTATTTAAAACATTTCTTGGCTGCCTTTCAGGGCAGAAGCCTTCCCAAGGTGGCTTACAGGAGTAAAATACATAAAAATAGTTAAAATATTAAAAGCCATAAAAACAATAAAAACAACAATAGAAGCCAACAATAAAACCAACAACGGCAACAACAGCAATAAACAGGGAGACTGGGTTCGCACAATCCTGGAGAGAAAAGTCATGGGTTTCAGGATGGTTTGTAAACCACCCCAGCCACCCACCCTCACTGGGTTTGGATTTCACGACAACTCGTGCCAGGCGACAATAATTAGGCGGATCACAACCAGCACACACAGGAAGGGAAAATAAGCCACCACAGCTTATTTTCCCTCTAGGATTGTGTGACCCGGCCCACTGAAAGGTGGGAGCAGGACAGTTTCACACAAAATGAATGGGCAGAAAAGCACCTGTGCATTTTGCCTCATGCTTCGAGTTCTAAAAAGGCTAGAGGCTTCCTTTAAAAAAAAAAAAATGAAGCTGGGAATCCGGGGACTATGACTCAACCTCGCCCATAAGAAAATTGTTTATGCACACAACCAGGAACATACCAGATTTTCTATGAAAACAAAGAAGGTATGAAGTGGAAGGCTGCACAGGTGAGCTGATAAACATCCTGTGACGCTTGTTCTTGCATCCATAACTACATTCAAACAGCAGGCTGGACTGTGGTTTGGGAGTGTACCAAGCCAACAACTGGTGTTTGAAAATACAGCTATTGTTTTAAATAAAAAATCAACAAAGCATCCTGACAGACTTTAAAAGATGTGGTTTTATTGTTGCATGAGCTGTACTGACATCTGTGTTAGCTGCTTCTTATGATTCTTAAAAAGAGTAATTTTAATAATGGTTTTAATCTTTTTATCTTTTTACTATTTCACCTTTTATGTTCACTGTTCCAGAATCTGCTTTAGATATGGAATGGTATACAAATGTTGTAAATGATATAAAGTAAATAAATAACCTATCGTGGGACTAAGTCTCCATGTTATTTATCTAGTCGATTAAGGAACTTAGCATTTATATAGTACTTGCAGCATGGCTTGCAATTTGGGGGGTACCTTAAAATCAGAACTCTGCTCATCCTTAGAGTTTTTCAACATTTAACCAGCTTTTAAAAACCTCCATTTACTGCAAGTAAACTCACATGCAAACACACACACCACAAGTTCAGTGACTAAGGGCACAATCCTATGAAGATAGTCATCCACCTCCGAACTCGGAAGCTGACAACTATCCAATGCAGGGTGGCCAGAGCATAAAAGCTATCCTTGCCTCAGTGCTCCAGCTGCCCTGCATTTCTGGCTAGACAGATGATTTTGCCTGTCTTGCCAGGGAGCTTCGGAGTGGGAGGGGAGGAGGTCACACAGCACACAGGAAGCTGAGTAAGGCAGGTTCTGTGGTCTTGTCCCCTCCCCACCCCTGGGACCACCCCTTCCCCCCCCGATCTCTGAGCTCTGTTTCTGAGCACGGAGACACAGCCAACACAAACAGAACCATGCCGGCTAGGAGAGGGCAGGGGAGGGCAGCATGGTTTCTGGGAACCGAGGTCAGAGCCTTGGCTCCGACCTCAGTTACCAGAAACTGAAAAATCCTATGGTCCTCTAGACAGTGTCTAGTGGCCATAGGATTGCTCCCTAAGAAAGGCAAATTTTTCACTTCCACTTCAAGGACAATAAGAGATGGACATGATTATTTCACCTAACATCGAAATCAAACTTTTACACAGTTTAGAATCTGCAAGAGTGTTACTGCAAGCTAGTTCAATTCACACTCCATATCAATTTCATGTTTCAATTCCTGCTTTTGTCAAATACACACAATTCTCTCTCTCTCTCTCTCTCTCTCATTGAATGTATTAATGCATGAACAATTATTTTTACTTCATTCAAACCACTTAGAAGAGCTCTCTACTTCTGTGACTCAATGGTATCTGACCCTTTTCCTTCCTTTTAGGCCCTTTCTCTTTACATGCTACACAATCACATTTTCTGTCATCCTCCTCATCCAATCTCTGTCATCTGTCATACTTGGAACAGCCTTCCCCCTCTTGTTTTATCAAGCAACTCTTGTTTTATCCCTCTCTTCTTTTAAGCCTCTTGTCAAAATCCATTTATTTTTGCGGGGCTGTTTGTAATACATTTTTCAGAACTATTCTAAGCTCACCTTTTGCCAATTCTTAGTCAATGGAAAAGGAGAATTCAGAATACAGTGTTAAGATCATGGCTTGTAAGAACCTATGGGATGGAATAAATAATTTCAACAAAGATTTTAAAGAAAACTGATCTTTATTTACCCAGGTTTAGAACCGATATAGGCCAAGGGACTTAGCACCAATTGGCATTCTGACAATTTGATGCAATGAAACAAGCTGGCATATTAATTAAATATGCCAGTTATGTTCTCTATTTTTTTTCTTCTCAAACGCACCTTAAAATTAATGGATTTGTTTAATATACAGTTACCTTATTAAACTATATAATAAAAAGCTGACATATGCATGGCCTTTTGCCTGAGCACTCTGTCCTCACACCACCCCTTTCCTCCTTTTGGGAATAGTGGTAGCAGGCCAGGAAGGATGGACAGAAGGGAAGGGGTTGCATGTGCAAAACCTGTTCATATCTCACATTATTAAGCAAAGGTACAATTGACCTCATTCAGACAAGATGTACTTGTTGGCTTTTCAAAACACATCCTCCTAGCTTTAAACTTCAACCTGAAGCCCTAGCCCTAAGGAAGGCAAGGGTCTTTCTGAAGTAATATTTATTTATTTATTTATTTATTTTCTATACCGCCCAATAGCCGAAGCTCTCTGGGCGGCTCACAAAAATTAAAACCAAACAGCAGATGAATAATAATTCATCTCATCCAGTGTGAAAAGCTTGAAAGCTCATAAAACAGTGATAGTAAACTTTAAAAGATGTACTGTTTCATTGGGTTACTGCTGGTGCATTTCCATTATCCAATAGAAATAATGGAACTTTTACGGTTCACTTATACACTGTACTTACACCCATCTTGTTTCCGAATACAGGAACATGTACCAAAAAAAAACCATGCAGCCATCATAAATTTTATACGTGCCTTCCAATTCAGTACAACAGTCCATAATGACCTAAATAAAGGCAATTGGTTATTCTGAAGGAATTGGAAGTATGTAAATTTTAACCTACAAACATACCTTATTCTGGAACCAAGTGGAAAGTCCCTCTTCACCCCTGGAAATAATCTCTCTAATATTTACACTGCTTATCATTACAACAGCAAATAGCAAAATTAAAATTGGTTAGGCTGTTGGCTTAAGACAAACAGTTGAGGTGGTGAAACTCTCATTAAAAGTGATGGGGAGCAGCCTTGGGAACAATCTGTTTGGCTATCTTGAAACACCCACAGATAAATCACAAAAGGTTCTAGAAAACCTGAGGTTTTCACATCTCAGTCCCAATGAGAGTTTGGTCATGGCCATCTCTGTGCCAAATTTGTACAAGAAAGGTGTGGCCAAGGGATTCACTTGCTCTTGTGGAGACCCACAAGAGCCACAACCTACAGAGCAGAGAAGCTAAACTCCTGATGAAATGCAATGGATTCCAACCAGGAGCAGAATCTTTCTTGGGGCTGGGGGTGCACCACAGTGTGGCAGCTTCCTTTTTAAATTGTGCATGTGCACGCACAAGCAGAGCCTTTCCCCACAGAGAAAGGCTTTCTGGGCCCACCAGGCAGCTTCTGTTTTTAAACTGTGCATGCACAGAGCCTTTTCCCCACAGGGGAAAGGCTTTTTGAGCTCCCCAGGCTGGGCGCAAACCTCTCCAGAGTTTCAAGCAGGAGCTTTTCCTGCCCTACCTGGAGATGCCAAGGATCAGACCTGGGACCTTCTGCATACAAAGCATGTGCTCCACCACTGAGCTACAGCCTCTCTCACATCAATCGACCTTATGTCATTCCGATTAAGGGGAGACATGATATCAATCTTCAAATATCTGAAGGGCTGTCACATAGGAGACTGAGCACACTCTGTTGTTCCAGAGGGCAGGACTAGAACCAATGGGTGGAAACTGTAGGAATGCCAGAGAAAAGATTAGATGAAACCTACTAACAGTAAGAGCTGTTTGAGAGGTGGCGGGCTCTCCTTCACCAGAGATAATGTATTACTTATTTATTGCATTTATATCCCGCCTTTTTTCCTCTTGCAAGGAACACAAGGTGGCTTACATTATCCTCCTCCCCCATCTGCAGTGTGGACAGAATACTCACATACCTTGCGGGGCTGTTTGTAAGGATTACAGCAACAAGACCATTTTCCTTTCGTCTCCTGTCTTTTAGACTGAGGGCAGGGATGGTCTTATCATTGATCTTTGCAAGCCACTATGGGAGTTTTTTCAGCAGAAGAGAGGGCTAAAAACGCTCCAAATACATTTAAAAAGCAGTACAACTGTCAACAGTCAAAAGCACTATAAAATATCAAGTATTTGAACCTATATACTTATAGTTATATTAGTTATATCTCCACCATGGTGGTTTATTTTATGCAGGGATCAACAAGGCAAAAGGTCATCCACCAGAACGTTCTCCCACTGAGCCTCACTGAAATTAATGGGATAGAAAAAAAAACCTTGGGTGGTGGGGATGGGGAGGGATACCTTCTCACTATTCCACACAAGATGAGTAAGGAGCATGCAGAGTGCCACCATCCCCTAGCCCAACCCCATTTCAATCCTGAATACAACTTCCTGCCCTCACAATTTATAGATACTTGTGACAATTCAGTGCCCGCAGCTGAGCTAGGAAAAATTCAGACCATATGAATAACGCTGTGTTCCCTTCAGAATCCGTTTGGTGGGGGGTTTTAAAGGATTTTATTAGTGTTTTTAGAGGAAGCATGAATGACACTTCCCCTCAGGAGCAAGTACAGTACTTTGATCTGGGAATGCGATTAAAAGCACTTATTTTTTCTAAAGCAAATACGACTATAAACACACACACATCTCCAAATCTTTCTGTCCTACAAGGAAGAATAAAAAGCAGGCTAGGTCATGTGTTACTGAGAATTAGAGCCAAGGAAAGAGAGGCAGACAAATATTGGAGGAAAGGAAAGCAATTTCCAGTCTGTTATGTAAAAAGAATAGAGGTTTCATAATTGCCAACTTCAGACTATTCTATTTTAATAGCCAGAGATAAACAGCCAGGCAGAGACGCACATACGGACATACATACCGTTCAATTCTATTCGGTTTAGCAGAACTTGAAAAGGGATTAGGCAGGCAGATAGATAAAAGACACTATAAGTTATGTGCAAGAATACATTAGAAAACCAGCAAGGCACTTACTGAGGGAAGCATAAATTCTTACCGTTCAAAGCAATAATGCAATATCTACCTATAGGTTTCACACACACTAGAAATTTTCATACACTAGAAAGACCACTACTAACTTGCCCATTCTTACTTTCCATTAACTGCTGTCACAAAAGCAGTCAAGGCCAATTCTCTGTTAGTGGAGATGTCGAACTTACACTGCTATGGGTCTTGCATGATATGCCCTGCTAATGCTCTTGCTTTTGCATGAAATCGAATTTATACATACAGATGAATCATCAGTTACAGAGGTGCAAGAAGGGTACCATTTTACTCACACAGTGCTTGAATGCCCTGCCCCCATAAACACACCCCGCAGCACAGAAATGTCGCATGTATGGTAGGGCTCTTCACAGGAAAAATGGCAAGAAAACGTTGATATGGGGGAACATTCAAACACGCCATCCACCAGACAACTTGCACACTGAAATAACACAGTGACACTCCTGGGAACACCTGAATGCAGCCACAGAGTGGCAAGCCAGTGGGTGTTGTTAGAAAAATGAGCTGCAGCAAATCTCAGGCTTCCCCTTTCCTTTGCCCATGATGGAAGGAGCTGAGAAGCTTTCACTACTAATTTGCAGCAACCAGGGCATTGCTAGGCCTGGGCCCAGGGGCTGCTAGCCCCAAATCTATTTCTCAGGGCCCCAAATCTATTCTGCAGATGCCTGAGTGTCCATTGGTGCCAGTGGAAAAAAGGGTTTTCCCCCCCAACCTTAATTGCCATGCCAAGGGCAATTTTCAAGGGGGACGGCTGCTAGGGAGGGCAAGGTTAACACACAGAGACCAAAAATGTCCACCTGCATGGCAATTATTTTCCCATTGGTTTCGGATGACCTGCGGCAGGGTGCAAATTAATTCATTTTATTTGAGATGATTTGGATGAGAAATTAATTGGCTTCCCTTTGCCACCTGTGGAATTTAAATAAATCCTAATAATTATGTCTAAATTTGCATTGTTGTTGTTCAGTCGTTAAGTCGTGTCCGACTCTTCGTGACCCCATGGACCATAGCACGTCAGGCCTTCCTGTCCTCCGCTCTCTCCCGGAGTGTGCTCAAGTTCATTATGACTTCACTGAGTTACGCAAGCCCCTTCGCCACAACAAGGCAGTGATCCATGAAGGGGCTAAATTTGCATATATAAATATAAATTCTCATATACAGATTTTATGCTGATCTGTGTCCTATGGGCCTGGGCCCCAAATCTTTTAAGTGCTTAGCAACACCCTTGGTGGCAACCCATAGTTTGTCTGTTTTTCAACTTCAGCAAATCAGGATTTACTGCAAATTAGAATCTAAAGCTTTTCATCTCCTCCCCACTTCAAAAAGGACTGGGGAAGGAGAACAAGTGTGCGAGCCCGATGTCATGATCCTCCATATCATGGTGTGGGGATCATCCAAACTGAGCCTGAACCCCTAGGTATACTCAACGTGCAGTTCTTGCAGCATTTCATAGGAACCAAATCGAATACAGTCTGAAAACCATCCTTAAACTCTCAGCACCGAAATCTCAGCCAGCCAAGATTGAAACACTGTTTGGCTCTAAACCAGTATTCCCTCAAACTTCTGGAGTTTATGCCCTTTTAAATGCTCTGCCTTCTGCTACCATCCCCACCGCCAAATGCAGCATCAACAATCCTTGCACACAATCATATAAATGCAACCTGCTGTTCTGTCCAAATATCTGTGGCAAGGGGCACAAGTCCAATATTGGAATTAAAAAAAGGAAAATAAAACATCTGAACCAAATAAATAGGAAAGTGTCATTTGAACAAAGCAACAGCTCTTTTCAAACCGGGTTGGGAGCAGTGCCAGGGAAGGGAGAGAAGTTACCCCCACAAATAGTTATGAATCAGTGAACATCTTCTGACAGATGACATTCAAACCAGATCTTTTGGCTGCTGAGAAGAGCAACCCTGTCCTTCAAGAACTGTGTGCAACTCTCTCAGGTGTCCCAATCCAAAGTCTGGGGAAGGCTACTAAAAACCAAAGCAATGGTGTTTTGTCATTTCTTTTATCAAAGAAGATTTGATAGAAGAAATGACAACACACCATTGCTTTGTGAAGTTCATTATATCACCACTACCACCACCCAAAATAACCCCTCTCCCATTTAGACAGAATCTATGTTCATTATATTAATTTAAAAGTCACTCAACAGACCCAACACAACTGGGAAGGAGAAAGGTAGAATACATCCTACCAGGCTAAGGCACTGCCAGATCAATAAATGTTATTACACCAAACAATACCACATTTGGCATATCCTAGATGCAAAAAGAACTTAAGAAAACACTGAAGACACAGACATGTTGACAGCCAGACAAAAATAAATAAAACCAAGCAAAAAACACATCACATCAGTGTTGCCATGGAGGAATCACTGCCTATGGTGGGAAAAAGAGAGGAATTGGTAAAAACAGAAATGTCAAGCTATGACATGCCTTCAAGTAAAGGCATCTCAAATGTCCACAAATCGCTATGGCTCTGCCTACCATAGTGCTTCTTGTTAACAGCAACATTTCCTCAAGAAGAGCAACAGGGCAAGACCTAGTGACTGTAAGCTTATGCCACATGGGATAATGAGCCTCACAGACCCATCTCTGAAGAACCTCAGACACTGCCTAAATACTGCATTTTTAAAAAATTAGGCTCCTGTCTTACAAAACTACTTCTTGCGTACATTCAACAGACCAAAATTCTAACGATCCCATGATAAACTCTCTGTTTTAGGAACACAAACACCTCTGGCATAATGTATGTGCAATTGCACTAAACATAGCACGAATCACCCGCGGTGTAAAAAGCATGTCTCTTTGGAAGAGGAATCAGATCCACAGGTCTAACTAGACTGGGTATACAGCCCGCTGAACCCTATGTGTTTGGACTTACCACTTCCATCAGGCCCAATCATCTGTATCCTGCGCTACTTTCAGCATGCAGATCTGTCCACTTTGCATATATATATATATATATTTATTTATATACACACACACACACACCGCTGCTGTAAGTGCTTTACATTTTTTTTAAAAGCAGAGTAGCATTGCAACAGAGTACAACATGATGGCACATGTGTCTGCAATGGCCAGTGTGGACATTCCACTCTGCTCAACAAACCAGGAGAGTAGAAATGTGTTGGAGAAGCCAAAGAGGAGGAAACCAACAGGCAGGAAAAGACCTGGTCGTGAATAACAATACAATATAGAAACTGCTTTATTTTAATGTGATCGTGAAGCACGGTATTACTTATGAAAAACAATGCCATACTAAGTCTGCTTGGCCAATATAAATAAGCAAGAACTGGGGCCTGCATGCAAGGAGAGCCTTCTGGATCCAGATTGCTGGGGTACGGGGTAAAGAGAAGGCCCTCCACTCCCTTCCCCAGAGATCGTCATACAGATCGCTCTGCATCAGGATCCCTGGGACATGTGCACTCATACGTATGTGTGCGTATGTGTAGGGGCCTGAGAGTGTGTGTGTGCACATGGCCCCAGACCCCTGAGCCAGCATTGCATGTGGTCCATCGGGTCAAAAAGGTTGGGCACCCCTGATGAAAAGGAAGGACCGATCAGACAATTTCTGGTCAGTGCCACTTTCTCATCTGTTCATCCTGTCTCATTGATGCATTAATCTTCAAACACACACACACACACACACACACACACAGAGGCATAGACACATTTTCATTTATAAATACAATCTATACTGCTTTTTAGCAATCGTTAGATAAACAGCAGCAGGAGGGAGTAATTCGGCAGTGGGTCAGGGTTAAGGTCTTGGGGGGCTGCATGCTGTGTACCCCTGCTTTGCGTAGACCTGAAGAAGACATTTGCCACTGTGTAATGTGTGAAGTGGCCCTAATTCCTTCTGCCTTTTTAATTACACAAGTTTGCCTTGCTAGTGTCAGCGTGAAGGATTTTTCCATGCTAAAGACAGAATCCTTTCCCATATCAGTGTGCAATACATCCTCTGGACTGATCCAGTGAACAGAGGCCTGTTTTACCACTAGGATATTTGTTTTAAAGCTTTTAACACACTTTCTGAGCAGCAAAATGGAACTTGCAGAACCTTGAATTCCTGCAACATGAGCTATACCCCAAAAAGTCAGTCTCTCCTACACTCATACAGATCCAGTAGGTTAATTGAAGTGAACAGGAACTATGTGTGAATGTTAGACACAGTCCCATAGAAACCACAAAGCGTAAGCCTCGGGCTCAAGACATATAAGTCAAGTGCACAAATGCCTTCCACATGCCTCCGATTGGGGGGTGGGGGAGCAGCAATGCTTAAAAAAAAAAAAGACTAACATGTACACTGCTCTGAGCCATTTGTCATTTTAGACAGGCATGACTAGCTAACAAGACTCCAGGACAAGTCAACAGCAGCTTGTTCAAAATTCTGCTACCTATCATGTTTATTTATAGCTATGAAACTATAAAGCATTTCAAGTGTTGCTTAAAGTTTAATATAGGTAATATGGAGGAAGTAGAATGCATGAACAAAAAGGAAGAAGAGGTCCAAAATTATTTTTAAAGCTACATCCCAAGACTAGAGAGTGAAGGAACTGGCAGTGGTATAACAGCAAGGAGGGTGAGAGAACCAACCGATGCACGAGGAGGCAGGAGTCACAGGCCTGGTTCACACATAATGCTAATCCATGGTTTATTTTCCCCATGTTTCATTGCCCTCCCCAGGGTTTGTCTGGCAGACAACTGAACAAACTGTGGCTTGTTTTCTCAATCCTTGGGTTGTTTGTTTCCCTCTTCCTTCACCCATACCCGACCTGTATCCCAAACGCCTTTGTAGCATTGTGGTACTGGCACGCAGAGCTGGTCCGTTTTTTACCACTCCTGCCTGCAGCCTCTGTAGCCTGGAGAAACAACCCATGAACAATCCACAGCTCTGGGTTCACATGGAGCAGCTGCTAGTGACATTCACTCTATGACAAAGGGCCAAACTTCATGTGATGCTAAATGCATCATTATGAATCATGTCTGTGCTTTTTTGTTTTCAGATTTGTAAGAGCAGGGGAGATGTTTCTAAGGGGACAGCAGCACATGGGGAAGGGAAGTTTAACTTTTTCCTCTCCTACTGATGTCCTGAAAAAAGGTCACCCTCACCAAGCTTCTGTTAGCATACACCACCACCCGCCCCACAGGACTCCCTTTGCCATCAATGTAATCTTTTCTTTCTGGGGCTAACAGAAGCATGGCAGGAGCAAGTTTGCCTCAGGTGGGGGAGGAAGGGGTTAAAGCTTCCCTCCCTGTGTGCTGCAGTCGGAATAAAAAAATCTCTACCACAACCTTGTGCCTGTTAATAATTCACACACACACACACACACACACACGTATGTGATTTGCAATGACACCTTATTAGCATCACATCTAGCTTGGCCTAACTAAATGCACACTCTAGCTTGGCCTAACTAAATGCACCCTCCTGCTTCTCCTGAGGTGTGTTACCTCTCACACTACACAATAGCAGTACAAAATGTGACATTTGCAGATCTTTACAGTCTCGCTCTCTGCTCTCCAGGCCTTGCTTTGAAAGAAACTTTTATCATTCACTTCATTTATTACATTTCTATATCCATCCAATAGCTGAAGGTCTCTGGCCGGTTTTACAAAGATCAGAAACCATTAAAAATACATTGTACATAGTATTAAAAACCCATTGACATATAAACATATAAACAGACAAAACACATACCGACACACATATATCCTCTATTCAAATTTCATAGCAATTAAAAAAAAACACCACTGTGGCACTTCATGCTAGAGATTTTTCTCCAAGAATGTGCGAGGCCAACGCATATCATGAAAATGAGGTAATTACACGCTGCACAATCAGCAGTTAATATTAACTTTGGTGAACCTGAAAGTTCAGGGTCTTATTTAACTGTGTGTGCTCCGAGACGTAAAAGGCTTGGGACCTACTGTGGAACTGTTTACCTTCCTGGAGAGAACGTTTATTACCAGCTTTCTATCCTACGTCAGAAGGATTTAGAAAAATGGATAATGGTCTGCTGACACAACAAAAGAGGGGAGGGTGGAGGAATTAACATGCAGTTCTGTTACAGCGTGCTGTCATGCATTTCTTTTTAAATGGCTACATGACAAATGGAAATATTATATGCTGTCCCCAAGAACTACCAAGTTACACCAGATTGGCTCTGAGTAATTTGCACATTTACAAGCAGCAATCAATGCTTTAGCTGGTATAGAAAAGACTTGTCAATCTCACTACAAAGACAACGTACTATTTTGCATATTAACATGAAGATGGCAGCAGGATATGTGGGAAAAGGAATCAGAATGCATGACTTGTACCTCTGGAATCCCCACTTCTGATAAGCTAGCAATCCAACTCATGCTAAAAGCAAGCCTACATCTTAGAGAAGCCTATGCTTCCATAGAGACCTCTCCAGGCATTAAACTCCTTTAGAAAGGTCTTCTCTGCTGTGATGGAAGATAGCATCTACCAAATGTAGGGCCTTTTTGGTAGTGGCAGCTTGCTTGTATCACAACGTTAGACTACTGAAAGTCTTCCAAAGGCAGGTTGACTATTTGGTTCAGCAGGCCATCAAAAGGTAACATTATGTTGACTGTGAATAAGATTGTTACTTCATTACGCAGCTTTTAAAAGAGCTCAAGATTTCCTAACATCCTAGCTCTAACACATGCAGGGGCAACAAACTAAACACTTTTTTATCCCACCTCTTAAGCAAAAGGGGTTAATTCAGAAGGCGAGTCATAACACAGAATAAAAACCACAGAATAAACATTAACACAAGAATAAATAGAGCAATAACCAGCAGAACTCAAAGTTTTAAAAGACAATGGCGTCAAATCATATTAGAAGCACTCTTTAAGTTGTTTCTAAAAGACATTAGAGAGGGGATGAAGAAACAAGCGGAAACACCCCACTACTAAAAAGGTTCTGTTTCTCATTACCACTGACATCACTTTAGAATGCGGGGGTACTCTGAGCCCATCCCCTAAAAAAGATCTTGATATGGGGTGCATTTATTAGGGCACCAATGACTCGTAACATCTTCATGTAACTCTGGCACTATGGCAACATACGCACCAGGGCAGAGGGTCTGGATAGGTTTGCTGCCTTCCCTGTGCTGAAAATGGGCAGTATTAAAGATTGTATGTATACACACAGAAAGGATTGCCCTCCATGACCAGTATAGCAAAGATTTTGCTATTTATGTCTCTGTCTCCAGCACTTGCTCAAAGCATGCCCCTCAGCCTCCAATGCAGAGCAGAACCTTCAAGAGTAGCAAATACAGAGGGATGTCCATTGTTCTGAACTGCTGATATCTGTAAGATCTAAAAACTCCTCAACCCAAACCTCCAGCCACTCCCCAAAGGCCTAGATGTAAGCCTGCTGCTCACCGTAAGAACATAAGAAGAGCCATACTGGATCAGAGCAATGGTCCATCTAGTCCAACATTCTGTTCACACAGTGGCCAACAAGCTGTTGACAGGAAACCCACAAGCAGAACATGAGTGCAAAAGCACCCCCCCCCCAGCAACTGGTGTATATATAGGCATACTGCCTCTGATACTCGAGGTTGCATATGACCATAAGGACTAGTAGCTGTTGATAGCCTTACCCTCCATCTTTCAGACTAGCAAAATCCAGACTGACCAACTGAACCATATTCTATTTCCACCATTCTTTCCCAACTTGGTGCCCTCCAGATGTTTTGGACTACAACTCCCAGGATTCCCAAACATTGGTCAGGCTGGCTGGGGCTGATGGGAGTTGACACCCAAAACATCTGGTTTACCCTTTCACCAAAGTGCTGGCTTATCTTAAAGTTTTCTGTCATTATCTGAAAGGAACCTACGTGCCGTTCAGAGCTCCAATATTGAGGGAAGGCTCACACTAGTTTGGGCTAATTACATCCTTCCAAATTGCTCCATGATAGGCAACTATTCAAAAGGTTTCCTTCCAAGGTCAACCTATTTGCTATTTGTTCATCTGATAGCAGAAGTAGCAAACAGTAGAGGGATAAGGAGCTAGAGGCTCCAGGGCCAAATCTAGCCCCCCTTCCAGTTGCCAGTCCACCAAGTGTATGGAGGAAGCAGTGGCTGCAACAAAGGTGCGAGGTGACGATCTGCTTTGGGGAAAGGTTGTCTTGGCCTACAACTCTTCACTCAAAGCAGCCCTTTCAAAAATTTAATTGCTGACCAAGGCCACAGAACAACACTGGCTTAGACAGCAATCCCATGATTCCTGGGAGAGCATCTCAGGGACCATAGAATATTGTAAAGTTCCCCCTCTGAGCCCAAAGACACTGCTACAACCTCAGGAAGGGAAATCTGAATAGCAATATTTCTCCCCGCCCCTCAGAGCTCCAACCTCAGGTGAGGATGCTAATGAAGGGGAATGGGAGGCGCCAAGGATCCACAAAATCCTAAAGCCCCCCAGCTCTCATCCCCGCAACTCCACTAGCTGTACTCAAATGTGTGTCTAGTGGAAAAGCAGCAGAAAGGACAACAGAAGGGCAAAGACTGCCCCTGTCACTCCTCCTGTTCTGGTGCAAGTATATGTATTAAAGCCTATATACAAGAGGGTCAGAGTGGCAGGATGAGCCTGAACATAAGAGCAGCCATACTGGATAAGACCAAGGGTCCATCTAGTCACACATTCTGTTCACACAGTGGCCTATCAGCTGTTGACCAGGAAACCACAAGCAGGGCACAAGTGCAACAACACCCTTCCGCCCATGTTCCCCAGCAACTGGTGTACATAGGCACACTGCCTCTGATGCTAGCTTGCTGGATAGCTTTAGGTAAACCATTGGATCTCAGCTTCTTATGTAGGATGGGAGCATTAAAAACTATTATCCGGGCTATTAAAATATATGCCAAGAATTTTACACTTATGTACTTCGTATATTGGGGCCACGGTGGCTTAGTGGTTAAGACGCTGAACTGCAGACTGGAAGGTCGGCAGGTCAGCAGTTCGAGACCCGAGTGCTGCGTGACGGAGTGAGCTCCCGTCTTCAGTCCCAGCTCCTGCCAACCCAGCAGTTCGAAAGCAAGAAATTGCAAGTAGATTCGGCAGGAAAGGTAACAGCGTTCCGTGCACCTCGGTGTTCAGTCATGCCGGCCACATAACCACGGAAGCGTCTTCGGACAGCGCTGGCTCTTCGGCTTACAAACGGGGATGAGCACCGCACCCGAGAGTCGGACACGACTGGTTGGGGACACCTTTACCTTTTTACTTCGTATATAAGATTGCACTACTTACACACACACACACACACACAACATGGTTTATAAGCCACTCCTAGGTATACACTGCTAAATTAGCAGCTATCTATCTTGGAAAGGTTCCTCCTGTGCAGGCACCGGGTCACTGCTGACCCCTAGAGGGACGCCGCTTGCGCTGGCGTTTTCATGGCAGACTGTAGCGGGGTGGTTTGCCATTGCCTTCCCCAGCCGTGACTACCTTTCCCCCAGCAAGCTGGGTACTCATTTTACCAACCTCGGAAGGATGGAAGGCTGAGTCGACCTGAGCCGGCTACCCGAGACCCGGCTTCTGCTGGGATCGAACTCAGGTCGTGGGGAGAGTTTTGGTTGCAATACTGCAACTGCAGGCAGAACAGGGTGGCTGAAATCTGCGGAGGGAGTGATCAATCTGCATTAGCTGATCTTGAGTACACACAGTAGGAAAGGCAAAGAAAGCCAACTATAAGGATAATGCAAGCTATACTAGGTTGCCAGTTTCAGAAAACAGGTAAAGGTGGACCTAGACAGATGGCAGAATAAAATGATGGAGTCAACTGCACCACTTCAGACGGCAGGTGAGGGAGTACCATTTCTTAATGTTTTCCCCATGTACAAGAAGACAAAACATAACCCTTCCTGCAAGCAGAACCCTGGTACGGCAAGGGGTAGGGAAGGCTAAAATTGCCTTCCTGAACTGCTAAGGGTTTTACAACATGGATGAGCATTAAAAAATAGTATTCCCTCCAACCCAGCCTGAATTGATTCAACCCACTCAACTATCTCAGGCCTCTATCACCAACACTTGGCTTCCTGTACAGTTCCCATATTTAGTAAAATACCTTAACAGATGGGGAAGAGGAGGGGGGATCCCAGTTACTCATGATATTAAGTGTGTGTGTCCTAATAGCACAAAACGCCAGTGCTGACTGCTGACACACTTAAGGCATATTTGCTAAACAAGCCAAGCATGTTAAAAGTGATCAGCCTCCATTTCCAAAGTAGAAATAATCAGCTGTAGCAAAGCTATGATAAGTAGCCCTTATCTTACCATCTCTTTAGAATTGGTCTTGCCGACCAGCAACCGTTATCCTGTCCAGATGTAAAGCCATCAGTTCAAATTAACAAAGTATTTTATTTGTCACTCCAGTGTTTGAGGCAGATGGGGTGAGACAGAGCAGACGCAAAACATTTAACTCAATTTATCCTCCTGCTTTGAAAAAATGCAGATATCCCTTCTTCTACTAGAGTTACCCAAGAACTTAGTCCTACCCGCATGCTCACTCCCAGCTCTAATGCCGGGTAAAACTCCAGGGCACCCGCTGCAGCATCTGCAGGGAATGGAGGCAGAAGGTGTGGCAGAGCAAATGGCTCACTTACCTTGAAAAATGGGAGAGGAAACTACTCATTGTATGAATGTGTGAAATTATTATTAGCTCTGACGTGATAGCTTGAAGAATTTAACACAACTCTCCCTCTTTATGCCATCCTCCAAGGAGCTCAGAGCGAGGTACATTATCACCGCCACTTGATCTTCACAACAACCCTGTGTGAGGTAGGTTAGGTATGGCGGGGTAACAGATGAGGCCAACAGATGAGCAGGAATTTTAACTGTTACACCGCACTGCTTAATCTGGAGAACTCTATCTGTAAATGATGTTCGAGGGGAGGAAGTGGTAATACAGGAAGTTCAGGCAACTTTCCAATATTGAGTTTGGTAGCCTCCAGAGTTAGGAAATGCTGTCTTCAGCTTCCAAGATGAAAATATAAGTAGGAAACCAGTGGGTCTAGAAACAGTTTGGGTTGGGGGACACTATTCCAGCTCTCAAAGCACTGTTTTTATTGGCCCTCAACTGCTACCACCACCACCACCATTATAGAATACTCCCTACCCAGAATACCCACATTACAGAAGTAAATATTTTGCAGTCAAAATATAGCAGTAAAACGTGCCACTTGTTTAGTGCTTTCTCGTTCATATAATTTCACAAGTATTATCTGGATAATACTACAACAAGCTTGCAAGGCCAATGTTATCCCCCATAATGCAGACTGTAGAGTTAAGACCAAGAGGGTGGCTTGGCTAAGGCCGCCTAGTGAATTCAAGGCTGATGCAAAATTCAGACCAGGAATTTCCTGATTAGCAGCACAACATCTTGGCCAGCATATTGTTGGCATAATTATGCCAAGTTACCACAAAGATAAAAGTTACGTAACACCCTACTTGCAGAATCCAACCTCCCTTGCCGCAGGTGTGCAGTTCACTAGCATCTAGTGAATGAGTTCGCTGTCTGTGCTTAATATTACCCATCTTCAACCTGAATCCAATGAAACAGGAAATAGATGCCCCCCAGTAGCAACTTCATATAAAGCTCTATCCATAGATGAAAGCATTAAGGTTCCCTTTTTATGCACCACCACAAGCATATGCAGCAAAGATAACAGGCGTACGTTCCGCTCCCATTTCATGGGCAGCTCAGCTATTACAAAGTCATCCGTCTCAATTAAATTAAATTCACCCTGCTATGAAATGTCTTTTGCTTAGATGCTGTATGCCAGAACATCCTCTTTAGTGGGTCCAACAACCTCTTCACTCGAAGTGAAAATGTGCCATCAATGGGGAAGGCCCTTCCCTTCAGAGCAATCACTTGCTTTGCCACAGCCTTGGAGCAAAGGGGAAGGCTGGTATAACAATAACCATTGGTTATACCAGCCTTCCCTAACCAGTCACCTCCAGATGTTTTGGATTACAAATCCCAGGATTCCCAAACACTGGTCAGATGTTTGGGACTACACCTCCCACCATTCTTGGCCACTGGTCATGCTGGCTGGGGCTGATGCCAAAAGCATCAAGTTGAAGCCCAAAGCATCAAGAAGGCAACAGGTGGGGAAGGCTGTCTTATACCCATTTGGGTTATTACTTTCAAGGAGCTGGTTCCTTCAGCCATAAAGGTTTGCAGCCAGAATCCGATGCAGACTTTCCTAGAAGTAAGCCCCACTGAACACTGCAAGGCAATCACATTGTAAGAGCACAACTGACAGAAAGAGAGGTGGGCTTGAATTCACACTCATAAGCTCGTCTGCTTGCAACCAAGTCCCACTGAACTGAAACAGTTTAGTGTTATGTGTGAATTGGGCATGTGTGGCCTTGGGCCAGTAACTCACAGCCTAACACATCTCACAGGTTGGTTGGGAGGATGAAATTGGTCTGGGGCAGGGACAGAACCTTGTACACTGCCTTGAGGTCCTTGAGCAGAAAAATGTGACAAATGCTACATACATCTATAACTCCCCTGAAAGAAGGATTCCAAAAGAGAGAGGGAAACAGGTGAGGGGAAACTCACTCCTGCTTCATCTAGGCTGTGTGCGCTATGTTTTTAAAAGTGTGTGGGTTTTAATGTATTAATTTCATTTTATGAATATAGTGATCCACTTTGAGGACAACAGTTCAGAAGTGGATGATACAAAGCATCACCCCACACTTAATAGTGAAATTAACAGTTTCATGGACCTCAATTCATGCTCTATATAATACACTATACAGCAATGAGCCGCAGAGAACCTCAGACTCGCACACTCTTCATCTCCTGCTCTTCTGGTGTGGCTGTGGAATCCTAAACAGTGGTTAATCTTAACTATGGTTTGTGAAAACAAGCCAGCTTAATCAACTATGGTTTGAAGTTGGCTTGTTTCCACTGACCCTAGATAAGACTAACCAGAGTTTAGGGTTCAAAATGTGGTTAGTCTAAAATAGCAGCAAAGCATTCCAAGTCCTCCCCATGGCCACACCAGAGAGGTAGGGGTAGAATGCAAAAGCCCAAGGCTTGCTGTAGCTCATCCTTGTTACACTAAACTATGGTTTAGCATTATGTTCAAATCCAGCCACAGTATATATGTGTTCAAGCCTTTAAAGTTGCACTGGATTACATTTCCAAGGTTCTTTCTTCCACACAAGAGATTCAGATTCCTATTGCTTGATTTCATCCCTCACCCCACAAAAAAGAAGTCTTGGGCTGTTGCAGTCTTAAACTTATATCTGTCCAGCAAGCAGGCCTTGCTTTAGAGTAGACATATTTATAATCAGGTTGCAAGCTTAAAAGGTAATATAAAAAGACACCTCCACATTTTCATTGTTTTATTATTATTCAAGATTTCTAATATAATAAAACCACTGTATGAGAGAGGATACAGTCATTCCAACTTTATAGCTAGGGAATTTAGCTTGAGATGCACCAGTGTGCTCAAAGACTCCTAATACCATATAGTGACCTGGTTCACATGTAACAACAACCCAGACAGAGTATGAAAGGAGTATGGGTTGTCATTGAATCGTGGGTTATTGTTGAATTGTGGGTTATCGTTATGTGCGAACGCTGCACTATGATTTAACTATGGGTTGTCAACCACAAACAATCCAGAGTTCACAATCCAACAACAAACCATGGGTTCTCTTCCTGGGTTGCTCGTGGTTAACAACCCATAGTTAAACTTTAGTGCAGGGTTCACACATAACGATGACCCCATGATTCATCAACAACCTATAATTCAATGGCAACCCATACTCTGTTGTCATGTGAGAACCAGGCCAGCGAGGGAGAAATGTGAGTTTACACCCAAGCTTCTCCTGACTTGTATTACATCCCTCTCTGCCTCTATATTTATTTCCCAGCATGCCCCAACTCCCCTCTGTGTGTATGGAGACATACATACAGCCAATTTAGAAGACTGGATTATGCAAATAATAGCACAGTCACTGAGTGTGTGTATTCTGGTCACAAAATTGAGATTCCTAAAAGTATATTTTTAGACGTCCTGGAAGTATAGTAGCTAAAATAGCTGCATGGCTATTTTGAAGAATAAAATGACTAACTACCTTTGGGAGTTCTATGAGACTGAGACAAGTAGTATTAACAAACATTTTTGCTAATGCTAGATTAGCCCCAGAACTAATTAAGTCACTCAAATGCATTAAGGAAATAAACTTTGAGAAAAGTGCTAAGAAGCCTGGACTGAAGACACCCTGACTCACAGATGAATAATGCCGGTTTTGTCAAGGACCAGCAAAATCATGAAAAAGAGAAAAGAGAGAGAGACAACACTGGATATGATTTCCGCAAAAACGATGCAAGGTGTTCCAGTATGTGACTAGTCTGCAGCTTTCCAAGAAAGAGGTCTGATGGGAAGCCAAAACGAATTTCTATAGAAATAAGAACGGCAGCTAGCATAGTGGCTAAGCTGTAAACCAAACAAGTTGTCCCCTGTTCAAATCTTACCCGACTAGTGGCCTTAAACACCTAGGGTTGCCAACTGACCAGAAAGAACTGGCTTGTTCTTGTGTCTTTGATGAGCTCATTAAACTCAGAATATAAATATTTTAACAGCGTGGAGACAAGCATTATCACCTGTTAATGCCCAATTATCAAGCTGCTGTTAAAGGTACAGAAGCACAGAGTGGGTGACAAGTTAGCACCTCTACCTATAACATAGGGATAATAACACCGGCCTACTTTACAGGATTGTTCCAAGGATTATGGACATGCTGTATGGTGTGCCTGAACTGAACACAGCAAATGAACACAGCAACTGCTATAAATGTGAAATATTCTCACCATGATAGTATTTGGCCAAACACTAACTGAAAAGTTTTTGTTGTTGTTCAGTCGTTCAGTCGTGTCCGACTCTTCGTGACCCCATGGACCATAGCACGCAAGGCCTTCCTGTCCTGTGTTCTCTCCCGGAGTGTGCTCAAGTCCATATTCATCGCACCGGTGATGCTATCTAGCCATCTCATCCTCTGCCGCCCCCTTCTCCTTTTGCCTTCAGTCTTTCCCAGCATCAGGGTCTTTTCCAGAGAGTTTTCTCTTCGCATCAGGTGGCCAAAATATTTCAGCTTCAACTTCAGTATCTGCCCTTCCAATGAGCACTCAGGGTTGATTTCCTTTAGGATGGACTGATTTGACCTCCTTGCAGTCCAGGGCAGTTAGATTTAGGTATAAAAAGGTAAAAGGTAAAGGTGTCCCCAACCAGTCATGTCCGACTCTAGGGTGTGGTGCTCATCCCCGTTTCTAAGCCGAAGAGCCAGCGCTGTCCGAAGACGCTTCTGTGGTCATGTGGCCGGCATGACTGAACACCGAGGTGCACGGAACGCTGTTACCTTTCCCGCCAAAGCGGTACCTATTTATCTACTTGCAATTTCTTGCTTTCGAACTGCTAGGTTGGCAGGAGCTGGGACTGAAGACGGGAGCTCACTCCGTCACGCAGCACTCGGCTCTCGAACTGCTGTCCTGCCGACCTTCCAGTCTGCAGTTCAGCATCTTAACCACTAAGCCACCTCGGCCCCAGATTTAGGTATAGCTTGCAACAAAATGGTCAGCTTTTAATTTTTGTAATGATCTACAGCTTACCCTATCTCTAGGATTCAAGGTGTGTAACATGCCCTTTAAGAACACCCTTTGAACAGGCTACTATTTGAGCAACACGAGATCTCCAACCCAACCCAGCCTTATATCACGCACAATGTGGAGTGTAAGTTACTGGGGGGTGGGGAAGGGAGACTGCAACACACAGTTGCAAAGTTGCAGCTGTCTCTCTCCAAACACAATGAAACAGTTACCTGTATGGAGAGTTGACCAGTGGATAAGGAGACAGAAGCTAAAGCTACAACCATAACTTCATCCACCTTACAGTAAAAGCTCTGCCCAATGTGGCCTAACTCAGCCATGCCCCGTCCAGTTCTCTCGTGCTCTTGGTGCGGCCTTCTTCTGCTTCACTAGTGTTCCATGGTAAGAGCACAGAGCAATCCAACGGCTTCCAGGCTAAGCTTCATAAACTTGCTAATCCACAGTTCCATACAAACAACAAGGTGTAAATACACCTTCCCGCAACAACATAACCTGTAATCCTCGGCAGAGGTGGGACGACAGAGCAAAGTGGAGCTCACAGGACATCACAAAGAATAATTCTGCTGTTCCTCGACTTGCCATTCTCAATTTTTGCTCCAGATATTGAGGGACCCACTTATTTAACCCTTACTTAATGTCCAACTGGGGGTGATAAATACAAGCCTTCATGATTCGATTGAAAGCTCAGAGACGAACATCTGACACCCCAGGGGAAGAATAAGAGTAAGTTTAAGTGTTGCACTGCAACCATCCCAACACAACTCCTAAATAAATAAGTACCTTTTACTCCTAAAATGAAGTGGCAGATGTATAAGTAATGAGAATGAAGTCTTTAACACAGAGATGTTACTAGCTTTTAAATTCTTAAAGGACTTGCATTCTTAAAATGACTCCATCACCAGACACGTTTATTTCCTTCCCCATACAACCTCCCTGTTGCCCCTGGATGATTTTGGTGCTTGGCCAGACATTTGGAAGGATGACGGTTTAAAGCTGAAAAAGTAGCATCCAATCCTATTCTTTTCAAAGCAGTCAAATGTTGACATTTATTATACAAGACACATATTTATCAGGGGGAGGGTCTAGGAGATGTCCTTACTACAGCATTCAAATTGCTTAATGTCCAATGATGTATTTATAGCTTTACACGAATCTTGGTTAGAAGTAATGGCAATCATTACTTTTAAATGTATTTAACATTTCTTTCCTTCCCTTTTTCAAGAACCTTTGGGAAAGATTTGAATGAATCGTCAATTCCTTTTTATATCTTCGCCTTACTTGTCCAAGGTGACATGGGGCTTCACACCCACAGACTTGAGAGCCCTGGAGTCAAACAACTGCATAAATTTATTTTCCTTTCATTATATTTCTATACCTCCCCATAGCCAAAGCTCTCTGATCAGTTCACAAAAATTAAAAGCCATTAAAATACATTATATAAAATATAAAACCATTCACGTAATGACATAGAACCAATAACTCACACAACAACATATATCTAAAACAATTTAAAACAATCAACCGGAGACAATCAAGAGACTCATTATACACTGCCAAATGCTTGAGAGAAGATGGTAGTTTTAACCTGGCACCGAAAAGATGACAATGTTGGAGCCAGGCAGGCCTTGTCAGGGAACTTATTCCATAAATGGGGAGCCACCACGGAGAAGGCCCTTAAATGCGGTAAGCTCTTCTTTCCTTAGATATTTCTTCCACTTACAATAAAGACACATAACTGAATACACATGCAGATATGTCCATGTGAATTCTGCCATACATATACAACAAAACAGATTCATGGTGCTTGCATAGACCCCATAATAGAGGATATAATTGTGCTATAAGTGCTCAAAAGTAAACTTGAAGACTTAGCAAGGATTTGAATCATCATTGTACACACTGCTACATTTCAAGACACAGTACGTCATCTAGGATACAGGAGGGGAACCTGTGGCCCTCCAGATGCTGTTGGACTCTCTTAACTCCCATCAATCCCATCCAATAGACAGGGGTAATGGGAGTTGTGGTCCAAGAACTGGAGGGCCACAGGTTCACCACCCATGTCCTAGGAGTTTAACCTTTGCAATTCTTTATTATGTTTATATCCATATTTCCACACTGGTTTCAAAGGTTACATTTTAATAGGTAGTCCTCACAAGCCTGGTTGGGCACTGCAGCCTACGAGTGGAAGTACCCAGGGGGATGCAGGTGCCATTTTTTCTCCTCTCAGACATCCCTGCACTCACTTTAAGAGACAGGCCTGAAGACCTTACAGTATGTGCCAATTAACTTTCCCTTACATGAATTCAGCTTCCCCCAAATTTGAACTACAGCACTTCCAGTCCCTGCAGTTCAGGCCATATGCAAGTGTCTTTTGTCAGAATTTCAATTTTGTTCCGATCAATAGGTGATAGATGTCCCCCTCCTCACCTCCCCCCGATGCCTCCCCACACACCCCTGAGTCTGCTCCAGAGGGTTCCCCAACTATCTGGAGCAGAGTTAAAGGGTGTGTGGGATGCTGCAGTGGGGTGAATCCAGTCCACTGGTGGACAGAGACCACTGGAGACAACCCAACAACAGCAGGTCTGTAAAGCACTTTTGCAAGCTGAGCACACGCTTTCCATGTAGAACAGCATTCCCCGACCTGGTGCCATCCTGGTGCACTAAACCGCGACCCCCGTAATTCCCAGTCAGTATGGCCATGCTGACTGGGAATTATGAGAGTGTCAGTCCAACACATCGAGAGAGTACTAGGCTGGGGAAGGCTGATATAGAAGGGAAGGAGCCTGTGGGAAGGAGGACCAGCCAGCTGTACCAGGTGGATCCTGAGCCTGCTTCTGCCCCTGCCAAACAGGTACTTAAGGCAGGGCTGCCAGAGGCTGCTCGGGAAGGAGCCTGTGGGAAGGAGGACCAGCCAGCTGCACCAGGTGGATCCTGAGCCTGCTTCTGCCCCTGCCAAACAGGTACTTAAGGCGAGGCTGCCAGAGGCAGTGCCTCGGCATCACACCAAGTGCAACGCCAAGTGTGCACTTAGCATCGCACTTGGAGTCGCACGGAACAGCACCTGAAGACCCACCCACCTGCCTCTCCAGAGACACCAGCAGCCACAGATACCAGCAGCAAATAGCAGCAGCAGAGGGCAGCAGTTTTAAAGACCAGGGAGAAAGGGATAAATTTAGATTTTATCTGCCCCTTCTTAGCTGCTGTTCTCTTTTATCTTTTATATTCTTTTACACTGTTGTATATTTTATATCCTAACATTTTAATATGTGCCTCGGAGGACTATTGAGCAACTCAGGGGGTCGGGGAGGTGCCACCATAACTGTGGTCACGGGCACGGGGAGGTATGGCGTTGGGGGATTAACAGGCCAGGTGAGGAGAAGAGGGGCTAGACACCTTACAGCTGTCCCCTCTTCTGGTTCTTCTCCCAGCCTGATGGTTCCTGGCAGCCTTACCAGTCTGCCCTCGGGCCTGGCGGTGCTGCTGCTGAATGCCAGGCCGGCCCAAAATAAAATCTCCCTCATCCATGATTTGATTGTGGATGAGGGGGCTGACCTGGTATGTATTACTGAGACCTGGGTGGGGGAACTGGGAGGGGTCACTCTCTCCCAGCTGTGCCCTCCTGGGTACTCGGTGCAGCACCAACACCGACTCTAGGGTCGGGGAGAGGGGGTTGCCGTGGTCTATAGGAATTCACTTCCTCTCTCTAGGCTTCCTGCTCATTCGAGTGCAGATCTTGAGTGTTTGTACCTTGTCTTGGGTACCCGGGACAGATTAGGGATTCTGTTGGTCCCTGCCTGAGCTGATGGAGGTGGTCTCAGACTTGGCACTGAGGACCCCTAGGATGATGGTCCTGGGGGATCTCAACTTCCATGCTGAGGCCGCTGTATCCGGGGTGGCTCAGGACTTCATGGCTGCCGTGACAACCATGGGGCTGTCCCAACATGTCATCGGCCCAATGCATATAAAAGGACACAGGCTTGATCTGGTTTTCTCGACTGGGCAGGAGGATGGTGATCTGAAAGTGGAGGAATTAACATCTATCCCTTAGTCATGGTCAGATCACTTCCTGCTGAGGTTTAGACTCTTGGCAGCCTTTCCCCTCTGCAAGGGTGGGGGACCTATTAAAATGGTCCACCCCCAGAGGCTAATGGATTCCAGAAGGCTCTGGGGGATTTTCCTGCTGGTATGGCTGGTGCTCCTGTCAAAGCCCAGGTCACTTGGGCGGTTGACATGATCGCGCCCAAGCGCCCTCTCCCTCTGAGCAGAGCCCAGCCAGCTCCTTGGTATACACCTGAGCTGAGGGCAATGAAGCAAGAGGGGAGACTGCTAGAAAGCAGGTGGAGGAAAACTCGTGCGGAGTCTGACCAAACACAGGTAAGAGCCCACTATCAAGCCTACTCTGCGGCGGTGAGGGTGGGAAAGAGACAGTTCTTCTCCACCAGCATTGCATCTTCTCAGTGTTGTCCAGCGGAGATTTTCCAAGTGGTTCACGGCCTGTTACATTCTGGGCCAGGGAGAGAGACGGCGGAGCCCTCGGTGGCACACTGTGATAACTTTGCAAGGCACTTTGAAGATAAAGTCACTCAGATTCGTCATGAATTAGACACCACGATTAATGCAGTTCCATTGGTAGAGGCGTTCAGAGCACCATCGGGTTCAGTTTTATTGGATGAGTTTCAGTTACTGAGGCCTAAGGATGCAGACAAGGTGCTTGGCCAAGTCCGATCGACCACTTGTGTGCTTGACCCTTGCCCTTCATGGCTTATTACATCAAACAAGGAGTGGATGACCAGCTGAGTCCAGGAGGTTGTAATTCCTCCTTGAGAGAGGGAGTGGTGCCTGCCGCTTTAAAAGAGACAGTAATTAGACCACTCCTGAAAAAGCCTAACCTGGACCCAGAGGACGTCAACAATTATAGGCCAGTGCCCAACATCCCCTTCCTGGGCAAGGTGCTTGAGTGGGTAGTTGTAGGACAGCTCCAGGCACTGTTGAATGAAACAGATTATCTAGATCCATTTCAATCGGGCTTCAGGCCTGGTTTTGGAATGGAAACTGCCTTGGTCGCCCTGTGGGATGACCTCTGCCGGGAGAGGGACAGGGGGAGTACGACCCTGTTGATTCTCCTGGACCTCTTAGATGCTTTCAATACGATCGACCATGGTATCCTTCTGGATAGGTTGTCTGGGTTGGGAGTTGGAGGCACTGCACTGCAGTGGTTCCACTCCTACTTGGATGGCCGATTCCAGAAGGTGGTGCTGGGGGATTATTGTTCTGTGCCATGGCAATTGTGCCATGGGGTTCCACGGGGGCTCTATTTTATCAGCTATGCTGTTTAACATCTACATGAAACTGCTGGGGGAGGTTATCCGGAGGTGTGGGCTGAGGTGCCATCAATATGCGGATGACACCCAGCTCTACCTCTCTTTCTCATCAAAACCAGGTGAGGCAGTGGCTGTTCTGAATCAGTGCCTGGGCAAGGTAATGGACTGGATGAGGGCCAATAAACTGAAACTCAATCCAGGCAAGACGGAGGTACTGTTAGTGGGTGGTTTGTCTGCCCAGCTAGGCGATATTCAACCTGTTCTGGAGGGGGATGCATTCCCCTAAAGGATCAGGTTCATAGTTTGCGGGTGCTCTTGGATCCAGAACTGTCACTTGAGGCACAGGTGAACTCAGTGGCACAGAGCACTTTTTATCAGCTTAGGCTGGTATACCAACTACGCCCTTATCTGGACAGAGATAGCCTAGTTACAGTGATCCATGCTCTGATAACTTCTCGTCTGGATTACTGCAATGCGTTATACGTGGGGCTGCCTTTGAAAACGGTCCGGAAACTTCAGCGGATCCAAAATAGGGCAGCAAGATTGTTAACAGGGACTGGCCAGCGAGCTCATATTACGCCAGTACTTCTTCAGCTGCGCTGGCTGCCAGCCATTTCCGGGCCTGATTCAAAGTGCTGGTATTATCATTTAAAGCCCTTAACGGCTTGGGGCCAGGTTACCTGAAGAATCGCCTCCTCCCATATGTGCTTGCCCGGACCTTAAGATAAGATAATCGTCAGCGGCCCGTCTCCGTGAGCCCCTGCCAGAGGAAGTGAGGTGGGTGGCTACTAGGAGGAGGGCTTTTTCTGCTGTGGCACCCCGGCTCTGGAAAGAGCTCCCTAGTGAGGTTCGCCTGGCACCTACATTGTATTCCTTTCGGCACCAGGTGAAAACCTTTTTATTTTCCCAGGCATTTTATCTTTCTAGACTTTTTGCTTTGCTGTTTTAAATCTGTATTTTAAACTCCTGCATTGCTGCTAGGTTTTATTGTCATTGTGTTGTTATATTGTGGTTTCAATGTTCTATATATTTTAAATTGTTTTAGTGTGTGCTGTTTGGTTTTAATTTTTATGAACCGCCCAGAGAGCTTCGGCTATTGGGCGGTATAGAAATGAAATAAATAAAATATCCCAGGTCCAACTCCCGGGATAAAAAGGACCTGTGGTAGCAGAGTCAGAAAAGACAGGTGGACAGAAGCTGCCAGTCAAGAGTAGTCAGTAGTAGGCCAGAGGGCACTTGGTTGGACTTGGTTAGGTCATGAGAATGGGAATTTGAATGGGAGTAGAGCAGACAGCAGCTAGAGGTGCAGACTCCAAATGTTGTGCCACAAGTTAGAAAACTAAACAGCAGGGTTGCAGTAGCATTAAGCAGTGGGGTGGACTATCTGACCTCCAAGGACCCTTCCAACTCTAAAATTCTATGAAACCATTAAAAGATACCTGGGAGCCCAAGCACCTTTCCGCAGGCAAGACTGTCTTCTTCACTGTGGCCTTGCCTTGTTTCTATCAAACTCCACTGCTGGGGGAGGGAGGGGAAGCATTCTGTTGCATCAAGTGTCACTGGATCATCCCCAATATACGGACACAAGAACATCAGCCAAAGGAGGAGGCCCCCAATGCATTTCCACATGAATAACTGACCTAGGCAGAGGGGTAGCCGTGTATCACCTTTGCTGCATCACAGAGTAAGAATCCTGTGACACCTTCAGGACAAACAAATGATTATGGCATAAGCTTTTGTGGACTGAGGAAGTTGACTCTAGTCCACAAAAGCTTCTGCCATAATAATTTGTCTTTAAGATGCCACAAAACTCTTTCACATTTTTGATATAAGCTTGTTTCCTTCCAATCAGGGGATTTGACTTTTCCAAAGTCAGGTACATAATTCTGCTACACTCCATCATTCTTTTAAGAGGCAGATGCAGAGGAGGTGCCTCCCCTTTAAATTAAGGGGGAGGGGGAAGTGGTGTGGATAAGCTAAAAGCCTGGATACCCTGAAATAGAAGGCCTGATTTTTAAACCAAGTTCTGGTTCTGTAGGAGGCCAAAAGCACATATACAAACACAAAGTTCATCCTCAGCTTGAAAGTAAAAACACAACCACCAAAAAGTATAGCTAAATTATTTAAACATCATACATGGTAATACTGTTCAAATAGTGCTTGTAATTAACACTGTTGTTTGAAGGGTAATTGCACTATGATCAGGCAGCCCTTAAAACTTAGAGCCTGTGGAATTGTTGCATAATGAGGCTGAAAGATTTAGCCTTATTGAGGAAAACATAATCCAATTTTATTCCATTAGAGGATCATATTAATTCCAGAAAAATTATAAACAGTAAAGCTATTGAAACTCTGACCAAACAGCACCATGCAAGGATGTTAACTTGCTCTTCGTAAAGAACACAAAACCATGTGCATCAGCCTGTTGCTAATGATTTCGCCACAAAGCAGGATCATTTTTACATTCCAAGTCCTAGTAAGTGTTTACAGGGTGCACATTCTGATATTTTCAGCATCCAGTACACAGATGTATTGTCTTAAGTTTCATATCATGTGCTACAGCAGCGTCGACCTCAATGCATTTAACAACTGAACTGCTGCTGTTAAAACAATGTATGCTTTTGGGATCAAAGGGCATTATTTTTAATTAGAGCTGACTTTCCCATGGTCAGTGACGGCACTTTTATACATCTGTATCGATACTGTTTCGAGCAGCAATTGCCAGCTGCTAAGTTACAAAGCACAAGTGACAGGAGTCCTAGGCTGCCAAGTTTTGGTGCATATGGCGCTGCAGCACCTTCCGCATTTTACTTCCAGGTCAGGGGTTGAAACACACAAGTCCTGACCAGATCTGCTCCAGCTCAGCTTGATAAAAGGATTGAGAGTTATTGCTGCAGAGTAGGCCCTCCACCATACAATGTAGGAAGTTACCTGAGGAAGGCCTCCTCCTCCTCCTCCTCACCCTGAGTCCTTTGTACAGTACACACTGAGCCTTTGTACGTGCATCTTGGGTAACACCTGGATACTCTCGAACAGAGTCCACCTGGCTGTCCCATCCTGCACCTGCCTGTCATTCAAAGCTGCTCCTGTCAGTGCAGCTTCCCCTCGGACATGTCAACTTCCACAGAATGGCCATTTTACCCATACTGATTGCCATGTGGCACTGCCAAGTGTAATAATACAGAGAAAGTGCCATGAGTGGCAAAGTGATGCTACTATTAAAAGCAACAGGTATCAGGCTGTACACAGAGGCTTAAGGAAGGAAGCCTGTCCACAGCAGTCTCCCTTTAGGCTTGTTCATAGCCCAGAGTGCTTTTGCCTTCATGCAACAGAAGCCCTCTGGCCACAGACCGAGCTGTGGAAGATGTGCCAGGCTGCTAAGGATGGGGACCATCATTACAGCAGTCGCTATACCACAACAGCTTTTAAACAGAAGATTAAGCAGGGTAGGCTGCAGAAGGGACAGCAGCAAGCATAGGGAGCATCAGGGCCTGCTGCAGTTGGGCTATTCCCCACCCTGTGGGAAAGAAGATTTCATTTCATTTATCATATTTCTATACCGCTCCATAGCCAAAGCTCTTTGGGCAGTTCACAAAATGTATATATTTTTAACTGGAGCAAGTGAGACAGGAGCGGGCAAAGGGAACATCATTTGGACTGCACCCCACCAGGAGATGAGAGGGTAAACAGAGCCATTCTACCAGCGCTGCTGAAAGTCTACTTAACTTTTTCCTCTTCCCTCCCCATCCCCTTTTCCTTGTGTGTCGTGCCTTTGTTAGATTGTAAGCCCGCAAGCAGGGACTGTCTTTTTCACTGATTGATTTGAAGCCAATACAGGAGCCTTTTTTGAGTGAGGAGCAGGATAAAAATTATTTTTAATTAATTAATTAATTAAGGGGGGGAGGATGGAGAGAACATGGGGCAGTGGTGCATGGAGCCCGATTATACAGCTTCTGCATGATACCTTGATTTTTGTTTCTTTTAAAATAGCCATGCCTTGCTTTTTTGCTCAGAAAGCATCCAAAGTGGCCAAATGAAAGTAAACATTACACATAAGAAACAACTAATGCACAACCCTAAAATGTATTTTAAAAATTAACAAAAATCTGAACAGCAACAAGCATAAATTTACAAGGGCAAAACAAAATTCAAAACAACCACTGTATTGCAATATTGATTTTCAAGTCTTGTGTCTAATTGGTTAAAAGAAAAAGAAAAACATAGTTCATAGGCTAAAATAAGCCATTAGTCATCAGGAGATCAGAGTGCATAGCTGCAGTTACAAAAAAAAAAAATTGCAGTGTAACTCCTTATCTTACATACATCTGTTTGAATCTGCGTGTTTTGCACTTTGAACAAAAAGTAATGTAGCTGATTGCTGCAATACTATAAACCAGGCAACAAGCCTTTTTAAAGCAACTTTATCCAACAACTTGCAAGAAAGGGCATCTTCAGAAATCCTGGGTATATTACGCTTAAATATACAAACATCAGTGAGAAAAGATGCATCAAGATGCTCAAAGCAAGCAAAACTAGACAGGTTTCTTTAAAAACCTGATTTGTATTTACCTAGAACAGGCACTGGTAATACAATGCAAGAGGCAGTACACATATTCTACACTTGACAAAGTTATGCATCGCTACCTACTTAAAAGTTTCCATGCCAGCCAGACATGCTTATAACCTACTTATCAAAAGATGCTTTGAGTTATCTATTAAAGCTGACATTTTGCTGCACTGTATACATAAAGCTGCTGAACTTGTACAAAAATTCACAGAGGCATTGATAATTATGTCTGCCCCCAACTTACCCAACCAGTCCAGTGTTTTACAGAGAAGTAGCAGGGAGGGGGAAGTGGGGAGAGAAATACAGCCTATTGAAGCCACCACATCCCTCCCAGACACCCTCCGGGGAAAGATGTCAGAATAAGTGCTTCAGGCAAGTAACTTTTAAAGAGCCTGTTTCATTCACATTGGTAAATGTAATTGAGCCTAACATTCCACAGCTGGCCTGGATAATTAATGCCAGCCCTGCACAGAAATCTACCATTACATCCCTCTGCTTTCAAATTCATCTCAGGGTCAAATTAATGTTGTCAAAGCAACGTATATGACAGCAAGCGGTAAACAGGACCACTGTCTTCCTTCTCTGGCACACTAAATTTTGTTTCTTTGTTTGAAGCACCCCAAAATAATCTAAATATATCACTCAGGTAAACTAACCTTCATGGGTTGTAACGTTCAACTGATTGCATTTTCCAATTCCTTGCATGACTCAAACTCAGTTTTTAAAAGGTGATGGGGAGGGGTTAAGTCAAACATCTAGTTTAAGTGACAAGCAAGTATGTACAAGTTGGAACATGTTATCTCATAAAAGTTTAGAATCAGGGTTTTTTTCCACCCGGAACCGCAAACACCACCTAGTGTGCACAATTCTCAAGAGGAAAAAAATGACATCCAAAAGTGTTTTGGTTGCAAGACAATCATGCACACTGTTTCAATATCCGCAAGACCATCATACACACCGTTTCAATATTCTTTACAATGACTTCGTAATGTAGATCATGTAGATCAGTTTTGCAGAACCGGCTGGTGTGGACATTAGAGAATAGTGGTTTGCCTATGGCCACTGACTGACTGCATGGGTACAGGATATTTGAACTGGGAACTTTCTAGGTCAAAGTCATAAAAACTATACCACACCAGATCTAGAAGACTGTAACTATGCCCAAACTATGCTTGCTCTCAAAATACTTCTGTTTTCATCAGGCTGGAATGTAGAACTACCTGAATAGGGTAAAACCAGATTCTCTTGCACTCCATAATTGACACACAGGTCATGCTTAATTTCATAATTTGTAGCCACCGACCTACAACTCAAGACAAACTTCAAAATTCAGTTACAAGTTGAAGGACAACTAGCAAAACCAGAGCAAAGAACTGTGCAGTTTAATCCCATTTGCAGGCTTTGCTCTTTTTATGCACATGCAAGGAAACACAGTTTCATTTAGTCTCTTCTCAGATTCTCTTCAGAATCTTCAGTGTTTCAACCTCCATGTTGCAACCAAAGCAGAAGAATTAAGGTTTGTTTGTTTTTTTACCATCCTGCCTATTGGCATTCAAAGCCACTGATTTGTAAATCTTTTCTTACACGCAGAAGCACATTTGGAGTTGTGTCCGATACCAGCTTGGCCCTTTTAAACAATCTTTAAAAATGGAAATGGCCATTTATTTCTGTGACAACTCAATAGACTTAACAAGTATAACAAGATTCCTGCTTGCTTGGGGGCACTAAGGGAGAGAATAGAGTATTACTCTAGTTGGCTGACAATGAGAGTTCAAATATTTATTTATTTAGGGTGCAATCCTATGCATGTTTAGACAGAAAAAGGTCCTACAACTTCCAGCATTCCCCCGGCAGCCATGCTGCCTGGGGCATGCTGGGAGTTGTAGGACTTCTTTCTGTCTAAACATGCATAGCATTGCACCCTAACTGTATTTTTAAACCACTCAATAACAAATGGTCTCTGCACAGATTACAAATAGGAGTACTATCCCAAGAACAAGATAGGGTCAGCCCCATTTTACAAGGGGAGGGAGAGAGCAAAGCACCTGGAAAATAAGTGTCCACACTCATTTTCTGCACCCCAGGACTACTTTGTGGGAGCCCAGACTAACTATACCAAGTTTTGAAGAGTCTGCTAAGTATCTGTTTATCCCTCAAAACGTACATCAGTATTTCTCAAAAAGTTCAGTTTTAGTCAGAACATTTCCAGTCTATTTATTTATGTCTATTTACGTATTAGGTGAAGACAGATGAAAGCAGACTGGAAGAAGGAATCACTGCTCAGAGGTATGTGCATTCATCCCATGCTTGCCTCTGGCAAACAAGTTTTGCAGAGGGGTTTATGGATTCATTAACCCGTAAAACCTGTCTGACCAGTAGATTGGAACCTAAGAAATGTGCCTATACACCATGGGAAGTGAAGCCCCTCTTAAACATGATTGTCTGTCTACAGCCTTAGGCTAAATAGAATGGTGCCATGACACACATCCAGGTGATCCAAGTGGAATCACAGCTTATCAGGTTTGGTGAGGTGGATATCTTCTCTCATTTAAATGTGGAAGATATCTAGGTTCAAATCCTGCTTGATCACATAGATACTTTGATGGCCTCGGGCAAGTCTTTCAGTTCAATGCATAGCTTTCCACATCCTGAAGGCTCAAAACAATATTTAGAAAACTTGTAAAGATTATACAACAGGTTGGATCCACAGATGAGCCGTTGCACCAGTGGAGTTCTGCTCTTCTACATTCTGCTCAAAGCCGTGGAGGGACCCAATGGAATGGTGTGGAATACGGCACAGGGGACTACAGCAGAACAGGGAAATCAGAAGAATTTGGCAGGGCTGCCTTGCACAAATGAAAATGCCATTCTTCTCGCACAAGAGATCTTTGGATCCAAGCCAGTATTAAACAAAGACTAACATTTTTAAAACCCTTACTCATATGCCAATTTAACACCAATTTTGCTCATCTGCACATTTTAAGACATATTTTTATAGCGTTTTAAATTCGCGATGCTGTCAAATTTCTTAATTAGTCACAGTGCAAGTTAGTACCAAAGTTTGCTCACATTTGTAGCAAGCCTGGATCGAAGTACTACAAATTCACTATCAAGTTTGCAGTTTATAGCGACTTTCAGAGCATGTGCAGTCTGCATCTAAACAATATTTCTGCACATGCACTAAATTGGTTGGCTAAACCCCTGAAAGATCCAGTGCATCTACTGCTGCTTTCCTCATCATTATCACCACAGCTCTGATGCCAGGAGGAAGACTCTGCAAGTCCTTCTTCTTCTCTCCTCTGTAAACATCACATCATGCCAGCAAGCCACGCAAAAACAACCAATCAGGAAGAGCATACATAATGTGGTGACATATGACATCATGCTGCACTATGCAATTCCAAACTACAGCTCCCAAGATGCATTTTGATACTGCGCGTGCACAAAAACTTGTACACACAAAACAAGATCTCATATTGAAGGAGAACTCTTGCTTGAGCTCACATGAATTCGTTACTTTCCAAAGAAATAACGAATTCACTCAGGGTATGTTTACCCATCACTAATTAAAATATCTCCAGAGCAATAAGTCTGCAAAAGTGAAATGTGAAATCAAGTTATAGCCTACTCCAATATGTCAAACCAAGGGTGAAAAATAAACAGCGGAAAAGAAGTGCATTAAAAAAAACCTTGTGTTTTCTAACTTCAGCAGCTGTCCTAATTTACAAACAACTTTAGTACCTTCACAAGTGTATATAATTATATATATCAGCTGTGCCAGACTACACAGCATACCATACAGTAATATAAGTGCACTAACACATCTACAAGTCACAACATAATGTCGCAACAGGACTGAGATTTGCAATGAATTCATAACTAGATCAGTTGGACCTTCTGCCCAAGGCAGCATTCATAACTGCTGTCCAAACTGTGGTACTAACTCCCACCACGACTGAAGTGAGCAACGGTGGACATTGGTTGAAAGAGAAAGGCCAGGAATACTGACAAAATGTTATGGAGATCCAGAAAGAATCATTGCACCTGCATAAATCACTAAATTTAGAGTATCACCAAAACATTAAAGAAGGCTTAGCAAAAGATGCAACACATATGATAGAGAGCAACAAAAATGTATTTGGATAAGTTACACACCACACGTTTCAAAAGAGACACACACAAGGCAGCTTACATCCTTCAAAAATACAGAACAATCCCCTTGCAAACCCTATTTGAAAACTCCTTGGAAAAAAGCATCGTTTTGATAGGATATAAGGCAAGCATTGGTCAACAGAGCAATCTCTGAAGCACTCTGAAGGGAGCACTCTGAAGTCAGACTGCTCTGAAAATCCTATGCTCGGCTGGCAGATGCCAGGCAGATCAGGAGGAGTGATGGAGGTGATGTTCGCCTCTCCATCTTCTCTTCTAGTGATATTCCACTAGATGCACTTTTCAGTGCATGTAGTGAAGTTGCAGGAATGGAAGCTGGAAGGCTTTAGGATCCAGTGCATCCTCAGCACCTCCATGCCCCACCCTCATTTGCATTCTCACCCAAGGTCAGAGCTCCGACCTTGGGTAAGGAAGCTGGCTGAGAGGGGAATCCCTGTTTAGATTGCCCCTCCCCAAGGTCGGACCTTGGGTAAGGAAGCTGGCTGTGAGGGGAATCCCTGTTTAGATTGCCCCTCCCCAAGGTCGTAGCAGTGTCTTTAGCCTCAGAGGGGGAACGCCACAATATCCAGTGATACCTGGGACAGCAAACTATAGGATTGCTCTCTAAGTCACAATTAGAATTGCTCAAACCTCCCCAGAGTATACTTCGGATAATAAAGGCAATTTGCCTGGCAGCATTTACTCACATTCACAGCAAAAACACAGGAAGAACAAGGAAGCAAGCAGGACCGTAAGAGCCTGCAGTAAGCTTTAAGGGAAAATCTAGAAAGCAGCTACCTGGCATCTTGTATGGTGTAGGTGGAGTGCCCTGCTGGGTCAGCCCAAGGGTCCATCTCGTCTAGCTAGGGTAACTCCAGAAGCTCTCGCAGCTATGTTACCTCTGAACATGGAGGCTCCATTTAATCATCACAGCTAGTAACAGTTATAATGTATCAACCAGCCGGGCACAAGCGCTGGCTGAATCAACCTCCTCATCCAGGCTGTGGATAAAATTTCACTTGGCAAATAAAAAACTTGCTAGATGCCAGTGGAGGGACCTCAAGAAGCACCAGTACACTTGCAGAAGTCTAGAAGCTGTCCAGCTGATCCCCAGCAGTGACCATGAAGCCAAAGGGTGGGATACATGCCAATGTTGGCTTGATTTGCTTAATCACTGGGTCAAAGAGGAGCTGGCATTTTCCCTAGCAACTGCCTGGACTTGCTTATTGGCCTAGTCATTTGAACAGTCCGGAGCAGAAGACCATCAAGCATCTCCACACAGACCAAGAGTGATCCAGAAGCATCCTGTTGCTAGGGAAGTCTGAAAAAAGAAACATTTGGGAATTCAGCAAAGCAGAAAATAAACCATTCCTGGCAGGCAGCGGGGGAAGCAGGGGACAGGGAAATAATCCATTCTCCATGCAGAATCTATGCCAACCTTTTGACACAAAGTAAGGGAGGCAGCTGGCAATCACATGCTTACACTCAAAAACACACATACACAGACATTAGTCATCTTCCAGCACAGCAACCCAACGTTCTGATTCGACAGGATACATCACCATGGGAGGAGTCTATCCGGAAATTCCTCCAGGTCCAGTCAAATGAAATATTTGTTTGATGCCCTAATAGAGTTTGCCACCAGACCCAAGGACTCACCATTCGACAAACTACAGACAACCTTCCCCAAACCCATCTCTGCCCAGAGGCTCTGGTGCAATTTTTAAAAGAACATCTTAATCGAATGGCTGCTTAAGGTCTAAAAAGATGGACACAGGCACTGAAACTTAAAACCAGGTGGGGGTGGGGGGAGAGACCTATGTGGTTCAGATTACCCAGGTGAGTCGGACTGTCATTCTCAATTACTGCTTTGGCTTCGAAACAAAGCAAGGTGCTCCTTCACGCTTTTTCCTAAGGTCATTTAGTTGCTTTCAAACTGGCAGGATTGGGGGCAGGGAGAGAGATAAGGCATGGAGAGAGAGAGAGAGAGAGATCTGACTGATTTGTAGCAACATTAAAAACAATGAGCAGCAGTTAAAAAAAAATCTCCCTGAAGGTGACTCTGTCCAATGCAACTTTGCAGCCAAATAACAAGCCAGCTCATTCACCTTTGGGGCAACAGAAAGAGAAAACACAGAAACCTGTGGAAAAAGAAAAAGCACTAGAAAGTCCACATGCTTTTGGAGCATCATTTTTTTCCACAGCTAGATTTCTGGAGAGCTGCTCAAACAAATGTTTCCTGTTGTTTGCCTGGCTGTATGTGACCTTTAGGAAACTAATAAAACCCTGGTTCAAACCCGATAAGCATCTGAAGCACACTCACACCCTGTGTTGCCCAGCAATTTTCTTCTCACAGAAACCAGCCTCCTCTTTTTCAAACATGCCAACTACCATCTCACTGACCTCTCAGGAGGACCAGCTAAGCAGCTGACCTGAGAGGAAACACACCTCCCACACTGCTCAGTACAAAAGCTTGTTTGGTCTGACAGAGGGTCCAATGGAATTCTCAGCACCTCTTGCACCAAAGACAACCTCTGTAGCTCAGACCAGGGAAGGGCAAACCCAACATCCCCCAGGACAAAAGGAGAACCTTCCATCAAGAAAAACAGGGGGATGAACCTACTGTCTTATCCCTAGCATGCATGTGAAGTGGACTCTAGTCCACAAAAGCTTATGCCACAGTAAGTGTGTTAGCTTTAAGGTGACACAAGACTCTGTTGTTTCTGCTGCAACTGACTCAACATGGCTGCCTCTCTGAAAAATTAAACAAAGCAGAAAATAAACTTGTCCAACGAAATCTGTGCTGGTTCTTTTCTGAAAGTATGGCACATATTCTTTATGGATTCACCTTGCATTTCAGGATAGGAATCTACCAGTCCATACAGCAGACACAGCAATGAGTCAGTTTTTCTTTGAGGTGAGAGCAAAGACCCTTTCAGGGTATTGCTTTTGCAGGTCTAAGATATTCTGTTTCCTGCCTAATTTTATAACAAAATGTGTTGCATTAAGAGTAAACCACTCCTCACCCTAGGGATGGGGCAGATTAGAAATTAAAATACATCTAATTTATTCACTCCAACTCTGTTACACCTGTCACTTGGAAGTTGGAACACAGTTGATCAGATCCTATAAATATGGGGAAGGTTGGATTCTTTCTTAGATCAGCAACCCACCTTTGCACCTGCAAAAAACAACTTGTCTCAGACCATGTTGAAGTTCACGCAAGATAGGTACCTCCCTATAGACCCAGCGGACTTGTAAACAGCAGCATCCTATTCTACCAGAAAACTCAAATCTTGAGCCAGACCAAGTCCTGTCTCCAGTAGTAAGGGCTCATAGATCCCATGCCCCATCATGAGCTAGAATTCCCACCACACATTGGTGTCTTGGCTAGAGTGTCTCTGAACATATCTGGAGTGCCTTCCCTCCAGCAACTAGTAACCACAGCCAATCATGCACCTAGTTAGGATGAGCGAGCAGAAATCCCAGCTCAGAAGATGCTCTAGCGTCGTTTTTCAAGTGAAGCACCGACTCAGACCAAATCCCGCAGCTAGTGCAAGGAAGAGAAAGCCCCCTCCCCAGTCAAAAGCCACATTTCATCATAATCCTCATACAGGTGAATGCGGGGGGGGGGGGGAATCCACAGACTCCAGGATCCACAGCCAGCCTCCATCGCTCCATCTCAGGAGGAGGAGGCTGAAGTTCGTCCCAGCCCCGCACAAACTTCACCGGACGAACTGCGCATCCGTTACCCCCACAAACTCACAAGCCAAGAACCTGCGGCGTCGAGGGAGAGACAGGAATCTCCGTGCATAAGCAGAACGGCGGGCCCTCCCCGCAAAACAAAAAAAAAGCGTGGAAGAAATCGAGCACTGCAGTAGGGTGCCCCCTTCCCGTCCCCATCTCGTCTCGAGGTCCTCCCCAAACTCCTCAAAAAGCGCGCGCGCACACGCCCGCTTTCCTGAGATCATGCAAGCCAACCGGTCTCGGGGTTTTTTTTACCTTGTCTGACGGCTTTGAAAACAATGGGATCCTTACAGCTCCGGATAACTCCCAGCACGTCGTAACGGGGCAAGCCCGACACCCGGATGCCCTGCACCTCCAACAGTAGCTCCCCTTCGCCGAGTTTCCCTTCGCCGCCGCCGAGAAGCGCCATCTCCCCCTCGTTGTCTGCCGCCGCCCCGACGTAAGGAAACTCTCCATATTCCGCTCCCCCCAGGATGGTGACTCCTAGGGGGCCCTGAGCGCTGCGGCTCACGGTGCATTGGTGCACCTTGGTCGTCCAGTGGTTCTTCTTTTGGATCACTTTCGACATGGCGATCGCAAAGTTGCTGCTGCTGTTTTAGGTGCTATACACGTTAAAAACCGGGGAGGGGGCGGAGACGAGAAGCGCGGACACAGAAACGCACACACCGAGGAACACCGCTGGCTGCTCCGGGCGAGGGAGTCAGCCCGCTGGGGGCATCCAACAAGCCTTCCCCGGGCGCTCCCTGCAACTTTCCAGCCGCCCCACTCAAGCCATCATAGAGCGAACTTTGCCTGCGCCCTGCCCGCAGCCTCCTCCAGCGACGCCGCTAGAGCGGGTCCCATGGCCCCCTTCCGCACACCCAGAGCCCCGCTTGGACCGCTCCACGAGAGCCGCTTGGACGTCCTGCCGCTCTCCGAGGCTGCCCTCCTCTCTCGCCTCCCGCGGATGTTGCTTCCCTGCCTCTGGTTGAGTAATCCTCTCCTTCCCCCTCCGCCGGAGCTTTCGCCGCGTAGTTTGTCCTCCCGGATCGCGAGTCCCACCTGGGAGCGCACGAGCGCTTTCCGCCGCTCTTCTTCGCCACTTTCCCCCGCTCCCACGTCCCTCCGTGGGGCTTCAAGCGACCGCGGCTCCTTTAAGCAAATACAAAGGCGCCGCTTGTTTTGTTACATTGCGCTCCCGTCGGTTCCACCAAGACCCAGCAAAGCGAGCGAAAGCAGCGCTAGGAACGGCTGGCGCAGGCGCCCGGCCGACACTCCTCCCTCCCGCCTCGCCTCCCTTTGGAGAAAAGCTGGAGTCCTCCCTTCTAGGCATGTGCGCGCTCCCCAGCTCCGTGTGCGCACAGAAGCGCTGGCGGGGAGTGAAGCCACTGCCCTTAAGGCAGAATGCCCATAAGCAGCAGCCAGGCCAGAAACTAGGCTGGCCAGATGTTTCTCATTTTTTAAGGGGCGTCCCCTCTGTCTGCAGAGGCTGGCCCTTGTTCCAGGCTATCACAGTGCCATACGGCATAAAGGTTGCCTCAGAAAACACTGCAGCCGCTGTGTTACCTTTTCAGCCTTCTTCTAAAGGTGCACTACTTTAGACTTCAGCTACTGAGGCTGCAATCCTGTACGCGCTTACCTAGCCCCACGGAACACAAAGGGAAGGACTTCTGGGGAATCATGCAGAAGGCTGTGCCGTTAGTTATAGCACAGGGCTCAACATATATACTAAGGAGGGTGTCCCATTCCATGCAACTTATTCCCCCAAAAGTGTGCCTAGGTTTGCAGCAAAAGTTAGAGAGCGTAAGTTAAAAATTACAGTAACTTCTGGAAACACAGCACACATGAAAAAGGGCATTATGCGAGCACACGAACTGAATTAGAAATGAAGGCTGATGGTTCTGCTGTGGCATTTATAAAGACGACAGGAGCATGGGATTCTGTTCCTGTTCAAGCCAATGGAAAAACTCCCCTTACTTGTAACGAAGAATGCTTACAGCCCAATGCAAGGAATATCAGCACACATCTGTCATACATTTGGACAACAACAATCAAGTGCTGGGGGGGAGGGGGGCGAAGTCTGAATTAAGCCCCACCCTGTAGGCGATCAGTGCTGCATGCACAGTCCTGATTCGGTAATCACAACACCTGTTGTTGTTTTGGGCCAAATTGCCAATCCAGCAAGGTGATTCATGGGGGAAAGTCTTCTTCCACAGCATCATCACTACCATAATTTCTTATATATATAAATGCCCCTAAAACAGGAGTGGGGAACATCTGGGCCTTCCAATGGTTTTGGACTGCAACTTCCACCAGCCCTAGCCACTATAGCCAAGAGTGGGGGATGATGGGAGTGGCAGCTCAGCATCATCTGGAAGGCCACATGTTCCTCATCCCTGCCCTAAAATATACCCCTCCATATGACTGCATCAGGCACATGTTTTTGTGTAACATAGCTTGGATGCCGATGCAGCAATGGAATGCAGTACAGTACTGCTGCACCTACCTAATAGTAGGACTTAACCTGCCAACTGTACAGGTTTGACTGACGGGGGAGAATACTCAAGGCTGCATTTGTTTTTGGCATCCACTGTTGCACTATGTAGGCACAGAATTGTTTTAAGCACCCTGAAAATCTCTCGGCCTTCTTTTCCTGTTTTTATTTTGTTAAAAAAGTAAACCCAGTGTCTTAGCCATTACAATTGCAAGGGTAAACTTGGACATCTGCTGCTAGTGCCTTGTGAAACCTCAGGGGCTAGAGATGGGCTAAGCAGGACTTTCAGTTCAGTTGTGGGACCGAACTCAGTGGTGGAGCAAATGCTTTTCACCCAGAAGATCTCAGGTCCAGGTCTGGTCCCCCAAATTCTGAACCTACATTTTGGGGGCTCTGGACAGGCAGCCCTCAGTGGCTCAGGCCCAGCACAGAAGGTCTCAGGTTCAGGCCTGGCCCCCAAAATTCAGGTTAGCATTTGGGGGGCTCTGGCCAGGCGGTCCTCAGTGGAGCCCCAATGCCACTCTCCCCCACCCCCCAGTAGCAGCAATGCTGCAGCAGTCAACCTCCTTCCACTCACTCAAGGGTTTCCCCAGCAGTGGCAGCAGCCCTGTGATGGGCCAGGAGTTAAGCAGCTGCTCACCTCCCAACCTGTTGCAGGGCACAGCCAGGGCCCACAAGCAAGTGAGGGAGAAGCCTGGCTAGGGTGGGCAGTACAGTGCCACTGCTGGGTGAGCTCATGGATGCGCAAGAAAAAGGGGGTGGGACAGCCACCAGCCTGTCCCTCCTGCTTGTGAGTGGCTTGCCCAGTGGTGGTGGAGCACGGAGAGCATGTGAAGTGGAGAGCGGAGGGGAGGGGAGGCTGCTGGCTGTAGCAGCTCCACCATTTGTGGGGGCAGCAAGTGGTGGAGGGCCTGGGGCAGCAGCACTAGTGGCCTCTGCTGAGCTGCACGGGCCTTGTCAGTGGCCCCAATATTCCATGTGCTGAGGCCAGGCCTGCCCAGGTCCAGTCCCAGGTAACAGGAGATGTGAAGGACCTCTCCCCAGGATCCTAGAGAGCTGCTGCACTAGATGGGCAAATAGTCATAGAATAGTAGCATTGGAAGGGGCCTACAAGACCACTGTGACAACCTTTCAAGTACTTGAAGAGCGCTCTCCTACCTCCCCTCAGTCTTCTCTTCTCAAGGCTAAACATGCCCAGTTCTTTCAGTCTCTCTTCATAGGGCTTTGTTTCCAGTCCCCTGATCATCTCTGCTGCCCTGCTCTGAACCCTCTCCAGTTTGTCTGCATCCTTCTTAAAGTGTGGTGCCCAAAACTGGACACAGTACTCCAGATGAGGCCTAACCACTGCTGAGTAGAGGGGAACTAGTACTTCCCGGGATTTGGAAGCTATGCTTCTATTAATGCAGCCCCAAATAGCATTTGCCTTTTTTGCAGCCACATCACATTGTTGGCTCATCTTCAGCTTGTGATCGACAACAATTCCAAGATCTTTCTCGCTTGTAGTGTTGTTGAGCCACGTATCCCCCATCTTGTAACTGTGCATTTGGTTTCTTTTTCCTAGGTGCAGAACTTGGCATTTATCCCTGTTAAATGTCATTCTGTTATTTTCTGCCCAGAGCTCCAGTCTATCAAGGTCACTTTGAATTTTGTTTCTGTCTTCCAAAGTATTAGCTACCCTGCCCAATTTTGTGTCATCTGCAAATTTGATCAGCATTCCCTTATAGTCTTATAAGGCAGCTCCCTATGTTGTTAAAAACATTCCAAGCCATCTCTGCACAGGTCAAGGCAGCTTACAGTACATTAAAATCTCCCTCCCCAACCCTCAAAGAACTACAGTGCATAAAATCAATACCAGATTATCATGGGATGGGACATCAGTGGTCTACATAGTTCCTTGTCTCTTCTCATGCCTACCAGAGCAAAGTATATTCTAAACAAGATATAACATCATCAAGGTGCTATGTGATCAGAGCAATGCACGCCGGAGTGGCAATTGGCCACAATTCCTTCAGCGTGTCCAGCTTTTCTGGGGTTTCACTGCAGGACTTATCCTAGAGAGGAAAGCTGCTTTTTAGTTCTGGAGTATTTGGAGTTTTGTAAAACCACTTTCCCAACTGGGGAGGAGAAGCACAGGCCAGGAAGGGGGGATGCTTTAATGCTCTTGCCCCAATCTCCATCCCAGAAGCACATGCAGTAGCAAAGGGAAAGAAAACCCCTGCTGAATACACCCCATCACAACCCTTGGCTTTTGTCCACATCCTGCCCAGCTTCTTCTCTCTTTAAACTGCATTTGAGCTGTAATTGGCACAGATTCGCCTGTTCATTATTTATTGATTTATTGTTTAGAGGCCAAGTGGTGGTTAATAACATTACAAAATGATGGTCCCCTGAGACAAGGCTTAACAAATGGTTCTTTAACAGAAATCTGTGTAGTAGCCACTGATCTCTCTTCCCCATCCCCTGGTTTATGGTTTGTGCATGCTCATACACATGTACAACTAGAATCAGAAGTGAAGCATCTAAAGATCTGATGCTATAAACCAACCTCCTCTGGAATGTCAGAATGTGCACACATTAATTGGGGGCAGGAGACATCACAAGTTCTACGACTTGGCTAAAGGACCAGAAAAGGGAACCCTGAGTTCAGATGCTTCAATGCAATTCTTACTATACACTTACTTATTTATTGCATAGCTACACAGCCTTAGGGAAACTCTGCTTCATGTTTACAGTGTGGCAGCCAGGATTTCCCTAGGGAGAAGGGGGCGGATCAGGCTGTCAGACACATCATCTGGCTATCAGACACATCACAATCACTGACAGTGCAATACTCTGTCACTGTTCCTCTGCTTTTAGAACATCGAATCTTAACATACTGAAAAAGGTGGGGGAGAAAGAGTATGGAATTCTTTACACATTAAAATGTGCTAGTTTGTACACTTGCAGTAATATTTCTAGAAGGAAAAATTTCCTCCAGAAGTACTATACATGTAGGCACCAATTAAATTGTCCAAGGGATAGCCTCACACTACAGTTTTATGATGAAAATTACTAGGATCGCCATCTATAGAGCTCCACAATAAGGAATGCATTGTGAGATTGTAAGGAAATTACATACTGTGAGTGACAGAACATTAAGGTTGCAATCCTTAAGCCCTATAGGAGCTTTAGGAGTAAGACCTATAGAACTCATTGGGACTTACTTCTGTGTAGACCTGTATAGAATTGCACCATAACAAAACTTTATTAGAGGGAATCGGGGTCGGGGGAGAAGAACTGTGTTCTTTATTAATTTGAAAAGGAACACAACTGTTTAATGCTAAAGAAGGAACCATTTCTTGAAAAAAGGAAGAGGTGATAGCCCCCCAAATGGCCTCATCCTAGTTTCTGTACTTTTAGATTCTTCTTGTGTTGTTCTAGTACATAGATTTAACACTTATACAGCACCAATGTTTATTGATTAGGAATACTTAGATAAGGGGTGGGCAGAAGATAGATCTGGATCTACTGGTAGATGTCTGGGTGATCTGCAGGAGATTGGATTTCTGACTCCCAGTTGTTTAATGAAAGCTACAATGCAATGATCTGGTTCACATGACACAGTAGTTCATTGTGGGTTAATTAACCCTTGAAGAGCTGCAGCATGTGCCAGCTGCCATTATGAATATGAAGCCCCTGATTGGGGGTTGTCATGTGAACCCAGCCAGCGAGGGTTATTTGAGGGCTAAACAACCATCATATAAGCCTACAACAGACAGTGAGTTATATGTTGTTTAGCCCTCAAATAACACCTGCAAGCTGGGTTCCCATGATATGACAACCTCCAGTCAGGGATTGCTTATTCATAATGGTAACTGGCATGCTCTGCAGTTTCTCAAGGGTTAATTAACCCAAGATGGGCTGCTGTGTTTTGTGAACTGGTCCATTGACACACACTCATCATAATTATACTACTGAGATATCCAGGAGTGGATTTTTGTGTGGAAGGACTGTGAGCTCCATTCAGTTTTGGTACTCAAAACAAATTCCAGGTGTCAGATTTCTATAATTCCAAGTATATGCTTTTTGCACCAGTCCCTACTGGATCTCAGGGTTCTAGTAAAAAAACAAGGTAGATCCTGACTTTCAATGGATGACAGCAAGGGAGCTGCTCTGCGCTATATGAATCCCTTACCCAGAATCAGGTCATCTTCGAATGATTTAGCACTGGGTTCCCCATAAACATGTGATGTGCTATGGACAGTGGGGTGAGCCCAGTGGCACGGAGCACTTTTTATTAGCTTAGGTTGGTATACCAATTACTCCCTTAACTGGACAGAGATAGCCTAGCTATAGTACCCATGCTCTGATAACCTCTCATCTGGACTACTGCAAGGCATTATACGTGGGGATGACTTTGAAAACTGTCTGGAAACTTCAGCTGGTCCAAAACAGGGCAGCAAGATTGTTAATAGGGACTGGCCAATGAGATCGCATTATGCCATAGTTTTCCGCTGCTACCGGCTGCCAGTCCATGTCCAGGACTCCAGGCTCAATTCAAAGTGATGGTATTATCATTCAAAGCCCTAAACGGACCACTGCCTCCCATATGTACCTGCCTGGGCCCTAAGATCATCTTCAGGGGTCCTTCTCCAGGAGCCCCTGCCAAAAGAGGTAAGGCAGGTGGCTACCAGGAAAAAGGCATTTTCTACTGTGTCACCTCGGTTGCGGAACAAACTCCCTAGAGAGGTTCGCCTGGCGCCTACGTTGTACTTTTTCCAGTGCCAGCTGAATACCTTTTTATTTTCCCAGGCATTTTTAGCATTTTAGCATTCCAGTTTTTTTAGCTCTGCTGTCTTAAATCTGCTATTGCATTTTAAATATCTGCACTGCTGCTAGGTTTTACTCTGGTTGTATTTTTATTCTGTAGTTTTAATCTATTATATTTTCTGTTGTATTTTTGTGATTTTGATGTTGTGAACCGCCCAGAGAGCTTCAGCTATGGGGCAGTATAAAAATGAAACAAACAAACGTGGAGACTGGGCTTACAGAGACACAGTGCCTGCACTTTTGTATTATCAGGGATGCTAACATCATCTGCCACCCCTCTGAATTTAGCTGCAATCCTCACAGCTGGGGGAAAATTAATTTTCCCAGCAACAACATATTGTTCCCTGTTGCAATGCAAAGTATTTGGGGGTTGACTTGGTCTTGAATGGGCAATTAAAACCCTGCTCCTGGTGGAGATAAAAACTGGTAGAACAGGTTTGTTGGTATGGATGAACACAGCTGTCAGAAGTTTTAGGATCTCCTTGGGGAGGTGGCTATAGGGACCATCATGATGAGTGCCTGCACTTCAAAAGTTACCACTACACCACTGGCTACGAGTGAGTGGTTGGCCTAATGTTTTCCCATCCCTGAATTAGATTCTACTCTCGTAGTTCAAAAGCTAAGAGAGCAATCCTATGGTCCCCGGGACAGCATCCCAAAGACCATAGGATTGTTCATAAAAGCCTTCCAAGGTCAGAGTCAGCGCTCTGACCTCAGAGAGGGGAATCAGAGATCCAACCGCCTCTCCAGCCCCCTTGCAGCCAGCACAGAGAGAACTGCTCCAGCTGCCTCTCCAAGGTCAGAAACTAGACCTCGGTGAGAGGAAAAGGGGGTGTTCCTATGGGTGGGGAGGGGAGGAGACTGGAGAGGCCAGGATATACGTTTTCCTGAGCCCCCTTCCCTCCCCCTCCAAAGCGCCCTTGCTAGATGGGCTGAAAAGCCTGTGTAGTGCACAAGCAAAGAACAGAGGACGGGTCGGTGAAGATTGCCTCTGCCATTATTCCCACCCTGTTGGCTTCTGCCTGGCAGGGCATAGGGATCTCAGACATCTCCGAGTTTGGAGGCTTCCACACAGCAAGGGCATAATAAATCGGATTGCACCCTAACCACTCAAGGTGGCCTACAGTCATGATTTAAGGCAGGGTTGGGCAACTTTTGGCCCTCCAGATGTTGTTGGACCGACCAAGTCAGTATAGCCCATGGCGAGGGATGATGGGAACTGCAATCCAACATCATCCAAGTTGTCTTCCTGGTTGAAAACCAAGAAATAGTTTAAAATGCAATACTATGTTATACATACTACAGAGGCGAAACCACAAAAAGTCTGCCACATGCAGTGCGGGATTCAGAAAAGGGTCACAGTCCTTGCCCAGAGGGTCATTGCAGGAATACCTTACAACTTGGATTCTCTGATTTTGCCAGGACAAATTCTCTGGCATCAAGAGACAAAAACTCTCTTGGGTATCAGAGGCAGTATACCTATGTACATCAGTTTCTGGGGAACATGGGGCGGGAGGGTGCTGTTGCACTTGTGTCCTGCTTGTGGGTACCCGGTCGACAACTGGCTGGCCACTGTGTGAACAGAATGCTGGACTAGCTGGACCCTTGGTCTGATCCGACAGGGCTCTTCTTATGTTCTTAACCGAGGACAGATTTTTACTACCACAATTGGTATCTATTTTTTTATCCATGCAATGGAATCACCTTTCTTTATTCAGCGAGTTACAAGACTGGAGAGAGAAAGGTGGTGGGGGGGGCTGAAAGGATGGATGGATTTCAGTTGAACATCAGGAAAAACTTCCCAATGGCCAGAGCAGTCCAACTGCCTAGGGAGGTGGTGGGCACTCCGTCCTGGAGGTATTGAAGCAAAGACTGGGCAGCTACCTGTCAGGGATGCTTTAGGGTATCTCTACACTAGCCTAAAATCCTGCATTTAAAACAGGGCTTTCTGCTTCTGTTTTAAATGCAGGATCACGACGACTCCCTTCTTCATGTGCTTCCTTTCCCCCTTCCCCTTCCCTCCTCCTTCTCCCCGTATCTGAGTCTTCCATTATCTTTCATTGATCTTGCTCTTCTTCTTGCCGCTTTTATTCTTTTCACAGAGGAAACTGAAGTGGAACACAAGTGGTAATTTGATAGCTCATTATCTGCAATCTATTTAAAAACTAAACAAAGGGCATTTCATGCAGGAGATGCCTTGAATGATCACGGCATCATGTAAAGAGCCCACAAACTTCCCTCAAGGAGCCATCTCAATCACAGGATAAAAGCTCAGTGTGAAGACAGCCTTAAACTGGCTTCCTGCACTGAGCAGAGGATTGGTCTCGATATTTATTATTATTTATTTATTTATTTATTTCATTTCTATACCGCCCAATAGCCGAAGCTCTCTGGGCGGTTCACAAAAATTAAAACCAAACAACACACAATAAAACAATTTAAAATATATAGAACATTAAAACCACAATATAACAATACAACCACAATAAAACCTAACAGCAGTACAGGAGTTTAAAATACAGATTTAAAACAGCAAAGATAAAAATTTAAAAAGCTAAAATGCCTGGGAAAATAAAAAGGTCTTCACCTGGCGCCGAAAGGAGTACAATGTAGGCGCCAGGCGAACCTCACTAGGGAGCTCATTCCAGAGCCAGGGTGCCACAACAGAAAAAGCCCTCCTCCTAGTAGCCACCCGCCTCACTTCCTTTGGCAGGGGCTCACGGAGAAGGGCCGCTGATGATGATCTTAAGGTCCGGGCAGGCACATATGGGAGGAGGCGATCCTTCAGGTAACCTGGTCCCAAGCCTTTAAGGGCTTTGAATGTTAACACCAGCACTTTGAATCGGGCCCGGAAATGGACTGGCAGCCAGTGCAGCTGGAAAAGTACTGGCGTAATATGAGCTCGCAGGCCAGTCCCTGTTAACAATCTTGCTGCCCTATTTTGGACCAGCTGACGTTTCTCGATGGCCTAAATGGCCCCTTCCAACACTATAATTCCAAGGGAGCAATCCTATCTGGGTTGACAGTCACCTCTGAGCCCGGGGGCAACCACCTTCCCAGTACAGGACAGGAGGAGTGGTGAGGAGCGGATCTCCTCCTCACTCCCCACACCTGGCTTTCATGGCTAGACAGCTGATTTTGGCGGGAAGTGCACAGCAGGAATGCAGGGAGTGGCAGCAGGATGACACATAGGCTGTGTTGTACTGGCATTTCCAACTTCCCCTCCCTGACACACACCCAGGAACGCCCCCTTTTTTCCGCCTATGAGGCGGCATGGAAGGGAGTGGAGGTCGGTTCTCAAGGAACCGACCTCAAAGCGCAGGCTCCAAGGCTGGTTCCCGGAAACTGACCTATCTTATGGCCATCTAGCTGCTGACTAGCAGCCATAGGATTGTGCCCTAAGCCACTGATCATTAAACCCATTTAATACCTGTTTAAAACTCTTACATAAACATGATCTTAAGTTCAAGACATGGCCTCCCATAGTGCCTCTTTGGAATAATTCACCACTGTCGGTAAAATGGAACAAGAAGTAACTTATGTCACAAATGTGTGGTGGGGATATTGAATAATAGTGGCAACAATTATTTCAAGGATATGCTAAACAAAGCCAAAGAAAGCCCTCCAAAACATTCCCTCACTGGCCTAGCAGGCCAGCCCCTGTTTATTCCTCCTTTGCTTCTTAAGCTTTTGCTGCAATCCACTCCACCCCACAGCCTAGTTTATGGCTTTTGTTTTGCCGTGTGCTTTATTTTAATCCTTAATTACAAAGCTCTGCGGCTGCCCTGGGTTTGATCCAAACACACCAGTGATACTGAAGTGGCTTCTCCAGCTCCAAGGACACACTCCCTGGCAGCTAAAGCTTTAGCGGAGCTCTGGCATTGGCTCAATTCCTGGCCTGCCCATCTAATGGAGCCCTTCTTTCTCAACTCGGAACTGCGAAACAGTAACAGACAGTTCTATCAGCAAACTTAGCTGCCTCCCTTTCTTGAGGATCAAATGTTAAGACACTCCAATCAAACAGCAGGAGTGTCAGCAGCATAGCTCAGTGGGAAGAGGAACGTAGTTTCCAGACTGCAGCGAATGGTCAGAAATGAAAAGAGCCAAGAAACAGGCTGAAGAAGAAGCAGAGAGGGGCTGCTGCTGCTTCTCTTTGTGGAGAACAGCCCCATGGTTATCGGTTCCTGAGATTTGCTTTGTGACAGCCTCAGCCTGCTCAGTTGGGCCGCATGTGAATGTCACATGTCCTGCCTGGTACTGGAAGGAACCGCTGCAGCCTCATAAGGAGGCAATGAGGGGAGACACTCTACAATTCTGCCAAGTTACAGTACCAGTGGGAAAGGCTGAGCAATCTCCAATTTGTTTACTTCCTCCACAACAAGCAAACCCTTGACAAATAGAGAACATTTTCTGTAATCTGAGGCAGAGCTGAGACCTAATGCCACAGTTTCACTGTAGAAAATAAGAAGTGACTGCCTCAGAGAATGTGCAGAATGCATATCCATGGCCACTAAGTAACTACACCTAGTTTACACATCTGGCATTAGCATCCATTGTATCCTTTCCAGATCAGGTGGCCTGGCTTTCCAGGCCTCTCTATGCAATGCATTAAGCACTGATTCAAGGTTAGGCAACTTGATGCCTCTCTGGATGTTTTGGACTACATTTCCCATAAACCCCAGCCAGCATGGCAAATGGTCAGGGACTGGGAGAGTTGTAATCCAAAGCATTAGGATAGCATCAGATTGCCTACCCCTAGGAACAAGGCTGGTAGTGGGATAAAAAATATGAAAAGCTTACTGTCGACACATATTTCACAGTTTGATCACACTCCTCTTATTGCACAATAGATGATGATAGTAAACAGATGTACTCATGCGAGATCCCTTCTATCTTGCTTATATACCATCCTGGAACATAATATGCTCACTCGTTCTACCTTCAAATGATTTGGGCAGTCTATACAACATATTTCCTTCCAGCTGGAGGCTGATTCACACATGCAATCCCCATTTATTATCTCCATGTGATTGATTGTGTATGCAGACACATGGCCATGTGGAGAAATAACCAGGCAGTAAAACAAATTGCTGCAGCTATTCTTCTAATTGCAGCAGCTGTCTCCATTAATTGCCTGGTTCAAACACTTATCCACTTGGTCATATTTCCACATAGAGTAGATGAGTAGGTCTTTCTTTTGTGGTCCAGCTCTTAACTCTGAGGCTGCCACCTTCCTTCCTGAACATTGTGTAAGTTTGGGGGCTTGGTCAGAAAAGGGTTAATGGAGACACTATGGTTGATAACAGTCAGCAGGCCAAGTTGCCAGGCACATCTTTTGTTAGGGAAATTGCTGGGAAATGACCATCAATTGCTAGGAAATAGCTGAAGATATTTCTGAAAGGTGAGTGCCATTTTTGGCAAAGGCATACCTTTCTCTCCCTCAGCTGAGGATGATGTAAACAGATGCATGTGTTTAATCCTGTGTTGTTGTTGTTCAGTCCTTAAGTCCTGTCCGACTCTTCGTGACCCCATGGACCATAGCACGCAAGGCCTTCCTGTCCTCCACTCTCTCCCAGAGTGTGCTCAAGTTCATATTCATTGCATCGGTGATGCTATCTAGCCATCTCATCCTCTGCCATCCCCTTCTCCTTTTGCCTTCAGTCTTTCCCAGCATCAGGGTCTTTTCCAGTGACTTTTCTCTTTGCATTAGGTGGCCAAAATATTTGAGCTTCAGTTTCAGTATCTGTCCTTCCAATGAGCACTCAGGGTTGATTTCCTTTAGGATGGACTGATTTGACCTCCTTGCAGTCCAGGGGACTCATAAGAGTCTTCCCCAGCACCACAGTTCGAAAGCATCAATACTTGGGTTCTCAGCCTTCCTTATAGTCCAGCTCTCACAGCCATACATTACTACTGGGAAAACCATAGCTTTGATTATGCGGACCTTTGTCAGCAAGGTGATGTCTCTGCTTCTTACTATGCTGTCTTGGTGTGCCATAGCTTTCCTCCCAAGGAGCAAGCGTCTTTTAATTTCATGGCTACAGTCACCATCTGCGGTGATCTTGGAGCCCAAGAAAGTAAAATCTGTCACTGCTTCCATTTCTTCCCCTTCTATATGCCAGGAAGTGATGGGGCCAGATGCCATGATCTTAGTTTTTTTAATGTTGAGTTTCTTTGCACAAAACGTTCCCTTGAGATCTCCGATTTTCTTGAAAAGATCTCTAGTCTTTCCCATTCTATTGTTTTCCTCGATTTCTTTGCATTGTTCATTTAAGAAGGCCTTCTCGTCTCTCCTTGCTGTTCTCTGGAACTCTGCATTCAGTTGGATATATCTTCCCCTTTCTCCCTTGCTTTTTGCTTCCCTTCTTTCCTCAGCTACTTGTAAAGCCTCATCAGACAGCCACTTCACTTGCTTGCATTTCTTTTTCTTTGGGATGGATTTAGTTGCTGCCTCCTGAACAATGTTATGGACCTCTGTCCATAGTTCCTCAGGCGCTCTGTCTATCAGGTCTAATCCCTTAAATCTAATCCTCACCTCCACTGTATATTCAGAAGGGATATGATTTAGGTCATACCTGAATGGTTTAGTGGTTTTCCCTACATTCTTCAATTTAAGCCGAAATTTTGCAAGAAGCAGCTCATGATCTGAGCCACAGTCAGCTCCAGGTCTTGTTTTGACTGACTGTATAGAGCTTCTCCAACTTTGGCTGCAAAGTACATAATCAATCTGATTTCGATATTGACCATCTGGTGATGTCCATGTGTAGAGTCACCTCTTGTGCTGTTGGAAAAGAGTGTTTGCTATGATCAGCGGGTTCTCTTGGCAAAACTCGATTAGCCTTTGTCCTGCTTCATTTTGTACACCAAGGCCATGCCTGCCTGTTATCCCGGTGATTTCTTGACTTCCTACTTTAGCATTCCAATCCCCTATGATGAAGAGGACATCTTTTTTTGGTGTTAGTTCTAGAAGGTGTTGTAGGTCTTCATAGAACCGATCAACCTCAGCTTCTTCGGCCTCAGTGGTTGGGGCATAGACTTGAATTACTGTGATGTTGAATGGTTTGCCTTGGATTCGTACTGAGATCATTCTATCGTTTTTGAGAGTGTACCCCAGTACTGCTTTTCCCACCCTTTTGTTGACTATGAGTGCTACTCCATTTCTTCTAAGGCATTCTTGCCCACACTAGTAGATATAATGGTCCCCTGAATTAAATTCACCCATGCTTGTCCATTTTAGTTCGCTGATTCCCAAGATGTTCAGTCTTGCCATCTCATGTTTGACCACCTCCAGCTTACCTTGATTCACTGATCTGACATTCCAGGTTCCTAAACAATATTGTTCTTTACAGCATCCGACTTTCTTTTCACCACCAGACACATCCACAGCTGAGTGTCCTTTCGGCTTCGGCCCAGCCCCTTCACTCTTTCTGGCGCTACTTGGAAATTCCCTCTGCTCTTCCCCAGTAGTATATTGGACACCTTCCGACCTGAGGGGCTCATCTTCCGGCATCATATCTTTTAGCCTTGTGATACGTTCCATGGGGTTTTCTTGGTAAGAATACTGGAGTGGGTTGCCATTTCCTTCTCCAGTGGAGCACATTTTGTCAGAACTCTCTACCATGACCTGTCCATCTTGGGTGGCCCTGCACAGCATAGCTTATGGCTTCACTGAGTTATGCAAGCCCCTTCGCCACAACAACGCAGTGATCCATGAAGGGGATACAAGGTGTTAAGAGCCCATAATTATAAATCAGTTCTATAAGCTTCCCAGCAGAACAAATTTACTCTTTTTGTTGTTTCTTCTCTTAGCCCTCCCTCTTAATGAGGACTCTGCTCAGGGGACTAAACCATCTAGTCTATAGGGGTTACAGTTGCAACCCTCCTCAGCTCACTCTTTCAAACATAGGGCCAAAACAGACATTGCTTTACATTCATGTCTAGCAGCTACATGTGTGTTTTTTCCTCCCATTTTTTTCTCTACAGTAGGTGCAAAGGACCTGATCTGGATCTGATAGCCCTCCTACTCTCCATGGTAGGGTCCCAATCTGGATTGAGCTTCTTGCACCTACTCTAGAGTAAAAATGAAAAGAAAAAAAGACATAATTGCTAGATACCAATCTAAAGGAATGTCTATTTTGGCATGTGCACAAACACACACACACACACACACACACACAGAATGCCAAGCATTTTTCAAGCTTACATTTTTAGATGTAATGTGTGACTGAGACAAACTGATGTTTGGATTATTTCTGTAGGGAATTTTTGTCTTGTTTCTCTATGATTTGTAAATATGTAAAACACTGGGGATATTGCATTTTTTTCTCTTTAGCCTTTGAGATAAGGTTGTAGCTCAGTGGTAGAGCACATACCTTGCATGCAAAAGGTGCCAGGTTTATCAGTCCTTCGCACCTCCAGGTAGGGCTGTGAAATACCTCTGAAACTCTAGAGAACCGCTGCCAGTAGGTGTAGACCAGAGGTAGGCAATGTAGTGCCCATGGGCGCCCACAGTCACTCCTCCTCCCAATGTTTATTTTAGAAATATTTTTATACTTTCTTACTGACAGCTGGGGTTGCTTCCAAGCAAAGTGAGAGCCTCTAGCTGCTGCCATCTTAATTACCCATGAATGCCTCTGGACAAGTTACTTGTCCTTTGTAACTAACCATGCCCACCCATAGCAGCCATTTTATAGTTGCGCCCAGCACAATTTCTCAAATATCCAAATGTGTCCACAGGCCCAAAAGATTGCCTACCCGTGGTGCAGACATTACAAAGCTAGATGGACAAGTGTTCTGACTTGGTATAAAGCAGCTTCCTATGATCAAATGATTTTCAAAATCTAAGGAAGTACAGAATAAGTGAAGGATATGCATTTGTCTATTTAGCCACTTAGGATTTAGCCATTTCCATTTAGAAATGGAAGCAGTGACAGATTTTATTTTCTTGGGCTCCAAGATCACCGCAGACGGTGACTGTAGCCATGAAATTAAAAGACGCTTGCTCCTTGGGACGAAAGCTATGCAAACCTAGACAGCATAGTAAGAAGCAGAGACATCACCTTGCCGACAAAGGTTCGTATAATCAAAGCTATGGTTTTCCCAGTAGTAACGTATGGCTGTGAGAGCTGGACTATAAGGAAGGCTGAGCGCCAAAGAACTGATGCTTTCGAACTATGGTGTTGGAGAAGACTCTTACGAGTCCCCTGGACTGCAAGGAGGTCAAATCAGTCCATCCTAAAGGAAATCAACCCTGAGTGCTCATTGGAAGGACAGATACTGAAACTGAAGCTCAAATATTTTGGCCACCTAATTTGCAGTGACTTTTCTCTTCACAAGACCCTGACGCTGGGAAAGATTGAAGGCAAAAGGAGAAGGGGACGGCAGAGGATGAGATGGCTAGATAGCATCACCGATGCAATGAATATGGACTTGAGCACACTCCGGGAGAGAGCGCAGGACAAGAAGGCCTGGCATGCTACAGTCCATGGGGTCACAAAGAGTCGGACACAACGTAATGACTGAACAACATTTAGCCACAACTATATATGCTGAGAAGCTGCAACATGCAACAGATTCCCAACACATGCAATCACAGCAAAACTGGCACTTTCTTTTATTGCACATTACAGTGTACATTGTTATAGCCATGCTGTTTCTATTTATAGTGGCTCTCTTCCAAGTCTTGGAATGATCTGAGGGAGAATGGGTGAAAGTGGGGCCTTTGCTATTCCAAGTATTTAGTATGGTAGTTGCACTTTCCAGCCCAAGTACAGATAGTTCAGTTTGACTGTGCAGAGTGGATCAAGTAAAGCTGAAAGCAGTTTTGACAGCCAGAATTGCTAAGATGTTCCTGGCTATCAGAAACCAGTTTCAGTGTGCTGATGTTTGGGACTATGCCTCTTGGTTTGCTGGCTTCTGCACCGATGCAATGCCTTCTCAGACTATGCATTTACTTTATGGACTGTGTTTGGGTCAAAATGGCAGGGTGTATATCTGCAATAATAAACAAACAACAAATAATCCGTGAGAAAGATGCTGTCCTACTTTGGCTGGAACAGACTCTACATTAAGGCAAATTAAGGGGCAAATCCAATGGCAAGTCAGTAAACAGGCACAAGGTAATGTACAGAGATATCAGCCCAGCAAGAGGGCACTTCAAGACAGGAGTAGTCAGTAAACAGGCCATGGTGACGACACAGTATAACCAGGCAAGCGAGAGAGTTCCAAAAAGCAGATTCAAGCAATAGTCCAAAGGTCAGTAGCAGAGCGACATCAGGGAAACTCCAAAGCTGATAGTAAGACATTGTATCCTGTAGCATTCCAGTTCCAACTGAGAACTGATACAGCCAGAGCTCCCAGAGCGCCACCCAAGGGCCCAGCAAGTCCTTTGCACTTTGGCAAGTGTCTTACTCATGAGAAGTGAACTTTCCTAATGAGGAATCTGGTTACTACGATTCTTGAGGCCCACACTTTATCTCCATGAGGCAGCCTATGCCTCCACCTTCTGGAGCCCATGCACCCGAGGGCTCAGCCTGCCACCATGGGCAAGTTATGGTCCTTAGAGGTCCCATCTGGGTCTCTCAGAGTCTGCTGCTGCAGAAGGGTCTGATGCATATTCTCACCTGATGCCAGAGGTGCCTGGGATCTCGCTACCATCAGGGCCCCCCACAGGGAGTCTACACTCTGCCAGATTGAGCTCTTCATCTGACAAGTCATCCTGGCTGCTGTCAGGATCAGACATGACAGACACCATAATTTTCCAGTTCCTAAAAGGAGCTGAGTCTTTCTGTGTTTCCCTGAATTGCTCACTGCTTAGGGAAGATGACCCAAACCATGTTTTGATACTTCTTCCTACATTATCTTGTAGGAAAAACCCTATGTGTGAAGCTGGTGTCCTATGAAGCGTGCCAATGTTGGCCCTTGTTTTTTACAACATCCCTGAAAAGATGAAGTAATTCCTTTTACGGAACTTTTACACGCCCTTCTCTTTGCCTGATACTCAGTGAGGTAAAGTCTGGCTTTCACCAGACTTTGGAGATGCCAATGTTTTCACAGCGATTGAACTGGAGTTGACATGAGTTCTTTGAACTTGGTAGATGCCATCATCCTCTCTTACCACTGGCTGAAGCATGTGTGCACGTATAATTCAGCACACATCCCTTTCAAATACATTTCAACAAATAAATACATGCTCCAAAGCAACAAGCAGGTAAAATACTGCTGCCAAGTATTTTAAAGGGGCACAGACTTCCAGGGGGGTAGCCATCTTAGGCTGTTGTAACTACCACAACAAAGTGTCTTGTGACACTGTAAAGAAGGGGTGGGAAATGTGTCACCCTCCAGACATTGTTGGATTGCAACTCCCATTATTCCTCACCATTGGCTATACTGGCTAGGTCTGATGGGATTTGCAGTCCAACAGCTTTTGGAGGGCCACATGTGCCCCACTCCTGCTGTAAAGACTTAGGGTGCAGTCCTATGCATGTTTAGACAGAAAAAGGTCCTACATCTCACAGCATTCCCTAGCCAGGACTGTGAACTCGGAGGCAACCGCCTATCCAATGCAGGGTGGGCAGAGTGCGGAGGGGATCTTTGTTTCCATGCTCCAGCTGCCCTGTATCTGCAGCTAGATGGCCAATTTCGGGTGTTTAGCCACAGCGCTTCAGAGTAGGGGGGTGGCCGGAACTTCCGAGGCCCCCACCCCAAATCCAGGAACGCACCCTTTCCTTCTGCGCCGCGCTGCTCTTATGAGCATGGAGCCTGGGACGATCTGTGCCACCTATGTGGTGGGGGGGAAGGGGGAGGGGGAGGTGGTTTTCTGGGAACTGACCACAGAGTGCGGGCTCTGAGGTTCCCCCAAACCAAACAATCTTATGGCTGTCCAGCCGCTGTCTAGCAGCTGCACCCTAAGAGACTTATTTTGAAATTAGCTTCTGCTTCGTCCACTTCATCATCTATATGTATATTTATATTAGCTATATCTATTATAAGCACAGAGGCCAGTCACAACATCAGTAATTGGTGATTTCAGAAGCATCCTATCTTTATTATGTTTACTAACACCTGAATTGGGACAAGAAACACACACCTGTCTTTCCGAGAGTTACTTCTTTTTTTTTTACTGGCTGGACATTTGTTCATTGTGCAGATTGCTGGTTAAAGATCATTGGCTGGTGTTGTCTTGTCATTGGTAGCTAGCTAATGGGAGATGGCCTCCTGTCCTGTGTGTTTTCCCCTTCATGGATCACTGCCTTGTTGTGGTGAAGGGGCTTGCGTAACTCAGTGAAGCCATAAGCTATGCCGTGCACGGCCACCCAAGACGGACAGGTCATGGCAGAGAGTTCTGACAAAATGTGGTCCACTGGAGAAGGAAATGGCAACCCACTCCAGTATCCTTGCTAAGAAAACCCCATGGAACGTATCACAAGGCTAAAAGATATGATGCCGGAAGATGAGCCCCTCAGGTCGGAAGGTGTCCAATATACTACTGGGGAAGAGCAGAGGGAATTTCCAAGTAGCGCCAGAAAGAGTGAAGCGGCTGGGCCAAAGCCAAAAGGACACTCAGCTGTGGATGTGTCTGGTGGTGAAAAGAAAACCCGATGCTGTAAAGAACAATATTGTTTAGGAACCTGGAATGTCAGATCAATGAATCAAGGTAAGCTGGAGGTGGTCAAACATGAGATGGCAAGATTGAACATCGACATCTTGGGAATCAGCGAACTAAAATGGACAGGCATGGGCGAATTTGATTTAGGTGACCATCATATCTACTACTGTGGGCAAGAATGCCTTAGAAGAAATGGAGTAGCACTCACAGTCAACAAAAGGGTGGGAAAAGCAGTACTGGGGTACAATCTTAAAAATGATAGAATGATCTCAGTACGAATCCAAGGCAAACCATTCAACATCACAGTAATTCAAGTCTATGCCCCAACCACTGATGCCGAAGAAGCTGAGGTTGATCGGTTCTATGAAGACCTACAACACCTTCTAGAACTAACACCAAAAAAAGATGTCCTCTTCATCATAGGGGATTGGAATGCTAAAGTAGGAAGTCAAGAAATCACCGGGATAACAGGCAGGCATGGCCTTGGTGTACAAAATGAAGCAGGACAAAGGCTAATCGAGTTTTGCCAAGAGAACACGCTGATCATAGCAAACACTCTTTTCCAACAGCACAAGAGGCGACTCTACACATGGCCATCACGAGATGGTCAATATTGAAATCAGATTGATTATGTACTTTGCAGCCAAAGATGGAGAAGCTCTATACAGTCAGTCAAAACAAGACCTGGAGCTGACTGTGGCTCAGATCATGAGCTGCTTCTTGCAAAATTTCGGCTTAAATTGAAGAACGTAGGGAAAACCACTAAACCATTCAGGTATGACCTAAATCATATCCCTCCTGAATATACAGTGGAGGTGAGGAATAGATTTCAGGGATTAGACCTGATAGACAGAGTGCCTGAGGAACTATGGACGGAGGTCCGTAACATTGTTCAGGAGGCAGCAACGAAATCCATCCCAAAGAAAAAGAAATGCAAGCAAGTGAAGTGGCTGTCTGATGAGGCTTTACAAGTAGCTGAGGAAAGAAGGGAAGCGAAAAGCAAGGGAGAAAGGGGAAGATATATCCAACTGAACGCAGAGTTCCAGAGAATAGCAAGGAGAGACAAGAAGGCCTTCTTAAATGAACAATGCAAAGAAATCGAGGAAAACAACAGAATGGGAAAGACTAGAGATCTTTTCAAGAAAATCGGAGATCTCAAGGGAACGTTTTGTGCAAAGACAGGCATGATAAAAGACAAAGAAGGCAGGGACCTAACAGAAGCAGATGAGATTTATTTATTTATTTATTTATTTATTTATTTATTTATTGCATTTATATCCCGCCTTTTTTCCTCTTGCAAGGAACCCAAGGCGGCTTACATGATTCTCCTCCTCTCTCTTTTATCCTCACAACAACAACCCTGTGAGGTAGGTTGGGCTGAGAGTCTGTGACTGGCCCAAAGTCACCCAGTGAGATTAAGAAGAGGTGGCAAGAATACACAGAAGAACTATACAGGAAAGATCTGAATGTCCCTGATAGCCATGATAGTGCGGCCACTGAACTTGAGCTCGACATCCTCGAGAGTGAAGTCAAGTGGGCCTTAGGAAGCATTAGTAACAACAAAGCTAGCGGAGATGACAGTATTCCAGCTGAGCTATTTAAAGTCCTAAAAGATGATACTGTTAAAGTGCAGCATTCAATATGCCAACACATTTGGAACACTCAACATTGGCCGCAAGACTGGAAAAGGTCAGTTTACATTCCAATTCCAAAGAAGGGCAATGCCAAAGAGTGTTCAAACTACTGCACAATTGCGCTCATTTCATATGCCAGCAAGGTGATGCTCAAAATCCTACAAGCTAGGCTTCAGCAGTATGCGAACCAAGAACTACTGGAAGTACAAGCTGGGTTTCGAAGAGGCAGAGGAACTAGAGATCAAATCGCCAACGTTCGCTGGATCATGGAGAAAGCAAGAGAATTCCAGAAAAACGTCTATTTCTGCTTCATTGACTAGGCTAAAACCTTTGATTGTGTGGATCACAACAAACTGTGGCAAATTCTTAAAGTGATGGGAGTACCAGACCACCTTACCTGTCTCCTGAGAAACCTGTACGAGGGTCAAGAAGCAACAGTAAGAACCAGACATGGAACAACCGAGTGGTTCAAAATTGGGAAAGGAGTACGACAAGGCTGCATATTGTCACCCTGCTTATTTAACTTATATGCAGAGTACATCATGAGAAATGCCGGGTTGGATGAATTACAGGTCGGAATTAAGATTGCCAGGAGAATTATCAACAACCACCGATATGCAGACGATACCACCCTAATGGCAGAAAGCGAAGAGGATCTCAAGAGCCTCTTGTTGAGGGTGAAAGAGGAGAGTGCAAAAGCTGGTTTGAAATTCAACATTAAAAAAATGAAGATCATGGCATCTGGCCCCATCACTTCCTGGCATATAGAAGGGGAAGAAATGGAAGCAGTGACAGATTTTACTTTCTTGGGCTCCAAGATCACCACAGAAGGTGACTGTAGCCATGAAATTAAAAGACGCTTGCCCCTTGGGAGGAAAGCTATGGCAAACCTAGACAGCATAGTAAGAAGCAGAGACATCACCTTGCCAACAAAGGTCCGTCTAATCAAAGCTATGGCTTTCCCAGTAGTAATGTATGGCTGTGAGACCTGGACTATAAGGAAGACTGAGCGCCGAAGAATTGATGCTTTCAATCTGTGGTGCTGGAGAAGACTCTTATGAGGCCCCTGGACTGCAAGGAGGTCAAATCAGTCCATCCTAAAAGAAATCAACCCTGAGTGCTCATTGGAAGGACAGATACTGAAGCTGAAGCTCAAATATTTTGGCCACCTAATGCGAAGAGAAAACTCTCTGGAAAAGACCCTGATGCTGGGAAAGACTGAAGGCAAAAGGAGAATGGGACCACAGAGGATGAGAAGGCTAGATAGCATCACTGATGCAATGAATATGAACTTGAGCACACTCCGGGAGAGAGCTCAGGACAGGAAGGCCTGGCGTGCTATGGTCCATGGGGTTATGAAGAGTTGGACACGACTGAACAACAACAACCTGTGTGTTTTTAAATGACAAGCTTGGAGAGGAGAACACCATTCTAGCTGAGAGGAGGGGGTAAAAGACCAAGAAAAACAGCTGTGAGATGGCCAAGGGTGAAGCATTGTGGCATGCAGATACTCTCTCTGTGGGGACTTCATGAGGGGTCTCAAATCTGCTGCCTGATAGCGGTGCTTGTATATCTGTAAATACAAGATGCTTGAATATCTGTAAATAAAACAGATATTACAAACACCTTAAGTCTACAGTGCCCTCTTATCCAAAGGAAACTAAACCCTATGGCAGTTCACATTCTGTGAGCAACATAGTACATAACTGCATAGTATGTGGTATGCATGAGAAAGGCACTGATCCCTTTGCTTGAAAAGAAGAGTGATTCTGGCTGCAATTCTATCACCTACCTATCTAACTGAACTCATTGGGGCATAGTTCTGAGTAAGCATTGCTCAGGATACCAGGCTGTGCTTCTTAAAGTGGCATTTGCACAGGAGCCAGGGGCAAAGAATCCTTTCTGCTGGGCAGCCTGCCAACACATCTGAGCCAGTGAACTCTTCTTCCACTTTGAAAAATTGTTTCCAATATCAAAGGTAAGGGATAGAACAAGAATTATAGATCCATTCTGCTGGGCCTGTGCTGCCTGAGGCAAAAGACAAGATGGTTCCCCTGCCACACTCCTCATACAGAAGCTGACTGGTATGGCAGTTGAATCTTACTTCAGGACTGGCGACAGTACGACTACCTCCACTACACTACACCTGAGGGCAGCAGGCTAGTTTAGGGGTGCAGGGCCAGCTGTGTGGCACACACAGCTCTGTCCTCCAACAGAAGGGACTGGGTGGGTGGAGGGGCTCAGAAAGAATACCTGTGGGGTTGCTGCTTCTGCCCCCCTACACATCCCAGCATCTGTTGCCTGAGGCAGCTGCCTCACTTGGCCTAATGGTAGGGCTGGCCAGTTCATATCAGTTTGGGAACTTTGCTCAGAACTCATGAACATTAAATGAAAGCACCTGTAGCAATATAGTAGGAATGGCTGTTATTAGACTTTAAGGACAGAATGGAGGAAGCAGGGAGCATACCATCCCTTGAAATATACTTCCAGTGGGCCAGCTATATTTCTAATAATGATACTTGCTGTCATTTTAAGTCAGTGCAATGTTTTCTGGATCATTTGGGAATTCTTCTTCCAGGCCCTCCTTGTAGGCATCATTCCTTTGAACTCCATTCAGGAAAACATTTATTATCCCACAAGAATGTTGCCTTGTCTGGTTTGGCTTGTACAGAAGAAAGTGAACACAACGCTGAAGCCAATGTTTGGACTAATGAATTACTGGAGGTCAGGATAAGTGAAGAAGAAGTGAATATATCATCCTCTGACTGCTGCACCCTTTCAAATCTAATTCATTTTTGGGGACAATTTCACATGGTGGATGTTTTAGTTGCTAACTTGCTTTGACATGTCTACGTTCTAAAGTGGCAGTGAGATCAGTATCAATAGAGACCTGCTCACAAAGGGAGCCTAGTAGCAGGTATCAAATGGGGGAATTATCTAGGGCAAATCAAGGGTGCAGAGCCAGAGAAATGGGACAATTTGGGGAGGGGCTGTGGCTCAGTGGTAGAGCACATGCTTTGCATGCAGAAGGTTGCAGGTTTGACCCCCATTATCTCCAGGTAGGGCTGGAGAAATTCCTGCCTGAAACCCTGGAAAGCCACTGCCAGTCAGTGTTGACAATCCTGGGTTAGATGGATCCATGGTCTGACTCAATATAAGGCAGCTTCCTATCTTCCAGTTTGGTATAGGAACCTCATGGCTTAGGACAGTGATCTACAAATGGCCAAGTCCATCCTACTGGAAAATACTCATTCAAATCCAATGGGGAAAACGTGCCAGTCAATGGATGCTGTTTGTGCAGTTCCCAGGACTTGAGCTCAGCCATATTTGACCTGGGCCTGTCAGGTCTTATCTTGAAATGCAGCTAGGTTCAGACCCTATACTCCAAAACAAATAATTGATGCCTATTCAGAATTATTTGGCAGGGTTATGCACACACAGCTCCAGGTCCTGGATCAGGTGACCTGTTTTCCCCATTGGCTCTTTATCAATAATGGCTACTAGTCATGACAGCTGTATATACTACCTCCAGTATCAGAGGCAGTATGCCTCTGAGTACCAGATGCTAAGGAACATGATTAGGAGGATGCTATGATTGTGCTCCTGTTCTGTGTGGGCTTCCCATGGGCAGCTGGCTGGCCACTGTGAGAACAGAATGCTCGACTAGATAGGCCTTTGGTCTGATCCAGCACTGCTCTTATGTTTTTATTCCTGCAAGCATTTCCACTTGTTTGGGGCTGTTGTAAGCACCCGGTGGAGGAAAACGGAGGCAGCGTTGGCCCATTAGAAGCCATCACATGTTCCATTGCCTCTCGTTCTGTGGCCCAACTGGGCTACACTCACTGCCTCCATTTCTGTGGCCATGTGTCTAAGAAATAAATGTCAGAGAAGTGTACTCCTACCTTCAAATATGCTTTAGTGTGGGGTCTCCAATGCTATGAGAGTACTTCAGATTGTTTTCCCCCAGGAGGCCATCAGACAGAGTAAAGGAAGGGTAGGTATGGGGGAGATTTTAGAATGTATTTGACTCTTCCCTCATCTTGTATGGCAGGGACTATAATGCCAACAAGGCCTGAATTGACCCTGCAGGTACACAAACTTGGGGAGCTCTGTTGTGAAGCTAATAGGATTCGACTGCTGCTTAGGCATGCTGTGGGTCCCATGGGGTGGCTGTACTTCAGTGCAAAGCTGACACAGCAACACTTTGTGCAAAAGCAACAATAAATATGTGACCTAAGATGCCAGAGACCAAGTGTTAATGAGACACTATCTAAATCTTATTTTCAAATCAAGGTTTGTGTGTGGCTACTGTTTTGATCTATTGAGTTTAAGGAAGTAGAAGTGAAGTGCCAAATTCAACCACAGAGTGCATAGATTTGCCAAAGATTAACTTTGTCCAATTTGCCAAAGAGGCTATGAAGTCAGCATAAGGGCAAAACATGAAGTAAACACAGATGGCAAGTACCTGTCAATCTATGTACTCCCTAGCTGTGCAGCTGTGATGTCACAGATGGTTGGAGGTGAGAACGTGTTGAAATAAGCCTTTCGCTTTAGTCATATCATGAAATGCTCTTAAATATTTTAAGTGTTCAGAACTCTATGCTCTGAAGTGGCAAATACAACTAACAGTGCAATCCTATGCATTTCTACTCAAAAGTAATCCCACTTAGTACAATGGGACTTGCTCCCAAGTGTGTATAGGATTGCAGCCTAAATGTCCAATATGCCATCTGCTTCCTTGGTCAGCCAGTGTGGTGTAGTGATTAGCGTGCTGGGCTGGGAGTCAGGAGATCCGGTTCTAGTCTCACTTGGCCATGAAGCCTATTAGGTGACTTTGGGCTAGTCACTGACTCTCAGCCTAACCTACCTCACAAAATTGTTGTCAGGATAAAATGGAGAGGCGGAGGACCAGGTAAGCTGCCTTGGGCTCCTTGCAAGAGGAAAAAAGGTAGGATATAAATGTAATAACAAATAAATATGTTTGTGTCAGCTCCTGGTGGATAGTATCATGAGAAAACTGACCAGAGGTCCATTTGGCAATGTGTGCTTGTTGGTGGGAAGGAGTACAGAAATATGAGAAGGCAAATCCAGAATAAAGCTGTCAAAGGATTTTCAGTCTAATGTGGTACGTTTACCTTAAAATTATTTATTTTATCCATCCCCACAAAACACTGTGATCATTATTATTCCCATTTTGCGGACTGAGGGATAATGAGCAAGTTGCATGATGGGTTCTTGGAAGAGAACTTAAATCCATATCTCCTGAGACATGTGCAATTCCATTGTCTTGGATTACCCTAGCTTTCAACAGAGCAATTTCTGAAAGGTATTTTGCTGTGCATTTCCTCCTCAGGCTCTTGATACTGAGTCCCCAACATGCTGTATGTTATTTAAGTCAAAAGGGATGACTTACAGGCCATATTTTATAGAAACATTAATTCATACTATGGATGACTTCCACCACCCAAGAATTAGATTAATGGTTTCATAAAACACACCCTGGAGCATCTTAATATGATGAGGCGATTGATCTTCAGCTTTATATTTCACTGTTTAAAACATGACTGGACTTAATTACAGAATGAGACAACACTGCAAGTTATTGTTATAAGAGAAGGGCAGACTGTTTCTCTTCTTAAGGTGTGTCCAGGCAGGCACATGTTGTTCGCATTCAGTTTCATTTCATTCTTGTCCCTCATGGTCCTGGTCAGAAGGTTTCCAGGGACAGCTCCAGGTTTCTGAGGCCCCCTCCCTCGAGCAAGTCTATAGTCTCACCACCACTGTCATTAGTTGCTATTGTTCCTCCTCCTTTCTCTTTCATCATTGCTACCACTTGCTTGTTTGGTTAACAGGCAGAGAGTGCCAGTGAGCAAGTAGGCAATGGCATCTACTGTTCCTCCTTACCACCACAGTTGTCTGGGCCAGAGTGAGAGGCAGGTGAACAAGCAGGTTTCAGTGGTGAAGAGGAAGAGCAACTACACGGGGCTTTTGTTGGCGAGCCTCTGCTGGGGTGTGGACCCTCGGCAGGTGCCCAGCCATGCTTCCTCTTGATGCCAGCCATGCTTCCCAAGTTTGTACGATTCTTTCTCCCATATTTGAAAGCTTGGCTTTTTACAATCACTCCCCCTGCCAAAAAATAAAATAAAAAAATTAATGAACTTGGACAACTGTACCCATTCGTCTTGCCTCTAAATAAATTGGATACAGTATGTCAGAAATCTTTAAGAATTCACTTGAGTATTGTGAGAATGAAGCAGACCGTGTTAAAATAAATTAGTAGAAGAAATTAAGAAACTACATGAGTACTATGACACAAATTCAGCATAAATAAAACAGGACTGCCATCTTTTGAGTACGGGCCTCTAGGTCAGAAGGATGGAATATCTCTTAGGTATGCATAAGGTTTACATGTTGCCTTTCTGCACTCACTTGACCCTACACACAGTAAATAAACAAGTGTACATGTAAAGTACACTATGCATATTTAGACAGAAAAAAGTCTTACCACTCCCAGCTGGCCAGGGAACGTTGGAAGTTGCAGGACTTTTTTTCTGTCTAATCATGCATAAGATAGCATCCTAAAAGGTTTAGGATAGAGTCCTGTCACCACCAACCCACGTGCAGACTGGAACTAGACAACAGGTTCGGGTTTCCCTAAAAGCTAAATATCAAAAGCGAAATGTAAAAATCCCCTTCTGAAATTCTGCCAAATTCCAAAGTCGTGGAAAATTTCATCTTCATTTACTAAGGACCATATTACCAGGGACAACACTGGCAGAAGTGTCTTTTCTTCTTCTTTTTTAAAGACAAAACCCTCAGCCTTTCCTCCTGAGAAGAGAAAGCTCTGAACATCTCCTTGCTCTAATGATCACATTTAACCATCCCCCATGTGCTGTGGAGCTCATTAATTAATGTTTGCAAAGTGTTCTGTTGCCCCCTTGCAAGTAGAAAGTGCTATTATTAGCTCTGTGATGGTTAGCAGTCGAAACAGCCTGTGAGATTATTGCTTCCACACTGCCCACCTAAAAGCAAGCTGCAGCCTCCCCTGACAGACTTGGATGTTAAGAGCATCTCACTTGACACTTGCAGAAATGCCTCAAACATATCCTGGTTTGAGACGTGCAAATTTCTTGCTACACAGAGAGGATCAGTTTTACTGCTTTTGCTGCTACTGCGGCAACCAATGGAAGGGACCCTTCCATTCAGTCATGCCTTCCCGTTTTTGCTGCATATAATACCATGGGGAAACCAAGGAATGGACAAGGGAGTGATGTCAATAACAGCAGGAGGAGAGCCAGCGTTCAAGGGCCCCTGAGCAAAGTGCCCTCAGCAGTTGTGGCCCCACAGTCGTGGCAGGCTTCTTCCTGACAGCAGACCCCCACCCCCTGGTGCCCCAGGCTCACCAGAAGGCACGTGGCTGTGATGGCAGCCTGGTGAAGGCACAGCTAAATTTCTACAAACATCAAATTTCAGTGCCCCACACCAGGGCGTAAAACCCGCATTTTTTGCAAAGTCATTTTGTGATGGATTTTCCCATCACACCAGCTTCACTGCGGTTTGGGAGTCTGTGTGACTTCAGCTAGTGATACTGGCATTGGCTCCAGTACCACCAAGGGGGTGGTGGTGCAGCGCTGATAGGAAGAAGGGAAAGTTGCATCATATCCAGAGGAACAGACCTGCGTATGACTGTGCTCACCACCCCCCAAATGAGCCTTAAACTCAGCATGTTGCTTTGGGATGACTTTTGTTCTCCACTTCTGCTCTGAAAACAGCCCGCTAAACATGTCTACTCTGAAGTAATTCCCATTGACTTCCACTGCGCTGCACTTCTCTGGAGGAGCAGACCTTCACATAAGGTTGATGGCTTTTTTTGTTAAAGGAAGCTCGTTGATACCACGAGACTCCACTCACATATGCCCAAACTAATGCTGTTTCTCATGTGGTCTGCCATGCAAAAGCAGTTTCTTTTTCTTTTTCTTGTATATGCTGCTTTAATTGGCTGCATGTGCCATGGGAGGAGCAAATCCATTTTGATGAAAACATGGTTTTAAACTAAATCTCTGTGTACATGATCTCCAGAAAGGCAGTTCCCCAAAGGCACTTTCCAGAGCTCAAAGCTCTCTCTTTCTCCCCCTCCCTTCTCAGTCTCTCCGTCCATCTCCAAAAACTATAGCTTCTATTGTAGTTGTTCATTTGTACATGATTAAACCCCCTTTATGGATAACTGCCTTGTTGTGGTGAAGGGGCTTGCGTAACTCAGTGAAGCCATAAGCTATGCCAGCAGGGCCACCCAAGATGGACAGGTCATGGTGGAGAGATCTGACAAAATGTGGTCCACTGGAGAAGGAAATGGCAACCCACTCCAGTATCCTTGCCAAGAAAACCCCATGGAACGTATCACAAGGCTAAAAGATATGACGCTGGAAGATGAGCCCCTCAGGTCAGAAGGTGTCCAATATACTACTGGGGAAGAGCAGAGGGAATTTCCAAGTAGCGCCAGAAAGAGTGAAGCGGCCAGGCCAAAGCCGAAAGGACACTCAGCTGTGGATGTGTCTGGTGGTGAAAAGAAAACCCGATGCTGTAAAGAACAATATTGTTTAGGAACCTGGAATGTCAGATCAATGAATCAAGGTAAGCTGGAGGTAGTCAAACATGAGATGGCAAGACTAAGCATCGACATCTTGGGAATCAGCGAACTAAAATGGACAAGCATGGGCGAATTTAATTCAGGTGACCATTATATCTACTACTGTGGGCAAGAATGCCTTAGAAGAAATGGAGTAGCACCCATAGTCAACAAAAGGGTGGCAAAAGCAGTACTGAGATACAATCTCAAAAATGATAGAATGATCTCAGTACGAATCCAAGGCAAACCATTCAACATCACAGTAACTCAAGTCTATGCCCCAACCACTGGTGCCGAAGAAGCTGAGGTTGATCGGTTCTATGAAGACCTACAACACCTTCTAGAACAAACACCAAAAAAAGATGTCCTCTTCATCATAGGGGATTGGAATGCTAAAGTAGGAAGTCAAGAAATCAACGGGATAACAGGCAAGCATGGCCTTGGTGTACAAAATAAAGAGATGTTGTGGTGTCCAACAGACCCCGAAACAAAGGTTTTTATTGAATAAGGCATAATCGAAAATCCATAAGACATCCGATTGTTGTTCAGTCATTCAGTCGTGTCTGACTCTTCGTGACCCCATGGACCATGCCAGGCTTTCCTGTCCTCTGCTCTCTCTCGGAGTGTGCTCAAGTCCATATTCATTGCATCGGTGATGCTAACTAGCCATCTCATCCTCTGCCGTCCCATTCTCCTTTTGCCTTCAGTCTTTCCCAGCATCAGGGTCTTTTCCAGAAAACCCGATGCTGTAAAGAACAATATTGTTTAGGAACCTGGAATGTCAGATCAATGAATCAAGGTAAGCTGGAGGTGGTCAAACATGTGATGGCAAGATTGAACATCGACATCTTGGGAATCAGCGAACTAAAATGGACAGGCATGGGCGAATTTAATTTAGGTGACCATCATATCTACTACTGTGGGCAAGAATGCCTTAGAAGAAATGGAGTAGCACTCACAGTCAACAAAAGGGTGGGAAAAGCAGTACTGGGGTACAATCTTAAAAATGATAGAATGATCTCAGTACGAATCCAAGGCAAACCATTCAACATCACAGTAATTCAAGTCTATGCCCCAACCACTGATGCCAAAGAAGCTGAGGTTGATCGGTTCTATGAAGACCTACATCACCTTCTAGAACTAACACCAAAAAAAGATGTCCTCTTCATCATAGGGGATTGGAATGCTAAAGTAGGAAGTCAAGAAATCACCGGGATAACAGGCAAGCATGGCCTTGGTGTACAAAATGAAGCAGGACAAAGGCTAATGGAGTTTTGCCAAGAGAACACGCTGATCATAGCAAACACGCTTTTCCAAGAGCACAAGAGGTGACTCTACACAAGGAGGCGACTCTACACCAGATGAGTCAATATTGAAATCAGATTGATTATGTCCTTTGCAGCCAAAGATGGAGAAGCTCCATACAGTCAGTAAAAACAAGACCTGGAGCTGACTGTGGCTCAGATCATGAGCTGCTTCTTGCAAAATTTTGGCTTAAATTGAAGAACGTAGGGAAAAACACTAAACCATTCAGGTATGACCTAAATCATATCCCTTCTGAATATACAGTGGAGGTGAGGAATAGATTTCAGGGATTAGACCTGATAGACAGAGTGCCTGAGGAACTATGGACAGAGGTCCGTAACATTGTTCAGGAGGCAGCAACTCAATCCATCGCAAAGAAAAAGAAATGCAAGAAAGCCAAGTGGCTGTCTGATGAGGCTTTACAAGTAGCTGAGGAGAGAAGGGAAGCGAAAAGCAAGGGAGAAAGGGGAAAATATACCCAACTGAATGCAGATTTCCAGAGAATAGCAAGGAGAGACAAGAAGGCCTTCTTAAATGAACAATGCAAAGAAATCAAAGAAAATAATAGAATGGGAAAGACTAGAGATCTCTTCAAGAAAATCAGAGATATCAAGGGAAAGTTTTGTGCAAAAACGGGCATGATAAAGGACAAGGAAGGCAGGGACCTAACAGAAGCAGATGAGATTAAGAAGAGGTGGAAAGAATACACAGAAGAACTATACAGGAAAGATCTTAATGTCTCTGATAGCCATGATAGTGCGGTCACTGAACTTGAGCCGGACATCCTCGAGAGTGAAGTCAAGTGGGCCTTAGGAAGCATTAGTAACAACAAAGCTAGCAGAGATGACAGAATCCCAGCTGAGCTATTTAAGATCCTAAAAGATGATGCTGTTAAAGTGCTCCACTCAATATGCCAACAAATTTGGAACACTCAACAGTGGCCACAAGACTGGAAAAGGTCAGTTTATATTCCAATTCCAAAGAAGGGCAATGCCAAAGAGTGTTCAAACTACTGTACAATTGCGCTCATTTCACATGCCAGCAAGGTTATGCTCAAAATCCTACAAGCTAGGTTTCAGCAGTATGTGAACCGAGAACTACCGGAAGTACAAGCTGGGTTTTGAAGAGGCAGAGGAACTAGAGATCAAATCGCCAACATTCGCTGGATCATGGAGAAAGCAAGAGAATTCCAGAAAAACGTCTATTTCTGCTTCATTGACTACGCGAAAGCCTTTGATTGTGTGGATCACAACAAACTCTGGCAAATTCTTAAAGTGATGGGAGTACCAGACCACCTTACCTGTCTCCTGAGAAACCTGTACGAGGGTCAAGAAGCAACAGTAAGAACCGGACATGGAACAACTTATTGGTTCAAAATCGGGAAAGGAGTATATTTACTCCTGTATATTGTCGCCCTGCTTATTTAATTTATATGCAGAGTACATCATGAGAAACGCCGGGTTGGATGAATCACAGGTCGGAATTAAGATTGCCGGGAGAATTATCAACAACCTCAGATACGCAGACGATACCACCCTAATGGCAGAAGGCAAAGAGGATCTAAACAGCCTCTTCTTGAGGGTGAAAGTGGAGAGTACAAAAGCTGGTTTGAAACTCAGCGTTAAAAAAACTAAGATCATGGCATCTGGCCCCATCACTTCCTGGAAAATAGAAGGGGAAGAAATGGAAGCAGTGACAGATTTTATTTTCTTGGGCTCCAAGATCACCGCAGATGGTGACTGTAGCCATGAAATTAAAAGACGTTTGCTCCTTGGGAGGAAAGCTATGGCAAACCTAGACAGCATAGTAAGAAGCAGAGACATCACCTTGCCGACAAAGGTCCGCATAATCAAAGCTATGGTTTTCGCAGTAGCAAAGTATGGCTGTGAGAGCTGGACTATAAGGAAGGCTGAGCGCTGAAGAATCGATGCTTTCGAACTGTGGTGCTGGAGAAGACTCTTACGAGTCCCCTGGACTGCAAGGAAGTCAAATCAGTCAGTCCTAAAGGAAATCAACCCTGAGTGCTCATTGGAAGGACAGATACTGAAGCTCAAATATTTTGGCCACCTAATGCCAAGAGAAAACTCTCTGGAAAAGACCCTGATGCTGGGAAAGATTGAAGGCAAAAGGAGAAGGGGACAGCTGAGGATGAGATGGCTAGATAGCATTACCTATGCAATGAATATGGACCTGGGCACACTCTGGGAGAGAGCGTAGGACAGGAAGACCTGGCGTGCTATGGTCCATGGGGTCACGAAGAGTCGGACAAGACTTAACGACTGAACAACAACATCACCTTGTATAAGGTAAACTGAACTGATATTTGTGTACAGCAGAATTGCAAGGGGATAGAAGTCATTTTTGTATCTTTGATATTTGTTATAATTATATTATTACTGCAGGGTGAATACCTTGAACTACAATGTTTGAGTTACTAATTGTGAATTTCCCTGTGGACTAAAGTTAAAGAGTCTACAAAAGGGACTGCTGAAGTATCCAGCATCTTGAGAAACCAAAGACGCTTTGGGACTGTCCTAATGCAAAGTTGCAATCAAGAAATCCATATTTTTGTTTGGACTCAGAGGGACTAACTGTGCATTTCTTTGTATTGGGAAATTCTTGCATGTGTTTGTGTAATGTAATTCTTACTAAAGACATGTTTGTTCAGTTATGCCTTTGCAAGTGATTAGATCTCATAGGACCCACACAAGTAGAGATTATACAAGCAGTTTCCAAGCAAGGTTCTGATGCATCTCTTGAGGTCAGACTTCAAACTTGCATTAATTATTGTGAATATATACAGAGCCAGGAAACAATATGTATTCTGAATTATTAATCCAGAATATAGGGTGGTAATGTCATAGGAGTCATGCCTTCTAGGGTGGAAATATGGGAATAAGATAGAGGGGACCGATAGAGGGGAAATAAGGGAATAAGTTCAGAGGGAGGGACAAGGAGATAGAGCTGTGAGCAACAGGCAGTGTAAACAATTTGCTTGACAGGCAGGAAGCATGGAAGAGTCAGGACATACACAAAGATCCCCTACCCCAGCCCTGTGCTACAAAGCAAAAGTATCTAGTTAGACACAGGGCTGCCAAACCCCACAGATCAACTCACACAATTCAGGCCACACTATACCACAGACAGCAGGTGTGCCGTATCTCCAGATGGTTCAAAGAGTGAGCCAGGCCTGACACTGTCTTCCTAGTATAGTGGCTGAGGAATGCGAGCAAATGCAGAGAAGCAGAGTTGCAGCCAGTCCTGCCACAATACATGGTGAAGAAACATGCTTCTTGATTTGGCCAGGGGAGGGGGCAGGATGCAGAAATTGGTCTCTAAATGGTGCAGCAAGACTTTTTAAAGTATTGGTTCTAGCTCAGGTGGGTGGGTTGGCCTCTGTTTCAGGCAGCAAAATGTCCTGGGCCCTCGCTGCATATGGATTGGCTAAGAGAAATGTGTTTTAGGCCTGGAAACACATTTCCTCAGTTCAGCTCTCACTCCAGCCATGAAATAATTGGATGGCCTTAGGCAAGCCATTATTTTTTAGCCTCAGCCTGCCATCAGTAATGTTAGCCTGCCTTCCAGTGCTGTTGCAATGATTCTTTTAGGTAATGTATGGGAAGCAGTTTGAGCATCTATAGAAAAGTGCTATATAAATACCATGTAAGGAAGCAGCAGCAAAAATTGTGACAGTAGCAGCAGTAGTAGTTAATTTATGTGCCCCCTCATGCCTCGGTCACTAGTCGTTATTCTCTTCACATCACATAGCAAACATACTCTCCCTGTTCATGCAAACAGCTCTGTATAACTTTGATTTTCTTAATGACTGTGTTTGTTCTGTCAGCACAAGGGGGGTGGGAAGAGAAGATAGGAAGATCCTGATAGGATATTTTATTGGACCAGCTGTATTGGTAGGATAGCAACTGTGTGAGCTCAACTGCACCATCACTGGGGCCACCTTCACACATTGTTTTTTTTGGCAGGATCGTTCTTCTTTTATCAGTGGTTTTCGCAGGAGCTTTAAATGATGCCATTGCTCTCCTGCTGCTATCTCACCACTTCCTCTCCCTCTTCCCATGTTATCCGAGAAAGGGAAAAACCCAGCATTTTCTGTGCTTGCGATTGAAATCACAATTTCCCCCCTGTGTATTTCCCCTTTAGCACTTTGTCCCGCTTTGTGGGCGTGTGCTCTGTGGTGTTGAATAACATTGTTATGACAACAAATTGATGGGAAGGGGGGGGCAGGTCACTGACAGCCCTTCCAGGGACCTGTTCTGCCTCTCTCCCATTCCACTATGGGTGCTTGAACTGTAAAGTAGTTAATCATTCCAAATGCTTCTCCAAGATCCCCCTGAACACAGCAATGCTTACTTCTGAGTAAACTCATTGGCTGTAAGGCTTTCCTTTCCTAGGAGGAAGTGCTACTGAAATCTGTGTAGCTTGCTTCTGAGTAGGCATGCATAGGAGTGCATTGTAAGTCTACTTGGAGTAGCAGCCTTAAGGTCTCCCATCCCCTTCAATGCATTTACTTGGAACTTCCCCCTCCCATTGACTTCACTGACTGCTTCTTCTCCCTTTTGCTCACCAGTTTGATGGGGGGTTTTCATACAGCCCTTGAATGGACTTGCACTCATGCCTGTGAAAATATCCATATGATTGGGAAGCCAGCCAGCCACTATCTCGTCTCCTAGCCCACCTTACAGGGTCGTTGGGAAGCCAGAATAAGGGGGAAGAACAACAGTGGGTGTGTGTGAGGGGGCAGAAAGCCAGCCACTATCTTTTCTCCTAGCCCACCTTACAGGGTTGTTGGAAAGCCAGAATAAGGGGGAACAGCAAACAACAGTGTGTGTGGGGGGGAGCAAGCTGGGTCTAATGACGAAGGTGTCCCCATGAAGCAGTCACCTGGGGGCGGGGGGGGGGAGGCATGCACTGCTAGGGCTGGCTTGGTGCATTGACTGTATGCAAGTCCATTTGTGGATTTCTTAGTTCTGTAGTTGGGAACCCAGAAATCGGTATACCCTTCAAACTCAGTAGTGCAAGCAATGTACCACATTTAATTCCATCACACACTGACATATTTAGCAGAGAAGGACCAGCAGGGCCAGCAACCTCGGGGTAAGCTACCAAGAAGACTCTCTCTCGCCACAAAGTTGGAGGAAGGAGGGGGCAGGGGACCAGCTCCCATAGCCCACTATTTCGGTCACTAGAAGGGCTTCCAACTTCCCTCCTGCTGTGGAGGATTGGAAGGACTGGGCGGATCCATCAATCATGTTACAGGCAGAAATGATCAGGGGAGAGAAGGGGGAGAGGGGCCAGCAGCCCACTTCTGTCCTGATTTTTCCATGCAGCTCCACCCAGCCATGAAAAGGTATAGAGTGCTATGAGAGATGCCTGTATTAGGGGTGTACGGAACTCACTTTTCCGAGTCTGCCGGGGGGGGTCCGCGGGGGGGAGGTGATCCGTTCCTCCCCCCAGAATCCTCCCCAGCTGGCTCCACTCTGCGGCGAGTCTGTGGAGCCACCAGCCGGGTCCGTCTGCTGCCGGACTGCTGATCTTCGGACGAAATGACATCCGGAGTAGCAGACACCATTTGTGTCCCTGCCTTTTGCCGTGATGGGCTATGTAAAGATTTACGTAGCCTATCATGGCAAAGAGCAGGGAGGCAAATGGCATAGTGGATGCTATTTGCATCCCTGCTCTTTGCTGTGATAGGCTACAAAAATCTTTTCGTAGCCTATCATGGCAAAAGGCAGGGATGCAAATGGCATCCGCTATGCTGGATGCCATTTGCGTCCAAAGACAGGCGGCAGCAGACAGGACGGGCGGCAACAGGCGGCAGGCAGGATGTGGCCAGTGCAGATTCCCCTGGGTGGTGGAGGCGAGTCTTTTGTTCTGCCGTGGACTCTGGGGGACCGGATTCTTAGAATCCGACCTCATTGGATCCCATGGCGAAATTCTCTGCCATCCCTAGCCTATATACAGGGCCAGTCTAAATCCCGGAAAAGATCTGAAATCAAAAGGACCAGTTTGTAGTGGGATAAAATGCCAGGGGTGAAGAGAGCCTGGTTTAGCCGAAAGGAATTATCTGAACCATTTGGGATCCCATCTAATTTTGTTAACAAAATTTAATCATAACAGCAAAATTCTAAGGCGCTATTTAGTACACACATTACATCTCCCTTCTGCTGAGAAAATGCCCAGTGCACATCTGTGAACCGCCAGCATTTCTATGGCAATGTGCAAGGAAAAGGGGGGGGGGACCCTCATTAAGACGGTTGCCTTTCCTCTCTAATGTCTACCCAGCTAAAAGTTGCCCATAGCACTAGCTGGCAGGAAGAGTGAAAAAGTGGCGGACATCCCTGTTCTTCAGAGTCTAAAGCATGTTCTGTGTGTGTGTGTGTTGTGGATAAGTTCCTCTTCACTGTGCGATCACTAATGCATTTCTTTGTAAACCTCCGAGAGAATAGTGCAACTATGAAAAGTATAATATAAAACCCAATACTTTTCTGCTTATGTACATAAATCTCAGTGCATCTGGACAGCAATATGCCCTGTAGTCTATACAATACTGCATCTGATTTTCATTTGATGCCTGCAATTCCTTCCTGAGATAAAACGTTCAATGCTGTTCCGGTGGCATGGGGAGGGATTTGTAGCGTGGGCTGTTTATTTTGTCAGATTGTGCTGCTTCAGCCATTAACTGGTGAGCCTTCTGTTTTGTTCTAATGGACTCTGCTCTTTAAGGAGATTCATATCAGTTCTTACATGAAAATTCGGGGAAGAGCTGGTGTTAATGCGTACCACTTGAATCCCCCAAATGCAGTTTTGTAATTCTGGTTGAAGTTGGGTTTTGTTTTCAGTAACTGGAAACTTCGCAAAAAGAAAAGAAAAAGTCTTGGAAGGATGAGCCTGTCTGTCTTTAACTTGGGACCAAACCTTTGGCTGGTGAAAAACGAATGCATTGCCTTTGATTTCAGTGGACGTGTGCTGATCTACACCAGCGAGCAGCTTTAGCTTTTTATGCCTCGAGTGACAACTCAGTACAAATTAGTTACACACAACATATGGGTCACAATCTGTGCTTCCTTGTTTCCCTCCATGCTGTCAAACCATGTCAGATGTGGGTATTGGACGCTTAAGCTATTTCTTTCTTTAGCTAAGAATGAAACAGAATGATTTCAGCAAGGGTCAGTCAGCCCTTATTGCTACAAACATCCCTATCCATCCAAGGCAATGCTCTATATCAATGTGCAGTTTCATTTTCATGGAAGGCGATAACACAAGCAACAGGTGATGTCACTGCCTTTCACGTGTGTGTGTGTGGAGGCTTTTTTTAATCTTCGGCCAAAGTGCCTGGGTGTTGATCTGTCCCACATACCACCACCATTACCTAATCAGGCCGCTCTATTTGTTCATACAGCCAAGGGGTCATCAAACACCATCACTGTGTACAGCAGTGAAGGAAAGAAGAAAGGCCTACAGCATACTTTAAGTGCACATCTACAGTGTGTACCTCACACAAGTTTCCCTTCAAATCTTATAAAGAAGCATAGCCAAATATATCTTCGGCTGATGGTGGCTCTTTGTAACACATTATGACAGACTGGTATATCCTGACTTCCAACCCTGCGAGGTAGGGCAAGCTGCAAGACACCTTTTGTGTATTTCTCAGAGGCAGTGCTACCACCACTCATGTGGATTAAAAATATCTCTTATCCTGTACACATGAGAATGCAGGCATATATATTAAGCAGGCCCCTTTTTCTGAGCTTCCTTTAACTCCTTTAAAATCAGGTTAGTGTGTTTCTGCTAAGCAGTCTGGTGCATGAGTAAGGCCAACCTTCAGACAAGACAAAGAATTATATCAATTCCATGTTCCAATACAGTATATTCAATAATACAGACTGCAGAGAATTCAGAACTACTGAGATGCTTTGAAAACAAAATTATCATAAAAACCACCTAACTAAACATTACAATTAAATTATGGAAGTTGCTAACACAAGGGGCTCCTTCTCACTGAGCTTTTATCATGTGATTGAGATTGCTCCTTTATGGAAGTTTGTGGGCTCTTTACATGATGCTGTGATCGTTCAAGGCGTCTCCTGCACTAAATGCCCTTTGTTCCATTTTTAAATAGATCACAGATAATGAGCTATCAAACTACCCTGTTGTTCCACTTCAGTTTCCTCTGTGCAAAGAGTAAAAGCAACAAGAAGAGGAGGGAGAATGGAAGACTCAGATACCAGGAGGAGGGGGAAGGGCGGGGGAAGGAAGCATGTGAAAAAGGGAGTCGTCGTGATCCTGCATGTAAGACAGAAACAGAAAGCCCTGTTTTAAATGCAGGATTTTAGGCTGGTGTAGATTTTAGGCTGCCCGAGATGTAGTAATGGCCACCAGCTTGGATGGCGCTTGGATGGCTTTAAAGGGGGATTAGATAAATTCATGGAGGATAAGACCACCAATAACTACTAGGCATGATGGCTATATATTATGTCCTGTATTGGAGGCAGTCTGCCTCTGTATATCAGTTGCTGGGGAACATCTGCAGGGTTTCCACAGGCACTGGTTGGCCACTGTGGGAGGAAAATGCTGGACCAGATAAGGTTTTCGGTTGATCCAGCATGGCTCGTCTTATGTTCTTATCGGGATCCTAAGAATGACTTACCAAAGCAGCTGGGAGATGAAAGAGACACCCAGGACTTGCTGGTGTAGCTTAGACCAGGCTTACTTCTTTGCTATCCACACGAAGACAAAGGAAGTTTCTTTCACAGACACCACAGACACAGACTTTGTGGGGTTGGCATGTTCCAGGGACAGAAAGTCAAACTTACAAATCAATAGCCTGGGAGGACCAAGCTATCCATCTTGGAGGTGATTTTTACTGTACCTCTTTAACATAAGCTAAGTCATGTAAGAACCGGACATGGAACAACCGATTGGTTCAAAATTGGGAAAGGAGTACAACAAGGCTGTATTTTGTCGCCCTGCTTATTTAATTTATATGCAAAGCACATCATGAGAAACACCGGGTTGGATGAATCACAGGTCGGAATTAAGATTGCTGGGAGAATTATCAACAACCTCAGATACGCAGACGATACCACCCTAATGGCAGAAAGCGAAGAGGATCTAAGCCTCTTGTGGAGGGTGAAAGTGCAGAGTGCAAAAGCTGGTTTGAACCTCAACATTAAAAAAAACTAAGATCATGGCATCTGGCCCCATCACTTCCTGGCATATAGAAGGGAAAGAAATGGAAGCAGTGACAGATTTTATTTTCTTGGGCTTCGAGATCACCCCAGACGATGACTGTAGCCATGAAATTAAAAGACGCTTGCTCCTTGGGAGGAAAGCTATGGCAAACCTAGACAGCATAGTAAGAAGCAGAGACTCCTTGCCGACAAAGGTTCGTATAATCAAAGCTATGGTTTTCCCAGTACTAACGTATGGCTGTGAGAGCTGGACTGTAAGGAAGGCTGAGCACCGAAGAACTGATGCTTTCGAACTGTGGTGCTGGAGAAGACTGTTATGAGTCCCCTGGACTGCAAGGAGGTCAAATCAGTCCATTCTAAAGGAAATCAACCCTGAGTGCTCATTGGAAGGACAGATACTGAAGCTGAAGCTCCAATATTTTGGCCACCTAATGCAAAGAGAAAACTCCCTGGAAAAGACCCTGATGCTGGGAAAGACTGAAGGCAAAAGGAGAAGGGGACGGCAGAGGATGAGATGGCTAGATAGCATCACCGATGCAATTAATATGGACTTGAGCACACTCTGGGAGAGAGCGGAGGACAGGAAGACCTGGTGTGCTATGGTCCATGGGGTCACGAAGAGTTGGACATGACTGAACAACTGAACAACAACAACAACAACAACAACAAAGTCATGGGGGTGGGGGAAGTGAAACTGGAGAGTCAGTCTGGTATGTGTAGAGATGTAAAATTTTGGTGGCTCTACTGTCTGGCCAAGTTCTTTGTTCAGTGTCCTTTCCAGAAAAGCTGTGTGTGTGTGTGTGTGTGTGTTTCCTTCACATACTTCTTGAAGCTGCTCTTTGCTGTCTCTTTGGATGAATTTGCATGTCACGCTAAACCACCCTGAGAATAAGCCACCATGGATGGATGGGTTGTCTGTTACTTCGACAAGCTACCACCCAGTCAGTGGCTTGCCATGGTTTGTTTCTCCCTCCATCCCTCTCTGTCCCCCCAGCTGCTGCCAGCACATATCCCAGAGGCCTTTGTGGCAGAAATCCTTGTTTCCTTGTTAGCACCTTTTCTGCAGTTGGTCACAACAAATTACCCTGAGAACAAACCATCCTAAACAACCTTACTACAAGACAGGGTTTTCAGGGAGGCTTGTTTGAGAAGAACAGACCACAATGGAAAAACTGCTCTGTGTTTGGACGTCACGGTAAGCCACGCTGCAACCACACATAAGAACCACACATGATAAGAACCCTTTGACTGGGTTTGAAACAAACACAAAAAGAGGGGTAGCACCACAAATGGCAAAAAAGCGAGAGAAACTCCAAATGTTCCTAGCAAATTATCTCTAATTCTTGGCCCAACACATTTTGGATTGTAAATCCTTTTTCAGGGGCACTTCTGCAATAATATCTACAAATGCTGAACAGGAGCCACAGCATTTGTGGATATTATTGCAAAAGCGCCCCTGAAGAAAGATTTACAATCCAAAATGCGTTGGGTCAAGAATTAGAGATAATTTACTAGTGGAATCTGGAGTTTCTCCCCTCTTTTTTTGCTGTTTGAGAGGGTTCGCACATCATGATAAGCCATGGTGGGTTGTGAGCCATGTTTTTTTCAGAGTGGCTTGTTGCGTTGTCTGAACCTAGCAGGGTGGCTTCAGCATGGTCTGTAACCATGCATAAGCCACCCTGACAACCCAGCAGGGTGGTTAAAAAAAGGGAGCCTCAAAGTATGTGTGTTGGAGAATTTCAGCATGAAAAGAGGAGGAAGAAAGTTTAAATCCCCCCTTCCTGAATCACCGAATTGGGGCAATGCTTGCTTACCCAGAGGTAAATGAATCACGCATACACATATAGCTCTACTAGGAAGATTATTGCTCCTCCCTGACTGCAGGGAGCAGCCAAGAAGGCTTTTTAAAAAAAGAAACAAAGGGCAGCCTAAAGCTAAAAAAGAAGAAATCACACACTTGGAGGTGGGGGAGGCTTTTACTCTTATTCCTCAGAAAACTCTTTGCAGGTGGTGCAGGGCAGAGGACGATGAGGAGGAGGAGAGTGAATTAAAGCCTCTTCTCTGGCAGTGCACCAGAAGGCTTAAAAATAAACCAAACACATACTTGGTTTAACTCTTATTTCTCACAAAAATATTTTCAGGTAGCAATCTGACATTGTGGGGAGGAGGGGGTTGAAAAGTTTCCCCCTGGAGCCGGCAAAAGCTAAACATGCACAGCACACAAAGGGTACCAATAGTAAAAAGGCTGCTTGTGTGGTGAAGCTGCCAGGACTCTTGGGATACATGCTTGTAGCAGAGGGGAGGCCTAAAGCGAAAACAAACCATGGCAAGCCACAGAGCACCTGATCATCTGTCCGGAGTAATGTGGGATAGTGAGTGAACAACCATGGCTTATTTTCAGCACTGATGATCGTAATGTTCAAGCTGGCCCATTAGGTAAGAACTGTGACAGAAATCCACCCTGCCTCAACACTTGTCACCTGCAGACGAACCCTTCTATCCAGTTTGCTGTCACAAAGAAGACTAAAATTACACCCCTCTTATTTTTTGATTGCCTGCTTGCAGGCCCTTAAAAACATTCTTCCGGTTTAGATTCTGGAAACCCCAATTCTATCTCACATAATGTTTAGCTTTCAGATATCACATTAACCTATGATTTCAGTACACACACCACAGGAGATATTATGAACACTATCCTTTAGTTCGGGATGGGGGAAGCGGTGTTGAACCTCTTTCAGCGCAAGGCCTGAATTCCGTTTTGGAGAAGCTCTCAGGGGCTGCATTCTAGTGGGTGGGTGGGCCAAACGCAAAAGAGGCATGGCTGAAGGCAAAAAAGGGGTGGGCCTGAAATGCCAGCATATTGTAGTTTGAAGCTGTTACTGCCTGTAAGTAAGCCTTGGGAGAGGCATTTCACCCTTTTAGAATGGGGAGCAAACTTTACAAAAGCTGGGAAACCACCAAATGGTCGGTGGTTGGGAGAAAGGGAGTGGTGCCAGGCAAAGTGGGTGGCCATCTGGGGAACCTCAGGGAGCTGGATTTGACTCCTGGCCCTGAAGCGCTGCACCCCTGCTTTAGGATTATTTCTGCGCACGCTATTCTTCTTTCAGACTCAGCCCCTGGTCTGTAATAAAGGGATAATAGCTGCCTAACTTACAGGTCTATAAAGACAATATAGCTTATTATAATTATTAATATTACAATTGTTATATAATATTACAATTATTATTTCATCGTATTTATCATTATTTTGAATACCTTGCCAGTACATTTCCTTTGTGCACACTGAATGCCTATAAGAACAACCATTTTTACCATTTTTACCTGAACCAGTTCTTCAGCTCTGTGCAAAATTATATACTTTTCTGTATCAGCGTAGGTTTTCACAGGCATGAGTTGGTGCATCTGAAAGGCAGTTTCTGGTTAGACAACACCAGAAGGGTGTTGTGGACTAATTCCACAATCAAAGTTGTTATGGGTAAGAGTTTTAAAATCACAGCTGAGCAGGATAAAAGGAGCGTTTCAGGATTCATGAATAGGAGTCCTCAAATTCTCCTCAATTCTTCTTCACCTTCAAAAAGAATATTCTCATACAGAATCCCTGAAGCATATTGAAGGCATTGCATCCAGATGGAGCACATGCTTACAAGACATTCCTATACCTTGATGTGGAAACCACCAGTTAATGAAGCAATGGATTAAAGACATTCAGGACATTGTTCCTATGGAAAAAAGCTTGCTATAATGCAGGAGAGCAGACTATGGACTTGAGTGAAGTCTGATATTCATGTTTGATGAACAGACAGAAAACTTCCAAGATGAGAAACATCTGTAACTCACAGTCATAATAAAATATTTGTGTCCATTTTTTTTAAAGTGGATCCTAGAAAACAATTTTTATGAGACCCAGGGTTCCCTCACCTTATGTCACAAGCATGTAGTAGACTATACATGCCAGCTTGGGGAAGAGACCTTTATGTTGCTCAGCAGACTGATCTTGAGGCAACTTCATGTAGGCGTTAATGCGCATAGGCTCTGGCTCACATTAAATGCTCTACATACAATGGCAGATGGTGTGCCATTAGGTCACCACATATATATATATTTCAATTTTTATTGTGAATTTTAACAAAACAAATAAAAAGAAATAACAAAACTAGAAAAAAATTAAAAGTATAACAACATATTCTAAAATCCTCAGTTTCAAATAATACAATATTCTAGGAAGAAAAAAGGGGGGGGGGGAATAGGTTACACATAAACTACAGTAAAATCAGACCAAATATCCAAATATAAGTCAATTTGCAAGTTACACCTATATACCACTCTTTCAAATGTTGCTAGCATTGTTAAGTCTTCAATCATTGCATTATAGGTGGTGAGCTCTTATCCTTCCAGTACCGTAATATCAGTCTTTTAGCATCCAAAAGGGCACGAAGAATCCATTTACGCTGACCGTGTGTTACATTCCAAATAGCAGATAAGTAATTTAAGAGAACATTTACATCAGCAAATATTAAAGAGCTTTCCAATACAAAATATATCAGTATAATAACTTCCTCCCCAAATGAGACAACTGTTGGGCATTTCCAAAACATATGAATAAGAGAAGCATTAACCGTATTACACCTTCAACAATTAGCTGAGTTTGACAAACCTTTATTAAAGAGATGTTGTGGTGTCCAACAGACCCAAAACAAAGGTTTTTATTGAATAAGGCATAACCGAAAATCCATAAGACATCCGATTGTTGTTCAGTCGTTCAGTCGTGTCCGACTCTTCGTGACCCCATGGACCATGCCAGGCTTTCCTGTCCTCTGCTCTCTCCCGGAGTGTGCTCAAGTCCATATTCATTGCATCGGTGATGCTAACTAGCCATCTCATCCTCTGCCGTCCCATTCTCCTTTTGCCTTCAGTCTTTCCCAGCATCAGCGTCTTTTCCAGAGAGTTTTCTCTTCGCATTAGGTGGCCAAAATATTTGAGCTTCAGCTTCAGTATCTGCCCTTCCAATGAGCACTCAGGGTTGATTTCCTTTAGGATGGACTGATTTGACCTCCTTGCAGTCCAGGGGACTCGTAAGAGTCTTCTCCAGCACCACAGTTCGAAAGCATCAATTCTTCGGCGCTCAGCCTTCATTATAGTCCAGCTCTCACAGCCATACTTTGCTACTGCGAAAACCATAGCTTTGATTATGCGGACCTTTGTCGGCAAGGTGATGTCTCTGCTTCTTACTATGCTGTCTAGGTTTGCCATAGCTTTCCTCCCAAGGAGCAAACGTCTTTTAATTTCATGGCTACAGTCACCATCTGCGGTGATCTTGGAGCCCAAGAAAATAAAATCTGTCACTGCTTCCATTTCTTCCCCTTCTATTTTCCAGGAAGTGATGGGGCCAGATGCCATGATCTTAGTTTTTTTAACGCTGAGTTTCAAACCAGCTTTTGTACTCTCCACTTTCACCCTCAAGAAGAGGCTGTTTAGATCCTCTTTGCCTTCTGCCATTAGGGTGGTATCGTCTGCGTATCTGAGGTTGTTGATAATTCTCCCGGCAATCTTAATTCCGACCTGTGATTCATCCAACCCGGCGTTTCTCATGATGTACTCTGCATATAAATTAAATAAGCAGGGCGACAATATACAGGAGTAAATATACTCCTTTCCCGATTTTGAACCAATAAGTTGTTCCATGTCCGGTTCTTACTGTTGCTTCTTGACCCTCGTACAGGTTTCTCAGGAGACAGGTAAGGTGGTCTGGTACTCCCATCACTTTAAGAATTTGCCAGAGTTTGTTGTGATCCACACAATCAAAGCTGGGATTCTGTCATCTCTGCTAGCTTTGTTGTTACTAATGCTTCCTAAGGCCCACTTGACTTCACTCTCGAGGATGTCCGGCTCAAGTTCAGTGACCGCACTATCATGGCTATCAGAGACATTAAGATCTTTCCTGTATAGTTCTTCTGTGTATTCTTTCCACCTCTTCTTAATCTCATCTGCTTCTGTTAGGTCCCTGCCTTCCTTGTCCTTTATCATGCCCGTTTTTGCACAAAACTTTCCCTTGATATCTCTGATTTTCTTGAAGAGATCTCTAGTCTTTCCCATTCTATTATTTTCTTTGATTTCTTTGCATTGTTCATTTAAGAAGGCCTTCTTGTCTCTCCTTGCTATTCTCTGGAAATCTGCATTCAGTTGGGTATATTTTCCCCTTTCTCCCTTGCTTTTCGCTTCCCTTCTTTCCTCAGCTACTTGTAAAGCCTCATCAGACAGGCAGTCCATTGATTAGACAAAATAAGACATTCCAATTCCCTGTTCCATTCCTGCTGTAGAGCACATGTATCATCTTTGTTCATTGATAATAAGTATTTGTAAACATGAATCCTGGGTCAATATATCTGGTCAATTTCAATAAGTTTTTCCAATAGCAAAGGAGACTCTGAGGCAGTAAAAGCACCAGGACCGAATCTAGATGCTAACAAAAGTTTCAGTTGCAAATACTGCCATTCCTCTGTAGCAGGCAAATCAAATTTATCTTGCAAAGTTGAAAATAGCAAAAATTCATCATCAGCACCCAGTACTTGATCCAGGGTAAAGATAATTTTATCTGTCCAGGACAGCCACAAAAACATTTTCTTTCCCATTCTTAAATCTGGATTTCCCCATAAAGTCAATTTGGAATGGGAAAATGGGTCAAACTGTAATTGGCATTACATTATATGCTACACGTCCCTAACCGCCAAGATTGTGGGAGGAGCTCTATCCGCTTTAATATGACGAGAACCCAATGCCATCTATTTAGAGAGACGCTCCAGATAAGAAGATTCCAACATTGACCAAGGTGGAAAATCAAATCTGAGTGGAAAAGGCCAAAATTTAGTACAGGTCAGCAAATAAGCCCAATGGTATGTATCAAAATCCAGAAAACCGAACCCACCTTCATTAACTGGAAGTTGCATCCTTTTCAAAGATATTCTTGGTGGAAAGGGTACATAAATACCCACATATATAAATAACATGACAGTGCCACGTGTGAATTGGCTTTTAGTCCTCTTTAGACAGCTATTTAAAGAAAGGATGTTATTGCCAAATTCCACTTCAGCCAAGAACTGTGGGTATCAGCCTGCCTAGAAGCATGTTTTTGGAATGACACGAAGACTGGCTGTTCTGGGCCCATTCTAAAGACAATCAGAAGCTTCTGACTTGGGTAGGGATTAAGTGTCTTCACCAACCCCTCACACTGGAGGCCTCAGGCATATAGACATATATGCTTTGGCTCTTGGGCAGTATAGAAATGTAACAAAATAAATAAATACAGGATGGGGTTCTAACGTCACAAAGTAGCGCGTATTGTTGATAAGAATTTCATTGTATTTCATAGGAGTGCTATTCATAATTACTTATGCTAACTGTAAGTATAGAGTGATTAGGTATGTAGGCTATAAACTAACTTTAAATGTAAAAACGTATTCTTGGAACTGGGGCAAAAAAGCTTGTCACAGGTGGGTTGGTTAATTCTTGGAAATAAAATGCTCATTACATCATGAGGAGATAGATCTTCATGAGGGTTCTTCTGAAGTTAGCTGTGTTATGGAAAGGCCCTTCTGAGGTCATGAGTAGGAGTGCAAAAAGTCAAGGTGCACAGATGTATGTTTAAGGTAAAGGATCTAGAGCTATTGCTAGGTAGAATGTTATAAGTACTAAGGGTTTGACATGGGCCATATCTACCTGCGGGATTGACTGTGGTGCTACTGCAGCTCACACATGGAAATGACACATGGCATTGCTGCCACTCTGCAGCAGTCTCAGTTTTGCCTGCTGTAAAAGCCACATTTTCGCAAAGACGTTTTGTGACGGGTTTTCCCTTTAACACGGCTTCTGTGCAGTTCTGTTCGAGTGTGTCCCATATCCCCAAATCAAATACGTATTAGTGGCCATGGCAAGGGGGTGTGTCTGTACCCCGACACTGCAGTGTTTTGATGTTGCATCACTGAAAGTGGGCTGTCCCTTTTTTTCCTGCCTCCGTCCTCCGCATCTACGAACATTCTTACCCAGCCCTTCGCAGCTTGTATCCGCCATTTATAATTTCCCAAGAGCTTCTATGACTCCACCTAAGGTGGCCCCCTCCCTTGCTAGCAGTTTCTTTTGCTGGCATTTGCCCAGTGACCATGGTTTTTCCCCAGGTATACATTGCATTAGCTGGCATCATGTGCCACGTGGGGAGCAAATCCAAAACGATGAAATCCAGTTTAAAAGTGAATTGCCTCAGAAAGCATCTCCATGTAGATAGGGCCATGGTTGACCAGAGTGATCCTGGGAGAGCAAGAAGCCTACCTAAGCTCTGCCAACCATGCCTGCCAGATAGGTAACTAGAAGATCTTAATGATGACTGCTTTGTTGGTTGAGAAGAATAGAAATTTAATTTTACTAAGAAAAATGCTAGCCACTATTTCAATTATGCTTCTAATCATCCTTGTTGCATTGTATGTGGGAATATCTTTTGCTTGTTTCATCATTGCAAAGTTTTCTTATTCTCTAATACTGTTTGAGCAATAAATATATATTTTGTGATACCACTTTGTGTTACCTAGCCTGAGGGGCGTTTCAGGGACCACAACCCATAAATTAATTCTTGAAGCCCAGAACACTCAGCTGGGATTTATTAATCTGTTGCTGAGTGGGGTCTGTCCATATATGTGCTGTTTTCTCTCTAGGTCAGGTGAGTCACAGACACACCTGTTCAAGTAAGGGAAACAAGCTAGTTGAATTGAGCAGGAATGGTTTACCCGTCTCTCTAATGTAGCTTGAGGCTGTGCTAAGCCCCCAGCTCACATGTCCCAAAACATCCAACATGGCCAAGGACTATTTATTTATTATTTATTTAAGCTACTTCTGTACTGCTTAACATCCCAGGATCTCCAAGCAGTTTACATAAAAACGCACACAATAAATATAAAAGCCAATATAAAAACAGTATACAATAATAAATGTCTTTAAAATGTTAGAACAAGAGCCATAAAACAGAGCAGTGTCATGGTCGATTACAAGTCAGGGAAAGCCAGAGTGAACACATGCGTTTTCAAGAGGCGTTTGAAGCTCGTCACAGTTTCCGCCTCTTGAACCACATATGGGAGAGTGTTCAGACATCGCATGATCATATAACCCCACTAGTCAGTGGTGCAGTGATAAATTTTGAAGTACACACACTCATCATGACAGTTCCCATAGCCATGATCGCAAGGAGAGTTCAAAAATGCAGGCAGCTGTGCTGGTGTGTGTGTGTGTGTGTATGCATACATATACATATCTTGTATGCATGTACATATACACCCCACCCCACCCGCAAAAAAACCAGGAGCAGTACATAGCATAATGTCCCATTTATTATGGTCAGCTGACCGTCATAGAACAGTGTAGTAGTTGGCATGTTGGACTTTGGTTGTAGAGACCTGAGGTTGCATGAGAAAGGAAAAGGGAAGGACACACGTCCCCAAACAGCACAAGACCTGCAGCTCAAGATTTCCCATGAGTTTCTTCAGTCTTCAGGGTGAAACATTTTATATCAAAGTCAATGATTGGGTTTGCATAAAGACCGCAGCCCACGGTGGCTCATTTAAGCCACGGTGAGTTGTAGTGCATGCCAGTGCATGCCGAGCGGCTTTTGAATATTCAAGCCACTACCGTGGCTTGTTTGAACCCAGAGAGGGTGGGTTGTTGGTGTGGTTAATAAACCACCCACAACCTATGGGCTGTCTTAGGGTTGTGGGTGGTCTATTAACCATGCCAGCAACCCACCCTCACTGGCTTTGGATGACACAACAAGCTGTGGTTGTGGCTTGAGAATTCAACATGGCTGGCTGGCTGGCTGGCTGCCTGCACCACAGCCCACTGTGGCTTAAATAATCCATGGTGGACTGCTTGATAACTGGCCCAATAAACCAGTTCTAGCAATATTTACTTCAGCGAAGGAGATCGTAACCTTTTCGTGGTGCTGGAGCTTGAGCACCTCAGTGACGTCATGAGCTAAACCATGAAGGGACACCCAAGACGGGAAGGTCACGGCAGAGAGGTCAGACTAAATATGATCCCTGGGGAAGGAAACGGCAACCCACCCCAGTATTCTTGCCATGAAAACTAAATGGATCAGTACAACCAGAGATATGTCGGTATACCATCGGAAGATGGGACTCCCAGGTCGGAAGATGGTCAAAATGCTACTGGGGAGGAACAGAGGATAAGTTCAACTAGCCCCAGATGTAATGACACAGCTAGCTCAAAGCCGAAAGGACGGCTAGCAGCCGATGGTGCTGGTGGTGAACGATGAATCCGATGTTCTAAAGATCAACACACCATAGGAACCTGGAATGTAAGATCTATGAGCCAGGGCAAATTGGATGTGGTTATTGGGAAGATGACAAGATTAAATATAGACATTTTGGGTGTCAGTGAATTGAAATGGACTGGAATGGGCCACTTCACATCAAATGACCACCAGATCTACTACTGTGGACAAGAGGACCACAGAAGAAATGGAGTAGCCTTCATAATAATAAAGTGGCTAAAGCAGTGCTTGGATACAATCCAAAAAATGACAGAATTATCTCAGTTTGAATTCAGGGTAAGCCATTTAACATCACAGTGATCCAAATATACGCCCCAACCACAGATGCTGAAAAAGCAGAAGTAGATCGGTTCTATGAGTATCTGCAGCACCTACTGGATAGTACGCCAAACAAAGATGTTATTTTCATTACAGGAGACTGGAATGCTAAGGTGGATAGTCAAACGACACCTGGAATTACAGGCAAGCATGGTCTGGGAGAACAAAATGAAGCAGGACATAGGCTGATAGAATTTTGCCAAGACAACTCACTGTGCATAACAAACACTCTCTTCCAACAACCTAAGAGACGACTTTATACATGGACTTCACCAGACGGTCGACACCGAAATCAGATTGACTACATCCTTTGTAGCCAAAGGTGGCGGACATCTATGCAGTCGGTAAAAACAAGATCTGGAGCTGATGGTAGTTCAGATCACGAACTTCTTATTGCACAATTTAGAATCAGACTAAAGAGAATAGGGAAGACCCACAGATCAGTTAGCTATGAGCTCACTAATATTCCTAATGAATATGCAGTGGAGGTGAAGAATAGATTTAAGGGACTAGATTAAGTAGATAGGGTCCTGGAAGAACTATGGACAGAAGTTCGCAACATTGTTCAGGAGGCGGCAACAAAAAACGTCCCAAAGAAAAAGAAAACCAAGAAGGCAAGATGGCTGTCTGCTGAGACATTGGAAGCAGCCCAAGAAAGAAGGAAAGCAAAAGGCAACAGTGATAGGGGGAGATATGCCCAATTAAATGCAAAATTCCAGAGGTCAGCCAGAAGAGATAAGGAATGATTTTTAAACAAGCAATGCGCGGAAGCGGAAGAAGAGAATAGAATAGGAAGGACAAGAGACCGCTTCCAGAAAATTAGAAACATTGGAGGTAAATTCCAGGCAAAAATGGCTATGATCAAAAACAAAGATGGCAAGGACCTAACAGAAGCAGAAGAGATCAAGAAAAGGTGGCAAGAATATACGGAAGATCTGTATAGGAAGGATAATAATATCGGGGATAGATTTGACAGTGTGGTCAGTGAGCTAGAGCCAGACATCCTGAAGAGTGAGGTTGAATGGGCCTTAAGAAGCATTGCTAATAACAAGGCAGCAGGAGATGACGGTATCCCAGCTGAACTGTTTAAAATCTTGCAAGATGATGCTGTCAAGGTGATGCATGCCATATGCCAGCAAATTTGGAAAACACAAGAATGGCCAACAGATTGGAAAAGATCAACTTATATCCCCATACCAAAAAAGGGAAGCACCAAAGAATGTTCAAACTATCGAACAGTAGCACTTATTTCACATGCCACTAAGGTAACGTTCAAGATCTTGCAAGGTAGACTCCAGCAATTCATGGAACGAGAATTGCCAGATGTACAAGCTGGGTTTCGAAAAGGCAGAGGAACTAGAGACCAAATTGCCAATAGCCGCTGGATAATGAAGAAAGCCAGGGAGTTTCAGAAAAACATCTATTTCTGTTTTATTGACTATTCGAAAGCTTTTGACTGTGTGGATCATAACAAACTGTGGCAACTTCTTGGTGGTATGAGTATACCAAGTCATCTTGTCTGCCTCCTGAGGAATCTGTATAACGACCAAGTAGCAACGGTAAGAACAGACCACGGATCAACGGACTGATTTAAGATTGGGAAAGGAGTATGGCAGGGTTGTATACTCTCACCCTACCTATTCAACCTGTACGCAGAACACATCATGTGACATGCTGGGCTTGATGAAGCCAAGGCTGGAGTTAAAAACGCTGGAAGAAACATGAACAATCTCCGATATGCAGATGATACCACTTTGACGGCTGAAAGCAAGGAGGAGCTGAGAAACCTCATGATGAAGGTGAAAGAAGAAAGTGCAAAAGCTGGGTTGCAGTTCAACCTCAAAAAAACCAAGATTATGGCAATCAGCTTGATTGATAACTGGCAAATAGAGGGAGAAAACGTGGAGGCAGTGACAGACTTTGTCTTTCTTGGCGCAAAGATTACTGCAGATGCTGACTGCAGGAAATCAGAAGACGTTTACTTCTTGGGAGGAGAGCAATGACAAATCTTGATAAAATAGTGAAGAGCAGAGACATCACAATGACAACAAAGGTCTGCATAGTTAAAGCAATGGTATTCCCCGTAGTAACCTATGGCTGTGAGAGCTGGACCGTAAGCGAAGGAAGATAGATGCTTTTGAACTGTGGTGCTGGAGGAAAATTCTGAGAGTGCCTTGGACTGCAAGAACATCAAACCAGTCCATCCTCCAGGAAATAAAGCCAGACTGCTCACTTGAGGGAAGGATATTAAAGGCAAAACTGAAGTACTTTGGCCACATCATGAGAAGACAGGATACCCTGGAGAAGATGCTGATGCTAGGGAAAGTGGAAGGCAAAAAGAAGAGGGGCCGACCAAGGGCAAGATGGATGGATGATATTCTGGAGGTGACGGACTCGACCTTGGGGGAGCTGGGGGTGGCGACGGCCGACAGGAAGCTCTGGCATGGGCTGGTCCATGAAGTCACAAAGAGTCGGAAGCGACTGAATGAATAAACAACAAGCAATATTTATCGTCATCAGGTTCAGGTCTTTTGCAAAAGCCAGTGGGGCTTAATTGCTCATTCAAGACCAGACCACCCTCAAGTACTTTGCATTACAATAGGGATAGCTCACAACAATATATAAAAAGGTAAAAGGGTCCCCAACCAGTCATGTCCAACTCTAGGGTGCGGTGCTCATCCCCGTTTCTAAGCCGAAGAGCCAGCACTGTCCGAAGACGCTTCGCGCTGTCCGAAGACGCTTCCGTGGTCATGTGGCCGGCGTGACTGAACACCGAGGTGCACAGAACACTGTTACCTTTCCCGCCGAGGCAGTACCTGTTTATCTACTTGCAATTTCTTGCTTTCGAACTGCTAGGTTGGCAGAAGCTGAGACTGAAGACGGGAGCTCACTCTGTCACGCAGCACTCGGGTCTCGAACTGCTGACCTGCCGACCTTCCAGTCTGCAGTTCAGCGTCTTAACCACTAAGCCACCGCGGTCCCTCACAACAATATATAGTTGCTGGGAAAATCCATTTTCCCTTCGCTACTGTGAGGATTGAAGCTAAGCTCAGAGGGAATAGTGAATTCAGGAGTTGATGACAGCAAATGATGTCACCATCCCTGGTAATCAAAAACTTCTGGTGCTTTGACCCTGGGAACCCTGGCTCCACTACACTACTGCCAGTAGTTCTTAACTAGATCAAGCTAGATTGCAAAGAATCTTACGCAATCAAAATTTCTTAAGCCTAAGCTCTCATTGGTTTGACACACACCCCCCCACACACACAAAGAGTCTTGACCACTACAGATGAGAACTGCATTTAAAATATCAATGGTTTGGAGATGGGGAAGACATTATATATCTGTCCATAACACTCAAATATTTAAACAAAAAGCTCTGGGCCTAGAGTTTCTAAACCTAAAGTGTCTCCTTACATAATTTCCCTCACTTGTGTTAGGATTGGAGGAGGCCCCCTTTCATAGAAGTGCAAACAAGAGCGGCTAGGCCTTTTCTTGGTGGCACCTTCTGTTTGGAATTCCCTTCCCCAAGGAAGTGTGCCTCTCTTGTCTGTAGTAAGCTGTCCTCAACTCTGAACAGGTTCTCTCATAGCAGAGAAGAAGAACAATTCCTTGGATATGGCAGCCATTTCACCAGCCTATGTCTGACACAGGCATAATAGGAGCATAGGATTGCTTTGCTGTTACTGAAGAAGACACGAAGCTTTCGTATGATGTGAAGTTTGCATTTTGTTTTATGCAGTGATGCTTTCATGGACCTGACCATGAAAGTAAAATGCCCAAATTAGGATGGAACACAGAAGGGAAGAAGTACCATCTAAATACCATTCACTCCTTAGCTTTGCTACTGTCTTTACTCAGACTTTGATCCCTGAGGTCAATTATAGCTAATTCTCACCCTTTAGAAGCCCAGCACTTTTATGTCCTTCAAATATCTTTGTCTCTTTGTCCTTGCAGCTCTGATTGCCCCAGTGTCTGTTGCCACGTGACATGTGGCTTGATAAAAGTGATAGCAGTTGCTGATTGCTGCTTTGATTGAGGCAAATTGAGAAATACTTTCACTAACATCACTTATGCCTTTGGAAAGTTGACTCATTCATAGCTTATTGCCTTGAGGTTGCTAAAATTAAAACTGTCATCACATATGTACACAAAATGTTAGGAGGAGAAAAGCACATTTTAATAGCAGGCAAAATTCTTGGGCAGATTTCTCTCAATGCACTCTGAACAGAAAAAGTAACCATACATTCATCAGAAATGCTTCCATATTTGAAGAAGGTGTTACATTCTATTGGAAAATATCCCGAAGAACAGCTATGTTACTCTATTGCAGCAAAAAGATAATACACTGATCAAGCAAAGGATACATGTGTACAGTTGATGCAGATCTAGACTGATAACTGTGACACTTGTCTGAGTCTCTGTTTATGGGGATTGAAATCAATGGGGCTGTTCACACAACACACTAACCCACACTCAGTGTGGGTTGTTTGTTGAACCGTGGGTTATTGTATTGTCTGAATGCAGCCAAGGTGGCTTGTGGCTTACTTTTCTCAAACAAGCCACCTTGAGAACCCATGGTTTGCTGTTGGGTTGTTCAGGGTGGTTAACAAGCCACACTGCATGGTTAACAAGCCACCCTGGCTATGTTCAGACAGTAAAACAACCCATGATTCAACAAACAACCCAGGGTTCAAAACAACCCAAAATCAATCACTGAGTGTGGCTTAGCATGTTGCGTGAACAGCCGAGTATCGGAGTGAGTCTACTCATCATGCACAGCTAACACAGCGATAGCTCCTCTTTCTATCTGCTTACTTGCTCCTCTCCCACAAGAGTAGGCAGAAGCTAGGACTGCCAGCATTTGAACTAGCCACCACAGCTGTGCCTTTAACAGCAGCTTGGTGTGCAGACATTTCAGTAAAGCATCTAGCACCTACTGGCTCCCGGGATTATTGCAAAGAGTTCCAGAATAGGTAGACTTTGCTCAGATCCAGCCGGGCACTTCAGCAAGTGTGTATATTCAGAACCATTTAGTACAGATTAGTTATGCCTTAAGTGTAAAGAGATACTGATACGGACTCTTGCTTTGTAAACTTAAAATCTACCCCACACCCCAGTGGACCAAGGGGATCTATTGAAAATAGAAAAGTAGAAATAGACCACATAAAATTGAAGTGAATCCATCTCTTGCTCTGTCAGTCTGCTGGCTTCCCTGGCCATTGCTTGTCTGCCTCTCTGCCGGCTGCTTAGCTTCTTCCTTGTTTCAGCCTTCCTTTGGATGGATTTCTCAGCTCAGAACCTGGCCAGATGGACTGTCCTGTGAATTTATCATCTGATCTTGTCCCAGTGCTGTTGGGACTTACACTCCCCTCCCCATATGTTCAGCTACCACAGCTCAGCATTGGCAGCTGGGTGCTTGTCAGGGGTGCCCTATCTTGGGGCAGTGTTTGAGCAATCTTGTTTGGGCAAGATTGGGTCCAGCCAAACTAACTTTGTTTGGATATAATGCTTAACCACAGTTTAGTGCTGTGAGAATAAGTCTTGGGCTCACATGCTCTCCCCACTCCCTTGGCTGCAGGGTTGAGTTGGGAAGAATTTGCTTCAGTTTTAAATTAACCACAGCTTGTTGTGATGTCCAGACAAACCGTGGTTCATCTGAACTATGGTTTATTGAAATAAGCCAATTTCAAACCATAGTTCATGAAGCTGACTTGTTTCAATAAACTGTAGTTAAGATTAAATACAGTTTAGGGTTTGGGTGACTAATTTTGGAGATAAAATTTTAGAATTTAATCTAAAACAGAAGTGGAAGCTTCTGATCTCCTCCTTGTGGCGCTGGAGAAGGGGGAATGGATACACCTGAAGTTCACTGTAGCTCTTTCTAATAACACTAAGGGCATCTCTACACCAGCCTAAAATTCCGCATTTAAAACGGGGCTTTCTGCTTACGTTTTAAATGCAGGATCACTACGACTCCCTTTTTCACGCACTTCCTTCCCCCCCCCCTTCCCACTCCTTCTCCCCATATCGGAGTCTTCCGTTCTCTTTCATTGATCTCGCTCCTCTTCTTGCTGCTTTTCTTCTTTTCATGGAGGAAACTGAAGCGGAACACAATGGGGTAATTTGATAGCTCATTATTTGTGATCTATTTAAAAATGGAACAAAGGGCATTTAGTGCAGGAGACGCCCTGGAGGGACCAGCATCATGTAAAGAGCCCGCAAACTTCCATGAAGGAGCAATCTCAATCCCAGGATGAAAGTTCCATGTGAAGGAGCCCTAAGCCATAGTTTAGTGTTATGTCCAAATGTAGCCACTTTGTGATGCTGCCAAGTCTTCAAGCTTCTAAAGGGCAAACTAAATGTTACTCATAGCTATGTCTCCCCACCCCCTTACTCAGCATTAACAGTGGGGGACCCCTTGAAACAAATTGATCCTCCCTTTTTGGCAATGCAAATTGCAGGAGCCCCAATCCAAATGGAACTGCAGTGGGGGAAAAGCATTAAAAATCCCTACCCCCCCCCCATCTCAGGGTCTCAACCTGGATCAGGCCTCTGCATTTACTTACTTTTGAGTAAAGAGGAAAAAGATGTAGCTGCTAGCTATGTCTCTAAAGGAACATGTAATTTGATCCTCGGACATGATCCTTCATAGCCAACTCTCTTAACAAACTCTCAACAGAGAACGAGAATAATTCATTAAAAAACAAACTAGATTTTTCTAATGTCACTTGCTAGATGATGATATGCATGTGAGCTGACTGACAGCAGAACATCCTCTAAAAATTCCCCATTTGTGAAAACTGGGCTGCATGTATAGATACTCCATTGAGATGAAAGGCAAAGGAGTCCAGCAGCTGGGGCTGCCTGCCATGACAATTGAGGATACAGAGTTTACCGCCATTGTGTTATTGCTTGCTTTTTCGTCTTTTTATATTCCTTCCTGAAGTCACTACACATCTGGAGGGCAACTGGTTGGGCTACTCTAAAGGCTGTGGCTTGTTTTAGATTTTGAGCTATATGCAATAGCAAGAAGGGTATTTTTTTAGATTTGTTTCCTGGGATCAATTCTGTCTACCATACTGAGTTATTTTTAAGGTTTTCTCTCTTCTAGTATTCCTCCTTCACCTTAATGGATGTTTCTAATGTGAGATAGTGGCTGCGATATCTTTTTTCATTACATAAAGAAAAGTAGATAAAATGTAAATGTAAAAGTGGCAAAAATACTAAACTGAAAATGAAATCCATTACTATGTATACTAAATCCATTAAATAAACAGGACTGCTATAGGGGTTACCAATTAGGAAATGACTTAAATTGCTACAGAGCATACGGCACCGATCTCTCAGCAGAACATTGTCTCCAGACTATAAAAATGAGGGGCAAATTTTGGAGACAGCTACTGAGAGTAAAAAAAAAAAAACATTTAAAATTGTTTTAAAGTGTATTAGTTGATTTTTAAAAAGCTATTCATTAAAAAATGATTAGAGTTGCAATGTATTGGAGAGTATAAAGGTGTTAGGATATTTTTTCAACTGTATATTTTTTGGTACATATAAGAAGGTTACAGATTTTGTATTAGTAGATTCTAGATGATTCAAACACTCTATTCCAGATGTTTAAAATCACCAGCTAAATTCAGATCTTCTTGACCAAAATCTTCTAGACTAGAAGAAGGTGGTGGGATTACATCAAAGTCAACTTTCACTGTTAGCACGGTGCTATGGAAACTCCCATCGTACAACCCCCCCTACAGGTTTAAGGCTGTAATCCTATGCCTACTTGCCTGGGAGTAAACCCCATTGATCTCAATGGGACCTATGTATGAGTAGACATGTATAGGATGAGTAGATATGTATAGGATTCCACTATTAAGAAAACACAAGTTCAGTGCTCACTGTAGACTACCAATGCCTGTGTACCTCAAACATGGGAGCATGTTCAGTTTAGAAATGTGGATACAGAAGTGGAGGATGCTGAGTAACATGATTCAAAGCAGAACATACACCTGGCATGTTGCTGCTGGGTCATTAATAAATGATAAATAATCATAATAAATGAAAAGAAAATCCGATGCTGTACAGAACAATATTGTTTAGGAACCTGGAATGTAACAACAATGAATCAAGGTAAGCTGGAAGTGGTCAAACATGAGATGGCAAGATTGAACATCGACATCTTGGGAATCAGCGAGCTAAAATGGACAGGCATGGGCGAATTTAATTCAGGGGACCATTGTATCTACTACTGTGGGCAAGAATGCCTTAGAAGAAATGGAGTAGCACTCATAGTCAATAAAAGGGTGGGGAAAGCAGTACTGGGGTACAATCTCAAAAATGACAGAATGATCTCAGTACGAATCCAAGGCAAACCATTCAACATCACAGTAATTCAAGTCTATGCTCCAACCACTGAGACTGAAGAAGCTGAGGTTGATCAGTTCTATGAAGACCTATAACACCTTCTAGAACTAACACCAAAAAAGATGTCCTTTCCATCATAGGGGATTGGAATGCTAAAGTAGGAAGTCAAGAAATCACTGGGATAACAGGCAAGCATGGCCTTGGTGTACAAAATGAAGCAGGACAAAGGCTCATAGAGTTTTGCCAAGAGAACACGCTGATCATAGCAAACACTCTTTTCCAACAGCACAAGAGGTGACTCCACACATGGACATCACCAGATGAGTCAATATCGAAATCAGATTGATTATGTCCTTTGCAGCCAAAGATGGAGAAGCTCTATACAATCAGTCAAAACAAGACCTGGAGCTGACTGTGGCTCAGATCATGAGCTTCTTGTTGCAAAATTTCAGCTTAAATTGAAGAACGTAGGGAAAAACACTAAACCATTCAGGTATGACCTAAATCATATCCCTTCTGAATATACAGTGGAGGTGAGGAATAGATTTAAGGGATTAGACCTGATAGACAGAGTGCCTGAGGAACTATGGACGGAGGTCCGTAACATTGTTCAGGAGGCAGCAACGAAATCCATCCCAAAGAAAAAGAAATGCAAGAAAGCCAAGTGGCTGTCTGAGGAGGCTTTACAAGTAGCTGAGGAAAGAAGGGAAGCGAAAAGCAAGGGAGAAAGGGGAAGATATATCCAACTGAATGCAGAGTTCCAGAGAATAGCAAGGAGAGACAAGAAGGCCTTCTTAAATGAACAATGCAAAGAAATTTTAGGAAAACAACAGAATGGGAAAGACTAGAGATCTTTTCAAGAAAATCGGAGATATCGAGGTAACATTTTGTGCAAAGATGGGCATGATAAAGGACAAAGAAGGCAGGGATCTAACAGAAGCAGATGAGATTAAGAAGAGGTGGCAAGAATACACAGAAGAACTATACAGGAAAGATCTTAATGTCCCTGATAGCCATGATAGTGCTGTCACTGAACTTGAGCCGGACATCCTAGACAGCAAAGTCAAGTGGGTCTTTGGAAGCATTACTAACAACAAAGCTAGCGGAGATGACAGTCTTCCAGCTGAGCTATTTAAGATCCTAAAAGATGATGCTGTTAAAGTGCTGCACTCAATATGCCAACAAATTTGGAACACTCAACAGTGGCCACAAGACTGGAAAAGGTCAGTTTACATTCCAATTCCAAAGAAGGGCAACGCCAAAGAGTGTTCAAACTACCGTACAATTGCGATTGAAGGCAAAAGGAGAAGGGGATGGCAGAGGATGAGATGGCTAGATAGCATCACTGATGCAATGAATATGAACTTGAGCACGCTCCGGGACAGAGCGGAGGACAGGAAGGCCTGGCATGCTATGGTCCATGGGGTCACGAAGAGTCGGACACGACTGAACGACTGAACAACAACAAATCATAATAAAACATAATACAAATTAAAATGGAAGATGCAACTGAGCATGTAGGTGTTTATTATATTTTCACCTGACCTTGCCCTCCCTCCAAGGAGTTCAGAGCAATAATTTAGCCTCATAACTATAATGCACACCAAGGCCACCCACAGAGTGTTGAGCTTTGAAATCTGAGTTGCCTCACACCCAAATTCCATGTTCTAAGCCACTATGTTATGCCGGCCACACACTTTCTCACGGCTCCTCTGCAGAGCTGGAAGGCTCTTCTGCAAAGAATGGAGGTTACACCCACATAAGTATGTGAGGAAATGGGATAACTGACATGACACTAGGGTTAAGGCTATGGAGTATATTCTGGTGGCTCTGTTAATATGAATTTGGCTCTATGCTGTATATAGCTAAATACTTGTTTCCTGGATTTGGTAGACTTGAGTCAAGTATGATATACAAGACAGTTAGCAATAATGTGCTTGAGTGGGCATCTTACACTCATTTCATACAGTTCACATACCCAGATGCCATGGGGATTTCATTGCAGCAACACAGCCCACTGTGTATGGAAAACTCTATGTCCCAAAGGCAATGGAAGAAGGCAAACTCTCCTGCTGCTCTTCCTCGATTCCTTTTTAAAACACCTTGTTGAACCTAGAATTATGACTAGCATAGCCTTTCCTCTCCCCTCCCTCCTCCTTTACCTTCTGTTCTGGAATGAAGATTAAGAATTTGGGAGATGATGTGCAACAGCACCACCTGCTGATGCCTGGCATAACAATGTACATGCTCTTAACGTGATGTCCCACCACAGCAGTTGCTCATTTTAAAATGGAGTGGTGTTCTGTCGTAGAGTGCCCTTACACGTTGATTGGATGGGAGGAAAGGAGGAACGGTATGTTGATCTGTACTTCCTGCTTTTGTGCAACCGTGTAATGTTTCAAAAGGAGCTGGCATGGGGAAGATGCATACAAGCTTTAGGGAGCAATCCTATGGCCACTAGACCCTGTCTAGAGGGCCATGGGATATGCTTTTTTCCAGGAACTGACCTCGGAGCCCATGCTCCAAGGGTGGTTCCCGGAAGACTGACCTCCCCCCTCACCCATGCTGCTTCCGAGGCAGCGCGGAAAAGCCCCATCCTCCGCGCTCAGAAGAGGAGCATAGAGCAACTGCAAAGGGGCGGGGCTGGGGGGCGTTCAGGGGTGGGGAGAGCAGAGCTGTGTGTACGATGCTTCCTATGTATTGTATGGCAGCTTCCTCTCCTAGTTGTCCCACCTGCCGCTAGACAGCCAAAAATGGCTGTCCAGCGAAACACAGCAAAGCTGGAGAGGCACAGAGGGAACAATCCCCCCTGTGCCTCTCCTGTCGGAGGCGGCCGCCTATCTAGTTAGGATTGCACCCTTCGTTGGAGAATCAGTCTGAACATGACCCACCCATGGAAATTCCTTTAGAAAAAGTTAAATAAATTGCACAAAACAGGAAGTGCAACACATTTGCACTGTTGCTCACTCTGCATCCAGATAGTGTGTGAATCTGATCTGAGTAGAACTGGTGTTGGTTGGGCTCAGAAATTTGACCCTTCATACAAATGTTGCTTAAATCAGATTCTGCATTTTCCATGAAAGTAAAACAAATGGACAACCTACATTCAACTGATCAATGTGCATGCACAGCAGCTAGGGTTAAGCCTGTGTAGGCCTGTAAAAAAATCAGCAAGTGCCAGCTGCTGGCAGGGACCAATCGCTCCCATCTCCCCCATGCTCTTTTACAGAACAGCACGATTGCTGATTCTCTGACAAGGTCCATATAGGCACAGGCCTGGATGCTGCACATGCATATAGTTGGTTCTGGGTCAATACAGAGCATCACTGTAGGATCAGACTTTATATGTACTGTTGGATCTGGGGAGGAGCCATGTATACAGCACCTGTCTGCACAGCACCTGTCTGCACATGCAATTCCTCATCTAGCTATGTATGTGTAGAGAAGCCTGTTTTCATGCACACCTGCCTCCTAACTAGAGGAAAGTGACTGAACACAACTTTGTTTCAAGGGTGATTCTGTTCTGATTTCCACTGCATTAACAATATTCAGAAGTGACAAATTCTAGGCTAGTCTAAAAGGCATTCAGGGCGCAATCCTATGCATGTTCAGACAGAAAAAAGTCCTACAACTCCCAGCATTCCCCAGCCAGCTATGCTGGCTGGGGAATGCTGGAAGTTGTAAGACTTTTTTTCTTTCTAAATATGCATAGGATTGCACCCTCAGCACCTTTTATCCTTAGTCTGTGCTAGGTAAAGAAAACTCCCTACATTTTATATACATTAATTGTTAGACAATACTGATGTTGTTAGGCAACATCAGTACAATAGAAATATACATCTCTATATATCTGCTAAAGTTCTTTTCCCATTTAGGACACTTTGTATGTAGCTGACAAACCATCTATACATCAGTTCACACCATAGTTAGAATAATCTGCATAATCTGTATAAATTATTTCTCATTTCATTGGTAAGCACTGCAGAGAAAACTGCATATCTTTCTTCTCAGCTACATCGGCAATCCTGTGACAGGGATTTACAGCTGGCTTTGGACTCATGGAACTTGATGCCTGCCTGTGTGTTAAGAGAACAGCTAACATTTCCATTTGTCAATTAAGCCTTCCATTTGTTTGTTTAAAAGATGAAACAGTAGACACATTTGTAAAAAGAATCGCTTCAGGTTTCTACTAAATTTTTAAATGCAAACTCACCAAAGAGAAAAAAGGCAAATGTTGCTTCTTAGTGATCATAATACCAACATCCCTTCCAGTGACATTGTCAAGGGTGAGCAATAGGTAGCTGTCAGAGGGGAGCCAAGAGTTAGGGACTAGGAGGCCCAGCACTGAGCCAGAGCAGAGCCAAGGCACAAAGCCCAGAGTCAAAGCCAAGGCACAAACCCCATAGCTACAAATACCTTGTTGCTGTGGCCAAGTCCCAGCCCAAACAGTACATCTTTTATAGCCCTTCCCTGCCAGGAGGGTCCAGGAGCCAGCCTGGATGGGTGGGGCCAGTCATGACCTTGAGAATACTCTGCTGCTGGCAAGATGTTCCAAGCTGCAATTCTGAGAGATCACCAATGGGGCAGCCACAGGCAGAACCAAAAGTACCCGTTTCTAGTCCTGGCAGTTCTGACAGGCATTAACCACTGAGCAAGGCCCAGGGATATACTGTTGCTATGTCAGCAGAATGGCTGCTGAATCCAATTTGTGCTCGGCCCCAGAGCACAGAAGAAACAGGAAAATACCGAAACAATTGGGAAATGACACAACCGCCCTGACCTTCAGTCTTGGAAATACCACCAGAGCTCACCAATGTGGGACATGTCACCCACAGACAGAGGGAGCCAATGAACACATGGCAACCAGGAAATTTCTGCAAATCATAATTTGGGGTGAACCCCCAAACCCCACACAAGCTTCATGGAAACAAACAAGGAAGCGAACAAGCAAGGATTCCAGGCATGGAGGCTTCAAAGTGTAGGTGCATTAGGCGAGGTTCATTAAGAGTCCTTGCATTCTTAAGGGAAAACTGACACATACAGAATATAGTTCCAAACTGATCACATTTATATCCTGGCAGAAGTTCATTTCTTCAATGAGGAGCAAGATATGACTTGAGCCTGCTCCAAGAAGCTAATGTTATAATGAGTCATATGTGAAAGCCAGAAACTTGTATGTTCACTGAGACTCACCATCAACCAAAAATTTACAAGTCTGGAAACCATATCAGAGCTGTTTTCCTGTAAATAGTAAATTTTGCTGAATCATATGAGGCCCATTGCCTTTATTTATGTCATCTGTACTACATAGTTTGGCAATATGATATGAAAACAAATCCACATACCACACACTATATCCTACTTTTGGGAGATACGTTTTCCACATTTTTTGGTTGCGAGTTAAACCACCAGGAGTAAATGCTCAGGCTTATACACTCGCTAAACATGTTGGCAGTCCAAGAACAATGGACCCCAGTCAAAACTCAACACAGTTGCTAGTGTAGCCATGGGGCTGTCTCAGTGTATTGAGTTATTCATCTCATGGTCTACAGGTGACCAAGGTTATGGGTGTGGCCAGTGGCATGTAACCTATCATAATTATGATACCTCTGCCATATCCAGATGAAAGTCCAAACCTGGATACTAGGATAGCCTTCCCTAACCTAATGGGTTAGACTATAGCTACCATTGGCTGTGCTGGATTGGGATGATCAATAGTCAGCCAGCATGAACAATGGTCAGGAATTCTGGGAGTTGTAGTCCAACACATCTGCAGGGCATCAGGTTGAAGAAGGCTGCACTAGGATGTTTAGATGTGGATCCTGTATAGAGCTCCATAGCTAAAACTGCACTTCACAGGGGACAGTTGATATGTTTGTAATGGGCAATGAAAATACAACACAGAATGACTAAATCTAAAGCTCTCCAAGCTATCATAACGGAGCATTAACTTTGCATTAAACTCTGAATAACAGAATTTATGGTGTGTGTGTGTGTGTGTTTAGTTCAAAGTGCTGGTATTAATATTCAAAGCCCTAAATGGTGCCTAAAGGATTGTCTCCCACCATATACACCTGCCTGGACCATAACATTGCCTTCAGGGGTCCTTCTCTGGGAGTTCCCACCAAAGGAAGTGAAGTGAGGTGGCTACTAAGAAGAGGGCCTTTTCTGTTGTGGCACGCTGGTTGTGGGATGAGTTTCCCAGAGAAGCTCAACTGGTGCCTGCACAATGCTCTTTCCAGCGCCAGGTGAAGACCTTCTTATTTTCTCAGGCATTTTAGTTTTTTAGTTTGTTTTAAATCTGTTACTGTATTTTATATCTTTTCACTGCTTCTAGGTTCTATTTGGTTATTTTTATTTGTATACTGTAGTTTTAAACTTGTATATTGTATTTTATCATGTTGTATTTTATGTTTTTAATTGTTGTGAACTGCCCAGAGAGCTTCAGCTATTAGGCAGTACAGAAATGTAATAAATAAATACATACACACACACACACACACACACACATAAATATAGTCCAGAAAGATGCTGCTGTCACTCTTTTTGCAGACTGGTTAAAAAAACAAACCCATCTTCCTCATGCAGACATTGTTTCCATTTACTGTAGTTTATATTCTGACCCAATGCTTTAGGAACCCACCCCTGTAGATTTGAAGATGATTAAAAGTATACTCTTGGGGTCTTTTTGAACAGCACAAATGGTATGCATGCAGAGGCCTGGTTAATGTGCATCAGAAGGTATCAAACTACATAATCCCCAAGTCAGGACTGAAATCAATACATTGTATATGTTGAGAGAGAGAAAGGGTCATAATGAATTCAATCTGACACACACTTTAATTATGTTTTTTTTATTAGGAAACTGAGTTGCCAGCACTTGTGTATTTTAGGGTCCTGGAACATGTTGGAAAGATCCTGGAACATGTTTCAGGGCAGTGTGTGTGTGTGTGTGTGTGTGTAGATTAGACACAGGATCTCTCTCTGTCTCTCTCTCTCACACACACACATACACACAAACACAAACACAGAGAGGGGTGGGGGAAGAGTGAGATAGGAGAAGACATTGCTGGTTAATTGAGGGGGATTAGGATATATGATAACCCCATCCTTACTGAGGCCTCTCAATTTCCATTGTTCTCCAGGAGCTAGGGCTAAAACAAGATAAGATCAAGATAACATGCAAAGTCAGGGCATGCAGCAATGATGGGCTAGGATGCAGAAAATGCAGAAAAGGTGATGCTCCAGGACAGAAAAGTCATCATGTCATTTTAAGTACAGTGGGTCCATAAGGAAAGGGAAGTAGTGAAATCATCAAAGTTCAGAATAAGCTGGTCTGAAATACAAATTACAGTTTGGAATCTAAGTTTGTGTGCCTCCTTCTTTAACAGGTTGAGCACATGTTCACCAGTGTCTTTGGCTCAGGGAGTCATGGGACATGTAGTTTCTAGGGTGCTTTACAGCTATAATATGGACCCAGGCACCCTAGAGATTTGTTTCTCAGAATCTCTGTTGCTTAGGATGCTACTGTGGCAATATGCTGGTTGTGGCTGGGAAATCAGGAACCTTGTGTAAATAGTGTAATATTCCTGCTCAGTTTTGGACAATTCCCTCTCCTTCTTCAGCCCTGTAAAACAACTGCCCACAATGTCCAGTAGATCCCTGAATCCCTAACAAGCTTTTTGAGGAGTACAGGGGGCTGCAGGTCAGAAAGGGAAAGATCTGTTGCATGACCTACCTTCTTCTCATGCAACATTGGATATAGCCCTTTATCTTTAACCCAACTAACAACAACTCTCTTGGATTTTAAATCAGTGGGGGAAAGGCTACTGCTGATGGAGCAGGGTTGAATGCAATAGTATGTGTGTAAGAGCATCTCTACACCACCTAAAATCCCACATTTAAAATGGGGCTTTCTGCTTCCATTTTAATGCAGGATCACAACAGACTCCCTTTACATGCACTTCCTCCCCCCACTTCTCCCCCTTATCTGAGTCTTCCCTATGTGTCACTGATCTTGCTCCTCTTCTTGCAGCTTTTCCTTTTTCATGGAGGGAACTCAAACAGAACACAAGTGGGGTAATTTAATAGCTCATTATCTCCAATCTTTTAAACAATGGAATAAGGGTCATTTAGGGCAGGAGATGCCCTGGAGGTTAACGAGCAAAATTTCGTGAGTGAGCAATTTCAATAGCAGGATAAAAGCTCAGTGTGAAGAAGCTCTAAGAAGCCTAGGTGTGAGCATACTACAAGTGTGTCCCTACTTTCATGTGTGGAATGTCAGATGGTATGTGCTATGTGACAGAATAAACCAATCTCACATTTGTTATGTGTTGCCATTCACTTCGCTCTTTGAATTCCTTAAAAAAACCCAACACCGTCCTTCCAGCTTTGCCACCTTTCCCTATCCTTATTTCCCATTGCCTAATTTGGTTCTCGATATAAACAACGCCTTGGGACATCTAAGGGCGGCATTAGAGAGCGTGCAGCTAGCTCAGAATTAGTCGTGATGTATGACATAGCATTTCTATTAGCATTTTGCAGCCTTACTTTATCAGAGATGTGCAGTTTCCCAAAGACTGTCTGGCTTGGATTCTACAAACTGAACTGCCATGTTTCAAGAGAGAGTTAAACCATAATTCCTCACAGAAATTGCTCATTACCACAGTTCTCTTTAAGTAATCTGTTTGCTAGCAGGCAAACGATAGGTTGCTATCGCTATCGCTAGCTCTGTTCATTACACAGTGTTTATTTTTCAAATAGCATATATACATAAGCTGTAGAGTTCAGTCATCCCTATTTTCTTTTTTTCCTTTCTTCATGTACTGTAGCATATGCGTGAGTCCTGTTTTGCAGTTCGTGGGAGGGCAGCTGCTCCAAGGCCCTGGTCTCAGATATAGTCACAATTGAATGGCCAAAAAAATTAAAAGCATTTGTGGTTACTTTGTTATACTTTTTTTTATTAAAAAAAAAAGCCTTTAGCAATATTATCAGCATGAGATAAACAAGATTAAAAAGTATTTTAAGAAAAGGAATTTGTATATTTGGCGTGTATAATTAATACTTATATAGGTTCACAAGGGCCAAAGTAGACATGCCAGCTACAGTTTGGTGTGTTTAAATTGTAGAAAGTGGGAAGTGAGATGTTTCATTTTAACAGCAGAAAGGCATGTGAGAGAGGGGCGCAGGACTCCCCATGGCTTACCACCCGGCAGCGTCTCTTCCCAGGCACCTTTTTTTTCTCAGTTAGGGTCCAATATTGGAAGGGACCTTGGCTGGTGAAAAAGCATCTGAGGACAGAGTCTGCAGGGAGGTAAGCACCAAGCATGGACGGAGTTCAGTGATGTCAAGGTTGGAACTGAGCGCATAGAGCCCCAAAGCAGCTCTGATTCTGAGGAAGAGCTACAACCTGTGGGAGAGGAGCCCGCTCGTCTCTCAGAGGCGCAGCTGCAGGGAGGGGGACCCCCCTGCTTGCATTCCTGAGAGAGATAGTGACCCTGGCAGCGAAAGAGCAGGAGATCGGTTGTTGCTAGATGCAAGGCGCTGGCGCAGAGAGAGGCGCAAGGTGGAGGGCACTGAGAGGAGGCGCTCATCCTGCTTGGCGCTACGGCGACGGCTGTGCCCCGGTGTCTCATGGGTAAGGGGGGAGCCTCCCCTCCTAGCCCATAAGTTTCAGAGCTTTCCTGCCCTTCTCCTCAAAACCGGGACCAACTGCGTAGATGGAGCTTAGGTCACCCTGTTAGGATACCCTTTGCAGTTCCTTGCTTAGTCGCTGGCAATTAGCATCTGAAAGAGTCATTAAGTTGTAACGGAAAAAAGCCTTGGAGAGAATCCCTTTTGTCTGCATCTTGTCTGGGCTACTGGAGGGGGCTTTAAGAGGCAGCTAGGGCGCTCCTGACAAGTGACCCTCTTTTGCTATTAAAATTTGAGCCCAAGTCTTTCTTTCTATGTGACTGGGACTATTCTGAGCTTAAATATATGGAACGATCACATCTACTTTGGTCCTTAAGCTAAAACTAGATATGATGTGGCATAAGCCAATCCTGGTGGTGCTCAATCTCTACAAGGTAGAGGAGGTATGTTTGCTGCTGTCAAGATACCAAAGAACATGTCTCTGACACACACACTCTGGCCCCATCTCCATGGAGACAGTTTCTGAGGCATCTTCCATCTAAATCCAGTTTTTCATGAATTTGGGTTTGGTCCTCCAGCAGCACATGAAGCCAGAAAAGTGGAGTATGCATTACCCCCAAACCCACTTTCACAGGGAAAATGGCACCAGAAATCACAGTACTTTGGGTTTGGGTAAGTGAAGTGCCACGACTAGAACGGAACGCCATCAGTAGGGTTGTTGTGGCTGAGCGAATGATTGGAGGCTTGCTCCCCACCCCTCTCTCATCTCCCCTGCTGAGAGAAGTGCATTTTGAGATTAATTATGCCTGTGTCCCCTTCATGGATCACTGCCTTGTTGTGGCGAAGGGGCTTGTGTAACTCAGTGAAGCCATAAGCTATGCCATGCAGGGCCACCCAAGACGGACAGGTCATGGCAGAGAGTTCTGACTAAACCGTTCAGGTATGACCTAAATCATATCCCTTATGAATATACAGTGGAGGTGAGAAATAGATTTCAGGGATTAGACCAGATAGACAGAGTGCCTGAGGTCTGTAACATTGTTCAGGAGGCAGCAACGAAATCCATCCCAAAGAAAAAGAAATGCAAGAAAGCAAAGTGGCTGTCTGATGAGGCTTTACAAGTGGCTGAAGAAAGAAGGGAAGCAAAAAGCAAGGGAGAAAGGGGAAGATATGTCCAACTGAATGCAGAGTTCCAGAGAATAGCAAGGACAGACAAGAAGGCCTTTTTAAATGAACAATGCAAAGAAATCGAAGAAAACAACAGAATGGGAAAGACTAGAGATCTCTTCAAGAAAATCGGAGATCTCAAGGGAACGTTTTGTGCAAAGACGGGCATGATAAAGGACAAAGAAGTCAGGGACCTAACAGAAGCAGATGAGATTAAGAAGAGGTGGCAAGAATACACAGAAGAACTATACAGGAAAGATCTGAATGTCCCTGATAGCCATGATAGTGCGGTCACTGAACTTGAGCCGGACATCCTAGAGAGTGAAGTCAAGTGGGCCTTAGGAAGCATTAGTAACAAAAAAGCTAGCGGAGATGACAGTCTTCCAGCTGAGCTATTTAAGATCCTAAAAGATGATGCTGTTAAAGTGCTGCACTCAATATGCCAACAAATTTGGAACACTCAACAGTGGCCACAAGACTGGAAAAGGTCAGTTTACATTCCAATTCCAAAGAAGGGCAACACCAAAGAGTGTTCAAACTACCGTACAATTGCGCTCATTTCACATGCCAGCAAGGTTATGCTCAAAATCCTACAAGCTAGGCTTCAGCAGTATGCGAACCGAGAACTACCAGAAGTACAAGCGGGGTTTCGAAGAGGCAGAGGAACTAGAGATCAAATCGCCAACTTTCGCTGGATCATGGAGAAAGCGAGAGAATTCCAGAAAAATGTCTATTTCTGCTTCATTGACTACGCGAAAGCCTTTGATTGTATGGATCACAACAAACTCTGGCAAATTCTGAAAGAGATGGGGGTACCAGACTACCTTACCTGTCTCCTGAGAAACCTGTACGAGGGTCAAGAAGCAACAGTAAGAACCACACATGGAACAACCGATTGGTTCAAAATTGGGAAAGGAGTACGACAAGGCTGCATATTGTCGCCCTGCTTATTTAACTTATATGCAGAGTACATCATGAGAAACGCCGGGTTGGATGAATCACAGGTCGGAATTAAGATTGCCGGGAGAATTATCAACCACCTCAGATACACAGATGATACCACCCTAATGGCAGAAAGTGAAGAGGATCTAAAGAGCCTCTTGTTGAGGGTGAAAGAGGAGAGTGCAAAAGCTGGTTTGAAACTCAACATTAAAAAAACGAAGATCATGGCATCTGGCCCCATCACTTCCTGGCATATGGAAGGGGAAGAAATGGAAGCAGTGACAGATTCTATTTTCTTGGGCTCCGAGATCACCACAGATGGTGACTGTAGCCATGAAATTAAAAGACGCTTGCTCCTTGGGAGGAAAGCTATGGCACACCAAGACAGCATAGTAAGAAGCAGAGACATCACCTTGCCGACAAAGGTCCGCATAATCAAAGCTATGGTTTTCCCAGTAGTAGTGTATGGCTGTGAGAGCTGGACTATAAGGAAGGCTGAGCGCCGAAGAATTGATGCTTTCGAACTGTGGTGCTGGAGAAGACTCTTACGAGTCCCCTGGACTGCAAGGAGGTCAAATCAGTCAATCCTAAAGGAAATCAACCCTGAGTGCTCATTGGAAGGACAGATACTGAAGCTGAAGCTCCAGTATTTTGGCCACCTAATGCGAAGAGAAAACTCTCTGGAAAAGACCCTGATGCTGGGAAAGACTGAGGGCAAAAGGAGAAGGGGACAGCAGAGAATGAGATGGCTAGATAGCATCACTGATGCAATGAATATGGACTTGAGCACGCTCCGGGAGAGAGTGCAGGACAGGAACACCTGGTGTGCTATGGTCCATGGGGTCACGAAGAGTCGGACACAACTGAACGACTGAACAACAAATGCCTGTGTAGTTTACCCCACACCCGTCCTCAGATGTCCAGTATTTCGTTTGATTGATTGCATTTACACCCTGCCTTTTTTCTTCTTGCAAGGAACCCAAGGCAGCTTTAGAGAAGTGTTATTCACCATCCTGCTCCCTGCCCCCATGGTCAGTGTAATGGAGAATGAGTTACTACCCAGTACACTTATAACAAAACAGTGCAACTGTGAAACAGTTTATTTTTTTATATGTGTAAAAAGTAAAAATAAAAAACTGTAAAAAGTAAAAATAAAAAGTGAAGAACTAGGAAGTCTATATCCAAACTGCACAACTGCTAAATAGTGAATAGGTGGGCAGGAGGAGGACAGGGATGGTCCACACAGCAGTACGTTTTGCTAACACAACTGCAAAACACACTTTAACCAGGTCACAGACACATCCCTAGGGATGCCCAGTATGCAGGACTGAATTCAGGAGGATGGGGCACACTACAGCAGAACCGTGTGGGAGCTACGTTTAAGGGAAAAAACTCAGGAAAATGTCTTTGAGAAAATGCACCTTTTGCAGAGGGAAGCTGTGTGATTGCTGCAGAGTGGCTCCGACGTCATGTGTCATGAACGAGTGTTATGTGCTCTCACTCTGCACTAAATCACCCATGTAAATTGGCCCTCTCTCTAGTATTTCCCTTTGCCTCTCTCCATTTTAAGGAAGTCTCTCCCCTCTCTTGCAGCCCTTTATTATATGTGTGTTGACTGCAAGTATGCCACCTTGCTGGAGCTGATCATCATGTGTGGCTCTACAAGAATAAAAAGATAAGCTGGTAACAGTAACAAGGCTTGTGCAGATGCAGACAGCATACAAAGTAAGTGGTGTAAAAGTAATCAATAGAAGGGAAAGAGCTTGCGAGTAACATGAACGTTGGCTTGATAACACTACTTGATTTATGAGCCCAGTTTTAAAATTGTCCTCACACTAATGCATTTTTTCACAGCAAAGCAAAGTGGAAATAAATAGTCGCTTTCTAACTTGGGAACTTTTAATCCACTTTTGATTTCAATTTACACATGTTAAGAGGCACTGCATAACCTCTTTCACTAACTCTTTCCCTTTGTGCTACAGAGACACTCATTGGACAAACGGTGATTCTGCTTTCCTAGAACATGTAAATAGGGCGTTGGTACCAGGACTAGAGGCTGCAGCAGGTCCTGAATGGACTTCAGTCCTGAATGAAGTTGGGGGTGAATAAACATCAGGGATTCAGCCTTTGCAATACCTCCAAGCACTGGCCAATTAAAGGAATTGCAGGCCAGACCAGCAAGGACCATAGTGGAGTGGTGAAGCAGTTGTTTTCCATGCATAAAGTCCTAGGTTCAATCCCTGACATCTTCAGTTAAAATGATCAGGTGGCAGGTCATGGGAAAGACCCCTGCCTGAGACCCTGGAGAGCTGCTGCCAGTCAGTATAAACAATACTAGACTATAAAGACAAATAGGTATAAGGCAGCTTCCTGTGTTCCTAAGGAAACCTCTTAACAACAATAGACCACAGTCAGTCATCAGGTACTGCCTAATCCCTACAAAAGCTTCCACACCAAGCCTGCTAACTTATCTGAGTAACAAGGAGACGCTGCCATTGCTCACGGTTGGGATGTATGCAGTAGAAAGGGTTATACTCCTACCCGGGGTAAACCTTGATATCACTGATATAATTGATGCTTAAGTGCTGGTTGGAACAAGTGGGACCTACAAGAAAACGTTCCAGTGTGGAATGCTCCAGGGTTCCAGTCATCCATGCCCATTTCCATGATACTCAGTGGTGGCACCAGAATTTTTTTTAGGGGTGCACTGAAAAGGCAAAGTGCATTTCTAGGTGGGTGAGCTGCACCCAACATGTTAGATTTCCAAAAAAGAAATAATGGTGTTCACATTAATGCTTCCATCCTAAACATACTTTCTCTGAAATAAGTCCTATTGATTTTGATGACATTAATTTAAGTGATAATTTGTTTTTATATAACAAGTATTAACCAAATTCAAAGGGAAAAATAAGGAACAACAAGATAAGAGTGCCTACACAAACACTTTTGTGAAGTACAAATTAGGCAGACAGCACACAGTCTGTATTTGTCTATAAACTCTCCCATCTCAGCATGTAGTCTTTGTGGACTGCACTACTAATATGCACTTCAGTCAAATCATTATCAGTAGCCTCTTTCCCATGGTTGTACCCTTTATGAGTAAATGTGTTTCTGCCATTACTGGTGTCTTTTCCAGTCAAATAGCAACAAGAAAAGCAAAACAAAACACAGCATTTTCCATTCTACTATATTTTAATCCAAAGAAGAGTTTGTACCATGCTGGGTTGAAATGTCGCCATTATTTGGCATATTTTGGTGATGGAAAACTTTTTAGCATTGGACTTCCTCCTTTTGACTGTGCAGTGTCACTTGGACATCATCATATGTTTACATAGGTAGGCATGAACTCCAGCAATAAATCAGCATCTGGCAACCCTGAAACATTTTTCTCTTCAGAATCATCAACTTCGCAAACTTCAGATTAACTACTGCTGGGTAGTTCCTCCTTCCAATTCATTCCTGATACATTTGGAATCCTGAATTTGTGTGACATCAGAACTTTGTTTTTACTTTTGCAAGCTTTGTGAAGCAGTATAAAGATCCTGAAGCATCAGCAGGCCATTTTTGCTTAGAAAACATTGTAGGGCAGGAATGTATCACTTGCCTACAAGGTCTACTTGACCCCATCCCCTTGCTTTGACTCAAGCTCAGTCCAAGATGCTTATTAGGCTTCCCCTCTCCCTTAAAGGCACACACTTAACATAGGAAGCTGCCTTATACTGAGTCCGACCATTGGTCTACCTAGCCCAGTACTGTCAACACTCACCGGCAGCAGCTCTCCAAGGTTTCAGGCAGGAGGTTTTCCAGGCCTACCTGGAGATGCCTGGAATTGAACCAGGGACCTTTTGCATGCAAAGCAGATGCTGTCACTGAGCTACAGCCCCTCCCACTTACAGAGGGTCTGACTTAATCACAGGCTGCGTGGGTAGGTGATTATCTATCTATCTATACATACACACACACACACACACACACACTTTAAAACAGTAAAAACAATAAGTCAATAGCTATGCATGTTTATTATGTATTGTTGCGTGTTATCTGTTGGCAGAACAGCGAGAACCTGGCAAGGGCTGAGCTGTGTGGAATCCTAGCTGAAGGAGCAGGCTTTACCCCGGATAAATCACACTGGAGACGCTGGGTCAAAGGAATAAGAAAGCTTGCATTTTATTGCAAGAAATACATGTTGTATAGGAAGGTCCCCAACTCAGGATGGATGGAGACCCAGAAAGATGCCTTCTTTCTGGGAGGCAAGAGCATGAAGAAGGAGGAAGCAGGAAGGGAGGTCAGCAGTCCTAAGAGTATCAGTACAGCATCAGAAGGAAGGTCAGCACAGATCAGAGGACAGTATAGGAAGCTTGGAGTTCATCTCTCTATCTATTCTCTTTCCATGCAGAAGCATCAGTCCTTCTCTTTTCTTTTGGAGCTAGCTTCATTGCACCCACAGTTCCAACACAATCTGTGTGCCTGCCTACCCATCGCTAATGCCCCCCCCCGAGCTTTTCTTCACGAGGCATTTATTGTGCACTCATCATTCCCTACTCATGGTTGTTTAGAGCTTCTTTAGACAATGTTGTGACCCTGCAGTTTCGCTTCTGTTTTTAAACAGCACTTTTGGCAAGTTTTTTGACAGCAGGGAAAATGCAGTATTATTTAAAGAAAGCAAAATAAAATGCTATTTCCACTTGTGTATTTGCAATATTCCACTATACCACAGTACTACCTTGAAGTTATGTAGTGGAAAATCAGGAACGGAAGCACTCTTCGCATAGTACTCAAATCTCAGTTCTGCAATGAAACCAAAAAGGATTAACAGCCTTGTGTAGAAAAGCTCACACTCTTTTCTTACTAGAATAGTTATAGCATACTAAATAGCTAAACATTTGTTTATGTGGGGGGGGGGGAGTAAAAGAGAAAGCCTATAAAAGAGAATAATCCTACCAAACCATAATAGATATGCAATCCCTCCAGTTGCTGCTAAAAATAATCCGAGGAAGACGTTATTTAAAATTGTCTACTTCTTCGCCTGTTGCAATGTGAGTATGTCGGCCACTTTCAAATTCCTGTTCCTTCCTCAAGTTACCAACAGCTTAGAAAACTCATCTCAATCTCAGCTCCTAGCAATCAGAGCAAGAGCAGATAAAGCAATGGACTAGCCCAATATAAGAGGAAGAAGAGTGATGACAGGCAGAGAGCTCTCCTTTGTAAAATGTCCAGTGATTTGTTGGTTGGCCCAGGATTATAATATAGGGTTGCATTCAATAGATCGTATCCGATATTAGACTAACTTAAGTCTCATTCATGTCAGTGGGTCTACTCTAAATAGAACATTGGATATGACTGATAGTGTATTTCACATATTCTTCAATGTGTGCAATGTGTTTAGTTTTTCTCCCAGCTAATGTTTCAAGTAAAGACAGTTTGTTGGAATGGTTGAAGTAAGTGGTTTAATAGAAACACTGAAGCCCCTATGGGGTTTACCAAGGACTCCAGCAGAGCTTCAGTGTTTCTTTTAAACCAGTTACTTCCCAGGACTGCTGTATTAATGCCATTGTATTATGATGCAGTCTCTTAGACCGTGTCTCCATGACAACGGGGGGAGAAGGAAAGAGTGGCTTACCTGCATTTTTCAAGGAGCCAGTTTCAGTCTGGGCAGGGCTCCATGAGCGAGTGTATCGCTCCATTCTAATTTGCTTCACATAAGTGGGTAGGGTGAGGGTGGGTTGGAGTAAACACCTGACTGGCAGGGGCTGCTCAACCAATAAGAGAGGCTCCCCCCCTTTTTCCTTCCATAAAACCTTCCTCCTGTGTCAAAAATCACTCTCTTTCCCCCCCACCCCCTACTTACTTTCTTAACACAACAATCAGTGCAGGAACTTAGTGTTCTCTCTGCTTTGATGCTGCCAAAGCTGAGAACAATCTGTTTTTCTCTCCATTGGCATTATTAATTTCTTAAAACAACAGTCATAAGGATACAGTCTGCTCCCTGCTCTGCTGCAATCAGTCGAAGCTTCGTAGTTTCACAGCTTTGACAATGCATTATTTTGATCCATGGGAATCTCAGTATCTCTGGGAGTGCATTTCGGGAGCAAGACTCATTGAGCACAATGGGAGTTACTTCTGAGTAGACACTAATTGGTTTGCACTGGGAAGGGACAGGAAACACAGGGGGGCCGGGGAAACCAGCTCCCATTTTAACCTGATGGTGTGCAGGATCGCTGTAACAATGGTGTGAATTAGTTACTTCCGAAGGCAATAAACCAAACACTGGAGAATCACAGCTTCGGTAAAGCACTTTAGGAAATTTGTGCATTAAAATCTGCTATTTCCATTGAGGGGTATCTCTGTAAATTCATTCAGGGGACAGCCCTCATTGAGCATGATGGGAGTTACTTCTGAGTAGACACTAATTGGTCTGTGTTGGAAAACACAGGGGACAGGAAACACCCCTTGACCTGGGTCACAGTGAAAGGCACACCCCTGGGCAGGGTTAGCATACCTGAGGTAAATGTGAGGGTTGGGGCACACAGCAACTATACCGCAGAGAACCTCACTTAAGGAAAAGAACCAGACTTTAAGCAGCTTCAAGAAATGTTTTTTCCCCTGATTAGCTCCGGGGTGGCTACTGGATGGCCACAACATCTCAACACGCAGCCAGCTCAAATTGCTGGTGGAGACACCCCCTTAGGCTGCAATCCTCTGCACAGTTAACAGGCAATAGGTTCCATTGAACTCAGTGGGATTTACTTCTGAATAAACATTCATTGGCTTGCACTATAAGCAATTATGGTTGCAATTCCGTTCATGCTTTCTTGGGGGTAAGCCCTGTAAAACTATGGAGGACAGCTGAATATCTGGGGCTTAGAAGGGAGCCTACCATCAGCTGCCTTCCAGCTCTGAATTTCTCTTCTCAACCCCAGTTCTGTCACTGACAGAAGGAAGTGAACCCAGAGGGCATTGCTCTTTATATAAATAGATGGTAATATAGAAAAACACCATGAGTATGTATGGGGGAACACTTCCTCTGGTCCTTCTTTTCTAAAAATACATATTTAGATGTTAGTGCTTCTTTAATGTCTATATTATAGGGCCTAAGAAACCCCCTACCACAATAACTTGGAGTTCTCCAATTTGATCCTTTTTCTAATTGAAACCTCCTAGTAGCTTGGTATAATAGGCTTAGGTGTGAGATGGGCACTGTGACTGGAGTAAGTATGAACTATTAAATAACATTGTTTATTTGAAAGATATTTTGTGCATAAGGGAATACAGATCTTTATTTTATGGCTTTAAAAGTGCTTAATGGCCATTCCTAAAGCTTCAGTAGGTGTTGTTGCTGTTTAGGGCACAATCTTATGCACGTTTAGACGAAAGTCCTGCAATTCCCAGCATTCCGCAGCCAGCATCCTGGGAGTTGCAGAACTTTTTTCTGTCTAAGCACACATAGCTGGCTGCGGACTGCTGGGAGCTGCTGGACTTTTTTTTTCTGTTTAAACATGCACCCCAGCCAAATTTACTTACCACCGTGTCCAGCTACTAGATACAATCTTCCTCCAACACCACAGCTCCTCTTGTTGTGTTTCTGGCTGCTTCGACAGCTTAGCTGATTTTAAGTCCTGCTTGTGTAACCTTCTTCTGGTAAGACCTTGGGGGAATCTACTCCTTGCGTGTAAGCTCGCTTTGAAAACAATCGGATTATAACGTCCTAATTCACACCCACTCAGTTTCCGCGTTCTCATACTTTCTGGAAGGCATTACTTCGACCCACACTTTCAATAGGGGGATGTTTAAAGCAGTAAAAGGGGCGGTTCAAGGAAGAGCAACAGACTGGCCAAGCTATACCTCCAGAAGTAACATTAGCCTGAGCTAGGGATGCTGGAGAAATCCGAAACGGACTCTCATGAGTCTGGATTGGTCTGGGATTTCCTCAGCTTTTAAAATTTTATTTACCGAAGAAGCGACTTCCTTATAAATTTAATATGTGTGTGTGTGCAGTATTATGCTTACTGGTAATATAGTGAGTGGTGTGGGTGTTCTCCCCCCCCCCCATTTAAATCCTAGTCTGCTGTAATGTCTTCCATGTTGGTGAGTTTCCTGGAATTCCATAAAAGGTCTCTAGTTCCTCTCATGGGTATTGCAGAGAGCTTCCTGAAAGGTTGCCTGTAGGGAAAGGTTTCCTACGTGGAGGGAAAGTGCCCACTGTTAGCATTCTTGCCTTCAGCCTTATACACACTTACCTGACAGTAACTGTCATTGAAATCAGTAGGACTGACTTTTGAGTAGACATGCACAGACTTGCCCCTTCATGGATCACTGCCTTGTTGTGGCGAAGGGGCTTGCGTAACTCAGTGAAGCCATAAGCTATGCCGTGCAGGGCCACCCAAGACGGACAGGTCATGGCAGAGAGTTCTGACAAAATGTGGTCCACTGGAGAAGGAAATAGCAACCCACTCCAGTATTCTTGCCAAGAAAACCGCATGGAACGTATCACAAGGCTAAAAGATATGACGCCGGAAGATGAGCCCCCCAGGTCGGAAGGTGTCCAATATGCTACTGGGGAAGAGCAGAGGGTATTTCCAAGTAGCGCCAGAAAGAGTGAAGCGGCTGGGCCAAACCCGAAAGGACACTCAGCTGTGGATGTGTCTGGTGGTGAAAAGAAAATCCGATGCTGTAAAGAACAATATTGTTTAGGAACCTGGAATGTCAGATCAATGAATCAAGGTAAGCTGGAGGTGGTCAAACATGAGATGGCAAGATTGAACATCGACATCTTGGGAATCAGCGAACTCAAATGGACAGGCATGGGCGAATTTAATTCAGGTGACCATCATATCTACTATTGTGGGCAAGAATCCCTTAGAAGAAATGGAGTAGCACTCATAGTCAACAAAAGGGTGGGAAAAGCAGTACTGGGGTACAATCTTAAAAATGATAGAATGATCTCAGTACGAATCCAAGGCAAACCATTCAACATCACAGTAATTCAAGTCTATGCCCCAACCACTGAGGCCGAAGAAGCTGAGGTTGATCGGTTCTATGAAGACCTACAACACCTTCTAGAACTAACACCAAAAAAAGATGTCCTCTTCATCATAGGGGATTGGAATGCTAAAGTAGGAAGTCAAGAAATCACCGGGATAACAGGCAGGCATGGCCTTGGTGTACAAAATGAAGCAGGACAAAAGCTAACAGAGTTTTGCCAAGAGAACATGCTGATCATAGCAAACACTCTTTTCCAACAGCACAAGAGGCGACTCTACACATGGACGTCACCAGATGGTCAATATCGAAATCAGATTGATTATGTCCTTTGCAGCCAAAGATGGAGAAGCTCCATACAGTCAGTAAAAACAAGACCTGGAGCTGACTGTGGCTCAGATCATGAGCTGCTTCTTGCAAAATTTCGGCTTAAATTGAAGAACGTCGGGAAAACCACTAAACCGTTCAGGTATGACCTAAATCATATCCCTGATGAATATACAGTGGAGGTGAGGAATAGATTTCAGGGATTAGACCTGATAGACAGAGTGCCTGAGGAACTATGGACGGAGGTCCGTAACATTGTTCAGGAGGCAGCAACTCAATCCATCCCAAAGAAAAAGAAATGCAAGAAAGCAAAGTGGCTGTCTGATGAGGCTTTACAAGTAGCTCACGAAAGAAGGGAAGCGAAAAGCAAGGGAGAAAGGGGAAGATATAGCCAACTGAATGCAGAGTTCCAGAGAATAGCAAGGAGAGACAAGAAGGCCTTCTTAAATGAACAATGCAAAGAAATCGAGGAAAACAACAGAATGGGAAAGACTAGAGATCTCTTCAAGAAAATTGGAGATCTCAAGGGAACGTTTTGTGCAAAGACGGGCATGATAAAGGACAAAGAAGGCAGGGACCTAACAGAAGCAGATGAGATTAAGAAGAGGTGGCAAGAATACACAGAATAACTATACAGGAAAGATCTGAATGTCTAGCCATGATAGTGCGGTCACTGAACTTGAGTGTACATCCTAGAGAGTGAAGTCAAGTGGGCCTTAGGAAGCATTAGTAACAACAAAGCTAGCGGAGATGACAGTATTCCAGCCGAGCTATTTAAAATCCTAAAAGATGATGCTGTTAAAGTGCTGCATTCAATATGCCAACAAATCTGGAACACTCAACAGTGGCCACAAGACTGGAAAAGGTCAGTATACATTCCAATTCCAAAGAAGGGCAACGCCAAAGAGTGTTCAAACTACCGCACAATTGCGCTCATTTCACATGCCAGCAAGGTGATGCTCAAAATCCTACAAGCTAGGCTTCAGCAGTATGTGAACCGAGAACTACCGGAAGTACAAGCTGGGTTCCAAAGAGGCAGAGGAACTAGAGATCAAATCGCCAACATTCGCTGCATCATGGAGAAAGCAAGAGAATTCCAGAAAAATGTCTATTTCTGCTTCATTGACTACGCTAAAGCCTTTGATTGTGTGGATCACAACAAACTGTGGCAAATTCTTAAAGTGATGGGAGTACCAGACCACCTTACCTGTCTCCTGAGAAACCTGTACGAGGGTCAAGAAGCAACAGTAAGAACCAGACATGGAACAACCGATTGGTTCAAAATTGGGAAAGGAGTACGACAAGGCTGCATATTGTCACCCTGCTTATTTAACTTATATGCAGAGTACATCATGAGAAATGCCGGGTTGGATGAATCAGAGGTCGGAATTAAGATTGCTGGGAGAATTATCAACAACCTCCGATATGCAGACGATACCACCCTAATGGCAGAAAGCGAAGAGGATCTCAAGAGCCTCTTGTTGAGGGTGAAAGAGGAGAGTGCAAAAGCTGGTTTGAAACTCAACATTAAAAAAACTAAGATCATGTCATCTGGCCCCATCACTTCCTGGCATATAGAAGGGGAAGAAATGGAAGCAGTGACAGATTTTACTTTCTTGGGCTCCAAGATCACCGCAGACGGTGACTGTAGCCATGAAATTAAAAGACGCTTGCTCCTTGGGAGGAAAGCTATGGCAAACCTAGACAGCATAGTAAGAAGCAGAGACATCACTTTGCCGACAAAGGTCCGTCTAATCAAAGCTATGGTTTTCCCAGTAGTAACGTATGGCTGTGAGAGCTGGACTATAAGGAAGGCTGAGCGCCGAAGAATCGATTCTTTTGAACTGTGGTGCTGGAGAAGACTCTTACGAGTCCCCTGGACTGCAAGGAGGTCAAATCAGTCCATCCTAAAGGAAATCAACCCTGAGTGCTCATTGGAAGGACAGATACTGAAGCTGAAATATTTTGGCCACCTAATGCGAAGAGAAAACTCTCTGGAAAAGACCCTGATGCTGGGAAAGACTGAAGGCAAAAGGAGAAGGGGACGGCAGAGGATGAGATGGCTAGATAGCATCACGGATGCAATGAATATGAACTTGAGCACGCTCCGGGAGAGAGCGCAGGACAGGAAGGCCTGGCGTGCTATGGTCCATGGGGTCACGAAGAGTCGGACACGACTGAACGACTGAACAACAACAAGCACAGACTTGAGCTGTAAATTAGTTAGCCATTCCTAATGCTTCTCTGAGATCCCTCAGAACACTGCAATGCTTACTTCTGAGTAAACACATTGGCTGTAAGGCTATGTTGTTGGGTTTTTTGATAAGGGCACAGGGAGATCTTGTCTTTCTCAACAAACCTTGTGCTTTACTGCTCCAGTCCTCAAAGTGTTTAGAATCCAGTTAATGTTAGTGTTAGTTCTAACTGCAACAGGATGCCAATCAACATTAAAAGAGGGAGTTTGGCTGAACTGACTTGTAGATCGTGAAATGTGTGGCTTCATCAATACATTCCTGGGACTAAGTGCCACTGAATTTATTGGGACTTGCTTCTGAGTAGGCTTGGATAGGAGTGCACTGTACATCTGCTTGGAGTAGCAGTCTTAAGATCCTGCATCCCCTTCAATGCATTTACTTGGAACCTCCCCTTCCCATTGACTTTAGTGTAGTTTTTAACTATGAGAGAAGGATTGTCATCCTTATTTATTTATTTATTTATTGCATTTATACCCCGCCTTTCTCCCTCTCGCAAGGAACTCAAGGCGGCTTACATTATCCTCCTCCTCACTGTTGTATCCTCACAACAACAACCCTGTGAGGTAGGTTGGGCTGAGAGTCTGTGACTGGCCCAAAGTCACCCAGTGAGCTTCCATGGCCAAGTGGGGACTAGAACCCGGTTCTCCCGGCTCCCAGTCCGTCACTCTCACCACTACACTACACTGGCTCTCCTTAAACCTTGCCTGCTTCTTCTCCCTTTTGCTCAGCAGTTGGATGGATGGGGGGCTATTTAAAGTGCCTTTCCCCCCTCCCTGAATACATTCATCATGCAGACCTTGGCATGGCCATTTTTTTGTGAGGGTTTTGTGTGTGTTTTTTAAGGAGTTGCTTTAGATAAGGCACTCATGCTTGGGTGGGAAAGGCTTTCTCCATTGCCTCCAAATCAGAAAGAAACTGTAAGGGCAATTTGCTTTCAATGAGATTTCCATCCCTTACTGAAAAGACGCAGGCACAGGCAGACCCAGCCCCAAGGATTTGCCAATGGAAGGGTAAACCTGAAAACCTTGATGGGATTAAGGAAAGGAAAGGTTCCTCCTGTGCAGGCACCAGGTCACTGCTGACCCCTAGAGGGATGCCGCTTGCGCTGGTGTTTTCATGACGGACTATAGCAGGGTGGTTTGCCATTGCCTTCCCCAGTCGTGACTACCTTTGCCCCAGCAAGCTGGGTATTCATTTTACCGACCTCGGAAGGATGGAAGGCTGAGTCGACCTGAGCTGGCTACCCGAGACCTGGCTTCCGCTGGGATCGAACTCAGGTCATGGGGAGAGTTTCGGTTGCAATACTGCCGCCTACCACTCTGTGCCACACGAGGCTCTTGATGGGATTAAATACAATCCAATTATCCCTAGGGAGGACAGAAGGAAGGGATTTAACAATATCCCTAGTGGGACAGCCTCAGTCACATTGAGAGCTGTGATTGCCCAGTGGGAAAATCCAAACTCTCCCATAAGGAAAGGGATATGAGTAAGCCACACCTATATACGGTCACCAATGTGGGAATCTGGGATCATGTTACTCTTTGTGTGGGTGATGAAACCAGTTAAAAATCCACTGATAAAAATTCACGGCACCAAAATGACACAGGGGAAGCGTCATGTGAACCAAGGGTAGCGGAAACTCTTTGGAAACTGAGTAAAGCATAAGTGCAGATTCCCCCCTTTATGCAGGACAACCTACTGGTATGATACAACCACCTGCTCCCTTCTTCTGATCTTCGCTAGCAAAGTACAGACATCACACAATAAAGGAATAGCTTAATATTCAGACCTCAGCTATCCACCTTCAGCTCAGCTTCCTCTGGTCCTTGCCTCACACCACCATCTCCAGTCGGTTCTCTCTATTCACATTTTCTCTCCATCCTTTCCAGTACACCCAACTGTCCTTTCTAACTGTCCACCCTCCGTTAAATGCCCTTTTCCCCACTGGGCAGACCCCCACCTCCGCCCCCATCCAGTCAGAGTCTGATGTTTACCAGGCTAATTAAAACGAACTTATGTGATCTGGGCTCCATCTATAAATATTAAAAACAATCATTTCTTTCTCTCCCCTTTCAGAACCTGTCACCAAGTAGCTACTGCTAAATAGGCTGGCAACGCTGTAACAGCACAAGGCCTCAAACCTTTCCAGTTCACCCTTTGTCATCATTGGAGGCCACAGAAATTGTTTCTAAAGCACAAAACATAATCAGACAGTGACATACACACACACACACACAGCATTTCACCATAGTATGTGCAGAAATAACCTTCAAGTAACCATGGGGACTCAGCAATGGGGGGGGAGTGAGCGACCTATCTGGAGCCCCCCTTACTCTCCCTCTGGAGTTGCCCCAGAGACTACACCATTCCACTCCCCATTCCAGAATCCCCCCCCCAATTTAGTCCCCCCCCCCTAATATTTTTGTACTTCTGCAAACCCTGGAGTTTCTCCAAGCTGCCGCTGTGTCCATCTTGGGCATGGATGGTGCAGTTTTGGGGTATGTGAAGGATTGCTGGTTTTCACTCCAACAACCCTGCAAGGTAGACAAGGCCAAACTTGGCCTCAGTTTCCCCAGATTAACCCAGTAGCTCCCTCTGAGGCCAACAGGCACTGTATTTAGCACTGAAGTTATTCAGGACACACCGCCCCAACTGGAAGTTGGGTAAAAGTTTGTTAGGGGAATGGAACAAAGAGGAAGGAATAGGGAGAGGTGGTAGGTTGTGCAGGAAATCACAGGCAAGGTACAAAACTCTGAACAAAACCAGAAACGCCGAACACCAAGGCACACACTCCCAAGAGCAAAACAATAAAGCTAGGTAGTCTATCCTATACATACCAAAGTATGGGCCTCCCAGAATAGCCATCGACCAGCAGCACCCCCTTTTTGGCGTCAGGGCCAAAAAGAGACATCCGCCCCTTCTCCAGCCCTCCTTTTATTGCCTAGTTCTAGCAACCCAAGGCAGATTCTAGGCATCCAATCCAAACCCAGGCCTGGGACACTGCAGTCCACCCTCCAAAGAGGTTACGTCTTCCCACCAAGCATGGCTGTTATCATTTTCCCAGTTATCCAGGCAAATTGTGACCTTGAGCTGCAGGCTGAGAACCAGCTAAAAATAATCAACCTCTGGGTGGCTGCTGCATACCTGACTATCCCAGTGGGCCTCATGGCTCCTACTGTATTAACCCATTCTTGACAGGGTACATAAGTGTTGTGTATTGCCTCTTTATATGAAACCAGCCCAGAAGGCCTCAGTGTTAGTAGACCATATGAGAGGAATGCTTTCACTTTGGGGCAGCAGTCACTTGAAAGAAGTTTGGCCTACATAATCTGAGTGGCTACGACAATTCTGGGCCTATGACTGTACTAGTTACAAGCTTGTTCTGTGTTTCCGTAAGTTATAATAAATAGCTGTTGAATTTGAAGACATCTGGTGTGTGTTACTGTTTCTCATAGACAAAAATAAGGATCTACTCTCAGAAAATGGGTTTGCTCTTAGCAGATAGCAGGGATAGGTAACTTGATGCCCTCCACATGGTTTGGACTACAACTCCCATAATCCCTCATTATTGGCCATGTTAGCTGGGGCTTATGGGAGTTATGGTTTAAAACATCTGGAGAGCACTATCTACCCCTGGTATATAGGATAAAGTTCTTGGAAAAGGCAGTTCTGCCTCAGCTCTATTAATAATTCAGTCATCAAATAAACTTTTTGGTTTAACATGTTGTGTGAAAGGCTTTCCATTTTCACTCAAGCTCCAAAATGCCAGGAAACTACAGTTGTTAAGGATCATGCCCTTAACAGGTGCATTCTTTAGGCAATATGCATATGGTATGGTGTCCTACACTGTGGTTAGTTCCATCTTCACCATTACCTTGGAGCTGGCTGTCAGTGGCAGAGTGGTGGATGTGCCCCAGATGTGTCTGTTCTCTGGATTAGACCCACACCAGCTTGTTATAAAGCAGACAGCTGAGGGTGGATAGAAGAGAGGAAGGGGAAAGAAATAAAAAAAAATTAGCCTACTGTTAACAAATCATAACTTAAAGTGTACAGCGGAGTGTATTTTTTTCTTTCTCTTTTCTTCTTTTTTGCACTCTTAAATGATTAAAATCAGATGAATATCTTTTAATGTTAATGGGCTAGGATCCATAGTTAAAAAGAAGCATATACAGAATATTATTAATAGGGAGGACTCTGATATCCATTGCCTCTAAGAAATCCATCATAAAGGGGACCCATATAAACTACTCTCACAGACAGAGGGACCAATCCTACGGCCTCTACTCAGTGGCTAGATGGCCATAGCATATCTGGTTTTCTGGGAAAACGCTCTGAGGTCAGTTCCCAGAGAACCGACCTTCCCCCCCTTCCATGCTGCCTTGCAGGCAGCATTGAACAGCCCCGTGCTCCGCGCTTGCAAGAGGAGCACGGAGCGGCCATGTCTATGGGGAAAAACACACACACAGAGACTGCAAATGGCGGCGGCGGCAGCCAGTCGGAAGACTAGCCGCCACCGCCGCTGGAGCCACCGCCGTCTGAAACATCCGCCCCAGGTAAGTCTCGTCCCGGGGGGGATCCGCGGGGGACAGGGGGGTGGCAGGCTGTTTCGCGATGGATTTCAAGGGGGCCGAATGCACTGGCATTCGGCCTCACCGAGATCCGTCGCAGAATTCTCTGACATCCCTAGTCTTAACTGCAATTGCCCCATGGGTGGATTTTCATCTAATGGATGTGCTCCGTGATTCAAAAGTCTGTTACATTTTTATTAACAGCTATTGGATGGAACTGATAAAGTTACCATAGGGTCAATTTTTTGCCCAAATACTCATCAAGGATTTTTTCTTAGAGACACTTTAAGGATTTTGGATTCATTTCGAGAAGGGGAAATAATTTCGGGAGGGGGCCTCAATGATATTCTGGAGATTTTGACAGCAGTCAGAAAAGATCTTGTTACAATCCAGTCTTGAAACAGATTTTGGCCAACGCTGGTCTAATTGATGTCTGGCAATATTTGCACCCAGGAGAAAAAGATTATTCATATTACTCTGCCAGACATGATTCTTATTCTAGATTAGAGTGTATTTTTTTTGTCTGACAAATGGAGAGATTCAATTGTGGATGCCAAAACTGGGAATATAATTGCTTCTGATCACACACTTGTGCAAGTGATAATTCTTCTTGTAAACAAACACATAAGACCCTTCTCCTGGTCTTTGGATTCTATGCTCCTAATTAGACAACCCTCTAGAGGAAAACTGAATAGAGTAATTTAAAATTTTATTAAAGAAAATGACGCTTCGGAACCCTGTCAAGCATCCCTGTGGGATACCCTCAAAGTTGTTGTTAGAGGAGAATGTATACAGGAGCTTATTACCATCAAGTGTAATGCTAGGGCCATAGTGAGTCAGTTGTTTCAAGAAATAAAAACCCTGGAAGACAAACATAAAAAAGGGGGTGAAGTAAGAGTTCAGTGGGAATTAGAAAAAAAGAGAAGGGAACTACACCTTATGGAATTTAATCAAATAGCCAGGGATTTGCAATTTACCAAACAAATATTTTGAATTTGGCAACAAGGGCTCTACATTATTGGCCAATTATATTAGGAAGAAAAGATGTAAAAATCAAATTGTCTCCATTCTTAATCAAAAAGGTGAATGGGTCTTTAAGACTGCTGAAATTAATGAAGTTTTAAAGAATTTTTTTTCATGAGGTTATATGCCTTGGTTAACCCAGACTCTCCAAAAATTGATCAATTGTTACAGGGAGCTAATTTTAAAAATTTATCTGACATTCATGAATCTCTCTTGACTAAACCTATTACATTAGATGAAATATATGAGATGATTAAACAAAATTAAACCTAATAAATCTTCTGGGTTGGATGGCTATGGGGGGAATTTCTATAAAGTATTGAGCTATCACCTTTACTTCTTCTGTTATTTAATTCAATTCTACAAGGAAACCCAATTCCAAATTCATGGCATTTTGCAAGGATTATTTTAATTCCCAAACCAGATAAAAACTCTGAAGTAGCTGACTCCTATCAGCCTATTACACTTATCAACCAGGATGCAAAACTTTTTACTGGGATTTTAGCAAACACACTGGGAGATTTGGCCAGTTATTATATTAACACAAATCAATTTGGATTTATTAGGGAAAGACAAATAGCAGATCCGATTAGAAGACTTTTTAATGTTTTCTTCCATAGTGCACAAATGTTGGTCATTGCTTCTTTTGATGCTTCGAAAGCCTTTGACAGGCTGGAATGGAATTTTCTTTTTAAAGTCTGTGAAGCGATGGGGATGAGTCATTCCCTTTTAAAGATTTTGTGTTTATTATATTCTACACATAGGGCAGTGATTAGAACAAATGGGGTAGATTCAAACCCCATTTCCATCACCAGGGGGATTAAACATGGGTGCCTGCTTTCACCCTTATTGTTCGCCTTTGCTATAGAGCCCTTAGCTAATTTAGCGCAGAATGACCCCAAGATAATGGTCAAAAGTGCTTTTGAAATCTTTTCACTGATGTTGTGGCTGTTTTTGTATCCAATCCTAAATTGGTAATCCCTAAAATCTTAGAAATTCTTTCAAACTATGGTGAAGTGGCCAGGTTGTAAGTCAACCTAAATAAATCTCAAATATTGGCGTTAAATTTACCAGCTATAGAAAGGGTTTATTTACAAACATTCCTGTGAATTCATTACCATTACAGTATTTAGGAGTTGTGATACCTAAAAAATTGAACAAAACTAATTCATTGAATTACAAACCTCTTTTGTATTATTTTAGGCAGAAATTAAAGGAATGGGAGAAGCTGAAATTATCTTTATTGGATAGGATTGTTGCTGTTAAAATATTTTTGCTCCCTAAATTAACTTACCTTTTTCAAACCATTCTTACAGGGGTTACAACAAATTTTTTTGTCCTATTGGCAAAAGCTTGTGTCAAAGTTTATTCATGATAACAAAAAACCCAGAGTTACGAACTCTACTAACTTCCATAGACAGAAGGAGGGTGGTTTTGGGATACCCAATTTACATTGCTACTATGTAGCCTTTCCGCTTAAACAATAAGGTTTCTGGGGGGTTCCCAGAAATGTGTCTGGGCACCTTTGGAAGTGAAAAATGGTGAATGGGACAGAATTAAAGTTTTTGTCTTTCTGCCATCCCAAAAAACTCAACTTGAAAAAATCCCAAATCCATTTCTTCTTAATGATTTTGGGATCTGGAAGGTATGGCAGAAATATTTGATTCCTACACCATCACCCTTTATCCCTTTCCTTAATCATCAGCTCTTCTGCGATATAGATAAGTGGTTACAGTTTTGACTTTGGAAACAGCAGGGTTTATACTGACTTCAGGATGTTGGGTTTCACCCCAAATCTGGGGAACAAATTTGGATGCAGCCTGGTGATATTCATTTGTTGTTGTTCAGTCATTCAGTCATGTCCGACTCTTCGTGAACCCATGGACCATAGCACACCAGACCTTTCTGTCCTGCGCTCTCTCCCGGAGCGTGCTCAAGTCCATATTCATTGCAACGGTGATGCTATCTAGCCATCTCATCCTCTGCCATCCCCTTCTCCTTTTGCCTTCAGTCTTTCCCAGCATCAGGGTCTTTTCCAGAGAGTTTCCTCTTCACATTAGGTGGCCAAAATATTTGAGATTCAGCTTCAGTATCTGTCCTTCCAATGAGCACTCAGGGCTGATTTCCTTTAGGATTGACTGATTTGACCTCCTTGCAGTCCAGGGGACTCATCCGAGTCTTCTCCAGCACCACAGATTGAAAGCATCAATTCTTCGGTGCTCAGCCTTCCTTATAGTCCAGCTCTCACAGCCATACATTACTACTGGGAAAACCATAGCTTTGATAAGCGGACCTTTGTCGGCAAGGTGATGTCTCTGCTTCTTACTATGCTGTCTAGGTTTGCCATAGCTTTCCTCCCAAGGAGCAAGCGTCTTTTAATTTCATGGCTACAGTCACCGTCTGCGGTGATCTTGGAGCCCAAGAAAATAAAATCTGTCACTGCTTCCATTTCTTCCCCTTCTATAGGCCAGGAAGTGATGGGGACAGAGGCCATGATCTTTGTTTTTTTTAATGCTGAGTTTCAAACCAGCTTTTGCACTCTCCTCCTTCACCCTCAACAAGAGGCTCTTTAGATCTTCTTCGCTTTCTGCCATTAGGGTGGTATCATCTGTGTATCTGAGGTTGTTGATAATTCTCCCAGCAATCTTAATTCCGACCTGTGAGTCATCCAACCCGACGTTTCTCATGATGTACTCTGCATATAAGTTAAATAAGCAGGGCGACAATATGCAGCCTTGTCGTACTCCTTTCCCAATTTTGAACCAATCAGTTGTTCCAAGTCTGGTTCTTACTGTTGCTTCTTGACCCTCGTACAAGTTTCTCAGGAGACAGGTAAGGTGGTCTGGTACTCCCATCACTTTAAGAATTTGCCAGAGTTTGTTGTGATCCACACAATCAAAGGCTTTAGCATAGTCAATGAAGCAGAAATAGATATTTTTCTGGAATTCTCCTGCTTTCTCCATGATCCAATGAATGTTGGCGATTTGATCTCTAGTTCCTCTGCCTCTTTGGAACCCAGCTTGTACTTCCGGTAGTTCTCGGTTCGCATACTGCTGAAGCCTAGCTTGTAGGATTTTCAGCATAACCTTGCTGGCATGTTAAATGAGTGCAATGTGCGGTAGTTTGAACACTCTTTGGCATTGCCCTTCTTTGGAATTGAAATGTAAACTCACCCTTTCCAGTCTTGTGGCCACCGTTGAGTGTTCCAAATTTGTTGGCATATTGAGTGCAGCACTTTAACAGCATCATCTTGAAGGATTTTAAATAGCTCAGCTGAAAGACTGTCATCTCTGCTAGCTTTGTCGTTAGTAATGCTTCCTAAGGCCCACTTGACTTCATTCTCTAGGATGTCCGGCTCAAGTTCAGTGACTGCACTATCATGGCTATCAGGGACATTCAGATCTTTCCTGTATAGTTCTTCTGTGTATTCTTGCCACCTCTTCTTAATCTCATCTGCTACTGTTAGGTCCCTGCCTTCTTTGTCCTTTATCATGCCCATCTTTGCACAAAATGTTCCCTTGATATCTCCGATTTTCTTGAAGAGATCTCTAGTCTTTCCCATTCTGTTGTTTTTCGTCGATTTCTTTGCATTTTTAATTTAAGAAGGCCTTCTTGTCTCTCCTTGCTATTCTCTGGAACTCTGCATTCAGTTGGATATATCTTGCCCTTTCTCCCTTGCTTTTTGCTTCCCTTCTTTCCTCAGCTACTTGCAAAGCCTCATCAGACAGCCACTTTGCTTTCTTGCATTTCTTTTTCTTTGGGATGGATTTCGTTGCTGCCTCCTGAACAATGTTACGGACCTCCACCCATAGTTCCTCAGGCACTCTGTCTATCAGGTCTAATCCCTGAAATCTATTCCTCACCTCCACTGTATATTCAGAAGGGATATGATTTAGGTCATACCTGAATGGTTTAGTGGTTTTCCCTATGTTCTTCAATTTCAGCCGAAATTTTGCAACAAGAAGCTCATGATCTGAGCCACAGTCAGCTCCAGGTCTTGTTTTTACTGACTGTATGGAGCTTCTCCATCTTTGGCTGCAAAGGACATAATCAATCTTATTTCGATATTGACCATCTGGTGATGTCCATGTGTAGAGTCGCCTCTTGTGCTGTTGGAAAAGAGTGTTTGCTATGATCAGCGTGTTCTCTTGGCAAAACTCCATTAGCCTTTGTCTTGCTTCATTTTGTACACCAAGGCCATGCTTGCCTGTTATCCCAGTGATTTCTTGACTTCCTACTTTAGCATTCCAATCCCCTATGATGAAGAGGACATCTTTTTTTGGTGTTAGTTTTAGAAGGTGTTGTAGGTCTTCATAGAACCGATCAACGTCAGTTTCTTCGGCCTCAGTGGTTGGGGCATAGACTTGAATTACTGTGATGTTGAATGGTTTGCCCTGGATTCGTACTGAGATCATTCTATCGTTTTTGTGATTGTACCCCAGTACTGCTTTTCCCACCCTTTTGTTGACTATGAGTGCTACTCTGTTTCTTCTAAGGGATTCTTGCCCACAGTAGTAGATATGATGGTCACCTGAATTAAATTCGCCCATGCCTGTCCATTTTAGTTCGCTGATTCCCAAGATGTCGATGTTCAATCTTGCCATCTCATGTTTGACCACCTCCAGCTCAACCAGCTCAAAAGGTTTAGCTGGAAATATTTATAATATCCTGATTTCAGGGATATATCCACTTTCTCTTGGTATAAAAGAGGTCTTGGAAAAAAGATTTGGGTTTACTTTAGAAGCCAATGTTTTCAGGAGAATGTGGAAGAGACCTCCAATGTACTCTTTGTCTGCTAAATTAAGGGAGCATAACCTTAAATTTGTGAATCACTGGTATTTAACTCCTGTTAAAATAAGTTATATTAAAAGGGATGCCCCAGATAAATGCTGGCACTGTAGTGAACATAGAGGCTCCTATGTTCATATGTGGTGGTATTGCCCTCAAGTATTCGAGCTTTGGCAGAAAGTGTTGGTTGAAATAGAGATATTTATCAACCCATCACTAGAACTATCTCCCTCTCTGGGTCTTTTATCTCTATTCATAGATGCTAACAAATTACTATTGCAGAAAGACCTGATCCGTTTTTGTTGTTTAGCAGCAAGATTAATGATTGCACAAAACTGGAGAAATCAAAATGTCTTGTCCATTCTACAATGGAGGGATAAACTATGGTTAATTGTGCTATGGAAAAACTTACGTTATACGTATGTGCATTCCTTAGGGAATTACGAGGGACACAAGGAAGACTTTTATGCAATTTGGCATCCGTTTATTTGCCATGCTAATAGAAATACTGACAAATTCAATATACCAATATCTCATGTAAATCTATGGAAAGATCTGGTGTATTGATAAAGATTTTCATCTATATATAACTCTTTTATGGAAAGCTGAGAAGAATAAGGGTATGAGTTTTATAAAGGAAGGGTTGTCCATTTCTTGGAAGTATTTTGTGTATATAGTTTGGTAACTTGTTATTGTCCACTTGATGATGTCTTTTTGTGTGTGGTTTTGTTGGTTGTACAAATAAATTTTATTTAAAAATGAAAAAAATGGAATAGACCCATGGCGCCTATGCATCTGAAGCTACCATTCCACTTTCAGGTGAGTAGTTCAATACTAGTTTAATACTAGGTATTGTTTTCATTTTCCAAAAGGTAAGGTATTGGGTAGGTTTTCCTTGTTTGCTGCCAAGATACTAGAAGCCATGTCTCTGACATCTTAATGCTACAGTTTTTCTTCTGGCTGCTCTTCAACTTAAGAAATTATGCTCTCTTCCTTGTAGTGTAATCTATCTTTGTGAGACTATATAAGACAAAGACAACTTTTATAAGGTAACTTTTTAGAGAAGTAATTAGCAACATATATTAAATGAACTTCTTTAATAACAGCTGACATTAATTAAGAGGTCATCTAACAGCAGATAAAATGACCGATTAATACATAAATTGTCTTCTGGGTAAGCAAGGAGGATAAATTTGCTGTCAGGTATATTAGTTCCAGTACTTTTTCTGTTTTCTTCTTATAGAGTACCACACCTATGAGAGATTGAAGATTCTACTTTTCCTGTTCAGCTTCCCTTCAGTTGTTCAGAAGCAGCTGTGTGTTACCTAACAATTGTGGCCAGGCTTATGATGAATACTCAACCACACTCAGATAACTGAAAGTCCTTGACTCATGTTTAGTTTGTCCACATCTGTTTCAGCTGAAATCTTTCCTTTTCTCTCTCTTTCTTGTTGATTTTCTTCTACTAGTCCTTCAGCTCTGACTGGTATGCACTATTGCCATTTTCATCAGCTGTAATGTTTTATGGCAGAATGCTTCACATCAGCGCTACTGAGTACAACCAGTTTTACGGCACTTGATACATGTTTATTTTCAGGCATGTTAGCTGCTGCTGCATCATCTGGAGAAGCACAAAAGACAAGTTGATATGTATTCGTGTATTGTATTGCACACGTCTAGGATGCTTCCAGACAAACCTTCTATAGTGCAGACATCCTGCTTCATTCATGGAATTTTAGGGAGGAGGGTCCAGATGATGTCTTCTATTTCTGTGATGGCCTGTTGCTTCAGGCAGGCAAGGCAACACCCTTGCACCTGCTGGAGTCCCATCCCTATCCCCAGAGAAACATCTCCTCCAGCCCAAGCAACAGCATAATTACTTATCTGTCCTCACTGGGTGGTAATGCGAGTCTCCCTTCATTGCAGTTCTGGGCTGGCAGTTGCTCCTGCTGGATGTGACATCATGCATACTCTCTCCTCTTCTAGCATGTGCATTCCTGCTTTCTCCTCTTCCTCATTCTCAGTGCATTCCAAGACAGGCAAAACATCCAGCCTAATTCCTCTCTTTGGACCTGATCAGTTTCCCAGAGCCAATCAGGACCCAGCTATTTGTTTGTGAAGAAGCTGGCCCTTCAGAATGCCCACAGCCAATCAGTGCCATCCTTTGTTGTTGGGTTTCTTTCCATCCCCTCTTGCTCTCTGACTCAGAGACTCCAGCAACGAAGTAGCAGTCATGGAGGACATCGGAGAGAACAGAGGGAAGCAGGAGACAGCCAGCAGGTATGTTGTTTGATTTACTTTGCTTTGTGAATTTTGTGTGTGCATGTGCAGGAATTCGGAAGCAAGGAGCCCCTTGCTGTTGTTTTCAAACTTTGAAAAACTTTTTAAAACTGGTGTCCTGGGGATATGGGAGTACCTGTGGAAAGTGTGGGGTGCCACAGGAGCCCCACAAACCTTGCTATTTTCCATGTTGTGGCTGGGTTTTTTTTATTGTGGTCAACAGACCAGAGATAAAACAGTAAGATATATTCACAAAACAAAATATACCAGGAACCCACAAATGCTTGCTATTTTGTACTAATATTTTCCTTTGTTCACTTTTTCATTCTTGCCTCTCCCCATTTTTAATTTCTCCCTGCCTTTCCTGTTTTTCAAAACCTGACGTTAAGAACTTGACGTTAAGAACCTGACATTAAAAACCTGATGTTAAAAACCTAAAAACCAATTACCTAGGGAGGTGGTGGGCTCTCCCACACTGTAGGCGTTCAAGACAAGGCTGGACAGCCATCTGTCAGGGATGCTCTGACTTGGATTCCTGCATTGAACAGGGGGTTGGAGTAGATGGCCTTGGAGGCCCCTTCCAACCCTACTATTCTATGATTCTACATCCTGAGGGTGTGGTAGTGATCATGGCTGTGCAGGGTGCTAGTGTCGAGACAACCCCCCAACCCTTGCTGATAAATTTTTCTTTTGTTTTTAAGTTGCAATTCTTTTTTAATTTTTTCCCTTTTTTAAAAAACCCAACTTCAGTTTGCCTTTTCTGTGCAAAGAGCTGCAGTTGTAGAAGAAAAATGTGATCTCAATGGACTGCTTTACTGTGTTGTTGTGTGGATCCTCCCCCGCTCCCCCGACAACCCTTTGTATTGATGATCTTGAAGTTAATTTACCTCTGTTTACCTTTTTTGTGCAATGGTTTGCTGCTGTAGCAGAAAAATGTAGACTCAGAGGACTGCTTTACTGTGTTGCTGTGTGGATCTCCCTGCCCACCCCTTTGCACTCATGTTCTTGAAGTTATTTGCCTCAATTTTGCCCCTTTTTTTTTGCTGCTCTGGAGCAGACAAATGTGGGTTCAAAGGAGTACTTTTGTGTTGTGATATGGGTCAGACCCCATCCTGGCTTTACTCTCATGATCTTTCAGTTACATACCTCATTTCATCTTTTCTGTTCAATGGGCTGTTGCTGGAGCTCAAAAATGTGTATTCAAAGGAGTGCTTTTGTATTGTTTTATGTGTCAGATCACTACCGTCCAACTCATAACCCTGAACTGTCTCTTGAACTTACTCTGCATACTGTTGGTTCTGCCTAACCCTGGCTCTGCTTCCACACGGCTCCGCTTACAGTTGCCCTACCCTCTGTCCCACCAACTCCAATGGGCACCAAGCATCACTTTCCATTTGTAACCCTCCTGTGTTTTCTCACTGCTTAATCCATCTTTTTTCTTACCACAGAAAATCCATTAAGGAGGGAAAGATGGAAGAGCTGCACAATACCTTTTGGTAGCACTAGTGCCTGTCTGTCTGGAAACACCTGTACGTTTGCTGTGGATTTTCTAGGCAGTTCATAGAATATATAGGTCTGCGCTCATTCTGTTTAGCCTTGAAATAATAATAGTATAGAACATTATCTCACCTCACCCTAATCAGTGCAGTGGAGTCCAAGTGATTTTGTTGATTTGACACAACAGCTTTCTTGCTTGGTTAAAACATGCTGCAAGTACATGGTGGCTCTGCTCCTGATCTTTAATTTGCTTGAGCTCTGTCAGGCAAAATATTTTATTTACATGTACAGTGGCTTGGACAGCAGATTTATTGAATTAATTAGGTAGGTTCACATGGCATATTTTTCAAGAGCCTTCTAAGGTCTAGTCTCCTACATCCTCTCCATAAACTCTTGAAATGAATTGGTTTACATTGCCCACAAACAAAATGTTATGTATATTCTTATGTTCTATGAAATACTTTTCTTAAATCTCTAGAGTACTTTGAATACAAATGTTGCAGTTTCTCATCTCTAATAATGGCCTTGTAAAACACTGAGCCCCTTCATTGATCACTGCCTTGTTCTGGTGAAGGGGCTTGCGTAACTCAGTGAAGCCATAAGCTATGCCGTGCACAGCCACCCAAGACGGACAGGACTTGGCGGAGAGTTCTGACAAAATGTGGTCCACTGGAGAAGGAAATGGCAACCCACTCCAGGATTCTTGCCAAGAAAACCCCATGGAACGTATCACAAGGCTAAAAGAGATGACGCCGGAAGATGAGCCCCTCAGGTCGGAAGGTGTCCAATATACCACTGGGGAAGAGCAGACGGAATTTCCAAGTAGCGCCAGAAAGAGTGAAGCGGCTGGGCCAAAGCCGAAAGGACACTCAGCTGTGGATGTCTGGCTGGGTGACCAGCCAGATGGGTGATTAATAAATTTAATAATAAAATAAAAAATAAAATGTGTCTGGTGGTGAAAAGAAAGTCCAATGCTGTAAAAAGAACAATATTGTTTAGGAATCTGGAATGTAAGATCAATGAATCAAGGTAAGCTGGAGGTGGTCAAACATGAGATGGCAAGATTGAACATTGACATCTTGGGAATCAGCGAACTAAAATGGACATGCATGGGTGAATTTAATTCAGGTGACCATTATATTTACTACTGTGGGCAAGAATCCCTTAGAAGAAATGGAGTAGCACTCATAGTCAATCTTTACGTAGGCTAAAACGGCGAATCAAAAGGGGACGCAAATAGCGCCCGCTACGCTATTTGCGTTCCCCTTTATTTTTGCCGTCATAGTCTACGTAAATATTTACGTAGATTAAGACGGTAAAAAAAAGGAACGCAAATGGCGGCGGCTGTAGCTGCTGCCATTTGCGTACGCATTTTTTTTTTTAAAACCCACCCAACCATGATAGGAAACGTAGAGATTTACATAGCCTATCACGTCTTTTTTTTCTTTTTTTTAAAACCTAGCCATGATAGGCTATGTAAATCTTTACGTAGCCTATCATGTCTTTTTTTTTTTACACAAGCCTGGAAATGGCGGCGGCGGCAGCCGGTTGGAAGACCGGCTGCCGCCACCGCTGCAGCTGCTGCCGGAGCTGCCGCCGAAGCTGCCGCCGCCCGGAAGATCCGCCCCAGGTGAGTCTCTTCCCGAGGGGGATCCACGAGGGGGCGGGGGGGGCAGGCCGTTCCGCCATGGAGTTCGGGGGGTCGAATACACTGGCATTCGGCCTCACCGAGATCCGTGGTGGAATTCTCTGACATCCCTTCTATACAGTCAGTAAAAACAAGACCTGGAGCTGACTGTGGCTCAGATCATGAGCTTCTTGTTGCAAAATTTTGGCTTAAATTAAAGAACGTTAGGAAAACCACTAAACCATTCAGGTATAACCTAAATCATATCCTTTCTGAATATACACTGGAGGTGAGGAATAGATTTAAGGGATTAGACCTGATAGACAGAGTGCCTGAGGAACTATGGACGGAGGTCTGTAACATTGTTCAGGAGGCAGCAACGAAATCCATCCCAAAGAAAAAGAAATACAAGAAAGCCAAGTGGCTGTCTGATGAGGCTTTACAAGTAGCTGAGGAAAGAAGGGAAGTGAAAAGCAAGGGAGAAAGGGGAAGATATATCTAGCTGAATGCAGCGTTCCAGAGAATAGCAAGGAGAGACAAGAAGGCCTTCTTAAATTAACAATGCAAAGAAATCAAGGAGAACAACAGAATGGGAAAGACTAGAGATCTTTTCAAGAAAATCGGAGATATCAAGGGAATGTTTTGTGCAAAGACGGGCATGATAAAGGACAAAGAAGGCAGGGACCTAACAGAAGCAGATGAGATTAAGAAGCGGTAGAAAGAATACACAGAATAACTATACAGGAAAGATCTGAATGTCCCTGATAGCCATGATAGTGCGGTCACTGAACTTGAGCCGGACATCCTAGAGAGTGAAGTCAAGTGGGCCTTAGGAAGCATTACCAACAACAAAGCTAGCAGAGATTACAATATTGCAACTGTGCTATTTAAGATCCTACAAGATGATGCTGTTAAAGTGCTGCACTCAATATGCCAACACATTTGGAACACTGAACAGTGGCCACAAGAGTGGAAAAGGTCAGTTTACATTCCAATTCCAAAGAAGGGCAATGCCAAAGAGTGTTCAAACTACCGTACAATTGCGCTCATGATAAACTAAGATCATGGCATCTGGCCCCATCACTTCCTGGCATATAGAAGGGGAAGAAATGGAAGCAGTGACAGATTTTACTTTCTTGGGCTCCAAGATCACCACAGGCGGTGACCGTAGCCATGAAATTAAAAGACGCTTGCTCCTTGGGAGGAAATCTATGGCAAACCTAGACAGCATAGTAAGAAGCAGAGACATCACCTTGCCGACAGAGATTCATATAATCAAAGCTATCGTTTTCCCAGTAGCAACATATGGCTGTGAGAGCTGGACTATAAGGAAGGCTGAGCGCCGAAGAATTGATGCCTTCGAACTGTGGTGCTGGAGAAGACTCTTACGAGTCCCCTGGACTGCAAGGAGGTCAAATCAGTCCATCCTAAAGGAAATCAACCCTGAGTGCTCATTGGAAGGACAGATACTGAAGCTGAATCTCAAATATTTTGGCCACCGAATGCGAAGAGAAAACTCTCTGGAAAAGACCCAGATGTTGGGAAAGATTGAAGCCAAAAGAAGAAGGGGATGGCAGAGGATGAGATGGCTAGATAGCATCACCGATGCAACGAATATGAATTTGAGCGCACTTCGGGAGAGATGGGAGGACAGGAAGGCCTGGCGTGCTATGGTCCATGGGGTCACGAAGAGTCGGACACGACTTAATGACTGAACAACAACAAAAACACTGAGACCCATTTAATAGGTGAACATGGCCAATACCACTTTATAAAAGTATTGTTCATACACAATGATTCAAATATTTACAGTAACATGTTTGCATTGAATCTTGACCAAGCAGAACAATTGTTTGTGTTGTTTAACTGAGTACTTTAAATTAAAATTCTGATTAGATATGCACAGGATTGTAAGTGATTTAAGGCGCAATCCTATGGCCGCTAGTCAGCGGCTAGATGGCCATAGGATATGTGGGTTTCCAGGAACTGATCTCAGAGCCCGCGCTCTGAGGTTGTGCTGGGGTGGAGAAGTCAGAAATCTGGTACAACACATCCAACATGTCGTCCAGCTGCCGCTTCCCATGTTCTGACTTCCCGCGGCTAGATAGCCAAAATCAGCTGTCTAGCCGTAAATGCAGGGCAGCTGAAGTGTGGAGGGGATGATCCCCTCCTTGCTTCTCCTGCCCTGCATTGGATAGGTGATCACCTCTGGGTTCAGAGGCAGCTGAGTATCCCGGTAGGATTGCTCACTCCAAATATACACTGGGAAATGGCTGTAAAACTGCAATACAAATGAGTGAAATTTAGATCAATTTCCATCACATTCATTAGCATTCATTTTGTATGAACCACTGCTTTTAACAAAAGAAATTATACTTTTGGCACATAATACATATGAATAGTAATACCAAATACTGGAAATATTGTCCATTTAATTTCATGAGTTAATTTATTGATACATTGGCCAGATTTGCATGCCAGTTCCTGAAAACATAACAGTCTTTCTCTTTCTTGAAGCTGTGATTATGAGGAATATTTTATTAGTATTCAAAGCAAACTCTTCCATGGGTCAGACCATGATGCTACCTTCCAGTAGTTTCAGTCCTTTTCTTCATTCTGTGTCCTCATAGGATTACAGTGATCCCCTTTTGTTTCATGTTTGTTTGAAAACTGCCAACACAACATATTTCACCATAATCCCTTCTCTAAGTTTTTCCTCAATGATGGGGGGTGGGGGCAGTAAACATGAAACAACAGGGGGAGGGGGAGAAGGGCATACATACTGGAAATAGGCCAACAAACAATCAAATCTTGGGCACAGGTGACTGGTGCCTCAAGTCATGACCCTGCCAAACCACTTCCACCATCCCTTCCCTTGACTCCACCCAGTGAAAGCTCCTTTCAGCTGTTCCACCTCGGCTCTACCGAAAGATGTCCCTTCTATCAGCTCTGATATCTACATAGAAAATATCTCTCTATCTACAAAATGGACTGATCAATAGTTTTGTTTTTCATTTGGAAATAAACTCCTATTGATTACAAATATGGAGCTGGCCAACTGCCATTCCAGCCAGCTTCTATATATGGAATAGGAAAGGCTGCTATCTTCTCCTTTGCCTCAGGCAGCAAAATCTCTTGGCCCAGCCCTGATGAGCCACATTCAAGTGTTCAGCATGAACATGTGAGGACACAAAGTCTGCAGGGGGCCAAGGGCACACACATTGCCCCCAACCCCAATATCTCATGTCCTCTACTCCTGCATGACAGTTGAAGAGGGATTCTAAGTGCATTCAGCAGAATGTGCTTAGAAGCCTCCACGTGATCAGAAACGCTGCATTATCAGGGTTTCAGATTGTGAAAAGGTCGCTAAGTGCAAATGTAACCCTTTAAGAATGCTGGAGGGGGGATATCATTGCACATGCCCAGTAAGGGAGTGAGATAAGGAGCGGCCACTATTACGGGCAGCTACCACAATGCAGTTTGGAAGAAGCCTGCTTGCTGTTCTCTGTAAGGCCTCGAACCCTTGACACAAGTTAATAGTGAGGTTTCCTTTTCAATTTTTAAAACGTCATGATTTTCACAAACACTTCAAGTTCCTTGTCTGTTTATGTTCCTTTGTATTATATAAAGAGCTGTCTGTAAAGTTTGTTCTTTGGTCAGCAGAAAAATCAAGCTTCAGGGAGAAGTGTTATTTATATTTTTGTTGTGGACTCAATCTGGAAGACAGAACTTTGGGAAGGCTGTGCTGTTTTTATTGTTTTGTGATATGTGAATTGTTATTTATGTAAAATTCATATATGTGTTTTATTATTGTTGATAATTACAAAATTAAATGATATATGTTAATTGCCCCTGTATAAGGCCTTTGATGTGAGTCTCTTTAGAGACCCTGTAAAAAGTGTTACACAAGCACACTTAGAATCTCCCTTCAGAACTTCATGCTCAGCACACAAAGATTGGGAGTAGAGTTGCCTGCAAGCAACTGGATGTTAGAAAGCCAGTGTGTGGTGTTAGACTGTTAGACTTAGAGTGTTGAACTGGGACTCTAGGAGATCCAGGTCCCCACTCAGCCATGAAGTTCACTGGGTGACTTTGGGCCAGTCACTGACTCTTAGCCTAACTTACCTTACAGCGTTGTTGTGAGGATAAAATGGAGAAGAGGACGATATAAGCCACCTTGGGTTCCTTGCAAGAGGAAAAAAGAAATGTGGTGGTGGTGATGATGATGATAATAAAAATGTTGGCGGTGGGGCTCGTGTGTGTGACATCATCCCCCTACACACATGGTTCCCTCCCATGTTCAGGCTGCACACCTGAAAAGAGCTAATATATGTGTGCCTGCAAAATCCACAAATATACTAAACATTCATTTTGAGAAAAGAGTTTTAATTTTGTTGGTGTATACCAGCCTGATGTTTGGGGATTATTGGAGTTGTAGTCCAACCCAAGTGGAGGGCACCAGGTTGGGGAAGGCAGGTGTACAGTCTTAGTCCTACCTATTGTTTTGCAGGCCTAACATTCAATGCCATTTGTTCAATCCCATTACCCCTTTAAATACCAATTTTAATGCTGAATACATTGTTGTATTTCAGTTTTTTTAAAGGTTTAAAATGTATGTGTTTTACAAGGCAGTTGGGATAATACAATAGCCCCAATTAAAGGGAATTCCAGTCATACCTGCAATTTCTTTTCCTATAATGTAGACGCAGCAAGCTCATCAAGATAGAAGAATTACTTCTAGAATAATTTTCCTTTAATAGCTTTGTTTGAAACAAAGCAAATCTCTTTATCATTTCTGCTGCTAGCCTTGCAGCAAGCAAAATTAGAAATTGCAAGGAATCTCATGCCATCATAAATAAACAATGACCAATGGGAGCATTACCTTAGATGGCTTAAGTAAGTATTTTACATGGCTGACTGGGATGTTCCTTCTACACTGCCAATAAGAAACATTTACAAGCCTTAGAAACATTAAAGAGCTATTACTTTATGCACTTGATTTATGGTTTTACACAAGGCATGAAAACACCAGGGCAAAGCTAATTACTGCATGCAATGGTGGACACAAAAACTTGGCTCATGTTTGCTATGAGACTTCCATGATTTTTAATAGACAGATACATGATGAATATTTACAGTCCCAGTTCAGGATATGGAAAGGATATTTGCCTAATGTTTGCATGCCAGCTCTATTGCTTTCGGTATAAATCTTGGGGCTGTTTAATAGGAAATGGAATTTGTAATCAGCCTTCACCAAACTGGTGCCTTTCAGATATTTTGGACTACAACTCCCAGCATTCCTGAACATTTGACCATGCTGGCTGGTGCTGATGGGCATTGAAATCCAAAACATCTGGAGGGCACCGTGCTGGGGAAGGCTGATGTAGTTGGTCAATCTGACCCGATCTCAGCTCTAGATCTAGTCTGGTTAGATCAATTGTCGGTTCTGACCACCTGCCCAGGCTCCAAGATCTGATCAATCACATTCATTGATTGCCTGTTTCACACAGTTATGGCTTACAAGAAAAGTGATAAAATTATCAAGTTGTGAATACAATGTTGATATCTGTCAACTTGGGGGGGGGGGAGACTTCAGCTCTTGTCCTCCCCCAATCACAATTTTCCCCACAGTGAAAATTAAGACAAGAAAACAGAGTTGGTATGGTAACACTTGAATTTATTCAGATTCAAAGGACTGGCTCACAAAAAGGAGCCTATGAACTTGCTCTCCACATGCACAGAAGCCTCTGGCCACCTCTAGCAGCTATGAAGTCTCGCTATAGCCAGCGAGTGCCATTCCATCTTCTGCATCAGTGCCACTTTTACCACCCTCACATCAGCAGCACTTCGCTGGGCAGCAGACAGGACGAGCAATGAAGTCACTGCAATTTCCTAGTTCTCTGCTGCCCAAAGATGCTAGAAACTGCTTAGGAGAGCAAATAAATATAGTAGTGCTACTAAGAGGGCTTGGACAGGGCTTTCCAGCTGTTGCAGCAACTGTCAAAGCTCATAGTTGCTACAGTCAGCCTCATTTGCAAGTACTGTGTGTTTTAAAAGGGAAAAAACGCAGTTGTTTCATGTTGATCAAGCTTGATGGAAAGCAATAATTCTGTTTTGTTAAATCTGAGCAGCTAGATGTTCTAAATCTGAGCAGCTCAAACTGACTAAAGTTATTTTGTTGTTGTTGTTCAGTCGTGTCCGACTCTTCATGACCCCATGGACCATAGCACGCCAGGCCTTCCTGTTCTCCGCTCTCTCCCGGAGTGTGCTCAAGTCCATATTCATTGCATCGGTGATGCTATCTAGCCATCTCATCCTCTGCGATCCCCTTCTCCTTTTGCCTTCAATCCTTCCCAGCATCAGGGTCTTTTCCAGTGACTTTTCTCTTCGCATTAGGTGGCCAAAATATTTGAGATTCAGCTTCAGTATCTGTCCTTCCAATGAGCACTCCGGGTTGATTTCCTTTAGGATGGACTGATTTGACTTCCTTGCAGTCCAGGGGACTCGTAAGAGTCTTCTCCAGCACCACAGTTCAAAAGCATCAATTCTTCGGTGCTCAGCCTTCCTTATAGTCCTGCTCTCACAGCCATATGTTGCTACTTGGAAAACCATAGCCTTGATTATACGAACCTTTGTTGGCAAGGTGATGTCTCTGCTTCTTACTATGCTCTCTAGGTTTGCATAGCTTTCGTCCCAAGGAACAAGCATCTTTTAATTTCATGGCTACAGCCACAGTCTGCGGTGATCTTGGAGCCCAAGAAAATAAAATCTGTCACTCCTTCCATTTCTTCCCCTTCTATATGCCAAGACGTGATGGGGCCAGATGCCATGATCTTAGTTTAATGTTGAGTTTCAGACCAGCTTTTGCACTCTCCTCTTTCACCCTCCACAAGAGGCTCTTTAGATCCTCTTCGCTTTCTGCCATTAGGGTGGTATCATCTGCGTATCGGAGGTTGTTGGTAATTCTCCTGGCAATCTTAAATCCGACCTGTGATTCATCCAACCCGGCGTTTCTCATGATGTACTCTGCATATAAATTAAATAAGCAGGGCGGCAATATACAGCCTTGTCGTACTCCTTTCCCAATTTTGAACCAATCGGTTGTTCCATGTGTGGTTCTTACTGTTGCTTCTTGACCCTCGTACAGGTTTCTCAGGAGACAGGTAACGTGGTCTGGTACTCCCATCTCTTTCAGAACTTGCCACAGTTTGTTGTGATCCACCCAAGCAAAGGCTTTAACGTAGTCAATGAAGCAGAAATAGACGTTTTTCTGGAATTCTCTTGCTTTCTCCATGATCCAGCGAATGTTGGCGATTTGATCTCTAGTTCCTCTGCCTCTTCGAAACCAGCTTGTACTTCCAGTAGTTCTCAGTTCACATACTGCTGAAGCTTAGCTTGTAGGATGTTGAGCATCACCTTGCTGGCATGTGAAATGAGCGCAATTGTGCGGTAGTTTGAACACTCTTTGGCGTTGCCCTTCTTTGGAATTGGAATGTAAACTGACCTTTTCCAGTCTTGTGGCCACTGTTGAGTGTTCCAAATTTATTGGCATATTAAGTGCAGCGCTTTAACAGCATCATCTTTTAGGATTTAAAATAGCTCAGCTGGAATACTGTCATCTCCGCTGGCTTTGTTGTTAGTAATCCTTCCTAAGGCCCACTTGACTTCACTCTCTAGGATGTCGGGCTCAAGTTCAGTGGCTATCATGGCTATCAGGGACATTCAGATCTTTCCTGTATAGTTCTTCTGTGTATTCTTTCCACCTCTTCTTAATCTCCTCTGTTTCTGTTAGGTCCCTGCCTTCTTTGTCCTTTTTCATGCCCGTCTTTGCACAAAACGTTCCCTTGATATCCCCGATTTTCTTGAAAAGATCTCTAGTCTTTCCCATTCTATTGTTTTCCTCGATTTCTTTGCATTGTTCATTTAAGAAGGCCTTCTTGTCTCTCCTTCCTATTCTCTGGAAATCTGCATTCGGTTGGATATATCTTCCCCTTTCTCCCTAAAGTTATCCCGGTGTGCAAATAAGAACTTGCAGATCTTGAAGAAAAGCTAGGTGATGTGTTGCATTGATAAAAGGAAGCTCAGCTCAGTCATTGGGCAATGTACTGTAAGTGACACAGATCATAATATTGTTTAAGAAAGGAAAGCGAAGGTTCTCAGAACAAAGGCAAAGCCAGGAATTCAGTTTTCAAGGTTGGAGTGGAGGAAACTCTCTTTAGATTTTTCCTGCCCAGATTAGGAATGTTGGTAGGTTGACATGTCATTCACATCCCAGAGCACTGAAGGCAAGGATAGTCTTCCATGTTATCCCACAAGGAAATATGTAATATACCCTTCTTTTCTGCAGAGCACCAAGGCACAGAAATTCCCTTCATTTGACTTAACTGGCTTCAGTAAGACCTTTTTGCCCCTTCTACCTATTCCCATAACTGTACAAAACAGCAAACCTTTGCATAATGTAAATGGTGGCATGAGGCATTGATTTATGTGTTGGTTTGAATAGATATTTTTATACTATAACTTGAATTCACAGCCAAGCCTAATAAAACATCATTGTGAAAATCAATAATAGTTAAGGGAATGCTTAGCTGACAGAGTTGATAGATCAAGAGTAAATTTAATGTTTTCTTCATCCTCTTCTTTCCTTTTCTGCAGAGATGCAAAATGTACAGCTTGTCGTTCATTTGCAACCAAACTTGACTTGGGTTATATTCATTAGCTTACTAGGTGGATAATGATAAATACACATATTCTCTCTCTCTCTCTCTCTCTCTCTGTATGCATTGTACAGCTATAGAACATATTGCCAGCAGAACATTTATTGGTTTCCTAGATGCTTCCTGCTGGCTCATTTGTGGTCTACACATGCAATCCAGATGTGTAATTACTTCATTTCAGCTTGCTCACAGATTTTTTTTTGTTTGGTAACCATTGAATACCTCTATGTTATATTACAGTGAATTACCAAAATTTGATGAATGTTGACATTCACACACCAGTGCTGACAATCCCAGGTGAATTTCAGGAATGTCTGAAGAGAGATACATTTTTCCCAGCTTCTTGGACATATACCAGTTAATGCTGATGATTATATTTAGGTGATGGTCAACATTCACTGATGTACTTCTGAGTTTTCAGACATTCACAAAATTTGCCTGTGATTGTCAGTATTCACAAATGCATGTTGCAGATTACACATTCACTGTGGCACATGCGTGTATTGGATTATTTATTTGTCACATGAATATGTTACTCTTCTTCCAAATGGGTAAGAGCAGCTTACCTAAATTTCATTTTACCTCAGTGGATCCTGTGATGGAAGTTAAGCTGAGAGGCAGCGGCCTGGTTTGCACGACACACCGGGCTCATTGGGGGGTGTTTAACCCACGATGAGCTGCAATGTGTGCTGGGCAACATTTTGAATATGCAACCTCCAATTAGGGGCAATCGAAGAATTGCTGTATCATGTGAGCCTAGTCGCTGTGGGTTATTTGAAGCTTAGACAACCCTTGCACAACCCTACTACAAACTGAGAATTATGTGAGGCTTGTTAAACCTTCAAATAATGCAGTGAATGCATCCGCACAACACGGCAACTCCCCAAACACCCTGATTGGGGGCTGCATATTCAAAATGTCTTCTAGCACACGTCATGGCTCATTGGGGATTAAACAAACCCTGATGAGCCAGACGTGTCATGTGAAGTGGGTCAGTAAGTTGTCTGCGATCATCACAGGAGCCTCCTGGCTGTGTGAGCCCGGAGACAGTGATGATGATGATATTATTATCAGCAACTGGGTTTCCAGCATGGAAGCCTGATACTCTAGCCCAAGGCTCCCCAACCCTTTTAGACCCGTGGGCACATTTGGAAATGTGAGAAACTTCTGTGGGCACCCCCACAAATGCCTAATCAGTGAATCGCTGCTTTGGCACCTACCTGTCGCATCAATCCCTTCTTATTCAGCAAAAATGTTTGTTTCATGTTTATTGGACACTGCAACGTCTCTTTGATAAGGGATTGGCTAATTGCTGGCAGTGCAATACAGCTAATACTTCTTTTGAACATAAGTTTTGGCAATGTGCAGTAGTTGCTTCTTTTTGGGAGAAGGAGATTATACAGATACATTTTGTACTGGGACAGGTTTTAATATTTGCCGATATACACACTCTTTAAAATTATTTACCCGCTTCATGGAAATTAAGAAATGGTCAGTGTAAATGGATTCTCCGCACCCTTTTGAGAGCTAAAAGACTGATATTACAATATTGGAAGAAAAAAAACACTCACCTCCTATAATGCAATGCATTGAGGACATTAAAAAGGTAAAGGTAAAGGTGTCCCCAACCAGTCGTGTCCGACTCTAGGGTGCGGTGCTCATCTCCATTTCTAAGCCGAAGAGCCAGCGCGGTCCGAAGACGCTTCCGTGGTCATGTGGCCGGCATGACTGAACACCGAGGTGCACAGAATGCTGTTACCTTTCCCGCCGAAGTGGTACCTATTTATCTACTTGCAATTTCTTGCTTTCGAACTGCTAGGTTGGCAGAAGCTGGGACTGAAGATGGGAGCTCACTCCATCACGCAGCACCCGGGTCTTGAACTGCTGTCCTGCCTACCTTCCGGTCTGCAGTTCAGCGTCTTAACCACTAAGCCACCGCGGCTCCCTTGAGCCACCCCGGCTCCCTCTAAGCCACCGCGGCTCCCTAATTGAGGACATTACTAATGTAATGTCCTAATTACTAATTACTAATGTAATTGAGGACATTACAACACATTAAATATTAGAATGGGTGGCATGTAGACGCCACCTTCAAATGGATACTTATTTGGATATTTGGTCACTTCTGTTGAAGCCTATGTATAATTGCTACAAAGTTTCATATGTATTCATTGCTATGGATATATACGAATTCGTGTACGTATATCAAAAAACTGGGAAAAATAAAATAAACTTTTGGCTTATGCTTGCGGGCGCCACTTTGGGGACTCCTTCATGGCTGCCATTGGAGGTGCCTGCAGGCACCACAGCACCTGTAGGTGCTGCATTGGGTCCCCTGCTCTAGCCACTATGCCACACTGGCTCTTGGGATCCAACACCAGAATGCAGCTTCAGCACAGGATCCTGACGCTTGCATCTAATTCAGAAAAGGAAGTTATACTTTCCTCTTCTATCCAACAAGAGTGAGTACCAAGTAGCTTCTGAGCACAGTCCAGGGTACTGGTTTTAACATGTAAAAGTTCTTGAAGGATTATAAAAAGACACACGTCCCCTCCCTTCTGACTAAAAATCCACCACTGTCTGTTTCAGCTATGTAAAGTGAAGGGAATAGGATAACCTCAGCATGTTTAACACTTCTCAGATCTTAGATAACTATAAATTAATAGCAGAGACAGATTCTGGAAGCCAGAATTTGACCATTTGAATCTTACCTGCGGAAATGAACTATGAGTGTTGGCTAAAAGAGCTACATCTAAGTAATTGCTACAGTCTGAATGGTGGAGGCGGTATACTCCAATGTCCCTTTTGTTGGCCTTAATTATTTAGTAAGGAAACTTGTTTTTATCATTTTAATTTTCAATTTATTTAAACTAAAACTGTTGCTCAGGCGAAGACTTGGGCCTGACCTGGAAGTATTCATAGACATGTCAGGTCAAGGGAAACGAATTGGTGGTGATGGAGCCATGCTGGAACCTGGCAGCTGTAACACTCCATTCTTCCTCTACACTCAAATCATTCACCCAAAGGGGCAGCACAGCATAAGGACAGCAGCTTGAACCCTGGTTGATCCCGATAGCATGACCCAGCCAATTTTAATCTCTTTTCAATGCTTCTGGGAGAGTTAGGGTGCAATCCTATCTAGATAGGCAGCCGCCTCCAAACTCGGAGGCGACCACCTATCCAAAGCAAGGCAGGGAAAGCACGGAGGGGATCGTTCCTTCCGCGCCTTTCCTGCCCTGCTTATTCTGCTAGACAGCCGTTTTCGGCTGTCTAGCTGCCCGGGGCGGGGAGGAGCAGGAGAGGAGGCTGCTGTATGACACATAGGATGTGTCGTACACGTAGTTCCGCTCTCCCGACCCCAGAATGCCCCTAGCCCCGCCCCTTTTCACCCGCTCCATGCTCCTCTTCTGAGCGCGGAGGAGAGGTTGGTTTTCTGGGAACTGACCTTGGAGCACAGGGTCCGAGGTTGGTTCCCAGAAAACAGCATATCCTATGGCCATCTAGCCTCTGTCTAGCGGCCATAGGATTGCTCCCTTAAACATGTGCTTAAAGCCTGCAGTCTTATAACCACAAACTTGGAGTAAGCTTCATTTACCTCAACGGACCATAGTTCAGAGCAAACATAGATAGGATTGCACTGTAAGTCTCCCCCATTGGAATCAATAGGACCCTGAAGTGTTTGATATTGGGCTTGATTGTGCCCACTCTTTCATTGCTTTATCGTTTAAATGTTAGAAGCTATCCTGATTTCATGAAGGGGGACATATAAATAAATGATAAAAATAATATTCCTCTCTTCATTGACACTGATACACATGGAATGCAGACATTTTGCTGTATAAGAGACAGAACCCATCGCTATCATTATAGTTTAATTCTGACTGGGAAGCATATGCATGTATTTGGCAATGAATTCCTTAGTGTTCAGTAAGTTCCGAGTGATACTTGAGAAATGCCATAGATAACTTTGTCTTCCTGTCCAGTGGAATCGCACTTTGTTGTTGGATACATTAGACCCACTCTGCGTTTTCTCTTATTTTGCTATTTGACCCTTTTTCTAAATAGTAAAGTGGGAATATGAGCTATATGGTTGCTTTTGATGGAAACCAGAACACATTTTTTTAAAAATGCTGCTGGGATGTGGCCTCAGTAACAGAAGGATAATGTTTCATTGAAACAGAGTTTGGATGGTTTCATGCTGTCTGTGTTCTCCCCTTGTCTCTCACAGATTCTCACTACACAAACAACATGGTCCAAGATACACATAAAGGATCTAATTCACCACTGGCTTACTCTTGTTCTATTTTAGTGTGAACATGCTGGGATCAATCTATTATGTGTTCATGAGACAGTAATTAATTCCTTAGATTTGGGCTACCGCATTGAAATATTCATGTTGTCAATATTTTTATTTAAGGAAAGAAAAGCAAGCAGGCCTACTGCTTCTGCAGTACTGTAAAAAGAGCAATGGGGGGGAGCTGTAGCTGCAAAAAAAGGGGCTTTTATGTTCAAACAGATGTTAAAATCAGATATATAATATGCTTTTTGGATGCACCACTTATGAAGATTTTATAATTGTTTTATAAAATATGTAAGATTTTATAATTGTTTGGGATTTTTTAGATAATTCAGGTGAAAAGCCCCAGGGTGGCATACAGCCAATACTATTTACAACAAAACAATGTAAAAACTAAAGAAAAAAGCATAGAAACAGTAGTCACTAAAGCCTAAAACTAAAGTCAGTTAGAAGACTTACTTTATAACCCCTATTCTGTTCAACATCTATATGAAGCTGTTGGGTGAGGTCATTAGGAGTTTGAGGGTAGGGTGTCACCAGTACACTGATGATGCTCAGCTCTACTTCTGCTTGTTGTCAGAGTCAGCAGGGGCGGTGAAGATGTTGGATCCATGCCTGGAGGCTGTAATGGGCTGGATGAGGGCCAATAAACTGAAGCTGAATACTGACAAGACGGAAGCTCTGTGGACTGGTGGTTCCCAAGTCTGGGAACTGGGTAAGTAACCTGTCCTGGATGGGGTTGCACTCCACCTGAAGGAGTAGGTGCATAGCTTGGGAATACTCCTAGATCCATCCCTGTCACTGGAGCCCCAGGTGGACTCCGTGGCCCAGAGTACTTGGGGCCAGCTTCGGCTGATCTACCAGCTACGGCCTTTCCTGGGCAGAGATAACCTAGCCACAGTAGAGCACGCGCTAGTAGCTTCCCAATTAAACTATTGCAATGTATTTTACATGGGGTTGCCCTTGAAGACAACTTGGATGTTGCAGCTAGTGCAAAATGCAAGCAGCTAGACTGTTGACTGGACCATCACATAAAGATCACATAACACCAGTCTTAAAGGAATTACATTGTCGGCCAATACATTTCTGGTCTGAATTCAAGGTGCTAGTGATGACATTTAAAGCCCTAAGCGGCTTGGGACCTCGATATTTGAGGGAGCGCTTCCCCCTATATATGCCTGCCCGAGGACTGAGATCTGTTGGAGGAGCCCTCCTCTGCGTCCCAGCAGTGTGAGACATACACTATGGTGGGACGTGGGAGAGGGCCTTCTCTGCTGTGGCACCCCAGTTGTGGAATGCCCTCCCCTTGGAGGCCTAATTGGCACAGACACTGGTTTCATTTCAGTGCCAAGTTAAAACATAGCTTTTTACTAAAGCCTGTAAGGGCTAATTGGATTCCCTGAGTTTATACACTGTTTTAACTGTTTTATTGTTTTAGATTTTGAATTGGTATTAGCTAGCTTAATGATTTAATATGTTCTTAGCTATTTACATTATTTATTGTTTTACACTGTTTAAATTGATTTTATCTGTATGCCGCCCTGAGATCCTAATGATATAGGACGGGATACAAATGTTATAAATAAATAAGTAAGTAAGTAAGTAAGTAAGACAAGCTGAAATGCCTGAGCAATTAAAACAACAACTCTTTGCCTGGTGCTAAAAGTACAGCAGGGTTGGCACTAGGCAAGTTTCCCTAGAGAGGGCATAGATGGGGTATCACAACCAGAAAGATCCTATTGTCTGCTCACCACCCACCTAACTTCAGATGGCAAAGGGAGCTTGAAGAGGGCCTCAGATGAAGAATGGATAAACTTTATGATAAATGTACTGCCTGATTTAAAACTCTTGTTGTGACATGAAGCAACGTGGGATGCTGAGTTACTTCTCTCCCCCCTCCCCACGGAAAATTCCTCAGCTTAAACAAAACCTGGATATTCCTGAATTCAGAGTGCACAGTTCTCAGCTGTCTTGCAACAAGAAGTAACACTGCTGCTGTGAGTAATGGTGTTAGGGCCCAAGACCAGGAGAACTCGGAGATGGAAGTCTTCAGCAACACAAACTTTGAGGAGGGGCCAGAACCAGACCCTGGCCCTTCTGAAGCGGGGCCCACTGCCTTGGATCTCTTTCTCCAGTCTTGAGAAATGTTGACATTTTGTGAAGTTTCATAGAGGCCTAGGAAGTATATATACCCTGCAAAGCCAGATTTTAAGGGTGAGAAGAATTTACCTGAGGTGACGCCAAGAGTTCAAGCACAGACGAGGAAAAGGTATGCCAGTGTTAACTCTCCTTTCATCATAGTCTGAAACCAAAGCCATGGGGTAGTGGTCCACTTTGATGCCCTGTTGCCAGGTCTCCTCGCAACCACTCACTGCCTCCTAGGAAATGAATGGATACCCAATTTGGATGGTTCCAAGGGGACAAAGGAACCGAGGGGATGCCTCACATATTTCAAACTAGTAAAAGCCAGCCTCTTGATGGAAATAGACTGGCATTTATGGGAAACAGACTGGCACTTTGAAAACAATGCAGTGATTACACAAAGCCAACATGGATTTGTCAAGAACAAATCCTGCCAGATGAATCTGCTCTCACTTTTTGATCAAGTAACCTCCCTTGTGGACTGTGGGAATGCTGTGGACATAATATACCTCGACTTCAGCAAAGCTTTCGACAAAGTGCCCCATGATATCCTGATGAGCAAACTAGCTCAAAGTGGGCTAGGTAAAACAACGATCCGGTGGATCCACAGTTGGCTACAGAATCAGACTCAAAGAGTGCTCATCAATGGGACCTTCTCAAACTGGGGAGAGATAACGAGTGGGGTAGGGCTCAGTCCTGGGCTCAGTGCTCTTCAACATTTTTATGAATGACTTGGAGCAGGAGGTGCAGGGAATGCTGATCAAATTTGCAGATGACACGAAATTGGGCGGGATAGCTAATGCTTTGGAAGACAGAAACACAATTCAAAGTGATCTTGACAGACTGGAGTGCTGGGCTGAAAACAACAGAATGACATTTAATAGGGATAAATGTCAAGTTCTGCACCTAGGAAAAAGAAACCAAATGCACAGTTACAAGATGGGGGATACGTGGCTCAACAACACTGCAAGCGAGAAGGATCTTGGAATTGTTGTAGATCACAAGCTGAATATGAGCCAACAACGTGATGTGGCTGCAAAAAAGGCCAATGCTATTTTGGGCTGCATTAATAGAAACATAGCTCCCAAATTCCGTGAAGTACTAGTTCGCCTCTACTCAGCACTGGTTAGGCCTCATCTGGAGTACTGTGTCCAGTTCTGGGCACCACATTTTAAGAAGGATGCAGAAAACTGGAGAGGGTTCAGAGCAGGGCAACAGAGATGATCAGGGGACTGGAAACAAAGCCCTATGAAGAGAGACTGAAAGAACTGGGCATGTTTAGCCTTGAGAAGAGAAGACTGAGGGGAGATATGATAGCGCTCTTCAAGTACTTGAAAGGTTGTCACAGAGAGGAAGGCCAGGATCTCTTCTCGATCATCCGAGTGCAGGACACGGAAGAATGGGCTCAAGTTACAGGAAGCCAGATTCCGGCTGAACATCAGGAAAAACTTCCTGACCGTTAGAGCAATACGACAATGGAACCAATTCCCTAAGGAGGTGGTGGGCTCTCCCACACTGGAGGCATTCAAGACAAGGCTGGACAGCCATCTGTCAGCGATGCTCTGACTTGGATTCCTGCATTGAGCAGGGGGTTTGACTCCATGGACTTGTAGGCCCCTTCCAACCCTACTATTCTATGATTTGGACTGATGATGAGACAAACTCCATCTCTGATGTAAGTGGGCCAGGTAGACAATCAGCAGTTTATTTAGAGGCTATTTCCACCTCATAAAGGTTCTATACTTCCATTACAAAAGAACTAGCCAGTTCCAACCAGCTGTGTTATTGGGGGGGGGGAGATTAAACTGGGAATGTGTACTGCAGGCAAAGCCAAAGGTACCCGACTATTCAGCAGGAGTGTTGAATCCAAGATGCTCTAGATGGCACCATTGGTCTACATCAGAATATGGGGGTTTGTCCCAGGGGGTGAGTTTCCTCAGGAAACTAGCAGTGGGGGAATGGGTTACCCCTCCCTCTGCTGCTTCAATCCATGGGCCTGATTTGAATTCCTGCCACCACTACAGCCACTGCCTGCTATTTGCTAAAGTAATCCAGCCCATATTTGGTAAGTCTGTTCGTGCAGACACCACACACCCCACTCTTAGATAAGCAACTGAAAGACCAGATGATGGTAATCCTCAAAGGGTCAAATTCAGCCCAGAAGTCTCCAGTTACTGGCTCCTCCTCTAGAGGCTCTACGGCTGGGATTTGACAGTTAAGCTCACTGTAGTAAGGAAGGTGAGTTCTACTACTAGCTTTAGCCCCCGGAACCCAACTGTTTAGCATTTTGGGGCCCGACAATATCTCTGTATGGACTCTTAGTAACTTGATATTCATCATGGCAGAAATACATCTGCAACTTCTATCCAAACATAAGTCCCTTATGTTGTTATTATTTTTAAAGGAGTATAAACTGTGATGAAGTTTCCCCTAAAGTAACTTATGCTTTTGATTGAAGTTGATTTACTTTCAACATTTGATTTTCGTTATATATGTCAATACCTTGTAGGTGGAAGGCAGCGGGCACTCAAGGGTTGATAATAGGATCCAGAACCCTTTCTGTGACAGTTACTAGTGCAAATTCAATCTGAGCTAGTGTTACTTAGGGCTGGTTCAGCTGCTACATTTTCTTCTACATTCTTTACATCCAGCTTGACTGAAATGCAGCACAAGTTCATTTCCTTTGCAAGTTCGTAGTTTGGGAAGCTGAAGAGCAAAACCAACACCCATGCTGCATTCCATACCAAGATAGTTACACACACATAAACACACACACAGGGGAGGGGGGTGGAGGAGAGAGAAAGATTATTTCTGAGTGGAAAAAGCTAGCCATAGCAGTGGGTTTTCAAATGAATGATCTGCCTGTAATGGCTAGATTAACCAGCTAACAGCATTGGGCATGAGTACTGCAGTTGAAATCAATGGGACTTAAAAGTGCTTCCCTTTGCCTGGGCCAAGTCTGTAGCTAGAAATCTAGAAACCGATGAGTTTTGCCTGGGAAGACTGAATCACTCTAGAGAAAGAATGGACAGAAGATATACATCTAGATGGCTAGATAATTTGCAGGGGAGAAGCAAGGATTTATGACTCCCAGTTTTTTAACAATGCCAACAACAACAAAAAGCTTCCCCCCGCCACCCCCTACCACCACAAGGCTGTTAGATTCCCTATCTGTACAAACTTAGAGGTATATTTTAACTTGTATATGCAAGCATCCCAAATGTATGGCTCATGGGTTACAGGAAGTCACTGTCTCTGCTCCCTGAAACACCATTTTACTGGGCACCTGGCTCCACCCCACCCCCAAGCTTCTGTTTTGCCCCAGGCTCCAGTTGATGGACATGGAGAGGGTCTAGAACCACAACCCCCACACAAAGTAGATTCTGGAAGCCTGAAATCTGCCCACCCCTGCTTTAGAGGACTGTACTTCCTAGGCAAGGTGGCCAGGGGACAGTCCTCTATTTGAAGCCACCCTGTATGTGAAGGGATGTTCAGTCCGAGTCTGGTTTGAAGATAAAGCATAAGAAAGGAGAGCAGGGGCCCTGAAATTGCCCATCAGCAGTTAGCACCTGTACAGCAGACTGAGGAGCCACATACATAGGTTACCTGGGGCCAATCTACACGGATGATTTAGTGCAGAGCGAGAGCACATCAGGGTTGTTCGTGATACATGACATTGTTGCCACTCTGCAGGAACCCCAGATTTCCCCTGAAAATGGTGCATTTTCATAAAGTAATGTTACTGTGTCTTTTTTCCTTTAATGCGGCTCCCATGCAGTTCCACTGCAGTCTGCCCTATTCCCCCGAATAAACCCTGCATGCTGGGCATGCCTAGGGGTGTGTCTGTGACCTGGTCAAGGAGTGGGGCTGTCTGTTCCTCTCCCCATTCCTTTTTTTCCACCACTAGCAATAGTGTACTTTTTGGACTCAGGCTTAGGGTTCTTATTGTCAGTTAACACTAATTCGCATTGAAACACTGTTTCAGTCTTTCACCACTGGCGTTCCCCTTTCCTTCTCCTCTGTTTATTTTTAGTTTGCACTATATTGCAGTGGTGCTATTTCGCAACTGTGCTGTTCCACAGAAGCTCTACTTTACTCTCTTACTACTCTGTACTGGTGTAGTTTGTATATAGGGCATGTGGTGCTTTCTCCTGCAGCTCCCTTCTTGGCTGTTTATTTTTTACTGTGTACTTCTTTGCAGTAGCGCTATTTCGCAGTAGCACTGTTTAACTCTTTCACTACTTCGCAGTAGTGTGTTTTTGATAAAGGGCACTTCTCCACTGTTTATTTTTACTTTGCACTGTGCAGCGCACTGCTTCCTATCAATGTAACAATTCTAGAAGCAGAGCACATTTATGAAGATAAATGGTGCATGTGAGGGGAGAGGTGTGGGGCAAACTACAGGGACATAATTAAGCTCTTCCATTAAACTTCCCTGCAATAGTCTCTCTATGGAGGCCTGTCAGGCAACATCCCTGCATAGTTTTGATTGCCAAGTAAAGATTATTGTTACTACAGGTAATATGCCTGTGTTCATATAAGAACACATTCACTTTCACATATGCAGTCCCACCCACAGACTTCTGCACTGTCCGGTAACTTTCACCTACTCCATTATCCTTCTTCAACTTTTTCCCTCCAAGTACAAACTGCAAAGCCCTTGGGAAATTATTTTTCACATCTACTTTCTGTGCTGTGCCTAGCACATGGTTGCCAATAAATAAATATTAAGTAGTAGCACCATTTTTAGAACAGCCTAAACGACATGAAGCAATACGCGGTGTGGAGTTTCCATCTGGAGTGGAGCCCAATTGAAAACAGTGGTCCCTTTTCACTCAATATGAAAATGTCCTCTTTTATGAGTGCAGGTTCTGTGACAGGCATGACCGGGTGGTGCATCACAAAGCTGAGGAACAGACATCTTTTGCATTTCTTTGTGACAAGAAATGTAAGACCTTGCTGTTTCCTCATGGCGTTTCCACCCTGTAGAATATGCCCAACAAGGAGCTTAAATGTGGGTTTATGGAGCAATATGAAATTCAGTCCCCTTTAGTGCACTGACATGAATCCCCTGTAATTTGAAAATTAGGCCCCACAGATCTTTGGTGGACAGGCACAATGTTGCTGTGGAGACAAGGGAGACTGGTCAGGGAAGCCATCTCATTTGCAGACATTCCATTTTCAAGACAACTCAACTGCAGCCCCATTTTTACTTCTGCAAGTTGGCATTTTCTTGTGCTTGGCACAGGGATGTTATATGATAGCGCATGGGGCAGGGGCGGCATTCACGAGACCACCGGTTTCCTAAGATGTGGTCTATGCTATTGGAGAGAAGAAGAAAAAAAAGAATTTTCAAATTATAAAACATTCCTGAAATTCTAGAAGAGAAAAACTTTTGCAGATGTTCCTTCTGTTTAATTTTTCACCCTGCTCTTTTTGTCATGTCTTTTAAAAGAAGGGAAAATGAAAGCAGACAGAGCATAACGGCACACCACACACCAGTGCTTCAAGTGTGCTGTCTGTTTTTTGTTATTCTTATTGTCATCATTAGCTTTAATTTCAATAGGGTGAAAAATATATATTACATGCCCGTAGGGGTGATCTCACAAGTCACTCCCAGTTCTAAAATCATCATGTCGGAAGAGTTTATATGACTGTGTGCAAATACTGAATTGTGCTCCTGTACTGCAAGAAAAATGATTGAGGGGCAGCTCCTTGCAGTGTTCAAGAAGTGTGGCATAGTGTGGCATGACAAGCTGCTAGAAGCAGAGTCCCACAGGCCCAATTCATTCCTGTTATCAGCAGTGTGGCTGTACTTCCACATGGTATCACTGAACATGATCTTCTGAGGGGAAACCTTGACTGTGTATTTCTGTTCTTAAAACATATCTGCACAGTATAGAAGGTACGTCTGGTAACTCTTACAGAAGTACCTAACATTCCTTGCTTTTATGTATGTGAATGCAGCCGTTGCGAATATGTATGCGTGCAGTCAGGCGACACGCAAGCATTGCATGGGTCAAATACACAGGCCTGAGAAGAGTTGTCAACACAGGGCCTGCGTTCTTTAATCCAAGTGAAGTCAAACTTGATAGCAATTTTTTTGCCTTAACCCCCTCGCCCCCAATACACTTGTGTCAAGCATCACCAAAATAGAGGGGAAGAAGCAAAGAGACAGAATAATTACCAGCAATCATTCTACACTTAGCGACCCTTCAACAGCTTCCATATTCCCTTAACAGGAACAAATCAGTTCATCTAAATGAAAGTTCTGTTGTCTGAATAGAAAAAGGTCAATAAGAAAGTGAGAGAGAGAGAGAGAGAGAGATTGATTAGGAGAATTCAGAAATTCTGAAAAGAATTCAGAAACAGGGTTCTCATAAAACTAAGTTCAGAAGTTCTGCTCTTCAGAACCATCTATACCAGCAGTGGAAAACATGTGACCCTCCAGATGTTGTTGGACTATGAACTCCCATTATCTCTGACCATTGGCCATACTGACTGGGGCTGATAGATCTAGAATCCAATGACATCTGGCAGGCCAGAGGTTCTCAGCCCCTGTACTTTAGCCATTTCTTCCAGACCATGTAAACCAACTCAACTGAGGATGAGCCCTGTTTGTTTGGAATATAGGGGTCCAATTCGAATTCACCTGCCTCTATTCTATCATAGGTAACACCTCCCATTGGTGAAGAATGCCTGTAAAGGATGGGAAGGGGCACATTGCAGCTGGTGATCCTCTCCAGCAGAAAGGAACAGAAGATTCCTTTGTATCTGGCATTGGCTGCTCTGAAATGGATGATGTTCCCTTTCAGCGCCACAAGACGGTGCCCAAAACATATTTTTCCTTGATTAAAAACGAACCAGGGCATGAGGGGTTCAGAAGATCAAAGACATTTTCAAATTCATGCTAGAGAGGAGCTAATTCTAAGCAGCACAAAGATGTCAAAGAGCACATACGATTGTGGTTTTGCTAAATTGCTGCAGTTAACTCTGCAGTACCTCACATTCAGGAAATGGAGTGGATGATATTGTCAGTCATTCCTACCAGGACCATACCTTTAATTTTAGGGTTCCAGACAGAGTTGCTGACTCGTGAACTGGCCCCTGTAGCTGTCTCTTTAACAACAGTCTATTTGCACCCACCATCGGATGGTTGTGTTTATTCCATCCACGAAAAGCTTTACCTCCTGATTTCTACTGATCAGAGCTCTCTTAAAACCCCAGGAACAGGCCAGGCCAATATTTGTCTGGACAACTGGCAACGTTAGTCCCAGCTTCATCTACAGCTGTGCTAGCTCCGTCAGAGAGATGTTGCAAGTGCAGCAGTACTGGAAGAAAGCAGCTAGTAATACAGCTGCCTGGAATAACTTCACAGATAAACATCCTGAAATGCAGGATCCTTTCAAAAGGCTGCAGTCCATTTCAACATCAAAGGAGGAAAAAAGCCCCTATTATTGTAATTACTACTCTTCAAACATCAAACCATCAGCTGAAGGTAGGATTACTGGACCCAAACCCTGCAAGGGCTCCTGGGCCTTTGCGTAGCACAGAAGTTAAATTTGACCTAACGTGGCTTATCATTTTAGGCAGCACTGTGATGGGGGAGAGTGTAGCTGGAGAAGACAATTAGCCTCTTATACAGCCCTTCAAGATAAAATAACCTTCTTGCAGTCTAAACCAGCCTTCCCCAACCTGGTGACCTCCAGATATTTTGGACTTCAATTCCCATCAGCCTCAGCCATCACAGCCAATGCTCAGGAATGTTGGAGGTTGCAGTCCATAACTGGAAGGCACTAGGTTGGGTAAGCCTTGTCTAAACTTAAATGAATCTCCAATTTCCTCTTCCTATGCAGAGCATGCATCATACCCAACCAAATCCAGGCATCCTTGTGTAACACTTTATACAGGGTCTCTAAAGGGACTCACATCAAAGGCCTTATACGGGGACAATTAACATATATCATTTAATTTCTTAATTGTCAACAATACACATATACGAATTTTACATAAATAACAATTCACATATCACAAAACAGTAAAACAGAGCACAGCCTTCCCAAAGTTCTGTCTTCCAGATTGAGTCCACAACAAAAATATAAATAAAACTTCTCCCTGAAGCTTGATTTTTCTGCTGGCCAAAGAGGGAAAAAGGTATCTTCTCATTTCACCTCAACTCTGCAGCAGTCTTCTCAAAGCGGATCAGAGTCCAGGAACACAGGAACAAACTTTACAGACAGCCCATTATATAATACAAAGGAACGTAAACAGACAAGGAACTCATAGTGTTTGTGAAAATCATGGCACTTTAAAAATTGAAAAGGACACCTCACTATTACCCTGTCTCAAGGGTTCCGGGCCTTACAGAGAGGAGCAAGCAGGCTTCTTCCAAACTGCATTGCGGTAGCTGCTCATAATGGTGGCCACTCCTAATCTCACTCCCTTACTAGGCATGTGCAGGGATATCCCCCCCTCCAGCATTCTTAAATGGAAATATACCAGCAGGTTACATTTCATCCCCAGGACAGAGCTGGCAATTTTAACATGCAGACTGAAACAGGTAATAATGCTTAGGCCTGTGCAAGCTTCACTTGCTATTTTCTGTAAATCAGGGGCAGGCAGCTCGTGTGGCCCTCCAGATATCTTGGCCTACAGTTCCCATCATCTGTGGCCAGCACAGCCAATGGCGGGGCTTGATGGGAGTAGGCCAAAACATCTGCAGGGACACAAATTGCCCACCCGTGCTGTAAATCAAGCTGCTGTTAGAGAAACAAGGGCGGGTGGGGGGATAATTTGACAACCTTTTTTCTGAGATGAAGTGCTTAAAAAGGTAGTATGATAGGAAGAGTAATATGGGGAGTGGCTTGCAAAACACAGGAGGAGAGTCTGCAAATATATGTTCCCCTTTGCACCAGAACCTCTTCTCTACTATTTCTTCCTCTGCGGGGTACAAGGGTTTTGCACAATTTCACCTACTCAGTACTGAGTGAGAACAGAGAAGCAAACAAGCGAGTCGGACTGTGAAGCCCCTTCCTCAATGAGGAACCCTTGAAGGATACCCCAAGAAGCAGACCCTCCAACGCTTTATGCTACATTGATCCAACACTAGCTCAAGGACCTTGGCTTTTTAGAATCTATGGAATGTTCTTGATTTGGAAAGCCCTGTTCAGGGGGTTACAGTTTCCCCAGTTTTTGCCAATCCTCCCAATGCATATACATGAATATTTATATTCATAGAATAGCAGGGCTGGAAGGGGCCTATAAGACCATCGAGTCCAATGTTCCACCTTCATGTTTTGTTTTGTTTAAAAGCAAAAACAAAGCAGCAGCAGCTCAAGACACTTTAAAAAACCCCAAGAACATCAGAAAGAAAGAAAGAAAGAAAGAAAGAAAGAGGTAAACATTCACTTTCAAGAAGATAAAATATTGCACAACCTGTTTTTCAGAGCAAAAAAAAAAAAACAGCCTCAGTTGGCAGGTCAGAGGCCTGCCAGAAAATAAAAAGGCTTCAGGAGATTGAAAGACCAACAGAAAAGGGGTGAGACCAATCTTTTCAGGGATATGTGGAATTCTTGGAGAATGCAAGAAATGTGCATATATTTCAAATCATCTGTCCCACTGCATGACATGAAATTAATTTATTTACAAGGTTTATATACTGCTCTATATCTAAGACAATTCCTGAGCAGTAAACAATAAAAGAAAGAAAAAATGAATCAAAATAATTAAAATATTTAAAATCCAATTATGCCAATAAATCCATGGCTGGTGTATCAGGGAAGTCTTGTTTAAACACACATGTCTCTAGCTGGTGGTGACAAAAACAAAACAGTGTCACACCTGCCTGACTTTGGGAATTCCAGAGAAAGAGAGAGTGTGCGCCAGTAAACTGAAGGCTTGACTTGGAGTGGACTCTAAATGGACCCTAAATCCATGCGGTACCACCAAGCGTGCCTCATTTGATGAGCACAGTGATGATGCAGGTGGGTGAGGGAGAAAATGTTCTCTCAAATATCCTTGTTCCAAGTTGTTTAGGATAATAACAAAACCTTAAATCTGGGCCAGTAGCAAACATTGTAGGTTGCTCCTCATTCTCTCTCTCTCTCTCCCTCTCTCTCTCGCTCTCTCTCTCTCTCTGCGTGTCTGTCTGTCTGTCACACACACACACAATTATTAGGTTGTTCTATGGCACACACTGTTACTATGTGCAATCATGCACTTTTACTGGCTGAAAGCAAATTTGCTCAAATGTTTCTGATTAAGTTAATCTGCCCCCATTCCAGCAAACAGTCCTACCCAGCGGAAACTATACTTGGAATCTTAGTTAAGACTGACTACACCCATCTTATAAAAACACCGTGCCTTATAAAGGGTATTGTAGAGTTGGGAAAAGTGCAGAAAACGGCAACTAAAATGATCAAGGGGCTGGAGCAACTCCCCTATGAGGACAGGTTACAACATCTGGGGTTGTTTAGCTTAGAAAAGAGGCGAGTAAGGAGAGACATGAAGGAGGTGTACAGAATTATGCATGGTGTGGAGAAATTGGATAGGGAGACATTTTTCTCCCGCTCTCAAAATACTAGAACCCGGGGTCATCCCATGAAGCTGACTGGTGGGAGATTCAGGACAGATAAAAGGAAGGACTCCTTCACACAGTGCATAGATAAACTATGGAATTCACTTCCACAGGATATAGTGATGGCCACCACTTTGGAAGGCTTTAAAAGGGGACTGGACAAATTTGTGGGGGATAAAGCTAGCAATGGCTAGTAGTCCTGATGGCTAGATGCTACCTCCAGTATCAGATACAGTATGCCTATGTACCCCAGTTGCTGGGGAGCATGGGCAGAAAGGTGCTGCTGCAATCATGTCCTGCATGAAGAGGGTTTCTCTTGGACAGCTGGTTGGTCACTTTGTGAAGAGAATGCTGAGCTAGATGGCTCTTGGTGTGATTCAGCACAGCTTTTCTTATATTCTTATGTTCTTACTTTTCTAAGGGAGCAATCCTATCTAGATAGGCGGGTGCCTCCAAATTCGGAGGCGACCGCCTATCCAAAGCAGGGCAGGAGAAACACGGAGGGGATCGTCCCCTCTGTGCGTCTCCTGCCCTGCTTTTTCAGCTAGACAGTCAATTGTGGCAGGGAAGGAGGCTGCTGTACGACACATAGGATAGGGTACAGGATGTGTTGTACAGGCAGTTATGCTCTCCCCACCCCAGAATGCCTCCAGACACGCCCCTTTCTGGCTGCTCCACACTCCTCTTGTGAGCGCGGAGGACAGAGCTGTTCCGCGCTGCCTTGGAGCGTGGGCTCCAAGGTCAGTTCCCGGAAAACACCATATCCTATGGCCATCTAGCCACTGTCTAGTGACCATAGGCTTGCTCCCTCCATGGTTTTTTTTTTTCCCCAGAGTTTTCCTGTGAGACAACTGTACTGTTGCAAATGTAGAAAAATCTAAGGATTAAGGAACAAAAACAATTTGAGTCTCGAGGAAAAGGGATCGGGTAGTAGGGATAGAAATCAGGAGTTAATGAGCATGGGGTTTGTTTGTTTGCTTTCTGTAAGCATTTTTGAAGAAAAGCATTCTTGCTGCCCTTTACTGATGACTGTCCATGTTTCTCTCATCTATGAATTACGGGAATTTAAAGTGACTGTGTGGGGATAATGAATCAAAACTACATTTGAGTGCTATTGATTTAAATACAAAGTCAGATAAATCTTAATTTGGAGCCCATTTGCAAGAAATAACTACAGACTTCTCAAAGTCATAAAAAGAAAACAGTTCCAGATTTGAAAAACTGTACTCCTTCCTGCACTTAGTGTCACCCAGGGTCTACAAAATGAGGAACAGAATTGGCTCTTTGGTGCCAAATGGTACAAATCTGTTTGTCTGATGAAGTAGAGAGACATCTGATTTAGAAAAAGTGGATAAGGAGAAATGCAATTAACTGTCATGGAATGGCTATCCCAAGAATTGGGATAAAATTGGGATTTGTTGTTGGGATAAGAAGGAATTTTATTTTATCCGCTTAACAATCTTTATGACATGTGAGTCTGTATATTTTCTGCAGTTGACAAAGTAGGCTGTTGCCTATACAATTTTCCATCATAATAAAGTGCAGGCAGGCTGATGCTGTTTATGATTAGCTGGAACTCAGCCCCACTGAGTCCAACGGGATGTACTCCCCAAGGAAATGTGCATACGGTTGAGAGCAACTTGACTGTGTCACCTTTGTACAAAATGTTCTTGCAACAAGTGTCCATAAATAATGATTTCATACTGTTCTTAAGCTTTTGGTTTTAACTTCTGTTTTGTAAGTTGTGTGGGAGTCCAGTACTAAAGGGTGAGATGGACTTGGTCTAAATAAATAAGATTATACTAAATACTTTACATCTGAGAATAGTGCCATCAGTGTTCAAGTAGTGACATAAGCAGAAGACATAGGCAGGAGACCGTCCCTTGCCCTGAGAAGTTTACTGTTTAAATCAGCCTTCCCCAACCTGCTTCTCTGCAGATGTGTTGGACTGCAACTCCCATCATTCCCCGCCAGCACTGGGAACCAGATTGGGGAATCCTGGGGCCCCTGTCTACGTGGGAGGTTTTCTCTGATTCTGCTGTGGCTTAAAGTTATTAGGGAATGGATCCTTGGTTACCCTTTATCCAGCAAAAACTTTTGTTTTGGGTCTATCGGACGCCACAATGTCTTTTTGATAAAGGCTTGTCAAATTCGGCTATTTGTTGGAGGTGTAATGTGGTTAATGCTTCTCTTATTCATATGTTTTGGAAATGCCCAATGGTTGCCTCCTTTTGGGAGGAAGTTATTATATGGATAAATTTTGCATTGGAAAGCTCTTCAATATTTACTGATGAAAATGTTCTTTTAAATTACTTACCTGCTTCTTGGAATGTAACACATGGTCAGCGCAAATGGATCTTTCGTGCCCTTTTGGTTGCTAAAAGACTGATACTACAATACTGGAAGAATAAAAGCTTACTGCCTATAATGCAATGGATTGAAGACTTAACAACATTAGCAACATTAAGAGTGGTATACAGGTAGGGATGTTGGAGAATTCCACCACGGACTCCCAGAGTCCGTGGCAGAATGGGGCAATCCCCCCCGCCACCCTGCGGAATCCCTCCGGGACAGAGCCTACCTGGCTCCGGCGGAGGCGGCTCCGGGTTGTCTTCTGGGCTGCTGCGTCCACAAATGGTGTCCTGCATAGGGGACGCCATTTGCGTCCCTACGCTAGGCCGTGATAGGCTACATAGATACTTACGTAGCCTATCACGGCTAAAGTAGGGATACAAATGGCATAGGGGATGCCATTTGTGTCCCTGCTTTAGCCATGATAGGCTACGTAAATATTTATGTAGCCTATCATGGCCTAGCATGGGGACACAAATGGCGTCCCCTACGCAGGACGCCATTTGAGTCCACAGTAGCCCGGCAGTGGATGGAGGCTCCTCCACGGATCGGCCCAGCCGGCGGCTCTGCGGACTGGCCACGGAGCAGAGCCGGCTGGGCAGGATTCCGGGGGTGAGGACCAGATCGCCTCCCCCCCCGCAGAACCCGGTAAGTGGGGTTTCATACACCCCTATATATAGGCATAACTTGCCAATGGACTTATATGTGGATATCTAGTCTGCTTTTACTGAAGTTTATGTGTAACCTATGCCCCCCTCCCCACTTTTTTTTCTTTCAAGAATATTGTAATATTTGAAACTGAGGATTTTAGAATATGTTGTTATATTTTTATTTTTTGGTTTTGTTATGTTTTCTGGGTTTTTTTGTTCTGTTTTGTTAAAATTCACAATAAAAATTGATTTTAAAAAGTCATTAGGGACACATGACATCGTGGCCACTCTGCAGCAGTTTACCTGTGGGGAAGCTGCGTTTTTGCAGAGTACTTTTACTCCATTGTTTTTCTTTAATTTGGCTCCCCTGAGGTTCAGCTGCTGTGTGCCCATCCCTCAGCTTTAAATTTGGTATGATCGGGGTGTTCCTAGGAGTGTGTTTTTCACCTGGCCCTGCCTTTAGTAACCTAGGTAACTAAAGTAACTTGCCAGCCTTTCCAACACATCAAACCCCTAGAGCGCTCTTTTGAGCCTTCAGAATCGCCCTGCACTTCATTTTCGCCAGCGGGACGAATTAGCCTCCACGAATTCGCCTCCAAACACCTTTCTGATGTTTGCATTACTTTGCCCCCTGATGTTGTGTAAAGTTGCTTCTCTGATGCATAAGAGCTTTATCACTGTAGCGATCTGGCAAGGTTTTGGGATCAAGGGAGCCTGTCATTGCGAGCAGGGAGAAAGTGCCCAGAGAAGGAGAAAGGGGTGGTGGTGGAAGCTATAACTCTGTGAGTTTGCTGGAATGGGGCAAAATGGGGGGGGGCTGCTATCAAGGTGAGCCTTCCTATGCTGCACTGGAGAATCAGGGATTTTGGCTTCTTTAGGCAAAAGTGCGCACATTGGGAAAAATGGGGTGGGAGCAATAAGTCGGTGACAATTTGCTGGAATGGGGCAAAATTGGGAGGTGGGATGCTCTCAGGGGGAACCTTCAGATGCTGTAGTCGAGAACTGGGGGATTTTGGCTTTTTCAGGCAAAAATGTGCACATTGGGGAAAAGGTGGGGAGAGGAATAACTCCATGACAGATTGCTGAAATTAGGCGAATTGGGTGGTGGGCTGCTCTCACAGGGAGCCTTCAGATGCTGTACTGGAAAATTGGGGATTTTGGCCTCTTCATGCAAAAGCAGGGGAGCTTGGACAGGGGCGGGAAACAAGCCTCTCTCATTGGTTGAGCAGTTCCTACCAGGTTGATGATGTTACATTCTACTCCCCCCACCAAACCCAGAAGTATGTTCCTTTCAAGTGTTGTGTGGCCCATGAAAACTAGATTTTAAAGGTACGGTACACTTGGCATTTCTTACTTCGTGTGTTCCTGACAGACCAAAGCCGATTCCATGGAAATCTGGATAATACTCCAATGCACTTCTCATTCCGCTGTTGTAAAGATCCCCCCCAAGTGTAAATCATAGATATGATTTGAACAGAACGATTTTATGTTACTTTCTGTACCTTTTCTTTCTCTCTCTGTTATTTATCACAATGTGCTCATGAGAGTTTTGGAGTCCTGCTGGGGTGGCAGGAAACCAATAGGTAAAACTGCTTAGGTGAAAAGAGCCAAGACACTTATTCTATTTAGTGCTTGGGACACAATTACTCTGTGATTGGAAAAGCAAGAGAGATCTGTTCTGGTATTTGTGAGGCTTTCTAATCCTGTTATATTCACCATTTCATAGGTATGAAAATTGACATTTTTATGTCAGTCTCACAGCGCAAGAGAAGACGAATCTGCGTGTTTTTATTTTTACAAATAGTCTTCCTTAAATGTGAATCTAAAGAATAGCTCTGGAACATTTTGGAGCCGTAAAAGTTGGCATTATTCTTTATTATTGTTATTAAGTGCTAGGAGAAAAGGGAACATTCTGATAAATAATCACAAAGTATGCCAGATCAATGCATCTTTAGAATGTAGATGTTTACAAAAGAGATGATCATGTGACTCCCGCTGTTTGAAACATGCTATAATTCGATAGATTAATGCCAGCAATACATCATGTGGTGCCAGGATTAGAGGGTTGAATATGAATATTTTTTATATAGCTTCTGGTACATAATGTGCTTGGATTTCCACCTCCCCTTCCTTCCATCTCTTTGCTCTCATCATTCACTCTTAGTTTTTTATGGCATACAAAGTTCAATTATAAGTTAAAAACATAACTCCCCCCCGCCCTTTTTGGCTTGTGGTTCAAGGAAGGAGAAATCCTGCCTGGCAGATCCTGAAGGGCTCAAAATTGTAATATATACCTAGTTTCCATTTGGGGCTTTGACTTCTTGTTTCATTCACTGGATCTTGCTGCTTGCTCCCTTAGCGGTTAAATTAGAATCTGGCAGGAATAATATGAACCACCCAGGATAAAAGCTGACAAGCCAAATAAAGACAGCCTCTCATTCTAACGGTTACACTTTTTGTTAAACATATTTCCTGACCTCCCCTTCATGGATCACTGCCTTGTTGTGGCGAAGGGGCTTGCGTAACTCAGTGAAGCCATAAGCTATGCCGTGCAGGGCCACCCAAGACGGACAGGTCATGGCGGAGAGTTCTGACAAAATGTGCTCCACTGGAGAAGGAAATGGCAACCCACTCCAGTATTCTTACCAAGAAAACCCCATGAAATGTATCACAAGGCTAAAAGATATGACGCCAGAAGATGAGCCCCTCAGGTCGGAAGGTGTCCAATATACTACTGGTGAAGAGCAGAGGGAATTTCAAAGTAGCGCCAGAAAGAGTGAAGCGGCTGGGCCAAAGCCGAAAGGACACTCAGCTGTGGATATGTCTGGGGGTGAAAAGAAAATCCGATGCTGTAAAGAACAATATTGTTTAGGAACCTGGAATGTAAGATCAGTGAATCAAGGTAAGCTGGAGGTGGTCAAACATGAGATGGCAAGATTGAACATCGACATCTTGGGAATCAGCGAACTAAAATGGATAGGCATGGGCGAATTTAATTCAGGTGACCATCATACCTACTACTGTGGGCAAGAATCCCTTAGAAGAAATGGAGTAGCACTCATAGTCAACAAAAGGGTGGGAAAAGCAGTACTGAGGTACAATCTTAAAAATGATAGAATGATCTCAGCACGAATCCAAGGCAAACCATTCAACATCACAGTAATTCAAGTCTATGCCCCAACCACTGAGGCCGAAGAAGCTGAGGTTGATCGGTTCTATGAAGACCTACAACACCTTCTAGAACTAACACCAAAAAAAGCTGTCCTTTTCATCATAGGGGATTGGAATGCTAAAGTAGGAAGTCAAGAAATCACCAGGATAACAGGCAGGCATGGCCTTGGTGTACAAAATGAAGCAAGACAAAGGCTAATCGAGTTTTGCCAAGAGAACACGCTGATCATAGCAAACACTCTTTTCCAACAGCACAAGAGACGACTCTACACATGGACATCACCAGATGGTCAATATCGAAATCAGATTGATTATGTCCTTTGCAGCCAAAGATGGAGAAGCTCTATACAGTCAGTAAAAACAAGACCTGGAGCTGACTGTGGCTCAGATCATGAGCTTCTTGTTGCAAAATTTCGGCTTAAATTGAAGAACGTAGGGAAAACCACTAAACCATTCAGGTATGACCTAAATCATATCCCTGATAAATATACAGTGGAGGTGAGGAATAGATTTCAGGGATTAGACCTGATAGACAGAGTGCCTGAGGAACTATGGGTGGAGGTCCATAACATTGTTCAGGAGGCAGCAACTCAATTCATCCCAAAGAAAAAGAAAAGCAAAAAAGTCAAGTGGCTGTCTGAGGAGGCTTTGCAAGTAGCTGAGGAAAGAAGGGAAGCGAAAAGCAAGGGAGAAAGGGGAAGATATATCCAACTGAATGCAGAGTTCCAGAGAATAGCAAGGAGAGACAAGAAGGCTCCTTAAATGAACAATGCAAAGAAATCGAGGAAAACAACAGAATGGGAAAGACTAGAGATCTCTTCAAGAAAATTGGAGATCTCAAGGGAATGTTTTGTGCAAAGACGGGCATGAAAAAGGACAAAGAAGGCAGGGACCTAACAGAAGCAGAGGAGATTTAGAAGAGGTGGCAAGAATACACAGAAGAACTCTACAGGAAAGATCTTAATGTCCCTGATAGCCATGATAGTGCGGTCACTGAACTTGAGCCGGACATCCTCGAGAGTGAAGTCAAGTGGGCCTTAGGAAGCATTACTAACAACAAAGCTAGCAGAGATGACAGTATTCCAGCTGAGCTATTTAAAATCCTAAAAGATGATGCTGTTAAAGTGCTGCACCCAATATGCCAACAAATTTGGAACACTCAACAGTGGCCAAAAGACTGGAAAGGTCAGTTTACATTCCAATTCCAAAGAAGGGCAATGCCAAAGAGTGTTCAAACTACCGTACAATTGGGCTCATTTCACATGCCAGCAAGGTGATGCTCAAAATCCTACAAGCTAGGCTTCAGCAGTATGCGAACCGAGAACTACCGGAAGTACAAGCTGGGTTTCGAAGAGGCAGAGGAACTAGAGATCAAATCGCCAACATTCGCTGGATCATGGAGAAAGCCAGAGAATTCCAGAAAAACGTCTATTTCTGCTTCATTGACTATGCTAAAGCCTTTGATTGTGTGGATTACAACAAACTCTGGCAAATTCTTAAAATGATGGGAGTACCAGACCACGTTACCTGTCTCCTGAGAAACCTGTACGAGGGTCAAGAAGCAACAGTAAGAACCAGACATGGAACAACCGATTGGTTCAAAATTGGGAAAGGAGTACGACAAGGCTGCATATTGTCACCCTGCTTATTTAACTTATATGCAGAGTACATCATGAGAAACGCCGGGTTGGATGAATCACAGGTCGGAATTAAGATTGCTGGGAGAATTATCAACAACCTCTGATATGCAGACGATACCACCCTAATGGCAGAAAGCGAAGAGGATCTAAAGAGCCTCTTGTTGAGGGTGAAAGAGGAGAGTGCAAAAGCTGGTTTGAAACTCAACATTAAAAAAACGAAGATCATGGCCTCTGACCCCATCACTTCCTGGCATATAGAAGGGGAAGAAATGGAAGCAGTGACAGATTTTACTTACTTGGGCTCCAAGATCACCGCAGACGGTGACTGTAGCCATGAAATTAAAAGACGCTTGCTCCTTGGGAGGAAAGCTATGGCAAACCTAGACAGCATAGTAAGAAGCAGAGACATCACCTTGCCGACAAAGGTCCGTCTAATCAAAGCTATGGTTTTCCCAGTAGTAATGTATGGCTGTGAGAGCTGGACTATAAGGAAGGCTGAGCGCTGAAGAATTGATGCTTTCGAACTGTGGTGCTGGAGAAGACTCTTACGAGTCCCCTGGACTGCAAGGAGGTCAAATCAGTCCATCCTCAAGGAAATCAACCCTGAGTGCTCATTGGAAGGACAGATAATGAAGCTGAAGCTCCAATATTTTGGCCACCTAATGCGAAGAGAAAACTCCCTGGAAAAGACCCTGATGCTGGGAAAGACTGAAGGCAAAAGGAGAAGGGGAGGGCAGAGGATGAGATGGCTAGATAGCATCACGGATGCAATGAATATGAACTTGAGCACGCTCCGGGAGAGAGCGCAGGACAGGAAGGCCTGGCGTGGTATGGTCCATGGGGTCACGAAGAGTCGGACACGACTGAACGACTGAACAACAAAATTTCCTGTCCTGTAGGCAATACCTTGATTTTAAAAAATGTATTTATTACATCTGAATCTCACCCAGGTTGCTCAGGGAGGGGTAAAGCTTCTCCCCTACCATGTTATCCTTACAGCAGGTGGCAGCAAGAAAGAGCAATGAGGTGGTGGACAGATTGCCAGTGAACTACCTACAGGGTATTTATTTATTTATTACATTCATATATTGCCCCATAGCCAAAGCTCTTTGGGCAGCTTACAAAGACTGGGATTGGTACTGGGACAGCAGTCATGACCATTGGCAGTAACATTATTTTGTACATCCAGTGCTGTGCCTGGTTTTATTGGGGGGGGGCTTTGGACTGCCCTCAGTGGTCCTACCTCCTCCTTGCCATTGTCACCCCACTGCCTGTGTGCTTGCCCTCTCCCTCTGCCTATAACAGACGAAGAATAGAATCCACACCATCATCCCAAGGAAGGGTGGCTACTTACGGGTCACCCAAAAAGCGGAAATGTATCATCAAAAAAAGAGGACAGAAATTTGCACGAAATTTGCATGGACTAATTTATATGTGTAGAAGCGCTTTCAGAAAATATTATTACAATTCAAATAGAAATACTGTCCATCTCACCATAGTGCAGAAAGCTGTGACCTGAGTGCTTGCCCATTCAGCCCACTGCTAACTGTTGATTGGCAACAGTTCTTATGATTCTTTGTCTTTAAACTGGAATTGGACTGGACAGCCTTCAAATAGAGGACACCTTGAAATAGAGGATGGTCCCTGGGCAGCTTTTCAAATAGAGGACTGTCCTCTGCAAAAGAGGCCACCCTAGCAGAGGTTGCTGCTACTCCTTGTCCTTGCTCTGCCTGTGCCTCAAGAAGGCAGGTAAAGAAGCAGCACCAGCAAGGGATGGGGGCTCTGTGGGTTGGGGTCCCTGCTGGGGTACAGGCCTTGGCAGGTGCCTGACGATGCCAATCCCTGATGAATATCCCCCTGTATATATCCTTCTCGGAAAACTGATCTCTCTCCTCTGCCTTTTCCCTCCACTCCCCTTCCCTTGTGTATCTTGTCATTTTAGTGTGAAAACCCGATGGCAGCCCCCCCTCACCACACTTTTTTATTGACGTGAGCCATTTTGGGAAACAATAACAGTCTTAAAAGTGAGAATAAAAATGCAGCAGTGAAGGTTTGAGGCCTACAGAGGCAAGGAAAAGAAAAAGGTCAGGCCTAGAGGCCTGGAGTTTTTATTGGGTGAGGGTATCCTTGAGGGAAGTAGTTTCATTTCCTCAGTTCAGTTTAATTTCTTCAGTTTTGAAACACTACTTGTAGTTTTGAGGGTGGAGGGTATATAGGAGAGCAAGAGAGCCAGCAAGAGGAGAGTCAGGGAGACCAGAGCCTGAAGAGTGAGCAAGAAGAAGCAACTTGTCTATGTACAGCTAGGGTAAAGGAACTTGTGTTTTTGCAACTTTCATTTTCTCTTAATGTCCTTTGTATCACTCAGCTCTATTGTGTAAATACCTTTAGTTGTGATTTGCTTGCTTTAATTTATCAGTAAACGGTTGTGGTTAAACCCTGTGTACAGAGTGTCAGTCACCGCATGCCTACTGCCTAAACCCCACATTATGGGGAAGGGGAAGGAAGGAAGGTGGGACCCTTAAGGAGGCAAGGGATCGTTAAGGAGTTGCTCAGGAGGTCCGGGTCATAAGGGGAACCCTGACTGCAGCAAATAAATAAATAAAGACCGCAAGCAGCATGCCCCTTTGCTCATGCACAGAAGGCTTGCACGTGTCCTGTGGGACTCTTGGTTCTCCCCTCCCAATGAAGGATAGCCCATTGCGCAATAGTGCAAACTGCTTTTAAGACTCCTGCTCATCTCTCCCCGCACCCAGACACACTTTCTTGTCTTTTACATTGTCTCTATTCCAAGCTTCATTCACCCCCCCACCCCCACCCCACACCTTTGCTGTTGTTGCTTAAGGGGTCCTGCATAACACACGGTGCATGTGGAAGGTTCCAGTGGAGGCTGGTGGCTCCGACCTCAGTGGTGCAGTGAATCCAGTCCTGGTTTCAGTCAGAACTCTAAAGGAGCTATCCAGGGTGCGAAGCATCTTGTTCAAAGGGGAGACAATGTTTGCAGTCACAGTAGCCTAGCAACGTTATGGAGGTGTGAGAGCTGTGATCTAACCTCCTGCATCTCTTGAGATCTACACTTGAACCTCCTACGCCTCCTCCATAAACCTCAGTGGAGGGAGAAGTTCTGAATGTGCAAAGGGAATTCTCTACAGAGGTGCCCCCTCCATTCAACTGAAGCATGTGGGATATGGCACTGTGGATTGCTGGAGGATGGACGGAAGGGAAAACTTTTGTTCTATTAACTTCCTTAACTTATTTTAGGACCCAAGCCTGATTCTGAAAGATTCCTCCCTCCCTTGACAGCCCACCCGCCCGCACTGCATCCCACATTGCTCAGGAGAGACCACAACCCATGGAGAGGCTTTTCAGATGGCACAGGTGGTGGCAGAGGGGGAAGCAGGGACAGGAAATTGTCTGTGAACTTCCTCACATTAACTTATCTTAGGATCCAAGCCAAGCTTATGTTTTGGAAATGGGGGTTACAAATTACAGTCTAACCTAATCTGTCATGTATCCCCCGCTTAGCAACTGGTATTCAGCTTATACCTGTCCACTCTAGCTAGGGATGTTTGGACTGTGTAAAATCTGCTCCATCTTGGGCTCCAAGATCATCTCAGATGGTGACTGTAGCCATGAAATTAAAAGACGCTTGCTCCTTGGGAGGAAAGCTATGGCACACCTAGACAGCATAGTAAGAAGCAGAGACATCACCTTGCCGACAAAGGTTCATATAATCAAAGCTATGGTTTTCCCAGTAGTAATGTATGGCTGTGAGAGCTGGACTATAAGGAAGGCTGAGCGCCGAAGAATTGATGCTTTTGAACTGTGATGCTGGAGAAGACTCTTACGAGTCCCCTGGACTGCAAGGAGGTCAAATCAGTCCATCCTAAAGGAAATCAACCCTGAGTGCTCATTGGAAGGACAAATACAGAAGCTGAAGCTCAAATATTTTGGCCACCTAATGCGAAGAGAAGACTCACTGGAAAAGACCCTGATGCTGGGAAAGATTGAAGGCAAAAGGAGAAGGGGATCGCAGAGGATGAGATGGCTAGATAGCATCACCGATGCAATGAATATGAACTTGAGCACACTCCGGGAGAGAGCGGAGGACAGGAAGGCCTGGCAAGCTATGGTCCATGGGGTCACGAAGAGTCGGACATGACTGAACGACTGAACAACAACAACAACCTTTTGTTCAGTCGTCCGTTCACAGACGGATATGATTTTTTTGTCATGCAGAAAAATACACAAATAATTACGTAAGAGGTTTCGTAACAATTTACATAATTTACCTTAGTATGTAACATTTAGCATATTGTTCCCAGTTCCAGTCAATTTAGCAGAAACTTATGCATTTTCCTCCAAATAAATATGCATACATTTCAGGAAAGTAAAAAATAAATTTTAAAAAATATCTAAAAGTCCATGGACTCCGCGCGGCCTGAGGGGGTCGCTCCACAGCGGATACCACAGGTCAGATTCTTAGAGATCCAAGCTCATTTTAGTCAATCTTGAATTTCTCCAGCATCCCTAACTCTAGCCAAACCGCCCCCACCCCTACCCCATGGATCATAATTAGTTATAGTGCCCTTTGCCTCTAAGAACACCTGCATGATGCCACATCTCTCCTATCCTTCAAATCCACCCTGCCAACGCACCTTTCCTATGAAGACTTTGGCACAATCTCGTAGTTCCCATGCCCTACTTCAACTAAGCCTAAACAACTGCATATTGCTTCTCTGTTTACCCTTGCCTCCCCTTCTTCTGTTGTTTCCCTTGTGACTAATTTTAGATTGTAAGCTCCTTGGGACAGGGCCCTGTTTTATTGTACTCTGTAGAACACCATAAACACTAATGGTGCTAGATAGATAAACTAATACTAATAGGTACTAATTAGTACCTAATCAGCCTAACCTTGGATTTTAAGAGAGGATTACTCAGGAGATTACAGGCCAGTTAGCTTAATGCCTTTGGGCAAATTGGTGGAAAGCATTATTAAAAATAAAATTATCAGGCATATAGAAGGACAAGCATATAGAAGAATCAACATGGCTTCTTTAAGAGTGTCAATGAACATGTGGACTGGGTGATCCATTAGACATGGTATACTTGGACTTTCAAAAAGCTTTTGACAAAGTTCCTCACCAAAAGCTCTTGAATAATTTAACAATCATGGGATAACAGGACAGGCTATCTTAGGGGTCAGCATGTAGTTAAAGATCAGGAAGCAAAGAGTAGGAATAAATGGACAATTCTGGTAAGAAGTGGGGTCCCTCAAGATTCTTTATTGGGGCGAGTGCTTTTGAACTTGTTCATAAATGATCTGGAGTTCTGGATGGGCAGTGAGGTTGCCAAGTATGGGGATGACACATTATTCAGAGTGGTTAAAACAAAAAAAGATTGCAAAGAGCTCCAGAAGGATCTCTACAAACGGGGTGAACGGGCATTAAAATGGCATATGGGCTTGCAAGTGTAAAGTGATGCGCGTTGGGGCAAAAAAACCCTTCAGTTCACATATTCACAGATGGGATTTAAGCTGGCAGTGACTGACTATTTCATTTCATTTATTATTACATTTCTATACCGCCCACTACTCAAAGCTGGCTGGGCAGTTTACAAAGGAAAGGGATCACGAAAGGGATCTTGGGGTGGTTGTGGGTAGCTTGAAGAAAATGTCAACCCAGTATGAAGCAGCTGTGAAAAGGGCAAATTCCAAACTGGGGATCATTAAGAAATGGAGCAAAAATAAAACTGCCTATTTTGTAATGCCTTTATACAAATCTAAGATGTGACCACACTCAGAATATTGTGTCCAGTTCTGGTTGCTCCACCTCAAAAAGATATTGTAACACTGGAAAAGGTGCAGAAAAACCAAAATGATTCAAGGGGCTTGAGCAATTCCCCCACAAATAAAGGTTAAAGTGTTTGGGACTTTTTACCTTAGAAAAAGCGTGAGTAAGGAGTAGATGATAAGGGTGTCTAAAATTATATATGGTGTGGAGAAAGTGATAGAGAGAAGCTTTCCCCCCTCTCTCATAAAACTAGAACCTGGGGTCATCCATTGAAGCTGAACAGTGGCAGATTCAGGAAGGACCTACTATTCTTCGCAAGCACATACTTAAACTATGGAATTGGCTATGATAAGATGTGGAACCATAGAAAGCTTTAAAAGGAGATTAGACAAATTCATGCAGGATAAGGCTATCAATGACTGCTTGTCATGATTTCTATATACTACGTCCAGGTTCAGAGGCAGTGAACCTCTCAATACCAGTTGCTTGGGAAAACTACTAGGAGGGTAGTATTACACTTATGTCCTGCTTGTGAGCCATCCATAGGCACCTGGTTGACCCCTGTGGGGAATAAAATACTGGATTAGATGGTCTGATCCAGCAGGGTTCTGCTTTTGTTTTCTTTTTTGCACAATGATGTAGTTTTGGTCTTAAGGCTCGGTCTGTCTCCAGACAGGTGTCAATCCTGGTTTTGATCCTGAGCCTTACTAAGTTTAGGGGCACCTGCATCAGTAATTCTGTTCTAAAACCCTGGTGTGCAGCTCGGTGACTAACTTCATTAATGCAACTAACTTCCTTGTCATGCTGTTATTAAAGGTCATTTTCCGAGAAATTTATAGTAGCGGAGAGAGCAGAAAGCTATACTTTGACAGTAACATTATTTCTTTATTACCATTTATAATGCCACTAGCAGGAAAGAGACCCATACATTTCACCATGTTGTCACAAACGTGTACGGGGACCGGGCTTAGCTCAGAGAGATTCTTGAGAAGGAAATGACAGATCTCGGGCAAAGAGTTCTTTCCAGCCATATGTCCATGACATTTAATACAACATTTATTTTAGCTCAAACACAGAAGGCCTCTGGACACTTATGCATCTGAGTATTTACTAATGGGGCTTAAAAGGACCACAGCTCAGAACTGAATGAAGGCCAAAACAGGCATTACTTTCAATTTGTACCTAGCAGCTACTTCTTCCCCGCGCCCTAGAGTAGGCACAGGGCTCCCTATCTGGATAGCATAGGGTGGCGGTGCGGGGAGGGGGTGTTTTTAAGATCTGGATCAGTCCTCCTGCACCTACTCTAGGATAAACATGAAAGATAGAGGTAGCTGCTGGAACACATTGAAAGTAGTGTCTGTTGTGGCCCTGAGACTAATATACAGGAGCATGTCTACAGCGCAGCCTGTCTTCATTTCATGCCATGCTCATTTTGATTACTTACAGCACATTCTTTCAGATATTCTCCTTCTTCGAGTGATCTCGTATGATGAGCTGTCAGCGTGTGACAACTTATTCTAAGGCTACTGCACAGTACTTTGATGTTCCTACAATTGAGACACCCACCTGGTGGCAATATTCCTGCTGTTCACTGTGATATGATGCGTATAAAACACGAACAGTCACCAAAATAAGGATAGGGCAATTCTCTGAATTCCTCTCAGCAGACAAAGCCTGCCGTTGTCTCTTACTTCAGGGGTGAGGAACCTCAGGCCCGGGGGCCAAATCTGGCCTGCCCGGTTTCCCATTCTGGGCCTCTGGGGTCTCCAAATGGCCACACACCCTTCCCTTGGGTCCAGCCCCTTTCCCCCAAATCACCAATCATTTGGTGGTTTCCCGGCTTTTGTGCAGTTTTTCCCCCATTCTAAAAGGTTGAAATGCCTCTCCCAAGGCTTGCTTACTGGCAAGAAGAGCTTTAAGCTACAACAGGTTGATTTTATTTGTATTTTTGGCCCCACCCCTTTTACCTTTGGCCCTGCTCACTGCCTAAAGGCAGCCCCCCAGAGCTTCTCTGGAATTGAATTTGGCCCTCAGGCTGAAAAACGTTCCCCACCCCTATCTTACTTATTATTTATATTTTTATCCATCCAGATTAGGGAGGCCAGATGCAAAAGAGTTGCTCCTGCACCTTTAATAGTTGTGTAGAAGAAGGATTGTCATGGAGGGTACACCTGGTTTCCTCTTTTGCATCTGGCCACCCTATCTGAGAGGGGCAGGGGGCATATATATTCCTTGCCTGGCTTCCATTTTATCCTCACCCCACCAACACAATGAAAGAGAGACTGGCCCAAGGTCACCCAATGACTGAAGATTTGAACCCAGGTCTCCATGGCCTTAGTCAATACTTTATTTATTTATTTCATTTCTATACCACCCCATAGCTGAAGCTCTCTGGGTGGTTTACAAAAGTTATAACATTAAAAGACAATGTAAAAGTTTAAAAGCCATTTACATAAATGCATTATTTAATTTACTTTAGCCAATGTACCACACTGATTTCTGTATTAGTATCTCTGTTCATTGGATGTAGGGTGGCCAGGTGCAAAAGAGGGCAGGGCTCCTGCACCTTTAATAGTTTTGTAGACAAGGGGATTTTAGCAGGTGTAGCTTCTCACACAAGCTCTCTTCTATTAAAGGTGCAAGAGCGCTTTCTTCTTTTGCATCTGGCCAACCTACTGGACATACACATTTTGTACCAGGTCTATCCTATATAGAGAACTCATTCTCTGAGTGCCTGTCCTTACGTAGCCAAAACAGCACCAGCCATGCACAAGAGGGGGTATCAGCAAGCTTGGAGGTTTTTGGAAGTATAAAAAAACCCCATAAAGATGGGGGGAGAAACCCAGACATCCCAGTGATGACTGAACGTGCTCAATGGCCACAGAACTCTCAGTGTCTGTTGGGGAAGGACTGCAAGCCCACGGAGGGGGAATGGATGGCATTATCAGGGAAGAGGTCATGGTTGCCTGTCTGGAACCCTGAAGAGGAGCATTCCATACTGCAACATTTTGTTGCGGGTCCCACTTGTTTAGTTCATATACCACCCCTGGACTGGTTTAATGGCATGCTATTTTCTCCTCTAGCAATCTTGGCTTCCAAAGTGGGTGAGAGCAGACATGAGAACAAAGATCTATAAGGCCCCTGCCAGTTTAGTGATAATTCATTCTGATAGCAAGCGCTGGGAGGGAAACCAAAGATGAGACACAAAAATGAGTTCCTTTTTATTTTAATAGCAAGACTGGAACATGGCACATTTATCTGTCCTCATGATGAAGATTAGCATGAGAATGGCAACATGGTAGGATAGCACCTTTTTTCAGTGCTGAGGCTGTAATTTCAAGTTCCTCTTGGCAGTTGGCAGACAAGCAGTCTGCAAGTCGGGGTATTTAAAATTCATGATCTCTGCTCCCAAGCATTTATAGCATCTTGAGATCACCTTGATGAAATGTCATGTCTGCAATGCTATGTGAAATCTCTTTACAACCCGTTCTGCATAGGTAGCTTTTGTAAGTATGACTAGCCGCTGTGCCTTCCTCCTGCGTCCTCCCTCATAGGAGTCTTTGTTGGTATGTACCTGTTGCCAATGCCCTCTCAGTAGCCAGCTGGCAGGCCCTGCCTCAGGGATAAGTCTGACCATAGATAACTGGGCCTCTGCTGTGTTTTTCTATGTCTGGCAACCATTTTAGCGATTGCACATGGTCGGTAGTGTTAAACAATATGGTGTCTGGGGTTTGAGGTGTCAAAGAGACAAGAGCAGCCAAAGCTCCAGGGGCAACGTTGATAAAAGCAGATGTGTCAGAGCTATTTTATACTCAGTTTGAAGAAGGCTGAGGTGATGGTGGTAGGAATGGGTAGCTGGCATGGGAATGCTCTGTCCTCTCTTGGGCAGACGGGCTGGGAGAATTTCATGGCTCAGTAAAAGAACGTTGGTATCATCTTCCACAACGCTCTTCCTATCAAATATCAGATTTCGCTCACAGCGCAAAGATAGTTTTCTTCCTGTGTGCAGCTTCCGCAAGCTATGTCCATATTTGGGCATCACTTAATGACTCACAGCTAAATGCCTGGACCACCTCCCATTGAAAAGCGTTGCTTGTGGGGTAACATGAAATCCTGCAAAGGTTCTGTTCACAGCATTTTGATCTGTGTTGCTGCACAATGTGTTTCACACATGCAAATCATCACTTGGTGTTGTAATTGTCGAATGATGAACTTGTACATGTGAATTAGCCCTTTGTTCCACTCTCTTCCACCTTAAAAAGCTTCTGAAAACATCAAGGTGTTGTTGTTTCTTAATAGAAGAACTGTTGCTATTCTCACCTTGGTACATTTCCCCTACTCTTTCCCCCTTTAAAATTGTTTTTAATATGATTTATTGTGTATTGTATTATTCTTATATATCATAGCCTAAGGGCAAAAGTCTCATTGGTTTTAATAGTTCTGGACTGTACCCTTCTGTTAATGAGAACAGTATTCCATTTTCTTTGTTACTCAGCTGTCAACTTCTGGTGGGATCTATTTGTCAGCTGGCACCATTTTGAGTTTGATAATGGTGAGTTCCTTTCCCACTCTTCACATTTAAAAATAAAAACCATACATCAGTTTAGTTAGAAAATGTTCAAAACAGCTAAACCTTATTTGGTACACTAAAATGAAAGATGAATCTGTAAATGCCCATTCTGAATGAACTGCACACACTCTTTTGTGACATAGGCTAGATCTACACTGTTGCTTTCTAGCAGTATTGAAGTGCACTGATAACTGTTGGGTCACATTACACATTTGATGTACCACTTTTGTAGTGTTATTTCCTGCTTTTTATTCCACATCATCCAGTGTACCGCAAGAAATGTCACTGTGTGTCCTACAGGGTATAAATGTACCGCAGTGTACCGCAAGAAATGTCACTGTGTGTCCTACAAGGTATAAATGTGCAAGAGGGATATAGCGTCTCCTATATGATGGGATCGTAATGATATGACACAAGGTGTAGATCTGGCCATGTACTGCACAACCCCATGCATGATTACTCAAAAGTAAGCCCTTTTCTGTTCAATGTGGCTTACTCCCAGGTAAACGTGCATAGAATTGCAGTCACATTGTCCATACGAAGTTGTGTTCAACTTCTGACCACTGAGGAAATCTTAGGACAGAGGTTGCCCTCCAGATGTTGTTAGACTGCATCTTCCATCAACCCTGAGCATTGGCTATGCTGGCTGTGGCTGATGGGAATTGGAGCCCAACAACATTTGGAGCGGCACAGATTCCCCATTCCTGCAATAGGACAATGAATCTTGCTTTCCCCAATGGCCCTAGAGGCCAATGCTTTTTTATTTACATACAGTTATAAGTTGGTGAAAGTCTATTGTGCTCTGTGTCTCTGTTGCAGCCAACAGAGTTATTAATGCAGTTCAGTAAGACATTTATCATCTAGCTTTATGGAAAGAGAGATGCACTTGACTACACGTTGGCACTGACAGGCTGCACTGAAGTATTTACTACCCTCTCCCGCTCTGCTCTGATGAAAAATCTGGCAGAAGCTCAAGTTCCCTTGTAAAGGATGTGTGTCCTCACCTTACAGCACAACCTGGCTCTGTAACCCCTTCTTTGCTAATGCTTATATCCAAAAAAATGTACAGAAATGTTAATAAGTGCTGGACCCTCCTTCATTTCTTTGAAACAGGTAGAGCAGTATACTCTCCCTGTGCTAGCAAAATGGTCTAGCAATTCCTGAAACAACTGGAAATGACCTGCATAATTCTGGGAATGAATGTTTCTGCTCATTTCTGTGCTTATTTCAAGAACTTCTGGTTTCTGTTGCACTAGCGGTTGGTTCCACTAGCGCAACAGAACTTGCAGAAGCGTAGTGGCAGTATAGGATACTGCTCTTTGGCTGCAATCCTATACACAGTTACCTGGGAGTAAGCTTCATTGAAAACAATGAGACTGACTTATGAGCAGACATGTCTAGGATAGTACTGTTAGATTGTACTAATAATCTAACAATCTGTCTAACTGTTAGACAGAAAAGGTTGCACTGTTAGAGTGGAACTTTTTTACATAGGTGGCCATGCACCTTCTTGCCTTTCCTCATGCATAATGGGAGCTCTATCCTGTTTGAGGCAACAGAGCCTCCCTTTATGCAAGCTGCATAGTTACCCTGTGTCCTTTTGGGGGCAACATTGCTATCGCCTGTTGAGTATTGGGCATTGGGCAAGGGATTGTTAAACCAGTAACGTTTTGCCTTATTCCAGGGTGAAGAAAGCTACTTATGGCTCACATGGCCCACAGAGCAGTAAGGTACCCCATCCACTGCCCACCTGATCAGCCATCAGTTGGGTGCTGGAAACAGATCACTGTTTCCCTGCTGCTATTAGCAGCAATGGAACAGCAATCTGGATTAGGACTGTTGTGGGTGGAGGGACTTTAACTTTACCCCTCCCAGCAATCTCAGTGCAGAGATTGCTGTTTCCTTGCTTGTTAATCAGTCCCCACCCCACCAAATGAGCACATTTGGAATTTTTAGATAGAGTCATGGGTGCTCTCATAAAATGGTTGTCATCGGGGGGGCTTGCCCATTCATAAAATGGCTGCCATTGTGGGCATGGCCAGTCACAAAACACCCATTTTCCAGAATGCAACTGGTAAGACTAAAAGAAAAGTCACTTGCCCAAGAACATAAGTATAAAGCAGAGATGGGGCCCAAGTTGCAAAACACAAAACTACCCTTTTGACTCCAAATGAAGATGGTGTGGAGGACAGCACTTTGCTTTGCAGCATGCCAGCCTCCCAATTAAAAACATTTATTCATTTTATTTTATTTGTACCCTGCCTTTCCACCAAAAAACAGCACTCAAGACAGCCATTAAATATAATTATATAATATATCATGTAATTAAATTATAATTTTAAAAGTCTTAAGAAATAAAATTAAAATCAGGAGGGGCAGGGAGCCTAGTGGGCACCAAGAGTCCACAGGCACATTGGTACCCATGGGCCCAACATTGGAGATCCCAGTGCCTCTCTTTGCCCTAGTGATTCTGATCCAGATCCCCTGATCTCAGCAGGCAAGGAGGGGAGATTTAAACCTCTCCGTCCTTGTTTGCTGAGACATGGTGGGATGGGAGGAAACTGTGCGTGTGTGTGTGTGCGTGCATATGTGTACATGTCTGGACATGGGTGTTTGAGTCCCCTGCACTAAGGCCAATCTGAATTCCCTGGAATGAACATTTCAGTGAAACATTGTCAAGGGGAGCCTATATATGTGATCTCCCCTTCCGATGTTCTGCTGAAAGTACAGAGGTGGGGTGGGGCCAGTGGGTGCCATCTGGCTTTGTACCAGCTTTTTATTTATTTTTCATTATTAACATAAATCCGTAAATGAGTTTATGGATTATACTGTGGCAGACCAGAAATGCAAGAACCATAAGTTGAATAAAAACAGCTATTTTCCTGTTGTGTATATATAGCATCACTAAAGACTTTTCTGAGGAGCTAGCTAGAGTGTGTGCATGCACTTTAAGAAATAACCAGAGTACTGAGTGCCATCAAAGAAATGTATTTCTCCTTTATACATTTTCCCCTCCCCGTTATTACTGTCATTAGGCTTCAAGGTTCTATAGAATATATGGAGGGTTGGGAAGCACTGAATTTTAATCCTAGTTTTGTATGCATGCAAAAAAATGCACACAATTCTATACAGTCAGTCCCTTTCAACAGCCCTTGCATAAGTAGTCACATTTAAAATAACAACAACTACAACAACAACAACTTCCTATGGTATGCTGTAGCACTAGCCAATGCTACTGCTAATAACAACTTTTATTGCTTAGCCTCCCCCACTGGCTGATCAATAGCTCAGGTTGCTTTACAATGCAATTATTGTTATGCATTAACATGACCAGCCTTCCTAATAGAAAATAGTTGCTTATGAATGGCCAAAAAATAAGAAATGCATCACCAGCAAAAGCGGACACTGATTTGCATAAAATTCACATATGCTAATGTATATGTATAGATGCAAATTTACAATTCATTAGTGTAATTTAAGTACTAATTAAATTAGTATAATTTAAATACTAATAATTTAAATACTAATATAATTTAAATACTAATTTCTATTTAAATAGAAATATAATACGTCTCTCTGTAGTACGGAAGACTGTGACGAGGTGCCCTGTGGGCCTGCCTATTCACCTGCCCAGGTGCTAACTGTTGAACAGGCAACTGTTCTTATGGTTTAAACTGGCTTAAATGGTTTAAATCTTTGAAGTGGAATTGGACAGCATAATCCTTCAAATAGATGTTACCTTCGAACTGAGGATGGTCCTCTGGCAGCCCTTCAAATGGAAGAGTTTCCACAGGAGAACAGAACCCGGGCCCACTCACCTTACTTCCTAAGGAGATGTGAACAGTTGCTAGGAGTGGTGGACATTCCAGCTGTAGACTTGCTTTTCTTGGATGTGTTTTTGGCTGGGTTATGAATCTGAATGTGTGATTGGCTCTATTGTGTTGAGTGACAATACTTGGAATCAAGGAGACAAGCACATGTTTTTTATGTGCTATAGTCCTTAGAATCCATGAGTTCCCTCCCACGAGACTATGAAGTACTTCCTCCTAGGGATGTCAGAGAATTCCGCCCGAATTTTAAATGGGATCAAATTCTGACAAATCTGGTCCGCGGAATCCTCCTTGGAACGGAGCGGCCCGGTCGACCCGGACTGGAGCTCATGCGAACCCTTTTTTTTTTGTCCACCAAACAGCGGATTTTATGAAAATAATTATGAAAATAAATCCGTAAATCAGAAATGGAGGAAGAAGAACATGGACGGCTTTACTCTTTTTACGAGACATTTTCTGGAGGCTTTCTTTCGCTGGGGCTGAGTTGCGAAGTCCACGGAAATCCTCCATCTTTTCTATTTACTGTCTGTGGAGGTGAGGTGAGGTGAGGTCACGTCCGGTGAGGTCAGGACAGCTCCGGTGAGGTGAGGTAAGGTCTGGTGAGGTCAGGTCAGGACAGGTCTGGTGCGGTCAGGTGACCGGAAGTTACGTGGGGAATCCCTGTGAAGGGTTTTTCCCTTTTTACAAAAATAAATAGGCTTACAGAGACTGATGGCGGGCACACGGAAAGGATTTTTCGGCGGTACTTACAGAATTATTTATGTAAGTTCGGGGAGCCGAACCCCCCCCCGGGGAAATCTGGGGCATGCGGATGGCGGAACGGGGCAGCCCTTGGCTTTGCGGAATCCTCATGGAGTGGACCCGCTCTGTGAGGATTCCGGGGGGGGGAACGGATTGCCTCCCCCCCAGATTCCCCACCGGAACTGATGGTGGGGAATCCGTACGCCCCTATTTCCTCCTCTCTCTTTGATCCTTCCCTTTGAACATCACTTGTCAAGCAGTCTCAAGGATGCTGTTGCACTTGTGTCCTGCTTGTGGTTTCCTGGTTGACAGCTGGCTGGCCACCATGTGAACAGAATGCTAGACTAGATCGACCATTGATCTGATTCATCATGGTTCTTCTTATGTTCTTATGAGGCTCAAACATGGCTTTTAGTCTTGACTTATGACAAGGGAACTTCAATAAATTCTGACCAAAACAGGCTATGTACTGAAATATGTTGCATTTGCTTTCTTGTCAGGCCATACTAAGGCTGTAAACCTATACAGGCCTACCAGGGAGTAAGTCCCATTGAGCTGATTTCTGAGTAGACATGTATAGGATTTGCATTGGATCCCTGCCAAGCCTGTATGATGCTATGAACCAATCTCATCTTTCAGTTGCAGTCTTCTATGCATCAAGGATCATGTGACATCATGGGAACTGTAAAGGATTTCATTAAAGTTTCCTTCTGTCACATGAGAAACTGAGAGCCTTTCCAGACAATCAGTTTATAGCAACAAATGCGCATTTGCCTTCCCTCAAGGGAGTCCTTCCGTTTCAGGATATTTCACTTTCTCAGCACTCAAACAACCTTATATAGTTGCCAGGAAAATGTGGGGCCATGGAGGGCTGTCTGGAAAGTGGCTGCACAAGTGTCACAGACACCTATGAGATAAGTGCCTGAGACATTGCTGATGGCTAAGGCAACACCTCCACCTGTCTGTGCCTGCACCATGTTGGGATTCTTAACACCACCACTCAGCCTGTAAATGGAGGCTTACATCGAATGTGAAACTGAGTCTCAAGGCTAAGGTGTGAAAAGCCTCCTCCGTTTGTCCTCTGTCAGCATTCAGACTTTTACCTTAAGACTCAAGCTGGACTTGCTCCTAACATAACACAGACGAGGCTATAAAAATGTCTTTTTATGGTTTTAATGGCTTTTGATGGTTTTTATTGTTGCTTTAATCTGCTGTGTGGTGTGCTGCTGTTTTTATTGTCCTTGCATTTTTGAAAAATGTGATGTTGGAAGCCTTCCTTGGGGATTTTATATTGGAAAGTGAAGTGGAAACATTTTAAAATAAATAAACAAGGGTCTTTTCCAGACCTTGTCTTGAGACTAGCTAGGGCCTAAACAAATGTGGCGTGAGTTGTGCAATTACTCACAGCGTGAGCCTCTGGGTGCCCCTGGGAGTTGCCCTCCTGATGGATGCAAATAGCAGCCACTTGTGGGCACCCACAATTACAATTATTTTTTGGCCACCTCTCACTGCATGAATAACAGCTTGTCTGTTTTCAGCCCCCTTTGCAGGTTGAGCACCCTTTTCTTTCCCAGCCTTATATTTTCTAAATGCAGCAAGGCTACCTGCAAATCCTGGTCTGTTGAATCTGTATTGTTGTCCTATCCTGACTAGGTGCAGGAGCCTATGGGACACCTGAAGGTGACATTTTTGGGCAGGAAGCAAGTCCAAGTTAGCAACTTGCTCCATCAAGGTCTGGAGCTTGACTGAGGCCTTATATCCATTTTGGACTAGACTAGGCCTCCCAGGTTCTGCCCAGGGGTTCTCAGATTTTCTACCCCCAGGGCCTACTTGAGAGAGCTGAAAATGAGTGAGGCCCACCAGTCACAAAATGATAGCACAGAGCCAAGCTAGTCACAAAACGGTGGCAGATGGAGGCAGTTTAGCATAATCGGCTGACAATTACTGATATCATGTATATTGCGATCTAATCCCTCTTTGGAAATTGCTAAATTCTTTGCCACAGCTATTTCCTTGTAGCACAGAATTCCATAGTTCAGCTTTCCTCAGCTGAAGTACAGTCACTGGCTCTGTAGATACCATGACTCAACCTTCCCATTTCAGGCAGAATTTGCTAATCCAGAATCTCTAAGTAGAGGATACTTTAGTTTATTTTTTTCTCCCTCCACCCCACCCACCTCTCCAAGTATTCTTACTCAGCTCCTGTCATTTCTTCTCCCTTTCACACATAACTTCTGCCATATCCCCACCTGCCAGTTTCTTTCATCCCTCTGTCCTGCTCCTTTTACATTCACTTCCTCCTGTAACAGCTTCCCTCTTTTATCCCCTTCCACTTTACTCCCAGTCTTCAACATTGTTATTAAAAATATTAGGCTTATTCTCTGACCAACTCCTGCTGCCAAATCTGAATATGCGGTGTGTAGGGCGTGGCCATGGCACAGGGTGGTCAAGCAAAAAGGCACTGAGCAGTCTGCAGCACTGAGACCCACCTGAAAGTGGGCTGAGACCCAGTGGTTGAAAAACACTGGTCTAGAGCCCAGCATTCTGCCTTCTGTTTTAAAGTTCCCTCTGGGTGTATTGGCTGCACTGCTGAGCAGGCACTAGGGACAGGGGTGGCCACATGTGTCCTGTCTTACAGAGGACAGTCCTCTGAAGGGCTGTCTGGGGAAAGTCCCCTATCAGAAGGCGTTTTCTGTTTGAAGAGCTTCCCAGTACAAGTCCGGTTTAATGATAAAGACTCATTAAGACGGGAGAACATCAACACTTTGCACCTGAACAGCAGACTGAGCAAGGCACACGGGTCACCTGGTCACAGTCTTCCTCGGTCTGGGGAGATGTATGGTATTTCTATTTAAATTATAGCAATTATTTCTAACTTTGCATCTATCTGTATAGATTAACCTAGGCAAGTTCTATGCAAATGTGTGTCTGCGTTTGTCCTCTGTTTTCATCATGGATTTCCTCTTTTTTGGCAACCTGCAAGTGGACATTGTAGTAAGCACATCTGGAGGACACCAGGTTGGGGAAGGCTGATGTGGACGGTACTGGGCTACATGGACCAGTGTAAGGCAACTGCCTATAGTCCATGATTCTGGGCCCAAGCTCAGTGCGGTATCCGCTGGACTACACTGACTGTTATGGTGTTCTGACACCTACTCCTAGTAGATAAAGCACCCAGCTGAGCACTGTACTTGCTCATGTGTTTGTGCTAGTGAATTTACATTTCCCTAAAACTTAAATGTCCTTTTACAGCTGGGGCTTAGGGAGAGAGGAAAGATTCACAACAGTAAAAGGTCTTGGCCAGCCCTGTTTAACCCCAAACCTAAATTTACCCACAAGTTAAAAAAAAAAGCCTCTCTGATTTATTATGGATTGCAAAGCCTGGCTGCTTTCTCATTAGGTTCTGAAATATCTTATTAAAGAAGAAAAAGACAAACTGAGGCCAACTGTGGCCTGGGGCTGGTTTTATTCCCCATATCTTTACAAACCCGGACAACAGTGGAGTAACAAAGGCTGCCAAAGACAAGTAAACAAGATTTTGGAGGAAAGGGGTGGTGCTTGGTGACTATTTTATTATCTCTCTACCTCCCATTTATCACACACACACACACACACACACACTACCATTCTCCTCCTGCCCCCTCCGTCCGGGAGAATTTAACAGTAAGCCAAGAGATTTACAGATTTAATTAGGAGGTTTAGGAAAAGCAACACTTCCATAAATATGCTTGCTAGGTCAATGGAGTTTGGGACGTGAAAGTATGCAGTGATGCATGTAAGTAAATCTTCCATTATACGTGCTTTATAAAGCACGTTTTATCTTGTCCCGGCCTTTCATTAAGTTGACTTTGCATGGAGGCACTTGTTTCCTACCTACTGCGAGTGACAACAACAAAAAGGAATAATTCTTTATCTGTCATTCATTGTGTTATCTAATAAAACAGCAGAGATTAGCTTCCTTCCAGTGTGCCCACCTTAATTAAGCACGCTGTGCTTTTTCCTGGCTGTAAAGCTTGAAATATCCAATAGGTGCAAATAAATGTTCATCTGTATGACTAGCTAGTCTTCCTAATTTTTTGTATCACATTAAAGTAAGATGGGGAACATATTGATTTACGGCAGTAGGATAGCTGCCAACAACAAGGATGTGGGGAAAATGTCAAAATAAGTTTACAAAGGGAAGAGATAAAGTATATTGCTTTAAGGAGGACAAAGCTGGTTCAAGGGATGTCTCCTTCAGAAAGGAGTGTAGCTGATTCAACATATACCTTTGCAAAATGTCTGAGCAGTGCTCAGTGGTACAGTTAGGTCATTTTAGACCCAGGATGTAATGGTCTTACAGGGCCCCCCTTTAGATAGCTGTGTATGTTACTTCAGATGTGAAGCATGTTGTGGCCTGATTCACACGACATGAGAGTGGCTAATAAACCACAGTAGCTTGTTAACTACCCCTGCGTGCACCAAGCACAGGCCACCCAATTTCCTTTCTTACCCTTGCCGGGCACAGCTTGTTGTTATGTATGAATCCGACAAGGATGGGTGGCTGGGATGGTTAACAAACCACCTAGCAACCCTACAACAGAGTGTGGGTTCTGGGTGCCAACTCAATCATAGAGTGGCCACTTACGAATCACTGAAAAGGAGGAATGCATCACCGAAAAGGAGGACAAACGAGCTGATTTGCATGAAATTTTCATGTGCTAATTTATATGTATAGGTACAAATTTAGAAATAATTATTATAATGTAAATAGAAATACATCTCACCGCAGTGTGGAAGGTTGTGACCAGGTGACCTCAATGCCTGCCTGTTCAGTCTGCTATCCAGATGCTAATTGGCGATGGGCAACAGTTCTTATGTGTTTTTTTAATCTTTAACCTGGAATTGGACAGGGCAGCCCTTCAAACAGAGGACGGTCCTCTGGCAGCTCTTCAAATAGAGGACGGTCCTCTGCAAAAGGGGGCGTACATGGCTGCAGCTAACATTTCTCCCCCTCCCCCCACCATTTCAAGCTGTACAACTGCTTCTGCATTCCTAATGTGTTAAAAAAAAACAGTTTGACAACCCTGATGAAAAAAGAAATATTGTGTGCGTGTGCATTTTGGTATTTTAAACACAATTAACTCATAGCACCATCATGACCAGAGGGATAAAATTGTGTTTGCTTCTGCTGTCCTGGTACGAACTACATTTTCTTGGGAATAAATACGGTTTTTGGTAAATAAAAGAGAATATATTATTTAAAGTAAAGATAATGAAATGAGCAGCCAGCCAACCCCTGCTGCTCTCTGGGTGGTCATTTGGGGTCCCTCTGGGCTGTGGAGCCCTGGACTGCAGCCCTAGCTGCTCCACTGGCAGGGCTGCCACTCAAAGCAGCACCAGGCAGCTAGCTGTTGCTGCCATTTTAGTTTTCCATAATGCTCCCCCCCCCCCCGCCCGCCAATGTAGCATTGTTCTGGCCTACGTGGGACATTTAAATGGTGTCTGGCCCTGCTCAGAGCGAAGGCCGCTGCTATCCCTAGGTCGGCCCACTAGGGCCCATGGACAAAGGAAGGAGCCCGCTAGAGCAGGGGTGGAGAACCTCAGGCCTGGAGGCCAAATCTGACATTCTTGGTGTCGCAGTTGAATAGTAGTGGGAATTACGAAACTCTTACCACAAAGGCCAGTTCACACTTGAAAAAGCCTCTTTATCCAGACAGTTAGGAAAAACAGATTTAGCTGTAGCGGATCTCCCTCCATACATGCAGGCATGAGAGAGAACACATCACAATGTGGGTCTTATCTTTATACTCATAGGCAGATGGTGTCAGGGTGGACACTGAGCCCATAGAATCCCAGAGTAGTTCTGATTCTGAGGAAGAGCAGTCGCTCCTGGGAGAGGACCAACAGCTGATGGAGATTCCTCCCACCAGCATTCCTAGTTTAATTAGCAGTCCAGGGAGTGACCGAGCACAGATAGCAGACTTGGTGGATGCGCGACGCAGACACAGAGAGCGGCGCCAGATGGAGGGCGCGGAAAGGAGGCGAAGTGCCAGGTTGGCGCGCAAACAACGGCTGCGCCCAGAGGATCCAAGGGAAAAGGGGAGGGATTCTCCCTAGTCCTTATATTCAGGGGTCTGCCAGTAATTGCCCTTCAAACAGGGACCAACTGTTCTAACTTAGGGCATAGGGATGCTGCTGCTCAGATCTAGTTGCTACCTGTAGAGCTGTTAAGTTGTAAAAGAAGAATAAAGCTTTGAAAGGAATCCCTTTGTCTGTGTCTGGACTTAGCTACTGGATTAGACTGAGAGAGCCCTCCAAGGAGCCCTTGACAGATGGTACTTTCTAGCCGCATAGGAAATGACTTAACCACAAACCTGCAGTAAAAGCTAAAGCCTCCTGTTATACATGAAAAAGATAGTGTGGGCAAGTTTCTAAGCAAAGTTTTCCAGGACAGCCTTTTAACAGAACAGAGCCGAGAAACTAGGCTCACACAAGATGGAGGTCAGAACATAAAATGGCCTCACTCTGGTTCATGCCCCCCCCATCATAGTTTCCCCCATTTGATCTTTTTACTCTGGCTCAATGTCTGATATATCAGACACTGGCATCCCAATCCAGCCCTCCAGGGCTCCCTAGATTGTCACGCCCCCTTTCCCTGGCCCCACCCCTTCCCCAATCACCAATTGTTTGGTGATTTTCCAGTGTTTGTGCAGTTTTTCCCCCCATTCTAAAAGGTTGAAATGCCTCTCCTAAGATGTAGCTATTGGCAGTAGGAGCTTTAAGCTACAAAATGCTGGTATTTTTGTATTTTTGCCCCCACCCTTTTGCATTTGGCCCCTCCCTCTTTGCCTTCAGCACTTTCCACCACTGGTGCGCGGTCCCTGAGTGCTTCTCTGCAATGGAATTTGGCCCTTGGGCTGAAAGAGGGTCCCCACTCCTGCACCTGAGAGCACTTTGCCCGGGGCTCCTCTGGGGTGGCCATATGGCCTACTTTACAAGGGACTATTCACAGAGGAGAAGGCTATCAAGGGCTACTAGTCATGATGGCGATATGCTGCCTCCAGTATCAGAAGTGGTATGCCTATGTATCCTGAGCGGATGGGTGCTGTAGGGGTGAGCCATAGCTCAAGGAGTGGGCCACGGCCCCATGGTTGAGTACTTTCTTTGCATGCAAAAGGTCCCAAGTTCAATTTCCAGGTAGGGCTGGGAAAATTCCTGCGTGAAATCCTTGAGAGCTGCTGCCAGTCAGTGTTGACAATACTGGGCAAGATGGACCAGTGGCTCAGTATAAGGCAGCTTCCTATGTTCCTGTGTTCATATCCCACTTGTGGGCTTCCCACAGGCAGCTGGTTGGCCACCGTGTGAACAGAGGGCTAGACTAGATGGGCCCTTGGTCTAATCCAGCAGGGCTGTTCTTATGACAATCTTCTTATGACAATCCTCTGTTTGAAGGACTGTCCCCTGTTTCAAGGCTTCTTCATTCTGAAGGGTCGCCTGGTCCAAGTCTGGTATAAATAAAGAACCATAAGAAACCAGGAGAGCAGGGCTCTTGAAGTCAGCAGACTGAGCAGGTCACTTGATTAGTCTTTCCCATTATGATGAGATATATGGTATTTCTATTTAAGTTATAGTCATTCTTTCTAAATGTGCATTTATATATATCAATCAGCACATGCAAATTTTATGCAAATTGGTATCCTCTTTTTTTCCTCTTCTTTGGAGATGTGTAGTTGGCCACCCTAGCCCCCTCAAAACTGGAGACGGTATTGGCTCTGGAACATTGTGTATGATGTAATAACAAGGAAGAAAGTGTCTCTGAGCATAAACAGAGTATATTTCTGTCACCCTATATGGCTGGGATTAAGAACCTGGGCATCTACGTAAGCAGGTGCAAGTTATAGTTATTAGCTCTGGAATATATATTTTAGCAATTATCCCATGAACTTACACTAAGTCAAATTCATCTGTGGCCTAATGTGTAATCAGGGCAATTGTTCTTACTTACACTGACAGTGAACATGGGTCTTAAGAGATAACAAAGTTTAGTGCTATATCTGTATGTGGCACAGGCAGAGATGGATAGGTTGCGTACTGAGGCAAGAATGGTATCTAAAATGATCTCCCTAGCTTTATAATCTGTCACCATTCTGAATTATGTTCCACACATATATACATGCTGAGATATATATGAAACTTCTTCACCCTTCTCCAGAGAGCTGGCACCAAACACAGTAAAAAGAAACCCACATTATTTTTTTCCCAAGAATAAAATATTGGTTGGAAGACATATTGCACTAACTGGAGTTTGCCAGCGCCGAGCCAATACCTGTTGCTAAGTGATACATCTTGCATCAAAGTTAAAAGTTAGATCCTCTAAAACAGATTTTGCAGAGGGAAATTTAACTTGTGCCAGCTTACTTACTCCATGGAAATAATTCACCTAAATTCCAGCTTCATTCATTATGGACTCTGTAGGTACAAGAAATAACAAATGTGTTTATAGTTATATAGAGTTAATCTTAAGTTAAATCAGGGTTGTGGAACCTGTGGCCCTCCAGATGTTGATCGGACTGCAACTCCCATCATCCCTCATCATTGGCTAGGGCTGATGGGAGTTGCAGTTCACCAACATTTGGAGAGCCATGCGTTCCCCACCCCTGGGTTAAGTGATTTGCAAAAAGGACCTTAGATAGAATTAACACTGTTATATTGCAAACCTCTCCCACCCCAAAACAGGTACACTGCTGTTGCTAAATAGAGCCCCCTTCACACATGAGTCCATCACACGATCACCATGGCCCAGCATAGGGCACACTGCTGGCCAGACCCAGAAGTCCATGTGTTGGTATGGATCTCTTCACCAATGGAGCAGACATGTGAGCCACTGCTCACACATTGGTTTCCATGGGATTGGGTCATCTGCATGATTGGGGCCCCCAGTTGCATGGAAGCCTACGTGCAAGCGGCTGCTCATGCCCACACTTTGCCATGACACTGTGCTAGTGTTTGGGGTGGGGCCAATAGCATGTTGGACAGCAGGGGCAGGTCACAGCCCCCCTCGATGGCCCACATGCAATTTATGCTGAAAGGGGCTTAGGAATGACTGCCATCTCGTTTCTTTCCAGTAGTTTTTTTGCAACAGATAGAATAGCAGCTGGTTGAGCTTTTCCCTTCATTGCATCCCAAGGGCAGAAATAGCTGCAGTGTTGAATTTCTATAGGGCTCGCAGCCATTAAGGCAGGAGTAGGGAACTTTGTTTGGATGTGGGACTGATGACCCCCCCCCCCTCTGCAGGCTGAAAGATGTCAGGGGTGTGGTCAAGGCCCCTGACATCAGAGGGCGGGGCGAGGGGTCATTTGGTCCCTGACTAACTTTGCTGTGTGCCAGCTTTCTCCAGCCTTGTGAGGGTAGCTTCACCTGCCCTACTGCTGCCCCCACTGAGGAATGATGAGGGGCAGGCAAAGCCCACCTCCACCTACGCTTTCCCTAGGCAGGGAAAGCCTGGACAGAATGAGCTGGCTGAGGGGTCAGGTGTAGTATCTACCCCCTGCTCCAGCCAGAGTGGCTTTGCTCACTCACTTCTTCCCCCATTGACCTTACCCCATTGGGGAGAACATGTGAAACCAGCCCTACAATTAGGCAGAGTGCCTCAAGCAGCAGATGCTGGGAGGTGGCAGCAAGGTGTCGGAGGAGAGAGCTGTGGGCCAGGCGGTCTGCCTTGCATCCCTTAAGCTATCCTGCTGCCTTCCGGTGCTGTGGAGAACGCTGTCTCATTGCCAGCATTGAAGAAAAATTCAACAGTCACCTTTTGTATGTGGCATGAGAAGGGGCAGCATCTTGTCCTCAGACAGCAAAATGTCTTTGGCTGGCCCTGAGAACGTGGTATGGGCAAAGCCAAAGGAGGCCTCGCCTAACCTGTCCTTTCCTCCATAGGGAAGGATACGGAGCTGGCAAAGCTGAGCCAGCTGAGATAGCAGCAGGGATCTCTCTCCCTACCTCCTCTCCAAGCCTCCCAGTAGCTGCCAGGAACAGAACCTCTGCCTGGAAAGAAGTAGAGGCCTAACAATTAGGGCCTTCTCAATGGTGATGCCCCATCTTTGGGATACCCGCCCCATAGAAGCTCGAGTGGTGTTGCATTTCCTATCATTTCAGTGCCAAGTTAAAACTTAGTTGCCCAGGCATTTTAAAGGTTTAAAATTGGTTTATGTTACTTTCCCCTGCTGTTTTTATGTCTCTGATTTGTTTTTATTATGGTGTTGTTTTATTATTTTATTGTATTGCATTGGGGACATATTTTAGTTTTTTCCATGCATTGTATATCATCTGGCATCCATTAGTTTAAAAACATTTTAATTAATGTAACAACAGCAGCAGCAACAACAATAATGTAAGCAAGTGTAACGTGACGCACGTTGGGGCAAAAAATCCCAGCTTGATGTATAACTTAATGGGATCTGAGCTAGTGGTGACCAACCAAGAAAGAGATCTTGGGATTGTGGTGGACAGTTCCATGAAAATATTAAGTCAGTGTGCAGCGGCTGTGAAAAAGGCAAACCCTGTGTTAGGCATAGTTAGGAAAGGAATTGAGAATAAAACTGCCAATATCATATGGCCGCACCATAAATCTATGGTGCAACCACACTTAGAATACTGTGTACAGTTATGGTCACTGCACCTAAAAAAATGATATTGTAGAGCTGGATAAAGTGCAGAAAAGGGTAAATAAAATGCTCAAGGGGCTGGAGCAACTCCCCTATGAGGAAAGGTTACAACAGCTGGAATTGTTTAGCTTGGAAAAAAAGGTGAATAAGGGGAGACATGATAGAGGCGTACAAAATTATTCATGGTGTGGAGAATGTGGATAGGGAGATATTTTTTCCCTCTCTTATAATACTAGAACCGGGGTCATCCCATGAAGGCTGATTGGTGAGAGATTCAGGACAGATACAAGGAAATATGCATACTCAAACTATGGAATTTGCTACCACAAGATGTAGTGATGGCCACCAATTTGGATGTCTTTAACAGGAGGTTAGGCAAATTCCTGGATGAGAAGGCTATCAATGGCAATTAGTCCTGATGCATCTGTGCTACTTCCAGTATCAGAGGCAGTAAGCCTATTGTAATGGCCCCAGGCCTGTAACCAAGTCACCTGTAGTTTTAGAGGGGTCTAGAGATCCATTATGCTTTGCTTTGATTCCCTATTAAGTGCAGTTTCCTTGCTAGCGGGCTCTGAGCTTGTGAGATGAGTCAAAGGTCGATATCACCGCCTCAGCACATTCCATGCTAATGAGCTACCGTTTATCTTATCAGGGCCTAGGCAGTGCCTGAGAAGCAAGGCTCTGTTTAGGCTCTGTTTACAGGTGTCTGTGCTGTCTCCCCTCTGACGTGGGGCTGTTAGTCTATGCTGGGAAAGTTGCAGATGAATGCTAATTAACGCTTGCTTCTGTCATGCTGCCCCACCGCTTACATGCATAGTATAAGACCCATTGCACCCCTTGGCTCTCGGTTCAGAGAAGCTGTCTGATCCAACCATTGGGTATGCCTGTGTACTGTAAGTACTCAGTAAAGTCTCCTTGTAAGCAAACCTGGATCTGGCTTATCATTATCTCAGCACCTCCAAACCTTAGCAGCCCACGGCCAGAACATACACCTATGTACTCCAGTTGCTGGGGAACATGGGTGGGAAGGTGCTGTTGTACTCATGTCCTGCTTGTGGGTTTCCCATCAATAGCTGGTTGGCCACTGTGTGAACAGAATGCTGGACTAGGTGGACCCTTGGTTTGATCCAGCATGGCTCTTCTTATGTTCTTAACAACAATAACAGTAATAATGGTAGTAGTAGCAGTAGTAGTAACCTAGCACCTTGGTTACAGGATGACTTCTCTTCCTACATATCGACAGTCTTAAGGAGGTATAACAGACACACTTGAACTGAGCTCCTGTGCATTTAAGCATGGAAGCCTGCATGAGTGTGAGATGCATCATGCATATAATAGACAGGATGTGGTCCTGGGGCAAATTTTAAAATTAGCAAAGTCACCCCTTCCCAAGCTAAAAATCTGTTTCACATCTTTGCTTTAGTAATACTGCAGCTAGTAAATGCAGAGCTATAGTTTAGATCAGGAACGCTGAACCTTTTTCAGCCCAGAAGTGAATTCCAATTTGGGGAGGGTCTTGGGTCTTGTTGAGGCTTAGGGCATGGGATGGGGCCAAAGACATAGAAAGCAAAGAGGGCAGGGCAGATGTAAAGAAAGATAGCAGGCTGAGCAACATCTGTGGGATTAGTAGGACATCTAGTTTGGGCCCTTGTGCTGGCCTCCAGCTAGGATTCCCTGACGAATCAACTAGTATAATGCTACAGAAATATTATAAAGTCTTGTCTCTCTAGTTAGTGGACTATAGCAGTCATCTGGTGATAAGTATGTTGATTCCCACTGAAGTTCTCTCATTAGCAGACAGTTGATGTAAGAATGAGTTTCCATGTGAGCAGCTGCTATGTAGAGAAATTGAGAAGAAAGAATCTCTGTCCTTGGTTCAGTCATGTTACTGAAAAACACAGTTGCCCTGTTACACCTGAGGTATATTTGGGGGTATGCCTCACACACCTTGACTCTAAAATCTTCATTTTATCCCAGAAGTCTGATTAAGCAAGATTTTAGGATCAGCCAGAGAATAAGGGCTACTATTTATAAGGGCTGGCCTCTAACCTAATTAAATTAAATTAACCACCTGGGATGCAAGGAATGGAGACCCTGGAATGTGCAAATGTCTTTGTCAAGAATGGGTTAATTGAGTAAAGCTTTTTGAGAGTCACTGGGATAGTCAGGTACACCACAGCACCTGGAGGTTGAGGAGTTTTGGTCGTTTTTCAGCCTGGCAGCTCAAGGCCATGAGTTGCTCTGCCTAATTGGGAAAGTGATAACAGCCCTGCCTGGTGGGAAGAATCACCCTCCTTGGGAGGGTGGGATGGGGTGACCTGAGACTGAATTTGGATTGGGTGCTCTAAATCTGCCTAGAGTTGCTAGGGCTAGACAATAAAAGGAGAGCAAAGGAAGGGGTGGGTGTCTCTTCTGGCCCTGACGGTACTAGGGGGCACTGCTGGTCGATGGCTATCCTGAGAGGCCCATACTTTGGTATGTATAGGATAGACTAGCTAGCTTTATTGTTTTACTCTTGGGAGTGTCTGCCTTGAGGTTTGGCATTTTTGGTTTTGTTTAGAGTTTTGTACTTGTTTGTCCTTGCTTGTAATTTCCTGTACAACCTACCACCTCTCCCTTATTTCTTTCCCTTTGCCCTTTCCCTTTTCAATAAACTTATCCAACTTTCAGTTGGTGTGGTCTATCTGAATAACTTCAGTGCTAAATACAGTGCCTATTGGCCTGGGTGAGAGCTACTGGGTTACTTTGGGGAGATTTGTGGCTGAGTTAGGCCTGTCCTACCTTGCAGGGTTTTTGGGGTGAAACCAACAATCCTTCACAGTCTTTCTGATTGCTGAGTCACTATCCTAATCAAGCTACTCAAAAGTGAATTTCAAATCAGCCAATCCAGAGCACTGGCAGAAGAGATACTATTCTAATATTAACTGTGTTATTGAATGGAATAAGTAGTATGCATGAGTAATAGGCTAGCCACTATCTCAATTATACTTTTACTTATTGTATTTGTAGTGTATGTGGTAATTTGCCCTGCTTGCTTTTTAATCGCAAATGTATGTTATTTGCCAAGATTGCTTAAGCAATAAATATCTATATTTTATGGCGCCACTTTGAGTTGTCTGTCTTGAGTGGTGTCTCAGGGAACATGAACTCAATAATTCTTGAAGCCCAGAACATTCAACTGAGATCTATAAATCTGTAACTGAGTGGAGGCCATCTATATAGCTACAGTTTCTCTCCTGGCCAAATGAGCCACAGGTGCACCTGGCTCAGGTCTGGGAAACTAGTTAGCCAGATGGAGTGGGGTTAGTCACCTTTATTTTGAAAATACCCCCCCCCCTCAGGGTGCTGAAGGAAAACACAAGTTGAGTGTTAACCTGCACTCCTTACGAATGGCTGAGCTGGTATGATATCGCAGAAGTCTGGAGGTCAGCGTTAACATGCAGTGCAGTGCAATTTACCTTCCCATGAAGTCTCTCCATCAAATTTCCAAAATGCCTTGTGGGGTTCATAAACCCCTGTATTTTATTAAACCATCTTTCTCATGATGCCTCTTCCCCCACCCCCATGCCTTTGGTTTAGTCAAATATTCCCTTCTGCCAGAGTCCTCCGCCACATCCAAAGGGTTTCTGCTAGGGCTATGCACTGCCTTGTCACGAAGCCTGAATAATGAGGCAAAGCGGGCTTATTCGGAGCAAAATCCTTGTGATATGAGGCGGGTCAGAGCAGTACCGAGGTGCCCCAGGGCGAAGCACCCCCACACATACATACAAAGCACCTCCTCCGCCTTGCATATCCGCAGCTCTGCTTAATGCTTGAGCAGTCCAGACAGGCTATCTCCAAAATGTATCAACTTCTCAATGCTCATGCAGAGGGGCATGAAGAGGGAGGGAGAAGGCGAGTGGATGCAGGAAGGTGAGTGCAGGAGGAGGAGGGAGTGTGCTTTGGTGAACAGGAATTCTCAGCCAGAACTGATGCCAGCAGTCTCCAATCAGAGAGAGTGGTGGAGGAAGGGGGTATATATATGTCGGCAAAAGGCTGCCTTTGGTTATTGCACTAGCTGTGTCTTTGGGAGAGGGCTGGTGTGGGTAGATGATCATGTGTGTGCGCGTGTGTGCATTCCTAAGAGTTGTTTCTTCAGTTTATTTGATATTGATCACTGTTAGGCTTTCCTCAAAATTTAAATTAAAAGGAAACCGCTTGGTTGAACTGGGAGTGTTCCCTCACTCCTTGCTTGTTCATCCCCTTTGGAACAGTATCTTTTGCAGCACCTCTTCCAGCCACCTTCTCCTATTACTTTCTACCTCTGACTCATTTGTTATTTGTATTTGATTAGATTCTTCTCTCCTTTCCATATTTTTTCAAACTAACATAGCTTTTCCTCACTTGTTCCTGCTATGCTCTCCCCTCCCCCCCCCACTCCTGTGTTTGTTTGTTTATCCTGATTTTGAAATCTAGAAAAGGCTGCATTTGTTGTTTAAGGTCCACCCTCACTTCTGCTTTCTCCATTCTATTTCCTTGTTGTTTTTGTCTGTCAACTCTGTCTCTTTTAGATTTTTAAAAACCCAGTCTTATTTCAATTTTTAAAAGCAAACATTGACTTCTGGGCATATCCCCCCACCTTTTTAAGCATATGCTTTTTAAGTCATATGCAAACATTTCATTTTTTTCTTTCTAAATTCTTAAAGAAAGGTATATTATAGCAGCCTATGTGTGTAGTGTTTGGTCACCCCACCCTGTGCTGAAGTGAACCATCTGTGTCTTCTCTCTGTGTTGATCCTCCCAAAACAGAAATTAAAGGAGGTTTAAAAAAAGAAGAAGTTTGATTTCTCTTGGCTCCTATCTTATCACCAGCGCTGTCCTGTATTTATTGAAGTTACCCTGCCTTCCATAAAAGAACATGAAATATAAAACAATAAATTAAAGACACCTGCTATTTGCTTAGGGAGTTCTGCTTTTCTTTATCTCTTGTGTGTCTGTGTCCATCCATGCTAGGTTGTTGTTCCACCAACACGATACTTCCAAATTTCAAGGCAGTGTTGAAAAAGCATGAGACACATCGTATTTATATTAATTACCTTCTTTTTCCAATAACACTCCACTGTGTGGCAAAGCAATCCAGCGCAATATGAGGCATCTTCGGGGGGTTGGCGGGGGCAGAGGTGGGCGAGGTGCTGCTGTCAGTAGCAGCACCGTTGGGCAAGTTGTCTGTGTCTTAGTCCAGATAACGCATCTTGGTGCAGTAGGGCAGCAGAGTGCAGAGGCCAGTTGCAGTGCTCGGGCGTCTCTGCTCAAGGAGGCTGGTGTGGGCAGGTGCAGTAGCTGCACTCTTGTCCAAGGCGGAGCAGCATCTCCTTCTGTAGTGGAAGAGGGGAGCCTGTGGATGGATGTTAGGTCAGAGGTTTCTGATGTCCTCAGCAAGGTGGAGGGCAAAAAGGAGGAGATCCTCCAGGGTGTGTTGGAGGAGGAGTGGCAGGCAGAGGCTCCAGCACCCAACCCCTCTTCCATTGTTCTCCCCGCTCGTCCAGAGTCAAGGCAGGCAGTCTGCATCTCCTCCTCCCCTGAAATGTCAGGGCAGCATTGTGTGGGACCACTTTGAGCTGGGAGCAGATCCCAGCGTTCCGTGTGCCACCACTGCAAGGCGTCTCTGAGCAGGGGGAAACAGCCAGGGCACTATAGCACCAGCAGCCTGCTCCTGCACTTAAGGAGGCTGCACCAGTGGGTCTTGCTTGGGGAACAGGCCCCCACGTCCCAGCGGGCCAGCATCAGGGGCAAGCATAAGCCTGGTAGTGCTGCAGGAGCTCCTGCAAGCTCTCCGTCTCTCACCCCCAAGAGGCTTAGGCAGGCCACCATGGAGGAGATAGGGTGGGGGAAGTATGGGTCTACCAGGTGGAGGTTTCAGCATTCAAAAATCAGTGGCCCTTCTGGGCAAGACAGTGACCGCTTTCAAAAATCAGTAGCCCTTCTGGGCTAGGCACTGACCATGCTCATTCAAGATACATTCAAAATACTCCATTAATGTGTGCTAGAAATAAACAAAAGCAGATAAAAAATAACCTCTTCCAGCCTGCCTTCCAGGTAGGGATGGCGGAGAATTCTGCCATGGATTCCAGTGAGGCCAAATTCTTTAGAATCCGGCCCCCCGGAATCTGTGGTGGAACGGTCTCCTGCCCCCCCCCCCAGGGAATCCCCCCGGGACAGCACTTACCGGAGCCGGATGCAGCGGTGGCGGATTCGGTGGTGGTAGCGGCGGCTCCGGCGGCAGTGGCTGGTCTCCTGGCTGGCCGCGGCAGGGCTGCTGCCGCCACCATTGCCGTCCTTGCAGCAAGCCGTGAAAGGCTATGTGAGAATTTACGTAGCCTATCACAGCTAACATAAAACAACAACAACAAACAAACACGCAGCGTACGCAAATGGCGGCTATGGCGGCCGTCATTTGCGTGGCCTATTTTTTGCCAACTTACCTTACGTCAATATTTACATAAGATAAAATGGCGAAAAAAAAGGGGACCGCCAATAGCATAGTGGACGCTGTTTGCGTTCCTTTATTTTTCCCCGTTCTGGCCTATGTAAAATATTTTTACGTAAATATTTACGTAGGCCAGAACGGGAAAAATAAAGGAACGCAAATAAAGGAAAAATAAAGGAACATGTCTACCTGGCAGGCAGGCTGGAAGAGGTTATTTTTTATCTGGTCTACGTAAATATTTATGTAAAAATATTTTACGGTAGGCCAGAAAGTGAAAAATAAAGGAACGCAAATAGCGTCCACTACGCTATTTGCGTTCCCCTTCCCCCCCCCCCCGTTTTATCTTACATAAATATTGATGTAAGATAAGTCGGCGAAAAATAGGCCACGCAAATGGCGGCTGCTGTAGCCGCCATTTGCGTACGCTGCGGGTGTTGTTGTTTTTTTTTACGTTAGCCGTGATAGGCTACATAAATTCTTACATAGCCTATCACGGCTGGCTGCAAGGATGGCAGCGTCCACACCAGGCTGTCTGCGGCTGGAAATCCGGCTGCGGACAGCCCTGGCCGGCTGCTCTGCAGCCTGGCCACGGAGCGGAGCCGGCCATCGAGGATTCCAGGGGGGAGGGCTGGATCGCCTCCCCCCCCATCGAGGATTCTGCGCGGAGGGATGGAGCAAAGGTAAGTCAGTTTCGTACATCCCTACTGCCAGGTAATGTGCGTATTCAGCCATAGAGAGGCTGAGCCGGTGATTCTTCTGAATAAGGGTTGTTTTGCACTTCAAAGAAACCTGCAGCAGAGATTAGGGACCTCTGCTTCAACACACTTTCCCTTCTGAGTTTGGTCTGAGTTTCTGGGAATATCAAATTCAACCTGCGCCTCGCACACAAGCCAGTGGGCCAAACTGCCCGGGCTTTGGGGGGAGCGATGCCCTCGAGGGGGGCTGGGAGAAGTCAAGGTGTCACATGCGTGTGTGGAAACAGGGAGAAGTTACAGCTCTTTGCTTTGAGAATGTCTGTGGAAAATATCAGATTTTAACTCTGCCTAGCACATAACCCACTGGGCCAAACTGTCTGAGATTTTGCAGGTTGCCACCTCTCCAGGGGGGTGGAGAGGTCCCCAAATTTCATGCCTGTATCTTTAAAACTAAAAAAAAGTTATGACCGTTTGTGTTTTCCTATGTAAGTCAATGGGAAAACGCCAAAAACGGGCGATCCAGATATCCGAATCTTACTTCAGATTCGGATCTGAGTTGGAGCGGAGGGGGGCCGAATTGGTCTGAGGTGGATAGGGGTTGATTCTGAGGATCCATTCACAGCCCTAGTTTCTGCCTCTATAGTCTATAGTACACTGACTAAGGGAACTTTCAAGCCAAGGAGACCCTCACCCCCCTTGCTTGTTCCCTTGCAACAATATACTCACCTTGGAGTCAGGAAGTTTTGGGGATCCTAACATTGCTCCCAGATATAAGGTAAGTTTTGAAGCAATTAATGCAACTTTAATTGCTTTAAAACTTACCTTACATCTAGAAGCAATGTTAGGATCCCCAAAACTTCCTGACTCCAAGGTGAGTATATTCTTGGACTGCAGCAAGGGGGTGGGGGTCTCAGTCAAAAGGCCATCAGAATCCAGAGGGTTGGACACTTTCTCTCTTTGGGGTGGAGGACCTGCTCCAGTGTTCAAATTACATGGCGTGCCCCACTCCTTTACCTTCTGAGACTGTCAGTGGTGTAAGTAGGTAATTTTCGACTCTGGATTTAATGGTCTCTATGGTGTTCCTAACAGTGAGAATACCTTTTCAATAAGGCCTTTCCCACAGCAGGCAACACCTTCTACCACACACAGGAACACTGCCACCAGGATCTTTACCTCAGGTCTGACACATTTACTTTGGGAGGTGTGAAGACACACTGGCTTTTTTTCTGAGCTGTATTATTCTGTCAGTTACTTTACCCTTTTTATAGCCGGGAGCAGTAGGCGTAGGTTTTTATAAATAAAGAAATCTTTATTAATTACAGCATTAAGACGTTAAATAGTAAGTAACTTTTAAAGCTTATATATATCTGTATCTATATCCTCCCTCATCCACACACACTTAATTTCTACTTTAGTTCTATATGCACAAATCCTAGTCACAATTCCTCTCTTCACAATCTACTTCTTCACAGACCCTGTCCAAACTCTATCTGTTCCCTATCCATTCCCTCTCTCTCTCTCTCCCCCCCCACAAGCCCTATTTGAATCACACAAGCACAGCACTGTTTATATAGCACACACCATTTCACACACCTCCAATCACTCAGCCAGTCATCTCACATATGCAATCATTCCTCCTGTCACTCATCCCACTCTCACTCTAGACCTACTTACGATATACACATAGAGTTAGAACATTAATACACACATATAAAATCAGGTTCATAATATACATACATGTAACATTCCAATCACTCTCACACACCTTTTAAATAGCCAAAGAATCATAGAATCATAGAATAGTAGGGTTGGAAGGGGCCTACAAGGCCATCGAGTCCAACCCCCTGCTCAATGCAAGAATCCAAGTCAGAGCATCCCTGACAGATGGCTGTCCAGCCTCATCTTGAATGCCTCCAGTGTGGGAGAGCCCACCACCTCCCTAGGTAATGGGTTCCATTGTAGTAATACTCTAACAGTCAGGAAGTTTTTCCTGATGCTCAGCCGGAATCCGCCTTCCTGTAACTTGAGCCCATTATTCCGTGTCCTGCACTCTGGGATGATGGAGAAGAGATCCTGGCCTTCCTCTCTGTGACAGCCTTTCAAGTACTTGAAGAGCACTATCATATCTCCCCTCAGCCTTCTCTTCTCAAGGCTAAACATGCCCAGTTCTTTCAGTCTCTCTTCATAGGGCTTTGTTTCCAGTCCCCTGATCATCTCTGTTGCCCTGCTCTGAACCCTCTCCAGCCTGTGTGCATCTTTCTTAAAGTGTGGTGCCCAGAAATGGACACAGTACTCCAGATGAGGTCTAACTAGTGCTGAGTAGAGGGAGTTAGTACTTTCTGGGATTTGGAAGATATGTTTCTATTAATGCAGCCCAAAAGAGCATTTGCCTTTTTTGCAGCCACATCAGATTGTTGGCTCATCTTCAGCTTGTGATCGACAACAATTCCAAGATCCTTCTCGCTTGTAGTGTTGTTGAGCCACGTATCCCCCATCTTGTAACTGTGCATTTGTTTTTTTTTTCCTAGGTGCAGAACTTGGCATTTATCCCTATTAAATGTCATTCTGTTGTTTTCTGCCCAGCGCTCCAGTCTATCCAGATCACTTTGAGTTTTGTTTCCGTCTTCCAAGGTATTAGCTATCCCGCCCAATTTCGTGTCATCTGCAAATTGTGTATTACTGTTGAGCCATGTGTATTACTCACTTACTTCAAAATGTAGTAAGCTAGCCATGATTATTTTGCTGAGTGGGGCTCTTTACTTCTGCCCCCAAATCATGCCCTGAACCTCCAGGGGTGGGTAACATGTGACCCTCCAGATCCTTTTGCTTATGACACCCATGATCCCCACCATTGGCTATGCTGGATAGGGCTGATAGGAATTGCAGGCCAAAACATGTGGAGGGCCACAAGTTGCCCACCCCTGGGCTACTGATTATAGGAGGCTATGGGGAGGGCATGATTGGCTAGTGTTAGGGAGGGATCAAGGGCTGGTGCTATGGATTTCATTATGTCCCTTGTTTTCTCACTCATGATTTGACCACTGTTGCAACTGTACTACATCATAGCTACCTTAGTGGTTCAGACTATTGAAAATTCTTTGCTTGCATTAATCAGTCTCTGGGCCGGTTCACACATCACAATAAGCTGTCCCGAAAATAAGTTATGGTAGGTTGGTTGTTCGCTCACTAATCCACATTACTCCCCATAGATGATCAAGTACTCTGTGGCTTGCTATGGCTTGTTTCCCCCTTCCCACCCACTCCAGGCATGTATCCCATGGGCCTTTGCAGCACAACCTCTGCAGTCTACTCCCTTACTCAGCTAATGACCGCAAATAGACTAATTAATAATGAGAGTTTATTGTGTAGATTTTTTTTTCACCTTCAGGAAGATTTGTGCATATTTAACTTTTTTTCACCTTCAGGGAGATTTGCACAAATTTAGTATTATTTATTTAATTATTTTAACTCTCGGGGAGATTTGTGCAAAATTGCTACTGCACTTTAGCAAATGTGTGCAAATCTCTCCAAACAGTAAAAACAACAACATAAAGTTAAATTTGTGCAAATCTCCGTTAAGGTGAAAAAAGAAAGGTGCCGCTGTCTAGGGAGGAGACTAAGTGGAGGAGTAAATTCACTAGTGTCATTTCAAGCTGTAATAGATTGGGGATATCGTTAGTGAGATCACAAGGAGCAACTGGGTTTTTTGCCACTCTTGCCAGGCAACTCTGTAGTCCTTTCCAACAAAACATGCACAAGCCACTCTGCTGGGTTCGGATGTCACAACAAGCTACCCTAAACAACCCAACAACAAACCATGGTCATGTTTGGATGATTGTGGGGGTGAAAGAACCCATTGTGGCTCCTTCTCCCACATGACCATGATTTCGATACTTACACGTGGTGCAGCGCAGGTTACTGTGTCTTTTGAACCTGGCACACATTGCCGTGGGTGTGGCTTCTTACCCACCCCACAACCCATGGCTTACAGTACAGGTTGTGGGGTGGGTGAGAAGCAACCCCTGCTGTGCTTCATGCCATGTTCGGACAACGCAGCACCCTGTGCTGCATCATACGTAATTATGCAAATCACAGTCACATGCGCGGGGGCAGGGGAAGAACCCATGATAGGTTCTTTTGCCCCTGTGATCATCCGAATGTGGCCCATGAGCTCTGAGGGGGGCTTGTGCATGTGTGTGGTTCCTCAACCACACTGAGGAAACCATGCCAGGTTTGGATGTCATGACAAGCCACCCTGAAACAAACAAGGCTGACAACCCACCATGGGTTGTCATGTCATGAGAACTAGGTCTCTGTGTAATTTGTTTCCTCCTGGGATCATATCTTCAGTCTCAAGGAGGAAAGTGCAATACTAGGAAACTTCTCTAGGTCTTCTTTAACAGGATTTTTCCAGACATTCACAGTGCCTGAAATGCAGCGGCCCTTTCTGAATTATCTACAACTTTTTTTGGCTAGAGGATGGGTTATTCATTTTTTCCTTCTTGGTCTCCATTTTTAAAAAGCCCAATTTGATGCCAGATCTTTAATCAAGAGTTGATCTATTTATAGATATTCCACTCCGCTGCCACGGCACATTCTTCAAACATATTTCAATAGAAGAAAATATCCAGTATTTCATTTTTTTTGTTGCAAAACAAACCCCTAGTTTCTTCTTTGATTTACTCTTGGGTGTCTTTCCTCTTAGACATTACAGCAGTGCAATGAGAATAAAATGAATGCAGAAGAGAAGGAAGGATCCTGACTCTGGATGCCATCCAGAAAAGCACTTGCAACTGCAATTGAGTTCACTCCATTCTACCAGTTTCCCCTGGGCTTCTCCATATCAAGTCCTTGAATGGTATTAAACAGCGCAGAAATACATTTTCTTAAGGATAGTGAATGTCAGGTCCATACTCATGCAAAAACATCTGAATCCCCCGATAAAGCTGGCAACACACATTGATCCTATATTTCTGTTGTTACATTGCATCTAATCTGGACAGGAGAACACAGTCTTTCACTACTTATTAGAGTAGAAAAGAAGATGAAGTTAAAAAAACAAGAGTAAACCAAAGGAGAGGGGAGGCTATGTTGGGAAGTGGTAACTCTACATCCGGGGTAGGCAACATGGTGCATGTGGGCACCAATATGCCCTGGACACCTTTTTGGCACCCGTCAAGGTACACCAGCCCTCCCAGTTAAAAAGTAAGCCATGAGGGCTTATTTTCCCTCCTCGCACATGCTGGTTGCGAGCCGCCTCATTAATATAATTACCCTTGCTGCGTGTATGTTGTCATGACATCTGAACCCAGTGAGTGTGAGTGGCTGGGGTGATTGGCTGGGGTGAACACCCTGAAAACCTAGAAGCAGCCACCATGGGTTATTTATTTCCCTCGGTGATTGTGGGAACCCAGTTAGTGAGAGAGGAGGTGTTTGGATGATTGCAGGTGGGGAAAAAGCCATCATGGCTTCTCCCCCCACTCCCATGCGTGCTGTGCGTGCCTGTTGTTTACATAATTACCTGCGCTGCAATGTGTGTTGTGCAAACCTGGCGCCCGGCGCAGCAGGAGTAACTCCATACCCTCCCTACAGCCCTTACTGCACCTACTCTTCTTTTGAGTTCAGTTGTAATCTGTTTCTTCTCCCATCCCCTCAGGGCAAGATGTTTCCTCAGAAGCCCTTCTGATGGCAGTTGGGGGAAGGAAGGGACACCACTGGGAGCTGCTCTCCCTAAAGTGATTGTCCCATTGTCAGGATGCTGTGCATTACCAGGGCTGAAATAGGATTTCAGGAAAATCCTATTCAGGAAATATTCCTATTTCAGGAAATAGGAAATAGGATTCAACTGCCAGTCTGGTTGGCTTCTGTACAAAAAATGCGGCGGGGTGGGGGGGAGGCACTCTTTGTCTCAGGCAGCAAAACATCTCGGGCTGGCTCTGCCAAGTGCCATTGCCACCACGTTGTGTACATTTGCCAACCATTAACCTAAAGACGGTGTGTTCTGTTCACGTTCATGGTGGAGAAAGAAACTCAGCAGGTGGGGTTTTTCCCATCATCATGGTCATGCTGTGAGGCAGAGTGAGGCAGCTACCTCAGGCAGCTGATTTGGAATGTCCTGTAAGGGCAGCAAACAGTTCTTTAATTTATTATTGTTGCATTTGTACTGCAAAAGAAGGGGTTTCTTATGAGTTTGTTTATTTATTTATTTATTTATTTATTTATATTTCATTTCTATACCGCTCAATAGCTGAAGTTCTCTGGGCGGTTCACAAGAAGGGGTTTTCTACCTCAAGTGCCAAAATAACTTGACCAGCCTTGGGTACTATGCATCTTAACTGTGTATGTGTGTTATTTGCCGCTCTGCCTCAGGTATCAAAATTGGGCCAGCCCTGAGGAAAAGCCATGTCTGCTGAATTTGTCCCTTCCATGGAAGTAATCAAAGGCACAGAGGGAAATCATACGTCCAAGCAACATAGGCTATTTGGAATTGAATGGTATCTTTTCTGTTCTGTTGCCAGAGCAAACTACAGTGCATCACTTCGTTTTATTTTTATGGCAAAGGTTTTCTTCAATTTACAATCGCTGCCTCACATCTTAATATGAGGTGACCTGCAAAACTACTCAATAACGTATGTGATTAGGAAGGTACAGCCCCAGTATTGTTGTTCAGGCTTTAAACAGAGAAGGCATGAAACCTGGGGAAACTGCCAGCTTTAATGTGCCAATCAACAACACACTAACATTCCAGCAAACTCTGCATTCACAGGCAGTTGCATAGCCCAGTGCTGAACATCTAAAGTAATAGGGAAGAGGAAAGAAAACCCAGGGCAGTTTGGCTGTTAAACTCTTTAGAAGACTTTATCCATCTAACACTGTCTAATGTTTCTGGAAGAAGGGGTGGTGAGGCAACTGATGTATTCTCATCTGGATACTTGCCTCCAGCTTTGCAGACTACAGTAGGGGTTACCTTAAGTTATTGCTAATGTTAAGCTTTCTTCATGAAGAGTGAAAGTCAATAATGAAGCAATAGACATAAATAGAAATTATTTCCTTCCGAACAAAAACAGAAAAAGAGGAACTGTCTGCTAGGACAATGTGTCCCTTTATTTGATCCTTTTCAGAAGGTAACTAGAATGTTAACGGTTGTGGTGGTGATAAATTTAAGAAGTGAAAACACTCAGAAAAGCTTCACTCAGGTGCTCCCAAGTTACTCAGTACTGGCATATATAAGCACTTCCCAAAGAACCTTAAGCAATACAATACAGCCTAATTTGTTTGAGTGACCTAGGGGATACACAAATGCTCAGATAATCAGAGCTGTAGCTAAAAGAAGCAATATTTACATAAACGTTATGTTGGCATGAAAATATGTGGGGAAACACACAGTGACCATGTTTGAATGATCATTATTATTATTTATTATGTTTCTATATCACCTCATAGCTGAAGCTCTGTGGGCAGTTTACAAAATTTAAAACATTAAAATGCAGTATACAAAGTCTAAAATCCATTTACATAAAAGCACACAGACCATATACACAAACAACATATAATTAAGAACAACTTTGAACAGTCAGTCATAACTAAAGACACATCCAGGACCTATTAAAACTCATCATGAGCTGCCAAATGCCTGGGGAAAGAGATAGGTCTTAACCTGGCACTGAAAAGATAACAATGTTGGCGCCAGGCGGACCTCATTGTGGAGCTTGTTCCACAGATGGGGGGCCACCACTGAGAAGGCCCTCTCCCTCGTTGCTGCCTTCTGAGCTTCCCTCAGAGGAGGCACTTGGTGGAGGACCTTAGATGCTGAACGTAGAGTACGGGTAGGTTCATTTCGGGAGAGGCATGTCGTCAGGTATTGTGGTCCCAAGCTGTGTCAGGTTTTATAGGTTAAAAAACAGCACCTTGTACTGAGCTCGGAAGCATATAGGCAGCCATTGCCAGTGGGCCAGAGTTGGTTTTATAGAGTTGTAGACCTTCAAGTCCAAGTTATCAATCTGGCAGCTGCATTTTGCACAAGCTGCAACTTCCGAGTCATTTTCAAAGGCAGCCCCACATAGAGCACATTGCAGTAATCTAACTTGGAGGTTACAGAGCATAGACAACTGAAGGCAGGTTATCCCTGTCCAGATAGGGGTGTAGCTGGGCCATCAACTCCATTCCACTGAGGTCACCTGAGCCTCAAGTGACAAAGATGGCTCCAGGAGGGCCCCGAAGCTACAGACCTGCTCCTTCAGGGGGAGTGCAACCCCATCCAGAGCAGGTTGGTTTATGAAGCTGTGGATGAGCACCCTCATCCTCATCCCCCCTCTACCCTCCTCTCCTCCCAGCACTGGCTTCAGTGCAAAGATCCTGGCTTGCTTTTAGCCAGAGTTCCCCATTACATCTGAACTGGGGATGTCTGGCTTAATGTCAGTTAAAAAAAATAAGAAAATAAGCTGGTTTAAGACAAGCCAGAATTTTCATGCCAAAGCCAGCATGCAATAGATGGAGGGAAGGGGAAAGGGTTGTGTGTGTGGCTATAGCACTTGTCCATCGTTTATGATGCGTTGGACGTTTGCTCAAATGTGGCCAGTGAATTGAATCATGATGACCTTCTGCTGCTGCTTCCACGCTTATTCCAGTCCTAATGCTTGTGCTGAATGAGGAATATTGCTCCTTGTTAGACTGTTAGATGCACAGGCAGGATATACCAGTGTGGCGTAGTGGCAAGAGTGTTGGACTAGGAGCTGGGAGATCCGGGTTCTAGTCCCCACTCGGCCATGGAAGCTCACTGGGTGACTTTGGGCCAGTCACAGACTCTCAGCCCAACCCACCTCGCAGGGTTGTTGTTGTGAGGATAAAATGGAGAGGAGGAGGATAATGTAAGCCGCCTTGGGTTCCTTGCAAGAGGAAAAGAGGCGGGGTATAAATGCAATAAATAAATAAATAAATAAATAAATAAATAAAATCTCTCACCAACTATGCAAAGCTCAGCCTCCTCTCACCCCACAGGCTTGCCATATGTAACAGAGGTTCACTGGGATCTAATCACCTTTCATGACATAGCATATTGACAAAGACACCAGAGAAAACAGCAAAGGAGGATGTCAGGGGAAAAGTGTTATGGCCACAAAATATGAATACTAAGCCATGGTTTAATGTGAGGTTTGTTTTTGTCTCCACATTTTTTTCCCCCGTATGTATTCCAGTGGGGAAACCTGCCCCTTTTCCCAGAAGTAAAATCTGAATCAAGTGATCAAGAATCCCTACTGATTCCCAGATGAAATCTTTGTGAGATACTATGGCAAAGTTATGCATCAAATTAACATTGAAATAATTTATTAATACAGCCACACAGAATCCCCCTGGTATGCATCCAGCACATGCAGCATGAAAAATAAATCACCATGGCTTATTTCCCTGTCCATGATCACACAAACCCGGTCATTGTAGGTAATACTGAGCTAGATGGTCTGATTCAGTATATGGCTGCTTCCTATATTCCTAACAGCAGGGACAAGGCATACCTTGGTATGTTTCTATAGGTATCCTTAGTTGATTTTATTCATATAAAAATAAAGAGCCAGTGTGGTGTAGTGGTTAAAGTGTTGGACTGGGACTTGGGAGATCTGGGTTCTAAGTCCCCGTTCAGCCATGAAGGTCACTGGGTGACTTTGGGCCTATCACTGACTCTCAGCCTGACCTACCACACAAGGTTGTTGTAAGATAAAATGGAGATGAGGAAGAGCATGGAAGCTGCTTTGGGTTCCTTGCAAAAGGAAAAGGGGATATAAATGGAATGAATGAATGAATAAAAATGGATACCCCATTTTTCCCCTCCAAAAAGGAGGCACAGAATCATAGAATAGTAGGGTTGGAAGGGGCCTATAATACCATCAAGTCCAGCCCCCTGCTCATTGCAGTCACTCGAAGAAGTTTACAAAATATAAAAAATACATAAAAATAATAATTCATATCAAAACAATGACCAAACTAAAAGTAGCATAAAGACAAACACACACACAGCCAAAACTATCAATACATTAAGGGTGCAATGCTATGCATGTTTAGATATGCTGGCTGGGGAATGCTGGGAGTTGTAGGATCTTTTTCTCTCTAAACATGTATAGAATTGCACCCTAAATTGGCAGCAAGAACATCTTTCAGTCTGGGGTTGGTCATCTGTAGATATTGTTCAGATAGCAGAAGATGATGATACTGATAATAATAAATATTTGAGGGGTCAAAGCACTGTTAGCTTCTGCTGGGCTAACAGGTAACACTGCTTGGTGCAGCTGTGCAAGATTCCTCCAGCTGGAGCCCTGCATTAAGCCCTTTCTCTTTGGTTGCCAAGGAGAACCTTAAAAGATCCCGCAACATTTTTGGCAACCAGTGTAAGAAACAACTCAGATGGTATGCCCCCAGATCCCCTCTTTCAGCAAAACAGTTTCTAACAACCATGATAGTGCACAAACTTTTACTAAATAAGCATATAATAGTTAGCTGTAGTTTGACTAGTGAATATGGACAATACCCTGCAGTTGCATTCAGCTGTGTTAAGGCTGAAACAGAACAAACAGCCAAATATTTTGCTGTGACTATTGCAATGAGATCACAATTAATTAATGGCTGACAATAATGGTTATTGGGAGATAAAAGGTAGGCACACTTTGTAATGTGAAGTTGGTTGCTGATTTTATGTTATGTTTGTATGTTTTGTTTTACGTAGTTTTTTTAATTATAAAGACACATTGTAATTGTATTAATTTATTATATATTCTATTCTATTTATTTTATATGACAGTTTGTCCTTGTTTTACTACTTTGCTGTAATAACTAGTGTTATGTGTTTGGGATCAGTCCATAACACCTCCAGGGGTCAGTACTGCAAGTACAAAGAGACTGAGGATTTTCCCCCAACAACTCAGACTCTTGAACTGGTAACCTTTGACCTACAAGGCCGGAGGGGGTTGGAGGAAATGAATCTTAGACAAAGAGAGAGGGGCTCTTGCCTTGCAGATGAAGATCCGCTGGGGCTGGGAAGCAGAGAAGAAGCAAGGTTTGCTTAAGAGTTCTGTTGTTGTAGGCCTTCATCCTGAGCACAGTGTAAATTAACCTTTATGAAAGGAACACAAGTCTTCAGTGCCCTCTTTCTAGGAAACCGAAGTCTGAATAAAGGGCTGAAGCCCCCTGCAAGTTCACCCCTCTCAGGACTGGGGTGCAGGACCGTAAAACTATTTTTATGTACTAATATGTGGAAAAGTTTATGCCTCTGTGACTCTAGACTCTACAGATAAATAAACACTTCTGGTTTGGGTTACTTGGCTGTGTGATTTAGAGGCCGTAGAATGGCTCAGGAAACCCCCCTAAGGTTGGAGACAGCACACCGACCTTGGAAGGGGAAGTCGCAGATCCAACCTCAGACCCCTCCTCCTCACAGCCAATGCAGAAAGAACTGCACTGGCTGCTTCTCTAAGGTTGGAAAAGACCACTGTTCCTCCCGCCCTGCTGCTTTAGACTGACAAGAATCTTGGAAGTCCCTGTGTTTGGGGGCTTCCAAGCGGCGAGGGTGCATTTCATAGGATTCCACCCTTTGAGTCCAATCCTATGCATGCTTAGACAGAAAAAGACGTACAACTCCCAGTGTGGCTGGCTGGGGCCTGCTGGGAGTTGTAGAACTTTTTTCTGTCTAAATATGCATAGGATTGCACCCTTAGTTGCCACCCACTTAACCTGGAAACAAAAATCTGGTTCCCCGGCAAGATATGCTGCTATGTAAGTAAGTCTTTCCAGAGTTCAAAGAATTGCAGTTAGCATTTATCAGTTCTACTTACTGTATACTGTGTATGTCATTATAAGTACCCCTTGGCATGTTGATTAACATTTTTCACAACACATAGGATACATAGTCATTTACTATGATCAGAAATTGTCTAAAAGCCAGGGGGCATCATTTTTATCTGAGGAAATAATATTGGTTAGAAAAGATATATTTTATAGTAGTATAAAACGTGAAGTGTTGGAACCTTGGCAAGAAGGAGCCGAGGTACAGAGATGAAATTAACAGAGTATCAGTGGTAGGCATTAATAGGAGGAGCTTGTAAATTATGTTGCTCTGGCACCTTGGGCAGGAACTCCGCTTGCCAGAGAGAAGAATTATCTCCCCTCCCCTTAGAAAATTCTAATAAGATCAAGATGGAACCATCCTCAGTTGAGAACTGAGTCTGTCCTCTTTTGAATTATTTTGAGGGGAGTTCAGTTGCAGTGTACTCAGTTTGTCTGAGGGAGTTGTGGGTTTGTGGGCTGAGATAATTGTAGAGTACGTCAGGGCTGCCTAAAAATAAGAATGGAACCAATTACCTAGGGATGTAGTGGGCTCTTCCACGCTGGAGGCATTCAAGATGAAGCTAGACAGCCATCTGTCAGGGATGCTTTGACTTGGATTCCTGCTCTGAGCAGGGGGTTGGACTTGATGGTCTTATAGGCCCCTTCCAACCCTACTATTCTATGATTCTATGTAAGGGTCAAAACAGACATTCTTATTCCTAGGGCATCCCTCAGTCAGTCACAGCACTGGTGATTCTCAGGTTGGAATCTACAGTTACTTCAGCTCACTAATGTCTATTACTTAATGTCTATTACTTAAAAGAGGGGCCGCGGTGGCTTAGTGGTTAAGACGCTGAACTGCAGACTGGAAGGTCGGCAGGTCAGCAGTTCGAGACCCGAGTGCTGCGTGACGGAGTGAGCTCCCGTCTTCAGTCCCAGCTTCTGCCAACCTTGCAGTTCGAAAGCGAGAAATTGCAAGTAGATAAATAGGTACCGCCTCGGCGGGAAAGGTGACAGCGTTCCGTGCACCTCGGTGTTCAGTCATGCCGGCCACATGACCACGGAAGCGTCTTCGGACAGCGCTGGCTCTTCGGCTTAGAAACGGGGATGAGCACCGCACCCTAGAGTCGGACATGACTGGTTGGGGACACCTTTACCTTTTTATTACTTAAAAAGCTATGTCTTTTTCATTTTTACTCTAGAGTAGATGCAGAGGATCCAATCCAGAATAAGACAGTACCCATGGGGGGGGGGGGACCTTTACGCCTTTCCCTATCAACCTGATCTGGATTGGGCCACCTGCACCTACTTTAGAATAAAAATGAAAAAATTATTTAGCTGCTAACTAAGTTGTTCAAGAAATGTATGTTTTGGCCCTAAGAAGAGCCTTGCTGCATCAGATCAAAGGCATATCTAGTCCAAAATCCTGGGTCGCACAGTAGCCAACCAAATGTCTATGTCTGGCGTCTCCAATATGATGCCTGCAGACACTAATGTACCCACGGACGCCTCTGTTGGTGCCTGCCAGACTCCCTGCCTCTCTTGATTTTTATGTTATTTGTTAAGATTATTTTTCTTTTTTTTTCTTTTTTTACTGGGAGTCAGATATGCTGCAAAGCAGAATACTGTCCTCCAGTGCCATCTTTGGGTTCAAAAGAGTGGTTTTGGATTTCGGAGCTCAGTCTCCACCTCTAATTAGGTTCTTGGAAAAGTTACTTTTCATATAGTCTCAACAGTTTGCCTTCTGGGAAATTTATTATTATTTTATTTATTTACAATATTTCTATACCGCTCATTCATGGATCACTGCCTTATTGTGGCAAAGGGGCTTGCGTAACTCAGTGAAGTCATAAGCTATGCCGTGTAGGGCCACCCAAGACGGACAGGTCATGGCGGAGAGTTCTGAAAAAATGTGGTCCACTGGAGAAGGAAATGGCAACACACTCCAGTATTCTTGCCAAGAAAACCCCATGGAACATATCACAAGGCTAAAAGATATGACGCCGGAAGATGAGACCCTCAGGTCGGAAGGTGTCCAATATACTACTGGGGAAGAGCACAGGGTATTTCCAAGTAGCTCCAGAAAGAGTGAAGCGGCTGGGCCAAAGCCGAAAGGACGCTCAGCTGTGGATGTGTCTGGTGGTGAAAAGAAAATCCGATGCTGTAAAGAACAATATTGTTTAGGAACCTGGAACCCAAGGGAACATTTTGTGCAAAGACGGGCATGATAAAGGACAAAGAAGGCAAGGACCTAACAGAAGCAGAGGAGATTAAGAAGAGGTGGAAAGAATACACAGAAGAACTATACAGGAAAGATCTTAATGTCCCTGATAGCCATGATAGTGCGGTCATTGAACTTGAGCCGGATATCCTAGAGAGTGAAGTCACGTGGGCCTTAGGAAGCATTACTAACAACAAAGCTAGCAGAGATGACAGTATTCCAGCTGAGCTATTTAAAATCCTAAAAGATGATGCTGTTAAAGTGCTGCAATCGATATGCCAACAAATTTGGAACACTCAACAGTGGCCACAAGACTGGAAAAGGTCAGTTTACATTCCAATTCCAAAGAAGGGCAGTGTCAAAGAGTGTTCAAACTACCGCACAATTGCGCTTATTTCACATGCCAGCAAGGTTATGCTCAAAATCCTACAAGCTAGGCTTCAGCAGTATGCGAACTGAGAACTACCGGAAGTACAAGCTGGTTTTCGAAGAGGCAGAGGAACTAGAGATCAAATCGCCAACTTTCGCTGGATCATGGAGAAAGCAAGAGAATTCCAGAAAAACGTCTATTTCTGCTTTATTGACTAGGCTAAAGCCTTTGATTGTGTGGATCACAACAAACTGTGGCAAATTCTGAAAGAGATGGGGCTACCAGACCACCATACCTGTCTCCTCAGAAACCTGTACGAGGGTCAAGAAGCAACAGTAAGAACCAGACATGGAACAACCGATTGGTTCAAAATTGGGAAAGGAGTACGACAAGGCTGCATATTGTCACCCTGCTTATTTAACTTATATGCAGAGTACATCATGAGAAACACTGGATTGGATGAATCACAGGTCGGAATTAAGATTGCCGGGAGAATTATCAACAACCTCAGATACGCAGATGATACCACCCTAATGGCAGAAAGCAAAGAGGATCTAAAGAGCTTCTTGTTGAGGGTGAAAGAGGAGAGTGCAAAAGCTGGTTTGAAACTCAACATTAAAAAAACGAGGATCATGGCATCTGGCCCCATCACTTCCTGGCATATAGAAGGGGAAGAAATGGAAGCAGTGACAGATTTTATTTTCTTGGGCTCCAAGATCACCACAGACGGTGACTGTAGCCTTGAAATTAAAAGACGCTTGCTCCTTGGGAGGAAAGCTATGGCCAACCTAGACAGCATAGTCAGAAGCAGAGACATCACCTTGCCGACAAAGGTCCATCTAATCAAAGCTATGGTTTTCCCAGTGGTAACGTATGGCTGTGAGAGCTGGACTATAAGGAAGGCTGAGCGCCGAAGAATTGATGCTTTCGAACTGTGGTGCTGGAGAAGACTCTTACGAGTCCCCTGGACTGCAAGGAGGTCAAATCAGTCCATCCTAAAGGAAATCAACCCTGACTGCTCCTTGGAAGGACAGATACTGAAGCTGAAGCTCAACTATTTTGGCCACCTAACGCGAAGAGAAAACTCCCTGGAAAAGACCCTGATGCTGGGAAAGACTGAAGGCAAAAGGAGAAGGGGACAGCAGAGGATGAGATGGCTAGATAGCATCACGGATGCAATGAATATGAACTTGAGCACGCTCCAGGAGAGAGCGGAGGACAGGAAGGCCTGGCATGCTATGGCCCATGGGGTCACGAAGAGTCGGACACGACTTAACGACTGAACAACAACAACAACTAATACCTTAAACCTGGCCCAGTAGCAAATAGGCAGCCAGTGCAGTTCCCTCAGCAAAGGAGTTACACGCTGAGGGGCAGCTCCCGACAACATCCGAGCTGCTGCATTCTGCACTAGCTCCAGCTTCCAGACCAGCCTTAAGGGCAACCCCACATAGAGCGCATTGCAGTAATCCAGTCTTGAGGTTACTAATGCCTGTACCACCATGGTCAAGCTATCCCTGTCCAGGAGAGGCCGTAGCTGGCGAACCAGCCAAAGCTGGTAAAAGGCACTCTGAGCTGCTGCGACCACTTGGGCCTCCAGCAACAATGATGGATCTAGGAGTACCCCCAGTCTACGGACCTGATCTTTCAGAGGGAGTGCAACCCCATCCAGAACAGGCAATGAGCCTTACTCCCGGATCCGGGAACCACTCACCCACAGAACTTCCATCTTGCCAGGATTCAGTTTCAGTTTATTGGCCCTCATCCAGCCCATTACTGAGTCTAGGCACTGATTCAGGACTTGCACAGCCTCACCTGTTTCAGATGTCACAGGGAGATAGAGCTGCGTGTCATCAGCATACTGATGGCATTTAGCTCCAAATCCCCTAATGATTGCTCCCAGCGGCTTCATATAGATGTTAAATAACATTGGGGATAGGATGGTACCCTGCAGCACCCCATAGCTCAATTGCCAAGGGGCCGAGGAATAGTCACCCAATGTTACTTTCTGAAATCGGCCCCGTAGGTAGGACTGGAACCACTGTAGCACAGTGCCTCCAATACCCATCCCACAGAGTCGATCCAGGAGGATATCATGGTCAATGGTATCAAAAGCCGATGAGAGATCGAGCAGAATTAACAGGGTTGCACTCCCCCTATCCCTCTCTCGAGTGTTTTGTGAGTGGCCATGCCCACCATGGCTGCCACTTTATGAATGAGCAAGACCCCCCCACTTGCCATTTTGTGAGACTCTTGTGAGACCATGAGACTCTCAGAATTCCAAATGTGCTCACCGACCCAAAAAGGTTGGAGATCCCTTGTCTATGGGAAGCCCGCAAGCAGGAGATGAGGGCAACAGTCCTCTTCCATGGTTGTTCCCCAGCAAGTGGTATACTAGGCAAAGTGCCTCTGATACTGGAGGTAGCATATAGCCATCATTAGTAGCTATTGATAGCTTTATCCTACAGGAATGTCCTTTTAAAGCCATCTGAGTTGGTAGCTGATCAATACATCTTGTGATAGAGAATTCTATAGTTTGAATATGCACCATGTAAAGAAGTATTTCCTTTTGTCTGCCTTGAATCTCCCACCATTTGCCTTCATGGGATGACCCTGCGTTCTAGTATTATGAGAGAGGGAGAAAAACTTCTCACTGTCTAAGTTCTCCACACAGTGCATAATTTTAAACATCTTTCATATGCCCCCTTAGTTGCCTTTTTCCCTAAACTAAAAAAACTCTAATATTATAGCATTTCCTCCTAGGAAAGGTGCTCCAGTTCTCTGATAATTTTGATTGCCCCTTTTTGTACCTTTTGTAGCTCTACAAATATATTTTCTTGAGATGCAGCAATAAGAACTGTACACAATATTCAAAATGTAGCCATTCCACAGATTTTCCTAAGGGCATTACAGTACTGCCACTTTTATTTTTCATCTGTTTCCTAATAAGCCCTAACATTTTGCACAACTGCTGCATGTTGTGTCAATGGTTTCATTGCGCTGTCCATCATGACCCCAAAATCTCCCCCCTGGTTAGTTACCACCAGTTCAGAATCCCATCAGTGTAGATGTAAAGTTAGGACTTTTTGCCTCACTTTACACTTACATACACTGAACTGCACCGGCATTTTGTTTCCCACTCACCCAGCTTGGAGAAATCCATTTGGAGGTCTTTGCTATCCCTTTTTGTTTTTACTACCTTGGATCATTTGGCATCATCTTTTGCAAACATAGCCACCACACTGTTCACCCCCTAACCGCAGATAATTTATGAACAAGTTAAAAAGCATAATACAGATCCTTGTGGGACCCCACTGTGAAAACTGTCCATTTATTCACATTTCCTGTTCTTAAACTTATCCTCAAATCCCATGTTTACTAAGGAGACTTTGAAGACGACCTTTATGCAAAGGTTTTTTGAAGTCCAAAGTGTATAGCATTTACCAGAGAGACAGTGAGGACACAGGCAGTGAGATAATGTCAAGTCACATGTGTTATAGCCAGTTATACTAGACCAGCCTTCACCAACCTGATACCTGCCAGATGTTTTAGACTTCAACTACCATCAGCCCCAGCCAGCATGGCCAATAGTCAAGAATTCTGGGGGTTGTAGCCCGAAACATTTATAAGGCACCAGGCTGGGGACATGCCCAAGGAAGGGACTGGGGTAATGGGGTGGGGAGTGGGAGAGACATGGAACAGTGGCAGCTGTTTGTCTCTTGTAACTTCTAGTTCTGCCCTCATACATAATGATTTCACATAAGAGATGTGAATCGACCCTCAGAGTGTTATAAACAGCACAACAATTACTTCCAAAGTGTACCTGATCTACAGTGCAGACACAGCCTTAAGAATCTTACTTTGACCTCCTTGTTAAAATGTATGTTTTCATGCAGTTTCCCCAACCTGGTCCCCTCCTTCCATATGTTTTGAGCAACACCTCCCAGCATTCGTGACCTTTTGCCATGCTGGCTAGGGCTGATGGGAGTTGAAGTCCAAAACTGAAGGCGCCAGGTTGGGAAAGGCTGCAGTAAGCAACCTTTCCTCCACTGCATCCTACTCCTAGTAAATATCAGGCACTTAAGGAGAAGGTAGAAAGGGGGTTTGGACTTCACAGATCAGCGGGAATGTGTTTTAATCTAGGACATTGTATACAGGCTTCGAGGGATGAACTGGTTAGACTCCCTAATGAACTGTGTACTTTTCTCTTTTTTTGCAAGTACCTGTATGGAGTTCAGCTTGCAAAGTTCCCAAACTTCTATGCTTTAAAACAACGGCAACAACATGTGAACGATATGTCCAATGGTTTCTGAAGCCAGTGGTTCATCTCTTTCCTAGCAGATGTGTTTTATGTTCTACTGGGGGTGGGGGATAAGGAATAACCACATAAATTGCAACTGGAAGCAATTTCTTCCCTGGCTGTCTTTTTCTGTCTTATCTATTCCTAAAGGGACAGTATATATAGATTCTAATCAGGCCTTCCTGTTCGTGTCAGGCATTTCAACAAGGCCAGAAAGAAAAGAGGCATTGCCTACTGCATCCAGAACCTTGCATCCATGTGCACAACATTCCCTAAAGAGAAATTACCTCTTTAGATTGGGGTGGGAGGGGAAATATTTATAGGGTCTGGCTCTGTTGGCCTGCATTTTTAAAAGGTGTGTGTGTGTGTGTGTGTGTGTGTGTGTGTGTGAGAGAGAGAGAGAGAGACAGACAGACAGACAGACAGACAGACAGAGAAAGACAGAGGGAGGGGAGTGGAGTGGAGTGGAGTGGAGTGCGGGGAGGTATGTTGCAATGTTCATACAACCAAGTGTTTTCTACTGTCTTTAAAAATTATTTTAGAATTGCAATCTCATGTCAGTCTAATGGGATAATCTTACAACTGTTATTCCAATAATTCATACATGTTCATTTATCTAGAAAGTCTCCAAGGATAAGGGAATAATACATTCTCTTGTTAAAAAAAAAAGTGGCCAGTTTATCAACAAGCATGTGGAGAGAGGTGTTCCAGTAGACATGGCTTCCTTGGACTGTCAACAAAGCCCCCCACCAAAAGATCCTGAGTTAATGTAGCAGTCATGGGATAAGACTGGGGTGTCCAACCTTTTTAGGCCTGGGGACACATTTGGATTTTTGAAAAAATGTTGTGGGTACTGTCACAAAATGGCTACCATGGGATATGGGCAATCAACACTCCAACAAATCATGCATTGCTCCAACAAATAATGCATTCACAAAAAAGCAAGCCAATTTCCTCAAGTCACCTCTAAATAAATTATTATACAATTATTTTCCCAACATTGATTTCCCTGAAAAAAAGATCACCCCCTTCATTCTCCCCCCAAACACACAAAACTCAGACACCCGATGCTGCCAACACACAAAAATCTCTCTCCCAACCTCTCCCTATATCACCATTACATATTGTAATGGTAGAGGAGTTTATCTACTGATAACTAGGTTATCTACTGATCTGCTGGATAGGAGGCTTTCTCATATCCAGCGTACCTGCAGTGAACAATGTTTGCTGTTCTCCATGTTTCACTTGCTATGTTTCTTTATCGCATAGCACAATGGTGTTGGATCCAGGATCTGCCTTCCATGCTAAGAAGGGACTTTCTATAAGAGGAAGAAAGGGATCCCCTGTAAGAGGAAGGGCTCTCTGGTTTTTGGGCATCCCTTGGGTCTCCTGACTCTATGTGTAGCATTCTCAGGGGGCTGGAGGGGCTGCTGTAAGAAGGAGAGTGCAGGAGAGTCCACTTCCATCAGCACAGTTGATCCAGTGTAAATCTGGATCCAACCCCATGTGTATATCTTGCAGTGTCAAAGCACATGACACCAGCAACTTCCTTTGCAATAGGGAAAAGTGAAGGGGTTAAGGCAATGGTAGTGGAAATGGTAAGATCTTGGCAAGAAAGTTGGATAGTCTCAGTGAGCCTGATATGACCATAGCCATTGTTGTTATGTTTTTCAATTGTATTACTTCGTTGTAAACTGTCTTGGGAGAGTGTTACTGAAGGGAGGTGCATATGAAGAGGATACAGCTAGGATGCACTGAAGGGGATGTGCATAGGTTGCTAATACCGCTAGCATCACATTGAGAAGTTTGCAATAAATGCAGATTCCACCCTGTTGGTTTTTCCTTTCCCTTTTAGTCCTCAGCTGGCTGATTTTAAGGTAGTGCTGCTGAAGATCTTTGAGCAGACATTATGGTTGCTGTGATCAGGAAGAGGAGTCCAAGAATGTTTGCTCATACAATGCAACCAAGGGCACCAACTGTTATAATCTCTTAAAGGGGTTGGCTGTGTTTACAGATGGATGATTAGACATTAATTAGCACATAGATGGGGAATCAGATGGGCTGTCTGTTCCCAGTTCTCTGTCTTTGCGTCATTCTGTGACCCTGGGCAATTCATTTTACCTTCCAGGGCCTATTTCCCCCACACCCACAGATTCACCGGCTGGTGTTTTCTATTCTAATTTTATCTGTTTTATCAAGCAAAATTAATTAACTGGAAACGGATATAAAAAATGGCGCAGTGGGATTAGGGGAAAGAGATTATTTCCCATCTGCTTAGTGCTGAGTCCTAGTGGTTTCTTGAAAGCATCTGAAGTTGTAGGCTATAAACGGGCTAGATGGTGGATCAATTATTCTCAAACAGAACTCCAGTGCTGATAATCCGCTCTTGTTTGTTTATCAAGCCAAGGTCAGGGTGGGTTTTTGTTGTTCCCTCCACTAGCCACCCCTGCACTCACATTTTTTACTTGACCGACATGAATGTTGTAAAAATAACCTATTGCACTTTCAGCATTTCTAAAGAATCTATTAAAATAAAACCTAAGTACAGGTAGAGATCTATGGGGATAACATCAAAAACACACACACCATGCTTTTGTGGTATAACTCTTCTTCAGTTATTTAGACAACTAATCACATTCTCTTTCTTTGATCTCAGAACTCAGAGGGAGAATCATGCTCAAAATCAGAATTCCAGGGTCACTCTTACACCTACACCAATCTGGATAAAATTTACTACAACCATGTATAAAAGCTCGTGGACAGCTGAAGGCTCATTCACATGGACATGCAGGATATGTGTGTACACATGTAATGGGGGAGGGTGCTGCTGCACTCATGTCTTGCTTGTGGGTTTCCCGTTGACAGCTGGTCAGATACCGTGTGAACAGAATGCTGGACTAGATGGACCCTTGGTCTGATCCAGCGTGGCTCTTCTTATGTTCTTATGTCCTATTCCAGGTTAAAGATAAAGAACCATAAGAACTGCTCTCCATCACCAGTGAGCACCTGGACAGCAGGCTGAACAGGCAGGACATGAGTGCAACAGCACCCTCCCAAGACAGGAGAGCCCTTCAAATAGAGGATGACCCTCTGGAAGCCTTTCAAATAAAAGACTGTTCTCTGTAAAAGGACCACCTTTGGAATGCCATAGCCCACTTGTGGGCTCCAGCCCACAGTGAGAATGCTACTCTACTGTGAAGGGCTCAAGCCAACATACATGCTTCTCATCTCCCCCCGCCCCCATGTTATCCTTACAAGTACCCTGTGAGGTAATCTGAGAGATAGCAGCTGACCAAAATCTTCATAGCTGAAATGGGATTTTTATCCACATCTCCCTGGTCCTAGCCTGACACGCTAACCAGGGTGGGAAATCTCTTTCAACCCAAGGGCTGAATTCAATTTTGGAGAAACTTGCTGGAGCTGCATTCCAGTTGTGTGTGGAGCCAAAGACAAAGGGGGTGAGGCCAAAAAGCAACCCCCCTCCCCCAGCATATTGCAGTTTAAAGCTCTTACTGCCTGTAACTAAGTCTTAGAAGAGACATTTCAGCCTTTTAGGATGGGGAATAAAACTGCACAAAAGCTGGGAAACCAGCAAACTATCGAAGTTTGGCGGAAAGGGGATGAGGCCAGGGGGAGGGGGCATGGTCATCTGGATTGAGACCCAGCAGGGCCAGATTTTTGTCTCAGGCCTTATGGTTCCCCATTCCTGGTCTAACCCTTACCACACTGGCCACTGATAACCAAAATGGCCCTACTCATGAGGGATCTGGCTTTGTAAAGGTAAGCTGCTGGCCAGGTGGAACTGTAAAGCGTTTCAAGCCAGTCGACGGAGGATTTTGCCCGATGGTACTACTGTTCCCATAAAACCCACCTTGGCTTGAGTCTGCTAGCTGGAGCCCATGTGAAGTGAAGGAGCTTTGAGACCACCTACAGTCATGTCAGTTTGTAATCCTTTCTCTCTCTCTCTCTCTCTCTCTCTGACATTCTGGTTTTATTTTTGGTGGTTTTATCTAGGTGGTTGATTAGTATGGATGGTGACAAATCTCCTGCTCCTTATTTTGTGTTGTGCAATCCTCCTTCTCTGCTCAAATTGCACTAGGGAAATATTTTAGAAAAGGGAAGAAGTAAAGGGGCTTTTGGTTGACTCACTTGGTAAATCATGTCTTTGAGGCATAAGGATTGTAGCATGACTCCACGGCTTGCTACACATTAGGTGAGCGGACAAGATTAAATAGGTCCTGCTTTTGACTCGAGCATCACCTGCTGGTTTGTGATCAAATTAGCACCATTAGCTAGATACCGAAACCTCTGCAGTCCATGAGAATGTGCCAGGCTTCTCCCTTGCTGAATATTCAATAAGGATGGTGAATGTAAATATCATGTACTTTCTCTATGAGTTCCTGCTCTTGTTCTGTGTTTTAGAATAACAGAACTAAGTTCCAAAACAGACAGTACTTCTCATTTTTATTCTAGAATACATGCAGGGCCCTGATCTAATCTGGACCCTAGTGTAGAAGGCTTTAACCCTTCCCTACTTCTATGGGCCCAATCCAGATCAGGGGACCCACACCTGCAGTTTCTATTGTAAAATATCCAGAGGGGTAGCTGCGTTAGTCTGTTGCAGCAGAAACAAGAATGAATCTTGTGACACCTTAAAGACTAATGGATTAATTCTGGCATAAGCTTTCATGAACACTGTCCACTTAATCAGATGCATGAAGTGTTAACCTCAAATTGGCAGATTTATATACACGTGCTAGGTGTGGGATGGGGAGATGTAAACTGTTGTCAGAGAAAACTGAAATGCAAAAAAGTACAGACAGTGATTATTATCTTAACAGTTGCCATTCACAAAATATTGTTGGGTGATAACACAGACATCATTGCAATGGTGAGCTGATTAACATCAACATATTGCAAACCAGTGTTCCATAAAGCAAAAAATCCACAAAGAGTGCCAGTGTGGTATAATGGGTAGAGTGTTGGACTGGGTCTCTGGCAACCTGAATTCTAGTCTAAATAAAATACAAAGTGGTCCCAACTTATCCATGAAGCAAACTGGGTGACTTTGGGCCAGTTATTGACTCTCAGCCTAAAACTACCCCACAGGGTTGTTGTGAAGATAGATGGAGAGAAGGAGTGCCATGTATGCCACCTCGGCTCTTCAGAGGAAAGACAGGATATAAATGTAACAAACAAACAAACAATGGAAATTAAAGGTATCAAAAAGACATACTAGAACCTGGGGTCATCCAAAGAATTTGGATGCTGGAAGATCCAGGACAGATAGAAGGAAGCCCTTCTTCACACAGCACATAGTTACCTTATTGAATGTGTGACCACAAGATAAGATGATGGTGCTCAAATTAGATGGCTTAAAAGGAGATGAGACAAATTCATGGAGGTTAAGGCTATCAATGGCTACATGCTACCTCCATAGGCAGCACACCTCTGAATACCAGTCACTGGGGAACAACAGCAGGAGGAGACTACTGCCCTCATGTCCTTCTTGGAGGCTTCCCAGGGGATCTAGTTAGCCACTGTGTGAAACATAGGGTGACCAGGTGCTCTCTTTTACAGAGGACAGTCCTCTATTTGAAAGGCTGCCAGAGGATGATCCTCTATTTGAAGGTGTCCTCTATTTGAAGGGCTGTCTGATCTAATTCCAGTTTAATAATAAAGAACAGTAAGAGTTGTTCCCCATCAAGAATTAGCACTTCTACAGCAGACTGAACTGAAAACTACATATGTTGCCTGGTTAAAGCCTTCCACACCATGGTGTGATGTATTTCCATTTAAATTGAAAACCCCTTTTTGTTCTCCTCATTTGGGCAAGACTTCCAGTTTCTGAAGGAACCTTCTTTAATAGCTTGCTTGACTCTGCTCATTAACAATGCTGGTGACCTCTTGGACCTGGTGCTACCTTTCCTGATCTGCAGTATACATTCTAGCTGAGCTTCTATGATTGTGGTTTTGAGTAACTTCCAAGCATTTTGGAGAGATTTAAAAGCATTCTGGAAATATTTAAAAGTGATGTCTTGCTTACCTGCATTGCTTCCCTATCTTATATAATTCACAGTCGGGAGTTAGTTGGTCCTCCCTTTTTGACTGCCTTCCCATTGACCGATTCTCATGAAACACACTTCATTGGAAAGCTCTTCACATGGAGATTCCACAAATAATAACAGGTTTCAGTATAATTCAGAGTCAGGGGTTTATTTATGTCCATAAAGCTTCTTCTTTTAAGAATTAGAAATCCAACGCCTGGAACACTGTCCCAAATTCCAATTTATTCACAACAAGTGCACCCTGGAGAGTAAATCTGTATTTGCTGCCTACCCTCTGACTGTTGGTAATGGTACCACTGGTAATGGTTCCCAGCTGTTGGAGAAGACATGATAAAGATCCCAGACTCATGCATTGTTAATGAGGACATTGCCATTGCTGTCTATGGGACTGACTTTAGCGAGGCAGATGTATGTGCGAATGCAGGAAAGGTCATTCTGTGTCCCAAGAACGAGCACCGTGACTACATCAACCAGACGGCATTGGATAGAATAGAAGGCGACGGAAGGACCTACTTGGGTGCAGACAAAGTCACTAGCATTGATGTGCAATACCCTTCGGAGTTCCTAAACAATCTCAACCCAAGTGGTTTGCCACCAAGCAAGTTGACTCTGAAGAAGGGAAAAGTCTGCATACCTGCATTTATGTTTGGAAAACGTACACTTTTAAAAATGGCACTTTAAAAATGCATGATTTCCCCCCAAAAAGGACTTATTTTCATGCTTTATACTATGGGAGGAAATGGTGCATTTGGATGTGCACTTAAAAAATGTGTACTAAAATGCACACTTTCCCCATTCAAACAAAAAGAAAACCAGATCACAATCAAAATGGATGCAGACAAACTGGAGAGGGGTCAGAGGAGGGCAACGAAGATTATCAGGGACTGGAAACAAAGCCCTATGAGGAGAGACTGAAAGAACTGGGTATGTTTAGCCTTGAGAAGAGAGGACTGAAGGAGGTATGATAGCACTGTTTGAGTACTTGAAAGGTTGTCACAGAAAAGGAGGACAGGATCTCTTCTCGATCATCCCAGAGTGCAGGACACGGAATAATGGGCTCAAGTTACAGGAAGGCGGATTCCGGCTGAGCATCAGGAAAAACTTCCTGACTGTTAGAGCAATACAGCAATGGAACCAATGACCTAGGGAGGTGGTGGGCTCTCCCACACTGGAGGCATTCAAGGTGAGGCTGGACAGCCATCTGTCAGGGATGCTCTGACTTAGATGCCTGCATTGAGCAGTGGGTTGGACTCGATGGTCTTATAGGCCCCTTCCAACCTTCCTATTCTATGATTCTATGAAAAATGGAAGCAATCCAAGGGGTAGAGTCGGAGAAGTTCAGCAATCTCAAACGTTGCTGATTCTCCCATCCCTACCTATGGACAGAACTCCCTTTGATTTCAGCAAAGAGCAGAACTGCCCTTTAGCTCTGATGAAAAAGGTAAAAGAAGGAAGTAAGAGCACCAAAGACTATAATGCATGACCAAACCACACCCAAAAAGAGGGCCTGCTATTAGAAAGAAGATTGTCAGCGCATTAGAGAATCCTGCAATCTAAAGTCTGTGAGGGTGCTAAGAATTCTGCAGGAGATTCCCTGCCCCTTCACAGAACTACAGGTTTTAGTGGCCCTGCTTTGCATTTGTAAAGGGATGCTAGAATAAATGTGTCTTTAAGGTACTACAAGACACTTGGTTGTTCTTGGTGGAAAGGGGCACCCAGAAGAGCCATTGTATGATATGGTAGCTTAGCTGTGTTCCAGTGCATATTTGCAGCTGCAAACCTCTTTTGCAGTTGTGGGACTTGTAGCTGGCTGAGCTGCATTGCTTAAAAGTACTGAAATTGCACATCTGCTCCCCCTGAAGTAAATATAAGCTGCTTCCATAAACTATTGACAGAGCAATAGCTTGCCTCACCTATTACTATCCTTTTTGGCAGAAACATGGAGGGTGTAAGGCAGAGGTCATTACCAGGCTAGGGTACTTGAAATTTTTGACTGCAGATTGACAGGGGTTGAACCTGGGACATTATACATGCAAAACATGTGCTCGTGCACTGATTTACAACCTTTTTGCATTAAAGATGTGCACGGACTCCTTAAGGTGCTATCCTCTAAAGAAGATCTGGAGCGAAGTCCTGGGGTGCTCAAATAAACTGCTCTTGCTCCTAGTTTTCTGTGTTCATGCCCTCATGAGTGCATTGTACCTTTAGCAATATTCCTGCACTCAATACCAGACCAGAGGCACTGAATGCTAGGGTGGCCACCATGTGCCCTACTTTACAAAGGACTGCCCAGTATTTGATGGTATCCTCTATTTGGAGGTCTGCCCAGTCCAAGTCTGGTTTAAAGATAAAGAGTCATTAGAAGGGAGAATGTGTAGAAAGTGAGGGGAGAATGAGAGGGAGGAGACTCAGAGACCATGACTGTTTATTATTTTCATATTTATACTGTAAATAATAGAGATCGATGAAGAAGTAAACAAAAATGTTAAGATGCAGTTTGGAAGAGGATCCAAAATCTGATGGAGAAGAAGAAAGAAAAGCAGCAGAGCCTGAAAATGAACAAGGGCAGCCAAAATGAAGCACTTGAAATCCTGTATGGCCTGAATTTATCCACCCTGGCAGTGAGATGCCAAAGGAAGACATCAGTAAAAGGGTAATGTTTCTGTCATCATCCGTCTTGGAAACCCTTCTTTCTTTTCCTGTGTTCTGAGACACCAAGCACATGGGAGCATCAGGGATTACTCCAAGCACCTTGAGATGTCTGACAGCTCCAATTCTGAATGAGAGTTGGAGCAGCTAGATCAGGGGCCAGGGGAGGGGCCCTCCCTAGTGAGCCAAGATACTGGGAGAGATTCCTCCTCCAAAGACCTTGACAAATAGATGGCCCAGGCTGAGTCCCTGCCCCTTCCCTCCACGTGAGAACTCAAGTTTTGGAGGAGGAAGAGGAGGAGGAAGAGGAAGAGGAGGAGGAGAGGTGTGACTTGAGAGACACTAGGGCATGTCGCAAAGCACAGCGAAAAAAGTTAGGGGCAGGGCTCAGACACTCCTCCAGGATAGCCACTCTTAGAAGCCAACATAGGAGGGAACCACCCTAAGGGAGGGACATCACTGCGAAGCCAGTGTAGCCATGAGGGTCATGCCCAAACTGTTGGCTACTTCACTACCCTCGTCTTCTCTAATTAGGATCAAAGACTAGTTGTTTAAGAGCCTGAAGCAGTCTGAGAGTTTCTTAGAATCCTGTAAAGCATTTGTAAAGAAGCTAGTTTCTAGCTAAATAAAGTAGTATTAAACTGAAGATTTGTCTCCCTGTAGTGTTAATTGCAAAAAGAGAAAGATGATCCATTTCTGACAGGGAGGAGCAGGAAACTTGAGGTGCGAGGGTTGAAAACAAGGCCAGAAGCCAAGGCTATCAACCACTCAGATATGGTCTTATGGTTGACTGTTACACGTTATTTTTAGATATATATTGTCTCTGTGTGTGCTGTCTGTTTATATGTTTTTATGTAAATGGTTTTATACATTGTATAATGTATTTTTGTAGTTTTTAATCTTTGTAAACTGCCCAGAGAGCTTTTGCTATGGGGTAGTATAGAAATGTAATAAAGAATAATAATAAAAAATAATAAAGTTTCCCATCAGCACTAGGCCCTGTGCAGCAAACTCAGCAGGTACGCAGGGCACCTGGTCACATTCTGCTCCACTATGGCGAAATGTATTTAAATTATAATCATAATTTATAAAACTGTGTGTATGAACGTGGGAGTGTGTGAGAGTGTGTGCTGAAGTCCAAAACATACAGATATATGCATGCATGCAGATTTTATGCAAATCTAAGTCCTCTTTTTTCTTTTGTTTGGTAACACGTAAGTGGTCAGCCTACAGAATGCTCTCTTTGTCCAGGGAGGATCCATAGCTCAATACTAGTGTTCCTGCTTTGCATGCACAAGGTTTCAGGTTTAATCCTTGATATCTCAAGTTAAAAGGTTCTTAGACAGGAGGGCTGGGAAAGGACATGCTTTACCTGAAACTTTGAAGAGCCACTGCTGGTCACAGTGGACCAGCCTTCCCCATGCTAACTGGGGATGATGGGAGCTGAAGTCCAACACTTTTGGAGGGCACCAAGTTGGGAAGTCTGGAGTAGACAGTATTGGGCTAGATGGACCAATGGGCTGGCTCAGTATAAGCCAGCTTCATATGTTTAGACTGATACCCATAACTTAGCCTTCCCCAACCTGGTACCCTCTGAAGGTTTTGGACTACAACTCCCAGAATTCCTGACTACTACCAATACAGGCTGGGGCCAATGGGAGTTGAAGTTAAAAACATATGGAGGGTACCAAAGTGGGAAAGCTGCCTTAACTTAACTAATCAATTCTAAGAGATTTATAGTGCAATCCTATGCATGTCTACTCAGAAGCAAGTCCTACTGAGTTCATAGGGACTTACAGGGACTTACAGGATTGCAGCATCAGAGGCATTTCCTACATGAATTTTTTCCATAGTGCAGTCTGTACAATTAATGTTTTTTCATAGGAACCCCCATAATTTAAACATAAAATAAAAACCCAACAAGTCAGTGAAGATGCTGGTTTTAAAGTCCGAAGAGTGTACCCAAAATGCACTCAAGAACTGGTCTTCACTTCCAAGCAAACCAGTTTAGGTTCAGTTGCAAGAGTATAAGTATCCTACTGGCATTTCTCAAATAGATCCCAGCAGTGTGTTCTAGTTAAGAAGATTATTATTAAATCTTATTTGTATATTTTAAGCATCTTTCATGCACTGCTCTTGGTTCATATGATAAAGCAGACATACAGACTGGACAGCCTGCAGTTGCCATGGTGACCAGTTGTGAGCTCGCATTGCTTAAAGGAGAAGTAGAGAATGACATTTAAGTATTTTAGAGGGATAAACCCTTTTACTGCAGAGGCCTGAAGCAGTGCTACAAAGTGCAAGCATTATTACTGGTGCCAATGCAGCAGGCCTAAGCTATCTTCTCATGTACTCCTAGATCAGTTGATTATTTTAGAGTTTGTTTGGGTTTGTTTTATGAAAAGCTGATGAAAATAGCTGTCTATTATTATTATCATCATCATCATCATCATCATTTCTATACTGCCCCATAGCCGAAGCTCTATGGGCAGTTTACAGAAGTTAAAATATTAAAATACAATATACAGAGTTTAAAAGCCATTTACATTAAAGCACACAGACCATATACACAAACAACACATGACTAAAAACAACTTTGAACAGTCAGTCATAAATAAAGAGACATCAAGGACCTAAAACTCGTCATGAGCTGCCAAATGCCCAGGAAAAGAATTGGCTCTTAACATGGTGCTGAAAAGATAACAATGTCGGGGCCAGGTGGATCTCATTGGAGAGCTTGTTCCACAGATGGCGGGCCTCCACTGAGAAGGCCCTCTCCCTCATTGCCACCTTCTGAGCTCACCTCAGAGGAGGCACTCGGAGGAGGACCTTAGATGTTGAATGTAGAGTATGGGTAGGTTCTTTTCGGGAGAGGCATGCTGTCAGTTATTGCAGATTAAATCATAGAGTGGCTGGGTGACCAGCCAGATGGGCGATTAATAAATTTAATAATAAAAAAAATAAATAAATAGGTTAAAACCAGCATCTTGAATTGAGCTTGGAAGCATATAGGCAGCCAGTGCAAGTGGGCCAGAGTTGGTCTTATATGTGCAGACCTTCTAATCCCAGTTATCAATCTGGCCGCTGCATTTTGCACAAGCTGCAGCTTCTGAACCATTTTCAAAGGCAGCCCCACATAGGGCGTATTGCAGTAATCTATCTTGGAGGTTACCAGAGCATAGGCAACTGAAGCCAGGTTATCCCTGCCCAGATAAGGCCGTAGCTGGGCCACCAACCAAAGTTTGTAGAAGACATTCTGTGCCACTGAAGCCACCTGAGCCTCAAGTGACAAAGATGGTTCCAGGAGGACCCTAAGCTACTGACCTGCTCCTTCAGGGGGAGCGCAACCCCATCCAGAACAGGTTGAACACCCTCCATCCAGTCAGCAGAACCACCCACCAACAGCATCTCGGTCTTGTCTGGATTGAGCTTCAGTTTATTAGCCCTCATCCAGTCCATTGTCTTAGCCAGGCACTGATTCAGCACATCCACAGCCTCACGTGATGAAGATGAAAAAGAGAGCTTCATGTCATCAGCATACTAATGACTACAAACCTCTGGATGACCCCACTTAGCAGTTTCATGGAGATGCATGGGGGACAAAACCAGCCCCTGTGGAACCCAATACTGGAGAATCCATGGGGCCAAGCAATATTCCCCAAGCATCATCCTCTAGAGTTGACCATCCATTAGGAGCAAAACCACTGCAGTGCAGTACCTCCCACTGCCAACTCAGACAATCAGCCTAGAAGGATACCATGGTTGATGGTATTGAAAGCCACTGAGAGATCAAAGAGAATCATCAAGGTCACTCTCCCTGTCTCTCTCCTGACATAGGTCACCCTACAGGGCAACCCAGGCTGTTTCCATGTCAAAATCTGGCCTGAACCCCAACTGAAATGGATCCAGATAATAGGTTTCATCCAAGAGTGTCTGGAGCTGCTTGGCAACCACCTGCTGAAGGACCTTGCCCAGGAATGGAACATTTGCCACCAACCTAACATTATTACGATTTTCTGGGTCCAAGGAAGTTTTCTTTAGCAGTAGTCTCATCAGCGCCCCTTTTAGGTAGCATTCTCTCTCACAAGGAGACATTGTTCATCTCCCTGGCCAAGCCAGCTATTCCCTCCCTGCCAGTTTTTATAAGCCAAGAGGAGCAAGGATCCAGTCCGGAAGTGGTTGCACGAACCTGTCCAAGCTCTTTGTCCATGTCCTCAACTGAAACTCATCCAAGAAAACTGGACCAGGCTGTGCTCTGAATACCTCACCTGGTTCACCAGCAGTAAAACTGGAGTCTTAAATCTTGGCAGATGCAAGAGATTTTATCTTGGAAGTGCCTAGCCAGTGCATTACAGCATTCCTAGTTGCCTTGGGAAGCAGCTGTTGAAAATTAGCATCCTATTGTGTGTGTGTGTGTGTGTTTAATATTGGCAGCATTGCATGCATTACCATTGCAAATGTTTCTGATACTCTGCTAGGTACTAGAGCAGAGGGGTGATGGTCAGGAATTCTGAGGGTTTTGGTCCAAAACATTTTATTTAATTTATATCCCTCCTTTCTTCTATCATGGAACTCAAGCAACAGGTGGCTACATGTTGTTCACAGGTGGTCTCACCTCCAAGCACTGACCAGACCAAGCCCTGCTTAGCGTCAGCAAGGTAGCTGTCTCATATGCCTTCAGACCATGCCTGGGACATCTAGGGAGCATCAGATTGTGAAAGGCTGGTCTAGGATGAGGCTGCTATCAGCAGGCAGTAAGGCAGGTGCCGATTGCACATTGACAAAAACACAACATTTTGAAAGGGAAAACGATGCCATCTATTCATGTAATAATCCTAGAGCAAATTGCAGATTATCCCTTTCTCTCAGAATCATACAGTTGTAGGGACCTCAAAGGAAGGAAAGCAGGAAATCCACTATAACAGTATCCCTAAGAGATGGCCAACCAGCTGCTACGTAAAAACCTCTATGGTATCCACCACCTTCAGAACAATCTGTTCCATTACTGAATAGCTCATACAATCAGGAAGTTCTTCCTCATGTTTAGTTAAACTCCTTCTTCTTATAATTTGCACCCATTGGTTCAGGTTGTACCATCTGGAGCAACAGAGAACAACATGACAGCCCTTCAAATATTTGAAGATGGCTACCATAGCTAGGGATGTCGGAGAAATCCACAAGGGATTCAAATGAGTTTGGATTTCTGTGAATCCAACCTACGGATTCTGTAGCAGACTGATTTTTTCTGAGTTGTGCAGATTCTGTGAACTTGCAGACCAGTGTTTTTTTTAACTTTCGGGAGAGATTTGCAGAAATTTGTGGTTGCACTAATGTGCATCAGCACTAATGCGTTTTAGTGCAAGTGCGAATTAGCACTAATGCACATTGGTTCGAGGGGAAATAAATTCTTGTACATCCCTAAAAAAAAAAAATGATTCCATCAATGATCAGACAATGGAACGAAAGATGTCTGTCAATCTGCAAAACACAGACAGAACAGATTTAACAAAATCTGTACATCCTTAACCATAGCACCTCTTAATCATCTCTTCTCCATGCTAAACGTACCCAACTATTTCAACCTTTCCATATAGAACTTGGTCTCCAGTCCCCTCACCATCTTTGTTGCCCTCCTCTGGACACATTCTTGCTTGTCAATATCTTTCTTAAACTGTGGTGACCAGAAATGGACACAGTACTTCAGGTGAGGTCTGAGCAAAGCAGAACAGAGTGATACAGTTACTTCTCATGATCTGGTTAATATCTTTCTGTTGATGTAGCCTAGAATTGCATTAGCCTTTTTAGCCACAGCATTGCACTGCTGAGTCATGTTAAGCCTGTGGTCTACTGAACCCCAAATTGTTTTCACATGTACTGCTATCAAGCCAGAGGCCACCCACCCTGTATTTGAGCAACTGATTCAACTTGCCTAAATGCAGAACTTTACATTTATATCTGTTGAACTTCATGTTAGTTTTGGGCCAGTACTCCATCCTGTGAAGATCATCTTGAATCCTGTTTCTGTCTTCTAAAGTATTAACTACCTCACCCAGTTTGGTGTCAACTGCAAAGTCCTGGAAGCCAGATTCCGGCTGAACATCAGGAAAAACTTCCTGACTGTTAGAGCAATACAACAATGGAACCAATTACCCAGGGAGGTGGTGGGCTCTCCCACACTGGAGGCATTCAAGACGAAGCTGGACAGCCATCTATCAGAGATGCTTTGACCTGGATTCCTGCATTGAGCAGGGGGTTGGACTCCATGGTCTTGTAGGCCCCTTCCAACCCTACTATTCTATGATTCTATGATCCTCTACTCCTCCATCCAACATCTGTAAAAAATTTAAACAATATTTGGTGTGCCTGCTGCAGCATTGCGAGAACTGCTTATTATATTTCTGCAGTTGCATTTTCAAGTCTAATGCTGTCAGAGCTGGGCTACCTGGCTCCTCAAGTAATTCAACCCGAGAGTCCTTTTGCATTCAGGCTTTTATTTCCCTAGATCAGGTTGCACAGATACACAGTCCAAAGACTTGTGAAATAGCTTGCAGCACTTAAACTCTCTCCCACAAACAATTGGCTTCTTCACAGCAAAGGCCCCTCAGCTTGACTCCAGAAAGATGATCTTAAGTTAAAATCCATTCAGTGTTGTAGCTCCTGGCAAATATTGACATAACTCGATACCAAATTATCATTAACAAGAGTTTACAGAGTGACCAAGAGAATTCAGACCTGGTAGATATCCCAACAGAAAAGACATTGATCTCCGCGAGATCTTGTCAGCTGGAGCCTACTTTAAATACCAGAGTAGGCCTAGTTAATGCCCCTGCTCAGACCACTGTTTCTTACCCAAACTTTAGCCCATAACCACAGAGAACACCACAGGGTGCGGCGCTGCTCCTCTGTCTTTGTTTGATGTTTCACCCTGGGTGACATACCCGATCCCCAGTCCTCCTCAGAAGCCTCTTGTTCTTTGGCTCCCACTGTCTCAAACACTAAACCATGGGTGTGACATGAAGCCTTATCTGGCAGCTGGGCCTGATCTAAAGTTACACTCCCTGTTGTCATGTAATCAGGTGCAGAGTCAGGCTGCACCAGTTTCCCAGGCCTTATGGTTTCCACTACAGTAATGGAATCTAAGGGCTTCATCACACAAGGCTAAAAATCCTACAGTTTACCAGGGCTTCTGCTTCCGGAATCTTTGTGGGATCAGATCAGGTCCTTAGCACATGGCTTTAAAAAAAACCCTAACTTCTCAATGAGATCTGTGTGTTTCATTTCAAAGCCACTAGGTGGTGCTCTTATTTTATTTGTAATAAAAGTAACTTTAAACTGTACACCCTCATTTATGTCGACTCCATCGTGGGAGAAGGGAAAATGCCAGACTTTCCTCATCATGGAAACAATGCATGAGGGCTGCATCATGTAGAGGACCTGCAAACTTCTGTGAGTAAGCAGTCTCCATACCAGGATAAAAGCCGGTGTGAAAGAGCCCTAAATCATCTTTCTCTGATTCGGAATCAGACCCAGACTCGTCAGTGTTAAGGCCCCCTGTGATGCTTGGGCCACTTCCCACAAACACAGGCATATTTTGGAGTTCTGAAAACTCTGTCGGGGCCTACCCTCATGGACCCATCGGGCAGCTATGTCTCGCAGTGGACTTTTAAGTTGTGGGCTTTAAGTTCATGGGTTTTTCAATGTATAAGCTGGGAGCCTAGGGCATTGTGCTGAGGTATTTCAGGGTCTCAAGCCAAGCACGAACACATACACATTTAGCTCCCCTTCCTTGACTCCTTCCCCCTATGTTCCCTAGCCTCTCTGCGTGTTTGTTCTTTTCCTCACAGTAGTTAGGATCCAAGGAGTGAACTTGCTCCAGGACTCTCCATTCCAAATTCTCATTTTGAACTGTATCCTGCACCTTTGCAGGGCTCCAGAGTGCCTAATAATGGCTTAGCCAGCTCTTCACCTCCTCCTCCTCATCTTTTGCCCAAGGGTCTAACCATCTTGGGATATACTAGAGTGAGGGATCATTCACACTGTGGTCCTCAGTCACATCCAGACCAAGGCCAAAGCTTGTGTGGTAAAAGCCAAGATAGCCCATGCCCATGAAGGCTTTCCTAGTGATCATGACCAACTAGGAAGTACAGTTCCTTATGTCCCCCTTCTTCTGAAATAAGGTAAATATACCCACTGTGACTTTATTTTCTCGTTTTTCTCCTGAAATCATTTTAAATCTTTCCATTCTGCTCGTCACGTGGCCCAGCCTTTGCCACTGGTACTTGGAAGTCCTCCTATTGTGCGTCACCCTTCAAGCTCTGCCTTGTCACTTCCCTAGCACACTCCTCAGTCCTTAATTAGTGAAACATAATTTATCACTATTATTAGGGGGTTAGTGTACTAATCAACCATTTTCTTTTCCACAAGCATATATGATAAGAATAACTTCTGTGTTTCAACTCTCAGTGTTCTTAAGCTAGGTTCCTCCATTTTGTCTAAGTTCAGTGTTAAACAGGGGTGTGGAATTTCAGGCCTGTGGGCCAAATCTGGCTCACCTGGGGTTCCGATCCAGCCTTTTTCCAGATGGCCACGCCCCTTCCCCTGGCCCAATCCCTTTTCTGCTGACTGCCAATCATTTGGTGGTTTCCTAGCTTTTGTGTGGTTTTTTCCTCGTTCTAAAAGGTTGAAATGTCTCTTGTAACAGTTTTATTTATTTATGTATTTATTCATTTACTACATTTCTGTACCACCCAGTAGCTGAAGCTCTCTAGTTATTGGCAGTAAGAGCTTTCAGCTAAACTATGCTGGCATTTGGGGTATTATTGATCCTTTGGCCTTGTCCAGCACTGGAATGCAGCCCCAAGAGTTTCTCAAAAACTGAATTTGACCTTTGGGTTGTGAGTTTCAACACCCCTGGTGTTAAATCTCCTATGTGTACACCATGCCTTTGTTGGGAATATTACAACCTCATCTACAAGTTACAGAAATGGGGCAGTGTTGCAGTTAGCTACTTAATGCATGGGAATGTTGGGCATAGCTAGCCTTAGGAGCTCTATAGTTTACCGTGCGGCCCCTCCACTCCCCTTGTCCCTCTCTGACCTGCCACCATTGCTGGGAGCACATGACTTGCTCTCTCTCTTGCTCCTGCCTGTGTAATGGAACACAAAGTGGAGTGAACAAACTCCTTTTGAAACCCTATACTATACCCGGATCTTCTAGGCAAGAATATTATGAGTAAAGCTGTTTTCTTTCTTCATTAAAGAGAGCAGTCTCCTTTTTGTTCTAAGAGAGTTTTGTGCACATGTGGGACTGGTACATGCTCATTCTGGTCTGCCTTTTGTTTTTTCTCTGCTAGCTGCCTTTTTAACAGGAGGCAGCAGTACCAAATAATCCCATTAGTCTCTGCAAAAGATCCCTACATTTTGGAGTTTTGTTGGGTATACACATACACATGCGGGTTTGTGTTCATGTATGAGCGAGTACTTTTGGTAACAACAGAAATAGAAAAATTATTACACAGCGAGGGCACTGGTAGAAATAAACATCACGAGAATGAAGCCAGTAGCTGACTCTCCCTGAATAATATAGTTCTCAAATTTCTCAGCTGAACTGTTACGTTACTGCACCCAATGCATAATCATGCTGTTGGCACAAAACATTAAAAAGTAATAACAAGGTAGTCCATCCCATTCTTAACCCTTGCCCTTCCAGTTCCTACAGCATGTCTTGTTTATATTTATTTATAAAAAATGTTGTTGTTGTTCAGTCGTTCAGTCGTGTCCGACTCTTCGTGACCCCATGGACCATAGCACGCCAGGCCTTCCTGTCCTGCACTCTCTCCCGGAGCGTGCTCAAGTCCATATTCATTGCATCAGTGATGCTATCTAGCCATCTCATCCTCTGCCATCCCCTTCTCCTTTTGCCTTCAGTCTTTCCCAGCATTAGGGTCTTTTCCAGAGAATTTTCTCTTCACATTAGGTGGCCAAAATATTTGAGCTTCAGCTTCATTATCTGTCCTTCCAATGAGCACTCAGGGTTGATTTCCTTTAAGATTGACTGATTTGACCTCCCTGCAGACCAGGGGACTCGTAAGAGTCTTCTCCAGCACCACAGTTCGAAAGCATCAATTCTTCGGCGCTCAGCCTTCCTTATAGTCCAGTTCTCACAGCCATACGTTACTACTGGGAAAACCATAGCTTTGATTAGACAGACCTTTGTCGGCAAGGTGATGGCTCTGCTTCTTACTATGCTGTCTAGGTTTGCCATAGCTTTCCTTCCAAGGAGCAAGCGACTTTTAATTTTATGGCTATAGTCACCATCTGCGGTGATCTTGGAGCCCAAGAAAATAAAATCTGTCACTGCTTCCATTTCTTCCCCTTCCATATGCCAGGAAGTGATGGGGACAGAGGCCACGATCTTCGTTTTTTTAATGTTGAGTTTCAGACCAGCTTTTGCACTCTCCTCTTTTACCCTCAACAAGAGGCTCTTTAGATCCTCTTCACTTTCTGCCATTCGGGTGGTATCGTCTGCGTATCTGAGGTTGTTGATAATTCTCCCGGCAATCTTAATTCCGACCTGTGATTCATCCAACCCGGCGTTTCTCATGATGTACTCTGCATATAAGTTAAATAAGCAGGGCGACAATATGCAGCCTTGTCGCACTCCTTTCCCAATTTTGAACCAATCGGTTGTTCCATGTCCAGTTCTTACTGTTGCTTCTTGACCCTCATACAGGTTACTCAGGAGGCAAGTAAGGTGGTCTGGTACTCCCATCTCTTTAAGAATTTGCAAGAGTTTGTTGTGATCCACACAATCAAAGGCTTTAGCGTAGTCAATGAAGCAGAAATATACATTTTTCTGGAATTCTCTTGCTTTCTCCATGATCCAGCGAATGCTGGCGATTTGATCTCTAGTTCCTCTGCCTCTTCGAAACCCAGCTTGTACTTCCGGTAGTTCTCAGTTCGCATACTGCTGAAGCCTAGCTTGTAGGATGTTGAGCATCACCTTGCTGGCATGTGAAATGAGTGCAATTGTACGGTAGTTTGAACACTCTTTGGCATTGCCCTTCTTTGGAATTGGAATGTAAACTGACCTTTTCCAGTCTTGTGGCCACTGTTGAGTGTTCCAAATTTGTTGGCATATTGAGTGCAGCACTTTAACAGCATCATCTTTTAGGATTTTCAATAGCTCAGCTGGAAGACTGTCATCTCCGCTAGCTTTGTTGTTAGTAATGCTTCCTAAGTCCCACTTGACTTCACTCTCGAGGATGTCCGGCTCAAGTTCAGTGACCGCACTATCATGGCTATCAGGGACATTAAGATCTTTCCTGTATAGTTCTTCTGTGTATTCTTTCCCCCTCTTCTTAATCTCCTCTGCTTCTGTTAGGTCCCTGCCTTCTTTGTCCTTTATCATGCCTGTCTTTGCACAAAACGTTCCCTTGAGATCTCCGATTTTCTTGAAGAGATCTCTAATCTTTCCCATTCTGTTGTTTTCCTCGATTTCTTTGCATTGTTCATTTAAGAAGGCCTTCTTGTCTCTCCTTGCTGTTCTCTGGAACTCTGCATTCAGTTGGATATATCTTCCCCTTTCTCCCTTGCTTTTCGCTTCCCTTCTTTCCTCAGCTACTTGCAAAGCCTCCTCAGACAGCCACTTGGCTTTCTTGCATTTCTTTTTCTTTGGGATGGATTGAGTTGCTGCCTCCTGAACAATGTTACGGACCTCCGTCCATAGTTCCTCAGGCACTCTGTCTATCAGGTCTAATCCCTGAAATCTATTCCTCACCTCCATTGTATATTCAGAAGGGATATGATTTAGGTCATAACTGAATGGTTTAGTGGTTTTCCCTACGTTCTTCAATTTCAGCCGAAATTTTGCAACAAGCAGCTCATGATCTGAGCCACAGTCAGCTCCAGGTCTTGTTTTTACTGACTGTATAGAGCTTCTCCATCTTTGGCTGCAAAGGACATAATCAATCTGATTTCGATATTGACCATCTGGTGATGTCCATGTGTAGAGTCGCCTCTTGTGCTGTTGGAAAAGAGTGTTTGCTATGATCAGCGTGTTCTCTTGGCAAAACTCTATTAGCCTTTGTCCTGCTTCATTTTGTACACCAAGGCCATGCCTGCCTGTTATCCCGGTGATTTCTTGACTTCCTACTTTACCATTCCAGTCCCCTATGATGAAGAGGACGTCTTTTTTTGGTGTTAGTTCTAGAAGGTGTTGTAGGTCTTCATAGAACCGATCAACCTCAGCTTCTTCGGCCTCAGTGGTTGGGGCATAGACTTGAATTACTGTGATGTTGAATGGTTTGCCTTGGATTCGTACTGAGATCATTCTATCGTTTTTGAGATTGTACCCCAGTACTGCTTTTCCCACCCTTTTGTTGACTATGAGTGCTACTCCATTTCTTCTAAGGGATTCTTGCCCACAGTAGTCGATACGATGATTTATAAAAATAATGTAAATACATATGCAGTTATATATTTTTAAAGATGCTTTCATCCATCCCTTCAAAGCAGCACACAGATTCATTCTTAACTCCTACCAGAAAATTGCTCAATTTAGCCATGTGGTGGACTGCAGCTTGTGCCCCCAGGAATATTTGAACAGGGCTTTATTCACTGTAGGCTACATGAAGAATGCTCAGATGACTTTAAGAAAACAACCCTGGAATATATTTGATGATAAGAGAATAAATGAGAGAATAAAATTCGGACATGTTAGCATCTATTCCTCTTCTTGATCAATGTTCACGGTTGGGGAGCTTCAGCAATCAGAAATGATGAGGAAGGTAGACACAAATGTCAGATTAGGGACATAAATTCCCTCTGGGCTTTCTAATGTCTAGAATCACTCTTGCTTCAGACAGGATGATTATCCAGGTGCAACACAGAAATATTGGCCTTTAAGGCTGAAAGAGGGATGCCAGCTGTCCAATATTTTAAAAATCTATTGCTTAGAATTCCATGCTAAGAAAGAATGCCACGTGTGGGAAATGCCACAGGGGATCACGGATGTGCACGTTTCCCCTTGAAAAGTGACTGGTTCCCTTTTGCCCACCGACCACAAAGCGCCATGTCCTTAAGAAGACATGCACGTGACACAGAGCTTTTTCTCGGAAAGCTTCTGCACTGTCTCTCCACAATATTTATTCTACTAGGATCACATCTCTCCATCAACTGTAGCAGAACAGGAACACTACAACACAACCAATAACTTTAATAACTACCCCAATATGGTATCATTTACTATTACGCTTCTTTTGTCTTCACAACAACTCTATGATATACTCCAGAGAGCTTGGCAGGCCCAACATGCCTCAGCAAGCTTTTTGGCTGATTATGGATTTGATCTTGGGCCTCCTCCACTCTAAGTCCAACTCTCTCACCGCTACCTGTCATTGTATAGATCAGGGGTGTTGAACCTCTTTCAACACAAGGCCGGATTTAATTTTGGAGAAGCTCTCAGGGGCATTCCAGGCTGAAGGCAAAAGATGGCAGTGTCACATTCCTTCGTCCTTCCCCTTCGCAATCAACACACTTCAGGAAACAAGGCTTTGGGCTACACTACTTTATTAGTTAAGACTAGCTTCTTTACAAATGCAGATTCTAGGAAACTCTCAGACTACAGTGGAAGAGCTAATACACATCATCGAGGAATATCAATAGAGGAGATGAAGTAGAAGTTAGAGAAGTTGCCAGCAGTCTGGGCATGGACTTCTCTGCCAGACTTGCTTTGCAGGGATGCCCCTCCCTTAGGCTGGCTCCCTCCTATGTTGGCTTCCACGAGTGGCCAACCTGGCAGAGCGTCTGAGCCCTGCCCCTAATTTTTCCTGCTTCACTGTGCGATGGACTGTAGCATCCCTGAAGTCATTCCCCTTGCTCTCCTCCTCCCCCTCCTCTGAAACCTGGGTTCTCATGGTGGAAGAATGGGGTGGGGGGCATCCAGGCTGGGCAATCTGTGTGTCAAGGCCTTGGAAAAAAATCTCGCCATATCTGAGCTCACTGGGGAGAGTGCCTCCCCCTGTTCTGGCTGTTCCCATTCAGATTCTGAATCTGAGCTGCCAGACATCTCCACACGCTCAGATTCATTCATGATAGGCAGGGCCCAGAATACCAGAAATACCAGCATACTTTAGCTTAAAGCTCTTACTTCAGGTGATCAGGCTTTAGGAGAAGGATTTAAACCGTTTATAATGAGGGAACAGTAACTGCAGTTTAGAGTAACTGCACATGTTTGGATTGGGGCCAGTGTACACCAGTAGGGGAGGATTAATCCCCCCCCCCATTTGCTTCCTGAAGTTCCCCCTGCAGGGATTTAAAAAGAAAAAAGTCTCAGTTGACTCCAAAAGCCAATAGAGGCTTTCTTTTTCTTTTTTTCATCCCTGTGCGAGAGGGCGGCGATGTGTGTGTGGGGGGATGATGGAATTTCAGTCGCACATCTCCCCCACTCTCTTTTGTTTAAAGAAGCAACAAATAAACCACTGCTGTTGTGAAATCTGGTAGTTCAGGTACTCCACCTCCTCCTAGCTACTATCAACTCAGCCCATTCATAGGAACATAGGAAGCTGCGTTATACTGACTCAGACCATTGGTTCATCTAGCCCAGTATTGTCAACACTGACTGGCAACGGTTCTCTGAGGCTCCAGGCAGGAGTTTTTCCAGCCCAGGGGTGTTTCTGAGTGCAGGGAGTGGGATAGCAGTTCAGATTCTGAAGGAGAACCATCAGATATACAGTCAGGGCCAGAAATATTGGAACAAGGATAACTGTTTTGGCAGTTGGCCTCTGTACACCACCACATTGAAGTTGAAAGGAAGCACACCCAGATGGGAGCGAAGTCAGGACTTTCAGCTGTAATTCAAGGGGTTTGACAAAAATGGAGCACTAACTTGTCATGGTGCTGGAGCTTGAGCACTTCAATGATGTCATGAGCTAAACCGTGAAGGGACACCCAAGACGGGAAGGTCATGGCAGAGAGGTCAGACTAAATATGATCCCTGGGGAAGGAAACGGCAACCCACCCCAGTATTCTTGCCATGAAAACTAAATGGATCAGTACAACCAGAGATATGTCGGTATACCATCGGAAGATGGGACTCCCAGGTCGGAAGATGGTCAAAATGCTACTGGGGAGGAACAGAGGATAAGTTCAACTAGCCCCAGATGTGATGACGCAGCTAGCTCAAAGCTGAAAGGACGGCTAGCAGCCGCTGGTGCTGGTGGTGAATGACAAATCCGATGTTCTAAAGATCAACACACCATAGGAACCTGGAATGTAAGATCTATGAGCCAGGGCAAATTGGATGTGGTTATTGGGGAGATGACAAGATTAAATATAGACATTTTGGGTGTCAGTGAACTGAAATGGGCTGGAATGGGCCATTTCACTTCAAATGACCACCAGATCTACTACTGTGGACAAGAGGACCACAGAAGAAATGGAGTAGCCTTCATAATAATAAAGTGGCTAAAGCAGTGCTTGGATACAATCCAAAAAATGACAGAATTATCTCAATTCGAATTCAGGGCAAGCCATTTAACATCACAGTGATCCAAATATATGCCCCAACCACAGATGCTGAAGAAGCAGAAGTAGATCAGTTCTATGAGGATCTGCAGCACCTACTGGATAGTACGCCAAACAAAGATGTTATTTTCATTACAGGAGACTGGAATGCTAAGGTCGGTAGTCAAACGACACCTGGAATTACAGGCACACATGGTCTGGGAGAACAAAATGAAGCAGGACATAGGCTGATAGAATTTTGCCAAGACAACTGACTGTGCATAACAAACACTCTCTTCCAACAACCTAAGAGACAGCTTTATACATGGACTTCACCAGACGGTCGACACCGAAATCAGATTGACTACATCCTTTGTAGCCAAAGATGGTGGACATCTATGCAGTCGGTAAAAACAAGACCTGGAGCTGTAGTTCAGATCACGAACTTCTTATTGCACAATTTAGAATCAGACTAAAGAGAATAGGGAAGACCCACAGATCAGTTAGATATGAGCTCACTAATATTCCTCATGAATATGCTGTGGAGGTGAAGAATAGATTTAAGGGACTAGATTTCGTAGATAGGGTTCCGGAAGAACTATGGACAGAATTCACAACATTGTTCAGGAGGCGGCAACAAAAAACGTCCCAAAGAAAAAGAAAACCAAGAAGGCAAGATGGCTGTCTGCTGAGACATTGGAAGCAGCCCAAGAAAGAAGGAAAGCAAAAGGCAACAGTGATAGGGGGAGATATGCCCAATTAAATGCAAAATTCCAGAGGTTAGCCAGAAGAGATAAGGAATGATTTTTAAACAAGCAATGCACGGAAGCGGAAGAAGAGAATAGAACAGGAAGGACAAGAGACCTCTTCCAGAAAATTAGAAACATTGGAGGTAAATTCCAGGCAAAAATGGGTATGATCAAAAACAAAGATGGCAAGGACCTAATAGAAGCAGAAGGGATCAAGAAAAGGTGTCAAGAATATACGGAAGATCTGTATAGGAAGGATAATAATATCGGGGATAGATTTGACGGTATGGTCAGTGAGCTAGAGCCAGACATCCTGAAGAGTGAAGTTGAATGGGCCTTAAGAAGCACAAGGCAGCAGGAGATGACAGTATCCCAGCTGAACTGTTTAAAATCTTGCAAGATGATGCTGTCAAGGTGATGCATGCCATATAGGGTTGGCGGAGAATTTCTCCCCGAAACTTTGGGGGGGCCGAGCGGCAACGTGTTCGGCCCCCCGAAGAAGTTTCGGGGAGAAATTCTCCGCCCCCCCGCACCCCGCACCCCCCCCCGGGACGGGACTTACCTTTCCCGAATGTCCCTCCTGGCGGCGAGTCCCGGCGGCGGTTCGTCAGGTCTTCATCAGGGGCGGGGGCAGCAGCCAATCTTTCGACCGGCTGCCGCCGCTGCCATTCCAATAAAACTAAAAAAAAAAAAACGCCCCCGTGATAGGCTACGTGATGATTAACGTAGCCTATCATGGCTAGATTTGCAAAGTCAGCCATGATAGGCTACGTAAATCGTTACGTAGCCTATCACGGGTGACTTAAAAAAAAAGGCTGACTTTGCAGATCTAGCTGTGATAGGCTACGTTAATCGTCATGTAGCCTATCACGGGGGCGTTTTTTTTTTTAACTTTTAATTTCGCGGCCGGGTGAGGCGAGGCGCCTCCTCCCCGGCCTGAATTTCAGCCGGGCGAGGCGGGAAGCCTCCCCCCCTGGCCTGAACTTCGGGGGGAGAGCAGCAAAGCGCCTCCCCCCCACCGCGAAAAGCTGCGAGACCAGGTAAGTGGCTTTCGTGCACCCCTAATGCCATATGCCAGCAAATTTGGAAAACACAAGAATGGCCAACAGATTGGAAAAGATCAATTTATATCCCCATACCAAAAAAGGGAAGCACCAAAGAATGTGTAAACTATCGAACAGTAGCACTTATTTCACATGCCACTAAGGTAATGCTCAAGATCTTGCAAGGTAGACTCCAGCAATTCATGGAACGAGAATTGCCAGATGTACAGGCTGGGTTTCGAAAAGGCAGAGGAACTAGAGACCAAATTGCCAGTATCCGCTGGATAATGGAGAAAGCCAGGGAGTTTCAGAATAACATCTATTTCTGTTGTATTGACTATTCTAAAGCCTTTGACTGTGTGGATCATAACAAATTGTGGCAAGTTCTTGGTGGTATGGGGATACCAAGTCATCTTGTCTGCCTCCTGAGGAATCTGTATAACGACCAAGTAGCAACGGTAAGAACAGACCACAGAACAACGGACTGGTTTAAGATTGGGAAAGGAGTACGGCAGGGTTGTATACTCTCACCCTACCTATTCAACCTGTACGCAGAACACATCATGCAATGTGCTTGGCTTGATGAAGCCAAGGCTGGAGTTAAAATCGCTGGAAGAAACATTAACAATCTCAGATATGCAGATGATACCACTTTGATGGCTGAAAGCAAGGAGGAGCTGAGGAACCTTATGACGAAGATGAAAGAAGAAAGTGCAAAAGCTGGGTTGCAGTTAAACCTCAAAAAAACCAAGATTATGGCAACCAGCTTGATTGAGAACTGGCAAATAGAGGGAGAAAACGTGGAGGCAGTGACGGACTTTGTCTTTCTAGGTGCAAAGATTACTGCAGACGCTGACTGCAGCCAGGAAATCAGAAGACGTTTACTTCTTGGGAGGAGAGCAATGACAAATCTTGATAAAATACTTAAGAGCAGAGAAGGAAGATAGATGCTTTTGAACTGTGGTGCTGGAGGAAAATTCTGAGAGTGCCTTGGACTGCAAGAAGATCAAACCAGTCCATCCTCCAGGAAATAAAGCCAGACTGCTCACTTGAGGGAAGGATCTTAAAGGCAAAACTGAAGTACTTTGGCCATATCATGAGAAGACAGGATACCCTGGAGAAGATGCTGATGCTAGGGAAAGTGGAAGGCAAAAGGAAGAGGGGCCAACCAAGGGCAAGATGGATGGATGATATTCTGGAGGTGACGGACTCGACCTTGGGGGAGCTGGGGGTGGCGATGGCCGACAGGAAGCTCTGGCGTGGGCTGGTCCATGAAGTCACAAAGAGTCGGAAGCGACTGACCGAATAAACAACAAAAACAAAAAACAAAAACAAAAAACAGGAAGTACAGCCAGTGGCATACACACACACCCATCGTTGGTGGCTCATAAGTAATGGAACAAACCAACATCATTTCAAACTTAAGGATCGCCTTTAATACCTGGATGAAAATCCTTTGCAGTCAATGACTGCCTGAAGTTTGGAACCCATGGACATGACCACATGCGGAGTTTCCTCCCTCGAGATGCTTTGCCAGGCCTTTACTGCAGCTGCCTTCAGCTGCTGCTTGTTTGTGGGTCTTTCTGCGTTCAATCTTGTCTTCAGTAAGCGAAAATTATGCTCTATTGAGTTGAGATCAGGTGACTGACTTGGCCATTGAAGAACATCCCACTTCTTTGCCTTCAGAAACTCTTGGGTAGCTTTTGCTGTATATTTTGGGTCATTATCCATCTGCAATATGAAGCGGCGTCCTATCAGTTTGGCAGCATTCGGCTGGATCTCAGCAGAAAGTATAGCCCTATACACTTCAGAATTCGTCCTGCTGCTTTTATCAGCAGTCAGGTCATCAATAAACACCAGTGACCCGGTTCCATTGGCAGCCATACATGCCCAGGCCATAACACTGCCTCCACCATGTTTGACAGATGATGTGGTATGCTTTGGATCATGAGCTGTTCCTTTCCTTCTCCATACTTTTCTCTTTCCATCATTCTGGTACAAGTTCATCTTGGTTTCATCAGTCCAAAGAATCTTATTCCAGGACTGGGCAGGCTTTTTTAGGTGTTTGCTGGCAAAGGCTAATGTGGCCTGTCTGTTCTTGAGCGTTACCAGTGGTTTGCACCTTGTTGTGACGCCTCTGTATTTACATTCATAAAGCTGTCTCTTGACTGTAGATGTTGACAATGACATGTCTACCTCCACAAGAGCGTTCTTGACCTGGCTAGATGTTGTGAACAGGTTCCTCTTCACCGTGAGCAGAATTCTGCCGTCATTCACTTTAGTTGTCTTCTGTGGTCTTCCAGGCGTTTTGCTGTTGCTGAGCTTGCCAGTTAATTCCTTCTTTTTCAGGATGTTCCAAACTGTTGTATTGGCCACTCCCACTGTTTTTGTGATCTCTCTAATGGGTTTATTTTGTTTCCTCAGCCTAATGATGGCCTCCTTCACTCGCATGGACACCTCTTTGGACCTCATGTTGGGAGTTCCAGTGAACAGCTACCAAATGCAAATGTCACACTCAGAACCACCTCCAGGCCTTTCATCTGCTTGATTGGTCATGGGGTACCCAGGAAACAGGCCACACCTGGCCATGCAGCTGCTTGTCAGCCACTCGTTCCATTACTTATGAGCCCCCAACGATGCGGGGGGGATGTATGCCACTGGCTGTACTTCCTGAATGGTTAGTGCCCCACTTTTGTCAAACCCCTTGAATTACAGCTGGAGGTCCTGACTTTGCTCCCATCTGGGTGTGTTTCTTTTCAACTTCAATGTGGTGGTGTACAGAGGCCAACTGCCAAAACAGTTATCCTTGTTCCAATATTTCTGGCCCTGACTGTAGGGGAGGTGTTTTCCAGATATAGTCCAGATATGAGTAGGTCTGCTTCTCAGGTTGCAAACATCCAGATGGCTGAGCTTGAGGGTCCCTCCTCACCCCCCCCTCACCCCATGAGAGGCAGCGAATAGGAGGATGACCTAATAGATGCCAGGCACAGGCACAAAGAGGGAGAAGGCAGGGGTGGAACTTAGTCTAACTGATTGGCCTTGCGTGAAAAGCTGTGCTTAAGAGGCCTCACGACAAGAGAGGGACCTCCCCCCCCTTAAGTTAGGCTAGCAAGACCTCCTCCCTCTTCAAACCGGGCAACTCATAAATTCCATTTGAATCCCCTGAAGGCATTCCTTTGTAGACGGAGAGTCTCTGAGAATTCGCATCTGCATGACCCTGTGAAGTAATGGATTACAAGGTGTAGACTGAAGCCTCCCATCTGTGTATGTTTGGGCATTGAAGTGAAGTGGGGGCTAAGGGAATCCTGACATCTACCTGGAGATGCCAGACACTGAACCAGGGACTGTCTACATGCAAAGCAGGCGCTTTACCACTGAGCCAGAACCCCGCTACTTGCCCTCTCCCTCTAGGTCTAATTACCACCACCACCCAGAGGAAGGGGGCCAAGGAAGTGGAAGCTGCTGCTCCTTCTCCTTGCGCTCATCACTGCTTGCTTGCTTGCTTGGAGACGGCAGGTGAACAAGGAGCAGCAGCAAGGAGAAGCAGCAACAACACGTCTCTGGATCGGCAGGAAGCCCCCTGCTGAAGGATGGGCCCTGGCAGGTTCCCAGTTATGCCTCCCATGACACCAGCTCCGCATCAGGCAACACTTTAGTTAAAATCATTGTGATAGATTCGTTCACAGAAGGCATGGGGAACTTCAAGCCCAGAGGCCAAATCTGGCCCTCCTCAGGTGCCAATCTGCCCTTGGGGGTCCAGCAGATGGCCCCACCCCCTTTGCCCTCAACCACTGACCATTAGGTGGTTTCCTGGCTTTTGTGCAGTTCTAGGTTTTAGAACCTATTCTAAAAGGTTGAAATGCCTCTCCTAAAACTTAGTTAGTGGCAGTAAGAACTTCAACCTACAATGTGCTGGCATTTTTTTGTATTTTTGCTCCCACCCTTTTTGCCTTTGGCTCCACCTACCACTGGCATGCAGCCCCTGAGAGCTCCACTGAAATTGAATTAAGCCCCTGGGTTGAAAAAGGTTTAACACCCCTGATTCACAGTAATTAAGATGGCCTATCTAACAGTGGCACAAAAAGTGTGGCGTAATTTCATCATATGCTTTCAAGGTCACTCATTTCCCTCCAACCCCTGTTCTCCCAGCACCGTCACTTTCGGAATTACTGTGGCTGATTGCTGGAAATCTAAAGTATATTGTCAGTAGATGTAATAGCCGGACCCAACCAATCAATACCTAATCTCACCAGCTTCAAAATGAAGTAAATTTCTATGTGTTTTGCAGATACAGTGTGCCCTAAAAATTTTGGCCCATGAAAGAGAGTAATATGTGAAAGAGTAGTCTAAATACATTGTTAGACAGGGCTGTGAAGACTGGATTGGGGAATAGCAAAATATGCACATTTGGGAGGGATGTTCAGGAGGCAAAGTATCATAAAGTTCCATCTTGTTCATCCCAAACATCTTGCAGGGAAAACATGTCCAATTAAACCATGCAGTAAGCTGACTGGACAAAATTGTGCGCTGTGCAGAAGGTAACTCATCATGCAGCAGGAGTGGCATCTACTGGCAGAAGAAGGTAATGTCTGAACATATTGCTTCCTGCAGAAATCTCCATTAGTATGTACCAAAAACAGGGTGATGAAAATATCAAAACATTGAATTATGTTTCTTGGGCTAGAAGACTCCCTGTGGCCTGAATTATGACCATTTTTAACTGTGTTTTCCTTTTAAATAAGAAAAAGAGGCCAACGTTAAACTATTTCACAGCAGAAATTCTTTCTTCAATGGCGTTTTTCTTCTTCTTCAGTACTATTATTTTTGCCATATGAAAATTTATGCAGATTTGATTATTCAGTTTATTAAAATTCAGATCATTTATCAACCAAGATTTCTTTTATCAGGTGACTGTTTCAATGTTGTTAAACATTATTACTATTATACAAATTATTACTATTATTTCAAACTTTCTTGTTTTTCCAGAACACTATATATCAACCCAGACTGCAGGATGAATTATTTTTGTTTCCAGTGATGTAATGTAATGCTTTGGAGATAAGGCTGCAGAAGTGCAAGTTAATGAAGCAAGGGGACATCAAGATATCATAGAGCAAGGCGAGTTCAGATAACCCTCCCTAGTGTTGTGAACTGCCCAGAGAACTTTGGCTTTGGGCAGTATAGAAATGTAATTAATAAAATAAATCATAAATAATAAACTGTGTTAAAAGAACATGGGAGGGGGTGCACAGTTGCACAGGCTAGTCCCACCACTGTGCCATGTGGTTGGCTAACCTGAGAAGCAACCTGGTTGGCCCAAGCCCCTCTCACATGGACTTCTGTGTGCATAATATCTGTACAGTGTTGGGCACATTAATAATAGGATGGTCCATGGCTCCCCAAGAATGGGCAACATCAGACCATTTTCTATAGGCACAGCGCCTTTTTTCAAAGGGATCAGCCAAAGTTAACAGAAATCCAACAGACAAGCAGGCAGATGGTAAAAGGGACTTCCTTTCAAGCTAAACTTCCCTTGACAGGTTTTTTTTTTTTTTTTTAATGTTCTACATCGATGTTTCCTCATCAGGGTAAAGAATCAAAACTTGAAAAGTTTACCCCTTCAAAATGTGTAGACAGGCCATTAAGAGAGGGGATGGGTAAATGTTTTGGCAAGAGATGGTCATTTGTTGTCTGGCGAATGATATTCCCTGAAAAACAAAGAGGGAATAATTGGGTTTCAGTCCAACTCCCCTAGGTCAGGGCATGTTTTCACTGTGTAAGTGACTCTGTCAGCTCATCCTTGTGGATGCATGGCTGGATGGTTTGGAGCAAAAACAGCTCAAGAAATAGCTTTTCTATCACCATCCTTTAAAAACAACAACAACACACCGCTTTTTGCCAGGGCTTGCAGCCACAGGGATGCCGGCAAGGTTCCCAGGCAGTCTGTAACAGCACAAACGGTATTGAGTAATGAGTTGTTCATACTGAGGGGCTGGGGTAGAGTGAGTGATTTGGTTGGTTCCTCAGGTCACCTGATCCTGCTGAGCTGAAAAACAGCAATGGCCCTCTGCAGGGTGGTGTGCAGATCAGGCACAGGGAGTAAGGTACCTGGATCCCATAGCCACTACCTTCAGCTTGCCACCTACTATTTGTGGTTGGACTCGATGGTCTGGTAGGCCCCTTCCAACCCTATGATTCTATGATTCTATTTAGGTGTTGAGCACTTAGGTTGTGTCCTTTCTCCAGTCCAGAAGGAGTAGAGGGTATGAACCTGGCAGTTGAAGAGGTCTTAAGAGCTTGGCACAGAGCCTCAAGGGATCTGTTGCATCAATGCCCATCTGGCTTAGATGGAGAGCCTGTGTAGGAGCTGGAGGCATCACCTTTTCCTGCCTCTCAACCAGGTGTTTACATGGGATTCACCCTCATCCTGAGTAGTCCTGTCATGTAATGGGCTGCATCAGGCAGCTAGCTGGGCACTCCACCAGCAACCTTGAAATTCTTGTCAGGTTTTTAATCTCTTCTGTTCCTATGGCCCTGAGGATGTCAAGGGTGCAGGTGTCTGACAACTGTTGTGGAGTCCTCCAGTGCTGAGGCTAGAACATTAGGGTCCAAAGACTGCGCAGCAACAATGGGCTCCAGTCAGGTTCCTGGCAGCGCTGGTCTGTGTGTGTGTGATGCTCCTCTTCTTCCAGGGAGACCTCAAGTTCATGGTCCGGGCATGGCTGGATCATGACAGGAGATGAACAGCTAAATCACGTGCACTGAACATGGCACTGCGAAAGGAAAGCCCTGCCATTTATTACCAGAGCAAAAAGACTGCCCTCTGTAAAAAAGCTAGCGGTATGCAAATACTGAGGTAGGTTGTCAAGCCAGGGATCAGGCAGGCCATCAAGCAGGTAAGTGGTGGAATGGAGAGCAGTTAGTCAGTTTGCGCAGACTGAGCCAGACCAGAGCCAGCAAGTTTATAGAACCCTATTGGTCCCTTGGGTCACCTGACCCTTGCTGCATTGACAATTGTAAAACAACCCCAGGTCATCCACAGCGATGGTGCTGAACTGCCTCAGAGACCAAGCCTTCATTCCCTTCCTCTGCCAAGTTCTAATGGGGTACACAATGAAAGGTGCCTGATTCCTGCTGTGAGAGCCAGGGCCTTAACAATGTCTCCCTAGATATCTGGAGATACCTGGGAGTGTCAGGCCTCCCCACCGCTCTGCTCCCTTTACAGAAAGCTGCAGTCTGTCATTAAAGCGCTAGATGGCAGCCTCAGACCAGACAAATTTCCACAAGCGCTTCTTTGGCTCCATGCATTGTTAACTACTTCAGTCCCAGAAAATGACACAAAAGACAGGAAAGGTGATGATGCCTTTGCAGAAGCCACATTTGTGGATGAATTTCAGCCTCAAGGCTATAAGGTAATTTTGGTTTTAAAAAAAGACAGGAAAAAGAAAGGCTGTTCCACAGTTATAGATCTCATCGATCTCATCTCATAGAATCATAGGGTTGGAAGGGGCCTATAAGACCATTGAGTCCAACCCTCTGCTCAGTGCAGGAAGCCTGATTCCCAGGCAGTCTCCCATCCAAGTACTGACCAGGGCTGACCCTGCTTAGCTTCCGAGATCAGCCAAGACTGGGCGCATCCATATCCTCCTCTTTATCCTCAGCTCTTCCATATGACAAGCATGTAGTCTATTAGTAAGATGAAAACCATGCCAAAACATGGTTTTAAAAATAAATTCCAAAATCCATATTAGTGTAATACCTTTATTAGGCCAACAAAGGTCACAAAAAACATGTAAGCTTTTGAGACCTCCAGATCTCTTCAACAGGCAAGTCATTACAAAGGGCGGGGTAGTGTGTGTGTGTGTGTGTGTGTGTGATAAAAATGAAAATGGCTGACATGATAGTGAAGTCATGATGTCTGCATTGTCTGAGTCTGAAGATGAAGTTGGGGATGAGGCTTTGCAGACATTCAAATTGGGCTTTACCAGGTGATGCGGTGGTTTCAGGCTTTACCTGCAGCTGCCCCTAAATAACTGCCCCTTGGCGTAAAAGGGCAAAACATTTTGAAAAGGGTTGTGTTGTTATACCTTTAGCACCACTCCCTCCACCTCCAGTGTGTGCTGTGGAGAATCCCACCAGCTGCTCTCCTGCCATGGCATTTACAGCCAGCAGGAAGGGGCGTGATGCGGTGGTGTCAACTTGTGTTCTCTCCTGCACTAGGGTGGATGTCCACGGTAGGAAAGCCTTCCTGCATAGTCTGTTAAGCACATAGGCCACCCTTGTTCCTGGAACACTGGTCATGCCGGGTTCCAGGGAAGCTTCCATGTGTAAAGGTTTAGGCACAAAGTCTCCGCCTCACATATCTGTGCTGACATGTGGAGGGAGCGGTGGGTGGAGCCATGCAACATCAGTGGTGGGGCCAAAGGCTAACCTCACAGCCCCTTCCAACTTGCTTTGCCTCTTTAAGAAACTACTGCACAGAGATGGCTGTATGAATAGCATCTAAGCCCTGCACAGGCAGTGTGCGTGCGCATTTGTGTGTGGCTGTGTGCGCACGCACACGCGATTGTAACTATGGCAGCAGTCTCCATCCCTTCAGCACACCCAATCTCTACTTGTTGGAGGACACATCTGCATAGTGGGCATCAACTTTGTGATCGGCACACCCCATTTTTTTCTGGTGTACGTGCAGTTGGTGCCAACACATAGGAGGTTAGGTAAAGGTAAAGGTGTCCCCAACCAGTCGTGTCCGACTCTAGGGTGCGGTGCTCATCCCCGTTTCTAAGCCAAAGAGCCAGCGCTGTCCGAAGACGCTTCCGTGGTCATGTGGCCGGCATGACTGAACACCGAGGTGCACGGAACACTGTTACCTTTCCCGCCGAGGCGGTACCTATTTATCTACTTGCAATTTCTTGCTTTCGAACTGCTAGATTGGCAGGAGCTGGGACTGAAGACGGGAGCTCACTCCGTCACGCGGCACTCAGATCTCGAACTGCTGACCTGTCGACCTTCCAGTCTGCAGTTCAGCGTCTTAACCACTAAGCCACCGCGGCCCCGGTTACATGCACGTATATTTACATATACGTAAATATACGTAGGAGGTTACATGCACGTATATTTATTTATAATTATTTTTAGGCTGCCTTTAAAGATGGAGCCCTCTCATTATGCAGATGCATGATGAATTCTTTTGTATTCATTTTTTATTTTGTAAATAGATATATTTTTTAGATATCTAAGCAATATACAAATTGATTAAATAAATAAATACACACACACACACACACACAAATAAAGTGCCCTTCAACATGTGGAAGTCAGGGCAGGACTTACCATTGTAGTCACAATCTTCTCACATGCACACATCTGCACAGGGCTCTAGTATATGGTACACTATGGCTTAGATGGCACTACATTATCAAATCTCTATCTACTTGCAGCTGTTTGGTATCCTTACAGACCACGGTGGCATCATTAGTTGTACTCGTTGAAACCTTTGGATTTAGGAGGAGGGGTAGGCAGAAAATGTTAATCTGCACTTAAGGGATTGTTTTAAGTAAGCAAGTAAACAGATCTTTAATTTGAAAATAAATCATTTACATTCTGCAGACTGAATGGGAATATAATGCAAAGAGAAATCAGGAATACATTAGTAGTAACTTGGCCATTTCACAGTTTCAACAAATTGCAAACTATTATTGATTTCTAAAGATAAGCTGCAAAAAAAGAATTATAAAACTTTTCAGGAGACTGAAAAGCCGATATCGACCAGCCTGCAATGACATTTAGGAGAGCGATGCTTAGCTGATGAAAATAAATAGCAGTAATATAGCTTCTCACTTGTAATTTTTATCTAATATTGTATGAGCTCAGTAGCCCTTTCCAAGTGTCATCTCATGCATCATTACTGACTGAAGAAACATGTAGAATGAACAAAGGATGAGCTCTGGCGATGGCACACCTGAGCTATTGAAGCTACGAAGAAAGCTATTAGCTTGATGTATGATTCTGTTCTCTGATTAAAATATAAAAAGAATTAGGGTGGATTTGTTCAATTCCTGCCCCTAACACTGTTGCTCTGATCTAGTTAGGGAGAAAATGTGCAGAAGCAGGCTTCCACTATGTCTCCATAGCATAGAGCACACAATGAGTAGCCACACATATGAACAAGTGCTTTTATATAAATGGTTCTTCTTGCATAAGCAGCTGCCTTAGGGTATCTGGCAGCAGCTCTGCAGGGTCTAAGCTGGAGATCTTTCATATTAGCTGCTACTGCTACCTGATTCCCCCACCCCCTTTTAAAGGAAGATGCTAGGGATTGAACCTGAGACCTTCTGAATACAGGGTGTGTTCTCTTCTACTGAACTGTTGTCATGGTGAGGGCTGAGTATTGTTAGGTGCTGGTGAGGCCTGGGTTATGGATCAGATCTTTACAGGGTTTGGGGCAAGTTAGGTCTTCTAGGAAGGCAGGAACGGAAAGACAATAGCACCATAGAAAGTTCCATGTGATGCTGGGCAGGTAAGCTTGCATGTATGTTGCTCCAACAAGCAGCAGATCATGACTGAGCCTTAAGCAGGAGTTTGACTCCCTTTAGGCAGGTTAGCCCTGCCTCCACACTGGCTAAGGCCACTTTCTCTTAAAGGGACCTGGTCTGTTTTAGCAGCCTCAGACTGTGATGACCCTGGGGTAGTTGTGGCATGTTGGTGTCTTCATGGCTGGTGTCCTCAGAGTCTGAGGCAATGTGCAGTGTGACCTCCTCTAGAAAGCTGGGTCCTGAGGAGGTAGAATTGTTCTACACTGCCTTGGTGGCTTTTTAGTAGTTAAGGTCGAATACGAAAATTAATATTAAACAAATAAATGAATAAATGCCTTATTATGCCTTTCTGTACCAGGTCCTCTCCCTGAACAGTCAACTCAGGAGTCTCTTCTTCTGAAGGCGAGAGGTCAGGATCCTCTGAGGATGAGGTTTTGGGGTTCTGGTCCATGTCAACTATGGTCCTTCCCCCAATCCAGTTCTTGATGCTCTGCATGCACACCCCAACAGATAATCTGTGAGAACACTGTGTGGGCAGCCAGCAGGCAGGCTTTGGGGGTGGCGGGGGGCTCTGGTGGGTGGTGCAGTGGAAGGCTTTGGCAGCATTGTGCCAGAGGGCCCACTGGATTCTGATGCCGGCCTTGGTCCCAGGCTCAGGAGAGGAAGTGGGGGGCTGGGCTTTGTCCCCCTGCTCTCCCTCATCCCAAAATAGCTGACTGGCATAACTGATGGATATCTAGATGCTGCCCGGCTTGGTTGCTCACATGCATAGTTGGACCTGAGGTGGTGATGTCTTTATAGTTGGACCCACATGGAACAGATAGACTGAAATTTCCATTGTGAGATGGATTCTGATGCCAACATTTTTTTTCCCAACAAGAAAGAGGTTTGCAGCTAGTCACAAATGTGGAGGCAGCAAGAGACAACAGTTTTCTTATTGGAAGGGACAAGAGACATAGAGTGAAAGAGAATGGAGTAAGGGAGCTGTGAGCGGCGAGCTGCCTGAAGGCTGCATTTATTCTCTAATTGTATATTTGTAAATAAAGCAAAAATTACCAAGGCACCAAAAGTCTCCAGTGCTCCCTCATGCATAGGTAACCAAAGCTGGCAGTGCTGCCTGTGGAACCTCAGGGAAGTGGGCAGCATGGAACAGAATCCATCCATTTAATTGTTTCTCTTTCACCATTGACTTCCTCGGCTCAGTTCACGTGTGCCATTATCCATTTGGTAGCCGCTGATACAGCCTCTTTCACCTTGTCTCCACAGTTCCCAAAGCCCCTCTTTGCTTCCCATGATTCCTTGGGACAATTCTAGGGATGATCCCGCTTCCCGCTTTGGAATACGATGTTTGATTTGATGACGGAAGAGGCACACCACATACTTGTCACAGTACTAGCAGGCTTGTTTGTGCTGGCAGGGGAAAAGTCACTGGTGGCACTAAGGAAGCCCTTTAAGGTGTCAAATAATTCTTCTGTGGTTTTAGCAGGGTGTGTAATTAAATTTAACTAGCTATATAATGGATGATCAACATACGGAAGCAATGTCACCCGGTCCATTTCAGCTAAATGAATGTCAGCTGATGACAGGCTCGGCTTCAGAGCTCTGTGTTTGCTGGTGCTTGACATATCTGTTCCTGCTAGGATGTTACTGCCATACGACAGGTAAATCTAAACTAGAAATAATTGTTTCGTGAGCCTGTACATGTACATATATGAGAGGGAATGGTACTCACATGTTTCCTTAGCAAGTAGATCCGGCCTCTTCCTTGGAGCAGGAATACCAAAATCAAATGCTCTGGAACTAGGGTGGCCACTTACATATCATCAAAAAAGAGGACAGTAATTTGCATTACAGTTGCATATGCTAATTTATATGCAGAAATACAATTTTAGAGATAATAACTAGCATTTAAATAGAAATACAATACATTACACCATAGTGAGGGAGAGTGACCAGGTGAGTTGTGTGTCTGCTCAGTCAGCTGTCCAGGTGCTAACTCTTGATGGACAACTTCAGGGCCCCTGGTGGTCTCCTGTTTTTTTTCTTTAAACGAGACTTCATCTGGGCAGTTCATCTAATAGAGGACACCTTCAAATAGAGGATCCTCTGTAAATTATGACACCTGGCCACCCTAGATACATCACCTCTGTACAGCTACCAACCTTCTGCCTTGTGTAGCCACCATCTTTAAGGGATTTACCAAGCTCAGACACGCTTCGATGTCATGATGTTCAAAAATTCAGAGTGCACAAGTCTGAGAAACATGATAGAAGTACCAGATTGGTACCACACTTGATAGCTCTTTATGCACGCACGCACGCACGCACGCACGCACACACACAAAGTAATAGCCCTACTGGAAATTCATGTTCCTGATCACTGAATGAAATGTGGGAACTGGGAAGGGAGAATGTTCCTCATTTGGGGGGAGTGGGGGTTACATTACCTCCCCCAGCTTCCTGTTGCAATCCAGTCCCAAGTTCCAGGCTCCCAGCTTTTCTTGCAGTGCAGCCAGTTTAAAAAAAAAGTTCTTTTTCCTAGTTTGGTTTTCATCATGATACACTGCATTTAACTTCATTGGCACATGCTCCTTATGAAATGAAAGTAGGGAGTGATTTCTTTGGCCGCCCACATCTGGTGAGGTCCTTTGCCTTCTATCTTTGTATTGGCATTGAATGAATAGAGCAGCTATTGAATGTAGAGATGGAAGGCAGAAGGTCTGTGGAGATGCTGACTAGCCTGGCCTGAAGTTTGTGTAAAGGGAGGGAATGTTGCTCAAAATAAAATTAGAGGACCCCTGTGGATTAATCTGAGAGAAATTCGCAAACTGGTTGTTTTGAAAGCTTTGTCTGCTCAAGTAATAGTTTCCCACACCCTTGATGCTGGAGTAATGACCCAAAGTGGCTTTTGGCTGCTGTGGAGGCCAACGTTTTTGCTGTGCTAGGTTCTGAGACTGCTGGATCCCTACAGCATGGCATATATCACAAACATGCTGAATTTGGGATGAGAGATATTTTATACTTTGACACACTGGCCCTGTTGTCATGGAACAATAAACCAGGATATTATGGATTTGGGAGGAGAAGGAGGAGGCCACAGAGGAGACTCCCAAGGACTGTACATGGCCATGGGCTGTGGGTTGCCCACACTCAGTCTACAAGATACCCTGCTGCAGGCCTGTGTTAAGAGCCCTGCCAGAGACATGTATAGAAAGCCCTCCTGAACAAACTGTTCCATTATTGAAATCAGTAGAAAAGGTTCAATGGACAACACACCCCAAAGCTAGCCCAAACAAGAGCTTTCAGAATCTGCCTATGACCTCAAAGGATTCTGCCAGGCTCCACTATATACTCTATTTCATAAAGCCACAGCAGTTGGTTTTTAGCTCATACTGACATGAAAGTTTCTGTATTTTGTTGTCACTTTCATACTGCAACCAATTTCATTGCAATGGGCTCTCTATTTTAAAGGCACAGTCAGGGAGGACTACGTGTAGCTCAGTGGAACACTCCCTGACTTCTCCCTGACATAGTTTTCTCCCTGATACAGTTTTTTCCCCTGTGCGCAGGGTATTCTTGTCTTGTTTTTTTTGTTTTGTACAGAAGAGCATTCAGTCATGTGACTGCAGTCTGAAGTTGTACAGCTCAGACAGATTTGTCACCTCAGTGAGAACTGAGGTCTCTAAGAACTAAGGTCTTAGGAGAACTAAGCTAGCCTAGTAGATAGTGCTGAGGTGGAGTCAGTGGTTGTGGTCCATGTTGGTACCAACAGTGTGGGGAAATGTAGTCATGACGTCCTGGAAGCCAAGTTTAGGTTGCTAGGTAGGAGGTTGAAATCCAGGACCGCCAAGGTGGCTTTCTATGAAATTATACCTGTTGCATGTGCAGGGCCAGCTAGACAGGCAAAGCTGAGGAGTCTCAATGCATGGATGAGACAGTGGTGCAGGGCAGAGGGGTTCAGATTTTTTAGGCATTGGGGAACATTTTGGGACAAGCTGGGCCTGTACAAGAGGGATGGGCTCCACTTGAACCAAAATGGAACCAGACTGCTGTCATTAAACATAAAAAGGGTGGCATAGTAGCTTTTAAACTAAACCCTGGGGGAAAGCTGACAGGAGCTGGGAAGCATCCGGTTCAGGTTAAATCATCCCAAAGGGGTGAAGATGAAAATGTTTTTGATTGCCCAAATGTAGAAGGGGAGGAAATAGGCCAGGAGCACATGGTAGAACATAATAGCCAATCAAAGAGGCCAACGTCCCATAGCAAAAGATGCACACGCCAGAGGCATCTGGGAAGGATACCATGTACAGATGTTTCTGTACAAATGCTAGAAGCCTCCGCGCCAAAATGGGAGAGTTGGAGTGCTTGATTTTAAAGGAAAACCTGGATACAGTGGGCATTACAGAATCCTGGTGGAGCGGAGAGAACCAGTGGGAAATGGACATTTCTGGGTATAAACTCTAGAGGAAGGACAGAGAAGGGTGTACTGGGGAGGTGTTGCCCTGTATGTCAAAGAGGGCATAGTGTCAAGCGGACTAGAACACCTAAAAGGGGTAGGCTCTTCCACAGAAGCTCTGTGGGTGACAATACCAGGCTCTAAAACTAATTTAGTGCTAGGAACTTGCCATCGTCCCCCAGACCAGAATGCTCAGAGTGACCTTGAGATGGAAAGCGAAATCAGGGAGGCCTCCAAACAAGGAAGTGTTGTAATAATGGGTGACTTCAATTACCCCCACATTGATTGGATAAATGCATGTTCCAATCAGGCGAAAGAGGTTAAATTTCTAGATGCCCTAAATGATTATGCCCTAGAACAGTTGGTCATGGAACCGACCAGAGGGACAGAAGCTAAAAGGGGGACTCAAGAAGATTAAATCCCTTCAAACTGCTTGGGGATTACTCAAAACCACAATAATAGAAGCCCAGCTAAAATGTATACCACAGGTTAGTAAAGGTAGCGCCAAGTCCAAGAGGTCACAGGCATGGATAACAAACAGTGTTAAGGGATCTATTAGAGAAAAGAGAGCTCATTTCAGAAAATGGAAGTCTTGCCCAAGTGAGAAAAACAAAAGGGAGCACAAGCTTGCACAAAGGCGATGCAAGCAGACAATAAGAAATGCAAAACAGCATTTTGAAAAGCATATCTCTAACAACATGAAGGCCAACAATAAAGAATTCTTTAAATATATCAGAAGCAGAACACCAACTAGGGAGGCAGTTGGACCATTGGATGACAATGGAGTAAAAGGAGTACTGAAGGAGGACGAGGAGATTGCAGAGAAGCTGAATGAATTCTTTTCATCCATCTTCACTGCAGAAAATATAGGACAGATACCTGTGCCTGAACTGATGTTTTCAGGAAGGCAGTCTGAGGAACTAGGGATGTACGAAACACCTACCTGGCTCCGCGCCGGGCAATCCGCAGTGGGGGGGAGGCGCTCCATCCCTCCCCCCGGAATACTCGATGAGGGGGGAGGCGCGCCATCCCTCCCCCCAGAATCCTGCCTGGCCGGCTCTACTCCATGGACAAGCCGTGGAGCCGCCGGCCGGCTCTGGCTGCCTGCAGCCAGACATCCGGCCACTGGGCAGCCCTGCAGGGACACAAATGGCGGCTGTACGCTGGGTTCCCCCCCCCTGCCATGATAGGCTACGTAAATACTTACGTAGCCTATCGCAGCCTCCACAGGGACGCAAATGGTGTCCCTGCGTTAGCCGTGATAGGCTACGTAAGTATTTACGTAGCCTATCATGTCTATGAAGAGGAGGAAGCGAATAGCGGCCGCAGGACAGCTGCCATTTGCAAAGCAGCGTGGACAGGAGCAGGTAAGTGCTCCGTTTCGCGTGCCTTTCGTGGGGTGGGGGGCGGGGGCTTCGTTCCGCGATGGATTTCGGGGGGCCGAATGCCCTGGCATTCGGCCTCACCGAGATCCGTCGCGGAATTCTCTGACATCCCTATGAGGAACTGTGGCAAATAGTGGTGACAAAAGATGAAGTTCTCAACCTTATTGATAAATTGAAAGCAAATAAATAACCGGGCCCAGATGGTATCCATTCTAGAGTTCTCAAAGAACTCAGATATGAAATTGCTGATCTTCTAACCAAAATATGTAACATGTCCCTAAGTTCAGCCTCTATACTAGAGGACTGGAAGATGGGCAATGTAACACCAATTTTCAAAAAGGGATCTGGGGGGATCTGGGAAATTACAGGCCGGTTAGCTTAACATCTGTTCCAAGTAAATTGGTCGAAGGCATTATTAAATATAAAATTAGTAAGCATATAGAAGGATAAGCCCTGCTGAAAAAGAATCAACACGGCTTCCGCCAAGGTAAGTCCTGTCTCACTAACCTTTTAGAGTTCTTTGTGAGTGTCAATAAACATGTAGACAGGGGTGATCTGGTAGATGTTGTTTACTTGGGCTTCCAAAAGGCTTTTGACAAAGTCCTTCACCAAAGACTCCTGAAAAAACTTAGCAGTCATGGAATAAGAGGACAGGTCCTCTTATGGATCAGTAACTGGTTAAAGAACAGAAAGCAGAGAGTAGGAATAATGGTAAATTCTCCCAATGGTGGGAAGTAAATAGTGGGGTCGCACAGGGATCTGTATTAGGACCAATGCTTTTCAACCTGTTCATAAATGATTTGGAATTATTTATTTATTTATTAAATTTATTAATCGCCCATCTGGCTGGTCACCCAGCCACTCTGGGCGATGTACAACACACCATAAAACAATTTAAAACAATAAAATTCTACCATAATTTTTTTTAAAAAAATACCCTAACCCACCCCAAATGCCTGCCTGAACAACCACGTTTTTAATGCACGACGGAAGCTCATTAAAGAGGGGGCATGACGGAGTTCCTTAGGGAGGGAGTTCCACAGAGTGGGGGCCACCACAGAAAAGGCCCTCTCCCTCATCCCCACCAGTCTAGCTGTCCTGGCTGATGGGACAGAGAGAAGGCCATCCGAGGCTGATCTTGTTAAGCGGCCTGTCTGGTGTTGCTGGAGGCGCTCCTTGAGATAGGAAATTAGGAGTGAGCAGTGAAGTGGCCAAGTTTGCAGATGACACCAAATTATTTAGGGTGGTTAAAACAAAAAGGGATTGTGAAGAGCTCCAAAAGGATCTCTCCAAACTGGGAGAATGGGCATCTAAATGGCAACTGCAGTTCAATATAAGCAAGTGTAAAGTGATGCATGTTGGGGCAAATAATTCCAACTTCAAGAATAGCCTGATGGGATCTGAGGTAGCAGTGACTGACCAAGGAAGGGATCTTGGGGTTGTGGTGGACAGCTCAATGAAAATGTCAACCCAGTGTGCAGCTGTTGTAGAAAAGGCAAACTCCATGTTAGGCATAATTAGAAAAGGGATTGAGAGTAAAACTGCCAACATCATACTGCCTCTATACAAATCTATGATGTGACCACACTTGGAATACTGTGTACAGTTCTGGTCACCACACCTAAAGATATTGTAGAGCTGGAAAAGGTGCAGAACAGTGCTACTAAAATGATCAAGGGACTGGAGCATCTCCCCTAAGAGAAAAGGTTACAACAGCTGGGATTGTTTAGCTTGGAAAACAGGAGGGAAACGGGAGACATGATAGAGGTGTACAAAATGATGCATGGTGTGGAGAATGTGGATAGGGAGGCATTTTTCTCCATCTCGCAAAATACTAGAACTCAGGGTCATCCTATGAAGCTGATTGGTGTGAGATTCAGGACAGATAAAAGGAAGTACTTCTTCACACAGCGCATAGTTAAACTATGGCATTCGCTACCACAGGAAGTAGTGATGCCCACCAATTTGGATGGCTTTAAAAATGCGTTGGACAAATTCCTGGAGGAAAAGGCTATCAATGGCTACTGGCCTCAATGGCTATGTGCTACCTCCAGTACCAGAGGCAGTGAGCCTATGTACACCGGTTGCTGGGGAACATGGGTGGGAGGGTGCTGTTGCGCTCATGCCCTGTTTGTGGGTCCCTGATCAACAGCTGTTCACAGAACAGAATGCTGGACTAGATAGACCCTTGATCTGATCCAGCATGGCTCTTCTTATGTTCTTAAGGTCTATTTGTTGCTCCTGAGAAACAACAAGGTTTGTTTAGGCCTTGTGGATATTTTGGACTTGAAGCAAGTCTATTTTCAGACTAACGTTGAACCTTTGCTGGCTTGTGAACATTCCATGAGTGCTACCAGGCAGTCCAGACTGGGGGCGGGGGCGGTGTCCTAGCACCAACCATCGAGAAGACATTGTGAAGCAATTCTGTCCTTGTCCCCCTGCCCCAATAGATTTTCCATGGTAAGGAAAGAGACCAGTGGAGCCTGGTGGCTTCAGTTTCGGCAGGGCTGTGCATCCAACCAGCCAGAACTCTAACAGAGTTGTCCAAGGTGCTAAACCTATTTGGGGGTGGGGTTCAGCACCTTGCATAGCTCTTTTAGAGTAATGGCTGGTTCTGACTGAAACCCAGAATGGATTCACAGAATGGATTACTTGCTGATTATATCAAATTCTCTTTGGTCTCTCTTTCTTTGAAATGACACTTGCCTTCATAAAATCCTAAATAGGGTTAACACATTGAATGTTCTTCCAATATAAACCGCATGAACTGAATGGGGTGAGTGGTGGGTAGACACCAAGAGGTTCTCCCCTGCCTGGCTCTGCTCATTTAGTTTCCATGTGTCAAATTAATTTCACCCACGGGGGTATTTTTTTGTAAACACCATCTGATTTAGAGAGCTGTGATTTCTCTTAACAATCAAAACCTGAATAGGGCGCAGGTTGGTTTTAAGGAACTGAGCAACACAATTTAAGAAGCAACTGAGGCGTGTAATTGAGTTTGTCAGGGTAATTGTATTTTGGGATAGATAGCACTTTTTATTTTTTTTAATTGCTAGCGAGTCTTGTATTTAGGGTGCTGATTAATTCTATTAGAGGAATTAATTAGACAGAGAAGGGAGCTGTGTGTTATAGATTACATCTAAATCATTGTAAACATTGTATCTAACTTCACTTTACTAATTCTGTGTACCAGGGATGGGGGCACGCAGGGTGTTTGTGTGTGGTTTGAACTCGTTAAGAGGGTTCAGTGTTGCTTGAAAAGATGAGCTCTAGCACAATGTTTTTCTTTCTTTCTTTCTTTCTTTCGTTCTTTCTTTCTTTTTGGATTTTTTTTTTAACAGATACGAGATTTGCTATCGCTGTAGAAAACAATACTAGTGTTCGCTCCAACCCAAAGCCCAAATTACAGAACGTTCTGTCTTGCAGGGCATAACATTAGGTAGAGCAGGGGTGGGGAACATCAGGGCCCCTCTAGCGTTCCCTAGATGGCCACGCCCCTTCTGCTGGCCCCACACCTTTCCTCCAACTACCAATCATTTGCTGGCTTCCCAGCTTTTGTGCATCTCCCCTGCCCCATTCTGAAAGGCTGAAATACTTCTTCTAAAGCCTAGTTACTGGCAGCAAGAATTTTAAGCTTCAGTGGGCTGGTATTTATTTATTTATTGCCCCCATCCCTGTTGCCTTTGCCCCCACACCCTTCACCTTCAGTCCTGCTCACCACTGGAATGCAGCCCCTGAGGACTGCTCCAAAACTGAGTTCAGTCCTTGGGCCGAAAGAGGTTCCCCACTCCCTAGGTAGAGTAAGGCTCACTCAGTGGAGTGAGTTTGGGGTGGGGCCTGTCATCACGGGCCTGTCTGCTGGGGCCTCTCCCACTGGCGGCTACAACTGCCAGCTGACCAGCCACTCCCCTCCTTCACAGGTATCTCAGAGCGGGGCTGCCAGAGGCACACTTAGCGTCGCACTTGGAGAAGCACATGAAGACCCTCTCCAGAGATACCAGCAACCAGTTACCAGCAGCAACTAGCAGCAGCAGAGGGCAGCAGCTTTAAAGACCAGGAAGGAAGGGACAAGTGCAAATCTTATCTGCTCCTTCCTAGCTGTTGCTCTCTTTTATATTGTTTATATTTTACATCTTAACATTTTAATATGTTCCTGGGAAGTCCATTGAGCAACTCAGAGGGTCGAGGAGGTGCCACCATAACTGTGGTCACAGGTAGGGGGAGGTATGGCGTTGGGGGCCAGCTGAGGAGAAGAGGGGCTTGACACCTTCTGGCTATCCCCTCTTCTGGTTCTTCCCCCAACCTGATGGTTCCTGGAAGCCTTACCAGTCTGCCCTTGGGTCTGGCGGTGCTGCTGCTGAATGCCAGGTTGGCCCAAAATAAAATCTCCCTCATCCATGATTTGATTGTGGATGAGGGGGCTGACCTGGTATGTATTACTGAGACCTGGGTGGGGGAAGTGGGAGGGGTCACTCTCTCCCAGCTGTGCCCTCCTGGGTACTCAGTGCAGCACCAACACCGAGTCGATGGTCGGGGAGGGGGGGTTGCCGTGGTCTATAGGAATTAACTTCCTCTCTCTAGGCTTCCTGCTCATTTCAGTGCAGATCTTGAGCACTTGTACCTTGTGCTGGGTACCCGGGACAGATTAGGGATTCTGCTGGTGTACTGCCCACCCCACTGCCCATCAGACTCCCTATCTGAGCTGATGGAGGTAGTCTCAGACTTGATGTTGAGGACCCCCAGGATGATGGCCCTGGGGGATCTCAACTTCCATGCCAAGGTTACTGTATCTGGAGCAGCTCAGGACTTCATGACCACCATGACAACCATGGGGCTGTCCCAACATGTCATCGGCCCAACACATGTAAAAGGACACATGCTTGATCTGGTTTTCTCGACTGGGCAGGAGGATGGTGATCTGAAAGTGGAGGAATTAACATCTATCCCTTTGTCATGGTCAGATCACTTCCTGCTGAGGTTTAGACTCTTGGCAGCCTTTCCCCTCTGCAAGGGTGGGGGACCTATTAAAGTGGTCTGCCCCTGGAGGCTAATGGATTCTGATGGATTCCAGAGAGCTCTGGGGGGTTTTCCTTCTGGTATGGCTGGTGCTCCTGTCGAAGCCCAGGTCGCTCTGTGGAATGCAGAGATGACTCGGGCAGTTGACATGATCGCGCCCAAGCACCCTCTCTCTCTGAGCAGAGCCCAGCCAGCTCCTTGGTATACACCTGAACTGAGGGCAATGAAGCAAGAGGGGAGACTGCTAGAACACAGGTGGAGGAAAACTCATGCTGAGTCTGACCGAACACAGGTTAGAACTCATTATCGAGCTTACTCTGTGGCAGTGAGGATGGCAAAGAGACAGTCTTTTTCCACCAGCATTGCATCTTCTCAATGTCGTCCAGCAGAGATTTTCTGAGTGGTTCATGGCCTGTTACATTCTGGGACAGGGAGAGAGACTTTGGAACCCTCGGTTGCACGCTATCACAAGTTTGCATGGCACTTTGAAGATAAAGTCACTCAGATTCGTCATGAATTGGACACCACGATTAATGCAGTTCCATTGGTAGAGGCATTCAGAGCACCGTCTGATCCAGTTTTATTGGATGAGTTTCAGTTACTGAGGCCTGAGGATGTGGACAAGGTGCTTGGCCAAGTCTGATTGACCACTTGTGTGCTTGACCCTTGCCCTTCATGGCTTATTAAATCAAACAGGGAGGGGATGTCTGGCTGGGTCCAGGAGGTTGTAAATTCCTCCTTCAGAGAGGGAGTGGTACTGGCCTCTTTAAAAGAGGTGGTAATCAGGCCACTCCTGAAAAAGCCTAACCTGGACCCAGAGGACGTTAACAATTATAGGCCAGTGGCCAACATCCCCTTCCTGGGCAAGGTGCTTGAGCAGGTGGTTGCAGAACAGCTCCACGCACTCTTGAATGAAATGGATTATCTAGATCAATTTCAATCAGGCTTCAGGCCTGGTTTTGGAATGGAAACTGCCTTGGTCGCCCATGGGATGACCTCTGCCGGGAGAGGGACAGGGGGAGTGTGACCCTGTTGATTCTCCTGGACCTCTCAGTGCCTTTCGATACCATCGACCATGGTATCCTTCTGGATAGGTTGTCTGGGTTGGGAGTTGGAGGCACTGCACTGCAGTGGTTCCGCTCCTACTTGGATGGCCGATTCCGGAAGGTGTGCTGGCAGATTATTGCTCTGTGCGTTGGCAATTATGCCATGGGGTTCCACAGGGCTCTATTTTATCCCCCATGCTGTTTAACATCTACATGAAACTGCTGGGGGAGGTTATCCGGAGGTGTGGGCTGAGGTGCCATCAATATGGGGATGACACCCAGCTCTACCTCTCTTTCTTATCAAAACCAGGTGAGGCAGTGGCTGATCTGAATGAGCACAGTAATGGACTGGATGAGTAATGGACTGGACTCAATCCAGACAAGACAGAGGTACTGTTAGTGGGTGGTTCGTCTGCCCGGCTAGGTGATATTCAACCTGTTCTGGAGGGGGTTGCACGCCCCCTAAAGGATCAGGTTCATAGTTTGGGGGTGCTCTTGGATCCAGAACTGCCACTTGAGGCACAGGTGAACTCAGTGGCACGGAGCACTTTTTATCAGCTTAGGCTGGTATACCAACTACGCCCTTATCTGGACAGAGATAGCCTAGCTACAGTGATCCATGCTCTGATAACTTCTTGTCTGGATTACTGCAATGCGTTATACGTGGGGCTGCCTTTGAAAACGGTCCGGAAACTTCAGCTGGTCCAAAATAGGGCAGCAAGATGGTTAACAGGGACTGGCCAGCAAGCTCATATTACGCCAGTACTTTTCCAGCTGCATTGGCTGCCAGTCCATTTCCAAGCCCGATTCAAAATGCTGGTATTAACATTCAAAGCCCTTAACAGCTTGGGGCCAGGTTATCTGAAGGACCGCCTCCTCCCATATGTACCTGCTCGGACCTTAAGATCATCTTCAGAGGCCCTTCTCCATGCCAAAGGAAATGAGGTGGGTGGCTACTAGGAGGAGGGCCTTTTCTGCTGTGGCACCCCGGCTGTGGAATGAGCTCCCTAGTGAGGTTCGCCTGGCACCTACATTGTATTCCTTTTGGCGCCAGGTGAAGACCTTTTTATTTTCCCAGGCATTTTAGCATTTTAGCTTTCTAGATTTTTAGCTTGCTGTTTTAAATCTGTATTTTAAATCTCTGTATTGCCGCTAGGTTTTACTCTGGTTATAGTCTGGTTGTATTGTTGTATTGTTGTATTGTGGTTTTAATGTTTTTATATTTTATATTGTTTTACTGTGTGCTTTTTGGTTTTAATTTTTGTGAATCGCCCAGAGAGCTTCGGCTATTGGGCAGTATAGAAATGAAATAAATGAAATGAATGAATGAATGAATGAATGAATAAGGTGGTGGATGGTAGGGGGCAAGAGCAGCCCCCCCATCCATTTCCACCCTCCTGAGCCAGTGCCCTGATGGTGGCAATGCCTGGACTAGCCTGGACTAGCTGGCTGTCTCGCCAAGGCACCTTCTCCCAACACCTCACAGACACCACCATTGGGAATGGGCCCTGGCAAAACAAGCAGCCAGAGAGAGAAAGAGTGTTACGGAGGAGTTCTGGTGGGCTGGATACATGTGTTTTGTGCTGTTGGCATTACTCTGACACCTTGGCTGCAGAAGCCATATTGTTCCATGAAAAGCTGCCAGAAATGACGATAATGAGGTGAAGGTCTGAGGCCCACTGTAATACACGTCCTAGGCACGTCCAGGATAAAATCTCTTGCATCCGCCGGGACTTAGGCCCCAATGTTACAGCAGGTGAATCAGGTGAGGTGTCCAGAGCACAGCCTTGTCCAGTTTTCTTGGATGAGTTTCAGTTGGTACAGCTTGAGGACATTGACAAGGTGCTCGGACAGGTTCGTGCAACCACTTCCGTACTGGATCCATGCCCCTCTTGGCTATAAAAACTGGCAGGGAGGGAATAGCTGGCTGGGCCAGGGAGATGATCAGTGCCTTCTTGTGAGAGAGAATGGTCCCAAGCCACCTAAAGGAGGCGGTGCTGAAACCACTGCTGAAGAAACCTTCCCTGGACCCATAAAATTGTAATAAGTTTAGGCCAGTGGGAAATGTTTATTTCCTGGACAAGGTCCTTGAGCAGGTGGTTGCCAACCAGCTCCAGATGCTCTTGGATGAGACCGATTATCTGGATCCATTTCAGCTGGGGTTCAGGCCAGATTTTGGCATGGAAACAGCCTTGGTCGCCCTATATGATGACCTATGTTGGGAGAGAGACAGGGGGAGCGTGACCCTGTTGATTCTCCTTGATCTCTTGGAGGCTTTCAATACCATTGACCAGGGAATCCTTCTGGAAAGATTGTCTGAGCTGGGAGTGGGACGCACTGCATTTCAGTGGTTTCGCTCCTACATGGATGGTCGGCTCTAGATGATGGTGCCTGGTTACTCAGCCCCATGGATTCTCCACGATTGGATTCCACAGGGGTTGGTTTTGTCCCACATGCTATTTAACATCTACATGAAATTGCTAAGTGGGGTCATCTGGAGGTTTGTAGTCACTGGTATGCTGATGACACGCAGCTCTATTTCTCCTTTTCATCTTCATCACGTGACGCTGTGGATGTGCTAGATCCTTGCCTGGCTGTGACAATGGACTGGATGAGGGCTAATAAACTGAAGCTCAATCCAGACAAGACTGAGATGCTGTTAGTGGGTGGTTCTTCTGACTGAATGGAGGGTGTTCAACTTGTTTTGGATGGGGTTGCATTCCCATTGAAGGAGCAGGTTCATAGCTTGGGGGTTCTCCTGGAGCCATCTTTGTCATTTGAGGCTCAGGTGGCCACAGTGGCACGGAGTGTCTTCTATCAGCTTCAGTTGGTGTCCCAGCTATGCCCCTATCTGGACAGGGATAACCCAGCTTCAGTCACCTATACACCTATCTAAGTGCGATTAGATAGAGGGAGGGAGGGAGAAAACGTGGAGGCAGTGACAGACTTTGTCTTTCTAGGCGCAAAGATTACTGCAGACGCTGACTGCAGCCAGGAAATCAGAAGACGTTTACTTCTTGGGAGGACAGCAATGACAAATCTTGATAAAATAATGAAGAGCAGAGACATCACACTGACAACAAAGGTCTGCATAGTTAAAGCAATGGTATTCCCCATAGTAACCTATGGCTGTGAGAGCTGGACCGTAAGGAAGGCTGAGTGAAGGAAGATAGATGCTTTTGAACTGTGGTGTTGGAGGAAAATTCTGAGAGTGCCTTGGACTGCAAGAAGATCAAACCAGTCCATACTCCAGGAAATAAAGCCAGACTGCTCACTTGAGGGAATGATATTAAAGGCAAAACTGAAGTACTTTGGCCACATCATGAGAAGACAGGATACGCTGGAGAAGATGCTGATGCTAGGGAAAGTGGAAGGCCAAAGGAAGAGAGGCCGACCAAGGGCAAGATGGATGGATGATATTCTGGAGGTGACGGACTCGACCTTGGGGGAGCTGGGGGTGGCGACGGCCAACAGGAAGCTCTGGCGTGGGGTGGGCTGGTCCATGAAGTCACAAAGAGTTGGAAGCAACTGACCGAATAAACAACAAAAAGTGTGCTTACTGCAATGCGGGGCTGCCCTTGAAGACAGTTCGGAAGCTGCAGTTTGTGCAAAATGTGGTGGCCAGATTCATAACAGCGAGAAGGAGGTCTGAACATAACACTGATTCTGGTCCGCTTGCGTTGGCTGCCTGTATGTTTCTGAGCCTAATCGAAGTGCTGGCTTTGACCTACAAAGCCTTACATGGCTCGGGACCACCAGTACCTGACAGAGTGCCTCTCCTGGCCTGAACCTACCTGTACGCTACACGAATCATCTAAGGCCCTCCTCCAGGTGCCTCCTCTGAGAGAGACTTGGAACGTGGCAACAAGGAGAGGACCTTCTCAGTGCCCCCCCCCCCCCAATTATGGAATGAACTCCCCAGCAAGGCCCACCTGGCACCAATGTTGCTATCTTTTTGGTGCCAGTTTAAGACCTTCCTCTTCTCCCAGGCACTTGGCAGCGTATGATAGGTTTTTAATCAGGTCATCGGATATTTGGATAGGTGTATGCGTGTCTGCTCTGTTTATATGTTGTAGCTAAGCTGTTTCTATATTATGCATAATGCTGTATTTTAAGGTTTTTAATCTTTGTAAACCACCCTGAGAGCTTTGGCTATTGGGCAGTATAGAAATGTAATAAATGAAATTGCTGCAGGGTCCGAGTAATTGTGTATGTGTTTCCTATTTTGATTAGACTAATGGGACTCATCCCCACGTAGCTACAGAAACATACAAATGTCTAACTGATTCCCAAGCCAACAAACCCACCTTTAGAATGGCCAGTCCAGAGCCTTGGCAGGAAATATGGCCCAGTACTGAAACGTTCCCCTTCATGGATCACTGCTTTGTTGTGGCGAAGGGGCTTGCGTAACTCAGTGAAGCCATAAGCTATGCCATGCAGGGCCACCCAAGACGGACAGGTCATGGCAGAGAGTTCTGACAAAATGTGGTCCACTGGGGAAGGAAATGGCAACCCACTCCAGTATTCTTGCCAAGAAAACCCCATGGAATGTATCACAAGGCTAAAAGAGATGACGCCGGAAGATGAGCCCCTCAGGTCGGAAGGTGTCCAATATACTACTGGGGAAGAGCAGAGGATATTTCCAAGTAGCACCAGAAAGAGTGAAGCAGCTGGGCCAAAGCCGAAAGGACACTCAGCTGTGGATGTGTCTGGTGGTGAAAAGAAAATCCGATGCTGTAAAGAACAATATTGTTTAGGAACCTGGAATGTAAGATCAATGAATCAAGGTAAGCTGGAGGTGGTCAAACATGAGATGGCAAGATTGAACATTGACATCTTGGGAATCAGCGAACTAAAATGGACAAGCATGGGTGAATTTAATTCAGGTGACCATCATATCTATTACTGTGAGCAAGAATCCCTTAGAAGAAATGGAGTAGCACTCATAGTCAACAAAAGGGCGGGAAAAGCAGTACTGGGGTACAATCTTAAAAATGATAGAATGATCTCAGTACGAATCCAAGGCAAACCATTCAACATCACAGTAATTCAAGTCTATGCCCCAACCACTGAGGCCGAAGAAGCTGAGGTTGATCGGTTCTATGAAGACCTACAACACCTTCTAGAACTAACACCAAAAAAAGATGTCCTCTTCATCATAGGGGATTGGAATGCTGAAGTAGGAAGTCAAGAAATCACCGGGATAACAGGCAGGCATGGCCTTGGTGTACAAAATGAAGCAGGCAAAGGCTAATAGAGTTTTGCCAAGAGAACATGCTGATCATAGCAAACACGCTTTTCCAACAGCACAAGAGGCGACTCTACACACAGACATCACCAGATGGTCAATATCGAAATCAGATTGATTATATCCTTTGCAGCCAAAGATGGAGAAACTCTATACAGTCAGTAAAAACAAGACCTGGAGCTGACTGTGGCTCAGATCATTAGCTTCTTGTTGCAAAATTTTGGCTTAAATTGAGGAACGTAGATTAAACCACTAAACCATTCAGGTATGACCTAAATCATATCCCTTATGAATACACAGTGGAGGTGAGCAATAGATTTAAGGGATTAGACCTGATAGACAGAGTGCCTGAGGAACTATGGACGGAGGTCCGTAACACTGTTCAGGAGGCAGCAACTCAATCCATCCCAAAGAAAAAGAAATGCAAGAAAGCAAAATGGCTGTCTGATGAGGCTTTACAAGTAGCTGAGGAAAGAAGGGAAGCGAAAAGCAAGGGAGAAAGGGGAAGATATATCCAACTGAATGCAGAGTTCCAGAGAGAATAGCAAGGAGAGACAAGAAGGCCTTCTTAAATGAACAATGCAAAGAAATGGAGGAAAACAATAGAATGGGAAAGACTAGAGATCTTTTCAAGAAAATTGGAGATCTCAAGGGAACGTTTTGTGCAAAGACGGGCATGATAAAGGACAAAGAAGGCAGGGACCTAACAGAAGCAGAGGAGATTAAGAAGAGGGGGAAAGAATACACAGAAGAACTATACAGGAAAGATCTTAATGTCCCTGATAGCCATGATAATGCTAATCTGGGTTGGATGAATCACAGTTCGGAATTAAGATTGCCAGGAGAATTATCAACAACCTCAGATACGCAGATGATACCACCCTAATGGCAGAAAGCAAAGAGGATCTAAAGAGCCTCTTGTTGAGGGTGAAAGACGAGAGTGCAAAAGCTGGTTTGAAACTCAACATTAAAAAAACGAAGATCATGGCATTTGGCCCTATCACTTCCTGGCATATGGAAGGGGAAGAAATGGAAGCAGTGACAGATTTTATTTTCTTGGGCTCCAAGATCACCGCAGACAGTGACTGTAGCCATGAAATTGAAAGACGCTTGCTCCTTGGGAGGAAAGCTATGGCAAACCTAGACAGCATAGTAAGAAGGAGAGACATCACCTTGCCAACAAAGGTCCGTCTAATCAAAGCTATGGTTTTCCCAGTAGTAATGTATGGCTGTGAGAGCTGGACTATAATGAAGGCTGAGCGCCGAAGAATTGATGCTTTCGAACTGTGGTGCTGGAGAAGACTCTTATGAGTCCCCTGGACTGCAAGGAGGTCAAATCGGTCCACCCTAAAGGAAATCAACCCTGAGTGCTCATTGGAAGGACAGATACTGAAGCTGAAGCTCCAATATTTTGGCCACCTAATGCGAAAAGAAAACTCTCTGGAAAAGACCCTGATGCTGGGAAAGACTGAAGGCAAAAGGAGAAGGGGACGGCAGAGGATGAGATGGCTAGATAGCATCACCAATGCAATGAATATGGACTTGAGTATGCTCCGGGAGAGAGTGCAGGACAGGAAGGCCTGGCGTGCTATGGCCCATGGGGTCACGAAGAGTCAGACACGACAGAACGACTGAACAACAACTGAAACGTTCACACCCACTAGGCAGGCCAATAGGTTCAGTTACCCCGTGGGCAACTCTTGAGCTGCCTTTTGTTTTGAAAACTTTACTGTGCTTGCAGCTAGATAAATGCCAGCCACTTCCCCCCTAAATCCCCCCCCCCGAATTTACCTCCATGCGTAGTGGGCTAAGGAAAAAATACCCTCCATTGGGTGATTTTAGGTGGGGGTGGGGGTGGTAGTGGCTGGATGGAAAGGTTTAACCCCCATACTCATGTGTGGCAGTCGCACTCCAGATTGGGCACCCGCATGCTTGCACCAGAGTAAAAAAAAAAAGGTAGTATGCAATGTAGCATGCAATTGAGCCCTGTCACTCAAGTGATTATGGAAACATGGACAGATAAGACACCATCCACCATAGATGCCTGGATCAAAGAATTGTTTGATATAGCCAGTAAGGGGGGAAAGTTATTTTTAAGAAAAGGGAGAATACGGAAACCTTTTCTTTTTCTTTTCTCATGCAGTAATTGATCTATCCACTTGGGACAGCGATACTGAGCCAGTAGCCCATGAATCTTCAGAGTACCAGCGAGTGCATGGAATCCATGTTGGATGGGAGCAGCAGGGGCAGAGCTGGCTCCAGGGCCCTTGGGCAAGGCCCCCTCCCTCCGTAAGTCTGCCTTCTCACCACCCTTGTCACCAGCTGCTATTGGCCCTCATCTTCTTTCTCACCACTGGTTGACAGGCAGAGAGCCAGTGAGCAAGCAGGCCGTGGCATCTGCTCCTCCTCCTTCTCACCGCCACTGTTGCCTGGGCCAGAGCAAGAGGCGGGTGAAGAAGCAGGTTGGAATGGCAGAGAGGAGGGGCAAGTCCAAGGGGCGCTTGTCAGTGGGCCCCTGCTTAGGTGTGGGCCCTTGACAGGTGCCCAGCCATGCCTACCTTTGATGCTGGCTCTGAGTGGTGGAGAGAGGGAGACTTGATGGGGGGATGTAGAGGCAATATGGTGCTCTATAACACCCATGGTTGACAGTTGATATTATTTTTAATATCTTTTTGTAATATGGAAATAACATTTTAAAAGACCGAGGAGCAGAAAAATGAACAACTCCCCCCACCCCCTCCCAATCTTGTGTGCTCAAGAAGTCATTGGCACAATATGATCTTCTGAGTGGCTGAGAGCACTGTGAATAGAGTGGTCGGTCGCACACTGACTGTTTTAGGGATCTGGGATGGCTTGCCAACCATGGCAACAAGCCACCTTCACTGGGTTCACGTGTCACGGCAAGCTGGACTGGTAAGGGTAATTATGTAGATCCCCTCCCCGCAGCGTGGGCAGTGGGGGAAATAAGCCACCGTAGCTTATTTCCCCCTCCGTGATCATGCAAACAGGCCCACTGAGAAAAAAGAGGACATGTGTTACCAAACCAAGTGGACAAAAGAGTACACAGATTTGCATGACATTTGCCTGCATTAATTTTTGTATGTACAGGTGCAAACTTAGAAATAATTACTGTTATTTAAATAGAAATACAGTATATCTCACCATGGTGGGGAAGAGTGTGGCCAGGTGTTGATGGGCAAGTTCAAGGCCCCTGCACTCCCTCGTTACAGGTTCTGATGGTTCTTTATCTTTAAACCTGACTTGGACTGGATGGCCCTTCAAACAGAAGACACCTTCAAAGAGAGGACTGTTCTCTACTGTCTTCTGACAGACTTTCAAATAGACACCTGACCTCTGTAAAGTAGGGCATCTGGCCACCCTAGGGAAGTTGTGGGAACAGGAGAGTTCAGACAAACCCTCCCCACATGTACGAGGAACAGCTGAGGGAGATCGGGGGGGGCTAGCACCACCCCATCAACAGTGCGTCCAATGGCCAAGCCCTCCCCCCCACCTGTGCATTCAGTGCATGTGAGAACAGGTACTATATATATACATACATACATACACACACACACACACACACATACAGTATAAGATAAATAAGAATATAAGAAGCCCCTGCTGGATCATATCATTGTTCTATCATGCCCAGCATCCAGTGGAGAACCAGATGCCTCTGGGAAGTCTGCAAGCAGGACGTGAAGGGCAGAGTTCTTTCCCATGGTTGCTCCCCTGCCACAGGTATTCAGTGGCACAATGCCTCTGAACGAGGAGGTTCTAAACAGCTATCATAACTGGCAGTTACTGATATCATCTGTGAGTGCCTCAGAATTTGCTTTATGACACCAAGGGTGCTTCCAGACGGATGGCTACAAGTGGTACCCATCAGAAGGCATTGCGCAGCTCTTCCATTTGTACTTTGTTAAAGGATTTTCTGCAATAAGAGAAAGGATGGAAGAAGTGGTGGGAAAACACAGGTGGGTTACAAGTTGAAGATGGGGGTGGTGCCATAAAAGCCTCACCTGGAAGCACCCCAAATGGGTTTACCATAAGCTCTGGTTATAATTTCCATAAGTGCTGATTGGCTTCCAACACCGAACTGTGTATTGCAAAAGAGCTGGACTTTGCTTACATAACACTGTGGTTTGCCTGCTCTTGTTCTCTCTGTTATGGGATCCTGGAAGCATCGGACAGGTCACTGTTGTAAACAGGATGCTGGACCAGTGGACCCCAGTCTGATATGGTAGAATTCTTTTCAGTGTTCTTAGTTTCCTTAATTCTTCTGTAACGATTAAATAAATGACACCTCCAAACACAAAGGGGCACTATTCCATTTTCTTACTGCGTAGCTAAGGTTCTATGTCTTGTCTTGTAGTGAACATTTCTCTACTGATTGTTATGGGGAAGGGCTGTAGCTCAGGGTGGGGCACATACATTGCATGCAGAAGGTCCTGGTCCAGTCCTCAGCATCTCTTGGTAGGTCAGGGAAGTACTCCTATTTGAAATCTTTAAGAGCCTATGCCAGTTCATGCAGACTGGCTTTTCCCAACCTAGGGCCCTCCTGACCTTTTGGACTACAATTCCCAGCATTCCTTGCCCCATGCTGACTTGGACTGCATGGACTGGTGGGAGTTGAAGTCCAAAACATCTGGCGGGCACCAGGTTGGAGAAAGCTGCTGCAGACAATACTGAGCTAGGTGGACTAATTGTCTGACTTGCTATAATGCAGCCTCCTCTGTTCCTAATTACAATGAAACTTCTATTACTAGATATAATCCTCACTAACAATATCATAGATATATATATTGTGGGCTTTTGTACATGAGGCTTTTAACCTGCATCTTTACCAAGGCTTCTGCATCTGGTTTCTTCGTGGGATTAAGATTGGCTCCTTTACGCGTGTGTTTTTCTCTGCCTTTCTATACGTATGTTCCATTACACAACCACTAAGTGGTGATGTGGTATAGCGGAATTGTGCAATTGCATGAGGCTTCTATATCGTCACTGAGAAAAATACCAGACTTTCCGCATTAGGAAAAAAACGCGATAATGCTTGCAAAGCACGGGAGGGGCCCTGGAGGATGATGACATTGTGTAAACTACCGTGAGTGAGCAATCGCTAGTGTACAATAAAAGCCTTATGTAGAAAGGCTCCATGTCTTTTTATATACGCTGGATTAAAAATAGCAGAGTGATAGCCATATCCTTAATAGCAACATAAAATGTTTGCAGGTCATTGCACTGATTTTAATGGAGCACAACTATGTATACCTTTGAGATCACAATATTGGTTTGAGGTTGTCCAGGCATCCAATAAAGTATTGGATCCCAAACCAAACTGGGACAGTAATAACTCGTGCCACTCAAATCTTTGTATAATTATGAAAAAATGACATCGTCATTAATCATTTTTTCTTAATGAATTCTGAAACAGGTGTTTCTACTGTTAAGCACTCAGAGGAGCCATTAGTTCTCTGGCTGGCTGTTTCTCCCCATCTGTTTGGATTATATCTACTGCAATTAGCATTTCAGCCAAATCACTCTCATCCTGTCCCTTCTCTCATCACCTCCACAAATTAATAACAACCACATTTCTTTGCAAGGGGAGTTTGTAAACAGCCGCAGTTCTTAGATATACAGCAAGTGGTACATCACAGCTAGAGCTGCCAATCCATGGCACAGAAGTGTGGATTTCATTTATTTGCAGCACAAAGAATCATGAGGACCTAGCTTTAAACTTGTTTCTAAATCAAATTTCTAGATCTTATTTCAGCACAGAAATGCTTTAAACTGCATCTATATATATGGACACAGATAGGAATTTCATCCTCTGCAGAGTACTTTACAGGCTTTTCTGGGTTTGCTTTGTTAGCCTTTACTGGGTTTATTGCAAAAACCTTGCAAGTTAAGATCATTACATTTGAAGGCAGAGAATAGAAGCTGTGAAAGTGTGACATACAAGTGCAGGGCAATTAGGTCATGACAGAGCTGAGGTTTCAGATCTGCCATAATCAAATACAGCTCTCTTTCCACTGGGCCTCATTGGCTCTCTGAAATATCAAAGCCTAGAGGGGAATTCATTAGGAATTCTAATGTTTAGGGTATAGGAGTTCAGTGTCCAGTGTAGTTCCTTGTTCCTTCCGCTTGGCACAATAGTACAGGTAGGTAATTTTAGACCTTGGATGTAATAGTCTTATAGGGGCACAGCTTTAGAAGGCCATATGTGTGACTTAAATTATGAAGCACATAACTAATATTTCTCCACACACCCTATTTCATGCTTTAAAACTGCTTCTACATTCATGAGAGGTTAGAGCAAAAAACTGTGTGCCAGTCCTGATTTTTAAAAAAAAGAAATACTCTGAGCATGTGCAGTTTTACATTTTAAACTCACTTCAATTACCACACCAAAATGACTACAGGAATAAAATGGTGTTTGCTTCTGCTGCCCTGATGCTAAACACATTTACTTGGGAATAGGCACCATGTTTTTGTAGGAAAGGGTAACATATTTTTCAAGTAAAAGGAATGAAATGAGCACCTGTAACTATGTACATGCCCTGCTGGATGCCCCTGATTATAAAATGTTTCAAAACATAAGGAAGGATGCTGTGGTGAGCAGCATCAGCCCCAGCGGGCTCCGGTATGCCTGTGCTGGTACTGATGCTGATATTGGGCCTATTTGCTACTGCCCCCATCACATGCTACTGTCTGGGTGATCATTTGTGGGCTCCTTGGGGTGGGCAGGGGCGGTCCTGGACTTTGGCCTTGTGGTCCAGCCCTGGCTGTGCCACTGACTCAGCAACAAGTATTCCAACACACCTGTCCTTTGTTACAATACTCTTCCTGCTTTCATTATCCCAGACTTTGGGCGGGAAGGGCGGGTAAGTGCCATAGCAACATAGATCCTATTGTGAATGCACCGGTTGCACTTTCCTAAACTCAGTGCTGCATTTCATAGCTGCACCACCACAGAATCCTGCAGAAGGGACACCACAATTCCACAGAGTCCCCTTTTTTGTTGTTGATGCAAAGTCTGATTTGGCATTTCTAGGGATCAGGGTCTTGTGGAAGTCGCCATGTGTAACCAATGTGGAATGCTCATGCCACCACCAGTGTTAATCTTTAAGGTATCATGGGACTTTTTGCTGCTTTTGCTCAATAGACTAACATGTCCGCTCCCTGGAATTTGTTAACAGAGAGCTAAGTACGCGAGCCATTTAATCAAATTTCTCAAGGCTTTGATATCTGCATAGCACATTGGAATAAATGGACATCTTTTTTGTGAGTATATAAGAATCAAGAGGAATGATGAAAGGTCATCTCCTCAATGGGAATTTCTGTTTAGTTTGTGTACACATTTGTACTCAGTGCCAGCCGCGATGGCAGAGTTCATTCCCCTTAATGAAGTATGTTTATGAATGAACCTTTTATAACTGAGCCAAATCAAATATCGGAGGGTGGGGGGGGGGTGTTGTAGAGAAATCCTTGAGCTGAGGGAATGTGTCCTAGCCAATGCTGATCATCTTCAGCTGAAACGGCTGTTCAGATAAATGACAGATGAAAAGATTGGGCCTGAAGAGTATGCAATTCCCTTCCGGCTCTGTTGAAAACAGCTTGCTATGCTGCTGGTTGTGCATTGCATAGAAGTTGGTGGTTTGTCTGGAAGAGAAGGAAAATCCATTATTGACTTACACACGTCAGTTCATTCAAATACAGGCACATTTCTCTTCTAGCTGAAGATTCTGAACCATTTTCAAGGGCAGCCCCACTTAGAATGCATTACAGTAACCCAACTGGAGGTTATCAGAGCATGGACTACCATGGCCAGGCTATCCCTATCCAGGAAAAAGTGCACCTGCGAAACCAGCTGAAGTGCCTCAAGCCACTTAGGCCTCAGGTGAAAACATAGGATCAAGGAGGTCTTCCAAACTGCGCACCTGCTCCTTCAGGAGGAGTATAACCCCCATCCAGAACAGGTAATACACCAATCTACCAGACCTGGGAACCACCAACCAACACTGTCTCCATCTTGTCAGGATTCAGCTTCCATTTCTTGGCCCTCATCCAGCCCATAACCAAATCCAGACAGTGGTTAGAAAAATAACATAACAAATCTGTTGGCACAGAATGCACATATTGGCTAGTGTACTGTTTAAACATTGAAAATGCTGCTGCTGACTTTTACTCAACACATTCTGGATTTACTCACTAAAATATTATTTGCAATCAGGCCAAATTTCTTCTATTTTACACGTGCATGTGCGCACGCACGCACACGCATGCACACACACACACACAAGCACATGGTGGCAAGAGCACAGGGGAAACAGACAGCTGGGCCATTTTTCTACTCTTGTCTTCTTTGGGGAGCAGGGAGAGATTTCAGCATGTATTATGTGTATTACAGATTAAAAGCCTTGTCCTGCATTTTAGTGCACCCAAATGCATATGATTGAACTGTAAATTGCAAAAACACAAATGTTAAGATTACTTTCGTTAAGACTACTTTTCATACCTCATAATAACCATTGTAATACTATCTACACAGATAGTTGGGAGGAAAGGGTTTTTTGGTGCATGGATGTGCATTTTTTTTTTGCGGATACCCATTTAATTGTTTATGGAAGTCAATCTGTGTTGGAACTTGATCTGAAAAGGAGGTAGAAAGCTGACTTTACTCTCTGCAGGAAATCCGATGGCACTTAGGGCTCCCCTTAATGTCTGATGCGGAGCAGAAATCATGAAGTTTTTAAACCCTCATTATATGCTCAGCCTATATATATATATATATATATATATATAAATAAATATAAACTTTATATCACAGAAGTCTAGCTGATCTCCTTCTAAGGCAACTGAAACTTCGACAAGTGCTGGATCCCCTGAAATTTCTCACCGGCCAGAAGTTGGATGCTCAAATATAACAGTTTTAGTTATTGTACACTGCCTTTAAGATGTTTTATTTCCTTAAAAGTTATCGTATAAATGCTGAAAATATATGCATTTTTATATTACGCAGCCACAAATAAATATATAGCATAAAGAAAAAAAAACCAACCCCAACGACTTCAACCAATAGATAGTTCTTCAGCTATTGGGTGGTATAGAAATAAATATAATTAATAATAATAATAATAAATTTCCCCGTCTCTAGCCCCTGTTAGCTTTTTTGTATGACTGTTGAGTTCAGATACTCGGGAGAAATTAGTATTGAACCACAGAGCTACGAAATGTAGAAACACACCAGGGCAGAGAGGACGGGCAAAGGCTGCGCTACTTGACGTTGCACATGCTCCCATGCAGCACATGGCTCATAGAGGCTCGTAGTAGAAGCTGATTAGCAAGCGATGGTCATGTGACAGCTGAGGGGGCGGGGTGGAGGGTTGCAATATGGCTGCGCCCATAGACTGCGAGTGTTTGAAACGTTTGCCGTGTCCGGCTGAATTCTTGTGGGCACATGGATCGGGGGGGTTTCTTGGTCTCCCTGACGGTGAGTGAGTGAGACGCAGAGGCTCGAACAAAGTTTGCTAGATTTGGTTAGAGATAGAAAAGCAAATGCAAAATTGGGGATGCGTTTTATTAAGGAGCGGGAGCTGGGAACCAGGGTTTCCTTTTAAACTGCACAGCGCCCTTCAAGCTAAAATATTTCGGGGAAGACGAATGGCGGGTCAATAGTCTGATCTTATGCACCTTTATTTGAAAGTAAGTCTTGCGGACACTGCAATTGTTATAATTAAAAAAAAACTGCAGTCATGACTGCGGGGGAAGGGGCACTTACTACGAAGTGTTAATAGGACTGAATCCTGCAGGTTGTAATTGAGGGTTCAAGAAGTTTGTTTCACTTCCTCCATAGAACGGGTGAAATTAAGAGCAGGGGGCCTGCTTGCAAAGTAGACGCGCGGAAAAGGGTTGGCTCGCTCCCCGTTACTGCGTTGCATTTGATCCGAAGTGGGTTCCCTTTAAATACTTGCGGTGTCGCATTTTGACATGGAGTTTGAGTTTCCTGGGGGTGCTAACATATGAGGCTTTTATGGCGCTTTTGCCCTGCCTCATTCATAGAATGTTATTGGGGTTCATCTTCCACTTATAATCCTCCTGTGTTTTCCCACCATTTCTTCTGTGTTTTTCCTTAATGTAGATAATCTGTTAAGGGGGAAAAAAACGGAATAGCCCCACAGTACCTTCTGATTAGTAGCGTTAGAAGCATCCATGCAAATGCTGTTTTCTGGCTGTGCTCACACACAGTAGTTCTTCAGAAGTCCCTTTTGGGCCCCAAAGTTACATGATGGATTTATCATCCATTCTCCTATTTGAGAGGTAGTCAGATATGTTTAAAACTCCATGGTTGGTGATAACATTTCAGAGCAAACTACTGTCTCTCCAATCCCAATTATCTCACATAGTTATTGTGAACAGAACAAAAAACACAGGAACTATAGAACACTTTCCACTTTAGATAGTGCTTCAAGAGTTATCAATAATAATGTTCTCCTTTCAGTGCTATGTATGTCTCTAATCGGGGCAAGTCTCATAACTGCTCTAATGCATTTTACAGCTCAGTCTTGTGCATGCTTACTTGGAAGTCATTGCAAATTCAAAGGGACTTGCTTATATGTACGTGGATATTTACACTGTGATCCTATGGGTGTTTTACTTGGAAGTAAGTCCCACTCAATTTAATGGGATTTATCTGGAATAAGTAGCAGGTATATGGGATGGCAGCTTCTTCTGAGAAAATATGCTTAGGATCCTGCTGTAGGTTTCTTTTCAGCCTTTATACCAATTTGGGCTAAAGGCATCAGTAGAGCTGACCTTACTAAACTGGTTAAAGTTGGGTGTGCATAATAATCCCACTGGATCCTGTTTTGCTTTGCTTGTTTGCATGAGTCATCTCAAGCAATTTCCCCCCTCACCACCTTAGGGCACAATCCTATGCATGTTTCGATGCATAGAAATTCGATGCACATGAACTGACCTACAATTCCCAGCATTCTCCAGCCACCATTCATCTTCTTTTGAGTTCCACATTCATGTGAGTCCTTCTTTTCCAATTGTAAAAAAACACACACCCTGTCTGAAATCAGTTCCTGTTTAATGAAGCTTGAAACAATCCTTTAGAACAAATTGGGTCTCTTTCCTAATACTGTGTGTTTGCTGTTCCTTAGCTCCAAAAGAATGACAGAAGGATGCCTGTGTGTAGATTTCTCTGAATATGCATATATGCACATCCTTCTACTTTTGTTAATCATTTCATTTTAAGGACAACTCTTAAAACACTTTTTGAAACTTGGGATACATGGCACCGTACTGAATCTAAACTCCTGGCAAGTCAAAATTTAGCTGCTGGAGGTATAGAAAGATTAACAGTGCAATCGTAAGCATGTTTCCTCAAATGTGCTGCTCTACGTTTGGTGGGATTTATTAGTGCGTTTAGGTTTGCAGCCTAAGGCAGGCTTCATGCAAACTTGGTGGGAATTTGTTTGGCCCAAGCAACATTTTGTCAGGCCCATTACAGATGTGTAGCATTGGACCCAATCCATCCCACTCCCTACATACTTAAGAAATAAAAGGAAATGGTATATGTAAGTAACATATGTAGGCCTTGCCACTTAACCGAGCTTAGGGCGCAATCCTATGGACTGCAGCCTTGCTATACAGAAGCCCCTGAACTTGAAGTCTTCCTAAGATTCCTATGCAGGAAATCTGGCAGGGCAGGAGAAGCAGAGGAGGTGATCTTTACCTCCCCATCCTCCGATCTCCTGTATTTTCACTTGATGGGCTTTTCAGCCCATCTAGCAAGGGTGCTTTGGAGAGGGGTGGACAGAAGCTGCGGAAGGCTCAGGATAAATTGTTTCCTGGCCTCTCCAGCCTCCTCCCCTCCCTGCCCACCAGCACCCCCGCCCCCTTTTCCCTATCTGAGGTCAACTTTCTGATCTTGGAGAGGCAGTCAGCATGAGGGGTCAGATCTCCAACTTCCCGTTCGAAGGTCGGAGCACTGTCTCTGACCTCAGAAGGGTTTTCTGAGCTATCCTATGGTCCTTGGGCGCTCACCCAGGGACCATAGGATAGCTGTAGCCAACAGTTACTGTTTATCCTGAGTATTTATTCTTGCATTGAATTCCCTTATCTTTGCTTATGCTATTAAGGAAAATGATTGGGATTTGGTGATTTCAGTAATAGTGGGGCTTACTACACCTTATACTGATGGGTATTTTAAAGTTTAAATACCATTACATTTTAGAATTGAGCTGTGCTTTCGTATTTCTGAAAGCTGTTGCACCGGGGCTTACTTCTGAGTAGGCACGTGAAGACTTGAGCTGTGCTTTGCACGCTTGGTGGGAAAATGTCCAAATTGGTAAGAATTACATTTGTGTATATCTGTGGGTCGATGCAATGAATATGGACTTGAGCACACTCCGGGATAGAACGGAGGACAGGAAGGCCTGGCGTGCTATGGTCCATGGGGTCACGAAGAGTCGGACACAACTTAACGACTGAACAACAACAACAATATCTGTGTGTACTCAGCATGTGTGGCCCTCGGGGTCCCCAGCATATCCCAGATGCAGCCCTCAAGGCCAAAAAAATTGTACACCGCCCATGATTGTTTTCTGTCGGCAGCTCTCCAGGGTTTTATTGAAGATGTTTCCTGGTCTTGCAATCCTTTTAACTAGTGATGCTTGAGGATTCAATCTAAGAGCACAAGATTTGCATGCTATGGGCTCTCCCCTAATTTTTTGAGGCAACAGGAGCAACTGCCGCCCAGCACAGGCCAAAAGACGGCCCCAAACTAGGCATCCTGCATACACAAAGCTGGTTCACATTGGCAGTACATTTTATTTATTTATTTTTAAAAAATTCTTGGCTGTCCTTCAGGACAGAAGCCCTCCCAAGGCAGCTCACAGCAACAAAATGTATAAAAACAGTTAAAATATTAAAAATGATAAAACATAAACACAAAACAGCAATAAAAGCAACAATAAAACCACCAGCAACAATAACAGCAACAATAGCAGTCATATTAAGAGAAGGCCATGGTAAAATGATACGTTTGCAAGGCCTTCTTAAAAGCCTACAATGATGGAGCATGGCGGACCTCCGATGGCAGCTTATTCCAAAGACTTGGGCCACTGCAGAGAAGGTCTTGCAAACGTGTGGTCACCCACCTAACTGCTGTCACAGGTGGGCAAATGAGAAGGGCCTCTCTTCTGATCTTAAAATGTGGGCAGGCTGATATGGGTGAAGGTGGTCCTTCAAGTAACTTGGTCCCAAACCTTTTAAGGCTTTAAAGGTCAAAACCAGCACTTTGAATTGGGCTTGGAAACACACTGGTAACCAGTGCAGCTGGTGCAGTATAGGCATTATGTGATCAAATTACCCCACCCCCACCAGTACTCGGGCAGCCGCATTCTGCACCAGCTGAACTTTCTGAACCGTCTTCAAAGGCAGCCCATGTACAACTCATTACAGTAGTCCAGCCTGGATGTGACTAGTGTGTGGATAAGTGAGGCAAGGTCCATCCTCTCCAGATAGGGCCACAGCTGGTGTACCAGCCTAAGCTGGTAAAATTCACTCCTGGACATTGCAGCCACTTGGGCTTCCCCAGTTAGCTCAGAGTCCAGGAGGACTCCCAGACTGCGCACTTGGACTTTTAGGGGGAGTGCAACCCTGTCCAAGACCAGTTGATGGGATACACTTGAATCGAGCTGCAGAAGACAGGCAAAAGCAGTTCTATGCGAAGATTTCTATTTACCAGCTTTAAAGGCACAGATGTAGCATTGAGAAAGGGTGTCTAAGTCCCCTTGTTGTCTAAAAAAAATACTATTTTCCACAGATGGAACTGGCAGCCAGGTATTTACACTCTCCTGCAGATGCTCCATTAGCCACTTCATGAATTTAAATTACATTTAAGATACAGAACTTTGAAATCCAAAGAAGCAATTAGCAACTTTTGATTCATGCTTTTGCCAGATGGCTAGATTAAAATCAGATCAATTTTCTTTTTCTTCTTTTAATCACTTGGTACAGATAAGAATTCTGATGGAGAAGGAGTAGAAGGATATGGGATGGAGGTAAAATCAATGCATGCAAAATAGACAAGCAGATTAAAAGAGTAATTAACTTATTGATTAAAACTTTAACTGTAGCCAGTGAGCACCTCTTGAATGGGGTGGAAAAGAATATCACAGCTGAGGACAACTTTCCTCAGCTTCTCTTGTCAAAGGATTCAGCAGTACTATGTGAGTTGAAATTAACTACTGTTCGCTTGATTTTTCAAAGCAAATGAACATTTGATGAATCTTTGGTCTTTATTTGGAGAACTAACTTGAGTTGTCATGCTTGCTGGCTTATTATGAGACAATGCCGCTTAATTTTACCATGTGATAGTGAAGCCTTGCAAATATGTCAACAACATTTTAGTAGTGTACACAAGTTTTTATTATTCCATCTGCCTGCATCGCCCTGGATTAGTCACCTTTGGTCTAAAAGAAAAAGCGTAATTGTAAAGCTTCCCTACCTGTTCATCTTTGTAAACTCTTAACTTGCCATTAAGGGCAAGCAGGCAAGTGGCTACTTAAAGGACTGTGATTGTATCAAGGGAGGAGTTGGGCTGAAGCAGCTTTGCTGCTCTGGTGTTAATAGTGGTTAAATGTCCTGCACATTTCCCTTTTCTAGTTTAGCATGGAGGTGAATGTAAGACATAAGTTAGCCCCTGCAGTTGAGCTTTTGGAGTTATTGTTGTTGTTGTTCAGTCGTTAAGTCGTGTCTGACTCTTCGTGACCCCGTGGACCATAGCACGCCAGGCCTTCCTGTCCTCCGCTCTCTTCCAGAGTGTGCTCAAGTCCATATTCATTGCATCAGTGATGCTATCTAGCCATCTCATCCTCTGCTGTCCCCTTCTCCTTTTGCCTTCAATCTTTCCCAGCATCAGGGTCTTTTCCAGTGACTTTTCTCTTCGCATTAGGTGGCCAAAATATTTGAGCTTCAGCTTCAGTATCTGTCCTTCCAATGAGCACTCAGGGTTGATTTCCTTGAGGATGGACTGATTTGACCTCCTTGCAGTCCAGGGGACTCGTAAGAGTCTTCTCCAGCACCACAGTTCGAAAGCATCAATTCTTCGGCGCTCAGCCTTCCTTATAGTCCAGCTCTCACAGCCGTACGTTGCTACTGGGAAAACCATAGCTTTGATTAGACAAACCTTTGTTGGCAAGGTGATGTCTCTGCTTCTTACTATGCTGTCTAGGTTTGCCATAGCTTTCCTCCCAAGGAGCAAGCGTCTTTTAATTTCATGGCTACAGTCACCGTCTGCGATGATCTTGGAGCCCAAGAAAATAAAATCTGTCACTGCTTCCCTTTCTTCCCCTTCTATATGCCAGGAAGTGATGGGGCCAGATGCCATGATCTTCGTTTTTTTAATGTTAAGTTTCAAACCAGCTTTTGCACTCTCCTCTTTCACCCTCAACAAGAGGCTCTTGAGATCCTCTTCACTTTCTGCCATTAGGGTGGTATCGTCTGCGTATCTGAGGTTGTTGATAATTCTCCTGGCAATCTTAATTCCGACGTGTGATTCATCCAACCCGGCATTTCTCATGATGTACTCTGCATATAAGTTAAATAAGCAGGGCGACAATATGCAGCCTTTTTGTACTCCTTTCCCAATTTTGAACCAATCGGTTGTTCCATGTCTGGTTCTTACTGTTGCTTCTTGACCCTCGTACAGGTTTCTCAGGAGACAGGTAAGGGGGTCTGGTACTCCCATCTCTTTCAGAATATGCCAGAGTTTGTTGTGATCCACACAATCAAAGGCATAGTCAATGAAGCAGAAATAGATGTTTTTCTGGAATTCTCTTGCTTTCTCCATGATCCAGCGAATGTTGGTGATTTGTTCTCTAGTTCCTCTGCCTCTTCGAAACCCAGCCTGTACTTCCGGTAGTTCTCTGTTCACATACTGCTGAAGCCTAGCTTGTAGGATTTTGAGCATCACCTTGCTGGCATGTGAAAAGAGTGCAATTGTACGGTAGTTTGAACACTCTTTGGCGTTGCCCTTCTTTGGAATTGGAATGTAAACTGACCTTTTCCAGTCTTGTGGCCACTGTTGAGTGCTCCAAATGTGTTGGCATATTGAGTGCAGCACTTTAACAGCATCATCTTTTAGGATTTTAAATAGCTGGGATACTGTCATCTCCACTAGCTTTGTTGTTAGTAATGCTTCCCAAGGCCCACTTGACTTCACTCTCTAGGATGTCGGGCTCAAGTTCAGTGACCCAAGTTCATGTTCAAGTTCATGGCTATCAGGGACATTTTTTCTGTATAGCTCTTCTGTGTATTCTTTCCCCCTCTTCTTAATCTCCTCTGCTTCTGTTAGGTCCCTGCCTTCTTTGTCCATTATCTTGCCCGTCTTCGCACAAAACGTTCCCTTAATATCTCCGATTTTCTTGAAAAGATCTCTAGTCTTTCCCATTCTATTGTTTTCCTCAATTTCTTTGCATTGTTCATTTAAGAAGGCCTTCATGTCTCTCCTTGCTATTCTCTGGAAGTCTGCATTCAGTTGGATATATCTTCCCCTTTCTCCCTTGCTTTTCGCTTCCTTTCTTTCTTCAGCTACTTGTAAAGCCTCATCAGACAGCCACTTTGCTTTCTTGCATTTCTTTTTCTTTGGGATGGATTGAGTTGCTGCCTCCTGAACAATGTTACTGACCTCTGTCCATAGTTCCTCAGGCACTCTGTCTATCAGGTCTAATCCCTGAAATCTATTCCTCACCTCCACTGTATATTCATCAGGGATATGATTTAGGTCATACCTGAATGGTTTAGTGGTTTTCCCTACATTCTTCAATTTAAGCCGAAATTTTTCCAACAAGAAGCTCATGATCTGAGCCACAGTCAGCTCCAGGTCTTGTTTTTACTGACTGTATGGAGCTTCTCCATCTTTGGCTGCAAAGGACATAATCAATCTGATTTCGATATTGACCATCTGGTGATGTCCATGTGTAGAGATGCCTCTTGTGCTGTTGGAAAAGCATGTTTGCTATGATCAGCGTGTTCTCTTGGCAAAACTCTATTAGCCTTTGTCCTGCTTCATTTTGTACACCAAGGCCATGCTTGCCTGTTATCCCGGTGATTTCTTGACTTCCTACTTTAGCATTCCAATCCCCTATGATGAAGAGGACATCTTTTTTTGGTGTTAGTTCTAGAAGGTGTTGTAGGTCTTCATAGAACCGATCAACCTCAGCTTCTTCGGCCTCAGTGGTTGGGGCATAGACTTGAATTACTGTGATGTTGAATGGTTTGCCTTGGATTCGTACTGAGATCATTCTATCGTTTTTAAGATTGTACCCCTGTACTGCTTTTCCCGCCCTTTTGTTGACTATGAGTGCTACTCCATTTCTTCTAAGGCATTCTTGCCCACAGTAGTAGATATAATGGTCACCTGAATTAAATTCGCCCATGCCTGTCCATTTTAGTTGATTCCCAAGATGTCGATGTTCAATCTTGCCATCTCCTGTTTGACCACCTCCAGCTTATCTTGATTCATTGATCTTACATTCCAGGTTCCTAAACAATATTGTTCTTTACAGCATCGGGCTTTCTTTTCACCACCAGACACATCCACAGCTGAGTGTCCTTTCAGCTTTGGCCCAGCCGCTTCACTCTTTCTGGCGCTACTTGGAAATTCCCTCTGCTCTTCCCCAGTAGTATATTGGACACCTTCCGACCTGAGGGGCTCATCTTCTGGCGTCATACTTTTTAGCCCTGTGATACGTTCCATGGGGTTTTCTTGGCAAGAATACTGGAGTGGGTTGCCATTTCCTTCTCCAGTGGACCACATTTTTGTCAGAACTCTCCACCATGACCTGTTTGGTGGCCCTGCACGGCTTAGCTTATGGTTTCACTGAGTTAGGCAAGCCCCTTCGCCACAACAAGGCAGTGATCCATGAAGGGGAGTTATTGGTGTACTAGTGAATAAAGCAACTGGTCCCAGTTTGCTGGGAAATAATTCAAGGCAAATAAGGTAACTTGTCAACTTGTAGGATCAGCAAATCACAATTTGTCTCTTGACATATTTCATGTGGCTAGTTGGCTATGTAGTCCGGTCTGGCTTATTTGTACCTTTGCAGATTTCAAATTGTTTGAACTGATTGAATTTGGCTATAGGGACCATTTTTCTATTTACTGGTATCTGGAATAGGTTCACTGCATCCTCCCTTCTAGCAGGTGTGCTGCTGCTCAGGGTTCAAGCCAGCCCTTCCCTCCAAACAGGGCATTCCGTGCTCCTCCTTTCTGTTTTCCTTTTTCTGTCATTCAAGTTTCCGTGGCAACTGAGCTTACTTACGGTGCTTTTATCAAACCATCACCCTGCCTTGTTCAGGGAGTTTTATGGGCAGTCCATACATCGTTATAATCACTGACTTTCATTCGTAACCTTTCCCTGTTTTCCCACTGCCTCTTCTCCCTTTTTTCTTAATGCAGAAAACCTGTTAAGGAGAAAAAGATGGAATTGCTGCACACTGCCTCCTAATTCAGAGCCCTAGGAGACCTCTGTCTGGAAGCACCCTTAGTCCTCATTGGCTACAACTGGGCATGCTTAGTCCTTGCTGGCTGTTTTTTTTGGGGGGGGGTACTGATGTTTTCAAGCAGCTATTTTCATTCTTTTACGAACTTCAGGGGTTCCCTAAACATACTGACACCTCCTCTTTGTTTCTCAGCAGTCCCATTTTGGCTCCAATCCTGTCTGCGCTCACCACTTGAATGCACTTTTAGAAGGAATGGTGATGATGTTATTTATTAAATGTAGTTACACAAGTGTGACCTGCAACAAAATGCTGCAGGACTAAGTGCTCCTGTTCAGGGTTCCAGTCAGCCAGCTATGCTTTATTTCAGGATATTCCATTCCATTCTCCCCCCCCCCCCCAGCGCTTCTCTTTTCTGTTGTCCCCAATCTCAAAAGGCACTCCATAGTCTGTGGCCGCTGAGCATGCCCAGTCCTCATCTGGCTGTTTTGGGGATTCATACTTCTGCAGACCTTGGGGTTCTTCTGAACTTGCTGATAGCTCTCTCTTGTGCATGGTTAGGGCCATTTTGGCTACTGAAGGATCGGTACTCAAAGAATTGAGTTTGCTAATAGTAGGGTGATGATTATGCTTATGTCATAGTGCACCGAGTGCTCTGTATCTCCCAACAATTAACAAGGGATAAGAATAATTTTTTTTTATAAGTTTGTAAAAATGTTTAACTCTGTTTTATACTTAAAAAAAAAAATCCCCATGAGTACCTTTTCAGTTTTGTTCACCAAGCCAGTTCCCACTTCTTCTGGATCCAGTTCCAACATTTTCCTGGAAAAGCTTGTGTTGATCTCTCTTACGCCTTTACTTTCACTGTCATGTGACTACCCCTTATTGCACAATTTACTTGTCAAGCTCTCATCCCTATCTCAGCTGAGATGGATACTGTAAGCAGGGGCTGTGTCAGTTCTTTTTACATCGTCGTGCTTAGCGTAATGCCAGTGATAAATAAATGTTAGCTATCTGGTCATGTCTTCCTGCTGTTGCTGCATACGTATATCCCACAACAATTTGGGGGGGGGGGGTGGCTAATGGCATATCATTCTGATATCATATTTGCATATTGTAATGTGCTTTGCTGGCTTATTTGTTTCTGTCATTTCACCCAAACTAGCAAAAAGCAATTACTTTTAAATTAAATAATGATGAAATGTGACTTTATTTCTCCCCCCACCCCCATGACATTATGCTGGTGGAAAACTGCAACACCCACTTATTGCACTAATAGGGAAAACATCTGGGGTTTTTTCTCACTCTAATCTGGACACTTTACACCTGGCTGTGTTATGCCCTTCTATGCTATATTCCCATGTGCTTGGCACTATGTTTGTTCCATTCATCACTCTTTCATAAGAGACTGGGTGAGGGGATCAAGGCGGTGGTGAACGCCTCCCTTGAGGAGGGAGTGATGCCATCAGCCCTCAAGGAGGCAGTGATAAGACCGCTCTTAAAGAAGCCCTCCTTGGATCCTCAAGTTCTGAACAACTTTCGCCCAGTCTCAAATCTGCCATTTTTGGGCAAGGTGATTGAGTGGGTGGTGGCGGTGCAGTTGAAGGCACACTTGGAAGAAACTGATTATCTAGACCCATTTCAGTCGGGCTTCAGGCCTGGGCATGGGACAGAAACGGCCTTGGTCGCCTTGGTAGATGATATGAGGAGGGCTCTGGATAGGGGTGAATGCTCCTTCCTTGTTCTCCTCGACCTCTCAGCGGCTTTCGATACCGTTGACCACGGTATCCTCCTGGAGCGCCTGGAGGGGTTGGGCACTGGGGACACCGTATTGCAGTGGTTCCGGTCCTTCCTCTCCGGCAGGTACCAGAGGGTAGCACTGGGAGAGGAGGTTTTGGACCCGTGGCCACTTACTTGTGGGGTGCCACAGGGCTCCATCCTCTCCCCGATGCTATTTAACATCTATGTGAAGCCGCTGGGGGCTATCATCAGGAGGTTTGGGGTGCAGTGTCATCAATATGCGGATGACACGCAGCTCTACCTCTCATTCAAATCTTCACCAAGGTTGGCCGTAGAATCCCTGTCCAAATGTCTGGAGACGGTGAGTGGCTGGATGGGGAGGAATAGGCTGAAGCTGAACCCTGACAAGACCGAGGTACTTTTGGTGGGAGACAAGAGGAGGCTGGGGGATGTTGACCTGGTGTTGAATGGGGTACGGCTGCCCTTGAAAGACCAGGTCCGCAGCCTGGGGGTCATTTTGGACTCCCAGCTGTCCATGGAGGCTCAGGTATCAGCTGTGAGCCGGACAGCGCTGTATCAACTCCATCTGATACGGCGGCTGCGCCCCTTCCTTCCTGACCATCTGCTCCCATCGGTAGTACATGCCCTGGTCTCCTCTCGTTTAGACTACTGTAATGCGCTCTATGTGGGGTTACCCTTGAAGACGGTTCGGAAACTGCAGCTGGTACAGAACGCGGCGGCTCGCCTGATTAAAGGCAGCCGCCGGCGAGATCACATCACTCCAGTGCTGAAGGAGTTGCACTGGTTACCAGTTGTTTTCCAGGCCAAATTCAAGGTGTTGGTTTTGACCTTTAAAACAGTATATGGTTCCGGCCCAGCCTGTCTTAAGGAGCGCCTCCAGCAGCACCAGACAGGAAGCTTAACAAGATCAGCCTCGGATGGTCTTCTCTCTGTCCCATCAGCCAGGACAGCTAGACTGGTGGGGACGAGGGAGAGGGCCTTTTCTGTGGTGGCCCCCACTCTGTGGAACTCCCTCCCTAGGGAACTCCGCCATGCCCCTCTTTAATGAGCTTCCGTCGTGCATTAAAATCGTTGTTGTTCAGGCAGGCATTTGGGGTGGGTTAGGGTATTTTAGAAAATGTTTTTATTGTAGAATGTTATTGTTTTAAACTGTTTTTATTGTATGTTGTACATCGCCCAGAGTGGCTGGGTGACCAGCCAGATGGGCGATCAATAAATTTAATAATAAATAAATAAATAAATTCATAAGAAAATTTGTTTTCAAAACTGTCTAGATAAGTAGAGTTCTACTCAGTTTTTGAACATCTTGTTTGGATTGCTAGTGGGTGGGCTCAAGTGCATTTTTATTATTTGAGTTTTCATTCTGTAGCATTGATCATGCTTTTAAAAATCTTGTTTTTGTACTGAGAGGTAGATAGTGACCTTGCCCAAGGCGACAGGTAGTGGTTTTATGTCTAAGCCAGAACTTTGAATCTCAACCACCAATATTCAAGGCTCACTTTCAAAAACATTGGTGTACATCAGGGATCCCCAGCATTTTCGTGCCCACACATTTGGAATTTCAGGAAAATGCAATGGGCACTGTTACAAAATGGCTGCTTTGGTAGGTGTTGTGCTAGTGTGACAAAAATACCTATTTCATAGAAAGGCAAAACACAAAACCACAATTTTCTGCCCCAGCAGAACACTCCTTTCACAGAGGATAAAATGCTGAGGCTAAAAGGCAAGTTATTTGCCCAGGAACCTGAGCTCAAGACAGAGGTGGTGGATGACCTCCAAATGCCAAGCCACATATTTTCCCACACAAAGTACCACAAAATACTAATTTCACAGAAAGGAAACTGGTGATGCTCAGAGAAACACACACAGGCAAAACATACACAAAATACCTCACTGCCTCACACGCACACATACAAGCACCCCCCCACAAAAAAACCAAAACATACACTGCAAACGCAGGCAAAACAACCCCCCAGCCCACCCGTCAAAAAGACACACCACAAACCTTCACAAACACACAGGCAAAATACGTACAAGAAATAAAAACCACACAAATACTCAGGTAAAATAGGCAACACAGTCCCTCAGGACCCCCCCCCCCCAAAAAAAAACAATAACCCTGTCACAGACATCCCAGCCCCATGCATACTCCTTCAAAGAAACTTCATGGGGTGACCCCAGGTTCTAGTATTATGAGAGAGGGAGAAAAGTGTTGTTGTTGAAACGTGGGTTATTGTGTTTTTTGAACCCAGCCGCACAAACAAACCATGATTTGTTAACCGTGAACAACCCACAAATCACAACCCAACAACAAACCATGAGTTCTCTTCATGGGTTGGTCATGGTTAACAAACCATTGTTTGTTAGCGTGGTTGGGTTCAGACAACATGATAACCCACGTTTCAGTAAGAACTCACGGTTGAACAACAACCCACACTCAACCCATAGTAAACCCTTGAGTGTGAGTTATTGTGTTGTCTGAACCAGCCAGTGGCTGTGTTTGGATGATTAGAGGGGAAAAAGAAGCCACTGTGGCTTCTTTTACCCGCCCAGTGCATGCTGCATGTGCGACTGCCATTTGTATAATTATCTGTGATGCCTCACAAGTTGCCATATCTGAACAGTGGGGGGAGGGCCTTCTTACCCACCCAACAGCCCCTACTACAAGCCATGGGTTGTAGGGTGTGTAAGAAGTCACTCCTGCTGTGCCCCGCCCTGGGTTTGGAGGACACGGCAACCTGCGTGGCGTTGCACGTAATTATACAAACGACAATCGTGTGCATGGCACGTGTGGGGGCAGAGGAAGAATCTATGTTAGCTTCTTTTCTCCCCGTGATCATCTGAACTCAGTCAATGTATTCTCCAGTTCACCTAACAATATTCCTGATTTTCTGTTAATATGAATCATTTTATTTTCTTGTTTGTCTTTCTGCTTTTCCATATTTTCAAAGGCTGGTGGACTAGCTGGAGCCTGTGTTGATCTGATATTGTTCCCTTTGGATACAGTCAAAACTAGACTACAGAGCCCTCAGGGATTTAAGAAGGCTGGTGGCTTCCGGGGCATCTATGCTGGTGTACCTTCTACTGCTGTAGGTTCTTTTCCAAATGGTAAGGTTGTGTTATATATGTTGTGTATTTGCGGTCATTGCTGTCACCTAGAACTGTAACCAAAAGCCATAATGCATGGCTTGGTTGCAGGCCTAGACCTTGCTAGTAACACTGCATAATGCTTGACAGCATGAAGATAGTGTAGAAACAAATACTATTATGTTTCCTTTCCCTGAAAAAAATCACACCAGCTTTCAGATCTTGTTCACTGTGTTTTATTTGAAAGGATTATGATGATGATAACACCTGTGTAGCACTTTCTAATGTCAAAAGCACTTCACATGCATGATCTGGGTGTAATCCTTACAACAACCTTGTAAATTAAGTTAAGCTGTTGGGGCGGGGGCAGGGGGATGAGGCTAAGAGAGTGCAGCCGCCTAGTAAGTTAATGGCAGAGGTGAGATTCAGACTGGGGACTGCTGTACACCACTATTCTACACCAGCTGTCCTTCAGACAGTGCAGGGGGCTACTCTTTCCTTATAGGAAGCTGCCTTAGACCTTGTCAGACCATTTGTTGATCTAGTCCAGTATTGTCTGTCCCGACTGGCAGCAGTTCGCCAAGGTTTCAGCCAGAGCTTCTTCACACCACCTGCTACCTGTCCTGCTTTTAAGTGGAGGTGTCGGGGATTGAACCTAGAACCTTCTGCATGCGAAGTGTGTGCTCTGCTGCTGGGCTGTGGTTCGTTCCCCATATCTTCTGCTGTCTTTAGGCTTAATCGCATAATTACTTGCCCTCCCGTTTTCAAAGACTCATCTCTGCTCCCTGGGCCTGAAGTCTTGGGCTTGCTGAATTCCAAGCGATTATGCTGCCTTTGGCATTGCCTCTAGAGCAGGCCTGTACAACTTGTGATGCCTCAAGCCAAATGCAGTCCACCAAGTAGGTGTGCGTGTCTTTCTAGCCTGACAGATCTTCTGGTGTTTTTGTTTCCTGCTTGCCTTGGACTGCAAAAGAAGAGGTGTTGTCAAGTACCTGGCAGGCTGTAATGCGTGGCTTAGTAGCCTGTGTTTGGCTTGGTGGGTCACAGGAGCTGTGGAGTAGGCTTCTTCTACTTGGACAAGGAGAACAGTAATGATTCTTACCATTTGGGAGATGCTTAGGTCCATAGCTTGTGGGCTGGTGAAACACTTTAAAATACTACTTGACATTCACGTTTGGGCAGTTGCAGAAATTGGGCAGAAATTCTGACCTACAGCCAATCATCCCCTTTCCTGACAGGTAATGCTACTTGTGTTGTGCTCAGTATTGATTGGCTAGCTCCATGTGATGTCCTAAAGTCACTTCACACTCCCTTTCTGGAGCAGCTTTTAAAAACTAGGTTGTGGATTTAAAACTATAGTTTGCCATGTTTGGATAAAATAGTAAACCATGGTTTTCCAAGAAGCCAGAAGTTGGTTTAGAAATTGCAGATTGAGAGGGAAGGCGGGATGGCTCAAGTCCAAGGTTTGCTCATGCCTGTGCATGTAACACCAAAGCATGGTTTGGTGTTAAGTCTGAAAATGGTCACTGTAAAGTTTCTTAAACTTAAAAAGTTAAAAAAAACACAGTGTCAACATGTGAAGAAATGCTTTTCTTTCTGTGCTCTTCTTGACATCTGTTAGTGGATGTTAATGAAAGCATCCTTGGGCACCTTCAAACCTTCTAAGCCCTTCCTAAGATGATATGAAATTTTTCTGTTCTTTATCTTCTCTGCTGTTATCTCCTTTTGGACAAGATAAGCATCTTTTGATTAGCAGCAGAGGACAGCAGATGCAACCCTGTAGCACAATTAAAAACTGTTCCTCTTGGCAAACTTTACAGTTTTTCTTTTGCACTATTTGCATGTTTAAATTCTAAGTGTGTTCTGGTTATAGGAATATAGTGAAGGTTAGAAATTTTAAATGACATCAGAGTAAAGGCAAATGTTTTGTTAGATTTCTCTACAGTACAAAATATTGCTACCATTTCAATATCTAGCTTTGACTTTTATGCTGCTGCTTATGTATACTTGGATTAGTGGTGATTTTGGGGGGGGGAAGAATATTGAAAATAAATGTTGACTAGAATTGGTGTTTCTGAACACTTGATAGTCTGAGTTGAATTCCAAATTGGTTGTGTATGTACAATCTGCAAGTTAGCTCCTCACCTTAAACTTCCTTGAGTTTAAAAAGCAGTTTGATTTGATGCAAGAAATGCAGAAGTGGAAATTACTTCTGGTACGTGTGTTAATTTTTTTACCCCCAATGTATTTTCCTCTCAACAACTCTCATATTAAATCTTCGAATTACATTTTAAATTCAGGCAAGTTTGGGAGGCAGTTTGGAGTATCACTGAGTGGAGAAGCTGAGAGAAACAAAGTAACTTGTTATACCTGTGCGCCTCTGGGAACTTGTAGCCTTTGTTTGTTTGGTCAATAAATCAGAACTGTGTAGGAATTTTTATATTTTATTTCACCAGAGGCAAAGAGTGTTCCTACCTCAAGGTAGGATTTAAATCATATTAATATATTCTGTCTATGGAATAAAAGCACTGGAGGTTTTTGTTTTTTTTAAACCTCAATTGGAAATTGCAAGTTCCAACTCAAAAACGTTTTAAAGGGACATTGCTTTTTTTTAAGTTGTTGAAAAGTTAGCACTTCTTTAAAAAATCTTTTTTAAAAATGTAATTCTACCCCCCCCCCCTTAATTCTATAAGGGTGTAATCCTATGCATGTTTAGACAGGGAAAAGTCCTACTGTGCTGACTGGGGAATGTTGGGAATTGTAGGACTTTCCCCTGTCTAAACATGCATAGGATTGCACCCTAAATGTAGTGTTAGCAAGGCTGAATTTCCACTTCCTATGTGCTAGTATCCATTTTTTTAGGTGCCTAGCTGACCAGGGGTTTGGAGTTTTTCTAGCTGTCTTATCTGTCTTCTATCTATAGTTGTAGACAAGAGGTTGTTTGTTAAAAACAAATGTTGGCTTTTCCGTGCTGATTTGCCCAGGACATTTGGTTGTTTTACTAAAGTTCCATGCCTGAAGCTTCGTCTGGCATGTCAGGCCACCTCCTCTCTTCAGCTTGTGGAAATTTGTTATCTGGATGATGCCATTTAATTGCAGGGGATTTTGTTTGGAGAATCATCTTGGGTTAGAAGAACTTCAGCTTCCAGCACTTGGAGTTTACACTGAAGCAGCAACTTCATGTGCTACCAGGGGCCCTTGAGTAGCTTAATAGTCATTCTGTTCTATGTTTCAGCTGCTGCCTTTTTTGTCACATATGAATATACGAAAGCCATGCTCCACACAGATGCGTCTCCATATTTAACTCCAATAACGCACATGCTGGCCGCGTCCTTTGGCGAAGTTGTAAGTAGAAGAAACGTGAAATATGAAATGTACAGGGGATGTGGGGGGTTCTTATGATTTAGCAATGCACGACTGGACAAGGACGCCTTATTTAGTGGTGCTTCTGTGGTCAGAGGCTGCTTAGCAGCCTGCAAGATGGCAAGCCAATGCAGATACAGCCTTTGGAAGGATAATGAACCTGATGGTAGAGTTGCCATATACCCAGCATGGCAAGATGTCTGCTTAAGACAGGGATATTGAACCTCAGGCCCGGAGCCAAATCAGGCCCACTTGGTGTCCTAATCTGGCCCTCTGGAACTCCCCATGGCCCTTTTCCCCGACTGCCAATAATTTCCCAGGGTTTGTGCATGACAGGTTGAAATGCCTTTCCTAAGGCTTTGTCAGTTCTTTCATCCTCTCCCTTCGCAATCAACATACTCCAGGAAACAAAGCTTCAGGCCAGAGCTGTTTTATTAGTCAAGGACTCGCTTCTTTACAAATGCAGATTCTAGGAAACTCTCAGACTGCAATGAAACAGCTAATCCACACATCTACAAATATCAATGGAGGAGATGAAGTAGAAGTTAGAGAAGTTCCCAGCAGTCTGAGCATGAACTTCTCTGCCAGACTTGCAACTAGGGATGGCGGAGAATTTCTCCACGAATCTCCGGGAGGCCGAATGCCAATGCATTCGGCCCCCCGAAATTGGTGGGGAAATTCTCCGCCCCCCGCCCCCCCCGGATGGGACTTACCTCTGTCAAATGTCCCTCTCGGCGGCGGGTCCCGGCGGCATTTCGGCGGGGGCGGGGGTGGCGGCGGCCGGTCTTCCGACCGGCTGCCACCGCCACCATTTCCCAGTAAAATAAAATTTAAAAAAAACATGTGATACGCTACGTAACAATTTACGTAGCCTATCACGGCTAGATTTTCAAAGTCAGCCATGATAGGCTACGTAAATCTTTAGCCTATCACGGGTGACTTTGAAGAAAAAAAAAAGCGCGTACGCAAATGGCAGCACCCATGGGCGCCGCCATTTGTGTTCCTTATTTGGGCACGGGTAGTCTACGTAAATCTTTACGTAGTGTTGCTACGTTGCCCTTATAGCATTGCCCTTATTTTCGCTGTAGTCTACGTAAATCTTTACGTAGACTACCCGTGCCCAAATAAGGAATGCAAATGGCGGCGCCCATGGGTGCCGCCATTTGCGTACGCGCTTTTTTTCTTTTTCTTCCAAGTCACCTGTGATAGGCTATGTAAAGAGTTATGTAGCCTATCACGGCTGACTTTGAAAATCTAGCCGTGATAGGCTACGTAAATCGTTACGTAGCCTATCACGTGCTCCCCCCCCAATTTACTTTTTTATTTCGTGGCCGGGGAGACGGGACGCTCCCCCCCGGACAGAATTTTGGCAGGGAGGGATGGGGCGCCTCCCCACCACCAAGAATTTCGGGGGGAGAACCGGAGCGCCTCCCCCCCCACCGAAAACAGCTGCAGGACCAGGTAAGGGACTTTCGTCCATCCTTACTTGCAACGCAGGGATGCCCCTCCCTTAGGGTGGCTCCCCCCTACGTTGTCTTCCATGAGTGGCCAGCCTGGCGGAGCATCTGAGCCCAGCCCCTGACTTTGCCCTTTTTGCTCTGTGACGGACCTTAGCATCCCTCAAGTCACGCCCCTCGTCCTCCCCCTCCAAAACCTGGGTTCTCATGGGGGAGGAATGGGGGAGCCGTTGAGGCTGGGCTATCTGTGTGTCAAGGTCTTGAGAAGAAAGTCTTTCCGTATCTGGGCTCACTAGGGAGGGTGCCTTCCTCCGTTCTGGCTGTTCCCATTCAGATTCTGAATCTGAGCAGCCAGACATCTCCACATGCTCAGATTCATTTCTAACAGGCTTAGATACTGGCAATAAGAGGTCTAAGCTACAATATGCTGGGTTTTTTTGGTATTTTTGCCCCCACCCCCTTTTGCCTTTGGCTCTGCCCCTTTTACCCCCACCCACCCCACTGGCATGTGGCCCCCAAGAACTTCTTTGAAATTGAATTTGGGGCTTGGGCTGAAAGAGGTTCAACACCCCTGAGTTAAGAGTTCTGAAGCAGGGCAGCATTCTACAGGTACAGTTTTTCCTGTCCTTGTTCTAGGGAAATCTGCAGCTATGGAATGGTTGCCTTCCATGGAGGTCTGAAGGAAATGTAACAATGTGCTGCACCAACAATTGGTAGGAGGCCACACCTGCTATAGGAAATAAGGCCCCAGAATACTAAGTATTGTATAGAGAAGCATATAACTGAAAGATTTCTCCTAGTAGAACACTGATATGCCTCAAAGCCCCTTTTGCTGTTGGCAACCTCCACATTAATGCAGCTCCATACACCAGCCTTTCTGATCTAAAATAGTTTTTACTAAGGTTCATACTCCTTTTCCCTGCATTTCCTCTTGTGAAGAATTGAACCAGGAGTTTTAGGTTTGGTACAGTGGCCCCAGAGGTGGCACAAATGTGGGAGATCTCTCTCTCCCTTGCTCACCACAGTCTAGCGTTCTTTGATTTTCTCCCTCCCATGTATCCCAGATTGCACACATCAGGGTGAATGTGAATGTTGTAATTATAGTTTTATTGATTAGTCATTACGTTTTAATCAAGCCATAACCACGGGAAAGGCTATTACTTTGAAAGTAGGCCTCAACTTTCAGCACCCTTCCCCCTCCCAACACTTTAATTGCTTGGTCGTAACAAACGGCTTCCATATTGGTGTGCAGTAATAAACCCGGAAGCACGAGTTGTGCCAGGGTTGCTAAAAAACCTCACTTCACACTTTCATACTGGCTCTCATACTGCAGAATTGCTGCCCTTCTATAGGGTGCATTGATGGAGCTCTGTAGAAAGCTCTTGTGCCTGCTCTTGCTTCTGGATTCCCGGGAAGCGTTTCAGAGAACTCTCTTTATCTTGTGGCTTTGTGTTGGGGAGGGAAAACTATGCTATGGGAAACATATTAGTGGTCCAGGGTTCTTGAGTCCGCAAAGAGACAGCGTTAAGGAGCTGTTGCTCAGATAAAATGGCTTTGTGGAAAGAACAAAGTGAGTTGGGCCGCAAGCTTATGCACACATCTAAAGAGGTAAAGGTGTCCCCAGCCAGTCGTGTCCGACCCTAGGGTGTGGTGCTCGTCTCCATTTCTAAGCTGAAGAGCCAGCGCTGTCCGAAGACGCTTCCGTGGTCATGTGGCCGGCATGACTGAACACCGAGGTGCACGGAACGCTGTTGCCTTTCCTGCCGAATCTACTTGCAATTTCTTGCTTTCGAACTGCTAGGTTGGCAGGAGCTGGGACTGAAGATGGGAGCTCACTCCGTCACGCAGCACTCGGGTCTCAAACTGCTGTCCTGCTGACCCTCTGGTCTGCAGTTCAGCATCTTAACCACTAAGCCACTGCGGTCCCCCAGGTAGATGCACACGATCTACCTGTCGGGGTTAAGCTCCGCTGAACACAGTGGGGCAATTCTATGCAAACATGCATAGGATTGCAGAGCATGTCTCTAAAAATGGAGTTAAGAGATTAAATCGATGCCTCGTAATAGTAAAAAGGAGATCGGAATATGGAATTGGGTGAAGGAAATTCAGTTTATAAGACAGGCATAAAGAAGGGTAAGATCCTGATAAGGTACAGGTTAAGGAATATTAGTTTAGAAATACCTTTTTGAGCTTTGTTCTTTCAGTAGAAAATGACAAGAACATTCTGGTATTATGAATTCTGTGTGACAATGCAATATAAAATGGTAGCATATTATAATATTGTCCTCTTCCCTCTTATTCCAGTCCAACAGACATCAGTAACTCCTTCACACTTAGGCAACACACTTTTACCTGAAGTTGTACTACAGGCCTACCTTGAATAATGTTTGAAACCATTGCAAGAGTTGATTCAAATATTCAGAAAAAAATCACATGCTCTTCCTGGAATCATATAACTTTAGAATGCAGATGGGTTTTTTTTTGTGTATAAAGGCTCCCCGTGTTGCAGATTTCTGTCATGTAGGAAGCTAGCACGTTGGTGTGAAGGATTCTAGGTTAGCCCTCTTCCTTATATGCTAATATTCCACATTGTAATTTACTCCCCCCATTTTATTGGGGCAGACCTTTCCTTTATTTTTGGTGTTCAGAGGTTGAGTGCCGTTGCTTACGTAGCCAAAATGGCACCATCCATGCAGCGGAGGGAGGTATTGGCAAGCTTAGAGAAACCCCAACACTTGCAGAAATATAACAAATCTTTTAGAAAAAGAAACACTAACAAGGAGGAAATTCCCGAATGAGCCGAATGAGGACTGACTGTACTTAGTGGCCATGAAATGTTTGACCCGGGGGGTGGGGTGGGGATGAAAAATGGAGGGTGGGAAAGTGGAATAGAGTGGTCTGAATCCACTCTCAGTGTTTGGACAGTTGAACAATACAGCTGGACTCTTGATCTTGTATCGACCCCTGTATTTGCAAATAATTTCCAAAGAGGGCATTAAACCTTGAGTGAATTGCATGTGCTGCGCATGTTGTAAATGCATACTGCACACAGGGATTATGCTGCCATGTAATGAGGTCACTTGGCTACAAATTGTGATGTCCACAGCAAGTTGTGTAACATAGGCATCAGAAGGAAATGAGCATTGTTTCTTAAATGTATCATGTTAGGTTCTGAAATATTCATAAACTATGCTGGGTGCTCTGCCAAGTGCTTGTACAGAAGAGCAATTGAGCACATTGTTAAAAACGTTGTGGAGAAAATGAGATTTGCAGTCATTAGGACCTGGTGGAGAACACAGAGAAGAGGGGCAGTTATATTGGAAGGAAACTCAAATTAAGGCTGCAGCTGGAAATTGCCTGTAAATAAAGATGAATGGAGGAAGAGAGCTACAGACGCTGCCAGCAGATTCATCACACAATTAAAGGCTGAGACCAGCAAATTAAGAACTGTCAGATACCTAACCAGCTGTCTACACAGGCTCCCGTGCATACATTCCTATACATGCATGTGTTCTCTTCCTGTGTTGTTCCTCCCATTACTTCAGTTTCTCTGGTTTCCCATCTGTCTGTGAACTTCTTTTCTCTCCCACCATTAACCCCACCCATACCAACTCTCTTTTTTGGACTGACGAACAGGATAGTAGCAATATAATTTCTGCAGTATAATTCCTGCAATGGAATTCTTTCTTTGTAACCATTCGTAATAACAGGGAGACTCAGAAGAAGTAAGAACACATACAAAAAATATATGTATTAAGATACCTTGTTAGGATCATTGTATCCTAATCCCAGCAAGGAGAGTGTGCATTTTATATGATTGATTTAAAACTATATTTCATTCTTGAAAATTAGTCATGAAATTTACTAGTGACACCCCCCCCCCACACACACACACATTAATACCCAGCCAACAAACACAATACCTGGAGGTGAAAATAACTTTAATCTCCAGATTCTTAAAATAATGATTAAAAAGAACTGTTCTTGGATTGAATTTTTAAAAAACAAAAACAGGGTGGGGAGATATTTTGTATTTTATCTTGATGTACACCTTAAAGAAAGCCATTTTGTTTTCATTTGCCAAAATGGCAAAAAAAGGCTGACGTTATGGTTGTTTACATTTAACTGCAAAGGAGTGTTCACAGCAGAGTTTTTTCAGCTGAGTATCCCCTTTCCTTTTGTTGTTCAGGAACTTAAGCCAGGCTTGCCAAGGACTACCTTTCCCCCCTAATCCTAAAACCTTTGAGCATGTGCAAAATGGTTGCTTACTCACTTCCCTGACTTTAATCCATCGGTACATCTAAAAACAGGAAAATCAAGGAAAGACTATAAAGCAAATGAACATGGACTCTTGAGTCACTGGCAGTTAATGAGCTTCGGTTACATATGAATGACCATACCAATGCTGTAGTAGGAGATGAAGAGGTACGTGCTGGAGAGGATGAGCACACAAATTTGAAGCTGGGGAAAAAGGGAAGGGAGACAAACTGTGAAAAAGTGTAGTGCTGGGTATCTCAAAATGGTGCCTGTAGAGGGAGGGATTAGTGGTATCTCTGGTAGGGCTGATATGACCACCATGACACCAACGCTTCTGCCATTCGCAGCAGGCAACTATATACAATATTTGTGTGATTACTGTTTTCCCAGCAATTGGACATTGTGATGCAGGCCTATGCGTACCTAAGAGTAAACCTCATTCAACTGAATAGGATTTACTTCTAAATAAACATGCATAGGATTGCCCTGTTTGCAGTCGTTTCTGGAAAAGAATTATTCACGTTGAACAGGAATGCTTTCTGGGGTGACACTTATGGTAAATTTGAATTGTTGTTGCCATCTGCTTGAGTGAAGGTAACCTCTGGAAGGGTCCTTTTTATCTGTGCCGTTGCAGCCATCTATATGTTTAGGTTAATTTTTTTCCCTTAAGCACAAAATGCTGTCTTGTTAATTATATTGACTTTGCTTCAATCTGTGTCACTGTTGCTCCCATTTTATAGATGGGGAGCTGAAGCTTAGAGATAGTGAGTGGCCAAAGCAATAACTGAGCTCTGATTTTGTATCAGAGAGTTTTCTGGTTCTATTGCACAATCTCCCTGGAGCTGTGTAAGTACATGCCCTCATGGTGCACGAAGGCATGAGGAATTCTCACATGGTGACATGGTGGTATTCACTACGTGGGGGACTCTTAATTCTCAGGTATTAATTGTTATCAAATGGGAGGCCATTCAAGGCCAAACTGAATGTGACCCCATTCACCCAATTAGTGTTTCCATGAATGGTTTTAAAGGTCTAAATAGCAGGCATGGGGTGTTGCGTGCTCAATCTGGACTGGGAGTGGGTGGAGTGGGCTTTAACCTTTTGGCTCCTGTTGTGGTCCCAATCTGTTCCCCCCCCCTCCATACCTGCTGTTTTCACTTAAACAACCATTCATAGAAATGCTAATTGTGTGAATGGGGTCACATTTAATTTGGCCTTCAGAAGAAGTACATCTCCCCAAGAAACTGAGGTAAGATTGTATAATGATTACCTTAGTATGTCAAAACTGAAAGAATTGGGTCTTGCTGATAGTGGCAGGAAGGTGTCTGGAGGCTATATGTGTCTTTTTACCTCAAGACCAAAGGCTGCTTCAAACTGGAACTTAACGTTAGATGGCGTATATATTTTTGCCTGGGTCATAAAGTTACTGCTGTAACATGGTCTTTTGAATCATACTTTCTGATCACATCCCAACCTGCCTCCTCTGATTAGGTGATGAGCTGATGTGATAAAAAGGAGTGATTGATGATATCAGTCTGTGATAACAGGCTCACGCGAAACAAGTTAAAATGATAAAATTCTACAGTTTGGAGGGAACATGTTTTTGAGGCATACTTATTTTGAAAGGTTCTTGAGGTTTTTTTTTAATTAGAAGGCCTGCTGTTTTATGTACTAAAGTAAGCTTTTAATGATAGTTAAAGGATTAAATTTCCTGCTTCTTCCCCACCCCCATTCCCTGGCAATATTGGCAACTTTAGTTGAGACTTTTGGAATGCACTCAAGAACTACAATTGCCCCCCCCGGGGGGGGGGGTAGAAAGGGTGTGGACACATTTTTTTAATTTAGGCTTTTAAATTATCTAATTTTATTGTTTTTAATGTTCTTATTAACTTATTAACCAGAAATGCCAGAGGTTGAACCTAGAACTTTGATACATGCAAAACGTGTGTTACGTTGCTGAGCTTTGACATGCCTTGTTGTTGTTGTTCAGTCGTTAAGTTGTGTCCGACTCTTCGTGACCCCATGGACCATATAGCACGCCAGGCCTTCCTGTCCTTTGCTCTCTTCTGGAGTGTGCTTAAGTTGATTTTGACATGCCTAGGAGGCATTAAATCATGACTTTTCAGATCAAGGGTAACGTCAAAGGTGATACCCATTTATTCAGGGTAGTTGTTTAAATGCAGCATTGTCCCATGGCAGCAGATAGAAACAAGTAGCTAGCAGTGCAATCGTATGTATGTTTTGTTGTTCTTTATTCGTTGAGTCACTTCTGACTCTTCGTGACTTCATGGACCAGCCCATGCCAGAGCTTCCTGTTGGCTGTTGCCACCCCCAGCTCCCCCAAGGTCGAGTCCGTCACCTCCATCCATCTTGCCCTTGGTCGGCCCCTCTTCCTTTGGCCTTCCACTTTCCTAACATCAGCATCTTCTCCACGGTATCCTGTCTTCTCATGATATGGCTAATGTACTTCAGTTTTGCCTTTAATATCATTCCCTCAAGTGAGCAGTCTGGCTTTATTTCCTGGAGTATGGACTGGTTTGATCGTCTTGCGGTCTAAGGCACTCTCAGAATTTTCCTCCAACACCACAGTTCGAAAGCGTCTATCTTCCTTCGCTCAGCCTTCCTTATGGTCCAGCTCTCGCAGCCATAGGTTTCTATGGGAAATACCATTGCTTTAACTATGTGGACCTTTGTTGTCAGTGTGATGTCTCTGCTCTTAACTATTTTATATTGTCGTTGCTCTCCTCCCAAGAAGTAAACATCTTCTGATTTCCTGGCTGCAGTCAGCGTCTGCACTAATCTTTGCGCCTAGAAAGACAAAGTCTGTCACAGCCTCCACGTTTTCTCCCTCTATTTGCCAGTTATCAATCAAGCTGGTTGCCATAATCTTGGTGGGGTTTTTTAGGTTGAACTGCAACCCAGCTTTTGCACTTTCTTCTTTCACCTTCGCCATAAGGTTCCTCAGCTCCTCCTCGCTTTCAGCCATCAAAGTGGTATCATCTGCATATCGGAGATTGTTAATGTTTCTTCCAGCGATTTTAACTCCAGCCTTGGCTTCATCAAGCCGAGCACGTTGCATGATGTGTTCTGCGCACAGGTTGAATAAGTAGGGTGAGAGTATACAACCCTGCTGTACTCCTTTCCCAATCTTAAACCAGTCTGTTCTTACCGTTGCTACTTGGTCATTATACAGATTCCTCAGGAGGCAGACAAGATGACTTGGTATCCCCATACCACCAAGAAGTTGCCACAGTTCGTTATGATCCACACAGTCAAAGGCTTTAGAATAGTCAATAAAACAGAAATAGATGTTTTTCTGAAACTTCCTGGCTTTCTCCATTATCCAGCGGATATTGGCAATTTGGTCTCTAGTTCCTAAGCCTTTTCTAAACCTAGCTTGTACATCTGGCAATTCTCGTTCCATGAATTGCTGGAGTCTACCTTGCAAGATCAAATCGCCAACATGCGCTGCATCATGGAGAAAGCAAGAGAATTCCAGAAAAATGTCTATTTCTGCTTCATTGACTATGCTAAAGCCTTTGATTGTGTGGATCACAACAAACTGTGGCAAATTCTTAAAGTGATGCAAGTACCAGACCACCTTACCTGTCTCCTGAGAAACCTGTACGAGGGTCAAGAAGCAACAGTAAGAACCAGACATGGAACATCCGAGTGGTTCAAAATTGGGAAAGGAGTACGACAAGGCTGCATATTGTCACCCTGCTTATTTAACTTATATGCAGAGTACATCATGAGAAATGCCGGGTTGGATGAATCAGAGGTCGGAATTAAGATTGCTGGGAGAATTATCAACAACCTCCGATACCACCCTAATGGCAGAAAGCGAAGAGGATCTAAAGAGCCTCTTGTTGAGGGTGAAAGAGGAGAGTGCAAAAGCTGGTTTGAAACTCAACATTAAGAAAACTAAGATCATGGCATCTGGCCCCATCACTTCCTGGCATATAGAAGGGGAAGAAATGGAAGCAGTGACAGATTTTACTTTCTTGGGCTCCAAGATCACCGCAGACGGTGACTGTAGCCATGAAATTAAAAGACGCTTGCTCCTTGGGAGGAAAGCTATGGCAAACCTAGACAGCATAGTCAGAAGCAGAGACATCACCTTGCCGACAAAGGTCCATCTAATCAAAGCTATGGTTTTCCCAGTAGTAATGTATGGCTGTGAGAGCTGGACTATAAGGAAGGCTGAGTGCCGAAGAATTGATGCTTTCGAACTGTGGTGCTGGAGAAGACTCTTACGAGTCCCTGGACTGCAAGGAGGTCAAATCAGTCCATCCCAAAGGAAATCAACCCTGACTGCTCATTGGAAGAACAGATACTGAAGCTGAAGCTCAAATATTTTGGCCACCTAATGCGAAGAGAAAACTCCCTGGAAAAGTCCCTGATGCTGGAAAAGACTGAAGGCAAAAGGAGATGGGGACGGCAGAGGATGAGATGGCTAGATAGCATCACCGATGCAATGAATATGAACTTGAGCACGCTCCGGGAGAGAGTGCAGGACAGGAAGGCCTGGCGTGCTGTGGTCCATGGGGTCACGAAGAGTCGGACACGACTGAACGACTGAACAACAACAACAACAACAACCTTGCAAGATCTTGAGCATTACCTTACTGGCATGTGAAATAAGTGCCACGGTTCGATAGTTTGAACTTTCTTTGGTGCTTCCCTTTCTTGGTATGGGGATGTAAGTTGATCTTTTCCAATCTGTTGGCCATTCTTGTGTTTTCCAAATTTGCTGGCATATGGCATGCATCACCTTGACAGCATCATCTTGCAAGATTTTAAAGTGTTCAGCTGGGATACCGTTGTCTCCTGCTGCCTTGTTATTAGCAATGCTTCTTAAGGCCCATTCAATCTCACTCTTCAGGATGTCTGGCTCTAGCTCACTGACCACACTGTCAAATCTGTCCCCGATATCATTATCCTTCCTATACAGATCTTCCATATATTCTTGCCACCTTCTCTTGATCTCTTCTGCTTCTGTTAAGTCCTTGCCATCTTTGTTTTTGATCGTACCCATTTTTGCCTGGAATTTACCTCCGATGTTTCTAATTTTTTGGAAGAGGTGTCTTGTCCTTCCTATTCTATTATCTTCTTCCACTTCTGCCCACTGCTTGTTTAAAAATAATTCCCTATCTCTCCTGGCTAACCTCTGGATGTATGTATGTTTACTTAAAAGTAAATCTCACTGTGCCCATGATTGCAGCCAGAGTAGCAGACAGGTGTATGCACTTCTCTGTGGTTGCTTGGTTCCCAGAATGGGAAGTGTACTTGACACTTGGGATTACAGGAGACAAGATAGGAAGGTGTGGATACACAGAGGTGTATGGCAATTGCAAAAGGCATGTAACTATGTGCAGAACTGAGCAAGCAGGATGGATTTGCAAATCTGGAGAAATGGGTTGTGATGTGAAGGCCTGGAAATAAGCCAGAAAAATTTGGGGGAAAAACTGTTCCCCCCTTTTTTCTGGGAACTGTTCCCCCTGCCCCATATTGGAAAAACTGAACATCTTTGGATTATGAAATATTTTCTTTTAGAATTTAATACAAAGTATTTATGTATTGTTATCAAGCCGTTACTCCCCCAAAAATGATTTCTAAAAAGTATGTAATAAGAATACTTTTATAGAAAGAGTAGAGAAATAAAATGTTTGGAAATAATGAAGCCATGGGGAAAAACATTTTTTAATCCTCTCTGTAAGATTCCCAGCATAGTTACTTATTTCATTCCTCATTAAAATTATTGATCTAAAGTATATTTTACTGATAGAAATTTATGCTCAGTTTTCCAGCGTGTGAGTAGAGTCACCATTGTGCATTCTTGACAGTAAATGTGCATTCTTGACAGCTTGGGTTTTGTTCTCTGGAGTCCTGTGTTTCTGATGCTGTAGCAGTCAATCTATTCAGACAGTAATTACAAATTTACTGAGTTTACTTTTAAAAGTGTTAAAATGTAATGATAATTTTATGACCAAACTAAGTCTTACATAAAGTAACTTTAAGAACAGAAAGGCTGCTATATGTTCCTAAAGCAGTCCTCCCCAACCTGGTGCTCTCCGGATGTTTTGTACTACAGTCCCCTGCATTCCTGACCATGGGCCATGCTGCCTGAGGCTGACGGGAGCTGAAGTCCAAAATATCTGGAGGATACCAGGTTGGGGAAGGTGGTCTTAAAGCAAAAAAATGACTTTAGAGCTGTGAAGAGCATTAAAAAAAATTAGTATTGCTTATTTTTCTAAAATTTCCAATTTTTCCACATCCCCCCCCCCCCCCCGAAAAAAACAACATTTTTTCCCCATGGCCTTAACATTTCAGGGAATTTTACTTCTCTAGTTTCAAGTAACTCTCTTATGAAGTTACAATCTTTGGTATTTTCACAACAAAAACTAAACTTGCACAGACTTAACATCAGTTATACCACAGACTAATAGCAAGAGATAAATATTGCTGTTGTGCATTCCTTGTGAGCTTACCCATGGCATCTGGCCAGCTTCTGGGGGGATGATTACATGTTAAGGTAAATGTGATCATTGTTGTGATCTGGCATGGTGGAGCTATTTGTCTCCCACGAATGTATGTGGTGTCAGTTGTATAAATCGAGGGTGGGGAACATTTTTGGCCTGAGGTTCCCCACCCTTTTGGAGAAGCTCTCAAAGGCCACATTCCAGTGGTGGGCAGGGCCAAAGGCAAAAGTGGGCAGGGCCCACCTACCGTCCCCAAGTTCCATTGTAGGCCATTTATAATAGGAAGCATGTCTACTTGGAAGCATGAACATCATGTCTACTGACAAGTAAGCAGGGCAGGCCTCTGCATGGCCTCTGAGAAGTAAGCAGGACAAACTGCTGGAGGGCAAGGCTCAGAAGGAAGCAGGACTGAATTAGTCAACGTCTTTCTCCCCTGGCCCCATCGCCTTTGCCCTTCAGGAAAAAGCTCTTAGCTCAGATCAGCTAAGTTACATACTTTTCCCTGCTAAGCACTGAGAAGGGAGCCTTTTTCAGTGCTTATTTTCGATGAGCTGCTAATCAGAGATGAAAACTTTACCCTCTGTGGCAGAGTGGGCAGGGCCAGGGAAAGAAGCTGCCAGGCTGGATGGGAAATCACAGGCCAGAGGTTCCCCATCCCTGGTACAAATCAAATGAAGTCCATTAAGTGTTACATGATTTAATTTAAAAATCATATAGTTGAAGGCTATATATTTTGAGGCTTTGGGACTGTTGAGAGAAATGTTTCCTGTTTAATGGTGGGGGGCTTACCGTGATAGACTACGACCTTCTGCCACCTTCAGTCTATCGTTACATTAGATGCTTCTTTAAAAGGTTTGCCACCATTTCAAGTAGTACTGCAGATTTAATCAACAGCAGCCTGGCAGCATTCCTCACTGCAAATGGCCCAATAGGAGCAATGCTACCTTGGATGCAGCAGAGTTCCCAAGGGAATTCCTGGTTAAAAATAAAAAGATGGTGCATCCCCTTCCCCCCCAGCGAGGAATGCTCTCTGCTGCTGATGGCAGAACTTTTTCACCAGTGTAAGACCGACAAACTACAACCCTCTGCTGCCTTGTATCTATCATTGCAACCCCCCACCCACGAGAGATTTCTCTGAACCCCTGACAGTCACACACAAAATATTTTAAGGGCCATTTTTACCCCCTTATGCCCTTACCCTGATATACTTTGGTCCAGCATGAGTTGGCACCTTACCATCCCATTCCTATCCAGAATGGCTGCAGTTACTTATTTTGCACGGCTTAATATTGCAAGGCTTAATTTAAGGTTGAAATTCATTTTATTCCACTTTTAATAAAGAGTGCTCTGGAAGCTTTTTATTAATAATATTGTTATTAAGCATAAGCTGTTACACGAATGGTGCTTTGACAAAAGACATTGACAGTCTGAAAACTGCTTTCTTATTGCCATGTGGAGTAATAACTTGCATAGTTCTTGCCCAGACTGTTACTGCGGCTACATCCGGAAATAATCTCATTCAATATTTCCATTCTTAGCCAGCTAAGAATCAAAAGGAGTCCATTAAGTGCTACATGGATATAGTTAAAAAATCATATAGTTGTAGGCTATATTATTCTAGACTTTTTAAAACCATCTTCTTGCTTCAGAATTTGTGTTTTCTCTGCCTCCCGGCCAATATCCTTTCAATGTAACATCACCCTGTATCCAGCAGTATGTTGGGACTCTTGTTTTTTCCCCCCAATTTATTTTAATATTTCATCCTGCGGAGCAGCTTCCATTTTCCGTGAACCAGTTGCCATTTTAGGTACGTCCCTGCGCTTCCTTAGCAGAAAACACTGTTTTTATTGTGTTTCTCTCATTTTCACTATCATACCGGTGTTTTCTTTTTCTTTTTGTTTTGTTTTTTGCTGCCTTGGGAGGGCTTCTGCCCTGAAAGGCAGCCAAGAAATATTGTAAGTAAAATAAATAAACAAACAAACACTGCACAGCCCTTGGCCCTCCCAAGAACAAAAAATGAGGAAGGTCTTGCCACTTTCATGGAAAATGTTTAAAACAGCCTTTCCCCACCCTGGTGCCCTCCAGATATTTTGGAATACAACTCCAAATGACTATTGGCCGTGCTGGCTGAGGCTGATGGGAGTTGTAGTCTAAAAATGTAGAGGGCACCAGGTTGGGGAAGGTGGGTTTAAACATGTGAGTACAATTCTGTAAAGAACTCCAATCCACTCTATATCAATAATCCATAATGTATATTCCTAATTACAATCTAAGAACTTTTTTGCTAGATAAAATTTTATTTATTTATTTATTTATTTCATTTCTATACCGCCCAATAGCCGAAGCTCTCTGGGCGGTTCACAAAAACTAAAACCAAACAACACACAATAAAACAATTTAAAATATATAGAACATTTAAACCACAATATAACAATACAACCACAATAAAACCTAGCAGCAGTAGAGGAGTTTAAAATACAGATTTAAAACAACAAAGACAAAAATTTAGAAAGCTAAAATGCTAAAATGCCTGGGAAAATAAAAAGGTCTTCACCTGGCACCGAAAGGAATACAATGTAGGCGCCAGGCGAACCTCACTAGGGAGCTTATTCCAGAGCCGGGGTGCCACAACAGAAAAAGCCCTCCTCCTAGTAGCCACCCGCCTCACTTCCTTTGGCAGGGGCTCACGGAGAAGGGCCGCTGATGATGATCTTAAGGTCCAGGCAGGCACATATGGGAGGAGGCGATCCTTCAGGTAACCTGGCCCCAAGCCGTTAAGGGCTTTGAATGTTAACACCAGCACTTTGAATCGGGCCCGGAAATGGACTGGCAGCCAGTGCAGCTGGAAAAGTACTGGCGTAATATGAGCTCGCAGGCCAGTCCCTGTTAACAATCTTGCTGCCCTATTTTGGACCAGCTGAAGTTTCCGGACCGTTTTCAAAGGCAGCCCCACGTATAACGCATTGCAGTAATCCAGACGAGAAGTTATCAGAGCATGGATCACTGTAGCTAGGCTATCTCTGTCTAGATAAGGGCGTAGTTGGTATACCAGCCTAAGCTGATAAAAAGTGCTCCGTGCCACTGAGTTCACCTGTGCCTCAAGTGACAGTTCTGGATCCAAGAGCACCCCCAAACTACGAACCTGATCCTTTAGGGGGCGTGCAACCCCCTCCAGAACAGGTTGACTATCACCTAGCCGGGCAGACGAACCACCCACTAACAGTACCTCCGTCTTGTCTGGATTAAGTTTCAGTTTATTGGCCCTCATCCAGGCCATTACCGTGCCCAGGCACTGATTCAGAACAGCCACTGCCTCACCTGGTTTTGATGAGAAAGAGAGGTAGAGCTGGGTGTCATCCCCATATTGATGGCACCTCAGCCCACACCTCCGGATAACCTCCCCCAGCGGTTTCATGTAGATGTTAAACAGCATGGGAGATAAAATAGAGCCCTGTGGAACCCCATGGCACAATTTCCATGGCACAGAGCAGTAATCCCCCAGCACCACCTTCTGGAATCGGCCATCCAAGTAGGAGCGGAACCACTGTAGTGCAGTGCCTCCTACTCCCAACCCAGACAACCTATCCAAAAATGCATGTTTTCTGAAAGGATCTAATAGTTCTGTTTGAGGAATTCAGTCCCTCTCTATTGGCTGAAGACCTAGAACTGATGAGATGACTTGAATGCTTCTGAGGCTCCAAATGATCAACAGGCAGCTGGTCTAGTAACCTGTTTTGAAAAAAGGGTATTAAATGTAACCAATAATAGGTCAGTTAGAATAGCAAGGTGGATATGCAAGATCTGTCAGTGTTGCAGTCTTCACTGTAACTGCTCACTTCGTAAAGTATCTTCAGCCATCACCCTAGTTTCAATGTCTTTATTGGGTAGTATCTGGACTCGCCAGGAAAGGTGAACAGAGGCACACGTTCCATCTCATCTCATTTGAATGACAGAATTGAGCTGTTTGCCTTATAACGTTAACTTGCTCTGCCCCACTTTACAAATCAGCATTCTAATCTGAATATTTAATTTTTTCCATGTCAGCCGGCACCGGATGAGTTCCCAAATCTTTATTCACCCCAACTAGAAAGGATGGTTACACCTGGCGTTTGTAGAGTGCACATTTTAAACAGCCAGAAAGCTTCACGCATCTCTGTAATCTTTACAATAGCTCTATACAGTAGATGAGCATTATTATTTACTCATATGGCATACAGGGACTGATGCTGAGGAGGTAAATGTTTATATAATTACAGTACAAATCGCAACTGATCTTGAGCCACTGCCAAACCACTGAAGAATGTGATTTCTTGACTATACACTTTCTAATGTTACGGAGTTCTGCAATGTGTTTTAGGTGTATTGCAGTCCAGTCCTGAGCACCAGATGGCAGCATTGATACATTTATAGGATAATGCAGATTTGAAGGCACGTCTCCTTTTGATGTGGGTCCTAATTAACAACTTGTTACCCTGAAGAGAGGTTTTGTGTACAAAAAGCAAATATGCATAGGTTCATTTCCAGTGTTCTAACTTGTTGCCTTTTCCTCCCTGATAGTATTTGTAATTAGGGATGGGAGAAGGAGCGATATTCAAGCTCACTGAGGTTGATGCTCATCTCCCGAATGTGAGCATCTTCCCCCCGTCCCCAAAAGGAAAAGTGCACATCTCTGAACATGAAAAATGTGCACTTTTCTTAGCACATCTTAAATGTGCACTTCCCCCATAGGCTAAAGGGGGAAAATGCGCAGTTTTAGTGGTAGTACATAGCAGCAGTAAACATGCCAGAAGCCTCATGTCTTGCTAAAGGTGCGTGTCAAATGGAACAATTGACAAATATCCGTCCCTATTCACACTGTAAAAAGTAGCACATTCCTATCACTTTCTCTGTAATTACATTTATAACCTGCCTTTTTTCCCTCTTGCAAGGAACCCAAGGCAGTTTACATGGTTCTTCTCCTCTCCATTTCACCCTCACAACAACCCTATAGGTTAGGCTGAGAGTCAGTGACTGGCTCAAAGTCACTCAGAGAACTTCATGGTTGAGTGGGGACTAGAACCCAGAACTCCCGAGTCCTAATCCGACACTCGCATCACTATACCAAACTGGCACTTTTTATATGTCCGTAAGGAACATGAGAAGTGGTCCTGGAGGCCCAGGATGTAATTTTACCGAAGTCTGACTTTAACATGGCATACCATGGTTCTATGCCCTCCCGTAGTTGCTGTGGCTGAAGTGTATGAGGCCTGTGGCCCAAAAGCAAAGAAGAAACTCATTTTTGTTACACTTCAAACTTCATGAAGTAGAAAGCAAAAGGCCTCCTTGCTTCTCCTTGCGTCCTGTCAGGTGCACGTGTAAAACGAATGTAGCAAGCCCAAAGTTCAGATGTAAAGTGAGAATGTCAGCCTTCCATCAGGGATAGACCCCCCTGCCCCCCAGTCTCTGTGCACAAACCTACGAGAGTGCCCTACACAACCACCCTGACAACAGACCTTCAGAATGACATTAGCTTTTATACCACTACAATGTGATGCTCTCTTTTTTTGTTCCTGTGCAGTGAAATATTCCCTTGTAGCTCAAATTCAAATCTGAAAGACATCAAAGTACAATATGAAACAAAATGGAAGGCACCGCAAGTGTCTGGGAGAAAATAGAGGGAGGTACATTACTTTGTAGCTCCCCTTCTCATGCCAAGATTGCAACGCCACAGAAGTCAGGAAGCCACAGTGGGTGCCTTGGATCCCCTTGGTAGGTTAGATTGTTTTTCATCTGTAGTATTTCTAAAGTCTTTTTCCTCCAGTATTAAGGAATAATATATATATTTTTAAAAAACACCACAGCCCTTAATATAAGGACATTGTGTGTTATGAAGCATGAAGTTCTATAAATATTTATGCCAAACTACAAAAAAAAGTTGACAGTTGTTATTTTCTCAGCCATATTGGGGTCATTTTGTTGTGTTTGACCACAGGATTGAAGAGCACACATGAGTTTCTACCTTTTCGGAATGACATTTGGATATTGGCACATTTCTCTCTCTCCTTTACTTTTGATGAGTTTCTGAACTGACCATTTCACAGGCACTTTTAAAACTCGCAGCAAGGTATCTAAACTAACAAATAAGATCCTGTGCCTTGTTGGCCACAACATCAAACCCTTTAAAGGTGGGGTTTCTAAAACATTAAAGCTGCAAGCAGTCCTGTGAAAAATGGGAATGAGTCCTTGGGGGACTTGCTTCCAAGTAAACATACATTAGGATTGGGCTGATGATGGAGTTGATATTTGGTTCTAGTGCTATGGGAGGTGCTGGAACCAAAGCCACGGCTCAGTGGTGGAGCACGTGCTTTGCATGCAGAAGGTCCCAGGTTAAATTCCCGGTATCTCCAAGCAGAGCTAGGAAATAATCCTGCCTGAAATCCTGAAGAGCTGCTGCCAGTCAGTGTTGACAGTACTGGGCTACATGGACCAGTGGTCTGACTGGCAGATTTCTGTGTTCCAGCATGATTACTGTAGCGGTTCAGGTATTATGGCTGCCTCTGCACACCAGTGCAAAAATTGTGGAGGCACTGAGCCTTGTGGCTTGTTTAAAGCAGGGGGTGGCAGACTTGTCAGATCTACTTTTTTTTTTACTAGAACCCAGATAGCCATCAAACAGAGCCAGGGGCGCAATACTTAACCCTTAGATTTAAAGTGCAGGGTACCTCTGAGCACATTAAGAGGGCAAAACTACATGCTACATTAAATATAAAGAAGCAGATAATCCTAACTTGCCTGTTCTCCTTCAAGTAAGTGCAAGGGCCCTGATCTGAATTGGGACTAGCACGTGTAGGTAGGGGAGGTTTAAAGCTTCCCACCCAACTGCTTTCCCCCTTAAATTTGCTCGTCCCCACAGCATGGGAGCTAAGAAGATGGGGAAAACCTCCATGGGCACCAATGCAGTTTTTCTTTTTAGCCCGTGTGTGTGTGTGTGTATTGGGGGCAGGGGGCTGCGGTGGCGTGAGGAGTGGCTGGTCCTGATCTGGGCTGGAGGCCTGTGCACTTCTTGAAGGAAAAAACGTTGGGATCATCTGCAAGCAACATATTTAACATAGTGTGAAATTTAGCTCTGAGCTTATGTGAATTAGTTTTCAGTACTAGAACTGACCTGAGCTCACGGTTCTTTTACACACAACAAGAGTTCTTTCAAGAGTTCTTTATTTTAGTAGCCTAGTTTAGGTGGGTGAAGTCATACTGTTGTTGTTGTTGTTACCTATTTGGGAATAAGCAATTCTTGCTGATCTACTGCAAATCACCCAGAGATCTGCTTGTAGCTTCCAATCTACCTTCTGCCCACCTCTGGTTTAAGGTGTATGCACAGATATGAGTGGGGCGGGAAAGACACATTGGGAAGGAATTAGTGTTCACTAGCGACTTCCTTTAGAGTAGACAGCTATGTATTGTCAAAAAAGAGGAAATGTATCACTCAAAAATAAAATTTGTTTTAACATGGAGTATTGTGAGGTTCAACTACTGGTATTTGCTCCCCTTTCCCTTAAGGTTGTGCGCATAGATATACTAATATAATGTGGCTCTAAACACAAAGGGTTGGGTCCAGAATTCATCTTGCTTAGAGTAAACCAATTGAAATCAATGGAACAAGAAAGTCTTGACAAACCTAAGTCCCATTGGGTAGATCTTGTTGTGCCCATGCACTTGTTGGAGTGAATGGGGCTTTCCGCGACAGGGCTTTCATAATTCTAAAAATAACACAAAACAAATGGAAACGCTTGTTTCTGGAATGGGGCAGGTGAGCGGAGCTTACAGAAGGGAGCTCTGTTGACCTGTCCCATTCTAGAAATGAGTGTTTCTGCTAATTTCCGGGGTTATTTTTTAGAAGCACAAAAGCCCTGTTGCACAGGTGCTTGCTCCTGCAAGCACAATGGAGGCAAAGCAGCCCCATTGGATACTACCCATTCGTTTCAGTAGCCCTACTCTAAGCTTGACTATGTCTGGATCCAACGTAATGCGAACCAGGGTAAGCATACTTCCTATAATAGGAGTCTCCTGGGCAACTATGCAGTGTTAGGTACCATTTAGCAGAAGTCACTTAACCATTTAGCAGCATACTGGTTAATCCATCGTTTCGATATAGTTTCCTAGTCTTTATTGTTACTAATTTGTATGGGAACTTGTTGAAATTGGCAGGATGATTTCAACAAAAATTAGTTCTGTTTTTATTCTGCATTGGTATATCATTGGTTTATTCTGCCTCAGTGAGTTACAGAGTATATCCGAGAGTTGCATTTTTGCGTGCTCACATGTTTTCGATATATAGCTTTGACTACAGGTACTTGCTGTTGGTCACTAGATGGCATTGCCTGCCTGCCTTATCTTTTAAGGAGAACAGTGTGGATGTTCCTGCTGTCTGAGCTTCCCAAGTACATGCTAATATTGGAAGAGTGCATACTTTCAATCTCACTTAAAGTACCAATAATTCCTTTATCCAAATCAACATTTGCTTTATGAGTGGAAGCCCTGGCAGAGAGTTGCAAACACACACGGCTGTTCAGAGAGATACAAAATTATATCTTGTTTCCCTAACAAGAAAGGGTCACTGGTTAAAGAAACGGCATCTTAGAGCATGTTGAACTCTATGAGCTTCTTACTGAGGTTTATGCTTCTTTTGCAGGTTGCTTGTCTAATACGGGTTCCCTCCGAAGTTGTGAAACAGAGAGCACAAGTCTCCCCCTCTTCCAGTACTATACGGATCCTTTCCAACACTATATGTGAAGAGGTAGGAACTGAAGCAGTAGCATCTTCTTTCCCTGTTTACCTGTCCCCACTGTGTCCCCTTCCTCTGTTGGTTTCCCTCTGTTGAAGTTTAGTTTACAAGCTTCTCGGGGCAGGGATCTATCCTCCCATCCTCTGTAAAGTGACATGCATGTTGAGGGCATTATCTCAGTGAATAGCTTTTAGTTAAGGAGAACTTTTGAACCATTAATGCTATAAGAATGCAAAGTCACTCATTTATTCTCCAAATCATTTATGATTCTTAATCTTAAAACTCCCTGCTCGTTTATCCATTCATAGAAATCCTACTTTTACAAAGCCTTTAGACACTAGGTTAACATATTTGTATTTAGCCTGCTGTTTCAAATGTATGTAATGCGTCTGCATTGTTTCTGTGGTTTTTAATTGCTGCCTTTTATGAAGATGCTGCGATATTGACCATGTTGTTTCATTGCATGCTGTCCTGAAATGGATGAAGGGTGGCATAAAAATGTTTTAAATTAGGGTGTCAAACCTCTTTCAGCCTGAAGGCCAAATTCAATTTCAGGGAAGCTCTCAGGGGCCAGATTAAAGTGGTGGGCAGAGCCAAAATGCCCCCAATACCAGCTTATTTTAGCTTAAAGCTCTTCCTGCCAGCAACTAAGCCTTACGAGTGGCATCTCAATCTTTTCGAATAGGGGAAAAACTTCTCAAAAACTGGGAAACCGCCAGATGGTTGGTGGTTGGGGAAGAGGAGGGGTGGCCCTCTGGGGAACCCCAGGGGCCTGGATTGGGACCCCAAGTGGGCCGAATTTGGCTCCCAGGCCTGAGGTTCTGCAGCCTTGGCTGAAATGAATAAAACCCAAAGCCATGCAGCTGTCTCAGGAGAGGTAGCCCTCATGCAAAAGATTGAAATGCCTAGTTGAGGAAGTAGTAGCTGTATGTTGTTGTAGGATGTGTGTCGTGTGGGGATGTGTTGCAGGCACAGCAGTGAATACTTTCGGCGGGGGGGGATGATGGAAATTGGGCTAAATTAATTGGCAAGGTGATGAGCAATGGTTTTGCAATTGTTTGAGTTCTTTTCCATTATTCTTAAATAGTGGCTCTTTGTGCCGCTGCAAACCTGTCGAAGGCAAGGAGTGTCTGAGCATAGGTATAGCTGTTGGACCACTATGAATGTATGGAATTGCATCAAAATAAGACAGTTTTCCCATGGAACAGTATGCACAGGTGCATATGTGTGTTTCCTGTAATAATATCTCCATGTAGGAAAAAACCCATTTGTTAAGGGACCCTCAACTAGGGGCTGCTTTCCATGTTCATTATGTTTATTTACTTAAACCATTTTTACTCTGGTTCTGCACCAAAAAAGCTCCCAGAGTGGTTTACATACAATTTGGCCGCAGGCTTACAATCTAAAAGACATGTCACAAAAGGAAAAGGGGATGAGGAAGGAAAAGGGAAAATAAGCAAACTCTGGTTCCAATTTGTAATGTTATGTGGTAGCTGTTAGGATAATGAGCTGGAATGGAAACAGTTCAGGGAGAGGAGGAGCCCAGTGGAGCTGATGGTATGGCCCATTCCCATCTCTCCCTCTGCTGCAGCCTGATGTAACATCTGGCAGCAGCCATTCTAATTTGGAGCCATGGGATTGCTTCTGAGAATCACTTGTACAACTAAAATTATAATGCAGGGAGAACTTCTGCATGAGAGAATCTTGGCATGTTATTGTCTGGTTGGTAAGCACACAAATGTCTAGACAATTGTCTTGTTACCTCTTCAGAAATACGAGTGGCTTGTAGTTGAACTCTTAAGAGGGGAATTGACATGATAGGTGTTGGGCAGGGATTTATCCTGTGTGCCACCATTAAGTTTTGGAAAAAGGGGACTGCAGGATGACCAGCCAGGCCTGTAAGAATCCTCAGAAGCACAGTGATAGGCCAAGGTATCATATGATACCATATAACTCAGGATGGGCCTGGTCCTTGGCCAAAGCAACAAGGCAACTTGGCTTGCTGCCATTCCCTCCCTCAAACTTTCCTTGTCTTCCACCTCAACACAGGCAACTTTGACTGAACTTATTCTTGGACCTCCTTTGGCGAATTTAGCAGGATTGATGACATAGAAGTAATTGAGAAGCCATAAAAACATAAGAAGAGCCATGCTGGATCAGACCAAGGGTCCATCTAGTCCAGCATTTTGTTCACACAGTGGCCAACCAGCTGCCCATGGGAAACCCACAAGCAGGACACGAGTGCAACAGCACCCTGCTGCCCATGTTCCCCAGCAACTGGTGTACATAGACATACTGCCATACTTGTCATTAAAGATGCTGTTTTAAGAAAACCAGAGGACAAGATCTGTAGAATGAACACAAATGCATTTTTAAATATTCTGCCCATTTTTGAAAGCAATGAAACCTTTTTTTCTTGGGAATAACTGAACCATTGCTCTTAGAAATTAAGAGTAGGCCTACAGATGCATTACATTTTGGGTTCCCATCAGCCTTGGAAATCCTACTGCTCTCTTTATATGCATTTGGAATAGCTGATGATTCTAGATACCAGCTATGCTTGGCAAGAATGAGTTCACACATTTCTATACCTTATTTATTTATTATTAAATTTATTTATTTATTTATTAAATTTATTAATCGCCCATCTGACTGGTCACCCAGCCACTCTGGGCGATGTACAACCCACCATAAAACAATTTAAAACAATAAAATTTTACCATAATTTTTTTTTTTTAAAATACCCTAACCCACCCCAAATGCCTGCCTGAACAACCACGTTTTTAATGCACAACGGAAGCTCATTAAAGAGGGGGCATGACGGAGTTCCCTAGGGAGGGAGTTCCACAGAGTGGGGGCCACCACAGAGAAGGCCCTCTCCCTCGTCCCCACCAGTCTAGCTGTCCTGGCTGATGGGACAGAGAGAAGGCCATCTGAGGCTGATGTTGTTAAGCGGCCTGTCTGGTGTTGCTGGAGGCGCTCCTTAAGATAGGCTGGGCCTGAACCATATAGGGTTTTAAAGGTCAAAACCAACACCTTGAATTTGGCCCGGAAAACAACTGGTAACCAGTGCAACTCCTTCAGCACTGGAGTGATGTGATCTCGCCGGCGGCTGCCTTTAATCAGGCGAGCCGCTGCGTTCTGCACCAGCTGCAGCTTCCGAACCATCTTCAAGGGTAACCCCACGTAGAGCGCATTACAGTAGTCTAAACGAGAGGAGACCAGGGCATGTACTACCGATGGGAGCAGATGGTCGGGAAGGAAGGGGTGCAGCCGCCGTATCAGATGGAGTTGATACAGCGCTGTCCGGCTCACAGCTGACACCTGAGCCTCCATGGACAGCTGGGAGTCCAAAATGACCCCCAGGCTGCAGACCTGGTCTTTCAAGGGTAGCCGTACCCCATTCAACACCAGGTCAACATCCCCCAGCCTCCTCTTGTCTCCCACCAGAAGTACCTCGGTCTTGTCAGGGTTCAGCTTCAGCTTATTCCTCCCCATCCAGCCACTCACCGTCTCCAGACATTTGGACAGGGATTCTACGGCCAACCTTGGTGAAGATTTGAATGAGAGGTAGAGCTGCGTGTCATCCGCATATTGATGACACTGCACCCCAAACCTCCTGATGATAGCCCCCAGTGGCTTCACATAGATGTTAAATAGCATCGGGGAGAGGATGGAACCCTGTGGCACCCCACAAGTAAGTGGCCACGGGTCCGAAACCTCCTCTCCCAGTGCTACCCTCTGGTACCTGCCAGAGAGGAAGGACCGGAACCACCGCAATACAGTGTCTCCAATGCCCAACCCCTCCAGGCGGTCCAGGAGGATACCGTGGTCAACGGTATCAAAAGCCGCTGAGAGGTCGAGGAGAACAAGGAAGGAGCATTATCCCCTATCCAGAGCCCTCCTCATATCATCCACCAGGGCGACCAAGGCCGTTTCTGTCCCATGCCCAGGCCTGAAGCCCGACTGAAATGGGTCTAGATAATCAGTTTCTTCCAAGTGTGCCTTCAACTGCACCGCCACCACCCGCTCAATCACCTTGCCCAAAAATGGCAGATTTGAGACTGGGCGAAAGTTGTTCAGAACTTGAGGATCCAAGGAGGGCTTCTTTAAGAGCGGTCTTATCACTGCCTCCTTGAGGGCTGATGGCATCACTCCCTCCTCAAGGGAGGCATTCACCACCACCTTGATCCCCTCACCCAGTCTCTCTCTGCAGCTCATAATGAGCCAAGATGGGCAAGGATCAAGTAAGCAGGTGGTCGGCCTTACAGATGAAAGCACCTTGTCCACTTCATCAGGAGGAAGAAGCTGGAACCGATCCCACAAAACCGGTTTGCCACAGGCCGCCTCTTGCTCACTAACTGTATCCACAGTGTGCAGAGTAACACACCTAATCTGATCAATTTTATCTGCAAAGTGCCTTGCCAAAGCCTCACAGGAGGCCTTAGAATGCTCCAGTGGTTCCGGAGCCACAGGACCGACCAGGCTCCGGACCACTTGGAACAGCCTCCTGGGGCAGCACTCTGCAGACGCGATGGAGGCAGCATAATATTCCTTTTTTGCTGCCTTCACCGCCACGTGATAGGCTGAAGATATAGCTCTAGCCCGTGTCTGATAGTCTTTGGAGCGAGACTTCCGCCACCGGCGCTCTAGCCTTCTCACCTCCTGTTTCAGAGCTCGTAACCGCGGATTGAACCATGGTGCAGTCCGAGCTCTGTTCAGGGGGAGAGGGCATTTCGGAGCCACCTGATCTAATGCCCCAGTAATTGCGGCATTCCAGCCACCCACCAGGGTCTCGACCGAGTGGCCATTGGCATGCCCCAGAGAATCCCCAAGCGCGTTCAGGAATCCATTTGGATCCATAAGACGCCTGGGGCGGACCATTTTAATGGGTCCTCCACCCCTGCGGAGGGGTTGTGGAACCGAGAAGTCCAACATCACCAGATAGTGATCTGACCATGACAAGGGGGTGGTGGATATACCCCCGACTTCCAGATCACTCCCTGTTTCTCCAGAAACAAACACAAGGTCTAGTGCATGACCGGCTACATGGATGGGCCCAGTTAGAATATGGTGCAGCTCCCAGGAGGCCATGGTCTCCATGAAGTCCCGAGGTGCTTCTGTGAGGATGGCCTCCGAATGTACGTTGCAGTCCCCCAACACCAGTAAGTTAGGGGACTGTACACGCACATCAGAGACCACCTCAAGCACCTCGGCCAGGGAGTCAGTCGTGCAGCGGGGTGGACGGTACACGAGCAGAATCCCCAGACTGCCCTTTGGGCCCAACCTCCAGTACATGCACTCAGCAACCTTGGTCTCCCGGAGAGGGGGTCTGGTGAAGTCCAAGGACTCCCAGTAGATAACAGCCACTCCCTCTCCCCGATCCCCAGCCCTCGGCTGCTGTGCATACAAAAATCCGGCTAGACACATGGCTGCAAGGGTTGGAGCAGCAGCCTCGGCCAGCCAGGTCTTCGTAATACATGCCAGGTCTGCACCCTCATCCAGGATCATGTCATGGATGAGGGAGGTTTTCTGGGTAACAGACCTGGCATTGCAGAGCAGCAAACGAAGGCCAGAAGATGGGGTCACGCCTCCCCCAGCCATCCTTTGGCTCTGGACAGGCCCGGAGCAGGGGACAGATACTACACATCTCTCCCTTGTTCCCCTTACCTGGCATGGACTGCTCCTAGCGCTCCGCCAGCACCTGCCGCCCAGCCTCGGTATGTTCCGGCCCCCAACACTCCCCCACTGCCTCCATCAGGTGGACACATGCCCCCTCGCTCCCGCCTATCAGGCAGGCTACCCACCCCTAAAAACACAACAAAATCCCCCCCAACAAAATAAAACAAACAAACAAAACAATTAAAATCCCCTTAAAAATGCCAGGCAGGAGTCCACAGGGAAGGCCTGGTGGCGGTGGTAGCGGCGACAGCGGCAGCAGGCCCAGCAGCAGCAAGCACAGCAGCAGCAAGCACGCCTCTTCCCCGGTGGTGGTGGTGGTGGCTTCTCCTGCAGGCCCTGGCTCTCCCAGGCCACCTCAGCCAGCCAGCTTATGTAGCCCCTCCAGGGAGGGGCAGGTGGAGCAGCACAGCTGGCTTGGTACCTGGGGACCTGGTCCTGCAGGGACTGGCGGTCTGCCAGGCAGAAGTCCACAAGGAAGGCCTGGTGGTGGTGGCAGCGGTGGCCGCAGCAGGCCCAGCGGCGGCCGCAGCAGGCCCAGCGGCGGCCGCAGCAGGCCCAGCGGCGGCCGCAGCAGGCCCAGCGGCGGCCGCAGCAGGCCCAGCGGCGGCAAGCACGCCTCTTCCCCGGTGGTGGTGGTGGTGGCTTCTCCTGCAGGCCCTGGCTCTCCCAGGCCACCTCAGCCAGCCAGCTTATGTAGCCCCTCCAGGGAGGGGCAGGTGGAGCAGCACAGCTGGCTCGGTACCTGGGGGCCTGGTCCTGCAGGGACTGGCAGTCTGCCAGGCAGAAGTCCACAAGGAAGGCCTGGTGGTGGTGGCAGCGGCGGCAGCAGCAGGCCCAGCGGCGGCAGCAGCAGGCCCAGCGGCGGCGGCAGCAGCAGGCCCAGCGGCGGCAAGCACGCCTCTTCCCCGGTGGTGGTGGTGGTGGCTTCTCCTGCAGGCCCTGGCTAATAAGTTACCTTCCTGTTCTTCCAACTTAATAATGTGACATATTATCCCTTTGACATGCAGCTGTAACTTATTATTTTTAGTAGCTGTTAAATAAGTTTTGAAAGTAGGGATAAAGCTCTCCTTTGTTAGTAAAGCTAGGAAGACAATATTTAGTGTGGTTTTAATCAATATTGTCAATTTGCTGGAAGCCTAGATATTAGGCTCAGTAAAGCTGTTATACCTGATATGTAATAATCAGTAAATTGCAATCTTTGCTAACTTAATTCTTAATAGCTGACACTTTTTCTTGTTGATTTGCAGGGTATTCTAGGACTCTACCGAGGTTATAAAAGCACAGTATTGAGAGAGGTAAAACACTTCTTTAAATGCTTGAATCTTATTTATTTATTAATTTATTTATTATGTGGGTCTTTGGACTTTCTTGAGTTATTTTTCCACAGACCTGTTATGATAGCAATGCAACTCAATGAAAAGGATGGAATTATAAAACGTTCTCTCTCTCATGCTTCCCTTTACCCAGCCAATCCTGACAGCGCCCCTCTTATAGGCAAGAAGGGTCAAATGGACTTTACAGCTCACTCGACTCTTCTTTTTCTTCGGTGTTATGCAACATATTTAAGGTATTGGCATTGTTGTTGCTCTGGCTCCTTTTTATCCCTGGCTGCAGAGGTTTAGTTTTATTATTTATTAATTACATTTCTATACCGCCCAATAGCCGAAGAGCTCTCACAACACTTAAAGCCGCAAAATACATAATAAAATACAATATAAAATATAAAAGTTTAAAACTACAGTGTAGAAGTATAACCAATGGTTGGGAGGATCGCAGTGGAACAAGAGATCGCAGAAGGATCAGAAGAAGCCTCTGCAGCTGCTTTCTGTCAAGGTGATAGAAACTTTCCTGGCCCTGTTTAGCTTGATTCTGTCTTTAGTGAGGGGCTCCAGCCAAGATCCCTCTCCTCTCTTCCTGTGGTGCACTGCCACTGCTTGAGGCAGGACCCTCCATGCCAGAGGTCCACAGTTAACATTAACTATGGTTCGTCAGTTTGGGTGATAGAACAAGCTTCGTTTAAGCGAAGACAGAAATGGAAACTCCTCTTGGCTATGCCAGAGGAGGAGAGGGGAACTGGAAGTGGGTGAGGCCAGGGCTTGTTTTGGATTGTTTGTCTCATGCTAACCTATGGTGCGGTGCCCATGGGACAACTCTCTTGGCGCCCACCAAGCTCCCTGCCCCTCCTTATTTTTATTTCTTAAGGTTTGGAGGGAGCAATCTTATGGCCGCTAGACAGCAGCTAGATGGCTGTAGGATATGTTGTTTTCCGGGAACCGACCTCGGAGCGCAGGCTCCCGGAGAACTGACCTCCCCCCACTTCCGCGCTGCCTTGGAGGCAGCGCAGAACAGCCCCATCCTCTGTGCTTGCAAAAGGAATGCAGAGTGGACGGAAAGGGGTGTGGCTGGGAGCATTCTGGGGCAGGGATTGCGTAACTGTCTGTACGACACATCCTATGTGTCGTGCAGCAGCCTCCTTCCCCGCTCCGTCCTCCTGCAACTAGACAGCTGCAATCAGCTGTCTAGCCAAAAAAGCAGGGCAGGAGAAGCACAGGAGGAACTATCCCCTGTGTGCTTCTCCAGCCCTGCTTTGGATAGGTGGTCGCCTCTGAGTTCAGAGGCAGCCGCCTATATAGATAGGATTGCTTCCTTAATTAATTAATTTTTATCTGGGATGCTGGCATGCTGCAAAGCAAAGTGCTGCCCCCCAGTACTGTATTTATTGGGGTTCAAAAGAGAGGTTTTTTGTTCTGGACCTCAGTCCCACCCTCTGCCTTGTAATTAGGTTCTTGGGCAAGTTACTTTTCTTTAGTCTCACCATTTTGCCTTCTGGGAAATGATTGTTTTGTGACTGGCAATGCCCACCATGGCAGACATTTTCTGAATGTGCAAGCCCCTCCCAGCAGCCATTTTGTGATACCACCCATGGCTACACTCTTTATTCCAATTGTGCCCACCAAACCCAAAAGGTTGGGACCCCTTGCTTTAGCCTGACACCTGAAAGTAGCCATTGTTATCACACAGTGTAAGAGGAATAAGAAACAAAATGCACATGCATATTGGAGCTGAGAAAACACTTGGCTTCTAAAAACTTGGTTTGACATCTGGGACAAATTTGAAAACATTTATCTAACTAGGATGATGGCAATATGTAGGAGGAGAAGGAACACAACTTTTACTATAATACCAAAATGTCCATTTTTCTCAATTTTTGGGGAGTGGGGTAGGAAGACTGGGGCCATAAGGCAAGAAAACTGAAAATTATAGTATGCTTGTAAAACAAAATTTAATACAATATAAATAACAGCAAAACAAGCTCAGAGTTCTTTGACAAGTGCAAAGTTTCCTAGTGTTTTAAAGAGAGCTTCAGCTATTGGTCAGTATTGAAACGGAATAAATACATAAAACAAACTACCAGTTGCAAATATTTCTTCAAAAATTTACTTATTCCTTTAAAATCTTTCCTCTGTGCATTTAGATCAGATGGTGATGACCACCTTAGGTTGAAATGAAATGACAACTGTTTTATGTCCTGTGTCAATACTTTTATATAACAATAAGAAATTCCACCCTTAGAATAGCTCTAGGTACTGGAGAACGGTAACGAGGTTTTCTTTGTTTTATCACCTCCGAGAGTCTCAAAAATTAGTTATTTGTGTGAAGAGATGACACCTGTTTTTCTCAAACCTAATCCCTACTATAGTTTCATCCTGTACTTATTTTCTGCCTCACTAAGCACATGTTACTTGTTGAGATTTCATCTGGTTGCAGGCAAAAGAGAAAAGCAGGGGGGACAAGGCTTTTTGATTTCTCTGAGGGTTGCTGAATAAATGTAGTTGCATCAAAGAATAGTGATCTGATGGTTACAACTGAATGCTATTCTCTCTCCAAAATGTATTTTGACATGTGTCAGGGTGGTAATTAATTTCCAAGCGGGTCTCTTAGCATAGTATGTGAACCTGCTGAGAGAACTCTGTTTACTCAAAATTGCAACACTTTGTTGGAAATTTAATTGGGGCTCTTTCCATTATGTGTATTCATAAAAGTTCCTTCAGAACCAATTTCAGCTGAAATATTGCTTTCTTTTTGTGTGTGTGTAGCATCTGCCTTGATGGAACGAGAAACAAATTATTGTTGAAACGAAATGTGGCTTCAGTTCAAAATCAAACACATCACAAATGATCAATTGTACAGCATTGCTGTTTGTTCTTAAGTGTCATGCGCTTAGCTCTGCGTTAAAATGCCCATGGTTTTCAACACTGAATATTTCTGTTTTGGGGAGATGTGTCTGTTAAATTGTTTAATTGGTGGCTTTTACACAGTCAGACATGGAGCTGGGCTTGTTCTGAACCTCCACACGTACATTGGATATGTAAATAAAAGAAAGCACACACACAATCTGTGGTGTTCTACTTCTAAGCTGGGGCAATTTCTGTATTGGGTGGGAGACACGGTATTAATTATTGGATATTTTCCTATGTTCTTTTTCCACACTGATTCTAGAACTAGATGTGACAGAAGCTACATGTGTCTCCTCTTTTTTTCTTGTCCTTGATCATGTGTAGAGAAATAAATCGTGACATGATGTCACAGCGGTCCAGTTTCCCCCACCTCCAGGAAGTGGGAGCCAATTAAATGGAGTGGTGGTGGGGAAATTGCACAATGTGGTGACCTCAGGTCATGGGATGTGTAGTTGTAGAAGTTACTGGAAAAAGCAGAGGACATGGGGATGCTGCCTTTGGCAGCAGCCATGCGATTCCTATTGCATCTAATTCCATGTAACTTTTTCCTGTCTGTGATGCCGCTGGTACGTGTTCCCTTTTTTCAAGCCTCTGAAGCTGATACTGTGTTTTATGTATAAAATCATGATTAAACCTTGGAAGATGACAAGACAAGCAAATTCCACCTCAGCATCTTAAGATGTGTCCTATTTGTCCCAACATAACTCATCCCATCCAGATACAGAAATGGAGATGAAATGATGGAATGCAGGAACAGATGATGCGATTGTGCTAGACACGTTGGGGACCCAGGATGCTTCCAGACAGAGGGCTGCTAGCACTACCAATCAAAAGGCATTGTGCACCTATTCCATCTTTCCCTCCTTAACAGTTTTTTTTTCCTGATAAGAAAAAAGATGGTAGGAGTAGTGGGAAAACATGAGAGTATTACAAATGGAAGATGTCATTGTCTGGGCCTTCTGTAAAATTCCATGAATGTGGCAGGGCAATTGCACAATAAAAGCCTCATCTGGAAGCACCCCCAGTTGCATAAAACAGAACCAAGGAATTTTTGACACAGCTTGTGTGAGTTTCCAGAACTGGAAAAATGAGAGCGTGTGTGGGGTAAATTAAGCCACAGCAGGGGGAAAACTTTTTTGTGGCCTTTGTGCATCATTTTTGCAAAGTGTTGTTATACTGATAAGGCCAGTTGAACGGGGAATTATACATTCTTGGGCTCATAGTTTGGTGATGAGCTGGTGACATCTATAGCTCCTCTGCTGAAAGTTTATCCTGGTAAGCTGAGCCAGGCTTTTCAATTTCTGTAGAATTCATTTTATTAACTATGACCAAGGAGAACATCTGTTAAAATTCCATTACATTTAGTTCATGGGAAAAAGGGGGTGGAAAGGAGGGAATCCCTCCCCTGATCCTCAATTTTCTTTAGACTTAAAAACAAAAACCTAATAGTCTTTAACAGATGCCTGAAATGGACATTATAATGAATGAAGATGTAGCATTAAAAAGCAACCCTTTATTGAATTGCAATGTTTACTATAGTTTGGTGTCTAATTATTTACTCTGGATGGTTGTAATATAATTAAGGCTGACATACTCCTCTTTATTTTAAATTGTTTGCTGCAGTGCTGTGAATCTGTAAGGGCTAGACTTTTAAAAGAAATTCCTATGACTCAGACTTCTATTTATTCATAAATGCAATGGAAAAGAAGGAAAAAATACCTCCTGCGTACTAAGCTGTAGTTGCCTTGTTTGAGAGGTACTTTTAGTACAGCTAGCCCAAGAGGATCTCTGTATTAATTTGACCCAGCTAAACTGGGCCATTTTGGCTAACACAAGAGACATAACTGCAGACCTCCACAGTTCAAAGATTGCATCTCTATTACAGAAGTTGTGGTCTGATTCCAGTGTAGCATTTCCTTAGTGACATTTTGATGATGGATTATCTATGTACATTTTCTTGGGATTACCCTATGAATGAGAACCTAGTTCTGTCCTGCTTCCTGTAATCTGTTATATGGATAACCTTTTAAAAATGCATGTAGGAAATAGATGTATACATATTCAAGACCATAAAAAAAACATTGTGAGAATAGGAAGTGCTAGTTCATCCAAATCAGGATCCACAGAAATGAATCCTGAGGGCAAAGATGAATCTAAGCTTCCAGTGAAATGTTTGTATTGAGCCCTGGAATATGCATTTTTCTCCCAGGAATCTTTATTTGACCTTTCAAATAACTATTTTTGTGATTTGATCTCCCAAATCCTATATCAAGACCCCTTAAATTGTTGAGAGCAACAATTTTCATAAAGATTTTCTTTTTTAAATCTGAAATTAGAAATTAAAAAAAATGGGCATATAACTTAAGATACTTGCTTTTCTGTGGAAAGTATATTAGAACTTGTGTTCCAGGAACACGATGCATGAGAGTTGTCGAGGACTCTAATCCCCTTAAAAAAAGGTTTTTGGCCCTGCTCCCCATTTTCCCTCAGAGAGCAATCAGATGTGCTCACATTTTTTTAAAGCTCTTCCTTTATTCCATTTCTTAATCTGCATTTTCTTGCTTGGTTGTTCTTTTGCTCTCTTGTGCTAGCAAAGCTATGTGCAGGATCAAGCAGTAGAGTTCTGATTTGGGAACACTACCACCTCTAATGGCATTGGTCCTAGGATGTACTCTGAGCTTTAAAATGGATACATCACAGCTTCTAGAGGTTCTAGTGCTCTCTACCATTGTGATAAGGTGCACAATGTGGTGGAATCAGGATAGGGCCTGCAAGTCTGCCATGTGGTGCACCTTCCTTAAGGCCATTTAGTCCTTTGTAGGTGGAATCTACCAAAGCAGTACTTTCGATATAGCCTGAAAATGTATCCCTCTGGCTTTTCCATTTTATTTGTTTACAAAATTTCTATCCTTCCTTTCTGTTTAACAGCGCTCAAGTTTTTGTAAAAATGTAACCATCAAAATTAGATCAAGTAATATAAAAACATAAATAAACATATACACAATAGCTAAAAACCGAGTGCTCTCAGGGAAGCAGTCATATACCCAGCTAACGTGCCAGAGTCTTGTTTGTTATTGGAATTAATCACAGAAATTGCTCCACCAACTAGGAACAGACAGAATCAAGAAAGAGCTATTGATCTGGTTCACACATAAAGACAACCCAGAGTACCGGTTGAGTATGGGTTGTTGTTGAAAGGTGTGTTAAGTGCAAATTCTGAACTATAGTTTAATTATATGTTCTTAACCACGAACAGACGTTTACTTCTTGGGAGGAGAGCAATGACAAATCTTGATAAAATAGTGAAGAGCAGAGACATCACACTGACAACAAAGGTCCGCATCATTAAAGCAATGGTATTTCCCTTAGTAACCTATGGGTGTGAGAGCTGGACCATAAGGAAGGCTGAGCGAAGGAAGATAGATGCTTTTGAACTGTGGTGTTGGAGGAAAATTCTGAGAGTGCCTTGGACTGCAAGAAGATCAAACCAGTCCATACTCCAGGAAATAAAGCCAGACTGCTCACTTGAGGGAATGATATCAAAGGCAAAATTGAAGTACTTTGGCCATATCATGAGAAGACAGGATACCCTGGAGAAGATGCTGATGCTAGGGAAAGTGGAAGGCCAAAGGAAGAGGGGCCGACCAAGGGCAAGATGGATGGATGTGACGGACTCGACCTTGGGGGAGCTGGAGGTGGCAACGGCCGACAGGAAGCTCTGGCGTGGGCTGGTCCATGAAGTCACGAAGAGTCATAAGCAACTGAATGAATAAACAACATCAACTGTGAACAACCCAGAGTTCACAACCTAACAACAAACCATGGGTTCTCTTCTTGGGTTGTTCATGCTTAACAACCCATTGTTAAACCATAGTGCAGGGTTCATATGTAATGCCAACTCACAATTTAACACCAACCCACGATTCAACCCGTACTCAGCTTTGTTGTTATGTGCGAACCAGGCACTGCCAATCAATTCTTTCTTCCAGAATAGCGTTGCACAATTTGTGAACCACCAAGCTGAATTCAAACACACTGGCCATGTACTGTGTTCTGTTAGGTTAGCCTTTCTATCGGGCATGTTGGCTGGTGCTGATGGAAGTTGTAGTCCATCAGCCCTGGAGGGTGCCAGGTTGGGAAAGGCTGTGCTCGGTGCTTGACAACCTCAGGGAGTAAAAATTAACTTATTTGGCTTGGTGGGGCACACATGTTATGCAGGCCTGTTCCAAACCAAGGGATTTATGTGGCTCATGGGTTGGATGTTTCTGTTCCTCTTGTCAAGCATGGTCAAGCTGGTTTAGTGGCCACAGTGCACTTATTGTGCTGTTGTTGATTATCTATAGCATGCAGTCAGGGTGCCAGGCATTTGGAAAGGTGTTCCTGAATCTTTGCTTAATATGCTACAGAAACTTCAGGCTGAGCCAACCGGGTTTGGTATGGTGATGACTCAGCACTCCAGAATCTTGGCTGCCATCTTTTTTCGAAGCGGTTCTTTGTGAACTGCAATTATTAGCTGGATACTTTGCACATTCTCAAGGTGATGTATTAAGTGATAAGGTGAGGCCACCATTGGGAGTTTTTTTTTATGGCACGTCACTAGTCATTTGAATGCTCTGACACATTGCAGGCATGTTGCAATTTTGCACTAGTCAGTACAATCTCAATTCAGCTTTCATAGCCTTATGACAAGGTGCCTTGGGTGTGGGAGAAGACACTGGGGAAGTTGTCTTTTTTTAAAAAAATTCCATTTTCCTTTGGCTGTGTGGTTTCAGAACATTTGGACTGCATGTAAGATGCTCTGTTAGGGAAAAAAAAGCCTTTCCCAATGAGATGTGATCTACAATATGTTACTCTAGGCTGGCTTTGATTTTTGTTCATATATTACTCAAGGCCTGAGTCAGGAAATACTGGAGAATTATTCCAGCATCATGTGTTTCTTACGTAATTTTTGCAGCTGCCATGATCAGCATATACAGTTATGTTACGCACATGCAGATGAATTATGAAATCAGATACAACACTTTAAATATACCTTTCAATGCTCAACAGGTTGTCTATATTGGGATTTTCTCTACAACCATGGAGTTTACAAACCTGTTCTCTTAAAACAAATAAATAAATATTTATTTTATTTTTATTTGTTTTTATTAATAAAATAAAATAAACTTAGATTGTGGGTTTGCAGAGCAGCCTCCACACTTAATCCTTGGACTATAGTAATCTTTAACATTTGTATATTATCTCAAGCACTTGTTGAGTAGAGGGGTGATTCAAAAATAATGAATAAAGAATAATGAATATAAGTATGTTTGATATGAGTAGCATGTGTTTTATATATGCATGCACACACAAACACCAGAAGGCAAACAATGCAATGATTGTATTACTTGGTTTTAGGCCCATTTCATAAGTTATACTAGGCATTGTTGAAAAATAAAAACTGGGAGATTTCAACACCGTTCAACTCCTCATTTGGGTGTAGTGTTTATGATAACATTTCTGACCTGAAACCACACTGGGACCATATCCATGTGCTCTTGTTTTTCAAACAGCTGACACATACTACTGTAACCCATAAATTGTGCCATATTTTAAATAATGATGTAAAATGTTGCCATTTGTACAAAAGCACAGACAAGCAGGTCTTTGTCTTCTGTAAGGCCAGTTGTGACACAATATTTTTCATATTCAGAAGAAGCTCTTAATAGGTAGGATTTACAAAGGAATTTTCTTTCTTGGGAGTAATATTTGCCCTTGATTTAAGTTGGCGGCAAGTTTCCAATTTTCTTCCTTCTGTTCAGATTTAAGTTATCTCTGAAAGCACATTCACTTGTTCTATACATACACCTGGTTTCTTTAAGTATTGGGGCCTTAGACTTTATGTCAAGCAACCAAGATTTTTTTGGATTTCCAAGTAATTTAGACCGGCTATAACAACACTGAGAAAGGAATGTGGATATGAAGGGTGGATTGAAGAGGTAGTTTGTGTGTGCAGATTCTGAACTTAAATTCACTAGCAGGCTCTATTAAAAAAAATTGTGCTAAAGCTTACCTTTAATAGACACTATTTTCAGTGTGACAGTGTGTTATTTTTTTTAGAGCTTTGAGTAAAAATGTTGCACTTAGATTTAATATGTTCGCAGGTTCCTTCTGACAGTGAAAGTAAGGACATGTTGTATCTTGTTAAAGTTTGTGAATGACTCATGGTCCTGCTTTAGATGTATGTTATGCTGCTTGATCACTGAGCCGTAGTTTGGAAAATGTCGGATAGGCCTGCAAACTGTTCCTCTCCTTCCTCCCTGCTTGTGCAAATTCACTCCCTTTCCAGGTTGGCAATCACTATGATTTACCATGATGTCTGAACAGCCAGGACCATAGTTAGCTTGTAAACCAGAGATTCTCATCCTCCTGATTTCAGTCTCTTGTTCAGAAGTGAACTGTCATTGATCATATTAAAGAAACATATATCATTCTTATCTCAGAAGCCTTTGCATTCTTGCTTAATGCATCTTTAAATGAAGTCTTCCTGAACTCTTTAAGATTTCCTGCTGTGTCTAAGCAACCTGTCTAATAATCTGTACCTTAAGTTTTTAAGGTTCAATCCTATGCATGTTTAAACAGAAAAATGTCTTACAACTCCTGGCATTCCCCAGCCAGTATGGTTGGCTGGGGAATGTTAGGAGTTGGAGGACTTCTTTTCTATCTAAACATGCATAGGATTGCACCCCTACTTGATTGTTACTCATATCTCATAGAGGATATTAAGGACAAAGGTGAATTCGATTCACTCTCATCGTAAACTTGTTTCAAAATTATGATATTTCATCTCTCCCTTTTTCACTCTGTCCTTTTCACATAGCTATTTTCTGTGAACGTAATGCAGGGATGGGGAACATTTGGTTCTCCAGAGGTTATTGGGCAATAACTCCCATCATCATTTACCATTGGCTATGCTTGCTAGGGCTGATGGGAGCTGCAGTCCATCAACATCTGGAGGGCAACACATTCCCCATCCCTGACTTTGTGTTTGCAAGTCAGTGACAATCATGATTGGGCCTCACTTAAAAAAAAAAAAATTAAACTAGGTCTCCTAGTTCATGCTGAACCAGTGCCCATGAAATCTTATGCCTTAATAAATTTCTTAGTCTTTACGGTGTCACAAGGTCCTTTGTTATTTTCGCCAGAAGACAGGCACAAGATTTCATATTGCCTAGTTAGCTAAGCAATGGAGGGAACAATCCTATGCTCCCTAGACAGCATTTGGATTTTATGGCCCCTAGACAGTGCTCCAACCTCAGAGCTGGGAATCAGAGCTCTGACCCCCTCCCCCCTTGCAGCTGATGCAGAAAGAACCATGCCGGCTGCCTCCCCGAGGTCAGGAACATAACCTCAGGACACAGGGGTGTTTTGGTGGGCAGGGAGAAGACTGGAGAGGCCAGGATACGAGCTGCCCTGAGGCCTCCCCAGCTTCCTTCCCTCCCCCTTGGAAACACTTTCACTAGAAGGGCAAAAAAGCTTGTCTAGCGAAAATACAGGGTGGGAGGATAGGGAGGCCAAGATTGCCCCCACTGCAGCTCTCACCCTGCACGGGATGACTGTAAGCCTGAGCTCAAATCGTAAGCCTCTGAGTTCAGAGGCTTACAATCATCGCAGTAGGATTGCGCCCTTAGTGGTGCCTAAATACTGTACCTATGGGGAAAAAAATTCTTAGAGGGACAAAATAAGAACATAAGAACCATGCTGGATCAGAGCAAAGGTCCATCTAGTCCAGCATTCTGTTCACACAGTGGCCAGCCAGCTGACAACCAGGAACCCACAAGCAGGACATGAGCACAACAGTACTCTCCCACCCATGTTCCCCAGCAACTTGTGTACATAGGCATACTGCCTCTGGTACTGGAGATAGCTCATAACCATCAAACCTGATAGCCTTCTTCTCCAGGAATTTGTCTAACCCCCTTTTAAAACTATCCAGTGTGTCTAAAAGGAGCAGTAACTATGGCTACACTGGTTCAGTTGTCTGGTAAACCATAGTCATAGTGAACCAGAACAGGGACAGGTGAAGAATGAACCCAAGGGGAAGCCTTCAAGGTGTGAGCCTTCAAGGTGTTCCTACTTGGGAAACCAATTGGGCAGCATGAAATCTGAACTGCACCATTCTATTCGCTCAGGTGGGGTATGTCATTTACATATTTGTTGAGATCCACACATCCTTAGCAGTTTCTTCTAGGTTGTTGTTGTTTAGTCGTTAAGTCATGTCCGACTCTTTGTGACCCTAATCACCCATCTGGCCGGTCACCCGGCCACTCTGGCCGATGTACAACGGTACAATTTAAAACAATAAAAATATACATTAAAACATTATTTAAAAATACCCTAACCCACCCCAAATGCCTGCCTGAATAACCAAGTTTTCAGTGAGTGGTGGAAGCTCATTAAAGAGGGGGCATGGCGGAGTTCCCTAGGGAGGGAGTTCCACAGAGTAGGGGCCACCACAGAGAAGGCGCTCTCCCTCGTCCTCACCAGCCTAGCTGTCCTGGCTGATGGGACAGAGGGAAGGCCATCTGAGGCTGATCTTGTTAAGCGGCCTGTCTGGTGCTGCTGGAGGCGCTCCTTGAGATAGGCTGGGCCAGAACCATATAGGGTTTTAAAGGTCAAAACCAACACCTTGAATTTGGCCCGGAAAACAACTGGTAACCAGTGCAACTCCTTCAGCACCGGAGTGATGTGATCATGCCGGCGCCTGCCTTTAATCAGGTGAGCCACCATGTTCTGCACCAGATGCAGCTTCCGAACCGTCTTCAAGGGTAACCCCACATAGAGCACATTACAGTAGTCTAAACAAGAGGAGACCAGGGTATGCACTACTGATGAGAGCAGATGGTCGGGAAGGTAGGGGCGCAGCCTCCGTATCAGATGGAGTTGGTACAACGCAGTCCAGCTCACAGCTGACACCTGAGCTTCCATGGACAGTTGGGAGTCTAAAATGACCCCCAGGCTTTGGACCTGGTCTTTCAAGGGTAGCCGTACCCCATTCAACATCAGGTCAACATCCCCCAACCTCCTCTTGTCTCCCACCAAAAGTACCTCGGTCTTGTCAGGGTTCAACTTATTCCTCCCTGTGCAGCCACTCACTGTCTCCAGACATTTAGACAGGGATTTTACGGCCAACCTTTGTGAAGATTTGAACGAGAGGTAGAGCTGCATGTCACCCGCATATTGATGATAGCGCACCCCTAACCTCCTGATGATAGCCCCCAGCGGCTTCACGTAGATGTTAAATAGCATCGGGGAGAGGATAGAACCCTGTGGCACCCCACAAGTGAGCAGCCACGGGTCCGACACCTCCTCTCCCAGTGCTACCCTCTGGTACCTGCTGGAGAGGAAGGACTGGAACCACCATAATACGATGTCTCCAATGCCCATCCTCTCCAGGCGGTCCAGGAGGATACCGTGGTCAACGGTATCAAAACTGCTGAGAGGTCGAGGAAAAAAAGGAAGGAGCATTCATCCCTATCCAAAGCCCTCCTCATATCATCCACCAAAGCGACCAAGGCCGTTTCTGTCCCATGCCCAGGCCTGAAGCCTGACTGAAATGGATCTAGATAATCGGCTTCTTCCAAATGTGCCTTCAACTGCATCGCCACCACCCACTCAATGATCTTGCCCCAAAATGGCAGATTCGAGACTGGACAAAAGTTGTTCAAAACTTGGGGATCCAAGGAGGACTTCTTTAAGAGCGGTCTTATCACTGTCTCCTTGATGGCTGATGGCATCACTCCCACCTCAAGGGAGGCATTCACCACTGCCCTGATCCCCTCACCCAATCTCTCTCTGCAGCTCATAATGAACCAAGATGGGCAAGGATCAAGTAAGCAGGTGGTTGGCTTTACAGATGAAAGCACCTTGTCCACTTCATCAGAAGGAAGACGCTGGAACCAATCCCACAAAACTGGTTGGCCACAGGCCGCCTCCTGCTCGCTAACTGTATCCACGGTGCATGGAATAACACTCCTGATCCAATCAATTTTATCCGCAAAGTGCCTTGCCAAGGCCTCACAGGAGGCCTTAGAATGCTCCAGCGGTTCCAGAGCAACTGGATCGACCAGGCTCCAGACCACTTCGAACAGCTTCCTGGGCTCTGCGGATGCGATAAAGGCAGCATAGTATTCCCTTTTTGCTGCCTTCACCACGTGATAGGCTGAAGATACAGCTCTAGCCCGTGTCCAATTGTCTTCAGAGCGAGACTTCTGCCGCCAGCGCTCTAGCCGTCTCACCTCCTATTTCAGGGCTCGTAACTGCGGATTGAACCATGGTGCAGTCGGAGCCCTGTTCAGGGGGAGAGCGCATTTCGGAGCCACCCGGTCTAATGCTCCAGTGACTGCAGCATTCCACCTACTCACCAGGGTCTCACCCAAGTGGCCATTGGCGTGCTCCAGAGAATACCCAAGCATTTCAGGAATCCATTTGGATCCATAAGATGCCTGGGGCGGACCATTTTAATGGGTCCTCCACCCCTGCGGAGGGGTTGCGGAACCGAAAAGTCCAACGTCACCAGATAGTGATCTGACCATGACAAGGGGGTGGTGGATATACCCCCGACTTCCAGATCACTCCCTGTTTCTCCAGAAACAAACACAAGGTCTAGTGCATGACCGGCTACATGGGTGGGCCCAGTTGGAATAGGGCACAGCGCCCAGGAAGCCATGGTCTCCATGAAGTCCCGAGGTGCCCCCGTGAGTATGGCCTCTGAATGTACATTGAAGTCCCCCAACACCAATAAGTTAGGGGACTGCACACGCACATCAGAGACCACCTCAAGCACCTCAGCGAGGGAGTCTGTCATGCAGCTGGTTGGGCGGTACACGAGCAGAATCTCCAGGCTGCCCTTTGGGCCCAACCTTCAGTACATGCACTCAGCAACCTTGGTCTCCCGGAGAAGGGGTCTGGTGAAGTCCAAGGACTCCCAGTAGATAACAGCCACTCCCTCTCCCCGATCCCCAGCCCTCGGCTGCTGTGCATACAAAAATCCGGCTAGACACATGGCTGCAAGGGTTGGAGCAGCAGCCTCGGCCAGCCAGGTCTCCGTAATACATGCCAGGCCTGCACCCTCATCCAGGATCATGTCATGGATGAGGGAGGTTTTCTGGGTAACAGACCTGGCATTGCAGAGCAGCAAACGAAGGCCAGAAGGTGGAGCCACGCCTCCCCCAGCCATCCTTCGGCTCTGGGCAGGCAGATATTGCACATCTCTCCCTCGTTCCCCTTACCTGGCCTGGCCTGCCGTAGTGCTCCGCCAGCGCCTGCCGCCCAGCCTCGGTATGTTCTGGCCCCCAACACTCCCCCACTGCCTCCATCCGGTGGACACATGCCCCCTCGCTCCCGCCTATCAGGCAGGCTACCCACCCCTAAAAACACAACAACCTCCCTGCTCAAAACCCACCCCCCAACAGTTAAACAAAAATCAAAACAAAACATCCCCTTTACCAATACTGGCTCTCCCAAGCCACCTCAGCCAGCCAGCTTATACGGTTCCTCCAGGAGTAATAGGATTTTAATCTTTTTATTGATAGCGTGAGACTACATCTATTTGTGTCACAACAATTTCAGTATTGCATGCAAATATTTCAGAGTTTAATCCTCAGTAGAAAGGTTGTGATTTAAATGTGGAAGTTCAGTAACCTTTAGTATACCAGTTAGATTGTTATGCCTTGGAGGGTAAGCCCTGTCCAGTTTTCCAAAATGAAATGTGCTGCCCTGTTTGAGAATCCTGCTTAGAATGTAACCAGTGAGGGGCAAAAATAAATGTAGGCATAGGGACAGATTTGTTGCCTTCCTGCAGCACTACAAACCTGGATTAAAGTTTATGGAGATGACAAGTAGCTACAATACAGAAAGGATCTATCCTTTACTGGGTAAGCAGATCACACTGCCAGGACATATTTACTGATCTTCAGATAAATGTGGGTGAAGGAGATGCAAATAGCATGAACCATGCTATAGTAAGGTAGGAAAAAAGATTCTGGAAACACCCATTCGGTTTTGGGTGTACAGTTTATTTTGGATGCAATTGCATGTCCCCAAAAGATTAGATCTGTAGCTTGGGGGAGTTGCTGGTCTTGGTGCATCATTTGGATATGCAGGTAGTGTTGGTGGCGAAGGGGACCTTTTTTGTGCGTCAGCTGGTATTCCAGCTATTATCCTTTCTGACAAAGTCAGACCACGCCATGATCAGACCAACAGTCCAGGTTAGGCCATTGTAATGAGCAGTCAGAGACTTCCAATGGGTGTAGAACGCTGCTGCTAAGTAGCAGGGTGGGACTAAGCATTCAGAATATCTTACACCCATTTTGTTCGATATATACTGGTTGTGACTTCGTTTCCGAGCTCAGTTCACGATGTGAGCGTTAACTTTTAAAGACATAAATGGCTTTGGATCAGGGTACCTTCTTCAATATGTTTCTCTCTGCATGCATCCAACATATGAGGCCTTGCTCCGTGTTCCATGGCCAAAAATAAGGTACAATGGGCAGTTGCTAGGAGCAGGGACTTCTTGATAGTGACCCCACTTGGTGGAATGCCCTCACAAAGGAGGTTTGTCAGCCCTCAGCACTTTATTCTTTTTTAGATGTCTGCCCAAACTTGGGTGTTCTAGAAGGCTTTTTTAGTTGAATGTTCTCTTGGCTTTGTTATTTAAGTGCTGTTCTATGAATGATGTTCTGTGATGTTTGATTTTTGGTAATTTTATAATGGATATTTTTATATGTATTGCATAATATTTTTATGCTGCTTTGAGTTCACTTGTGAAAAAACTGAGGGGTATAAGTTTTCTAAACAAACAAATAGTTGTTTAATATAAATATCAAATGGTAACCTGTGAAAATACTGGTAAAACGAGTATGCTTCTATTTGACTCTTAGTATTATGAATGTCTCAGAACTGAACGTGGTTGTTTAATTCAAAATGTGTATATGTCTGAGGATCTGTTTGCATGTTCCTTTGTAATGCTGTGTTTTTGATTACTTCAGACAGGATATTACATGTTGCTAAGGCAAAACATTCTTGTAAAGTCTCACACTCCCCTTTGCCATTAACTCCACGTGATGCTTGCCCTCCTCTTGCTTCTTCTTAGCTACATACAAAGGATACAAGGAGGATACAAAGAACTTTATTTATAATAGGTGAGGAACCACTAATCCATGGGCCAAATGTGGCCTGTGGCCTCCTGTCCTTGACCCCGTCACTGTATGTGGCAATTAGGCTTAGGGAAAAAAAGGTCCCATTCACATGAATGAGAACCTTTTCCCCTAAATTGCCACATTACAGGGGGTGGGATTTTTTAGGTGAGGAAATGGGAAGGGGAAGGGAAGAAAGAGAAGGAGGAGAGAGAAGGATGTGGGAGAAAGAGAAGAACATAGGGATGTCAGAAAGAAAATGAGCTCTGGCTCCACGCACTTTTGGCTTTGCCATGGTTGCTCTGGCCCTTCCCACCCTGATATGTGCCCTTGCCTGAGAGATTTCCCCTGAAGGAATGTGGCCCTTGATATAACAGATATTCCCCACACATACTTTATAAGAAGTTGGAACATAAATCATTCTAGTCCAGTTCAGTCTACTCCAACTGGAAGCCATTCTCCAAGTTCCTTGAAAGTCTTTCCCAGCCTCTGCTACAGGAGGTTCTTCAACTGGAGATTCTGGAACTGCTTTATGTGCAAAGCACATGCACTACCATTCAGTGGCAGCCCCTTTCCAAAGAAAGAGCTCAGTTCCCCAACTCCTGTGAACCATCTTCTCTCCAGTGTTCCGAAGTAAATTACTTTGGCCTTTTCAAATTGCTATCCCTTTTTGCTCTTCTTAGCTTATGTGGTGTTTTTTTTCAGCATGGAAAATGTGGTTGTCCTTGGAATTTGGAAATAAGGAAACAATTTTTCTTTTGTATTTTTTTTAAAGGCGTATGAAAATTGGAACACTAATTCAATGAATTAGCTTGAATGCTTTTCAGTAGCGTGTTCCTGCATTCCTCTTAAAAATGAGTCTTGAGCAACCCAGTGGCAGTTCCAAAGCAATACACTAGAGGGTATCCTAGTGCCTGTCTTTCCTGTACTTGAGGTGCTTAAAGCAAAGCTCTAATCTCACAGGATCTTCACGCCGGAGAAATCTGTTCAAGCAACCCACTTATTCGCTTTTTGTAGAAATCATACCAAATTTTCCATGGCTTGTTTGTGTGAGGGCTTTAGAAAAAAAAATGAAGTGAGATTTATATTTGGATTACTATGATTTATCAGCTTGGTTTTCAAACAACGGAGTTTCCATGGGATGTGATTAGATTGTCAGCATTCCAGATCTTTAGTTCTTCAGCTGCAAGCTAATTCAGCTGCCCTTACTCTTGCCTCACTTTGAAAGACCGTTTAGATTGTAAACCAAGATCAGGCAACATAGTAGGTTTGGTATGTTTCAAACATAATGGTTTCCCTAAGCCAGTGGGCAGCCAAACTTAAAATAAAAAATAAAAAATGTGTATTTGTTACATTTCTATTCCTCTATTTATATTCCACTATTCCTCCAAGGAACCCAAGGTGCTGTACATGAACTTTCTCCTCTCCATTCTATCCTCACAACAAACCTGTGAGATAGGTTAGGCTGAGAGTCAGTGACTGGCCCAAAGCCACCCAGTGAACTTCATGGCTGAGTGGGGACTGGAACAAGGAAATAGGTTCAAGTGTGTGTTAGGGACACATGTTCTGAGTAAGCATAGGAACAGTATAACGTAGCACAAGTAGGACCTGCAATAAAATGTTGCAGCATGGTGTGTTGCTGTTTAGGTTTCTAGCCACTCTATTCCATCCCCATCCCCCTTCGTTTTCTGTCCCCCCTCTACGCACACGCACAAGGTCAGCAGCATCTGGTTTCCACTGAGCATGCTCAGTCCTCATTGGGCTGTTTTGGGTCAGCCCAATGGTGATGGTCGAGAATGCTGATACTTTCCTCTTCTGTGTGGATGGTGCCATTTTTAGCATCTTTTAGATTTCTATTGTTGATCATGCAGTACTTGAAGAGAATATTGGATTTGGCTGAGTATACTTATAGTAGACCTCGTCTTATATGTTGTGACAGAGCTTTTAATTTAATAGTATTTTGTTTTTTTCAGCCTCTGCAGCTGTTCTGCTAATATTATGAAAAGAATAGCATACTTTCCCAGAGTCACAATGGTGCAGGGAAGAATCTTCAAGTCTACAAACCTGAGTAAGGTTGAACCTGTGGAAATTTTTAGCAGCCATTTCATCACTACCTTCTGTGGCCCTCCATGCCAGAATCAAGCAGAACCCACTCGAGAATGCTTCCACAGACAGCCACCAGACCGCATAGTTATTCGTAGCTTGCCAGTTACCAACAACTTAGCTATGATGTAATGGAGAGATCGTTAATAGTATCAGTGGGCTACACTTTTTCCATATTGTCATGCCTATTCTTATGGGATGATTGGAAGTTGCCTTACACCAGGTCAGTCCACTGGTGCTCTCCAGATGCTTTGGAGTACAACTCCCATAAACCCTGGCCATTGCCCATGCTGGCTGGAGCTATTGGGAGTTGTAGTCCAAAATATCTGTAGGGAACCAGGTTGCCTACCCCGATCTAGACCACTGTTATCAGGCTGAGAAATGAGCCAGTGTGGTGTAATGGCTAGAGTGTTGGACTGGGAGGTGGGAGAGCTGGGTTCTAGTCCCCACTTGGCCTGGCCATGGAAGCTCACTGGGTGACTTTGGGCCGGTCACAGACTCTCAGCCCAACCTACCTCACAGAGTTGTTGTTGTGAGGCTAAAATGGAGAGGAGGAGGATTATGTACGCTGCCTTGGGTTCCTTAAGGAGGAAAAAAGGCAGGATATAAATGTAATAAGTAAATAAATGCCTCTTCAGCATCTTGGGCAGAGGCCTATCCAATCATTTGATAGCTAACATTTGAAGTGGATATGCCAGAGCTTGAACCTGGGACATTCTTCATGCAAAGCATTGTGCTTTGCCATTGAGCTATGGCTCCTCCATCAAAGTGGATGGCCTGTTTCCAGGAAATCACTGGTGTCCAGCTGCAGTTGAAGCTGGAGAGCAATTGTAGTTATAGGTCTTCTAAAAATGGTTATCATTCAGAATAATCACCCATAAGCTCCTTTTAAGAGGGTGTTTTCTTCTTTTATCGCAGTCCAAAGTATGTTTTTCTAACACTACCAATCCAATTAGATGCTAAATCCTGGTAATAGGTTTTTTAAGACAGCTTTTTAATTATATACCCGGAGTGTTATTGTTTCACAAGCTGCTAATTTGTAGCAACAAATGTTTGCATTATATATGTTACTCAAGCAGTGTGACCAGTTCTCAAAAGTCATTGAAATGATATGCGTATTTAGAGTGGAAAATTAATTTTAAACCCTTCCTTTATACTTCAGACTTGTCTGTCAGCTTCAAGGCATTTTCAGACTTTCTGTTGCATTATATTTTAACAATTCCAGTGGCAATTATTCTCTGATAGAAGATTGCCAGATGACTGGGTAGATTTTTTGAGAAAAAAACCTGGCTTCCTGACATTATTAGTAATGGCTTGTTATCTTGCTTTATTCCTGACTATACTTGACCATATCTTTCTCTTCCTGTAGTATCCATAATGGTATTTTTTTCTTCAAGACCTCTTTGTACTTTTCTTTTAAGATTCCAAAGGTTTCTGTCTTGGTTCCTTGCTCTGTCAAGGTTCTGCACAGCCTTACCTGACTCAACTGGACAGTTAATGCATGGTGATGATAAATCTCTCTTCACAGGTATCAGTACCACTGCCAAGGCTGTTAAGAACATAAGACTTGTCATGCTGGATCAGACCAAAAGCTTCTCTGGTCCACCATTCTCCTCCTACAGTGGCCAACCAGCTGCCTGTGGGAATCCCAAAAGCAGCACATGATGGAACAGTATTCTCCTGCAATGTTCCCCAGTAACTGGTATACAGATGCATACTGCTTCTGATACCAGACATAATATAGCCATCATGACTAGTAGCCATCGGTAGCCTTACGCTCCATGAATTTGTCTAATCACCTTTTACAGCCATCCAAGTTGGTGACCATCACTACACTTTGTGATATTAGAGAGTCTTGATTGAACAACTAGGTTAAACATGTTCTGGTGAGTCGTTGCATAATGTTCCAAAATTTTCTGCCTCCCCTACACTCGCCAGTCAACTCAATAGGACCTGCTGAAGCGCTGAAAGCAATGACCTCCCAGTTCAGGTGCAGAAGTATTCTTATTCATGCAAATTTCATTTCCCTGCACCCACCCACACAGTGACTGGGTTCACAGAACACGATAACCCACATTCAAGGTTGAGTATGTGTTGAACTGTTGGTTGTTGTTGAAACGTGGGTTGTTGTGTTGTCTGAACCCAACCAGGTTAACAAACCGTGGTTTGCTAACCATAAACAACCAATGAAGAAAACCCATGGTTTGTTGTTGGGTTGTGACCTGTGGGTTGTTCATGGTTAACCATGGTTTGTTATCATGGCTGGATTCAGACAACACAACAACCCACATGGTTCAACAACAACCCACACTCAACCCATACTCAACCATGAGTGTGGTTTATCATGTTGTGTGACTCCAGTCAATATCTCTGAATTCACCATATCCCTACTGAAACACCTGGACGATGCCAGCATTATTACTAATATCACTATAAGTACAAGGTCTAAAGTTTCATCATGGGCACTACCAGCTCCTTCTTGGCTGGCCAGGATATTTCTTGAACAGGTTTCTTTAAATGCCAACTTCTGCAAGTGGTAATTGCTTTTAGGAAGGCTAACGGGAAAAGGGCTCTCTTAATGTTACGTAATCTGTACAAAAATGAGTTCATTCTGGCACTCTCCCAGGGTAGTTATCTGTGTTTGTGTATGTTTGTACATGTAATAACATTCTTGCACGTGTCCTTTTCCCAGACCCCCATCACAGCTGACTACACCTTTTTCCTGTCTCTTTCTCCCTTTCCCTTCATCCCTTTTCTTACCCCACAAGAAAGGATCACAGCCATCAAAATTGGCAACCGTTAAGCATGATAATTAGTTCAATACACTGACCAATTCTCTGAATTACAAGTTCAAAGAAACATGTGGACATGGATGAAATCAGATTTTGGCATTTCTCACTCTGATTGTTCCAGGACACTTGGAGCTTCTTTGATCTGTAAATAACTGATGGGTTTTAATGCCTGGCTCAAAATACTTCAAACACGTTTTGCAAAGTTTTGTTTTTAGTCTTAGAGCTAATTTTATGTTACAGCTTTGAACCATAGTAATGAAATTATTCATGTTTTTGAGAAATTAAGGAGTACTTGTATTTTAAAAAAAATTAAGAAGGTTTTCACTCTTGGTTATTATATAAGGCTCGATGCATGCATGCATTTGTATCTGTACTATACTGTGTAATTGTTTGGTTTTTTTCCTTAGCTAGTATGAAAGACTAGATGGTAAACTCAGAAGAAAATTATTTTGTTTTATTCCTGCCTTTCTCCAAAGGTGTCGCTCATCCAGGACTCTACACACATACAACTGTATTTATATAGGCCCTTCCACATGACTGCGAATTCTGTGTGATCATGCCCCACACCCCCAGACACAAAAATTGGTCAGGGAAAACAGGACTGCAATCTAGCATTCTAAGTGCCATACTGACACTTGCATTCTTCTTGGTTTCCCTTTTTGTGTTACTTGATGGCAGTAGTTACCTTTTTGGAAGAAAATTAAAGAGCTGTTGTGCATTAGGCAGAGTGAGGCGGCTGCCTCAGGCAGCTGATTTTGAGTGTCATGAAAAGGGGAGCAAACTATTGTTTAATTTATTATTATTGTATTTTTATCCTGAGGGAGAGGCACTGGTGGGATTTTCTGCCTCAGGTGCCAAAACACCCGGCCAGCCTTAGATACTATGCATCTTGATTGGGGTGCGGGGAGCATTGTCATGGGTGCTATTCCCAAAATGTCTTGGGTTGGCCCTGGACTGTGGGCCTGGGAAACCTACATTCACATTCCTGTTCAGCTGTGAACTTTTCTGGGTGCTCTTTTGCAGCTTATCTTAGTCTAACGTACAGGGCTGTTGAGAGAGATGGATCACCAGGGCTGGTTCTACCATTAGGCAAAGTGAGGCAGTTGCCTCATGTGGCAGATGCTGTGGGACAGTGGTAGCAGCCTCCTGGCTGTTCTTCTTTGTCTCCCTGCGTGTTTCTCTATGTTCAAGGACACAGCTACATAAGCCACATGACCTGTCCTGGCCCCACGAAACTAGCCTGTTGCCTCAGGTGTTGTGGAGGACACTATCCCATCACTAGTATTGAACTAAGAGTCAGCTGCCCACCCAGCTGGCTCCTATACAAGGAATGTGTGTGGGGGGTGCCATGTTGTCTTTGCCTCAGGCAGCAAAATGTCTTGGGCCATCCCTGTGGATCACTATTGTACCATGTTCCTGAATTTGTGAAAAGAATTTGCCATTTTTTATGCTAATACTGAAGCAGTATTTCCAAAAAATATTTAGATCTAAGGTGTCTGGGGTCTATGTTGTGGGAAGAGTAGCTATGAGGAATTTATGGGATTCTGGTCCTAACTATGAATGCAGTTCCTGAAAGTGTTAACAGCCTTTCTCTTTCACCAAGCTGTGATAATGAGGAATAATTTCTAAGCATCCAAACCAAAACTCTTCAATGGGCCAGACCATTAAAAATACTCCGGGTGAATGACTGGCTGCAAAAGTGGTGCAGATGGGAGAGATTTGGATTCTGGGACTACGGGCTATACTTCCTGGTAGATGGACTGTTGGCAAGGGATGGGCTGCACCTCACAAGGGCTGGAAAGAATGTGTTTGGCCACAGCATGAAGAATTTCATCAGGAGGGCTTTAAACTGAAGCCTACGGGGGAGGGAGATGTAAAGTTGGGGGTAACAATGGACAAAGGTTCATCCATCACAATGGAGAGAACAGCTCTAATAGCGCCCAATAGTAGTCTTCAAAAAAATGTAGGAAGAAAGCTAGACTATAAAGCACATGGTCTTCAGGGTCTATACTAATGCCCAGAGTATGGGAAATAAACAGAACAAACTTGAACTCTTAATATGGGAGGGAAATTATGATTTGATAAGCTTCATAACTGAAACTTGGTGGGATGACTCCCATGACTGGAATACAAGGATATAACTTGTTCAAAAAGAACAGAAGGAACAGAAAGGGAGGTGGAGTTGCATTCTATGTTAAAAATATATCTCTGCACAGAAATATAGGAGGATGAGCTTGGTAGCCCCATCGAGAACATCTCGGTTAAAATAAATGGAGCAAAGAATAAAAGGAACATGGTGGTTGGAGTCTATTACTGGCCACCCAATCAAGGAAAAGACGAGGATGAAACTTGAAAATCAAATTGCCAGTGTTTCAAGAAAGCATGATGTAGTAGCAATGGGGTACTTCAGTTTGCCCAATATTTGTTGGGAGACAAATTCTGCAAAACATGGCTCCTCCAAAAAATTCCTGACTTCTGTGGTGGAAAGCTTCCTTCTACAGAAAGTGGAGGAAGGAACTAGTGGATCATCTACCCTTGACTTGATCCTAACCAACAGAGAGGACTTAGTGGATTAAATAGAAGTTATGGGAACTCTAGGGGAAAGTGACCATGTTATACTTGAGTTCTCTGTTCTAAAGGAAGCAAAAGCTGAGTGTAGCCAAACGCATACCTTGGATTTTAGGAACGCCAATTTTAATAAACTCAGAACAATGATAAGTAAGGTCCCATGGCAAGTGACTCTAATGAGAAAAGGAGTCCAAGATGGGTGGGTGTTTTTAAAAAAGGAAATTCTCAAGGCACAATTACAAACCATTCCAACAAGAAGAAAAGGCGGAAGACAACAGAAGAAGCCAACGTGGCTTCAGAAAAGGCTTAGAGAAGACCTGAAAACAAAAGACACATATAGGAAGTGAAAGGAAGGCCAAGCTACAAAGGAAGAGTACGGGCAGGTAGCACAGAATTGCAGGGATGGAGTCAGGAAGGCTAAAGCTGAGAACGAGCTGAGGTTAGTGAGGGATGCTAAAAGCAACAAAAAGGCTTTCTTCACTTACGTGCATAGCAAAAGACAGAGGAAAGAAATGGTGGTTCAGCTATTAAATAAGGATGGCAAAATGATAACAGATGACAAAGAAAAGGCAGAAGTGCTCAATTCCTACTTCGGCTCAGTCTTCTCCCAAAAGAGGGTCTATGACCCCCCTGGCAAAGGTGAAGTCCAGGCTGAAGGGGCAGGATTGCAGCTTGAGCCCGATAGGCATATGGTCAAGGAACACCTAATTACTTTGAATGAGTTCAAATCTCCAGGGCCAGATGAACTGCATCTATTATCTTTGAGCAGTCATGGAGGACGAGTGACGTGCCAGATGACTAGAGGAGGGCTAATGTTGTCCCATCTTCAAAAAGGGCAAAAAGGATCAACCTGGGAACTACAGACCAGTCAGTCTGACATCAATCCCTGGGAAAATTCTGGAGCATATTATAGAACAATCCATCTGTAAAGATCTTGAAAACAATGCATTGATTACTCGAAGCTAACATGGATTTGTCAAGAACAAATCCTGCCAGACTAATCTGATCTCATTTTTTGATCACGTAACCTCCCTTGTAGACTGTGGGAATGCTGTGGACTTAATATACCTCGACTTCAGCAAAGCTTTCGACAAAGTGCCCGATGATATCCTGAAGAGCAAACTAGCTCAAAGTGGGCTAGATGAAACAACGATCTGGTGGATCCACAGCTGGCTACAGAATCAGACTCCAAGAGTGCTTATCAATGGGACCTTCTCAAACTGGGGAGAGGTAAGGAGTGGCATACTGCAGGGCTCAGTCCTAGGCCCAGTGTTGTTCAACATTTTTATTAATGACTTGGATGCGGAGGTACACGGAATGCTTATCAGATTTGCAGATGACACAAAATTGTCTAGCTAATACCTTGGAAGACAGAAACAAAATTCTAAGTGACCTTGATAGACTGGAGTGCTGGGCAGAAAACAACAGAATGACATTTGATGGATAAATGCCAAGTTCTGCTGTCACAGAGAGGAAGGCCAAGATCTGGAATAATGGAATAATGGGCTCAAGTTACAGGAAGCCAGATTCCTGCTGAACATCAGGAAAGACATCCTGAATGTTAGAGCAATATGACAGTGGAACCAATTGACTAGGGAGGTGATGGGCTCTCCCACACTGGAGGCATTCAAGACGAGGCTGGATGAAAAAAAAAATAAAAAAAATCCTCTAGACTGCAAATGGCGGTGGCAGCGGCCGGTCAGAAGACCAGCTGCCGCAGCCGCCACCGCCTGGAACATCCGCCCCATGTAAGTCTCGTCCCGGGGGGGATCCGCGGGGGGGGGGCGAGGGGGTGGCATGCCGTTCTGCCCCAGATTTCGGGGGTCTGAATGCACTGGCATTCGGCCTCACCGAGATCCGTGGCGGAATTCTCTGACATCCCTACACCATCCCTTCCTTTGACTCCACCCAGTGAAACCTTCTCTCAGCTGTTCCACCCCAGCTCAACTGAAAGACATCTCTTCAATCAGCTCTGATATCTACATAGAGGATATCTAAAAATATGTTTTAAAAAATCGGACTGATCCATAATTTTGTTTTTGTTTATTATTTGAAAATAAACCCCTGGTGATTACAAATATGGAGGTGGCCATGTGTGCACTGATCTTAAGGGCTTTTGTTGGCTTTTTCCAAAGTGGTGGTGGTGGTGGTGCACTCTATACACTGAATAAGAAACTGCTACTGAGACTCTGAAGGTTTCTGAACGATTGAGACACTACTGTGATTTCTGAAAGGATTACTTCTGGGTAGAGAATGATACTTGCTTGTTAAGTGAGGGGTTGTTTGGTGGAACAAGAAGCACTGATAAGACTTCAGTGTGTTGCAACTTGTGTCATTGGTTTTAGTGTGACTTAAGAATGTCTAACTTCCTGGTTTGAGGCCAAGAGTTTTATAACAGTGGTATATGTCTGTAGTGGTTAAATCTTGTTGGGAGTACGTCTGTCTGTCTGTCTGTCTGTCTAATCGATAGACAGTTGAGCCTAAATGGCCCTGATTTTTGTGGCCCTGTTCATGGGTAGTGAATTTGGAGAGGCTATTTCCCTTGAGGCTTTTTTGGGGGGCGGGGGGCAAATTCAGAGGGTGACTCACCATTAGCAGAGGCTTCTTGTCCCTCCCCCCCCTTCTCTGCTGGCAGCTGGTGTGCGCATGTAGTGGTGGCAGGGGCTGATGCCATTCTCCCCTGGTGCCCTGGAATGACACTGAATCTAGGGCAGTCTGGGAAAAAGAAAGTGGTGCCAGAAAAAAGCACTGTTGTTGCTATATGTAGCAGTAGTGAAGACCAAAAAAAAGGAAGACATTAACATTAATCATTGTTAATGGTGAGCTTCCCCTCCCTCCCCAATTATTTTTTCTCAGCCTTGTTCAAGGGCCTGATTTTTACCTTCATACACCTCTTCCAGATGTCTCTGAGAGATTAATTTTACTCATTTATATTAATATATAAACAAGCATTGCAATAAATATTAGCAATGAGTGAGCGTGTGGGAGGATGACACCATATATACCACTAAATGCCACTGGCTGTATTTCACAGCCATTGTGACTTTGTTCTTCTGCTTATTCCCTGTACCACCGGAGGTCATTGTATTACTGTGTGTTGGCTGGAGTTATTATAACTTCCCTTATTTACAACTCTAGTACCCTTACCCAGGACTGGCAATGCATAAGTACCCCGCTAAATGTGCTCAGTGCAAGGGAAAAAGTGCTACATGGGTTAATGTGCCTGCCCCCTTCCTAATACCTACGCATCCATCCCACTACATGTTTAGGGGTAGGAGCTGAATTCTAAAACCCAAAAATGGAGCTGCACCAATAGTAGGTTCCCTGTGCGTTTCGAGAAAACTCTTTATCAAGGGAATCTCAAACTCTTCTCAAACAGAGGATTCTCTCTCCTTTTCCTCATCCTTAATAAGCCAGAATATGCATGAACCGGCACCTCCTTGTACCTGCATACTGACCCTCTGCTGCCACTTTGCTCCTCCTTTTGTGTGAGAGGTGAAACGAACCAGGATTCTGCACTTGACTATAGTTTCCTGATGCATGTGAATCAGGAGCTATGGTAACGGCTTCCAAAGAAGCCAGGATTCAGAGGCCAGTTTTGAATCATGGTTTAAAGTTTTCTTTGGAATCTTGGTTTCTTTGGAAGACATTAACCATAGCTCTTGGATCTCGTGTAACAGGAAGATATGGTTAAGTGTAGCTACCTAGGTGCTGCTTTGCACTTGCACAAAACAATGAGCAAAGCAATAAAGGTACACAGAGCTTATGCATATCCTGACTTATTAAACTAGGATTTTATTGTCTGAACTGGGCCAAGGAGAATTTTTGCTGCCTGATTTGGGTTTGTAAAAGAAACTAGCCCGATTTTTCTTTAACAAGTTTGTGGCAGATTTCAGAATAAATAGCTTTGTTAACCCTGCACCAGAACAAAAGTCACAAGTTGCTCCAGTTCTCTGTCAATGTTTTTTTTTGTGGCAAAGCACTATACTTTGCCTACAAAGTAATAACCAGATGGAGAGCTAGGGAAATACGCTGTGCAAAGAGAGAGAACATTTTGGAGTGACGTCGTGTTGTGAGAATTCTTTTCAACTTTGGAACAAATTCATCGCGCATCTGCTATGACTTGGCAGCTAGCTTCATTTCCGTCTCATGAGAAGCAGGAGGAGGGAGGAGGGAGAAGGGATGGATGTTTAGAAAAGACCCTGAGGTATATATGTATAGCATGGTATAACAGGAAAGTGAGTAACATCATATTGCACTCGAAGCTGTCATTAAAAAGTGTGTGTATGCTGTGGTGCCGGGGGATGGGACAGGGGAGCATTTATGCATAGCAACAACTAAATCCATATTGTTCTGATGAAAACCTTGAACATGGTCTCAAAGGGGGATATGGTGTAGAGGAGGAATGAGGGAAGAGCAAGTTGACTGGAAAAAAGGATGCCTTTAAAACAAGGTGGAAGGAGTAAAAAATGGGGATTGAAGGAGTGGAAGGGCTTATATCTCCTCTTTTAGATCCTAAGCTCTTCTTCAGGCTGTTTCTGGAGATTTATCATATGCTGAAGCAGGCAAGCTCTTCATGTCAGTGGGCTTACATTTAGTTTCCTCTGAGATCTTTCTCATGGATCCGTTTCAACCCTCTTCCAGGGCTGAGAGCCAGCTGCATCCCCCCCCCTTTCCTCTTTCCCAACAGTCATTAACCCCATTATCATTGTACTTCTGTCACAAAAACCTAGCACCTGCCCACCCTCCCAAATTGAGAATTCTCCTCCAGAAAAGTGTGTAACTGGCTGGAAAAGAATCCCCAGCCCAAGTAACTTTAAATCTCTCCTAAAAATTACTAATGCCGTTACGTAAATATTCACAAAGCTGTAGGCTTTATTTGAGCCTGGAATATGATTTGATTTGAATATTATTTTCTTTTTGCCAAGGTGTGGTGGCAGGAGGAAAAGTAGGCGTTAACAATGGGCAAAGGGCTTTTGTGCAGTGGGCATGAAAGGAGATCATGAAGGTGGGACATATAAGCATGTATGAAAAACGACTGAACTCTGGAGAAGTTTGTAGATGCTGCTTCCATTTTTCACTCCTAACACCATAATGTTATCATCTAGGAAACTGGTTTAATTTGTTAAAAGCGTGTGAAACCTTGAGCTTATAGAATCAATGAAATTCTTACATGATTTAAGATTTAAAGAGTGATGAAAGAGAGGTATAACCTTGGCCATTCAGTACCTAAAATCTATGGTTCTGCTTTTCTCAATATGTGGCAAACTATTTACAGAAACCTTAACCATGGAAGAATGTGAGATTCCTTGCTTTTTGGTTATTCAGACTGAATGAGGTGAGAGATATTTAAGAAGCTTTAAGATGGGTTTTAAGAAAAGACTTGAAGGCTGTAATCTTATACCCACTTACCTGGGAGTAATCCTCATTAAACTCAATGGAACTAAACCTTGGGGGAAAGCTCACAGGAGCTAGGAAGCATCCGATTTGGGTTAAATCATCCCAAAGGGATGACGATTAAAATGTTTTTGATTACCCAAATGTAGAAGGGGAGGAAATAGGTCAGGAGCGCAGAGTAGAACATAATAGCCAATCAAAGGGGCCAACATCCCATAGCAAAAGATGCACACGCCAGAGGCATCTGGGGAAGGATACCATGTATAGGTGTTTTAATGCAAATGCTAGAAGACTCTGAACCAAAATGGGAGAGTTGGAGTGCTTGATTTTAAAGGAAAACCTGGATATAGTGGGCATTAAATAAACCTGATGGAGCGGAGACAACCAGTAGGTTACGGTCATCTCTGGATATAAGCTCTAGAGGAAGGACAGGGAAGGGTGTACTGGGGAAGGTGTTGCCCTGTATGTCAAAGAGAGCATAGTGTCAAGTGGACTAGAACACATAAAAGGGGTAGGCTCTTCCACCAAAGCACTGTGGGAGACAATACCAGGCTCCATGTCAGGATTCTCATAGCCCCCACTTCACTTCAGTGCCCAAACATACACAGATAAGAAGCTTCAGTCTACAGCTTTTAATCCATTACTTCACAGGGTCATACAGATGCAAATTCTCAGAGACTCACTGTCTACAAAGGAATGCCTTCAGGGGATTCAAATGGAATGTATGAGAGTTGCCCCGTTTGAAGAGGGAGGTGGTCTTGCTAGCCTAACTTAAGGGGGGGGAGGTCCCTCTCTTGTCATGAGGCCTCTTAAGCACAGCTTTTCACGCAAGGCCAATTGGGTAGACCATCTACGTTCTGCCCCTGCCTTCTCTCTCTTTGCTCTGCGCCTGCGTCTGGCATCTATTAGGTCATCCTCCTGTTTGCTGCCTCTCGGGGGGGGGGTGAGGAGGGATCCTCAGGCTTAGCCATCTGGACGTTTGTAACCTGAAAAGCAGGCCTACTCATATCTGGACTAGCCTGGGAAAACACCTCCCCCATTTCTGATGGTTCTTCAGAATGTGAACTGCTATCCCACTCCCTGCACTTAGAAACACCCCTGGCACTCCAAAACTAATTTAGTGCTAAGAAGAGGCTATCGTCCCCCAGACCAGAATGCTCATAGTGACCTTGACATGGAAAGAGAAATCAGGGAGGCCTCCAAACAAGGAAGTGTTATAATAATGGGCAACTTCAATTAGCACCACATTGATTAGATAAATGCATGTTCCAGCCATGACAAAGAGGTTAAATTTCTCGATGCCCTAAACAATTGTGCCCTAGAACAGTTGGTCATTAAACCAACCAGAGGGGAGGCGACCTTGGATTTAATCCTAAGTGGTGTTGCCCAGGACCTAGTATGAGATGTAAATGTTGTTGAACCAATTGGAAACAGTGATCACAGTGCTATCAGATTTGATATATATTAAAGTGGAAAAGTGCCTAGGAAGTCCAATACAGTCACATTTGACTTTAACAGAGGAAACTTCTCTAAAATGAGGGAACTGGTAAAAAGGAAGTTAAAAGGGAGAGTCAAGAGGATTAAATTCCTTCAAAATGCTTGGAGATTACTCAAAGCCACAATAATAGAAGCCCAGCTAAAATGTATACCACAGGTTAGGAAAGGTAGCATCAAGTCCAAGAGGTCACCAGCATGGTTAACGAACAGTGTCAAGGAAGCTATTAGAGAAAAGAGAGCTTCCTTTAGAAAATAGAAGTCCTGCCCAAATGAGGTTTGCACAAAGGCAATGCAAACAGACAATAAGAGATGCAAAATAGCATTTTGAAGAGCATATCACTAAAAACATCAAGGCCAACAATAAAGAATTCTTTAAATATATCGGAAGCAGAAAACCAGCTACGGAGGCAGTTGGACCACTGGATGACAATGGAGTTAAAGGAGTACTGAAGGAGGACGAGGAGATTGCAGAGAAGCTGAATTAATTCTTTTCATCTGTCTTCACTGCAGACGATATAGGACAGATACTTGTGCCTGAACTGATGTTTTCAGGAAGGCAGTCTGAGGAACTGAGGCAAATGGTGCTGACAAAAGATGAAGTTCTTAACCTTACTGATAAATTGAAAGCAAATAAATCACCGGGCCCAGATGGTATCCATCCTAGAGTTCTCAAAGAACTCTAAAAAGGAAATTGCTGATCTTCTAACCAAAATATGTAACATGTCCTTAAGATCAGCCTCTATACCAGAGGACTGGAAGATGGCCAATGTAACACCAATTTTCAAAAAGGGATCCAGGGGGATCCAGGAAATTACAGGCCGGTTAGCTTAACGTCTGTTCCGGGTAAATTGGTTGAAGGCATTATTAAATATAAAATTAGTAAGCATATAGAAGGACATGCTCTGCTGAAAAAGAATCAACACGGCTTCCACAAAGGTAAGTCCTGTCTCACTAACCTTTTAGAGTTCTTTGAGAGTGTCAATAAAGACATAGACGGGGTGATCTGGTAGACTTTGTTTACTTGGGCTTCCAAAAGGCTTTTGACAGAGTCCTTCACCAAAGACTCCTGAGCAAACTTAGCAGTCATGGAATAAGAGGACAGGTCCTGTCATGGATCAGTAAGTGGACAAAGAACAGAAAGCAGAGAGTAGTAATAAATGGTAAATTCTCCCAATGGAGGGAAGTAAATAGTGGGGTCGCAAAGGGATCTGTTTTAGGACCAATGCTTTTCAACCTGTTCATAAATTTTGGAATTAGGAGTGAGCAGTGAAGTGGCCAAGTTTGCGGATGACACCAAATTATTTAGGGTTGTTAAAACAAAAAGGGATTGTGAAGAGCTCCAAAAGGATCTCTCCAAACTGGGAGAATGGGCATCAAAATGACAACTTCAGTTCAATGTAGGCAAGTGTAAAGTGATGGACGTTGGGGCAAAAAAATCTCAACTTCAAGTATAGCCTGATGGGATCTGAGCTAGCATTGACCAACCAGGAAAGAGATCTTGGGGTTGTGGTGGACAGCTCAATTAAAATGTCAACCCAGTGTGCAGCTGCTTTAAAAAAGGCAAACTCCATGTTAGGCATTATTAGAAAAAGAATTGAGAGTAAAGCTGCCAATATCATACTGCCCCCATACCAATCTATGGTGCGACCATGCTTGGAATACTGGGTCCAGTTCTGGTCACCACACCTAAAAAATATATTGTAGAGATGGAAAATGTGCAGAAAAGGGCAACTCAAATGATCAAGGGGCTGGACCAGCTCCCCTATGAGAGAAGGTTACAACAGCTGGGATTGTTTAGCTTCGAAAAAAGGAGGGTAAAGGGGAGACATGATTGTTGTTGTTGTTCAGTCGTTCAGTCGTGTCCGACTCTTCGTGACCCCATGGACCATAGCACGCCAGGCCTTCCTGTCCTGCGCTCTCTCCCGGAGCGTGCTCAAGTTCATATTCATTGCATCCGTGATGCTATCTAGCCATCTCATCCTCTGCCGTCCCCTTCTCCTTTTGCCTTCAGTCTTTCCCAGCATCAGGGTCTTTTCCAGAGAGTTTTCTCTTCGCATTAGGTGGCCAAAATATTTCAGCTTCAGCTTCAGTATCTGTCCTTCCAATGAGCACTCAGGGTTGATTTCCTTTAGGATGGACTGATTTGACCTCCTTGCAGTCCAGGGGACTCGTAAGAGTCTTCTCCAGCACCACAGTTCGAAAGCATCAATTCTTCGGCGCTCAGCCTTCCTTATAGTCCAGCTCTCACAGCCATACATTACTGCTGGGAAAACCATAGCTTTGATTAGACGGACCTTTGTCGGCAAGGTGATGTCTCTGCTTCTTACTATGCTGTCTAGGTTGGCCATAGCTTTCCTCCCAAGGAGCAAGCGTCTTTTAATTTCATGGCTACAGTCACCGTCTGCGGTGATCTTGGAGCCCAAGAAAGTAAAATCTGTCACTGCTTCCATTTCTTCCCCTTCTATATGCCAGGAAGTGATGGGGCCAGATGCCATGATCTTCGTTTTTGTAATGTTGAGTTTCAAACCAGCTTTTGCACTCTCCACTTTCACCCTCAACAAGAGGCTCTTTAGATCCTCTTCGCTTTCTGCCATTAGGGTGGTATCGTCTGCATATCGGAGGTTGTTGATAATTCTCTCAGCAATCTTAATTCCGACTTCTGATTCATCCAACCCAGCATTTCTCATGATGTACTCTGCATATAAGTTAAATAAGCAGGGTGACAATATGCAGCCTTGTCGTACTCCTTTCCCAATTTTGAACCACTCGGTTGTTCCATGTCTGGTTCTTACTGTTGCTTCTTGACCCTCGTACAGGTTTCTCAGGAGACAGGTAAGGTGGTCTGGTACTCCCATCACTTTAAGAATTTGCCACAATTTGTTGTGATCCACACAATCAAAGGCTTTAGCGTAGTCAATGAAGCAGAAATAGACGTTTTTCTGGAATTCTCTTGCTTTCTCCATGATGCAGCGAATGTTGGCGATTTGATCTCTAGTTCCTCTGCCTCTTCTAAACCCAGCTTGTACTTCCGGTAGTTCTCGGTTCGCATACTGTTGAAGCCTAGCTTGTAGGATTTTGAGCATCACCTTGCTGGCATGTGAAATGAGCGCAATGGTGCGGTAGTTTGAACACTCTTTGGCATTGCCCTTCTTTGGAATTGGAATGTAAACTGACCTTTTCCAGTCTTGTGGCCACTGTTGAGTGTTCCAGATTTGTTGGCATATTGAATGCAGCACTTTAACAGCATCATCTTTTAGGATTTTAAATAGCTCGGCTGGAATACTGTCATCTCCGCTTGCTTTGTTGTTACTAATGCTTCCTAAGGCCCACTTGACTTCACTCTCGAGGATGTCCGGCTCAAGTTCAGTGAGCGCACTATCATGGCTATCAGGAACATTCAGCTCTTTCCTGTATAGTTCTTCTGTGTATTCTTGCCACCTCTTCTTAATCTCATCTGCTTCTGTTAGGTCTCTGCCTTCTTTGTCCTTTATCATGCCCGTCTTTGCACAAAACGTTCCCTTGAGATCTCCAATTTTCTTGAAGAGATCTCTAGTCTTTCCCATTCATGGTGTGGAGAATGTGGATAGGGAGACATTTTTCTCTCTCTCTCAAAATACTAGAACCCGGGGTCATCCTATGAAGCTGATTGGTAGGAGATTCAGGACAGATAAAAGTAAGTACTTCTTCACACTGAGCATAGTGCAACTATGGCATTTGCTGCCATAGGAAGTAGTGATGGCCACCAATTTGGATGGCTTTAAAAGGGGGTTGGACAAATTCCTGGAGGAGAAGGCTATCGATGGCCACTAGTCCTGATGGCTATGTGCTACCTCCAGTACCTGAGGCAGTGAGCCTATGTACACCAGTTGCTGGGGATCATGGGTGAGAGGGTGCTGTTGCACTCATGCCCTGCTTGTGGGTTCCTGGTCAACAGCTGGTTGGTCACTGTATGAACAGAATGCTGGACTTGATGGATCCTTGGTCTGATCCAGCAGGGCTCTTCTTAACTTACTTTTGAATAGCGATGTAGAGGCTTGTGCTGGAAGAAGGATATATCCAACATGATTTGTCTGTGTTGTCGAATATTAGGAGATTAATGTATGTTATTATGGGGGATTTCCTCATCCCAGCATTGTCATTACATATGGGGGATTTTCTCTCTTCACCTATGGGGGAACTGCTCCTTCACTGGGCAATCTCACCTATGGGGTTTCTTATTTATAGAAAATGCTTATATTTCAGGGCCTAAAGAACTCTCTGCCAGTATAACTAAGAGTTCCACAAGCTGACCTTTTTCTGCTACCGCCAATTCTCTTGGAATACTTTAAAACCTCCTAGTAGCTTGGGATAAGAGGCTTAGGCATGACATAGGAACCAACACTAGAGACAAGATGAACTATTAAATAACTTAATTTATTAAAGGGATATTTTGCACATAAGGGAATAGCAATATTTACTTCGGGGTTTTCAGAAGACTGACTGCTGACACTTCTTAAGGACTCAGGAGACACCGTTGCTAATACAAGCCTTTTAATTACTTCTTTTACCTCAGGTCAAATTCCCTAAACCTCCACCCCAGCCAAATATGCTCACAACCAGGTCCAGCTCTTGGGTACAGCCTTCCTCTGGCTCCCAAAGCTGCTCCTGTTGTATTTCTGGCTGCTTGGACAGTTTATCTGGGGTTTTTTAACCATCTGCTTGTAGAACCACCTTGTGGCAACATCTTAGGGCAGCTTCTTGACATGGCACAGCCACCTTTTCCCTACTCCTTATCTTCACCAGCCCAGTAAGCTTATCCCACAGACAAGGAGTAGCTTAAAATTCAGGCCTTAGCTATTTCACTTTCTCCTCAGCTTTCTCCTAGATCTTCTAGAACACCACACCCCAACCAACAGACCTCCCTCCTTGTCTACCAACTGACTAACTTCTTAACTGTCATTTCCCAACCGCTCTTTTCCACCTAGCTAGAATGTCCATCCAATCAGAACTGAATATACCTGATCCAAGGTGCCTCTGACAATATTCAAAGCAATTGTCTCTCTCTCTCCCCCATTTCAGACTGTCATTAAGCAACTACCACACAGGCCTTTGACAGTAACAAAGCAAGGCCTCAGGCCTACTCAGACACATTATTGCCTCCGAGGCCACACAAAGTAAACACTGCAGAACAGCAACAGTTCAGTGCATGGCATTTCTTCACAGATACCTTTACATTTCAGCACAGTTCTTGAACATGATTGAATTGATATGTGCACATTTCATTTAAGGGCGGCTTTCATACTGCTTAGATTTCACATATGCCATCTAGGGGCTTGGATGTAAGATATTGGAACATACTTTACAATGCAGGGGATATCTTGCATTATCTTTCTTGGATCTCCTGTACATGAGCATGATGAATACGCTTCTTCTTCTTCTTCCGTTAAAAGGCTGTGATCATTAGCCCTATCTTCCAAAATGTGACTTCTTACTAACAAATCACAGTGTGGTGACCTACAATGCCATATATGCATGTCTGCCTGGAAGTAAGCCCCATGGACTTCAATGGGACTTACTGCAGGTAAGTGTATATAGGATTACAGCCCCGAAGTAGCAAGTTCTTAGCTAGCATTGGCCAGATGGTGTCAAATTTTCCTCAGTGTGTGTGTGTCTTTGCCAGTTGGATTTTTTTTTGTGTTAACTTATGTTTGGGAAATGATATTAACCTTTGTTTTTTGCCTTTGATAATGTCTGTATTTCATCATGAATTTATCTTTTTTGTATTATATTTTGTAATCTGTTTCAACTTCATATTATTTTAGTATTTTATTTCAATGTATACAGCTTTGTTAGTTTATATATGAAAAAACAAACTAAATCCAAATGGAATTATTTATTTATTTATTTCATTTATTACATTTATATATCACCCCATAGCTGAAGCTCTCTGGGCAGTTTACAAAAGTTAAAACATTAAAATACAGTATACAAAGTTTTAAAACCTTGTACATAAAAGCATACGGGCAAAATATACAACAACATATATCTAAAAACAACTTTGAAGTAAAACTTTTTTTTTAAAATCCAACAATAAAATAACACAGTTTAAAGCAACACAGCTTAAAAACAGTATAGAAAAATTAGCAAAAGGAACAAGAGTTCTAAAATGGGAAGGCCTGCCGGAATAATAGAGTCTTTAATGCCAACTTAAAAACCTTCACATTGGTCAGCAGGTGCATTTCAACCTGCAGGTCATTCCACAACTGAGGGGTGGCCAAGGAAAAGGTCCTCTTGCATGCAGCTGCCAATCTCACATTAGGCAGCCGCAGCAGATAGCTGTCAAATGACCTTAGGTGGAGGACTGGGACGTTATTTCTTGTAAAATTCTAATTCTTATAGATCTACTTTTTGTGGAGAAAGAAGTGTAACGATATGGAATGCTTTCAGTGACAATTAGCGGTGCATTTCCTGTTTTTCTTTTTAAATATCTAAAATAAATTTGAAGGATGACTTTTGTAATAAGGAGTTGTTACAGGAAAATGTCATCACAAAATTGTGAATGGCAGGGAAATTCCATGGTTATGTTAATTCTGTGAAGCTGAATTTCTTGCAATTTTGTTTAAATTTCACTGGAGGAGGATGGGAGGAGAGATGTATTTCATTATTTTTAGAAAAGGGAATAACTGAAGAATTCCAGGAAGAGTCACACAATGGTGCCATTTCACTGTAAAATCTGATAGTAGAAACCTGTTATAAAGATGCCTTGCTTCAGTTCTCGGGAGTTATGTGCGTTCTCAGACTCAATGCCAGCTTTTATGGTCTGCTTCTCTAAGGATTAAAAATTGTGCAAGCCTGTTAATTTAGTCATCAGTGTCTTTATTTTCTCTGCATACAGCACTGGCCTTCAGCTAGGACCACTCTGCCTTTGCCTAGTGAAGGGTCATTTGCTTTACAAGTCTTTGATGGTTGCTGTATCAGCTGTTTTTCCTCCCAGTGTTTACAATACAGCTGTGTAGAGGCTCTTTTCATCCATTCATGCTGATAATTCATTTGAACTTCAGCATTCAAGAATTTAACTGTTCACTTCCTGTGATTTCGAAAAGGTGATGGAATATTTTTTTTGTAGATGAGAGGTGTCCCTCAAAGAACTCTGAACATCTAACCTAAACTTGCATATCATTTTGACAGAGTATGTTATTAATTTCTTCAGTTATTGATTTCAGTAGAAATCAGGGATTGAACTAGCCTGAAGAATCACATTTTTGCAGTGGTTTTTGCGGTGTTAGGCATCAGGTATGTGACTTGAAGAAGGAACTTGGATTGAGTTTGCCTTTTAATATTTCTTGTGTTTAAAAAAGAAAGGGGGTATGTCTGCACCTGCCATTTTTTTTGCCCAAGCTCACACTAGGGTAGCCACTTATACAATGTCCCCAAAGTGGAAAGGAATCATCAAAAAAGAAGGCAAAAGAAGACATGGGTTTGCATAAAACTTGCATGTGTTAATTGATATGTATAGATGCAAATTGAGAGAGAATTACTGTAATGTAAACAGAAGTATAATACACCTCGCCATTGTGGGGAAGATGGTGATCTATATGTCTGCTCAGTCTTCTGACCAGGTGCTAACTGTTGATGGGCAACTTCATGACTCCTGCTCTCCTTTCTTCTTCTAGTTCTTTATCTTTAAACCAGACTTGGACTAGACCAGTGGTGGGCAAAAGTTAGATCTCCAGTTGGTTTAGATTTCAGCTCCTGCCAGCGTGGCCAGTGGTCAGGAATGCTGGGAGTTGAACTTCTAACTTCTGCCCACCCCTGAACTAGACAGCCATTCAAACTGAGGACACTTTCAAATAGAGGACACCCAATCCCAAGGTAACACAAAGAGCTAGTAAGGTGTGTGTCTCATGCTCTGGCTTGGTGCTGATTGTGTATGATCAGATTCTAATTTCAAGTTGCTTAGTATGGGAGTAGTACCTCCTCTTAAAGAGGTATTAGCCTCACTATGGTGCCCCTTGCTTATGACTGGACAAATGTCTCTTAATGTCCCTCATCTTGATTTTGTCCTGCCTCTCCTACATTCTTATTGGATCCTTTCCTTCTTAAAAAAATAATTTGGACATATCAGTCTTCTTTATTATTAGAGTATTCCACTTTAAACTAGTCTATCCTTAGTTTGCATATAATCTACCTGTTCACCTTAGATAGCACACTAACTGCTTGGGTAGAAGTGGAGGGGATTGTATCTGTCCTTGCATAACTCTGGTTTCTTGATAGTGCCATGGAGAAGGCATGAGGGAGACTCTAGTAGACAGGTATTGTTACCTCCATGGGTTGTGTATTTTTTGTTCTGTCATGTTTTTAGGGTGTATGTTCTTCTAGAGGCAAAATGCGTGTAATTATGTTGAGTGGAATGTGTGTTGAGGGACAGCTTATATATTGCAAGGACCCCAGGGGTGTGGTACATCTTGATATGTTCTGCCCATATATTGATATTGCGTGTGCACGCTCTTCCTACCTTCCAGAAATTTTTTCATCAAGGGACAGGCCACCCAATATTAGGAGCAGAGAGCTGATTTGACTGCTCTCAATAGGAATGAATGGTAATCAATATTCACTTATATCAGAGAAAGTGAAATGAGTGCACTGAAATGGAGACATCACTGTGGTAAGGCTTAAAACCCCCTCCCTGTCTCTGGTAGCTCTAGCAATTAAGAATCAAGCCTGCTGCTATCTGGCCACCTCATTTGCACAGATCCATCTTTGGTTCTGTTTCTTGGTTGCTTTAAAACACTGGCTTTCAAGCTGTGCTCCTGGGAACCTTGGGATTACTCAAGGTAATGGTGGACAAGCTTCCCTGTAAGACAGCTTATCCACGATTACTGATATATAGATATGGGCTGTGTTGTGTGGTGCACACTCCTTTTCACACAATGCGATGGAAAGGCCCCACAAACTGGGCTAGAGCCCCATATAAGCTATGCCCTAGAACATGCTCCAGAATTCTATGCAGTGTGCAAGGGCTTCTCAGCAGAAGAGTGGGCTGGAAAGTGTTCCTTGAAGGTAGAAAATGTGAAAACCACTATTATAGTGACTAGGTTCGAGGCCAGCCATGGTGGGTTCTCTGTTGTCCGAATCTGGCCCGTTCTCCACAGGGTGGCTTATTTTTAGCAAACAAGCCATGGTGAGAACCCATGGTTTGTTGTAGGGTGGTTTGTACCCATGGTAGGTTGTCGTGTTTTCCAAACCTAGAGAGCAGTTTCATCATGAGTTGCTCGGATCAGCTATACAGCCACTTGGCAAGACCAGCAAAAAATCATGTGCCGCCTCCAGCCTCCCTCGCCAATGATTGCCCTTCCGCCAGTGCTGAAATGGCACTTTGGAAGGACCATCACTTGTTCATGAACTTAAAAAAAAAAAGTGTCTCTAAATTGTGCAGATGGGGTCGTAAATTCTGTTGTTGTTGTCGTCGTCGTGTCGTTGTCGTTGTCGTCGTCATCTCATTTCATTTCTATGCTGCCCCATAGCTGAAACTCTCTGGGCAGTTCACAAAAACTAAAATTATTATTGTTGTTGTTGTTGGTCTTTTGCAAGAGTGCAAGTGTGCACTTACGGATGTCCAGTATGTGTTGTCTTGCCTGGACAATTTCCTTGTATGTTTCAGCTGTCAAAGAGAGCTCCCAAGTGGAATAGGCAACATAAAGGGAAATTGACAAGATGAGGCTGCATATAGGCTGATTTGTGCACCATTGCAAAGGACCAAGGGAGAAATAATAGTAAGAGAAAGGAGGGACCCATGAGAGCAATTCAGAAGCACCAAAAATGGGGGATGGGGAAGGCAGACAGAGTAAGTGTACCAAAAGGGGAGGGGGACAATATCTCCCCCTTGACAATGTGTTCCTCTTGGTTTTAAGTGTTCAAATGACACTTCTCAGTGTCCTCCACCTTTTCAGCCCTTTCCTGAGTCTCCAGCTAGTCTAGAAAGGGGAGATATTAATTTCTCCTAGCCTTTTTGTTGCTTCTTTTCAGAACAGTTAGTGTTGTAGTTCTTGAGCTTCAGCGGATGTGTGCACATCTCCCTGAGAGTTTTTTTTTTTAAACAAACCAAAGGTGGCTGCATGGGACAGAGTGAATGGGGCCCCATGGGGGACGGGTGTAAGTACTGATGGTGCAGGTGCCCCACTTGTTCCGTCCTGTTCAGCCACCCTCTAAAGTTTTTTTTTTAAGTGTCAGGAATATTTGTGCAAATTTAAGGGTTGAGAAGTAAATGGAGGGCAAATGGTGCACAAATTTCCCCTGTGTTTACCATCAGGGAGATTTGTGCACTCCTCTAAAGTGCAGTAACTGCTCCATAGAGCAGGGAAAGGTGCAGGGGCAGGGAGGTAATATTTTCCTATTCTGGACCAGCTGGAGACTCGGGGAAGTGTTGAAAGCATGGACGATGCTGAGAAGTGTCAGGTCAACACTTAAAAGTGAGAGAATCACATCGCTAAGGGGGAGATATTGTGCCCCCCCCATGCACTTACTCAATTAACCTTTTTTCTCCATTTCCGGTGCTTCTGAATTGTGCTAGTGGGTCCCTCCTTTCTCTTACTATTATTTCTCCCCTTGGTCCTTCACAATTGAGCGCAAATTAGCCTATATGCATTCTCGTCATGTCAATTTCTTTGTAAGTTGCCTACCCCACTTTCCCCCCACTGCTTCGACAGCGGAAACATACTAGGAAATTGACCAGGCAAGACTATACATATTGGACAGCTGTTAAGTGTGGACTTGTGAAAGACCGACAATAAAATAAAATAAAATTATGCCCCCATTTGTGCTTTTTTGAGGCACTTTTTTTTTTTTTTTTTAAAGTCGGAGAATGAAAAGGGGTAGTAATCGGAGAGGGGAGGGGGCTGGGACAAGGAGACAAGATGGTTTCTGCCACAGAGGTGCCTGGGATACATGCTGTAGCTGGTTGGAGAACTGAGGGGGAAGGAAGGGAAAAACAAGCAATGGCAAGCCTGATTGTCTGTTGGGTGTACTGTGGGTTGTTCTGTAAACAACCAGCCCACTGTGGCTTATTTGCAGGGGGGCTTAGTGGGATGTGTGAACTTGCCCAGTGTGGAGAAATGTTGGGAACTGGTTCATATATATCCCAGTGTGGCTCCTTCTCTTCCAGGATTTTCTTGTTACTCTTAAGACAATTTCATCTTTATTTTCCTTTAAAAAAGCTTTTTATTTTAAATAGAGCTATTTTTAATTATAAAAGAACCAGTATGTGTTAACCAACTTTTTAGATATATAAGATAGACTTTGTCCTGATAAAGTGCTAACAATGAAGCCATCACTCTCTTGTATTCTTGCAGAATGACTAATCATTTGGTGGCCAAAAACAACAATTTGAGCACAAGCAAGTATGACATATGCTTGTTGGCCTCATGAGTTTTCAGCAGTTGTGGGAGCCAAATGGGTGGGGAAATGGCAAAGTTTATTCTGTTTCACTTGCAGGCAAGTATATGCCAATGTGCATATTGTGTGCCATTTCCCCTCTTGTCCTTAATGATAAGAGTAGAATTTTCACATATCCTTATGGTACCTAATAAGAAGATAGGAGTGAGATAGACATTCTAATTCGGTTCGAGATAGAGACCATAACCTGGCCTGCGGAGACGTGAGTAGCTGTTCCAAAGGTAGAGAGGCAAGAGAAGAAAGGCAGAATGAATGAATGAATGAATGAAAGGGAAAGAGACTCAAGCAGATATTACTTTTTCAAAAATGAAGGGGGTAAAAGGGGCTGTTATTCAGGATTTGCTGTGATCCAAGACTTTGTCCTTTGGACCGGAGCACTGTGGTTGCATGTGTTGTTGCTTATGAATTATGATTGGGTTAGACACCCACACTCTTGGATAACAAGATGTAGCTTGTTGATTAGAGACGCCCAGGAAAAAGGCGGCAGGGAGGGGCAGACAGCAGGCTGTGCCCTTGTAGGTTTCCTTGAGTCCTGTATGGTACGGATGTTAAACAAAAGGCAAAACTGAGTTCTTCTTGAACTCAGACTGGTACAAATTAGTGCACTGGCAAAAGTAGGAGGAGGTGAAGACAGTGTCTCTTGCTGAGCAACAGATAAACTCACTTAGAGGCAGATGGAAAGCTAGGCAAAAAATGACCCGGACAAACCAACTTCTAACTGCAAATAATTATTTTTTAAAATCATTGGTTTTGGGGAAGGGTTTTCCCCTGAGATCAAAAGAGAGGACAGAAGGTGATGCTGAGGGTTTGATTTTCCCACTATAGGTATCTAGTGCAAAAAGGTGCAAAGCGCAAGAGTAGGTTGTGAGCATATTTAAGGTGTAGGTCTTTACACTTCACGGATGCAGATGGGTGTTAATGGGTGACTAAATACTTGCAATGTGTTTTCCAGTCCGTCCTGCATGGTGCTTTCCCTCTTTATGACACTAGAGCAGCCAATTGAAGGGTTTGCCTGGATGATTTGTTTGCAGTAAGAATCAGGTAGGGATTCAGACATCTGCATGTTCTGCAGTTACCAGGCCTGCTGAACAGTGGATGAGAACCATTCCCTTGCTGTATGCTAATGAAGGACAGCCGGAACACATTGTGGCTTTGACTATTCCCTAAGCCTCTGTTTAGTGTATCTTCCCAGGCAAAATTGAGTTTCTTTGAGCCAAGATGCTAGGGAGATAATCAAAATGGCAGTGAGGCCGAGTCTTTTGGTAACACTGCTTTAAGGATCAATCTGACTTTTTAAAGCACATGAGTATCATTTTTTGTATCCACATTGGAGTGTTCTTTTCCCATCCTTTATTGCCATGTTAACTTATGTCCGGCTTTCATGCATTTTGCCCTTTTGCCTGTAATCCAATCTTGGTGACACAATCTTATATCTGTGGGGTTCACAGGCAAGGGTGAATAAATTCCACGATCCATTGGGCACAAACAAGCATTTCTTCAAAATCGGACAACCATACCTTTTTTGTTCCACTGTTTTTCTTTCCCATCTTCAACATATGCCATGTATGCTGGGGAAACCCTGTCTCTGTTTATTATGTCTTGGGTTCTTTGTATATGTCTGCCTGTGGCTGTCTCTGCTCTCTGTCTCTTTCATTAGGATTTCATTATGGTAGGATTGCCAACTCACGTCTCACAAGGGCTCATGTCCCTTTCATATTCATATGGTAGGGAAAGGTTTGGCAGGTGCAGTTTCATCCATTACGGTGCTACTGTGATGTGAGAAACCATGTCTCCTAGGCACCATTCAAAGTTAGATCCTGGGCCTTTTATACAGGATCTTGATGCAAGCACTGTCTGCTTATTGTAGGTGGCATGAAGTGAGAAATAACATTGAATTTTGCGTTTTCAAAGCCCAAGAGTAATTTTAATATCATGTTTCATTCTTCTTAACTATTGTTTATTTTATCTCTTGCTGTTCACCCCTCTGGAATCTGCTTAGATGTGGAGGGGTATACAAATGTTGTAAATAAATAAATATAACTGCATAAATGTGCTTAGTTTGCATGCTTAATTTACATTTAGTTATACAACTTGATTTTTGGAAGGTATTTTTGAAGCATTTATAATCTTTATGTTCAGTTGTTTTTATGGAAAAGAAGGCTTGAACTCATGAAAAATTACAGAGCAGTGAAAATATGCAGGAAGCATAAGCTGAGGAGCTGCAAGGTGTGTTTAACTGTATGGTATTTGCTGAAGAAGCCCCCTAGCTTCTCCTGACCTCTGTAATCCACACTCCTGTTTAATTACCTTATTTGTTGTGGTAGAAAAAGCGGAACTTCTGAGCTGGTCAGGATCATTATGTTTGTGTTAAGGCAGATGAGCAACAGTGTTGTGGCTCAGTTTCCCCTGGGTTTGAAATGCAGGGCTAGGCAGCACAGGCATGTATGGAAATGCTTTGTCTTTCTTCCTCATGGCTGAAAAGGTAGAGAGTAGCATTATAGTTGCTTTTCTGCTTGGGAAATGAATGCTGTGGTGAAGATGGCGGGAATACTGGGGCAGTGCAGGTAGGGTGAAGGACAAAAGTGGAGGTGGTGGGTAGGCAGTGCTTGCAAAGCTCATTACAAGAGACTTGTTATATGCACTAAATAAATTAGCTTTATTTAAAAAACAAGGGCTTATTGGTTCTCATTTACCTCAGTAGCAAGTCCTGTATATTTCGGGTCCTTTGTGCAATTTCATGGATACATTTGGTTGTCTGATTATAACATTTTGTTTATGTCAATTTGCTAAGATTATTTTATTAAATAACTTAGAGATATCAGTTTTAAAAATCTTGCGCTGCTTTAATTACACAGTTTAAAATCCCTGTTCAAATGTAACAGTTTGCTTTTTGCCTCTTTTTTTTTTTTTACTAATGTTTGACCTTCTGGGATATATTTCATTTTGTCTCTGTGAATGTAATTAGCAACTGCCACCTACATTGTGGGACAGATAGGTAATGACCAATTCACTTTTGACATTGTTTGTGTCCCTCACAAGTGCTAGAAGCCCTCTGTACTAATCACTCGTTTCTACCTGTCAAGTTCTAATAAATACATTTTGTTTGAAAATTTAATGAGAGAGAGAAGATTAGGTGTGTTCAGCTTGGGCTTTAATTGAGCTATACACTAGAGGCCTATTCAGACTTATCCGTACACTAAAGACCTATTCAGGCATTCTGTACCTGAACAGGGCAAACATGTGATGAAAGGGAGGGCTCCAGCCTTGCCCCCTCCTTCGTCATGTTTGTTGCCCTCTGTTTATGGAGGGCAGCTGTTTGAAGAGGGGAGCTCCTGTATCCGTGGAGACTTTCCATGTGAGCCAGAATGCTGAAAAATCCATGTTCTGGCTCACGTGGAAAGCCCCAACAGATATAGGAGGCTCCCAACAGATATAGGAGGCTCCCCTCTTCAGACAGTCACCCTCCATGAGTTGAGGGTGATGAAAGAGAGGGGTGGGGTTGGAGCACACTCTCTTCATGTGTTTGCCCTATACAGGTACAGAATGCCTGAGTAAGGATATAGTTGCCAAACGGAGATAATTTGATCCTGACAGACACAAATTATCCCACCAAGCAATGCCAATACATTCACTGAATTTTCTAGGGAACTACTTAGAGCTGAGTCATATGACAATGACCAATCTCTAAACTTGCTGGTCCAGTGGCCTAAGTCACATGGTGAAAAAAGAAAGGTTGCTCCTTCTTACCACCATGCTCCATGTGATGCACCATATGAGTGGTTCACACTGAGACCCATATCCAGAATGGTTTGCTCTTTGCCATTTCCCCTTATTGGTATGACAGCTACCTAATCTACCATAAATTGGCCTTTGGGTTTTTTTTAATTTGGCTGTTTTTGAGTTGTATGAATGTATCTTTTTTCAAACAGTTCACTTGTTTGCTTATGCAATGGATTCATTTTCACCCCACAGTTAAGTTTCCAGTAAGGCAAAGCAAATAAGGTAAGGGCAAGTAGAGGGAAAAAAATACATTCAGTGAACCCAAAGCAATGTGTCTGCCCTTCCTTCCAGTTGAGTTAGTTATTTCCCCAACCATCTAACCGTTTAGGATTGGGGGAAAATATTAACATTTATGTCTGTATTTGTCAGATGGCAACTTAAAATCTTTTCCAGACAGGCGTTCACCAATGGTTGAAAAGCTGGAAGGATTAAGTCTGTTTGCTTTGTCTTTCTGTGTCTCTAAATAATAGATTTTAAAGTAGAGAGCGAGAAGGGATGCATCTTCCTTCATCCTCTGCCAGTCCTATAAAATGTGGTCAAAGAAATATCTAAAAGGAAAGAATTCTGTTTAGTGATGATGATTACGCAATTGTGTGTTTGTGTGTGTGTTAAAATCCCATCTGTCTATGACCAAAAGGTCTGTACTGAGAATACGTTTTATAATTTTAATGCTGTCATGTGAATTGCACAAGCTGAGATACCATGGTTGCAAAGTGTAGATGTTTAAAAAAAATATTGGGGGGAGGCTGTTTTCCAAGAATTATGAGGGAGAAAACTTACGCTATTCGTTTTTAAATGAAGATGCTCCAGATTTGGGGGGATTCCCCTCCTCCACCCCATGTAAAAGATTACATGTTATAAATCTGGGTTTTGTGTGGCTTTATTGTACCCACACATTAACTAATAGCTTAAAATAAAGATAAAAGATACAGAGTGATGTGTGTGTGCATGTGTGTGTGCCCGCGCACATGCATTTTCGGGGCTTCATTGTCTTTAGGATGCTTGGAAGGTGTGTTTTTTTTTTTTAATTAAACAATTATATAGGGCAGGGATGGGGAACCTCCAGCCTGCAGGCTGGCTTGGGAAGTTCCCCATCTACCTACCATCTTGGCCAGGGCAGCTTTGCTGCACATGGGCCTTCCCAATAGGAAGCCCATGTGCAGGGAAACTGAGCCCCTGGCTGAAGGGCTGGGTGGATGATCTACCTGGCGCATCTGTCAGAGACTAAATGACATCAAGAGGCATGGCTGCACCCCCAAGGTCATTTGGCTCATGGAGGGCGGGTTGGGGAATCATCTGTCCTTGACCCCAAATTAGATAAGAAACCAAGTCCAAAAGCATGTCAGCATAGTTAAGCAGAAGAGTCTGGGAGGTTATAAACAGCAAGGGAGGTTATTATTCTTTAATAAGTTGGAGCCTGTTGAGGAAAATAGAAATAATTCTGAAAAAACAAATATGAATTGTTACCACCATTCTCATCTTGCATCCCTGAGAATTGTAAAAATGTGTACATTTCACACAAGGATTTAAAAATACGTGGTAATGTAACAGAAATGTGGCCCTCAGTTACACAAGTTCTTGCCTCCTTGACCATTGGAAGCCCTATGTGAATGTCTTCTTTTTATTTTTATTTTTGTATTAGTGGGAAATACAACAGAGTGGTGGCTAGAAAGGTATCTGCCCTCTGAAACAGAGTGGCAGCTAGAAAGGTATCTTAAAAATCAAAATAAAAAACTGAGATCTTCAGCTTCCCCAAAATAAAACATTCAGTGTTAAAAGATAGATGCACAACGCTCCAAGCTCCTGATGAAGTGGGCTATAGTCCACGAAAGCTTATGCCAGAGTAAATTTGTTAGTCCCTAAGTTGTCACAAGACTCTTCGCTGTATTTGCTGCAATAGCGTAACACACCTACCTTCTGAAAGATGTTCCTATGACTCCAGTAATGATAGGAAGGCAGTAACAGAAATCTTGACCAATATTTTTCTCAGATATACCTAGGAAAGTTTTTACAGTGTGTTGGATGCTAACATCTGATTCATACCATACAGATGCACTTGGCTCATTAGATTGCCTTTGTCTTACTTTTCCATATGTAAACTAGAAATTTGAACTGTTGTCCCCCCTGAGAGTTTGTTAAAGTCTTTTGAAAATTAGAGTCTATAAGACTCTAAAAATGCAATTTTTTTAAATATGCCCTTCTGTTTCCCAAGTACTGAAGAATCACATTAATGGGAAATACTCCAGTAAGAGATCATCTTTGTCATGGATTATGTAGAGACAAAAGGCCAACAAGATCACATTACACCAGTACTTTTCCAGCTGCACTAGCTGCCAGTCCATTTCCAGGCCTGATTCAAAGTGCTGGTATTAACATTCAAAGCCCTAAACAGGTTGGGGCCAGGTTATCTGAAGGATCACCACCTCCTATATGTGCCTGCCCAGACCCTAAGATCATCCTCAGGGGTCCTTCTCCGGGATCCCCCACCAAAAGAAATAAGGCAGGTGGCTACCAGGAAGAGGGCCTTTTCTGCTGTGGCACCCCAGCTGTGGGATGAGCTCCCTAGAGAGGTGTACCTGGTGCCTGCATTGTACTCCTTCCAGCACCATGTGAAGACCTTTTTATTCTCCCACTAATTTTGCATTTTAGCTTCTTAATATTTTAGCTACAGTGTTCTAAATCTGTATTTTAAATCTCTGCATTGCTAGTAGGTTTTATTCTGGTTGTACTGTTATATCGTGGCTTTAAGCTTATATTGTCTTATGCTTCACTCTGTGGTTTTAATTTTTGTGAACTGCCCAGAGAGCTTTGGCTATTGGGCTGTATAGAAATAAAATAAAATAAAAAAAAATAAAAAAGGAATGTGATTACTTTGATATTTTGACATCTATGCTAATACTAATCTTCCCCTACCTAGTGTGGACTCCATGTTAAGATACGTAACCGAGATTCAAGATGTTTCCATGGCCTTTGAAAGTTCAGATATCAGACATCTGTAAGGGAACATTGTACAAAGACCAGAATTGTCCCTCGCATTCAATAAATAGCTGTCTCCTTAGATAATTTGTGCCCAAACAACTAGAAAAACTCATAATATGGTGTTATCACTGCATGGGTGTTACATGCATATTGTGGGAAGCAGACCCTTAAAAGTTTGTAAAATCCTCAAGAACTTGGTGACTGTAATGTGTACTTCAGTAAACTATGAGTTGATAGGCTACTGCTCAAATAAGTAAAATCATCCACGTATGAATCCCTTCTGTCACAACAAATTCCTTAATATATTGTCTTGAAATTGCTGAAACAACTATAAAGAAGCTTATAGAAGAGAATTGGGCCTCTTAAAGCAAACATAATAGAACAGACCTGTATCTTTGTATGTACAGAGATCTGTAACAGAGCTATCCCAGAGATCACCAGAGGGGCAGAATGGATAGAACATAATTGGGCAGAACAGAATGGATAGAATATAGAATCTTATCTTTGGTAGAACATAATTATTCTAAAATTGATTAAACTAGTGTCAAAAGTGTTTAATTTAAATACGTCTCATTCTCATTTTGCTAGAGTAAACCTAAACTATGAAGTCAGGCTTAGCATAGGCTGACATTTTTTATTTCTTCTGTGATCTGTCTTATTTGTTTTATGGTACTCCTGTTTAACCCTACCAGGAGTACGTCTGCAATTTAAACATTGGTTGTTTCTTCATCACGGTGCAGTTCAGCACATCAGAAGCTTTGTGTCTAGTTTTCTTTGAAAGAGAAAGATGCAACACAAAAGGAAAAAGAGCAGGAGGGAAGAATAAAACAAGCAAACTCCAGCACTGGTTCTTAAAGTTATGATGTTCTTATAATGAGCAGCTTGACTGGAAACAGTTTAGGGAAAGGAGGCATCAAATGACGCAGGTCTCTTAGCAGAGCCCACAGAGTAGACTTTTCAGCCCCATCCCTCTCTCTACTGCAGCTGGGTAAAATGGCTGCCACTAGGTGACAGTTAAGGGAGGGAGGAATCATCAGTCAACCAGCTGTGTTTCTCAGCCAAGCTGATGGCCCTGCTTTCTATTCCTCTGCTACAGCCTGATGGAATAGAATTATCAATAATTATTCATATGTTACAGATGTATAACACCTGTCCAATAGTGATTTGCGAAAGAAAATCCATTGGGTGACATCCAGTGTCATGTGAGCAGACTTTGCTTCGTTTTCCTTCCCTCTGCATTTCCCATGTGTCCCCCAAATCTGCTCCAGAGAGTCCCCCAACTTACCAGAGCAGATATGAGAGCAGGGTCAGGGAGATGACGACGCAGGGGCAATCTGTTATGCTGGCAAATGGACACTGTTGGATTTCAGCCATTGATTCCAGGACAGAGCAAGAGCCCAGTCTGAATGTCAACACTCTTTATCAACACCAGTTCACAATATTTTAGAACAACTGCCATATGAGAAACATGGGTGGATGAATAGATGAATAAAACGGCCGATAAACAAGCAAACCAACCCCTTATGAATAATAACTGTGTCATACTTACATATGTGGTGGAAATAGTCCCCAGGCTTCCATACTGACCTAATAAGAATCTTGGTAGCTGTCTGGTCGTGCTTGGTTATAATTTCCTTTTGGTGACTAATTGCTCAAGTAGGTAGGCCATCATTGTTTTATCCTGGATTAACCACTTAAAGATATATAATCTGAGGCTGACTTAGTTGTGAGCTTTGGCTCCAACACAAAATTACAATTTACATAATGTTGAGCCTCCCCCCTCCCACTTTAGCTGTAGTGCCAAAGAAGTGAAATTTATTAGTCCCTCCCTCACGTTGCACTCTCTCCAGTGTTTACTGAGTGGCTAGCCAGGGCATACCCAAAAGTCCTGTGATGATTGACCATTTGGAATCTGTAGGTATACCACCTTGGAACACAATGTTGGACAGTAAGATTTTGCATGCCTCTTATATGTGTGTGATTTTGTGCCATTCGTACCAGGGTAAAACAGGCTTCCCCTTTAGTAATTGCCAGGTGGCTCCATGTTACACTAGAAGTAGGCTAAAGTTACGCACAGGTACAATTGCACTTACCTTTAGTTACTGATTTAGAGAATGGCTTGCGTTTAATTTGTAAACACAGCAGCTACCTCTCAGTATAGAAGCCAGTTGGTTTAATGCTAATATGTATGCATTTTGTACAGGTTTACCATCTGTGGTAGAAGCAGGAATATAACTGAGGTTGCAAGGGCTCAATCCAATGATTTTCTCATATAGCAACTTTTTCTTGTTTCCTCACATTTTAAAATTGTAGGCAATAATCAGATTTCCTCTTCTTAAATGGTGGAGGTTTAAGGTAAGTTTTCTCTCCCTTCCCCACCACCTTTAGCACCTTTTCTATAGCAGCTCATGGTTCAAGCAGCAGCTTGTCTGAGTTTTTTCATTGGCTGTGAGCTCCCTTTTTATTCTTCGCTGTTTCACGGGGCTGCATATTTGTTTCCCACAGTTTTCTGCGTGTTTGTCTGAAATGAACCGTGAAATGATTCAGTGCCAGCATGTGTTTTCAATAACCAGGGAATGTGGGCATATGGAAGGATGAGGAATGTTCAGTTTGATGTTCAAAGTGCATAACATGGGTTAAAACTCTCTGTGGAGTTTTCAGTGCCACTCTTGGCTAGGAATGGTTAATTATTTTAAGATTATGCAACGTCTTGCATGAACCATCTGTAAGTTTCAGCAAGCATTAAATGAGTTACAAATCAGGGATGTGAATGGGTGAATTTTTAAAAAGAGTCTTTGTGGCAATAGGCCAAATAAATTTATAGAGTTAAAAATTGCACTTTGCAAACTCTCTGTGTAAGTTCCTATGATGCCTCTCCTATGAACTCACACAGGTAAACTTTCTTCTCTTTGCTTCTAGTCCTTGTGAGAATTCTCATATACTTTCCCATCTCCCAGGAGAGACTGAGTCCACTCATACAGCAGAATGAGGTGAAGGAATGCTGAGATGTTAGAATGGACAGTACTTCAGACTTCATGTGCAGGATAACATTTTTGACTGCTCCCCCAAGATAAAAATGAAATGTCCCTGTAAATTGAACACTAACCAGTCCTTTATGCTGCCTCTGCTGGTTTTCTGTTTCCAGAGAGCTTCTCCTTCAGTTATAGTCTGAAGTGGTGCAGACCGTTCTACCATTATCTACCATTGTCAGGGTGGACACTGAGCCCATAGAATCCCAGAGTAGTTCTGATTCTGAGGAAGTGCAGTTGCTCCTGGGAGAGGAGCGCGCTCCTCTTTCCCAGGACCAACAGCTGACGGAGATTCCTCCCACCAGCATTCCTAGTTTAGTTAGCAGTCCAGGGAGTGACCGAGCACAGATAGCAGACTTGGTGGATGCGCGACACAGACGCAGAGAGCAGCGCCAGATGGAGGGCGCGGAAAGGAGGCGTAGTGCCCGGTTGGCGCGCAAACAAAGGCTGCGCCCAGAGGATCCAAGGGAAAAGGGGAGGGACTCTCCCTAGTCCTTAAGTTCAGGGGTCTGCCAGTAATTCCCTTTCAAACGGGGACCAACTGTTCCAACTTAGGGCATAGGTACTGTGCTGCTCAGATCTAGTTGCTAACGGTAGAGTTGTTAAGTTGTAAAAGAAGAATAAAGCTTTGAAAGGAATCCCTTTGTCTGTGTCTGGACTTAGCTACTGGATTAGACTGAGAGAGCCCTCCAAGGAGCCCTTGACAGCTATCAGAACTACTCTGGGATTCTATGGGCTCAGTGTCCACCCTGACAACCATCAATAACCCATGGCTTGTTTTAGGATAGTGTGAGAGCTGTCTAACCCTCAAAACAACCCGTGCCACCTGGGTTTGCATGACACAACAACCCATGGCAAGCCGGAGGCCCATGGTCACCATGCAAAAAGCACCTGCAGTCAGCCAGTGTGACATGACAATCCCCATGGGTAAATTAACCCATGGTGGGGCTGTTGTGTTGTGCAAACCACCCCATTGTGTTGCATGTGCAAAACAGGCCAAAGTCATTACAGTCCAGATGACTTGTTAGGAGAAGAATCCCAGTCAGTTATGACTCACCACATTTTGTGGCTTCAAGAGGTTGCTGTGTATGATCCAAGAAGTGCATCAATTGCAATGTCACTGAAGACATTCAGGTACAAATCTCCCATTACCATAAGAATTGAACTGCTTGGCACTCGAAGGGAACCTTGGGCGCTTCTCTCTCATCACATGTTGCTTTGCTGGTAGTGCTAAAAATGCTACTCAAGGACACCGCTTGAGTTGCTTGTACTGTATTGATCCTGATGTTCATGGAGAGGAAAGTCACTCTGCTCTTGTTCTGTCTTTCGGTGTATATAATCCTGGCTCAGGTTTGCTGCATAATCACATGAAATAATTTCCTCTCTGTAACTGTCCAGAGAATCCTTGAACTCATTTCTAAGCTCTATATAACTTATTTTATGCCATCCACACTTAATTATATTCTAGGATCTAAAACTTCTCGGTTTAAGAGAAGGGCAAGCACTGACCATTTCACTCATGCACCAAAAGGCACGGAAAATGTAACGTAATGTGCCTGCCTTAACTCCTGCACCGTGTAAGCAAATATATCTGTATAATAAATATATCTTAGTGCCAATGCCTGACTCAAATAACAGGCTGAAAGTATAAATAATACATTGCTTACTTTTTAAAAAATCCAATATACATGATGTATGACTAATAATGCCTTTAGTGTCAATGAGCTGCTACTTACGCTCTTCATTTAGTTGGGTTGAGTCGAGTCTGTTCTCTCTCTACCACAAGTTGCCTCCATAAATGGAGAAAACCGGAGACGTTTTATTTGGTTTCAGAATGGCTAAAGCAGCTGCTCCTTACAAATATATTTCTTTTTAAATTTCACATAATGTTTATATTCACTTCAAGAGATATATAATAGTTAAAATATATAGCATGCGTGTATGTGTTAAGTTTTTGGAAGGCACCAACCTTTATGTGATTTTATTCCAGGACCAGACACTGAGAGAAAATTAGATGCATTTCATAAGTTTATATATGACAACAAACCCTCAGTCACTTGGGGTACTATGAGAAGCCTGTATTGATTCAGACATTACTCAGTTTGCTTTGCTGAAAGATGTGGCTTGAGATTCAAATTCCAGGTCTCTTGAAATGGTGTCAAAGGAGAGGTACTAGCTTTTTAGTTTAAATAAGTTTTTTTAATCCCAAACTCTGCCCACCAACCTGCTGTGGAGTGCTGCTGCCTTTTTTCTTTTTGGTTATGAACAGTTTATTTGACACCCCCCTCATTTTGCAATACAATGCAAACAGTGAACCCCCCCCCCCTTCTGCCACCATTCCCTCTGCTTTGGGTTTCTCCCCTCCCTTCCTCATATTGCCCTGCATTTAAGAGTAAATGTTTCATGTCTATAAGTAAAATCATTATGCAAAAACTGGATAAATTGATAGTAACATAGAAAAATAAATTTTAAAATAAACCAAAATAAATAGAATAAAAGGGTTGTGTCAAGCATGTCTCTTTGTTGGCCTGCACTGGTTTTGTGGTGGATTACATTACCCTACAAATAATTCAAGAAAACTTCCTCAAATTACTTGGAATTTATTTTCTTTTAGTAATTTGGTGTAATATACATTTTCATGGGCAGCTCAAGTCAATAGTTGCTGAATCTGCCAAGTCCCATTTGGCCAAAATGTATCCCACTGAGGCATAAGCATTATTTACAATGGGGAGGTTCCAGGGCCATGTTGATCCTGGTTAGGAACATAAGAACAGCCGTGCTGGATCAGACCAAGGGCCCCTCTAGTCCAGCATTCTGTTCCCAAAGTGGCCAACCAGCTGCCCACGAGAAACGTCCAAGCAGCACCGTCCTGCCCATATTCCCCAGCAACTAATGAACATAGGCATACTGCCTGTGATACTGGAGGTAGCATATAGCAATTGGGACTAGTAGCCTTTGATGGCCTTATCCTCAATAAATGTGTCTAATCCCCTTTTAAAGCCATCCAAATTGGTGGCCATCACTATGTTGTGTGGCAGCGAATTGCATAGTTAACTATACACTGTTTGAAAAAGTACTTCCCTTTCTCTGTCCTAAATCTCCCACCCGTGAGCTTCATGGGATGACCCCAGGTTCTAGTATTATGCGAGAGGGAGAAAAATGTCTCCTTATCAATTTTCTCCACACCATGCATAATTTTGTACACCTCTATCATGTCTCCCTTGAAGCCAGAATGGCTTGATTATTGGTCAGCTCCATAACATACGCACTAGATTAGTCTGTGGACTGTTACACAGGCAACACTTAGCAACCTTTGAGATGCCCAGGCATTTGAATCGTTCTGGTATCTAATGTGCCCTGTATAAAATCCCTGGCTGTATAAGCTGCAGTCTGAGATCTATGTTAGATGGTTTGACAGATTTCAAGCCTGCCTTCCAGTGGGAAGGCTTCAGTTTAGTTTCTATCTCTGCATTCCATTTAGTTCTCGGGTGGTCGAAGTCCGGAGCAAGGGTATCTTGAACCAAGCCATATGGGAATTTGCTGGTATGTATGTATGTATGTATTTAATTTATTAATCACCCATCTGGCTGGTCACCCAGCCACTCTGGGCGATGTACAACAACAAAACAGTTAAAACAATAAAATTCTACATTAAAAACATTATAAAAAATACCCTAACCCACCCCAAATGCCTGCCTGAACAACCACGTTTTTAATGCGCTGCGGAAGCTCATTAAAGAGGGGGCATGGCGGAGTTCCCTAGGGAGGGAGTTCCACAGAGTGGGGGCCACCACAGAGAAGGCCCTCTCCCTCATCCTCACCAGCCTAGCTGTCCTGGCTGACAGGACAGAGAGAAGGCCATCCGAGGCTGATCTTGTTAAGTGGCCTGTCTGGTGTTGCTGGAGGCACTTCTTAAGATAGGCTGGGCTGGAACCATATAGGGTTTTAAAGGTCAAAACCAACACCTTGAATTTGACCCGGAAAACAACTGGTAACCAGTGCAACTCCTTCAGCACTGGAGTGATGTGATCTCGCCGGCAGCTGCCTGTAATTAATTAAGTCTGTCACAGCTTGTGCCATTTGTGCCACCATTTTTACTACAGAAAAGCAGCGGGAGGCACTCCTTTTAAGGCTCTCTGCAGTGAGAACCCAAACTTGGATTGGGGCGAGGCACTGTGGATGAGGTGGCCCCGTAGAGTAACTATGCTGCCATGACCATCACCATCGCTGTCACCACCACCACTTTGTCAAAATGGCAGCAAATGCTGTTTTAAAAACTTTAAATAGTATTTTAATGTTTAACAAACTTTATCCAGTATTTGCTGCTGTTGTGGTAAAGAGGCCGCATCACAGGCACTTGCCAGGACAACCTCACCCACAATGCTTTGCTCTGGTGAAGGACCCTGTTCTTGGAGTTGAAGTTCCTGTGCTGCTGCTGCTGCTGCTGACGACAGTGCAACAAAAACTATTTAGCTGGGAGGAGGTGCCAGAGGTGTCCCACCCACCTCAGGTGGTGCAATGTCCAAAGCCAACCTCGACGACATCAGAGGCTTTAGTAACAGCAGAGGCTGCAAACTGAGACCGTCAGTTAGTGCTCAGGTGACATGGCTTTATAGGCACTGGCTGCCAGTCCCTGTCCGGGCCTGATTCAAAGTGCTGGAAATAACATTCAAAGCCCTAAGCGGCTTGGTGCCAGGTTATCTGGAGGATCGCCTCCTCCCATACGTACCTGCCTGGACCCTAGGTTCATCTTCAGGGATCCTTTTCTGGGAGCCCCTGCCAAAGGAAGTGAGGCAAGTGGCTACTTTTCTGCTGTGGCACCCTGGCTGTGGAATGAGCGGCCTAGAGAGGTTCACCTGGCACCTACGTTGTACTCTGTCTGACACCAGGTGAAGACTTTTTTATTTCCCCAGCACTTAGCTTTCTAGTCTTTTAGCTCTGCTGTTTTAAATCTGTATTTTAAATCTCTGCATTACTGCTAGGCTTTATTCTGTTTGTACTTTTATATTGTTTTAAGCGTTCATATTCTACGTTGTTTTATGCTGTATCTTGCGGTTTTATCTTTTAGAGATAAAAGAGAGATTTGGCTATTGGGTGGTATAGAAATAAATACATAAATTAGCAGTTGCTCCTAGGTTCTGGCTGTCTTTATAGTTCTCTGGCTCAGATGGGTGCAGTGGCCCTGATCTCCAGCTTATGCTATATGCTTCTGTGACAGGGGTTTGTTGTTTTATGGGGCAGTGGCCCTGATCTTTACCTGCTCCAGCCTGTGCTATTGCTTTCTGCAGACAGTCATGACCTGTGACCATGTGAGTGTTTGGTCCCTTTGGGCACCTTTCCATTTCTTCTTGGATGGTGCGGGGGAGGGGGACATGGCTGGGTTCTGGAACCAGAGGAGGTGAATTAATGGAGAGGTAACTTGAGGTCACCAGATGATTTATTTCATTTCATGGCTAATGCTAGAATTGGCACATTGCATTTTATCATCTAATGTTTTGGAAGCTTTGTTTTCAAAAGGAGTTTAGACTTGCTTGGTAGTTTTTCTGCAAATTGCATTCTAGGGATATGTATCCATGAACAGCTATTCTGTCATGCTTTACTCATTGACCTGGTTTGCATATAACAACAACCCATGGTTTAATTAGCTCATGGGTTGTTGCTTTACCCAGACTTAACCCAGAATATGCTGGCCAGACAGTTGAGCAAACCTCTGGTTGTTTGGTCAATTCCTGGATTGTTTGCCCGCTCCCAGCACTGTAGTATTGGTTTGTAGAACAGCTGTGTTTTTTAACCACTTTTGCCTGCCACCTCTGTACTTGGGCGAAACAACCCATGAACAACCCACAGTTCACACATAATGACAACCCATCATTTAAACAACCCAGAGTTCACAACCCAACAGCAAACTGGGCTGGTTCTCATGCAGCAACAGCCTGCAGCGCGCCTGGCACTACCACTTTTACTCAGCAACCCACGCTGGGCAGCCTGTCTTCTCTCTTCTACTTGTCCCCAACAGCCTGTGGGTTGTTTAACCCATGAGCTGTCGTTATGTGTGAACCAGATCACTATGGATTTTCTTTGTGGGTTGTTCATGGTTAACAACCCATAGTTAACCCATAGTTCTGGGCTTGCACATAATGACAACCTATGGTTTGTTACGTGTGAACCATGTCATTCAGTCCTTTCTAAACAGCTTGGGGTCAGATTACTTGAAGAAGTCCCTCCTCCCATATTTACTTATCCAGAGCCTAAGATCATCAGAGGCCCTTCTCCAGGTGTCCCCACCAAATGAAGCAAGGTGGGAGCTACCAGAAAGAGGGCCTATTCAGTGGTGGTGCCCAGAGAGGCTCAGCTAGTGTCTACATTATGCTCTTTTCAGTGCTTGATGAAGACCTTTTTATTTTTCTAGGCATTTTAGGAACGTTTTAAGTGTGTTAAGATATTTGCAGTATTTCATCCCTGCTGCTGGTTTTCCGTCTAGTGTTATTATATGCTTTGGTGGTTTTATCTTGTTTTTATCTTAATTATTAATTATTATTTTTATTGCCACGTTGTATTTTATATTTTAATTGGTATATCACTCGGAGAACTTTGGCTATTGGGCATTTTAAAAGTGAAATAAATAAATTTGCCTCTTCTGTTCAGATGACAAAGTGAGTAAGGTTTTTTTGTGGGATTCATCTTTGCTTCTGTGTATGGATACTATTGAGAACATGAACTGGGGATTAGTCTTTGTTACCTGCAACTTCCTTGCATCATTATTTTGAACACAATATGACCCGTTGGGTTTTAAATCTTACCTAGTTTCTGTTTTTCCGGAGGAAGAATTCTACTTGGATTAAGGCACATATTTTGCCTGAGCAATAAAGAAATAAGTTTCTTTTGTACCATTAGATAACGGTAGAAAAAATAACGAAGTACATGTGTTGCAGCATCAACACCTCAAGCCTAAGAACTTTTGCCTACAAACAGATGTCTTAAGGCTTGAACTCCTGCTGGAGGTAATGAATTGCCTAATAAAGTATGCATTCTGACAGTAGGGTGGTATCTGGGAATTCATTTGCAACCCCAGTTCAATTGAGAGCTCCTAAAAACTACAATTACCTTGAAGGAAGCAGTGAATCTCTGTCAGGTGTTTAAATGATTTCTATGCAATAAACTGTCTTCCCAAGTGCAGGTGTCTTTTCTTCTGTACGTGCAGCTGCACAAATTTAGCAGGATGAAGTGCAAAAAACCTGCACTGTCTACACTACAGAAAACTCAGTTTTGGGTCTGAACCCTTTGAGATGGCAATGGACATTTCTAGGATTGGTTCAGAAGGGATACGCAGATATGGCCTTGCATCTAGGAATGGGTTGATATGGGAGAATGACTATGGTACATTATTTAAGGAGGTGTCTCAGATCAAAAGGCAGTGGGCAAGTTCACATGTCATGATAAGCCACCCTGAAAACAAACCATGGTGGTTTGTTTAATCCATTGCAAACCCATGCCGCTGCCGTCAGACGCTCAGGCGCTCCTTCGTTTGCCAGGGTTTGTTTCCCCCTTGGTCCTCCCACCTGCTCCCAACACATATCCCAGTGACCTTTGCAGCACAAGAACCCTTCTTTTAAGAGCAAAACTTTGTTAAATCGGTTCCATCTGTGTTTCACGGATTGTCGGGCATCTTTTTTTAAAAAACAACTTCCTGGAATTGTATGCAAATTTAGTTGGGAGGAGAGAGAACCAGAGACCAAAAATACGCATTTACTTTCCCATAGGCTAAAGCATGAAAATGTGGATTGGGGGAGATTTGCGCTTTTTAACATCCCCCCCCACACACATATTTGGGGAGATTTGCGCACATTCACATGTCACAACAAGCCACCCTGAACAACCCAGGTGGTGGATTTGGGGGTGACTTGTAAGAGCAACAGGCTGGTTGGGCTCTGGTGTGCCTCAGTCTCTAGCTATCTTACCAGCCGCTTTGTTCTCTGACTCGCTTGCTGCCTCCCCTGCCTCTTCCAAATTGAGCATGTGCATGCCTTCCCTTCCTCCTGTTGGCTTGGAGGGAAAGGGGAAGGTGGTGGTGCAACAACTGGAAGAAAAGGAACAAAGGAGGAAAGCAAGACATCAGGAAGAAACACCGCCAACCACCCCTGCCTCTCTCTGCCTGTTTACTTGCTTTTCTGCCTGCTCTTCACTTCTCATCCCACATAGTAAGTGGGTGCCATGCCATGCTAGCCCAGATGCAGAGTGGGGGCAAAGGGGGACGAGTGTGTGTGTGTGTGTGTGTGTGAGAGAGAGAGAGAGAGAGAGAGAGAGAGAGAGAGAGAGACTGGGTATGAATTTGTATGTGTGTCTGTGAATGAAAGAGATATTTTACCAGCGCTGCATCTTTATTCAGAAGCAAGTCCATTGAATGCAATGGTATTTACTTCATTCCTTGGATTCTAGTTGATGTACTTTAGGACAAGCACAGAAATGCAAGGTATTTTTTAATTACATTTTTATCCCCACCTTCTTCCAAGGAACTCAGGGCGATTTGCAAAGTTTGCTACCCACCGTATTTTATCCTCACAACAATTCTGTAAGGTAGATTAGGCTGAGAGAGTGTGACTGGCCCCAGGTCATCCAGTGAGCAGCATGGCCCAGCAAGGGTTTGAACCTGGATCTCTCTCTTGTCTTATTCCGACACTGTAACCACTAGACATTAAGCTGCAGTTTGTGTGGTTCTTTTAACTTGAATATAACAAGGCATATTAAAAAAAAGAGTTGCCATTGGTTTTGCTGATTCTACAAAATATCTAAAATTGTGAATGCAGTCCAAGGAAAAACATCAGTGCAAACTATCATATTTTGAATGCAGTAGGTTAAAAAAATCCTTGCTTTATTTTGAACTATGCATAGCTACATGCACGACATCAAGATATTTCACTAAACTTTTAAGCAGCCCATGGGGGAGCGGGTATTGCTGCATAGATTCCAGAACATAGCAAAAAATCAAGGTATTTAGTTTGGAAAACTATTTTCATTCTGAACTACCAGTTGTGGCAGTGAAAACAGCTTTTCATTGCAAAATGGATTCTTTTGCTTTTGAAATCTACATTTGAGGAAAAGGATGATGTGGGAATAAGAAAAAAGTTACTTTTCTTTTGCAAAATGCATAACAGGAAAATACCCTGTCCCCCCTTCCCCAGTTTTTCTAGTTGTACTTTTTCTGTTAGTAATCTAATTTGTAGGAAAATAATTTTTTAAAAAAATAAGCAGAGTTAAGTAGCCAACAGCCAATGCCAACAGCTGGTGATATTTTGAGATGACATATTGTTAACAAAATACTATTGCTGCAACTGATTTAAGGGAGTGAAGAAACTTCACAAGGAACAACATGAACGGATATTATAAGATTCACTGAGGAAAGCAAAGGACACATATTTATTTGTATTCAATTACTGCATTTATATACACATATGTACGAAGTGTGCATAGTATTGCGGCCTAAGGCAAACAAGCTTGCATATCTAGGGATTACAGTTAGTTTCAAGAAAGTGTTTAAACTGTCTTTCATTTAGTACAGGAATGTTACAAAACCTCCCTGAGGTTCATGAAACTGAATAACAATCCCGGCACCAGATTTTTCTTTTAAGAGTTGGCATCTTTGTAACATGACCAGGCTCTGCCATGCGAATGTCAGGTTTTGGGATGCCTCTGACATGGCAACCTTTAGCATGTTGTTCAGCAGCACCAACCTATGCATAGCCTTAGCAGGATGTGAAAAATGAGGGTGAGGAATCAAAAATCTAGTGGCAATGAGTAATGGCTAGCAGAAAGAAGCCTTCTTGTAGACCTGGATTCACCTCTTCCTTCTCTAGTTGTCTTTGAATGGCTTTGGGCAAGTTGCTTACTTTTTACCATAAGTAACAAAAGAATTTGACTTTCCAAAGATATAAGCTCTTGGGAGAGTATGGTTTAATTACCATGCACTTGTCCCTTTATAACTGATTAATTGATATTGTGAGAGCAAGAGGTCAAGAAGTCTTCTGGTTTTTCCCAGGAATAGATCAGGTTCATTTTTCTCATCTGTTTTCTGCAAACAAGGTTTTATTTTCACTCATATTAATTTCCTCTCAGACTTAATAAGATAGATGCTTTTTATCTAAGAGACAAAGATGCTGGAGTTGGTGACTGGATCTCCTGTGCAGCTTTATTTTTCTTTTCTTTTTTTGAAAGCTCAAAGTAGCCGTGTGTGTGGTAGACACATTGAATTGGGGAAGAGGTACTGGGCAGAGGGTGTTCTAATCTTCCCAACCATGCACCATTCTTCTGCTCTAAATCAAGATTCTGCAGGCAATGACTCCATCTAACAGGTTGACCGGCTGCTGGAGCTGGTGATCCAGAGCACCTGGATGCGTGCATCCCTTCTCCTTTTCATATAATCATAGAGTTGGAAGGGGCCATTTATGCCATTGAATCCAACCCCCCGCTCTTTGCAAGAATCCAGTTTAAAGCACCCCTGACAGGTGGCTGCCCAGTCTTTGCTGAATACCTCCAGCGACAGACAGCCCACCACCTCCCTAAGCAGTTGGTTCCATTGTCGGACTGCTCTGACCACTGGGAAGTTTTTCCTGATGTTCAACCAAAATCTGCCTTCCTGTAACTTAAGCCTGATATTTCATGTCCTACAGTCTTGGATGATAGAGAACAAGTTGCAGCCCTCTCTTGTGTGACAACTCTTTAAGTACTTGAAAAGTGCTATCATCCTCAGTCTTCTCTTCTCAAGGCTAAACATATCCAGTTCCTTCAGTCTTTCCTCATAGGACCTAGTTTCTAGTCCCTCTTTGTGGCCCTTCTCTGAACTCTTTCCAATGTATCTGAATCCTTCTTAAAGTGTGGTGTCTAGAACTGGTCAAGGTATTCAAGGTAAGGTCTGACCAACGTAGAATAGAGTGGAACTATTACTTCCTGTGATTTAGAAGCTATACTTCTGTTGATGCAGCCTAAAATTGTATTTGCCTTCTTTTGCAGCCACGTCACTCTGTTGACTCATATTCAGCTTGTGGTTGACTCCCGGACCATAGCAATAGTCTTTCCAGGTGAAGGTTCCATCCCTGTGGATGGCCTAGGGCAGCTATCACTGGTACTATAGAGTAGCTAGAAGGACATGTGTGCTTCTCCTCCTCCTCCTCGGGCGTTGAGTGGCTCCTTCATCCTGGCAGGTGGCTGATCTTTCAGGAGTGGCTGAGGCTCCAGAGTAGGGATAGATGAATCTGCCAATTTTGACTTCTCTCAGTTTTTCATTTTTCCAATTTTAAGATTTGTTTTTAAAACTTTGCATTAGCATCTCTATGCGTTTTTGCCAGTGTTTCTCCCAATGCATGGATTTTTGTAGTCAATTTTGCCTAATATGCACATTTTTGCAAGTAGTTTTTCTAATACAACACATTTTTACATTTTATTTTTCACTAATATACACATTGAAATACATCTTAAAAAAAAAAACCCTGGAGAACTTGGAGAAGTGCAAATTTCGAAGGATAACTGAGTTTCAGTTTGCCATATCAGCTAGAAAGTGCAAAATTAGGTAAGTTTACATTAAAATGAGAACCAAATTACTTTCTCCCCCATCCCTGCTCTGGAGTAGCTGAGCATGTACACACCACTTTCTCCTTTTGCAATGCAGGAACAACTTCAGGTTCTGGTTCCAGCCTACTGGACTGGCCAGAGCTGCTTCTGTGACTCTGGAGAGGCTAGGTGTGCATATACTGCTCATTAGCCTCCCAGGCTGCAGAACACATTAGTTCTTCTAGCTTGGTGTTGTTGCTGCTGCTGCAGGTTCATTCTTCTCCTCTCAGACATACTCTTTTGTGCTCAACACATGGAGGTCTGAAGTGGAGCAGGCATACATGAGGACATTGGGGGCAGGGTTTGCAGGCCCACCCCCATCTCCCTCCCCAGTATAAGCCTCACACGTTTGCTCGAATGTCTGAATGAGGCTACTGTTATGCTTCATTTCTGTATTATTGGAGGATTATTTTACAGCATTGGTTGCAGTTCAATGGTATGCTATGTTCTTCTGCGGGAAATGCCGAGGGAGCTTCTGTTTTCACTGAATTTGGCTGGAGTAGCGTGTACCTTCATGGATTAAGCCAAACAAGTCTTCTCCTGAGTCCATTGGGGTTAGCCCATTGATGGGACTTCTCCTTACAGCTACTATCTTGATTGGAAAGTAATTTAAGATAGCCCTTGCATAATATTGATTCTCAAGGTCACCCTCACACTCTTGTTAAAATGCTAAGAGATATGTAAAATATTTCATTTGATGCTGTCATTATGGAAACTCTGTACCTTAGTTTATGGGAGCTGACAAGCTGCAGACAATTTATGGCAGCTGAGATGTGTTTGTGGCTCCTGCTTATCCTTAACAAGCTCAGGTTTGGATAGTGGTGTATAAAAATCTTCTCGGTATAAACGGAAAGTCTGTTTGCTGCTGTTAAGCTCCACTGAAGCTTATTTTTACTGGATTATAGAATTTTTAGAAGCACCCTGGAAACACATTGCCCAAAACACAGGAGGCAAAATTAAACACCCTGGAATGCAGCTGAGAGTCTGAAGATGTCTGTGTACCCATTGTGTGCCCTGGTTTTCTTGAGATGTGGTTGCCCTTTTGTAGGCACTCATTTCATCTCCAGACCATTTTTAACAGTACACATTGCAGAAATGACTAAATGTTATGACATGCCCTGAAATAACTTCAGTTCAACTTGTATAAATTCTACATGTGCGGTGCTTTTGGAACTTGACAGGTGGAATGTTATTGTGATATTATTTAGCTCTCTTGACATAGTAAAGACTTTTGCCATTTATCTTATGGCACTATATGTTCCAGAGCAAACGAGTAAGAGTTTATATTTGATTTTTAAAAATCAGCCTCTTAAAGAAAAGGCAGTTGCACAGGGAGGCTTACAAGTGTCTGGATAAGCCAATGAATTCTCTTTTTATGGCCCAAAGTGGCAATTTTCAAAGTGTGAAGTGGGCCTCCCTAAGGAGGCATAGATGGGTTGTCAGGGGGGTTAGTTATGAGCTTCTCTCTCTCAGTGGGTTATCGTAATTGGGCCAGGTAGCAGAGACATCTACTGCATCACTGCTGGGATGATATAACAGATAGACTGTCGAACTAGGACCAGGGGCGGGAGGGGGAGATCTGGGCTCAAATGCCCATTTGGCTATGGAATGCATTGAGTGATCTTGGGAGAATCACTGTCTCTCAGTCTAACTTACCTCACAGGGTTGTTGTTATGGTACAATGGAGGAAGGGAGAAGCATGGATGCTACACTGAACCCCTTGGAGGAAGGGCGGGATATGAATGAATGCATGCAGCTGATTGTGCTCTAAAAGTGATTTCAGTGGAACGTACAAGGAAGTAAGTGTGTTTTCGATTGAAGCCTTGATCTTAATGAGTGCTTCTTCTAATAACATCGCTAAATGTTTTTGTCTAGCATGCATGCGAAGGTTTTCACATTTTAGATGAAGTGCTGTTTAACTATTTTTGTCTGCTTCAATTATTATTGGTTTCCAGTATACATATGGCCATTTCAAGTCAAGAGGTTTCACAAGAATCCCTTGGAAACCTGTTCCACTATCCCAAAGTATTGATAAATGGGACTCCAGCTGATGGATATGCAGCACCAAAGCTGTCCACGTGCTAGGCAGGAGGCTGTGGTTGCACTCATGTCTTGCTTGTGGGTTTCAAGTGAGCACTGAACTAGATGGACCCTTAGTCTGATCCAGCATGGCTCTTCTTATATTCGTATGTTCTTACTATGTGATAAAACCATTAAAAGAGCTTCAAAAATAATTTCAAAACTGTCCTAATCAAACTACTAGCAGAGTTAGATTCGCACCTAGAGTTTTTGTTTTCTGCTTCCAAGGGACTTGTAATTGCCAAATAATCCAGACAAGGGGCTGAAATCTAAACAACTGTACTGACTGATATGTATGCTGAAACATTTCTAAAAGATCACCACAATTGTCTATTTTTAATAATGTTATTTTCATGCCTGATTGTGCATCTTGGATTATCTTCTGGTATTCATTGATCTGCTCCAATACCGTTTCTATTTTCCTGTATGATTTTTTTTTCTTGTATTGATTATTTTTATATTGTCCCCTGTGCCCATTTGATGCATTCCCTTCCCTTCCTTTCTTTTCTTAGGTTTTTTATTAGAACGTATGCTTCTGTGACAGGGATTTGTTGTTTTATTGTTTTATTCTGTACAGTGCCATGTACATTAATGGTGCTGTATAAACAACAACAACAATAATAATTGTATGTATTTTATCATCTTTTTGTAAGCTGCTTTGCATATTCTCCATCATAAAAGTAATAAAACTAAGGACATAATCGTATGCGTGTTTAGACAGAAAAAAAACTCCTACAGTTCCCAGCATGCTGGCAATTGAAGGACTTTTTTCTGTCTAAACATGCATAGGATTTGTCCTAAACTAATCAAAATAGGAATTGCACTTTTACCAGGAGCAGGCACCAGAACACAGCGACAGTCCTTTGTAAATAAACACATACAGAGATGTAAATAAACACACACACACACACCCTATGGTCTATATCAGGGGTAGGCTACCTGGTGGCCTCTAGATGTTTTGGACTACACCTTCCTGACTATTGGCTGTGCTGGCTGGTGCTGATGGGAGTAGTAGTCCAAAACATCTGGAGGGCACCAGTTTGTCTACCCTACCCCTACTCTATATGTACTTTCCCTCCATCCTGCCAATAAATGCCAAAATTAAAGCAGACCAAGACCTGGGCCTGGTGAATGGCCAGGAATAGGAAGCCCATATGCTGTACTTTATGAGGACTGTCCTCTATTTGAAGGGCTCCCCAGTCTAAATCCTGTTTAAAGATAAAGAACCAGAAGAAGAGAGAGTAGCAGGGGCCTTGAGGTTCCCTGTCAACTATTAGCTCCTGGATAGCAGACTGAGGAGGCACAGAAGACACCAGGTCACAGTCTTCCCCATGATGGTGAGACTGATTGCATATCCATTTAAATTATAGTAATTATTTCTAAATTTACATATATACATACAAATTAACATGCCCTTTTTTGGGTGGCAGTGGTGATGCCTTCCTCCTATTTGGGGTGCATCATCCCTCCCCTAAAAGACATTTGGAGGTGATACTTGGGAGCATTTGAGGCTGCAGCATTGCTAGGAGCTAAGCAGGTGTGGGTTTGCTCAAATTGAGAGACTACTGGGAGACCCACATAAGAACAGGATATAAATATAATAAAATGATACTAAAAAACACACACAAGAAGACCCAAAGTGCAGATCATTAGATTATAATAAACAGAGTGTGGTGGTGCTGGTGTGTGTGTGGGGGCAGTTCTTAAATATTTACAGCGTTTGGGGACAGACAGGGTCTGTGAAAGTTAAAATAATGACAATTCATTTTGTTTCCAGAAGAAAAAACCTCTGCGATAAATTTCTCTGCCACATGATGGAGATGACGGTGCAAGATACAGTCAATATGACTTCCTAGCTAAAAACGTCTTGGAGAAGGAATTAATTAGTATTTATTCCTATTCACTCTTGTGTAGTGATCTTATAGTAATTTTGTCTTTTGATTAGTTTTCTCTATAATGAGTAATTGAGTTTACATGATCACAGATAATAAAAGGGAGATAGAGCGATAAATACCCAAAATGAGTGTTCCCTCTTTGAATATTTTGGTCTCATTTTCTTAGGGTGCCAGGGTATGCATGTTTACATAGAGAAAAGTCCTACAACTCCTAGCATTCCCCAACCAGCCATGTTGGCTAGGGAATGCTGGGAGTTGTAGGACTTCTTTGTGTCTAAATATGCATAGGATTGTGCCTTTTAATAATTCCAAAACTGAAGATCTGTAAGTGACTTCAAAATTACTATTTGAATTTTAAGATCACCATATAAATGGTGTGTGTGTATGTGTCTGTGTATCTCTCTCTCTCCAGACACATATGCGTGCATATAGTGTGTGTGTGCGCATGCGTGCGTGCGTCCCGGGTTGTTTAGTGTAACATCTAAATGCGGAATTGTGGGTTGTTGTTATCAGAACAACCCAGACATGTAAGCCATGGTTTGTTCTTGAGTTACAATTTGGGTTGTTCCTCCCCTAACATCCCACAATTCCAGATTCGGATGTCATGCTAAACAGCCCAGGGATGGAGCATCCCTAGGTTGTTTACATTGGTGGGGGTGGGCGGGAGCCACCTTGCTCATTAGTTTCCACTTGTTCACGATTACCCATGGATTAAACAATCCATGGTAGTTGTGATGTGCAAACCGGGCTATATTGTCTGCAGACATGATGGTTGATTTCTGGTTCTCATGATGAATAACTATGAATCTTCCAATCTTCAATATCTATTTTCCAAAATTTATTGAATTTCTTTTTTTTTTTAGAAACTCTTTTGTTAGTGGTCATCGTGTGCTGATGAATTCATAGGTTAGTTGTTTCAAGTTCTTCCCTTTTTTGTATAAAATCACTGAGTCCATCAGTATCACTGGATCTCTTGAATTCTTGTAGTTTGTCAGTGTTTTGTTAACTTTCTCATATCCCTTGATTTCATAGTTTCAGCTGAGTCCCCCTCAGTTGTCTTTTTTTCTGAGCTAAAGCTCCCCCAAATAGTAAAGACATTGACATTTTGTGAAATTAAATATCAAGTTTCTTTGGTTTTAGAACATGGGAATATTTATGAACTTCATACACATAGGGCACACAGTTAAATGCATTCTAGCCAAAGTGTTTGACTCTCCCGCTGAAATTAATGGGACTTAAAGTTCAGTCCTATACATGTCAATTCAGAAGTTAGTCCCATTAAGTTCAATAAGACGTACTCTCAGATATGTTTTGTAGGATTTGAGCCTCAAACATAGCTAGATCTTGCTCATTATTGCTTGGTCTTTTTATGAATTATATATTAGTATATTTCAGGTTAGTATTAATGGAAAATACCATATGAAAAGAAAAGTAACACCAAAGCCCTGTGTTGCTTTAGTCTGTTTAAATAGACTAGTTTCCCATGCAGAATTGGGCATGCCAAGACCATTTCACTTGGGGAGTTCCTTGGATTTAGGTGTGTCTAGATCTGCATAGGGTTTATCAATGTTAGGCATGCTAGTTGCTATTATTACTGGTTTTAAGATTGTTTTGCTTTAAATAAGAACAGTTGTTCTCAGTGAGCATGACCTAATTAAAGTGAAGCACTTTTAAGACACCTTAATTTTGGAAGATGAGTTAACCACATGCTTAAAGCTTTCCCATTGACATCAGTACACCTTTGGTTGGATTGTGCCAATATCTAATCAAATATAATATATATTCTTAGGTGTTAGACACAGGCAAACCTAACAATAGAATGTGGTCCTCAAAATGCTTATTTTGACAAGACTAATATAAATACAGGCACAGGTTCAGGATTCTAGTGTAAATTTAGGTATAGTTTCAGGGTCGAAATGTTTCGGGGATTGTGAACAATAATGGTAGCTTCTTCAAATAACATCCCCCCACCCTTGCCCTCTTCTCTTACATCTGTGCTTCAGAAGTCATCCACCTCCAACCCACCCCGAAATGCTGTATTCCATGCTCAAGGGGTTGGCTGTTATGGGATTTTTTTTTCTGCTGTGAACAAAGTTTTGTCCTTCATGGTCCTAAACTCAATGCATGTGCATGACTTAAAGGCATTACCTACCAATAAATAGGAGATTAGCTGCGGCTTGTATATTTCCTGATCGTTTCACATTTTTTCAGATGGCTCATTGTTATCCTGTTTCCTTTAACGATGGGACACTCTAATGAGTTTGCCATCTGACATACATCTGCTTCCTGTTAAACAATACCTTCATTCTTCCAGAGCTGCTAAACTCATCTGTTATCCTATGAGATTTGTATCTTTGCCTTGAAAACAGCAAGTACCAGTAGATTGCTGTATATTCCGTTTCGATATTATGGCTGTGTGTGTGTGTGTGTATGTGTGTGTGTGCATGCGTCTTGTCACACTGTAGTTAGCAACCAAGGGAACATGCTGGAAATATGTAATCATCTAGAAGATTGCAGCTAATTTGCATTCTTTGGATGCATGTTCCTGACATAATTTTACCTAGTGTTTCATTAATTTATGGCCCTCCATCCAGTTGAAGGGCATGTTATAGTGATTCCATTATGGTTCCTTCCAAATTTGAATAATTTCAAACCAGTCCATGTAAAATTTACAAATGTGCTATGTGACTAGGAATATGTGTTAACATTTTGGACTGTAATAGAGAGATTCAAAATATTATTGTAAGTCTGTATCACATACTTCTTAATATTAAAAATAAAACTGAATGAATGAATAAAAATGTTTTTAAAAGAAACTCATGGAATTGCCTTCTTCATAATTGTTTCCTCTCCTTTCTCTGACATTAGGGGATGTAGAAGAGAAGTAAAGTAAAGCTCTCTAGCTTGATCTAGTATTCCTTCACAGTTAGGGCTATGCAGTGTCTCTTTCAACTTCATTTGTAGATTTATTTTTAAGCTATGTTTTTCTTCTCTTTTGGAGACAGTTTATAAAAAATACTGAATTAAGCTTGGAAGGTTGTTAGTATACCCATAGCCAGGGCTCTCTGTCCCTGGAAGAAATGTGATCCAATCTAAACCATAGGTGGGCAATCTGCAGCAAGCCCCCCCCCCCCCCCAGCCCCATGGTAAGGGAAGTGAAATTGATGGCTTATCTATGATGGGGGTGGGGGGGTGGGTCACATCTAGTCTTGTGTTGTTGCTCGTTTCTTAGCTAATTGGGTGAAGATTGCATATGTACTGTAGAATGCCCTCCCTTGGAAGCCCACCTGACCCCATTTTAAAGTCTGCTCCATCACGAGTGAATTTTTAGGGAGGCTTTTACAGGAAGCTGACTGTTGGCAACATTATTCTCTTGCTGTGATTGGGGGTAAGCTTTTTTCTTTTTGCTGACTACTTCTGTATTGTTATTTGTGGTGGTGGTGGTGTGTGTGTGTGTGAGACAGAGAGAGAGACAGAGAGACAGAGCGCTACCCCCCCTCTCCCTGCCTCTCCTGCTATATATTTATATAAGTATCTATATCTGTGTCTATATCATCTTTCTGTATAGAACCATCTCATAACAGTAAACTTAGAAGCCACCACTCTTTTGAACAGTGCAATGTATGTTTTCCTCCTCCCTTTCCGATGAACATGCACTGGAGTTGCCCATCACTGTACCCTGAAATTCCTGCCCATATGCATTTGCCCAATGATAGATCTTGCCTTGCTTACAAGGGAACATATAGGTTTCTGTTGTTGTTGTTCAGTCGTTAAGTCATGTCTGACTCTTCGTGACCCCATGGACCATAGCACGCCAGGCCTTTCTGTCCTCCGCTCTCTCCCGGAGCGTGCTCAAGTTCATATTCATTGCATTGGTGATGCTATCTAGCCATCTCATCCTCTGCTGTCCCCTTCTCCTTTTGCCTTCAATCTTTCCCAGCATCAGGGTCTTTTCCAGAGAGTTTTCTCTTCGCATTAGGTGGCCAAAATATTTGAGCTTCAGCTTCAGTATCTGTCCTTCCAATGAGCAGTCAGGATTGATTTCCTTTAGGATTGACTGATTTGACCTCCTTGCAGTCCAGGGGACTCATAAGAGTCTTCTCCAGCACCATAGTTCGAAAGCATCAATTCTTCGGCGCTCAGCCTTCCTTATAGTCCAGCTCACAGCCATACATTGCTACTGGGAAAACCATAGCTTTGATTAGATGGACCTTTGTCGGCAAGGTGATGTCTCTGCTTCTTACTATGCTGTCTAGGTTTGCCATAGCTTTCCTCCCAAGGAGCAAGCGTCTTTGAATTTCATGGCTACAGTCACCGTCTGCAGTGATCTTGGAGCCCAAGAAAATAAAATCTGTCACTGCTTCCATTTCTTCCCCTTCTATATGCCAGGAAGTGATGGGGCCAGATGCCATGATCTTAGTTTTTTTAATGTTGAGTTTCAAACCAGCTCCTTTCCCAATTTTGAACCAGTCGGTTGTTCCATGTCCGGTTCTTACTGTTGCTTCTTGACCCTCGTACAGGTTTCTTAGGAGACAGGTAAAGTGGTCTGGTACTCCCATCTCTTTCAGAATTTGCCACAGTTCGTTGTGATCCACACAATCAAAGGCTTTAGCGTAGTCAATGAAGCAGAAATAGACGTTTTTCTGGAATTCTCTTGCTTTCTCCATGATCTAGCGAATGTTGGCAATTTGATCTCTAATAGGTTTCTGTGCAGTGATATTTTAATATCTTGGACTTATTTCTGTGATATCAGTAGAAATCCGCTTCAGTATTTTGTCTCTTGTTCCGTTTGTATTAATGTTCCTGTCCCTGCTACGGATAAAGGAAGCATCTGTTCATTATTGTCCAGAGGAGAACTCAGAGGACAAAACACACACTGCATCACACTTACTGTGACATATTAATTGAAAGGAGAAGTTGTTCTATACAAAAAGTTAAGGAAAAGGTGGTATGTGGCATAAAAGGGACAGATGACAGGAGTGAATGAAATATCACCTTGGTGCTTTCGAAGTTGGCCACAAACTTCAATAGTTCATCTGGATGTTGAGATTTCTGTTTCCTAGGGCATTCAATAGAATTGAAGTGAAGCCTTTGAATTCCCCTCTCCTCTCCTAGTATTCAGTGAGTCAGAATGTTTCCAGATGGAGGGCATTTAGAGTGTCAGGTATGCTAATTGAGCATGTCCGAAACCCGCAAGCCAAATGGGTTGTGCTGATCTCTAAGGTGAAGGCCAGAAGATGTATGCTGTTGGCAGAGATGAGGAGTGGTGGTGCTTGTGTATGTGCGTGAGAGAGAGAAACGCAGGCATGCTGTGTATACAAGGAGGCACATTGAAAGACAGGGTGGCATAAGAAGTGAGAAAAACTAGACCAGTCTTCCCCAACCTGGTGCCGTCCAGATGTGTTGGACTACAACTCCCCTCATCCCCAGCCAGCAGGGCAATTAGCTGGGCTGGCTGGAGATGATAGGTATTGTAATCCTACACATCTGGAGGGTGCCAGGTTGGGGAAGGCTGAACTTAGGCAGTAGGTGGAAAGCAACTGTTTGATGCTGCAATGGGTGGTGGAGGTATGGAATTAAAGAAAGGTGGCATAATGAAGAAGCCCACATAGGACTTAGGGCTTCATGCTGTTGGCAGGGAGGAAGGAGAAGGCAAAGGAACTTTGGGGATTGAGGACCATTGCCTGGTGAACCAGAGGATTGCTAGGTCTATATCCTTAGAGTGTTCTTGCACCTGTAAGAACAGAGTTGCTTCTTCTGTTACCATGGCACTGTGACCTGACAAAGTTAATGGGGAACGAGGGTCAAAAAGCAGTGGGATAAGGTGTATATGTGTGTGTGTTGACTTTCTCATATTAATATGAACTAATTTACCACTTCTTCGACTGTAGGCTACTAGTCCTATTTCTAGATGGCTGGATAATCAGTACCTTGGATTATTTTCCAGCAATCACGATGATAATGATGATAGACAGTCTATGCATGAACAAGATCTGAATACCTTAATAATTTTGTCCTTGGAACTTGTTAGAATTCTTAAATACTATTACAGCTGCACTGTTATGATGCCCAGTACTCAGCAGGGTTTCCTTTTTTTTTTCCATACAAGCAGATAATGCACATTTTACAATATGCCTGCATCAACAACTTCTCTTCCCCCTGCCCCTGATTAGATTTACTCTTTTGCTTCAAGCTACCCAGCCCCTGTCTTCCATACTGTTGATCTGCACTTCAAAGGTGGGGAGCTGTTGGTGGTGTTGTGGACAGACCAGTGCTGTACACTGGCAAAAGAAGTATCTGTATAGATTCTCCTTTACCATGTTATTTCTCTGTATATCTTTTTTTTTTAAATTTGCAAAGCATGTTGCTTGTGTTCCAACTTCAGTGCCAAAAGCTGGAATAGGAATGGAGGGGAAAATCATGTACACATTGTTGTCCTCTAGACTGATGGAACAAGAGGGCCATGGCAAGACTGAAGAGTCTATTACCCTGTTCGTACATAACATTGTTTACCCCAGGAATTGCCGTGGCCAAGTGGAAGTTTGTGCGCTGCCCCCCACATGCTTGTCTCTTCCATTTTCAGTCAACAACCCAGGAATTTGGTTGTTATCATGACGTCCAAACCAGAGCTCTGTGTTGTGTAGGGGTTAAAGAACCCAGAGTTAATCCATCAATTGCCAAGGAACCGCTGTTACGTGTGAACTAGGTCTATTAGTTGTAATTGAGCTTTTGAAGATACCAATGGAAAAGGAGGAGGAGGACAGGCATAAAAATACCATTCTCCTGATTGCTGGCAAAAATACCTTTGCTAGGGACAATAAGAAATTCATTGGGTTCACATTTTAATGCAAACTTACCAAACTCACACTTCTCGAACCTAAACACAAACAGAAACAGTTTACTACAGAAAGTCATACATTTCCAAAGTTTGTGATGCAGTTCGCAAAAATGCATATAAAATTGCGTATTTTTTTTAAATGCACAAAAGCGTACACTTGCAAGTGCCCACAAAAACGCACACATTTTTTAAAAATGCGTACATTTTTTTTAATGCAGACGAAAAACAAGAATTTTTGTGCAAACAGAAAAAATAAATGAGAAGCTGAGGCAGAAACAAGACAGAACAAATGTAAAAGGGAACAACAGAGAACCTGAGAGAAATTGCGCTTGAGAGATTTGTCCATCCCTGGTCCTTGGGCAGCTCTGTGTTACAACTGGTATTTTGTAATTGTTTTAAAAAAAGATTCTCCTGCCTGAGTCTTAACATTACCAATATCATAATCCTGGGTTTCTTTTAATTCTTCCCTTTTATTTCTTCTTCCCTTGCTCTCTGCTAGGCAAAGATGCTTTTTAGCCATATGGGGCAACTAGTCCTCACACCAATCCTTAAGGCCATTCATTTGTTGAAGTTTAACCATGTGTTTTAACTGCTGGGGTGATGTATTCAGGCTCTCCACAGAAAGACAAAGCTACACCTGTTGAACTAAACAAAGGCCTTCAGTACTATGAGGTGAGCTAGTTCTCTCCTGAGGCTGTTTACACAGATCTCCTCTTCCAGTATTTATTTTAGAGTTTTGTAAAGGGAGATAATTTGGAGGGCAAACCCGTCCTGCTTCAGAAACAGACAGAACCTGAATAAACAAACGCTTGCTGCAGATTAGTAAGAACATCTGTAGTTTTTAGATTGTTTTGAGAGCACATACCATTTTTTTTTCATTTGGGGGCTCTTGTTTGTCCATTTCCCCCCCTTCCCATCAAAAAAAAAAAAAAACAGTCACAAAGGATGGGGGAGAAGACACAGCTGCACTAGGCATGACATGCCACTGTTTTAATTTTAAGTTTTAAAGGCCCAGCAGAAGAGTGGCTTTATTGTATCTTAGGAGAGAATAAAGCCACATGCAAATTCCAGCCATGGACATCTGTTTCCTCTTGATGTGGAAGAATTCTAGCATTTTGAAGGCTATTTCAGTTCTGAAGGAGTCTGCCTTTCTCATATTTTGCTACTCTTCAACATGCTTTGCCTGTTGCCTTCTTTCCAAACCCGGTTCTGCAGTCCATCAGGCCTCTTGTTAGGCCAGGGACACTGTTGTTTATCAATCCATTTTGTAAATTAGGTTACCAAATTGTCCCCCAGCTTATTTTCTCACTTGTACGAGCTAATTCCAGCAGCATCTTCCCATACTTGAGCAAACCTGGCATCTTTCTTCTGATCTTATAAACTTTAGTGCTGTATGGTATAGGGATAGCTGCAGCTTCTCATGTATAGTTGAGCCAGTGGCTTCTCCATCTTTTACTGTTAAGCGTAGTAAGTTTTCATAGCTTGCTTAAATAAATATTCAGTTCCCATCCACCCTTCTGCTGCCTCCTGCCAGGTATAAAGAGTGCAGCAGAGAGGGGTGGTTTCTACAGTTCCCTTCCTCCCAGTCCTGCTTCTTTTTTTCTTATTTCTTCAACATGACCTGGAACGGACTGAGAGAAGCAATCTATGGGTCCTAGATGGGTGGAAAGGCTTTGTTGCTACCTGGTGACCATTGTCAGTCCTTTGACTCAGTGGCAGTGTTGGTTAATGGCATCCCTGTTTGTGGGTTAAAGATGTACTTACTTCTTTAACTGGAACGACTACTTCTAGTCTGTTGATCTACAAATAAGTTGGCAGTCATGTTAGAATGGGATAAAGAATGTTTTAATGTAATATTTTGACATGTCTTGGATATGCCTTAACTAAGATAGTTTGATGAGCCAGAAGTTTTAGGCTGTCTTTGGATTTCATGTAAACCTACCCAAAATGGTTTTAGTTACATCTGAATGATGGATATACGTCCAGACTAGTACAAGCACTTGTGAGCAACCCCAAAGTTACTAGATGAAGATTCTTTAACAGTGCTTCAGTGTACTCTGCAATTTGGGTTTCTTAACTCTTTTATGGTTGCTTTTAGCTAAACATTAAAGTAACTAAACATAATTCAATAAGAGAGCATGTATACATCTGTACTTTCTGTAACAGTATTTCCTCAGTCAAGGATGAGAGAAGAGTTAAATATCTTGCTTGCTAACTCATTGAAGGGATTTTCAGGAGCGGGCAACATCTTTGGGTTCAGGGACCATATTGGTCCTTGTGGAATCTATCGGGGTGCATGAATGGGTGGAGCTGGTGACTGGGGCAGTGGTGGGTAGGGCCAGGACACCCCCCCATTCACACCCCCACATAGCCATTCGCACATACCCCCATCCATCCATCTCTCTCTCTCTCTCTCTCTCAAACACACACACACACACACCTATTTGTTGTGGCATCAATGGAGGCTTCCCTCCCACAGCAAATAGCAGTCTTGGGGCGATTCTTGTCAGAACCATGGTGGGAAAGGAAAGGGTTAACCCTGGCTGCCTTTGCAAGGTCTGTTTGATAGCTGCAAAGAGAGACACAGTACTTAAAGTTGACATGTTTTGTGTCCTGGCTCTAAGTGGGGAAACACACACTCACACCCACACACACACACACACAGTGCATGAAGAAGAAGGAAAAGCATTTACAAAGTAAGAACAAAAAGCCATGCTATACAAGAGACTGCAGTCAGTGGCTGGGTTCACACAACACGCTAACCCACACTCAGTGGTTGAGTGTGGATTGTTGTTGAACTGTGGGTCATTTGATAAATACCATTAATGCTCTGAGGCTCAGTTCCAAAGACAGGCAGATGATGTTGCCCCAGCCAAATTGCTGTAGCTGGAGAACATGTTCAGTATTATGTGCTAATTTGGTAGCACATGCAGCTACTGTTGTGCATCAGAAATAGGTTCAGCATCTCTTAAAGCAGGTATTGTTGGAGTATATAAATATAATATCTTAACAACACGTACCATATAAACCAAGACTGAGTTAATTTTGAGCAACCAAATCAGTAAAACCTGCAACATTTGTTGTCATACATTAGAAGATAGTATTTATTATTATTAACATTGATATTATTGAGTTAAAGTATATGTGGCCAAGAGAAAATCGACAACGTTGATCTGTAAAATATTCTAAAATAATTGATGTCTGTCTGGAAGTAATTCTAGTGTTAGTCAACTCTGCTGAATAGTCACTACAGCTATATAACATCAAGCCAGACAGGCAGAGAGAGCTGGTACGCTGGTGTCTGTTTTCTGTGAACATTGTAGGAGAGTTGATGGAGCCAGCCAGCATTTTGCTGGCAGAAAGTTATCCACATGTGCGGAACACATTTTCACTGTTGTTTTAACATATTTCAGGTGTAAATATCAATGCTTGGCAGGGCGTGATGATCTTCTGTTTCGGTGATTTCTTTAGGAAAATAATCACAAAATGCAATCAGTTCACAAACCGCCAAAAAGAGAAGAAGCCTTTTCTGGAGCAAGACATTTTAATCACCCTAATTGTGGTGTAGCTGTAAAAAGGCTTGCGGTGAATCCAATCAATTTTTGTCACTCTTGGAATGACCTCGTAAAGAAAGCGGTCTTTGTATCTGTGATTCAGTGTTAGGGCCTCCCGTTCCCCCCTTCAAAGGGTGTTCTGCTAAGATGGTGTCAACATGTAAAGACTTCTTGGAAAGAAAAGATTTGGAGAATGCTTTAAAAAAATATATCACAATTAGTGTGAAATTGCAGCTTGTGGTAGCAAAATGCGTTTGTCCTGTAGATTATTATCTAGTTTCTTCTTACTGTATGTGAAGTTTTTTGAACACTTGGAAAAGCACTATATGAACACTTACCATCAGTCTCTATAATAATGTCCCAGAAGTCTGTGAATTTGTCTACTTCTTCCCTTCTCCTCCTGAACTATATTGGCAGCAGCAGGGAAAAAGCCCATGCCTTTCAGAAAGTTGAGTGGCACGGAAAGGTAATAGATTGTGGTTGAGAATCTGTTACTGTTTGCTAGGGAGGGACATATTAGTTTATTTCCAGTCCATGTTGGTTTCACATGTATTCATTCATAAATCTATTCTGTTCTGTTTCTACTTTAATCTGCACATTTTAAAAAACCTGCACAAAAATTCATATTTAAACACATTTTCAAATGTATTTTTTCTCAAAATACAGATTAAAACAAATATGATTTTATTTTTAAATCTGAAATAAAATATGATTTTCTAGATGCATTTTGGCACATTTTTTGAGATGAAAACTACATCGCAAAATTCGGATGTGTGTGAAATCCACAGGGTAGCCACATTCCGATCTGCACATTAATTGGTTTGCTTTGAAATGTGGATTGGATAAAATCCTTGAGCATCCCTGCTTTTGGCTTGAGAGGTGCCTCCTCCCATGACTACATCCTCCCAGGAATGGCTGTAAGAAAAAGCATTTCTCAGTGCAGAGTTCCAGGCCATTGTGACATCAGATGCCAATCTGTTTGTTGGAACATTCCAATTTCACAGTGCCATGTTAGGCCATGTTGCAGAATTCAAAAGTTCCCACCATTTGGTGGGCAGTTCACTGTAATAATACTGCTCTTCATCTTCCATGGCAACTAACTTCATAAGTTTATCTTACGGCTGGACAGTGTATTTGCTATTTAAATATGTCTGCCTTCTATGGCTGAGCATTGAATATCTAGTACAAGCATTAGCACAAGCCAGGGAAAGGGCCACAATTGAAAGTTAGAACACATGCTGTACATATATAAGGCCTCAGACTAAATCCCTGGTGTCTCCAATAATGGATCCTGGGTAATTAGCCTGGCAGAGTCCTGTGCCTGACATTGTAAAGAGCTGTGGCCCGTCAAGATTCACATTACTATCTTTATAGTAACCACAGGCAAGTGTGTGGGTAAACTGCATTAAAAACATCCATGCTTGTGCCAAGTAGTTAACCCATATTGTATACCAAGAATAGTAGCATTAGATCGTTGTATAAGAGATGCTTTGTAAATATGCCCTCGAATGTTATTAGCTTACAAACATTTTTACTTGCCGACCAAGAGGCCGATAGTCTGTGTTTCCATGCTGACTGTGGAGGAGGGGAGGCATGGAAATGAAGGCTACTAGTAAAAAACATTCCTTCTACCAAGCAGACAGGCAGAGGAGTGACGGAGTGATCTGTCCTCTGCCAGCCCATTTCATTTCTGTGCTGGTAACAGTGGGAGAGGCTTTAGAATGGTAACCATGTGGGCTGGTAGAGGAGGAATGGAGTACTCCATCCAGCCTCCACCAGCCCACTTACTTTTCTGCATGGAATTCCTTGTTGCTTATGGCTACCAGGCAAGTTGTTAAATAACAGTCTGATATGGAATCATTTTACATCATACATTTTGCTTCTTTTTGCTCTGGGGAAGTTTAATGAGCTATGCAGGGCATGGATGCCACATTCCTTTACCCTCTGAAGTCCTGCCTTGCCCCCTTGTGTATCCATTGCCCATACATTTTTGAGCCTGTATTCGCAGCCATAAGGGCTGGAACACTTGAAAACAATTGGAAGCCAGGCTGCTGAATTTTCCGTTTGTATGGTGTAATCATGGAATTTGGGTTGACCTCATTCTGGTTCAGTTCAGGCACCCCTGATATAATATAAGGTGATGTTGCATTTGATTCTAGGGGGCAAAGGGATCGCCCAGTTAATTCCTGCTTAAGAACGAGGCATCCTCTTGCAAGCCTGTATCTCCTCGTAAATGTATTATGCCTTTTGCTGGAAAATGAACAGGGCTTTGGCACCTGAAATTGGGAGCAGGAAGAAATTTAATCGCAGCACTTGAGTTTCATGGCCCTGATAAATAAGAATCATGTTTGACCTTTACTGTGGGGCTTTGAGATGCCACAAGGGAAATTCTTTCTTGTTTGCAACTACAAACTTCCTATGAGATTTCAGTTTGTCAGCTCAATGTACAGCAGTGACATTGATTTCTTCTCATTGCCACTTCCTGCCTGACTAGATAACAAATTTCCCATGGCAGGTGTCTGTCTAGCTCAGTTTTGCCTGACAGAGGAATGGTGTAGACTCATTTATTAATCATTAGCTGTAACATGATGAACCAGACAATAATCTTTAACTCTTGTGGTGTTGAAAAACATGGTGGAGGATGTAGAGGAGCTTTCCCCAATAAGGTGCCCTCAGATGTGTTGGACTCCATCTCTCATCGCGCCAGCCTGCATAGTATTATTCATTTATTCATTTCATTTCTATACTGCCCAATAGCCAAAGCTCTCTGGATGGTTCACAAAAATTAATGGTAGTGGGCATCCTGGCTGGGGATAATAGGAGTTGTAGTCTAACAGATCTGGAGGGCCTCAGGTTGGGGAAGGCTGATGTAGAGTGATAGAGACATTTCTGGTTGCATGGTAGGATTTTATTGTAGAAAATAGTATGTATAAAACTAACAGAAGTTGTTAGAGCTTTTTCATACTGGGCTTGTATCTCCGTATGTAAAACCGTGTTTTCTCCCAGTTTCATAGGTAAACTTTTCTCTGCATACCCATTATTGTAAAGAATGTCACTTTTTGTAGGTTACTCAAAACAGAACAAAAAGCAGTTAGAAACAAAAATAGCCCTTCCAGCTTCATTTATGTGAAATGGAATGCAATCTAGACCATCACAAGATTATTGAGTGATTAAAACTTGCGGTAATATTGAAACATGAAACCCAGAAAAGCTATTACTTAATGATTGATTCAATTAAGTCAAGTAAACAAGAAGGATAGAGAGGTTAAATCTGTGCCTTGTTAGCTGTCACCTGACAGCAGCCTTTCCATCATGCTGCAGCGGAGAGAGAGATGGGAATAGGTCACTCAATTTGCCACTCACTCTGAACTATTTCCATTGCAGCTGGTCATTTTAATGTACTGTGTAATTTTAAGAATTGGTTCCTGAGCTTGCTTTTTCCCTCTTCCCTCCTCATCCCCTTTTCCTTTTGTGTCATAGAGTTCAAATTTTAAACCTGCATCCAGGGACCATCTTGTTTGTTATTGATCTCATGTAAGCCACTCACGCCTTTTCAGGTGAAGAGTGGGTAAAATGCTTTAAATAAATAAATAATTTAGAAATCATATTGTGACTATTGTATGATTTCAAACCCAACAACATGAACAAAAACTGGAGTAACTATGAAGTTGTATAGTATGAAGTGTGTCATGTGAACTGCGTTGCAGGAGAAAACTCAAAACCAACAAGGAGTCCCCTGAGCCTCTCCTGTAGCACCCCTGAGGAGAAGAGAGAAGGAAGAGGAAAAGGCAGTCTCAAGGCAATCCCTCTCCTCAGAGATTGAGGCTGGGGAACTGACCTGTGAGCCCAGCTTTGACTTGGAGAGGTGGAGGCATATGGGAGGGAAAAGAATCAACCCAGCCTTCTTCCTGCCTGTAGCTATGGGGTGGATTTCAGTGGACCCCCTAGAAAGTACTCCTATCCTAATTTCAGTAGAAAAACTTTCAAAAATAGAAATACTGTGCTCATCCTTTGAATTGCACTTGAGAAACCTCAATACCACATGTACCACAGTGTAACTGGAGGTGTGGAAACTGTATATTGCAGAAAGATCAGTTTCTTTACCTCATGGTAGTTAAGAGAGAAACTCATAGCCATGAAAAGAAGAAGAGTGAGTACACATTTTGTTAGACTGGGTTTCCATTTTTGGAAGTTGAAATTGAGATGTAGACAGATGGTGATGTGGACAGATAGCCAGATGCAAGTGGGGTTTTTTGAGTGAATATATTAGGTTAATGTTAAGCGGTTACATCTGTTTCTGTGTTGTTTTGTTAAAAATGTATGTATTAAGTTAGTCATCTTCATAATTAAAAAAATAAAGCATAAACAATTCATGCCAGGGCTCTTGAGTGCATTTTAGCATCACATTAAATTAAATGTCACAATGAATGTTTGGCTCTCAGCTTCACTCTTCCTTATTATATGTCTGTATAGATTTAATACGACAGCTATGGTCTATGATGTAAACTTGAATGAGCTGAAGCCTGTCGTGTTGACAGTCATGGTATAATAATGTTTTACATTTAAAGATTGTAGCGCCTTTATAGAATACAGTTTTTGCACAAACACTTTACGGACATAATAAAATAACATGATAAAATAATGAATATTCTATCATAACAATGGCTACAGTCCAGGATACAGTTAGGCATGCTGAAGTCCTGTTGACTCAAGAGAGGTATAAGCAAAAATACCTGTGTACATGTGTGTGTTGCAGCCAATGGAACCAGCATAATGTTGCCTATAAGGATTAATAATGAAATAAACCTAGAAAGTTTCACTAACACATTTTCTCAACTTGTGATTTCTTCTGATGTATGCCTTCTAGGGAAGAAAGATTCATGGACAAATCCCAGAGAGTTAAAGCCCAAACAACTAGCAAACTAGATCTCCCATCGTAGCCTTAGTGGCTTAAGAGTCAATTCACACAGTCAATTTTCCCCACAATGAAGTGGTGGTGCCTCATTCTATGAATGGATTCCATGTGCATTTAGCTGGCTTCTATCAATATATAGAGGAAGTTTGATTTTCGAGACTGGCTGTGTGGATAAGAGGTTGTGGAACTAGCAGAAGTGATGAGTAGCAGAGCATGTGCAGTTGTTGTTCGGTCGTTAAGTCATGTCCGACTCTTCGTGACCCCATGGACCATAGCACGCCAGGCCTTCCTGTCCTCCGCTCTCTCCCGGAGTGTGCTCAAATTCATATTCATTGCATCGGTGATGCTATCTAGCCATCTCATCCTCTGCCGTCCCCTTCTCCTTTTGCCTTCAGTCTTTCCCAGCATCAGGGTCTTTTCCAGGGAGTTTTCTCTTTGCATTAGGTGGCCAAAATATTTGAGTTTCAGCTTCAGTATCTGTCCTTCCAATGAGCACTCAGGGTTGATTTCCTTTAGGGTTGACTGATTTGACCTCCTTGCAATCCAGGGGACTTGTAAGAGTCTTCTCCAGCACCACAGATTGAAAGCATTGATTCTTCGGCGCTCAGCCTTCCTTATAGTCCACCTCTCACAGCCATACATTACTACTGGGAAACCTATAGCTTTGATTATAGAAACCTTTGTCGGCAAGGTGATGTCTCTGCTTCTTACTATGCTGTCTAGGTTTGCCATAGCTTTCCTCCCAAGGAGCAAGTGTCTTTTAATTTCATGGCTACAGTCACCGTCTGTGGTGATCTTGGAGCCCAAGAAAGTAAAATCTGTCACTGCTTCTATTTCTTCCCCTTCTATATGCCAGGAAGTGATGGGGCCAGATGCCATGATCTTCATTTTTGTAATGTTGAGTTTCAAACCAGCTTTTGCACTCTCCACTTTCACGCTCAACAAGAGGCTCTTTAGATCCTCTTCGCTTTCTGCCATTAGGGTGGTATCGTCTGCGTATCTGAGGTTGTTGATAATTCTCCCGGCAATCTTAATTCCGACCTCTGATTCATCTAACCCAGCGTTTCTCATGATGTACTCTGCATATAAATTAAATAAGCAGGGCGACAATATACAGCCCTGTCATACTCCTTTCCCAATTTGGAACCAATCGGTTGTTCCATGTCTGGTTCTTACTGTTGCTTCTTGACCCTCATACAGGTTTCTCAGGAGACAGGTAAGGTGGTCTGGTACTCCCATCTCTTTAGGAATTTGCCACAGTTTGTTGTGATCCACACAATCAAAGGCTTTAGTATAGTCAATGAAGCAGAAGTAGACGTTTTTCTGGAATTCCCTTGCTTTCTCCATGATCCAGCGAATGTTGGCGATTTGATCTCTAGTTCCTCTGCCTCTTCGAAACCCAGCTTGTACTTCCGGCAGTTCTCGGTTCACATACTGCTGAAGCTTAGCTTGTAGGATTTTGAGCATCACCTTGCTGGCATGTGAAATGAGCGCAATTGTACGGTAGTTTGAACACTCTTTGGCATTGCCCTTCTTTGGAATTGGAATGTAAACTGACCTTTTCCAGTCTTGTGGCCACTGTTGAGTGTTCCAAATGTGTTGGCATATTGAGTGCAGCACTTTAACAGCATCATCTTTTAGGATTTTAGCTAGCTCAACTGGAATACTGTCATCTCCGCTAGCTTTGTTGTTAGTAATGTTCCGAAGGCCCACTTGACTTCACTCTCTAGGATGTTGGGCTCAAGTTTAGTGACCGCACTATCATGGCTATCATGGAAATTAAGACCTTTCCTGTATAGTTCTTCTGTGTATTCTTTCCACCTCTTCTTAATCTCCTCTGCTTCTGTTAGGTCCCTGCCTTCTTTGTCCTTTATCATGCTCATCTTTGCACAAAACATTCCCTTGAGATGTCCGATTTTCTTGAAAAGATCTCTAGTCTTTCCCATTCTATTGTTTTCCTCGATTTCTTTGCACTGTTCATTTAAGAAGGCCCTCTTGTCTCTCCCTGCTATTCTCTGGAACTCTGCATTCAGTTAGATATATCTTCCCCTTTCTCCCTTGCTTTTCTCTCCCCTTCTTTCCTCAGCTACTTGTAAAGCCTCATCAGACAGCCACTTTGCTTTCTTGCATTTCTTTTTCTTTGGGATTGATTGAGTTGCTGCCTCCTGAACAATGTTACGGACCTCCGTCCATAGTTCCTCAGGCACTCTGTCTATCAGGTCTAATCCCTGAAATCTATTCCTCACCTCCACTGTACATTCATAAGGGATATGATTTAGGTCATACCTGAATGGTTTAGTGGTTTTCCCTACGTTCTTCAATTTGAGCCAAAATTTTGCAATAAGAAGCTCATGATCTGAGCCACAGTCAGCTCCAGGTCTTGTTTTTACTGACTGTATATAGCTCATCCATCTTTGGCTGCAAAGTACATAATCAATCTGATTTCAGTATTGACCATCTAGTGATGTCCATGTGTAGAGTCACCTCTTGTGCTGTTGGAAAATAGTGTTTTGCTATGATCAGCGTGTTCTCTTGGCAAAACTCTATTAGCCTTTGTCCTGCTTCATTTTGTACACCAAGGCCATGCTTGCCTGTTATCCCGGTGATTTCTTGACTTCCTACTTTAGCATTCCAATCCCCTATGATGAAGAGGACATCTTTTTTTGGTGTTAGTTCTAGAAGGTGTTGTAGGTCTTCATAGAACCGATCAACCTCAGCTTCTTCGGCCTCAGTGGTTGGGGCATAGACTTGAATTACTGTGATGTTGAATGGTTTGCCTTGGATTCGTACTGAGATCATTCTATCGTTTTTGAGATTGTACTGCAGTACTGCTTTTCCCACCCTTTTGTTGACTATGAGTGCTACTCCATTTCTTCTAAGGGATTCTTGCCCACAGTAGTAGATATAATGGTCACCTGAATTAAATTCGCCCATGCCTGTCCATTTTAGTTCGCTGATTCCCAAGATGTCGATGTTCAATCTTGCCATCTCATGTTAGACCACCTCCAGCTTACCTTGATTCATTGATGTTACATTCCAGGTTCCTAAACAATATTGTTCTTTACAGCATCGGACTTTCTTTTCACCACCAGACACATCCACAGCTGAGTGTCCTTTTGGCTTTCGCCCAGCCGCTTCACTCTTTCTGGTGCTACTTGGAAATTCCCTCTGCTCTTCCCCAGTAGTATATTGGACACCTTCCGACCTGAGGGGCTCATCTTCCGGCATCGTATCTTTTAGCCTTGTGATACGTTCCATGGGGTTTTCTTGGCAAGAATACTGGAGTGGGTTGCCATTTCCTTCTCCAGTGGACCACATTTTATCAGAACTCTCCACCATGACCTGTCCGTCTTGGGTGGCCCTGCACAGCATAGCTTATGGCTTCACTGAGTTACGCAAGCCCCTTCGCCACAACAAGGCTGTGATCCATGAAGGGGAGCATGTGCTGTACCCATTAAGAAAACCAGATCTCTGTCATAAAGGGACTGCAGAGAGTAATCAAGTGGTAGAAAAGAGTGGTCATTAGAACCTTCCCAAAGCTTCTACCACCACAGTCAAACCCCTGAGTCTTGAGTGTGTGAATGGAAATTCTTTATCTGAGCCTTTATATCTTTGAAATCAGAGGATGAAAAAAGGGGCCAATGAGTGTTTAGGTGTTTAGATGTGGATGACCGATAGAAAAGGTGGATGGCTAACCTCTAAGAGATACATTTTCAAGCATTGACAACTTGGGTTCTCAAGAGATTAATAACTCCAAGGATCTTCTCGATTTCCAGTGGTCAGGATTGCCTTGAGGACAACCAGATATTATAAATATACTTTCCCTTATTAAGTGTCTCAGTCTTCAATTAAACGTAAATCTTTGTGATGGCTGAGCTGGCAGTTTTTTGGCAGGCTGGGTTTCTGTACATAGTTTCTAAACCATCCTCTATATTACTTTTCCAGACTTTAAGTCAAACTTCAGAACTTACCATACTCAGCAGTGCCAGTTAGCACACTTAGAGCCCACCCTGGTTACAATACACTAACCTCTCGGCAGGGAACATGCTAAATGAAGTCAAAGGTTCTGTAGCAAAACCAGCCATCTAACAGCCATGTGTATAATATATTCCTCCAAGATTTATAATTTTAATAAGTTACCATTCCCCAAATGAACAATAACTTTTCCTAATTTAGTAAGCCAACTAACATGCCAGCATAATTTTGCTGATGTGACCAGTGTGATTTTTCTCTTTCTCTCTCCTCAACTCTAGATTCCGTTTTCTCTTGTACAATTTCCTCTGTGGGAGTACTTAAAGGTAAGTCCCTCATATTGAAATTCTGAATGTAAAAATCATTGTAATGTGGATGATACCAAAGTAAAAGAGAGATCCATGGTCAAAAAGGCAATGCAAAATGAAGCAGGGGTTAAAAGAACGGGCAAACAGTAATAAAGACCAAGAAAGGCTAACTGCAGAAAACCAGGATAAAGCCAAGGAAAAGGTTTTTGTATAGTGGTCAATATTTTAGTTAATGTGAGATCAGTATAACATAGCAGTATGTTTTTCATGGATTTGTACAAGAGATAGAAATAGAACTGATAGGGCAGCCTGATTATAAGGTTTGGCAGTCTAATCATATACAAATCTGTTCTTCTTCCCGACTTTCCTTGTCACTGACCAGCCTTCCCCAACCTTGTGCCCTCCACATATTTAGACTACAACTTCCAGAAGCCCCAGCCAGCATTCCCAGTGGTCAGGAATGATGGGAGTTGTACTCCAAAACATCTGGAAGGCTGCACTAAACTACCCTGGAGAGAAGAACATTGCTGTCACCGTACTGCACTGCTATACCACAGAGCTTATTGTGAAGGTTGGGAGAAAGTGAAGAAACTAAGAGCGCAATCCTGTGCACATTTAGACAGGAGAATGTCTTGTGACTCCCAGCATTCCCCAGCCAGCCATGGTGGCTGGGTAATGCTGGTAGTTGTAGGACTTTTTCCTGCCTAAACATTCATAGGATTGCACCCTAACTCTCTTTGTGGCAAATTGAGGATGCCCTGAGGAAGAGCCTGTAGGAATGTGAAACCCTATAGCATGTTTAAAGATAGATTGTATTAAAGATATGTGTACAGGCATCACCCAAGTATTCTTTATTACACAATGACTCATATTTCTTATCCCTTGGTTCCTCCTTTTTCTGTCCCCCTCCCCCCAGCCCCAGTCCTAAATTTATGCAAAGTACATTATCAGTGTTGTTCATTCTGGGTCCAGAATGTGGGTCAGCTTGTCATAGCATTTGGATGTTTTTAGAGGTGGGGGGCACGGATTGCAAAATCCAGTCTGCCCAACCTAAAATTTACTGCACTGATTATTAAGTGTGGTCATGCAGAAATATTTTGTTCAGGGAAACTTTGTGGGCTCCTCTTCTAAATCATGCTTTGAACTGAGGCACAGTTAGCTTAAATTGTACTGGTGGTTTTGGAGCTGAATCCACTTGCCCACTTGGAACTTGACTGAGACCACAAAATAATTTTACATAAACCACCAAACTGCTGTTAGATTCTAGTAGATTTCAGCCACTACCAGGATTTGCTTGAGTGACATAAAAAGAAATCTGAGATACATTTTCCACATCCTGCTGGATGAAGCCCCAAAGTGTAGCTTCACATAACTTGAAATCAAGAGAATAGTGTTTCTGATCATGTTTAGCTTATCCATGTTTAAATACCTTATTTGGATAGTTTGAAGTATTGTATAGCATTTTAAGAGCAACCTAATTTATTAATGGGGCACAGGGGCAGGATGGCAAGAACAGTAGGAAATGCAAGGAAGCTTCTACAGCAATTATTATCAATTATATTATTACATTTTAAATATGTCTTTTTATAATTTAAAGGATACATTTGAGATGTTGGAAAAACAGTTTCATTTTGACATTTGTGTATTGGAAATGCCATTTGTAAGATGCCGTTGCAAATTTTGTATTGGCAAACATTGGACTACAGTTTTGTAGACTGAGTCCTTTGAATAAGGCAGAAAACAATAAAGGAACTCAAATGCATGTGATGATGGTGATTTAAAAACTGTATATGCTGCCTATAGCTGGGCACTCAGGCCAGCTTACAACAAAGATAAAAAAGTATTTATGTAAATAAATCAATGCAGCATATAAAAACAAAGCTCAGATAAATGGAATTTTAAAGCAGGAACAGGTTAAAATTCCTGAGAAATTAAAAAGGTATTTGTCAGGCCATAGAATGACATCAAGGTAGGATCCAGGCAAGCCTTTCGGGTGTTGTCACTGAAAAGGCCCTGATATGAGATGGGTAGCCGCCCATCTCATATCAGCTGGCAGAAGCACCTGGAGAAAGCCGCAGGCGAAGATCTTAAAGTCTGGGTAGGTGAATAGAGGTGATCCTTTCAGATGTCCTGGTCCCAAGCCATGAAAGTAAAAACCAGTGCTTTGAATTGGGCCTGGAAATGGACTGTGAGCCAGTGAAGCTGGCAAAGCAGTTGTATGATACGCCCAGCCCCAGTTAGCAGTCTTGCAGCTCTGTTCTGAACTAACAAGTTTCTGGACCATCTTCAAAGGCAGCCCCATGTATAACCCAATGCAATAGTCTGAACAGGAGGTTACCAGAACAAGGATAACTGAAGCCAGGCTATTCCTATCAAGGTAGGGTCATAATTGGCATACCAGCCAAAACTGATAAAAGGCGATCTATACCGCACAGGTAATCTGTGCCTCTAACAACAAAGGTGGATCAAGGAGCACCCCCCCAACAACACATTTGATCCTTTAGGGGGAGTGCAACCCCCTCCAGGATGAATGCCACTCATCTGGGAAGATGAACTATTTATTAACAGTATCTCCATCTTGTCTAGATGGAGTTGCAGTTTGTTGGCCCTCTTCCAGTCCATTACTGTGCCCAGGCCTTGATTTAGCAGCCCGCCTGCCTCACCTGATGAAAAGGTGAAATAGACTTGGTGTTATCCACATCTTGACGACATCTCACTCCAAACCTCCAGCTGACCTCACTCAGCGGTTTCATGGGAGATACTATATGGGAGTATGGGAGATACTATAGAACCCTGTGGGAGCCCAAAACACAAATGCCAAAGCGTCAAGCAGAATTCCCCAATACCATCTTCAGGAATTGGCCATCCAAGGAAGAGTTGGAACCACTATAGAAAAGTGAGCCCAAGCCCAAGCTGCCTGTTCAGAGGGAACTATAGTCAATGGTTGCCAAAGCTGCTGAGAAGTCCAGGGCAATCAACAGGGTCACAGTCCCCCTGTATTTCTTCTAGCACAGGTCATCCCATAGGTGTCCAGGATAGTTTCCGTGCCAGATCAGGACTGAAACCCAGTTGAAATGGATCTAGAAAATCAGACTCCCCTAAGAGTGCCTGAAACTGATCAGCAACCACCCACTCAAACCCCTTTCCTAGGATGGGAATTTTTGCCACTGGCTGATACTTAATAAAATCTGGGTCCAAAGCAGGTTTCTTCAGGAGCGGTCATACAAGGCACCTGGGACGAGAAAGGTGTCTGGGGGCCAACTGGACAATCCCAAACCCAGAGATTCCCAGTTGAAGCTCCAGAGTCCCTGACATGCACTTACTTGGGAAATTGCTAAATTTATCACAAAAATGTATTGGGTAGGATACAGTTTTACGAAACCAACTGGCTGGTTATAAGATGCATTTTGGCAAAAGTATTCTCATTGTGCTAGTATCTGGGAATTGTCTCAACCTACAGGGTAACTTCACTTACCTTATTAGGAATCTGTTTTAATACCATAGTATAGGAACGGTTTCCTATTAAGTTGTATATTGTAGAGCTACTCTGACATAGTAATTGCTAGGTAAGTATAATTTTGTTCTGGACAATGGAGATGACAGCATTAAGGGGGAGGGAGGAAATAGACAGCGTGCTCTCCAAAACCACTTAAAACAGGCACATGATGTAATGATTCCCAGAATACAAGGCTGTTTCGGCAAACATTCACAATGCTGTGGAGGTGAAAGAGCGTAAAGTTACGCCAGTGGAATTCAGCTCCCAAGGTAAATACGCAATTCAGGTTTTAGATAGAAGGTAATCTAAATATGGTTTCCAGTAAAATGCAGGGTCTCTTCAGTAATAAACGCATTGCAAGATGTTGATTCAGTGGTAGCATGAGCCTAAAATTAATCTCAAGTTGCTCAGGTGGCTTCAGGCACCGCATCCGAATAAGAGGCTTAAAGTTTCACGTATTATTTAAGGTATTATTTAAGCGTGGCAGTGCTTAAGGCTGAAGCCCTGGCTTTTCAGTAGGAGGAATTTTATATGGGTTAGTTACACCCTTTTTAAAAAAACAAAAGAAAATGTCATGAAGAAGAATGCTACTGTAGCCCCTTTGGGCAAGACGATTTGCAGAGCTGGCTTAGCAGTGGAATGATTGCAACTGGGGTGGCTGACTTTTCAAAGATTTCACCTCAACAACCTAGCTGGGAGTAGACATTGGTCCTGTTTAGACATCAGGGTAAGCCCTGATTTTGGAACTCTCCATGAAGGCTTAGCGTGATGTCTGAATGGCATTTTTCCAAACCATGGTGGTTTATTAACCACTCTCACTAACCACTTGCTGCAACATGGTTAGCAGCCCTAACGGTGGTTTAGTGTGACGTCTGAGCAGGCCGCTATGATTAACTGAGTGCTACCATAGAGCTCGGGCGCAAGAGCGGCCAAAATCAGCCCAGCCACTCGTGTCAGTGCTCCAAATCTCCATTGTCAAAATCTGCGAAAAACACATGATGCGGCAGCCAAGAGCCAGCCTCCTCATTCTATGTCCCTGCCCGCAGTACGAAAATTGGAGAAGCGCGTGGGGAGCAAAGATGCTTTTGATCCCAAGCTACTGTTATTGGCACACCTTGAGCACTTAGTACTCCCAGGGACAAGCACCTGTGTCCACCAAGATAAGGGAAGACATCCCTGCCCGGCTGGCAGCTGGCTAAGCAGCAGCATCCCTGCCTCAAGCAGTGCCGCTGCCCCCAAACCTGCACCCCCCTGTCCCTGTGAAATGGCCACCTGCGGTTGCTGCGGTGCCAAGCCCAAAGATAGCTGCTGGCCGCTGCTGCAGCACCAAGCACCAAAATGGCCACCCGCAGCAGTTTCCTCCACTGAGGCCCCCAAATGGCTGCCTGCAGCATCTTCCTCTGCTGAGGCTCCAAAATGACCACCCATAGCAGCTTCCTCCGCTGAGGCTGCTGGGATGCATGGTGGCCTGTCCAGACTATGGAATTTAGTGGTAACCATGGTGGTTAGTGAGTGGTTAGGCTAACCACACTGCGGGCTGTGGTTACCTGCACATGTGGCGAGGGCTTTCACACTGTTTAGCACTAACCACCCTTCCCCGATGTGCATCTTCCCCATTGATACAAACTATTTCTGTGTCCTAACTTTGGATACAAGAACTGACTATAGGATCTCTGCTTAACCTTACATGTCATCTCAGAGCCCCAGCCCATGATGGCTTGGAACAGGGCCTTTAGTATCACAGCGCCCGCTCTCTGGAACTCCCTACTAGTACAAATTAGACAGGCTCCAACCATTCTGGATTTGTTGTGCCTACTAAAAACTTGTTCCAGCAAGGTTTCCTAGAACAGTGATTTGTCTTATATATTTAGGGGCAATCCTATATATGCTTAGGCAGAAAAGGTCCTACAACTCCCAGCATTCCCCAGCGAGCCATGCTGGTTAGCAAATGCTAGGAGTTGTAGGACTTTTTTCTGTCTAGACATGCATAGGATCACATCCTTATTTATATATTTTATTTATTTATGTTTTGCCTTTCTACAAAAAAATGGTGCTTATTCCTTGTTGTCATCTTATTGTCTGTTCTTATTTTTATACAGTATTTTATTAACTATGTAAAACATTGTTTTTAAAACTTTGTCTTTATACAGTATATTGTATTCTAATTCTGGTTTTATACTGTATTTGTCTATCATTCAGACATTTCTTTTTAATGTAAGCGATTCATACATATCAGTAATTAATCAATAACATAATATAGAAGCAGGCCATGAATACTTCCAGGGAGGGAAGGTGGTTGATCGCTTCACTGAATAGCATACGTGTTCTTACTCTACAGTCCTCTGCACGGTTCCTTGGAATGACTGTAAAGTACTTACCTTGGATTCAACTTGCATAGGATTGGGCTACACAGCAATTTTTCCTGATTACTGACATAAACGTATCCAGTGGCCACTCGAACCCATTGCTCTTTCTTCTTTCCTCAGCGGTCAGAGGAAAGAGTTTGGTGCTTAAAAATGGTTACGGTGCATCACAACCCTTTCCCTCATTACTATTCTAAACAATCATTCTGAGATGCTCCAGTGTTATAGACCTGTACAGCTGGGGTGGGCAACTTGTGGTCCTCCAGATGTTTTGGCCTACAACTCCTACTGTTCTCACTGTTGGCTGTGCTGGCTGATGGGAGTTCTAGGCCCAAACATCTGGAGGGTCACAAGCCCCCCCCCCGAAGCATTGTTGTTATGCTTTAAAAAAAAATCAGTTATTTCTATTGATAATTGATCCATTTATTTTCAGTGTTTAGCATCTTGCATCTCTGACAGCTCATGGGGGACATGTGCATGCTTGCTATCTCTCTCTCTCTCTCTCTCTCTCTCTCTCTCTCTCTCTCTGTATAGCGCACTTCTTGGCAATACCAATATTCCTAAAATGGTTCTCACTGAGTTCCAAGCAAGTGAATGTTCTCCCATATTATTTCCTTTTCTCTCTTTCTGCTGTCTGTTCCCCCCACCCCCACCCCCACCCTGCTCCCAGTGTAGCTTTCCATTTCTCTTCTTACTTTTCTCAGTGGCATTTAAGCCCAGGGTTGATGAAAGCCAGACAAAGCCTTAAACCCATTTCCTTGCAAGCTGTTCAGTAAGCGTTCTACCATTCCCTTCTCCATCTTGGTGTAACAACTCTGCTTCTTTGGGGGATTAAGCACTAATCGTCCCAGTTACACTAACGTGTCTGCCATTTGTTTAGGTGCTCTTTCACGGAAACCAGATTTCTAGTGCACTGTTTCAAGGCAGATGATGTCACTTTCATCCAATGGGGAGTGCAAATTCCATTTGCCTAACGGCCGTCTTACCCACCCCACCCCCAGAACAATATAGCCACAGCTGTTCAGCAAACAAAACCTCACTTTATTAGTGTCACAATAACAGTTATTCACAGTGGCTTTAAAATACTGTCAGACATTCTTGTGCACCATCTGTAAGTTGCCGTATGCTTGGAACAGTGAAGGGAAAGGTAGTGCATTACTGGCCATGTTAAAACACCCTTTGAAACTGTTCAAGAGTTTTGAAAGAGGAAGCATGTTGGAAACAGGCTCCCGAGGATGAATCCACATGGAGTTTCTTCACTGCTTTCAGTCCTGTTTTTAGAATGGGGAAGCGATCCTAATTCTAGGGAGTTTGTACATGCCTCGTTCTAAATATGTACTGAAAGCATTCTCGGCTCCAAAGCTTGTTACTGCCTCTGGAGTACTTCTGTTCTTAGAACACCAGTTTGGATAGCACTGCAACACAGGCAGATTAGTTCTTTCTTTCTGATCAGGAATTCTTGGTTAGTACTATTGTTTTTCTGTTTGCAGCATTATCTACAGGAAAAGAGTTCCTTCATAGGGCGCATTGGAAAATCTTTCCGGTATACAGTACAGTTAGAGAAAAGTAGGCATAAGTTGGAGGGGATCTCATGAGGAAATCAATCCCACTCTTTGCAATAGCAGGATGAACTGTCCTTAAACCAGGGCAGAGATGTGTAGCCCTCCAGATGTTGTTGGACTGCAACTCCCAGCAACCCTAGCCAGCATAGCCAATGGTGAGGGAGCATGGTAGTTGCAGTCTAACAACATCTGGAGGGCCACACGTTCCCCACCTCTGCCTGAAATGACTGCTGGTAGAGGCTCATCCAGTAAACATTAAAGCTGAAAGCCTAGCTCAGCCCTGTAATATGTCCATTGCATTATACAAAGAGGGTGCCTTTAAGCATGTGTGGGATGCAATTAAAAATATTCTGCCATATAGATTCAGTCAACCCCCCCCACACACACACACACACACATTGAAAGAATGCATGAGGAGGTCATGGGGCCATGCTGTGTAGCCCTGCTGCCAAAGTGCATACCGGCTGCATGAAGACGTTCTCACACATGAGGGAGGGGGGACCTTATTGGCCAGATAGGACCCCTTCACATGGCCGCTGAATACAGGGCCAGGTGGGGCTATGCTGCACAACCCCCTTCATGTATTCGTTCAGTGTGTGAAGGAGGGTTGAGCTGACTGCCCTGTTGAGTCAGACAATTGGTCCTTTCAATACAGTTCCGTCTAATCTGACTGGCAGCGGCTCTCCAGGGTGAGGGCTTTTTAACTGGAGATGCCAAGCAGTGGTGCAGTAGGTGACGAGGCCATCAGGGCAGCAGAAGCAAACTCCCATTTTATTCCTGTAGTCGCAACAGTGCTATGATTTACAGGAGCTTAAAATGCAAAACTGCACATGCGTGGCGTATTTTTGTTGTGATCATCCTTGGAAAACATTCTAACATACCTGGAATGTAGAAGCAGTTGTAAAGCATGGCATGGCAGTTGCGGAGATGGGGTTGGGGGGAAGGAGAGAAATGTCAGTTATGTGCTTCACAACTGAAATCACATGCGCAGCTGTTTAAAAACCTCCCCCCACCCCTAAAGACCATGAAGTCCAAGGTCTAAAATTACCTAGCTGCACCAAGCCTGGCACCTTCTCTGTGCAGTGCATGGTGTTGTAGCTCCTCTACTTCTGTTCCCCTGGATAATCATCTGTGATGAGAGGGCAGGGCTTCTGGACAGGCAAGAACGTCAGCACCTCTTTTCTTAGAAATTCAGAACTGTGTCACGCTAGGAAGCAGAAGCTGAGAGCAGCAGTAAGCAATGCTTGGCCCAGTTGGGTGAGAGAAATACAGAGGCCTGATCTGGAGCCTGGCAGAAACTTTAAAAGAATGTAACATATTCCATGTATCAGAACCCTTTTATGTCCTGCTTGTGGGCTTCCCAGAGGCATCTGGTTGGCCGCTGTGGGAAACGGGATGCTGGACAAGGTAGGCTTTTGGTCTGATCCAGCAGGGCTCTTATTACATAACCTCCATCACTTTTAAACAAGCTGGAACGTGCCCAGACACCTTGGAGAGAAGTTGATGGGAGGCCGAGCAACTTTACCAAGGCCCCTATTGTTGTTTTAACGTATTTATATCCTGCTGTTCTGCTCATACAAGAAATACAGCAATTTTTTAAATTATAAAACCATGCCAATTTGCAATCGAAAACAGCAGCTGATGGGTTCGATCCAGTGATACGTGGAGTAGAACTCCTCAAACTGGATGATCTGGCAGGCGGAAGAGTGGTGGACTTTTCTCTCATTCCCCCTCTCTCCTGCAGCCCCTGATCTCCCCCCCACAATTGCTCTGGAGGTTTTGGGAGATCTTTCAGAGCAGTGTGTGTGTGTGTGTGTGTGTGTGGTGGCAGCGGCTTAGGGGTTGCCAGGGGGGAGGATGAATCTGCAGCAATTGCCGCCTTGCTCCCTTTCTCCAGCAGGATGTAGACCTTGCATTCATGGAGGAGCAACACCGGATCCAGCTTAATAAACATTAATTTAAAACAAGCAAAGCTTTGGTGGGGAAAAACACATTATTTTTGTGAATACTTGAAAAAACGTGAGGGTCTATTGAGCATTTGCAAGGCAAACTTTAAAAAACTCAAGTTTTGGCTACTGCCTGATGCTCCTGAGCATAATTTGCTGTGGGATGTGAGATTTGTAGGGTTTTTTTCCTGTTAGTTTTCATGCTCAAGAACAGGGGTGGACAACATGCTGCCCCTGCTGCCTCCAACTGTCCCTATAATTCAGTAAAAAAAAAATGGGGTAGGAATGGCATCCATAGTGGCTACGGAACACCAGAAGGGTAAAAATTAGCCCTTTTTAATTTTCAAAGTTTTTTGGTGCCTGCAAGAGGGCGGGGCAAAAGTTCCCCAGACCTTCTGCAGTTGCCCACCTCTCCTCAAGAGGCTGGAAATGGCTAACATTGCCAGAATGTGCTTTTGTTGGGAAAGGCGGAGGAGAGACCAGGAGGCCTGAGGTGTGAATGTAGAAATACACTGTTCCCCCAGGCCTCCCCAGCCTCCTTCCCTCCCTCTCTGCAGCACCCCAACTAGGTGGGTGAAAAAGCCCATCTAGTCAAAATGCAGAGCGGGAGGACTACAGAGGCGAAGATCACCCCTGCTGCTCCTCTCGCTCTGTTTTGGATGCCCGTAAGCCTCCGGGTTCAGAGGCTTATGAGCATTGGGATAGGATTGCGCCCTAAAACATAAAAAAATATAAAATAGCCAAAATCAATTTCCACTAAAATACCGTAATAAAACAACTAAAACAGCCATACAGAATAAAAAGCTCATCGTATGCCTTCAAATGCCTGGGAGCAGAGGATAGTGTTGACCTGAAAGTACAATGCCTTCCCGAAACATATGTATTTTTAAGCATTTATGGACAGTATCCAAGAGGGCCACTCTGCCTCTGCTGGTTCTGTTGCACTCACAGGAGTGATATCTTGCACAGTGGGGCCTTTGCACTTCTAAAAATAACCCCGTATTGGTACAGTCAAGTTCCGCTGACCTGCTCCATTCTGGAAATGAGCATTTCCGCTCGTTTCAAGTTATTTTTTAGACGTTGCCAAGAGTGGTTGCTCCTGTGAGTGCACAGGCACAATGTGCCACTTTTCCAACAAGTGTTCCAAGTGGCTAATGAGCATAGTTATTACGGAAGATGGTAGTTGTCAGGAGCACCCTAGCGGCCTCTTTCAGTACACTCCAATAGCCAACTCAAGACACAGATGAAAGGATTCTTTTCAAGGCTTTAATCCTTTTGCAACTTAATATTTCTTTCAGATGCTAATCACCAGCAACTAAGCAATGAACAGCAGAGTAGCCTATGCTCCAGGTTAGGCAGTTGGTCCCCGTTTGAAGGAGAATCACTTGAAGACCCTGAACTTATGGGCTAGGGAGAGATCCTCCCTCTTTCCCTTGGGTCCACGGGACACGGCCGTTGCTTGTGTGCCAAATGGGCGCTACACCTCCTTTCCGCGCCATCCATCGCTCGTCGCTCCCTGCGTCTGTGTCGAGCATCTAGCAAGCCCCCCTCCCGCACTTTCTCACTGCCAGGGTCACTATCTATCTCAGGAATGCCAGCAGGAGGAATCTCTGCCAGCTGCTGTGCCTGTGAGGGATGAGCTGGCTCCTCTCCCACGGATTGCTGATCCTCCTCAGAATCAGAATTGCTCTGGGGTTCTATAGGCTCAGTTTCCACCCTGACAGTAGTTTTGCTGAGTTTGGAGCAGAATAAAACAAGGATGGGAAGCCTCACGTTTGTCCAGTACTAAAAAATAGGATAATGGCTGGGGATGATAGGAGTTGTAACCCAACACATCTGGAGGGTGCCAAGTTGGGGAAGATTGTTGTAGAGGATCTGTAGGTCATAGAGGATCTAGAAGATCTGTTGGTGGTTAGCATTATTAGCAGGGCACTGTGGACTCGGGTTTTTAAATAGAAATCAATACAATTATTCTTTCCTCCCCAGAAATAGTTAGGAAGTGATGTCTTCATCCAATACAACATCTTCAATGGTGCCCTCTTTCTCCTTCCAAGAGAATGTGGGATAGCATTAGTTTGAAATATGGGAAGGGGTAAGTAGAGGCTGAATGGGTAGCTAATCATAATAGGAGTAATTATGGCAGGTGGATGAAAAACGAAGCTAAAGTAGTTACTTCAAAATTTTGCAGGGAAAGAAAATTAGATATTGTCTCGGGCGGGGGGAGTGTAAACTAGGTTTTGAGTTTTGACTGTATGTTTCATGAGTGTGCACGAAATGTATTTTATGGAGTGCGGAAGTGTGCTTGTCCTTCAACTTAGTCCTACATTGGTATTTCTCAGACTTATTTTTTTTAAAAATAAACACAGCTTAGCATACAAGTGACCTAGGAAGCTAAGGAGGGCCCAGTTTGTATGAGTTTCCATGTGCTTCAGCCAGAAGATTTATTTCCAATTTGTTATTCATAAGGGAAGAGCGCGAGATTGGGATGGGTCCTTTGAAGTGGAAAACAAAGTCTTCTATTCAGTCTTGAGTCTAATAGAATACACATGACACAGGCTTGGCATCACAGCCTGTTTTAAAAGCGCAGCGCTTGTCATCTTTTGCTTTCCAGTACTGGGAATGCTGGTGGGAATGGGTATTGCCCTGAAAGAAAAACATGGCTAATTATTTCCTGCTGTCTTTAATAGTACACGCCTGGAGCAATCAGACAGGGAATCATTAGAAAGAAACAGGATGACCAACTCCTTGTGTACATATTGATACCTAGTCACTGTATTTACAATTTCAGCTTTACTTGGACCCAAATAAGGGAGAGAAAAGGAAACTTCCATAATTACATGCATTGCTAGTTCCCTTATTCTTTTCAGGGGTATACAATATAGTGCCCTCCAGATGTTTTGGGCTAGAACTGTCATCAGCCCAGTCAGTATGGCCGGTGGTCAGGAATTATGGGAGTTGTAGTCTAAGACATCTGGAGGGTACCAGGTTGCCTCCTGCTTTAAGTGTGTGTGTGTGTGTGTGTGTGTGTGTAAAATTAGTTTTACTTAGAATGCCAAAATAATTGTACTGTTAATCAGCTGCTTGGTCCCAGCATACAAGACCATTTTTGATTTATGAATAATCGGATGGCGGTTTTCACGTGCAAAGAGTTTTATAATGTTCATTTTGTTCGACTACACAGCAACCCTAGGGCAGTTATTCACATTTTATTGATGTGGAGCTAATGTTGAAAGGTCAGGACTGCCCAGTGTTATCCATTGGCACACTCTGACTAATTTTGGTCCTGAACTCAGATCTCTCAGGGCCAGGTCACACATTTTATATATCAGCTCAGTATAGTAGAGATAAGCTGTTTTCACCATTGGCGTTCAGCTGCTACTTACGTTAGCCCCTGTCAGGAATGCATTTATGACAAAGCAACATTTGTTTTCAGCAGTGACGGAGTACTGTGGTGTGTGAGTAATGCCTTACCATTAGGTAGGGTGAAGCATCTTTTTAAGCAACAGAGTTTGGGGTGCCATGAAAGAGCAATACACTGTCTATTATGTAGTTTCTTATTATATTTGAATCAGCAAGAGGGGCGCTATTTGGATTTTTTGCTTCAGAAAGTAAGGTGGGTGGGGGTGGGAGTGACATGAAGGATCCTCCGGGGGTCTGCCATCTTGTGATAGCTGGGAGGTGGGGGTGCACCTGTTTTCTTGTCTCCAGTGGTGTGTTTTGCTTACACCTGGCAGGGGCCCAAACCTGCAATCTCACAGGGAAAAAGAGGGCTGTTAGATCCATGACCAATGGCCATGCTGGCTGGGGATGATGGGAGTTGTAGTCCAATACATCTGGACAGCACCAGGTTAGGGAAGGCTGCCTTAAATGAACAAGAGCCCTCTTACTGGGTGCTTAGTTAACAAATCAAGCTTTCATTCAAAGTAAAATAGTCCTGTAAGCTATCTGATCTCTCAGCTAACAAGCACCCACCATATGAGATTGTTCAGAAAGATTTAAATGTAATTAGAGCAACATACATGGCAAAGAGTTTACCATATGTGGTTGCTTAGCAATAATTTCAGACAGAGGAATTCTTGATTGTCGTGTACCTGAAACCTGCAAGTTAATGTGCTAATGCCGAGATTGCTCCATGTTTTTTCCAGATGGCACATTATGAGCTATCATAGTCAGTACCAGCCGCAAAATCCAGAGGCATTGTGGTTGTATAAAACTCCTCCTCTTGTTTTGTGGAATTTCCCTCCCTCCCTACTCACATGCACACACACACACACCCTCCTCCACACATTCCCAGTGTGAAGGTGGGTGACCAACATGCAGCCCAGGGGGAGAGAAGGAGGACAGGAGGGGGAAAGGGGGCAGGGAGCCAAAATGGATGGAGCTTGGAAAGCCCCCTGCAAGTGATCAGTTCAGATCTGTGCCTCCCCTGGCAACCTTCTGGGTGGACAGAGAAAGAAAAGAAAAAAGGGGAAAAGAGACAGAGTGAGAGAAAAGGGGGTGGCAGAGAAAGAGGGAGAGAGAGAGAAAGAGGGTGACCGGGAAAGAGGGGGGTGCAGAGAGAGAAAAGGGAATGGCAGAAAGAGAGTGACAGTGAGAAAAGGGAATGGCAGAAAGAGAGTGACAGTGAGAAAAGGGAGTGGGTCCACTGGAAAGGTTCCCCACCCACCCCTGTTCTATAGTTAAAGATTCCATCTTACTGTGTAGGCTTACAATGATCTTCTCCTTCCCTTTGGTTGATGCGTTCATTCCCTCTCTCTTACACATTTCAGTTTGAAACAGAGAGATGGAAAGGAACATATTATGTCATCCATGTCCAGTCTTTGCCAGTGCAGGATTATTCCCTGTGGTATGTTCTCAAGTGTTGCCTTCTACAGTCTATTTTTAAATGATCCAGCTAGGAGGGCTTTTCCTCCTTCCCTGGGGAAGACTATGCACCATAATTATGTTGGCCCAGCTATGAGGGGATTTTATTATTTCCTGTTGGCCAGCTTGAATTCTCCTTTGACCTTGGTCCTCCAAACTGGTCTGAGTTCTGCTGTTCAAGGGAGTTGCCCATTCTTAGGTCTCTCAGCTTAAACATGCACATTGGTCAGAGGTAAGAGTGCAGTAATTAAGTGAGCCAGTACAGTCTAGGACTTGGAGTCTAAGTCAGAGTACAGAGATTCCGCCTTCCAGGTTGGTTTTGCAGCTCTGAGGTGAGCTGTACTTCACCCTGCCTTTGCCTTCTCTACGACACAAGATTCCAGGGTGGATTTTCACTCCACCTGTGCTGCGAGCAGGCTTTTGATTTCATCAAAACATCTTTTCCATGGCATGATTAATGTTTATTCAACACCTTTTTTCCTCTTTTTTTAAAAAAAAGTTGTTGATTTTGTTTTCACTTGAAACATTGTTCGTGATTGCCGCAATGGCCAGCCAATCAGTTGGCTGGCCACTGCGGCAATCAGATGGACTGTATATCCATCTGGGGAGGGCAGAGGGAGGTTGATTGTCTATCACAAGGGATAGACAATCAACACTTTGGATAGCTGGCCACATCTGTAAAATGGGAATAATAGTAACCTACTACAGCATAGTCTTTTAAGTCTACTCTTAGTAGTGGTGGCTATGTGGTCTACCTTGGTTTGAGATTAAAGCAGTGGGTTATAAAATCTTGTTAGTGTTGCTCACCTCAGCTTTAGGGCAATGAATCCGGGTACGGAGTAATGTAGAGACTGTCCTTTGGAAATGGTTTTATTTGGCATGTAAGTACATATTGGAAACCACTGCTGATATTTTTCCAGCGTTCTCTTTTGCGTGTGTGTTTTATCTTCCCAAGAGGAAGAACAATCCAGGCAATATCTGCAAAATTGCATTGCTCCAGGCTGAAATGAATATATACTTAACTCTGCATACGCGCCTATTCTCTTTCAGTTCCATTTATCTTTCCCAGACCATCTACTTTTCTGAGCAATGAGGACCTTTGGAGGGGGAGGGCAGGCGGGCAGAGGAATTACTTATTATATAATTGAAAATGCCACAAAAATAGCTCTTTAAAACTCTTGTTTCCATCCTCTCTATAGCTAACTCGCAAGTTGGAAATGGGGCAGATACTAACTCCACCCCCCCAATCTCTTTAAACACAGGAACTCTGGTCATGGAAGCAAGGACACGTGGTCGATTCTTGGCAGTCTGCAGTCTGTGGAGCTTTTGCAGGTGCAAAGGATTATATGTTATCCTGGGAAATGCTAAAGAAGAAAGGAGGGGAGGAGGGGAAATGTGCAAATCTATTAAGGCTTGCAGCGTAGCAGCATTCTTTTATAATTCCAGTTTGTTTAGAGCAAAGAAAATGGATCTCTTTGCGTGGACGGGGCTGGAAGGGGGTGGGAAGAAAGGGAGAAAAAGGTGAGGTTAGGGAACCAAGGCAAGGGTGTCTAGTTGAAAGACAGCCAATTTGTTTTTGACAAATTTCTGTTATTGAACAAACAGGTCCTGTCAGTCAAGCTCTAGGATTATCCAAAGGTTGAGTTGTAAAACCCTCTGTGAGAAGAGAGACCCCATTTGGGTGCGGGTTTGTGCAGCTGTCTGCCCTGAGCTTCTCTTGAGGGCTTTCAGTAAGGGGCCATGATTCACTGTTCATGTGACAGCTCTGACAGCACTCTAGATTAAGTAGAGTCAGGAGAACAGAATGTCTAAATGCAGCAGCCTCGAGGCGGAAACTTTCCATGGAGGAGAACTGGAGGCTGAAACATCTGGGCAGTCTCCGGACACTATCCCTGGAATGAAGAGTGGCAGGACATGCTCTGGGACGATTTATTGCAAAACAAGCTGGAAGTTAATTGAATTCTTAAAGAGCCACCTTGCCTTATTATAACAGCCTGCTTTAAAATAATTTCCTTTAAGATGTCACGAGTGGCTCATCCCACACATCTGACAAGGAGCAGGGAGGGGAAACTTAATGGTCTGATAGAAATCTCAGGTTAGTGGCTGCTCGGGATGGAGGGGCAAGATCTTTTTTCCAGAAGGAAGTAAAATGTACAGCATAAGGTTCTGAAGCGGTCATGGGGAAAAGGGAGCCATGAACAGGAGGAATAGCAATGCAACTTCTGGATTGCCCCAAATTATACTTCATCCTGTTTTAACATTAGCCTACTTTTTAAAACAAAGCAGGGAAAAGGGTTTCCTCCAGAGTATGTAGTGCAGACATGCAAATAGGAAGGGATTTTTAGGCTGTATTCCTGTGTTCACTTGCCTGGGAGTAAATCCTGTTGATCTCAGTGGGCTTTACTTCTGAGTAGGCATGTATGGGATGACATGGCTAGTCACCCATTTGATGGTGCTGGTAACCTACTCATAAAATTTACCATAACACGTAATAGCATATTTTAGTAACTGCCTACTCTGCCCACGCATGCCCCTATTGGATTGCCCCTATGCTTTCCATACTTGGAAGTATGTTCCACTGAAACTGACAGGACTTCTTTCCATACAAGTGTATTTAGGATCACTTGCCCCTTTATTCTAACAATTTCCAGAGGGGTAGGCTGTGTTAGTCTGTTGCAGCAAAAACAACAGAGAGTCTAGTTTTTAAAGACTAACAGATCCAGGACTCTCTGTCAATGACCTCAAGGTGGCCATTTTTGAACAAAGGAAGTTCAAAGAGATATCAACACAAATGTGATGAACTACAATTCATCAAGAGATTCAACTCATATTTCCAGTAGTCTGAATAAGGACAATGTTGTGTGTGTGTGTGTGGTCACACTACATATGTTAATTGGCTCACCACTGCAGTGATATCTGTGTTATCACCCAACAACTTTTGTGAATGGCAACTCTTAACGTAATTATCACAGTCTGTACTTCTTGCATTTTAGTTCCCTCTGACAGCACAGTTTACATCTCCCCACCCCACCCCCTATCATGTGTATATAAATCTGCCGATTTGAGGTTAACACTTCATGAATCTGATGAAGATTGCCAGAATAAGTGTGTTAGTCTTTAAGGTGCCATAAGTCTCTTTATTCTATTTCTTGAATTCTTGTTGCTATCACTATCATGGTCTCTTGCACCCCTGAATCTGTGGCTCCATTTGCTGCTTCTAACCATTGCTGCCACCCACTCTTGCATTCCCACTTTCTTAGGCTTCCTCGTGATACCTCCATTGGGGCATCTCTACTCATCTTGGGCACACCCATTACAACCTTTGCCTCTTTCACAGAATCATAGAATAGTAGGGTTGGAACAAGACCCTCGAGTCCAACCCCCTGCTCAGTGCAGGAATCCAGGTCAGAGCATCCCTGACAGGTGGCTGTCCAGCCTCATCTTGAATGCCTCCACTGTGGGAGAGCCCACCACCTCCCTAGGTAATTGGTTCCATTGTAGTAATACTCTAACAGTCAGGAAGTTTTTCCTGATGCTCAGCCGGAATCCGCCTTCCTGTAACTTGAGCCCATTATTCCATGTCCTGCACTCTGGGGTGATCGAGAAGAGATCCTGGCCTTCCTCTGTGACAACCTTTCAAGTACTTGAAGAGCGCTATCATATCTCCCCTCAGTCTTCTCTTCTCAGGGCTAAACCTGCCCAGTTCTTTCAGTCTCTCCTCATAGGGCTTTGTTTCCAGTCCCCTGATCATCTTTGTTGCCCTCCTCTGAACTCTCTCCAGCTTGTCTGCATCCTTCTGGACACAGTACTCCAGATGAGGCCTAACCAGTGCTGAGTAGAGGGGAATAAGTACTTCCCGGGATTTGGATGCTATACTTCTGTTAATGCAGCCCAAAAGAGCATTTGCCTTTTTTGCAGCCACATCACATTGTTGGCTCATCTTCAGCTTGTGATCTACAACAATTCCAGGATCCTTCTCGCTTGTCGTGTTGTTGAGCCACGTATCCCCCATCTTGTAACCGTGCACTTGGTTTCTTTTTCCTAGGTACAGAACTTGGCATTTATTCCTATTAAATGTCATTCTGTTGTTTTCTGCCCAGCGTGCCAGTCTATCCAGATCACTTTGAATTTTGTTTCTGTCTTCCAAAGTATTAGCTATCCCGCCCAATTTTGTGTCATCTGCAGATTTGATCAGTGTTCCCTGCACCTCCTGCCCCAAGTCATTCATAAAAATGTTGAAGAGTACTGGGCCCAGGACTGAGCCCTGTGGTACCCCGCTCATTCTGTCTCCCCAGTTTGAAAAGATCCCATGGATAAGCACTCTTTGAGTCTGATTCTGTATCCAACTGTGGATCCACCTGTTCGTTGTTTCATCTAGCCCACTTTGAGCTAGTTTGCTCATTAGGAAAGCATGGGGCACTTGGTTGAAAGCTTTGCTGAAGTCGAGGTATATTACGTCCATGGCATTCCCACAGTCCACAAGGGAGGTTACCTGATCAGAAAATGAGATCAGATTCATCTGGCACAATTTGTTCTTGACAAATCCATGTTGGCTTCAAGTAATCACTGCATTGTTTTCAAGGTGCTTACAGACTGATTGCTTTATCATCTGCTCCAGAATTTTCCCAGGGATTGATGTCAGACTGACTGGTCTGTAGTTCCCAGGTTCCTCCTTTTTACCCTTTTTGAAGATAGGGACCACATTAGCCCTCCTCCAGTCATCTGGCACTTCCCCCATCCTCCATGATTTCTCAAAGGGAATAGACAGTGGTTCTGAGAGCTCTTCTGCCAGTTCCTTTATTACTGTAGGGTGCAGTTCATCTGGCCCTGAGATTTGAACTCATTCAAAGTAATTAGGTGTTCCTTGACCATATGCCTATCGATCTCAAGCTGCAATCCTGCCCCTTCAGGCTGAACTTCACCTTTGCCAGGGGGGTCATAGACCCTCTTTTGAGAGAAGACTGAGCCAAAGTAGGAATTGAGCACTTCTGCCTTTTCTTTGTCATCTATTATCATTTTGCCATCCTTATTTAATAGCTGAACCTCCATTTCTTTCCTATGTCTTTTACTATGCACATACTGCAGCTGAAGAAAGCTTTTTTGTTGCTTTTAGCATCCCTCACTAACCTCAGCTCATTCGCAGCTTCAGTCCCATCATTCCACTTTACAGAACTTGTGAGCGCCTTTGAAAACAACCCCCATTACCTTACCCTTCCATTTATACTCAGCAAACAACCTCACTCGTCATTTAGCCCTATTGACAATGTCTGTTTCGCACACACATACTCCAAACCCTTTCAAGCCTTTGCATATTAAGATCCGTTCCCTTAGTTCCCCTGGGGGTTCTGAGTAATGGGCTGTTCTGCAGGAGCACCCTCACTAGTTTTCAGGGAGGCAATCCAAGTTGCATTTGAGAAGCCATTCCTAACAAATTTTATGGTTGAGGGTTTTGAGATTTCTTCCATGCCCTTAAAAGCTAGAGTCTTTTAAACATATAAATATATCTTACATGTTTGTTAATTGCTCATTGCTGCCTGGGAATGATGGGAGTTGTAGTCTAGCATATCTGGAGGGCACCAGGTTGAGGAAGGCTGCTATATACAATTGTGTTTGGAACTTGCTTGTGTTGCATGTAATTGCCTTGATACAACAATCCCCTGCAAATATGGAGGCTCTGCTCAGGGTGGGTTGGGGTGCTGGCCCAGGAATATTCCAGACCTTTTCCATAATTTTTTTAGCTTTAGTTTAAAATAAAAAGTAAGTCTTTGGTCCTTCTACTTAGAGAGGTATAAGGAAGGAAGAGTGGGCTGACAATGTACTGCCCACTTCTTCAGTAAGAGTAAACCTCTTTCACTTGCTAGTGAGTACAAAGGCACTGGAATAAACTGACAAGTCATTTATGTTTAAATAAAATTAAATGTTAATATTTCATTGCATTAAATATTAACATTAAAGAACTTTCAGACCTTGACTTAAGTTTCAGTTTTGTGTGAGGGCTCTGTCATCCCTTTTTTTCCTGAGATACTGGCCTTAGAAAGGGTGCCATCTTGAAATTGGACTACATGATAAATGTACACCTCTTTCCCAAGTTATAGGGCCCATAAAACAAGAATCAGGAGAGAACCATTTCAGTGTAATGTTTGCACACAGCTTCTGTGCCAGACCTTGGACTACAAGGTCCTGGCTGTTCTGCATTGATGACCTCCTCCACTGATATGTATCCTCACCCTCACCATAAACGTTCTGGCTAAGGGCTGCTCTGATGTCCACATGGCCCTCCCCCACCAGTGAGGGATTCTCTGTAACTTTTTGTGGAAAGTGCAGTGCCATTTACATATTATACACATGTTTAAAGGTTTGTACACGTTCTGTTTTTAAAAGGTGGCTCCGGGGCAGACATCTCTTGTGGGCCATGTCAAGGTGCTGGGGCCCCAGCAGCTGTCCATAGATCCAGGGTGCTGATGCTGGCCATGGTCTTTCCTGGTTCATCTATAATGGGTGGGCAACTTGTGCCCTTCCAGATGTTTTGGCCTATAATCCCATCAACTTTCACCATTGGCTTTGCTGGCAAGGGCTGATGGGAGTTGTAGGACAAACGATCTGGAGGGCCACAAGTTTGCTCAGCCCTGATCTATAAGGTGGAATCTGGGTTAGCTGCTTTTAACCTCAGAAGAGGTGTGCTGTTGATGGGGACTTGAATCTTCCCTCATGTTAGGTTTTCACGCTCTGTCACTTCAAGTTCTTTCTTCCCAACCCAACTCCAATCCCAGAAGTGGGTTGATCTGAGGAGAACAGTGCTTGAAGCATGGGGAGTGCTTTAAGATGGGGGAATGGGGAGACAGTGTGCAGCTCTTCTTTTGATGTAAAAGCACCCCCACCCCTGCTTTGTACATGAATAGGGCAGACATGAGAACAACCAACAAGATTTCCCCCGAAATGTCTAGTTCCGCCATACCTTAAATCCTGCGTTTATATCCTAAGAGGCTCATGATATCTCACTTGGAATAGTGGTGCCCTTACACACTATCGCGTGCAGGGGGAGGGGAGGATGTGTGCTAAAAAACTGGGATGTGGAGGTGGGTGAGGAACCCTTGGGTGGATGCTGAGCAACTATTAAAATGCTGTATTTCCATGCTGAAGCAGTTGGAATGCATATCAGTGGTTGCTTTGAAAAGATATACTTACATGTATTTTGGAAGAAACTGGGGAACAAGCCACAGATGGGGAGGGTTTCAGAGTCCAGTGAGATGATTGTTATTTATCTGCTTGATCCCTTTTTCCCCATCAGTATGGCCAGCTCTCCAAAATGCTACATGAAGATATCATTTTTGCATAGGTCATCAGAGAAAAGGGGCATATCATGGCACACCAAAATAAAACCAGACATAAATACTGCAATTTGTAAGCATAAGTAAGTAAAATCAGTTGTGCGAGAGTTGCTTACATTCGTCACCATGTTGCAGGTCTCTTGGAAGGGAAATAAAAGTTTATAAGCCCAAGTCACTAGCCAATCCTTAATCACAGCAACATTGCCAATCCCACAAAGAGTGTATTCAGACACTATAACCATCTGAGACTCCCTAGCTGCTCATGTTCTTTACTTTACCACAAAATTTACTTAAAGCCTTTTAAAGGTCAGTGGAGAGAAAAAACATTAAACAAGATAAACGCACCCTCCTGTTTTGAGCTCTTGTGCTAACCAAGAAACATTACTGGCTGCTTTCTTTCTTAATCATAATGTTGTATACTTGGCCATGGGAAAACAAACATTACTTGCCAAGTTAAATGGTCAACACTATCTTCTTTTTTAAGCCTATAAAATTGCACTAGTTGAAGTAAACTTTCTATGATGCTTTAGCAGTTTGTAGTGTATTGGTTCCAGTCTGTTCCTTTTATCCATGTGCCTTATAAAGAACAGCACATCTGTCCAATAAAGACCCAGGAATATAAACTTTTAAATAAAAATTGGAAGTCTGCAACTAAAGAATTGGCTGGTTGGTTAAATTCAGTATCTGAAATTCTGAATCCATTCCCCTCACTAACTGCTTCCCCTCTAGTTACCCTCTTGGGTAAAATCCATTCTTTGTTTTGTATCCTTCAGCTACCTTGACCCTTAGTTTCTCTGTCCTTTGGGACCTTTTTCCAAGCTCTGCCTGTCACAAAACACTACTCCTCTCTGTAATACCATATGAGGTTTTATTTCTAGCCAAACTGACGACTTTCTCTTCTCTAACAGAAGGTGACCTGATTTGTTCCCTGAACAGACAGAATGTTCATGAACATTCCATTGGTGTCGGAGGGCCCCCCCACACACACACACACAAATGTAATAGAATATAGATCCCCGGGTGACCATATTCTGTCCCCTTTCTTGGTGTCAATAAGATTAGCATCTTGTCTCCTTTTCCTGATAGGCCTTCTATGTCTTTAAAAGCAGAAATAACTGGCAGAAATGTGATAGGTGCAGCATTTCCCTATTGTGGTATCTCTGAGGTGGGACAAGCTACAGCTTTGCACTTCTGCCGGAATGCAGCTGTGAAAGGCGGGGGTGGGTGGGGGGCAGGTGTAAGCACCATCTTCCTCGGATACCGTTGCAACCATTGTCCAATCAATGAAATAATGCAGGGATGTGGAACCTCAGGCTAACGGCAAAATCTAGCTCTCCTGGCATTCCGATCCAGCCTTCCAGGGTTCCCCAGATGGGCATGCCCCCGTTCCTGGCCACACCCCTTTCTTCTGACCACTGATCATTTGGTGGCTTTGTAGCTTTTGCACATCTCTCCCCCTCTCCCCCATTCTAAAAAGGTTGAAATGCCTCTCCTAAGACTTGGTTACTGGCAGTAGGAGCTTTAAGCTGGTATCTTTGGTATTCCTGGCTCTGGCCCCTTTTGTCTTTGGCCTGCCCACCACTGGGATGTGGCCCCCAAGAGCTTCTCTGAAATCGAATTTGGCCCTTGGGCTGAAAGAGGTTCAACACCTGTGGTGTAATGGGCGAGCTGAATATTTGGTGACCATTCTTTAGCTGGGTGGTGGGACAGCTGTTTGGAGGTGCAAAGCCTTTTAGGAGCAGGAGTGAGATGCAAGTGAGAAAAGAGCCAAGATAATGTTTTGGGTCACAGGTTGTTTAGAACCATTGGTGGAAGAGACAGGTTGCCAAGGAACTGCTCTATAGAACTGCTTCCAGTTGAAAACTTTATTATAGAAAAGATTGCAGTAGGATTGCCACAAGCCTGAGGAATGTAAGTCCAGTTTCCGCTGTCAACCACATAGGATGCATTTATGCAAGACAGAGCATCCTATAGTGACAGCATGGCAACTCGTTACTAAACCAGGCGTCTCTGTGATATCTACAAAATGGAAGGAGTTACGGGTTTCTTGGCTCTTGGGCCACATTCCTCCACGTGCTCTTCGCCACCTGCACTGACCCCATTCTTTCCGCTTTCCGATATTTTCACTAGTGAGGATCAGCATAAAGATTGGTCCAGTTGCTGCATGCTTGTGGCACTCGGAGGCCCTAAATGAGTGCGAAGTAAGCAGGGAGCACAGCAAGTTCCCTGCAGAAGCTCCTTCTTTGGCCGATGGATGGGGCCAGGTTAGTCTCCACTTTGCCATGATATTTATCCTGGGAGGTAGTGAGTGCAGCTTCCCAGTGACCCTTGGTCCTGTAACTGATGGATGAGGCCAGAGCGTGCTGCCCTTCACTTCTGCAGTCCTAAGATCAGCACTTTGGGCAGGACCAGCATTTTGAATTGGGTCTGGAAGCCTACTGGTAGCCCATGTAATTTGTATTCCAGCCAAGAGAATAAGCATGCTATCATGAGCTGGGATTGGCAAATGGATCTCCATGCTCAGAGGCAGTGTATTGCGGCATTCTAGATGCTAGACACAAACAGAGGTTTACCCTTCATGCTCTGCTTGTGACTGGCCAGGGATAGCAATTTGGCTGCTGTTGATAACAATGTTGGAATAGAATCCAGGGGTAGACATCGTGGTGCCCATGGACACCTTTCTCGGCACCTGCCAAGGTGCGCCCCCCATTCAAAATACATTTTTAACACATTTTCTTACTGGCAGCTGGGATCACATCAAAGCAAAGTGCTCCAATTGCCATCTTAGTTTCCTACGAATGCCTCTGGGCTCAGAGACATTTGTAGGAAATGAAAATGAGGGAAAGAGAACATAGGTATGTGTGTGTAAGACAGAGAGAGTGCATCTATGGGTGGTGATTCAGTGTGAGAGAGAAGAAGATGGCGGAATGAATTGGCTGGCAGAGGAGTAGGAGAGAGAGAAAAAGAGCTTGCCTTCTGTGAGCACTGAAAACTGTGGGTTCAAGTGAGTATATTTGTTGGGGGTGAGACCCCACCTCTGCCTTGTACACAGTTTTTTAAGCAGGTTACCCTGTCCTTTGTGATGAGCTGTGCCTTCCATGGCAGCCATTTTGTGGCAGCGCCAACAACAGTTTCTCAAATTGCCAAATGTGCCTACTCCCGGAACAGATAGAACTTGGTCTGATATAGCAAGGGAATTATTTTGTTAATTTACTGAAGGAAGTCAGGGTACTTTAAAAGGCTATCTATTGGTAGGGTTTTGTTTTGTTACTTTCTCTGTCTTGCACAAGGCAATTGAACTGGTGGGATGATTGATCTATTCCACACTGGCATTTCTTACAGTGCACAAGATAAGCAGTATTACTTTGATGCATTTGAAGAAATTACCTTACTGAAAGTTGTTGTCTTTTCCACTCCATTCTATCTATAAAACATATGCCTTTGCTAATCAAGGGTATGTTGTAGGGGCAGAATATATATCGGAAGTGAGGATTGCGAACAGTGACATGCTAGTGATGGCTTTTTGTGCAATAAACCTGGACAGCTGCCTTGGTTTCCCTTCTGCTCTAATGAGCTCTGACAAGTTTACAGTGCTGTGTTTTGAGAGCCTCCTTGCCCATACAAGGTATAAAGGCAATGATGAAATCTCTTCTTAGAACTGACTCTTTACAGATGCTGAAGACAGTTATTCCAAACCTAAATTGGTTAAGTAATTACAGATGAAATGCCCAGTCCCAAGGTTTTTGCCTCCCATTGTGACTTGAATCTTCCTTTTATAGACTGGCCAAATTTGCTGACTAACTGATGGAAACATTAAGGATACCATTGAGCTAGTCTTATGGGCTACAGGAGCTTTCAGTCTGATCTACACCCGGTACAGGTGTGGATATTCTTAAATCCAAGTATTCTAATACTTTTAAAAATGCTTTTTCCAGGCTTTTTAGTATTTCAGTTCTGAAAGGCACCAACATATTTTTAAATCCTGGCAATGCAGCTGCCCTCTGAGGTTGGTTTTAATTTGGTTTTATTCTGTGGCTGTTTAATTTGTTTTAGATTTTCCATTATGCTATTATATTTATGGATTTTAGGGTTTTACCCTTTGTTTTGTGAACTGCCGAGAGAGTTTCGGCAATTGGGTGGTATAGAAATGCAGCAAGTAAACAAGGGTGCAATCCTATGCGTGTTTAGATGGAAAAAAAGTCCTACAACTCCCAGCATTCCCCTACCACATAGCTGGCTGGAGAATTATGGAAGTTGTTGGACTTTTTAATGTCTAAACATGCATAGGATTTCACCTTGAATCTCTTAACTGAAAATCGTGGCTTTTTAAATAGTGGACATTGGGGGTACATTTCTTATAGTATTCTGGGCAGTAGCAGTTTGTAAAAATGAATAGCCCAACCAGCCTCATTGCTCGATTGTGTCTCTTACTTTGCCCACTGCACTAGTTTGCTCACTTAGTGTGGTCACTCCAGCTCAGGCTGTGCTGTGATTTCAAGGTCTCCCATAATATTTCACAACTACACTCTCCCCTTCCCACTCCACTACTCACTGCTACAATTGCCATGCTTAATCTGTCCAAAGACTCTCTTTATTAACAAACTTTTTGGTGTCCTTTTGATCTCATAATTTACTGCCAGTCTTGCGGAGATCTGTATTTTATCAGCAGTGCACTGATAGAACCATGGAAACATGAATACAGCCTTCCCCAATCTGGCACCCTCTGATGTGTTGGACTACAATTCTCAGCATCCCCAGATATCATGGCCCTTAGCTGTGTGTTCCTTCTCCACAGCAGGATGCAGACTGGTATTGTTCGTTCTCTCTCTCTCTCTCTCTCTCTCTCTCTGATGTGCAGATGTCACAGCTGCATCCAGATTCCATAACTACGGACTGTACTCTGCTCTGCCCAGGGGACTGAGGTAGTGTAGGCTGTTCTTCTGCAGTGCTCAGTACAGAAAGAAAATCAGGTCCACCACCATATCGTAATAGTTACAGTTGGTGGTCCTGTTGCTGCCATTTTCTTAGGCCAATGCTACATGCTACCGTTTTACCATGCCACTTCCTCTAAATTCATGGTTTGAGTATAGTTAGTCGAGAATGCTAGTAAATCCCCCCCCAAAAAAGTTAGTTAAATACATTATAACATGGAGCATGGAAATTACTCCATGCTCCATTACTCAATTTCCTGTCATTTTTCTAGACCTCAGTTGTCAGTTGGAGAATCCATAGTATCAAGGAAACCCAATGTCTGAGCTCAACTAACTCTGTTCTATGTATATTGACCACATTAACTGCATTTCATTCCTTTCTACAGGTTGTTTTTTCTGTCTGAATGTGGATGTTGAGTATATGAAGTTAAGCTTGCAAAACTAATTGTGCAATCCTATACACATTTACTCATAAGTAAGTCCCATTGAGTCCAATGGGACTTACTCTCAGTCGAGTGTGTTTAGGACTGCAGCCTAAGACAATCAAGGGAGCTTTCCAGGTTCATTCAAAGTCAGTTGAAAAATATGGTTTTCGATCATTTCCAGATTTAAATATCTGTCTCCCACCCACACTTTGGAAAAGAGCAAGTTTTCTATATTACAGAAAACTGGGAGGAAAAGTCAACTATTTATAGATACTTCCCAAGACAATGTGCTGGGCTGGACCTTTTGGAACATGTACTCTGACCTTGGCTCTGGATATGCTGCTCACTCCTTAGAAAGGATCTTGCTTTTTTAACCTCTCATGGCTTTTTCTCTTCTTTCCTTTTATTCTGCACTGTGATTCTTTTAAATAGTTTGGTTTTGGTACAGCTCTACCTCTGTCAGAACTGTAAATTCGGCCCCCGGTTCTAAATGCACTGACGTGTATTTAATTAATCTTTACTTTGGGACTGGTGACGTTATTGCTGTGGAAGAAACAGCTGTAGCTCCTCATCTCTCCCAGCACCATGTTGCTTCTTTCAACCAGGAGGGTTGGTAAATATCAACTGGGGCTTGTTCAGACCTAGGCAGTTTCTAAGCTAGTCTTAATATAATGGCTGTGTTTGGATGTCACCCTAGGCCAGGGATCCTGGCGTAATAAACCACGATGTGAACAGGCAGCCTGCTGTGTAGGCAGCCTGTTCACGCCTCCCTTTGCAAGAGCAGATAAACAAATCAGGAGATAATAGCTTTCCATTGGCCATGTTCACACCGAAAGATAAACCAGGATTCTGGCCTCCTTTGCATGTGGTCACCCTAAAGAGGGTAAAAAATAGGCATATTTGATGGTTAAAAGAAACAAACCTGAAGTGGGTCATATTTGTAGTTTGGGGGGAAAGGTGAGGTCTTGATCTGAAAACTACTGGTATACACAACTTGTGGGTTATAGGGGGCAGCTCTTCAACAGCTTTGGCTCGTGCAAATTGTGGCCATCTGTGTCTTGGTGGTGGTGAGCTGTTAGGAACACATGGGCAATATCCAATATTGCTGTTGCCCCTCTGCTAGTTCCATGGTGCCTGCAGGACCAAGTGCTAGTGCATCAGGAACTAGTGCTTCTGAAAGCAGCCCCTGGAAATGAGCAGAAACATTTGTTTCTGGAATGGGACAGGTCAGCGGAGTTCCTTTCTGCAAGCTGTGCTGATCTGCCCGGAAATGAGTGTTTCTGCTCTTTCCAGTTGCCTTCTGAAGTCTCCTTGTATGAACTTCCCTCCCTCCTGAGTTCAACTAAGGAGGCTTTATTTTTATATCATATAATCAATACACATTAATATTATTATGATATTGCCTAATGGACACATTTAACAAACACAAATGTATATTCAATAAGGAAATAAATGGACAGTGCTATACAATAGGTACACATCTCTCTCTTTCCATCTATATTTTAGATTGTGTCTATAAGCACATATAGATTTACTGCATCTTAGATGCTATCAGTCTTGCATGAGACAAATAAACTCCATCTTTCTATAAACCTAAGATAAAAGAGATGCTTTGTTTTGAGCGTCATCTTTGCACATAGTTCAGACTAAGAGGGTGCAAGAGAGGGCCTTCTTGTGATGACTTGTACTCCCCAGAGAAGCCAACTGGTGTGAACCCAAAGTACAAGCAAGTAAAGAGATTTTAAGCAAGCTTTCAGTGATCTGGATCGATGATTATGTGGTTTGTATATAGATTGGCTCTATTTTCTTTGCATTGCTGTTGTGGCATAAATATCTCAAAGTATATGTTATTTAACTTCTAGCCCATATTTCTCCTCCCCAACCCATCTAACGTGGTAGTTTAGTGCAGCTTACGACAACAATAAAAGTGAAATAATTGCATTATACAAGCCATAACATATATCGGCCTAACAATGCCAACAGCAATTAAGTAGGATGTAACACAAAGGCTTCCCCCTAGAGTCCACTTGAAAGAAGATGGTTTTTGCCTTCATCCTGTAAACCTGGGGTGTTGGGTGGGCCTAGGCAGGCTTCTCTTTGGAGGGAGTCCCAAAATGGAGAAGAGGCACAAGAGGCCTTTACAGATTTAACCTTGCAGCCAGATAGAATGCAGAACTGTCCCTCAGTAACTGATGGTTCATAAGGAAGAACGTTCATGGAGGTTCATAAGGAAGAAATAATTCCTGGGGCACACAATCCATATGAAGCTTCAGAGGTAAAAATCAGCACCTGATCTTTTTTGTTTTTGTTTTTTCATAAGTCATCTTGATTTTATTGCAAGATAGGGTTAAGGTAAAAGCATTTAAAATAAATATATAAATCAATTAAGGAATCCAACCCATAGCCCTTTCATGGTTGTTTTGCAAAAAATGGTAGGCTTGTTTCTGGAGGGCTTGGGGTGTGAAACTCTAGTCCAGTATTTCTCAAAATGTTTTTGAGCTTGGCCCCACTTCTAAACATTCTCCACTTCTGTCCCACATCCCCCAGCCACTGTCTCTTTAGTAGATGCACACAGCCTGTAGAATCATCCAGACACAGCTGCAGCCATGCGACCTGTGGCTGCATGCATAGGGATCTGTGGACTGGGCCATGCTAATCCAACATTGACATTAGAAGAGAACTAGAGCAGGGAATCTCAGACTCCTTCCTAAAACCAGTCAGCTAGAGAAGGACATAGGAGCAGGGAAGAGTGCCGCAGACAGAAGCCTGCGTGTGTTCTCTGCTTTTCTGCAGTTTCCGTTTGGGTGGCTATAATGCTAAACTTCTGCTGCTGGGAGGGACGCATCTCTGGCTCCGACTGCTGCAGGCTGTTCTCCTTTCCTGGAAGTTCATGCCTCCCCTCCAGGTGTCTTGTGCCCCAGCCAGGGGGATCTGCCCCACTGCTGTTCTTGTCTAAACACATCCAGTTGTTTATCTCTACACTTGAGCTGAGTTCTAATGGAACTTTCTGAGAGCAGCCTCCAGAGCACCATAGCTAGGGAATGCTATGTGCAAGTCAGAGGGGTGCTACCCTGCCCCTTCTCCTTGCTGAAATGCTCCACCACTACCACCCAATTTTCTGCTCCTTTCATACCTGCTTTGACTGTACCTGAAGGCCATTCATTTCTACTTTTGTACCTCCATGAACAGAGGAGGGTCTGAGGAAGCGCCACCATCGGCTGCGTTGAGTAGGGAGAGAAGGGCTCAGGTTTGCAACCTGCCAGCTGGTACACAGTGTCCTCCAACCACAGGGCCATAACTCATTAGTAGAGCACATGTTGTGCTTGCAGAAGGTCCCAGGTTCAGTCCTGAGCATCTCCATTTAAAAGGGTCAGGTAGCAAATGATGGGAATCGTTTCTCCCTGCTGGGGACCCTGGGGAGCCGCTGCCAGTCTGAGTAAGCAACACTGGGCAAGAGTGTGTTGAACCTCTTTCAGCCCAAGGGCTAGATTCTATTTTAGAGAAGCTTTTGGCGCTGTGTTCTAGTGATGGGCGGAGCCAAAGGCAAAAGGGGGCATGGCCAAAATACCAAAATTACCAGCACATTTTCGCTTGGAGTTCTTGTTGCCAGTAACTAGGCCTTAGGAGAAGCATTTCAGCCTTTTAGAATGGGGGAAACAACTGCACTGTGGTTGGGGGTCTCGTGGGGTCCCTGGGAGGGCTAGATTCGGAACCTAGGCAGGCCACATTTTGCCCCCAAGCCTGAGGTTCTTCAGCCCTGGGCTAGATGGACAACTACTGTGATCTGGTAGATGGCAGCTTCCTATGTTCTTAAGTGACAATCCTAGACTCCTGTCTTTGGGAAAATTGGACAGGACTAATGTGAATTCAGAAGTGTGGATGAACGAGACCGCCATCTGCATTAGGTAACAATGTAGGGCTCCGAAGACAGGACTTTGAATAAAGGGCATATTATTTTTTAAAAAACAAAATCGGTGGTGGTGGTGGGGTTGCACTGATTACCACAACCTACCGTGGCTCTGGCTTCAGACAAATCTACCCAGATTCTGAAGTGAGAAACAAGCTGTAAGCATTAATAATGAAGCAGTTTTGGCAGAAGCTGTGGGAACTATGGGGCTGTGCAGCATGCATGTTTAACAAACAAAGTCTTGCTTGTGTTCGGCATTTTTATACACTCAGGTGGATTCGCAGCTGCAGTCACCACCCCTCTGGATGTAGCCAAGACAAGAATTATGTTGGCAAAGGTAAGAGCTAGAAGAACAGTATGGGGCTGATTGACAGGTTTGCACGTTAATAACTCTCCGGTTTTGCTTAGTAGCAACTAAATGGAACCCAGCACCTTCTAATGGTTTCTCTTCTTGTGTTTTATGTTTGAGGTATCTTGTGTCTATAACTCTGGTGCCACTATTCCTGGCTTTTCCTATCACCTCTAGTTTCTCTTTCCACTCAGCTGCTGCTCTTCCCAAAGGAGCTATCCAAGTTGATGCTGAGTTTGATCTATTAATTTAGATTTATAGTTTGGCTCTTTCTTATAACTCAAGGCTGATATCCACTTACCCTAATTCCATTCATCCTTGCATCAATACACTGAGGTGGACCAATGCAATTCCTCCTTTTCAGATAAGAAGCAGAATGAGAGATGATGGTCTGTCCAAAGCCATTGTAAGTTAGGCTGGGATTTGAACCCATATCTTCCAGGCCAAGTCCTGCCAGTCCCTCTCTCTTTTTAGACTGTATGGAGAGAGATATTTTAGCACCACATTCCCAGTGTGCTTCATTACAAGAATCTTAAGAAGAATAAGGAGGGTAGATGAATTGGACGTATGTCATATTCAAAGAAGGGTAGATGAATGGGACGTATGCCATATTCAAAGAAGGGTAGATGAATTGGATGTATGCCATATTCAAAGAAGGGTAGATGAAGTGGATGTATGCCATATTCAAAGAAGGGTAGATGAATGGGACGTATGCCATATTCAAAGAAGGGTAGATGAATGGGACGTATGCCATATTCAAAGAAGGGTAGATGAATGGGACGTATGCCATATTCAAAAAAGGGTAGATGAATGGGACGTATGCCATATTCAAAGAAGGGTAGATGAATGGGACGTATGCCATGTTCAAAGAAGGGTAGATGAATGGGACGTATGCCATGTTCAAAGAAGGGTAGATGAATCGGACGTATGCCATGTTCAAAGAAGGGTAGATGAATGGGACGTATGCCATGTTCAAAGAAGGGTAGATGAATGGGACGTATGCCATGTTCAAAGAAGGGTAGATGAATGGGACGTATGCCATATTCAAAGAAGGGTAGATGAATGGGAGGTATGCCATATTCAAAGAAGGGTAGATGAATGGGACGTATGCCATGTTCAAAGAAGGGTAGATGAATCGGACGTATGCCATGTTCAAAGAAGGGTAGATGAATCGGACGTATGCCATGTTCAAAGAAGGGTAGATGAATCGGACGTATGCCATGTTCAAAGAAGGGTAGATGAATCGGACGTATGCCATGTTCAAAGAAGGGTAGATGAATCGGACGTATGCCATGTTCACTACTCCAGTAAATTACTCCCAACAAGTCATGGGAGCAAGCCCTTCTCTCAAAATAGTAACGTGACAAGCTGCTCTCCAATTCAGTGCTTCTTTGTTGTGTGATGTTCTAGAGCAGATATGTTTTCCAAATACTGTTCAGTAGAGTAAAAAGGAGAACAGTGGCTGCTCTGTATCTAGGGATCCATAGTTCAGTGGCAGGACATGTGCTTTGCATGTATAAGTTGCCTGGTTCCGTCCCTGGCATCTCCAGTTAAAAGGCTGGGAAAATAGAGCTCTCGCGGCTCCATAGTATACACCGGAGCTGAGAGCAATGATGCAGGTGGGGAGAGTACTTAAGTGTAGATGGAGGAGAACTCCCAGCAGATGCAATCTGAGACTCTGGTGTAGAGGCTGGGCAATATGATCCAAGGGTTCAATGTTGAGGCAGCTTCATATGTTTATATATGTGTTTTCTTCTTCTTCACAGACTGGCTCCAGAAATGCAAGCGGGAATGTCTTGTCAGCTCTGCTTGGAGTGTGGAGGACCCAAGGGATATCTGGGTAAGGATGAATGGACAGGAAGGTGGGGAGAATAACAGTGTCCCAGCATGCAGTGTTTGAACACAGTCTTCCATAAAATGCTGGATTTGACTCCCAACCCAAACGAACAGATACAATATATTTTTTCTGCATTTGTGCCCCTGTGCTTAATGTTTCCATCCATGTTGCTTGGTAATAATTTGCGAGAGGAATTTGTGAAATTTAAATTTACTAATTTCCTAACTAGCCAGATAGATGTTGAGTATACCGTAGGCAGAGTACTAGGGCGAAACGTGGACAAACTAGCTAGATGAGCACATAAGACAAGCGGTGTTGGATCAGACCAAAGAATAGCCTGTCTTCTCCAGCTTTCTGTTCCCACCGATGCCTCTGGAAAGCCCACAAGCTGGAGGGGGAGCACAACAGCACTCTCCTGCTTGTGTTCCTCAGCAACTGGTATACAGGAGCATGCTGCCTCCAGTATGAGAAGTAATATCATATAGCCATCACGACTAGTCGCCATGGTTAGCCTTACCTTCCATGAATTTGTCTCATACCCTTTTAAGCCATCCAAACTGGTGGCCATCACTACATCTCGTGGTAGCGAATTCCATAGTTTAGCTATGCACTGTGTGAAAAGACTTTGCCATACAAAAACGTACACCAAGTAATTGTTCGCTGATTTAATTTTTTAAATATTTGATATGGGGTATGGGAGGAGGCCTTCCATTTAGGGAAGCCAACAAATCTACCTACCATATTCAGCGACAGGTGTTTGTTTAAAGAGGGTGCAGTAAGAAAATCTACTCATTTATATTGGACCAAAGGATGGCAGAGCATTTTTCAGTGGAACACTAGTGGAGGTGTGATCAGCCCAGAGGGCTGTGGGTCCAAATTCTCACTTGATACATAATGGGTTGGCCTTTAATTGATTTTTCCACTCATGTGCTCTTAGTAATGTACCACAATGGCTCCCTGATCTGGGGCTGTTACCAGCACTCTATGGGGGTGTTCAGACGATCGCGTAGGGAGAAGACACCGTTGTGGCTTCTCCCAAGTCATAGATTGTAGGGTGGGTATGAAGCCACCCCTGCCGCACTGCGCCGCAGGTTTGGACGACATGCCAACCCACGCTGCATCACGGGGAATTGTGCAACTGATGGTCACAAATGTGGCACACGTAGGGGCTGGGGAAGAAGCCACAATGGCTCCTTCTCCCTACGCAATCATCTGAACCCAGTCTGTGTGTATACACATGTATGTTCTGCAGTGTACTTGTAGCATAGTAGTTCAAGGGTTTAAAGGGAGAATTTCATAAGGCTCTTCTGTTGCCTTGCTTTCTAGTTGCCTTCCTTCCTTCAACCTCTATTTTGCAAAACTTACTGAGTAATGTACACATTAAAACATTTTTTCTTTTTGTTCTCTCTGATTGCCAGAGATAAGATAAATTCATTACGATCATAGATCAGCCAAAAGACTAAATAAATGGGCTGATAATAGGCTTCATCCTAAAAAAATAAAAACAAATAGGAGATAGCTGGAAGAGAAAAGAAATCAATCTGAAGAAAGCCTGTTTGTGTGGGCCTCTGTGGGATCATAGATTTATAGAATTAGAAAGGCTTCAGAGATGATCCAGTCCAATCTTCTGCATGAGGCATGTTCTTTTTACAAATACTCTGCTTAAAAGAAGTGTAGCTTAGGGCCAAACTAGATGTGACAATTGTATGAATTAAAATACACTTTTTTAATGTGCAGGGAGTGAAACTTCCCATCCACATTTCCCGACAAAAATTGCCTTTCCAAAGCTACTGTTCGCTTTTCAAGGGAAGTTCCCATTTGGCACCAATAGAAGCTTCCCTTGAACGCAAAGCAGCTTTGGACAGCCATTTTTTTTTGTTGGGATGTCCCATGACAAGGAGAGGGAGAGTGAAACTTTCCCTTCCCACCACCATGGATGCTCATACATCCCTATGGCTATTTACATAGCAAAAAACATGCAGATCCAGTTTGGCTCTTAGAATGCCCAGGAGAATTTTCAAGCCGGTCAATTTGGCAGGTCAGTTTTGTTCTGTGTGATATTTCACGTATCATTATTGCATTGCAGTGTGTAGCGATTGAAAATGTGGAAAAACTCAATGGCTATAGCATGCCCATATTTTATCATGGTCGCACTGCATCATGGGGTTTCTGGTATTCACAATGTGGGTGAGATTGCAAAAGGTGGCTTGGTGCAAAAGCTGCAAGTGCTGATATTGTGAGAATACAGAATACTCATGAATGTAAAGCATAAAAATGATGAAAACATTCCAGTTTCCTTGTGAATGACCTTCCTTGGTAAGATTGTTCGAGTTTTTAGGGCAATATTTTGAATTGGACCTGGCTTAATGGTGAATTTTCTAAGTAGTGCTAATTCATAGAACATCAGTTCTCAGATGTTAGCGTGTAATTAAGATTGTCAACAGGTTTGGCTAAATTTTGCCTTGTTAAGCTTTCATGTCTTTGTCCTCACTTATAAGGGTTCCTTTGCTATGAGGCCCTGACACTGGGCTCTTTTACATGTTTGGTTAAAACATGGTTATTCAAGAAAGCATTTGGCTAAATGTTCTTCTGATGTGCCTTAATACTGTGCCCGTTATGTTTTATGATGATGCTTATAATTTGATACTATTTATGTTGTTATGAGGCTGTATTTTGTAAATTCACCTGGTTAAAAAAAATACAAGGTATACGTTTGTTTAAGTAAATAAAAAAGAACAGTTTTGAAGGACTTGAACCTTGCTTTGTTGTTTGGTTTTGAAGCAAAGCCTCCATTCTTAGCATTCAGCCCTAAGGGCCTTTGTCCACTTCCCAAACTTTTTGCTGTCAGGATGAGGAGGAGGGAGCCCTTGAGGAACCCTAGAGAGGAAGGCGGCCTTTCGGTGGGCTCATCATCATGATGGGCTCAGGCCCTGGGATCCTGCTTGTCCATCCTAGGAAGCGCCCGCCTGTGCGGCTCACTAGAATGGCCGTAGCGCAAGAAATTAGGCTGTGGATTAATGGGGAGTACGTGCAGTTGCAGCTGCAAATGAAATTCCATTCCGCAGTTACACTCCTTGGCCTGTTTTTGATATTTCATTTATTTATTTATTTTGGGTGACCGAAATCTGTCTAAACGTGTATAGCCAAAAAAAAATAAAAAAAAATAAAAGCAATGAGCAATCTCAAGGAAAAGGAGAAGTGGCAAGCTGGGGCAACTTCAGGGAAAATCTTGGGAGGAAGGCTGGAAATCCTAGCGGCCAGTGCTGCCAGGCCTGCTGCCAATTATAAATCTATTAATCAAGACAATAAAAGCGTCAGGCACTGTGCCTGTCTGAAACTGAGCATGATGAATGCCTTATCTAATCAATCGTTATTTCAGTGCAAAGGAAGACAAAATATGGAGCTATACAGTGCAGCTTGCCACCTTGTTAAAACCAGAGGGCGCATTTTGCTTCCTGTTGGCACCTGTGCTGTGGGCCAGCAAATTCCTGTCCTGTCTGGGGGAAAGAGAAGGAACTACCAACAGCAGCAATAGGCATCTTGGCAGTGAAGTAATAGAGTATGAAAGGAGATTAAGGGGCCATAAAACAGACATATGTTTGTACTGGTTTTGTGCTTTCAAAAGGCTGCCTACATGAGCTGCTTCCCAGTTTCATGTGGACTGGCATGTCGCGTGCCTTGTTGCAGTTTTATCTGAATCCACGCAGAGCAGAAGGCAATAGGATATCAGGAGTGACATTTTGGCATCCTGAAAATCTCAGCTTCCATTTTTAAAGCATGTTTCTAGTACTCATGGTCTGGGATATAAATCTGAAAATGGATGGGTAGTATTTAGTATGAAGTTACAAATTACAGAGAGAGGGTTGGATTGAGATTTAGTCATTTTTTTAGTAGACCCATTGAAATCAATGAGACTTACATCAAAGTATGACTAAAACTGGACCCAGCCCAGACTGTGCAAGGCTTCCAGTGGTCAGGGTTGCAAGTTAAGTGTCCTGTTAAGCTTTAAACTGTTGGTAACTGGGACTTGACTGGTGGGCACTGAAGTTCCACATTTCTTCCAGTATAGTTGGAACTTGTAGGACTTGGCCAGTGTTGTAGACAGGGTGCTGGATGTTATGGACAATTAAAAGCGCAATCCTATGCATGTTTAGATGGGAAAAAAGTCCTACAACTCCCAGCATTCCCCATCCAGCAAAGCTGGCTGAGGAATGCTGGGAACTGTAGGGCTTTTTCCATCTAAACATGCATAGGACTGCACCTTAAGCTAACCTTTATGGTTGCAGTCCTAAGCACACCTACTTAGAAATAAATTCTGCTGAAATCAGTGGGATGTATTTCAGAGTAAACGTGGCTGGGATTGGGGTGGACCTTCTGCATCAGGACACAGATAATGAGGTTGGGGCATCCTAGCAGCCATAATGTCAGTGCTAACAGCTTTGCCAAGAGTGTGAGTTGCTACAGCTCCGTGCTATAGACTGCAGTTGCCAGACGCATCCTTACTAAAACTGTATATGCGCATCCAGAGTTAAGTGACATTAAGGGGTTGTTCACACACCACTCTAACCCACACTCAGGGATTGAGTGTGGTTTGTTTTGAACTGTGGGTTGCTTGTTGAACCGTGGGTTAGTGTGTTGTCTGAATGCAGCCAGGATGGCTTGTTACCTATGCAGCGTGGCTTATTTTCTTGAACAAGCTACCTTGAGAACCATGGTTTGTTGGGTTGTTCAGGGTGGTTAACAAGCCACGCTGCATGGTTAACAAGCCACCCTGGCTGTGTTCAGACAACACAACCCACCCTACGGAAAATGTTGCATTCAGACAACATGCTAACCCACAGTTCAACAAACAACGCACACTTCAAAACAACCCACACTCAACCACTGAGTGTGGGTTAGCATGTTGTGTGAACAGCCCCATTTTGTGATTAACACAAGAGCCAATAGTGGCCACGGGTTTGACATTTCCCGTGAATTTTCACCAGAGCAGCAACTTGAACCTTAAATTACTTTCTCTACTCAGTTGGGTCTTAAAAGAAGTTTGGTGCTGGAAAGGCTATTAGAGTGGTACCCCGAGATAACTTTCGTGGATTACATCTAGAGCGTCAGTACCCGGTATTGTGGGCCAAAGCAGATGCTACTTTAAACATGTGCCTAGCAGCTATGTCTTTTTTCACAGATGCAGTGGCCCTGATCTGGATTGGGACCCCAGTGTGTGTGGGGTGGGGTGGGGGGCTTTTAAGAGAGGGATTGGCCCCCTGGGCTTACTCTGAAGTAAAAATGAAGAAGAAAAAAGAGCTGCTAGACACAGGTTTAAAGTAATGTCTGTTTCGCCCTGCATCTTTTGATACTTTTCTGTTGAAACTAGGGCGTCCACCCAGTCCAAGAAGTATGACAGAGCGTTTCTGTAGTGAGAGCATTGCCATTAAAGCACTAGAAACAAGTATGATGATGATTCCTAGGCTGCAAACTAAACCCAGGGTGAAGACCTGTCAACACATTCTACTCTCCGAGCGAACTACACCCAAACACTGAAATGTTGGTGTCAGGTGAATAGGCTAATTGCAGATTCTCTCCAACTACCGTGCTGCACACATTTATTTGGAAGTAAGCCCCATTGGTAGAACTTATCTCAAAGTAAGCATGCTTTAGGACTGCATCTGCCGAAGCACTGGGGAATGGAAAGTGGACTTGCAGAGGCTGGGTTGGATCCAGACTTAAGCTGGATCAACTGCTCTAGTGGAAGTGGACTATCCAGGGCAATCTCTCCAGATCCCTGAAAATGCTACATGGAGCGTGGGGTGAGTTGTGGTGTGAGGGGAGGGGGGATCCCCAAAATCAGATGGAGGAATCTTCCACCAGCAGAGCCCTTCCTGTTGCGGAAGGCAGGTCCTTGATCCAGCCTGATGGATATAAGCACTGTACTCCCAGATATGTGTCACCCTATTCCTTTTAATGGCCTGACAGTGGCTTACAAATAACAGACATCCCATAGAAAAGGAACACAATTTCAAACCATTGGGGAGAATTTGAAATGCTCTGAGTGAATCTGATTTCCTGCTTTGGTTGCTTTGGAGGAAATCCGAATGTGGCCTTAGAATTCAGGTGTGTCAGTCTTAAAGCTGCCTTGTATATGGAAGGTGCCATAGTTAGCCACCGATGACTGAATGAAACCAGGGCCAAGAGACGACTTGGTAGGCTGGCGTCATTGGTGTGTCTTTGAGATTTGCCAGGACACTGTATGCGGTTTAGTGTGTTGATGCTGAAGTTACGTGAGGGTTGCTAGTCAACAGCAGCATCTTTGGCAGGGGATAGATCCTTTCCAGCAGGACTCTCTCAACCTCCAAGTGAGAGATGGCAGCATTTCTGTAGAGAACAATGATGCTGTACCACAAGATCTGCCCCTGGAATGTTCTGTTGGTACTTGCCTTGTTACAAATTACTTCGCTTTAAAGCTGTAATTATGGTAATAGAGTGAACTGCTGTCTAGTGAAACCATAAAACATTTCCATCTGCCTGCTGCAGCCCTGAAGCAAAGCTCATTACCACAGACAAGTGCAAGAGCAGCAGGGAGGCTAACGGAGCGCTGGATTTGACTTAGCAGTGACATGAGGAAGAGAGAGAAAATTCACAAGTATCTGTTGGAGAGTGGGCACCAGACTTGCAAAAGCCCATACATTATTCCAAGGGTGTTGGCTGGTTTGATAAATCCTTTATTGCAGGAGAAATGCTGAGCCAGTTATGACGTGTTATTTTCTTCGATGGAGGAACACACGAGAAACGTCATCAGTCTGCAAAATCCATGTAGAGTTTTGATGGTGTGTGTTGGGGGGAGGGAGGGAGTTATGATACAATTGGCATCGGTTTGGTGTGTACAAGAGTTGTGCTTGGATTATAAAACCCTGGTTTCATAAAGGAGCATGTTGAATGCATACAGTTGGGAACGGGTAGATCTAAACATTACATAGGCTGTAGGTCAATGTATGACCCATTCATGGAACAGTCCTGAGAGATAAAAACTATCTCCATTTAGAATTACATCTGCTTTCAAAAGTGCTGAAATAAGACTCACTCAGGACAACTCAGCACAGGTCTTCCAGAGTATAGGCAGAATTTATCTCAGATGAGGGAAACTGGCAATTGGCTGGTAGATGGGCAGCTTACACATGGCCTAAGGTTTCGACATCTTGTCTCCATGATAATAGAACTATTAGATGACAAAATCTGTTTCAGGAACCCATTTTGGATGATACAGAGCCATTTTAGGGGGAGAACTTGATATGTATGCAGCCTTCATATGCAGCTTCTTCATAGGCTCAAAATAACCTTGGCTTTTGTTTCTGTCCTTTCAGATTGTTTGCAGGCATTGTCCCTCGAATATCCGCCATCAGTCTTGGAGGCTTCATCTTCCTTGGGATGTACGACAAGATACGTAGTTTGCTCTTGTGAGTTGGCTCTGGGACTTGAAGCGAACAGCTGAGGATTTCTCTCCTAAGAAAAATGCACGTTCATGAAAGTTACTCATTTGCCTTCCCACAAGTTTCTCTCTCCACCCCCCGAGCCCGGCCGGCCTCCTGTGGCTCAGCAGCTGTTCAGCAGCCTGGACTCTATTCTCACTATTTAAACAACAGCAAAAAACAACCCCCTTAATTCCATTCCCCTAATATAAAATTTCCGTGTATGGAAACCCCTGTTCTAGTGGTGAGCTCATTGAAAGGCGTGTGCCAAGAAAGCCAACTTTTGGGGGCAAATGGCTCATTTTATGGGCTCCAGCCTTGTGCCTGAAAGGCATTATTATTAGAACTCGTTTAGGGAGAATGATGTGCAAACGAGAAGAACATGGCCCGCGCAGCATGGCAGGAACTAAAGGAGACGTCTTTTTTTTGTGACATTGGAATTGCAGCATTGAGGAAGACAGCACCATTTATTTACATCGCCGAAGGCCTACTCTGCTCCAAAGGAAGAAAGAAGCTGTGTGCAGGTTTCTTTAACGGGGAAAAGGCCACTTGCTTCTTGTTTGAACCCTGTTTGGGAAGTTTAGGCCACTGTTCATACCTGCAGGTGCATAGTAAGCATTCTTGCTTGGATAAGCAAGGCTGCCTTTTTTAATTAGACTCAGATTTCTCCAGTAAAAGTACAATGTTGTATTATTTTACTGTCTAACAATGTTGCCTGTGAAAAAGAAACAAAGCCCTTGTTTTTTTTCTCTTTCCAACCCCTGGCCTCTATAGCAGCCCAGTCTCGCAGAACTAGAAAAAGGGGATTTGGGGGTGCAGGGGGGGGGGGAGCTGAGGAAGAAGGGGTCAAGGAAAAGTCCATCTGTCCTTTTACTGTAGGGTAGTAACCAAAGTTAGTGAGACTGTTCTGGGATGAATGAGCAATGGGTAGCATTCGATGCCACAATTCTCAGGATAGCATAGCGACCTGGGTCTCAAGACTGAGTTTCTGATTTTTTTTTACCCTTCTTGGTAAGCTAGTATTGAAAACTTGAGGCATTTCAAAACTGGCTTTGTGATGCAGCATACAGCGCTACATGTTGAAGACAAAACATCATGCTGGCTGTATGGCTGTGTTCATTCCCCCCACCCACCCCCCAAATGAGCTTTTCTGGCCAGTCTGATTTAAGTACTCCAGCTTGGTTACAGAGTTAGTCATGACTAATTTGTCCCATTGATTTCAGTGGGCTCACTCTAAGCATGATTTTGGGTTGGATCCAAATTTAGTCAGAGTAGAACTATGTGAAGTCACTGGGACATTAACTTAAGTTTCTCATGACCAGCTTAAATCCCACTGATTTCAAAGTGTCTACTCTTAAGCACAACCAAGTCTGGATCCAGCCCACTGACAGCACAATCCTATGTGTCTACTCAGAATTAAGTCCCCTTGCTCTCAATTATTATTATTATTATTACTACACTGGGGCCTATTCTCAGGTAAGTGCACATAGCATTACTGCCTAAGGTAGACAGGTATAGGATTGTGTTAACTTCAATGAAATCAATAGGTTTGAGTGGGCTTGTGTTGGAGTATGGTGTAAATCAGTTGAGGGGTGGTTCAAGCTTACCCGGAAACTACACCTGTGCCAAAAGCCATAATCTTATATCCTAACAACAAATAGAGTGCCAACCCTTACGTAGCCAAAACAGCACCATCCATGCACAAGAGGGAGATATCAGCAGCCTTGGAGGGACCCCAAGGTTGGCAGAAGCACAAAAAATATTTAGGACCACCCCCTCACCCAGTGAGAAATGAGCATGCTCAGTGGCCACAATGTCCTGACAGGGGAGGGAAACAGAAAACTGGAGTGAGTGGCTGGGAGAAAAGATTGCAGCTGCTGGAACACCAAACAGACACATTCTACCCTATAACATTTCCTTGTAGGACTCCAGGCCCACTTGTTCTTATCCTTTCCATTCCAACTGGAAAGGGTTCTCTCTGCACATATCCATCGGTCCTCTTTTCTCCAGTCTATTTAAACATTTGTTGTAATGTTCCATTTCAAGCGTTCCAGGCTCAACTTCAGCTCTGACTTGACACAGAAGCCGCATGCTCCAAGCCCTTGGCGTGCCAAAATCCAAGTCTCACACAAAACCAAACCAAACCAGCAGTAATCAGGGTTTTCTGCTGTTGAGGTATAGTGCTGTGTAAGCTCTGGAGATAGCCCCTACTTCTTTCCTTCATTTCAGGAAGGGTTTCCCAGGCACATCTCCAGAAATTTCATTTCAAGCCAAGGGGACTATGGCTAATTGAGCATTTTCCTCCAATAATGTATGAGTGGGGTCTGTTTTAGCTTAGATGATTTACACCTTCCCACAAATGTTTGGAATAGGTAAACCCATTCATCACCATATCTGTGTATGTTAATTCTGAACGTTCATAGAGTGTGTGGAGAAATATTTCCCTTTGCCAGTCTTGAACCAACCCATTTCCTTAGGCAACCTCCAATGTGGGGATCATGAAGAGAGGGAGAGAAACTTTGTATTATTCTCAGTACACAATTCGTAATTCTGGTGACATCTGCTTCCCCGGCAGCGCTTTAAAAAGAAAATCCGTCTTCCAATCCTTTCCTTGAAAGGAAAGTATTCCCACTCTCACATATCAGACGGGAAGTGCCGGAATATTGTTTCTGATTACCTGCTGAAAGCTGATTGCTACGCGTGTATCAATGGGACGAGAACTACCTTGTCATGGCCTGGGAGCGTCTGTGGAAACTTTTCAAGCAAATATCAGGCCCTGTACTGATCACGAGAGCAGGTCCTGAGTCACGAGCAGAGTGAAGGAGGAATGAGGGAGGGGTGAAATAAATACCGAACAGTTCAGGAAAGGGGAGGCAGGGTGAGACTGTGGTTTGGGACTGAACTGGAATTGGAGTACCAACGTAGCCTGAGTTGGATGATCCAGGGCATAGCACTATTGTTGTTGTTATTTGCTCAGTTGCTTCCGACCCTTCGTGACTTCATGGACCAGCCCACACCAGAGCTTCCTGTTGGCCGTCGCCACCCCCAGCTCCCCCAAGGTCGAGTCCGTCACCCCCAGAATATCATCCATCCACCTTGCCCGGCCCCTCTTCCTTTGGCCTTCCACTTTCCCTAGCATCAGCATCTTCTCCAGGGTATCCGGTCTTCTCATTATGTGGCCAAAGTACCTCAGTTTTGCCTTTAATATCCTTCCCTCAAGTGAGCAGTCTGGCTTTATTTCCTGGAGTATGGACTGGTTTGATCTTCTTGCAGTCCAAGTCACTCTTAGAATTTTGCAGAAATGGCATGCCCAATTGTGGCAGACTAGCCCCAGTAAGATATTGAGAAATGTTTCCTGCACATGCCATTTTGCAGATCCTGTTAACATTTAAATAAATGCGACCCAAGTTCACCCGACAACCTTGTCTTGTCTTTTTCTTCCACCTTCTTCAGCAACATCATGTCAACTTAGAAAAACTTTCCCCACTCGCTGATATTAAGGATACAATCTTATGCATATTTACTCAGAAGCAAGTCCCACTGTGTTCAATTAGACTTACTCCTTAGTAATTGTGTTTAGGATGGATTGCAACCTAAGAGGCAGCTTAGAAATCCCAAAGGTGTAGGCACTGACAAATTTTGTTTCTCATCTTACCCCCGCCCCCAAATCACAGATCCTGATCTAGACAAAAACTGTTGATATTATAAATGGACCTTTATTAAAGACACTTCAATGCCGTTTGTTAGACACTTCCAATATTTTTACAATGTACTTCTCAATGTACAACATTGTACCAAAATTTTCTAATAAATAAATAACTTTGTACACAAAAGTAATACTTCCTCTTTCACATTGCCTCTCAGAAGCAGCAGATTCACATATTTAGTGGAAGTAACAACATTATTTAAACAGTTAACCATATCCAAAAATACAATATTTTTCAAAACGTTAACATGGCAAGTGTGCTTAGCATTTTCAATGGTGGTAACTTTTTCCTATGCTTTCTTGTGTATGTGTTCCCTCAACCTGTTTACTAGTTTGCCCCCTTGAAAGCATTATCAATTCCTTCTTGATACAATGAAAAATGCACCTGGAATATTTTTGTTTTTCCTATTGGCCACTCCTTTTTTTTTTTTCTAATTTATTGAATAGCTATGAAGTTGGCACCTCACATAATTAGCCACCTACCACAAAGTGCAAGTGTATCTACCATCAGGAAGTGACAGAGACAGTAGCTGGCTAATTCATGCACTGCTTCATAAAGGCCAGCTTCAGCTAAAAAGCAGATGGCAACACTTTTGAGGTCCTTGCCTTACACATCTCCTCCTATGGGTTGGGTTGGAAGTAGGAGTTATTTTAATGGAGGTGCAAAACAGCCAGATGTTTACAGGCTCTACCCAGCTTTAAGAGGAAAGGTTATATTTTACCAGATTTCCTGTTAGAAAGCCCATCACACTCACACAAAACTAGAGGGTCAAATAGTCACAAACATCTGGTTGTTTCCGGTGCAGGTGCAGTAGAAAAGTACTGATGAAGGAAAGAACATACCTCAGGGTTGAAGAATAACCTCTGTGCTAACCTGGCCTCATGATGCCTATTCCATGTAGCACTTTCCAATACAGGGACTGTTGTTGAGAGAAAGTTTGGTGCAAGGAAATACTCAATGCCTTATTCAGAACTGACTGATCAATCTGATCAAGATGACTCCAGCACCAATCGAAAGGCCTCCACCTATGTTGAGTGTTAGCTTAAGCCCACTCTTGTATGCTGTCCCATAGAGATGAGGCCTTCTAAATTGGGGCCTGCAATCCTTAAATGAGCTCATACAGTACTGCCCTAAACTAAATGTTCTTGCTTCCCAACATTGCTCCTCTGAAACTGGCCTTTAAGTCATGGCTAAGAATAATTAAAAAAGAGAAAACCCAAAATGCCATTCTGCCCCTCTTAGCCCAAATCATAATTTAAATTCAACAATCTTGTATTAGAAGAGCCCAAACTACAAACCAACAATTATGGAAAAATGAAAATTTCAACACACAGGTACAAACATCAAGAAGCAGCAGCACTTCTATAAATAAAAAAATGTTCTATACTTACGTTTTAAGTAAAACAGCTTTTCCTGTGTGTGTTCACATTGGTATTTTTTTATGTGTTTGCTTTACAATAGTGCTTTAGATGGCTGATAACTCTCAAAGCAGTATTAAAAAAAATAAAAACAGTAGCCTAGTGTGGTTACATCCTTTGAATAGTTTTCTTGGTGGAACTTAAAATCAAAAGACCTAACTCGGAGAGCTTTCTTGAAAATCAGACAGAGCTAGTCACTATGAATCTGAATTCTAAGCCAGAATCCAGACAAAGAAAAATAAAATTAGGTGTATGTGTGCAAATGGATTATTCAGTGTGCTGGATTACTGCATAATAAAATAACTTGGCATTAGCAACATATGTTAAGATTTCCATTGTCAGTGCTAAGATGCCACATTGAAAATAGTAAGGGGTTTCCTTAGACAAATTTCAGAGCAAAGGAGGATCTGCCAATTAATAATCCTCTTCTTCCTTTTGCCTGTTTTGAGGTATATGTGCAGTTTGAGGCTGTTCCACTGGGATGCAGATTATCACTAGTGCAATGAAGTTAGTATTTAAATACAAATACAGATTGTGGTCCTACATCAGGCTGTGTGCATCTAAAATTTGTTTGAAGTCAACTGGACATGTATGTGTATATCCCAGCACAACAGGAGCTAGGAGATTTAAGGAAAGGTTCCTCCTGTGCAAGCTACCGAGTCATTGCTGACTCCTAGAGGGACGCCACTTGCGCTGGCGTTTTCATGGCAGACTACCCCAGCAAGCTGGGTACTCATTACTTAAAAAAAAATAGTGATTGCTACCTGTTTTTCCTTCTTCTGGCACAAGCCCAATTGCACTAAATGGAAACACTGCTCATGCACACTGATTTAATCACATATGCCAAGGATCAGATGCTTCAGATGTTCCTGGCATGTTTTGCATCACCTCTCCTTAGCAATGCTGAAATAATAGCTCTCAGTTTAAACTTTAAGACTGCATAGATTTGCGCTGTAAGTGCAGTATTTCTGAGGAGACATTTGAACTAACAAACCAGTACTATAAAAATAAAAAAATGGATAAAATTTCACCAGCAAAGTCTTCTCCATTAAATGTATATGGGCCTCTCCTTGAAGTTCTACCTAAGGCACCAGAACGTTTGGGTGGGTGGAGTTTAAGGAAACCTAACAACCACCTTATAGTGAGAAAACAATGTATATCGTCAACATCGTATAATTTCACTCAGTTCGATCATGCACCAAGGAATAAAATAACCTCTGTTAGAATGAATGAATGAATGAATGAGAAAATATATATATATATATATATATATATATATATATATATATATATATATATGAAAACTCTTATGTACACATTTGTTATCAAATACTTTTCTTTTTACTTTACATAATAACCTTTTGCATTTCTGTGCTTTATATGCAAGCCAATGTGTGAGCCACGGATACTTCTCAGGGAAGTTTAAGAACTATGTACAAGTGGGCACCACTTAGGACTTTGTTCCCCCATGCAAGCTTGCTTCTTATACCTCATTTTGTTTTCTTTTTCTTTTGTTTTCCTTTGAGAAGCTGTCAGTCTAGAACTTGAGGTAGAAGTAGCCTAGATAATTCTGTGCAAAGAAATTCCTAGATAGATATAGTACGTTCCATTCAATTTGCACATCGCAGTTTGCTCAGTCTGTTGTGAACTTTTCAGTGGCTTGACTCGCGAAGGGAGTCACGTGACCTTGGTAAGTGTCCATTGGATGGAAGTGTTTGTTTAGCTTCCATTTCTGGCAATGTCTGAGACTGAGTTCCTTTCAGGTGCCTCAATGAGCCTTCAGAAGGCAGTAGAAAGCTGTAAGGCTCTGAAGGTTTTGCTAATGGCTGTGAAGAACCTGTAAGAAAACAACACAAGAGTTTTCGTTATGGAACTTTTCAAAACTTTGTTATTATCTATCTCTTCCAGAACATACACACACACGCACACATTATCTATGTGTATATGATACCCAGAATTCCCTGGCAGTAATGCAAGTGTTCCTGGGAAAGAAGATCAATTCAGACTGGAAGCAACAGACAGTTGTCTCTAGCCTTACCAAGGCCTCCATCCAGTGAGAATACATCCCAGCTTCTTCCGTGACAGTGCAGAGGGCTGAGGCAACATTTTCTTATCTTAGGCACTCGTCTCTTATGCTTCCCCACTAGCAACATTTTGGCTGCTACATACACCAAAACAGTTTTGGAGTTCTCCAGGGCAAAACTGCCTGATATCTAAAAAGCTAGAGCTGATCTTGGTTTCATGTTTATTTTCTGCAAGATGTTCTATGAAAATATATTCTGTACACTCAGGATGCTTCCCTGCTAATTTGCATGCCTCTAGGATATAAACTGCATATAGGAAAGCAACTCCACAGGGGTTATTTGCCGGAGTGGCATGGGCTGATCTGAATTAGATCAAAGTGGCCATGTCTGACTTGCGAGCAAAATATCTATCTCCATCCTTTTTCATGTTACAGTCTTACAGATGGGAGTGACTTATGAGAGCAACCTGAAAAAGTATTGTGGGAAGTATGTTTACGACAGCCATGGGGAGCCGCTTTCATCCCAAGGGTCGAATTCAGTTTTGGAGATGCTCTTAGAGGCTGCGTTCAAGTGATGGGTGGGGCTGAAAGCAAAGAGATGGGGCAAAAGGGGTGTGTCCAAACACCACCACCACCCTGCACGTGCAAAAACCAGTATACTGTAGCTTGAAGCTCCTACTGCCAGTCACTACGCTTCAGGAGAGGCATTTCAACCATTCAGAAGGAAGAAGAACTGCACAAAAGCCAGTGAATCACCAAATGATCAACGGTTGGAGAAAAGGGTGGGGCCAGGGGAAAGGAGGGTGGCCTTCTAGGGAATCCCAGAAGGCCAGATGGGGCCTCAGGAGGACCAGATGTGGCCCCTGGGCCAGACGCTCCCCACCCCTGGTCTAAGAGATAAAACACAGGCACACACACACCTTTGCTGTCCTCTTGAGCTGGCACACTTAGGCTCGCCGGTTGTATCCTGTCGTGATTGCTGGGGTAGATGGTACCACGGACATCTGATTTCCTGCTGCTCATGCTCCCATTGCAGTCTGAAGGGCTCTGACAGTTAGCAGGAGGAATACTATCATGCCTGGTGGGCTCTTTGCTACTGGAAGCATTTGGTGGCACAGTCTCTGCAGGCTGAAGGTAATAATTTGGATCCTTGGGGTAAATGGCGACGCTCATAATATCAGTGCTCCCACTGCAATCAGTGCATACAACTGGCAAGCTGTAATCTGGAGGTGGGGAGGGAGGCAGGGAGACAAAAACATGACTTGGGATCTGGACTAACTGTGGGCAATGCGCAACATAGCCTGCCCATGCACGGGACCCACTGCTGCTTTCATTCTGCATATGGCCAGCCTTGCCAATTCCAGTGCGCAAGCAGGACCTGCTACTTGCACAACAGAGAGTCAGCACTTCTGGGGGCAGGCCCCGAAATGAGCAGAAATGCTGATTTCTGGAAGAGCCAGCTCCACTGGCCTGCCCCATTCCAGAAACAAGCATTTCAGATCGGCCACAGAAGCACAAAATCTCCATCCCGCAGGCAGTGGCTGCTGCTTCCAGACTAGAACCAGTGGGGATGGACGTGCACAGGCAGTCACCATTTCATTCTGCCCTATGCTTCAGAAAGAAAAGGCAGCAGTGGCTTCATGGACTGGCTTGGGTTTTTTTACAAGTCAGGACGCTCCACTCATTCTTCAGCATAGCTAGGACTATGCCTATACTGAAATTCTATGGCAGCATAGAAAAGACAGAAAATTTGATACTGGCACATAATTTAGCTTCGTGAGCTCTATTTACATTTTAAACATTTAAAATGTAAACATATTTACATTTTAAACAAGCAGCAAGTTCCTACCCCTCATGACAGGAAATGCAATAAAATGTTTGCCTAATGCCTAGTGAAATATCAGAAGCCAGAGGAATTTTTAGATAAAATTTCCAGTGATCACAGGTGGGGGTATAGTTCTCTAAATAACTTACTGCCTTTTCTTATGGCTAGCAAAAGCAGAGTAACTTATGCAAAATACACCATGCATCATACTTAGTTTGCATGATTACATAGGTCACAGAATCCATATTTTTGTGAAGCAAAATTTGATTAGCCCCTTCCCTGCATGCTGCTTTCCCCGCCAAGATGGAATTCTGGATGTGCATTATATAAGGGAGAAGGCTGAAGGGGTGGGGTGGAATTGGTAAGCAGGAGACATCTTGAGAATCTTGCCTCCTGCCAACCACTTTTCCGATTTAAATGGTGGCCTCCCTATTTGCCACAGTTCAAAGGAAACCCATGTCTCTACCACATATCTAGTTCTACCTTATATATTGCAAGTGTTTATATTTTTCCTTGCCTGTAGTTCAGCTCTGTGCTATTAACCAACTAGATAACTGCAGACTGATAAAGCCTTTAATCAGACCAACTCTATGTCGCTGTGGGTAACAAATGGAATTGCTCTAAGAGTTCTGTGCAACAGAAGCTGATTACCCTTCATACCCAGGTATCAATGAACCATTCTGGATTGCAATCTTCTCAAGAGATTCTCTTATATAATTCCCACTGAAAGGGATGGGATCCAAGCATAAGCATGAAGGATATTCTTGCATCACTCCTATTTATTTTGGTGGGGCCTACACAGGAGCACTTTCCAAATGATTTGTGCTCTCTACATTCCACCTAACTTTCTTTTGGACTAACAAAGCAGCTGCATTCACAAATGTTAGATTTTTTCACCATCTTTTTCCATAAGCATAAAACTAATTGGAAACAAGCATCTTATATGATAACAGTAAAATATGTTTCTCTGAAAGTCTAAAAAAGCTGCCTTGATTTGCAGGTATTTTTTATTAAGAAGAATTGTTGCAAAACCCTCTCCCAGATTAATAGGCTCTGTACCTGTCTTGTCAGCAGTGAGCATCTTTTCAGCTATATCTTCGCCTTTCCAAGCCTCCTTATTGTATCCTAAACATAGCTTTGGCTGTCGGTAAACAACAGGATGAGCGTCAACCTCTGGATCCCTCCCTCCTTCAGTTTGGCAAACACCTGTAACAGAACAACAAAGTGGCTACCAGACTGCAGATGCTGCAAGCTTTTGCAGGTAAGGAAGATGTTCAGATCATGAGATGTTTAAATTATGGATTAAAACCAGGGAGGTCCACAAAATCCACATGGCTTAATAGCCAACTTCACTCCAAACACCCTCCACCTCCCAGTCTTCTGGCATGTAAAAAGTGCTGCCGGGATTTTATCTCATTTGTTGTAGGACCTAGGGCAGGGATGCACAACTTGCGGGCAGCCCCCCCCCCCCAACAAGCCCTCTTGTATACCCCTCAAGACCCACAGCCACTGCCAAAACATTTGCAGTAGCGCAGCACTAATGGTGAGATCACTGCTAATGGTGGCGGTCAAGGAGGGATTGGGTAAGGGGTGGCTGGGGAGGAGAGTAGTGGACTGCCTCTCCCCTCCTCCAGTGACCCTGCCACAGCCTGGATTGCTGCTTTATGGCTGCTAATGGCAGTCATAAAGCAGTAATCTGGTCGGGCTAGCTGGGCTGCGGAAGGGGTGTTGAATGGGTGTGAGTGTATGAGCGTGAGCATGCAATGGTGTGCGTGAATGAGCATATGCATGAGTGTGAGTGTATGTGTGCATGTCCGTGTGCACACCCTGGCACCCAGGCAGACACCTGACATGGCCCTCAGGGCCAAAAAGGTTGGGCACCCGTGACCTAGGGTGCGGAGAACGTATTACAGATCTGGCTAGATTACAAATCTGGCTACCTGCCATGTTTTGCGTGGATATACTGTGTATGGGCTTTATGTTACTGGGCCAACAAGGCTCTTATTCTCTTTACTCTGTCCCTGCAAGCAGCCATGCTAACCTGTAAAGCCGGATTTATTTATTTAGTTTTATATTGATATCTTGCTTTTCAACCAAGACTGGCTCTTAAAGTGGCGTATAGTTAATATCCACACAAATGTACAATATAATTAGGGATATGGGGGGGGGGGGCTGGATTCTCTTGTGGCCATGATTCAGTCTTCCCTCCAAAGGGAAGGAGCAGGGTACTGCAGAGCCTAGAGCCTTGTCAGTGGGTCACAGCATAAGCAGCACAGTCACAATCATCACAAGGAACAAATGTTTTAAATGTGGATATGGATCTTTATGCAGCTCATCAAGCAGCTTTAAATTGCTGCCAAAAAGATTAGAGCGGCAAAGGCTTTAAAAGCTATTGCTGTAAGTGGTTCACTTGATGAATTGATTTGATCAGTATCTTCGTTTTTTCCCTTGTGAAAATTGTAAGAACATAGTGTTATATACAATAAACCTGACTGAAAATATTTTAATGCAGTTGAGGTCTAGAAAGGGGACTTAACGATGTATCTCTTTCCACCAAGACAACTCCAAGGTACCAAGACCATCCTGCAAATGCTGAGGCATTTTGGCAAGGACACTGTACCACTCTAGTCAGACAACCAGAACAAAAAAGGGGGAGCTGTAGAATGATACACAGCTCTCCCCTGAGACTTGGATATGCACTGAGACTAGGATGTCAGTACACTTCTGCAACCATACGGTCATACATGCAGAAGCCTGCTTTTGTATACTCCCCCTTCCTTGATTTTCTTGAACGTGTACTATATCCACTATGTGCAATTAAATAATTACAAACAGTGAACCTGTATAAAGTGTATATTGTTATGACAAATCAATCCGAAAGTAAACTTTTAAAAAACACCCCTATAAGGAGACATGTGGGAACATCTGCTCTGCAAATGTTTCAGTGGAACTAGGCTTTTTCACCCTAGGTTCCACCAGAATTTTCAGGTTTATTTCAAGAGTGGGCATTCAGGATTTAGAAACAATGACATCACTTGCCCTCAAAGACCTAAAAGGATTCCATGCATGCATGGTGAAAGTTGGTGTAGCCAGGGTACATCTGCTCAGGAAGTAATAGTTTGGTTATCCATATTTTTAAGCTGATCTACATATTCAGAAAAATTACAGTGTAGAGTCCATCATGACCTGTACTACTTCTGATAGCAGTATTTTTTAATGTACTCCTCTATTAAAAGCAAAACAAAAACTCTGCAGGTAGAAAACGAGCAATTTAGAGAGAAAGATTCTAAGCCTAGCTCTACTCTTGATGTGTAGCTAGTTCTCTATGTGCAGGGACATGTATGTCATGGGAGAACATTAAAAAAAAAAATCTCCCCAACCTTGAGTCTGATGTGGTATAGTTCAGGAAGGACTCTACCATGTGATTTTGCAGAATGTTACCATCTCTTTGTCCCTTAAGAGAAGCAAAATGAACACAGTAGAGTTCTTCCAAGCCATACCATTGCTCTGTATGTGCCCGTTGGGCTGTTGGCCATTTTCCACTGTGACCACCGATTCTTGTCGTTCTGAAAGTGTCCCTTGGGATGACAGATAGCTTGGCACATCAGGTGGTACAATGGTCTCATCTGGAAAGACAGGGAAATGAGACAAAGGTGAAGGCCACTGCTGCAGCACAAGGTTGCTGTTGAAACCAAGGAAGACCACGGCACAGCTTGTGCATTTATCACAGGCCAGGTTAGAAGCATCTTGAACAGGCTTTTCAAGGGTTAGCTGACAAGGCATGGGGGACTATGTAAAATAAAATTGTTCTTTTGCTCTTTGACTTTTGGTTGAAAGCTTGCTCAGGGCTCCCTTCTTAGCCTTAATTGTTGCAGAGAATCTCCCCTCTGCACAGAGAACGATATTCTCCTGTCCATCCTTTCCCATTAACCATACATCCCCAATCTTCAGTGTGGTGCTCCACAAATTGCCTTTACATTAAGTCTTTTGCTCATGTCGACTCTGGAAATGATCCAGTTGTTATTCTCTAGTTCAGCCTTCCCCTACCTGATGCCCTCCGGATGTTTTGGACTTCAATTCCCATCAGCCCCAGCCAGCTGAGCCAAAGGTCAGGAAACCTGGGAGGTGTTGTCCAAAACATCTGGAGGGCACCAGGTTGGGGAAGCCCACTCTAGTCAAACAGATCCTAAAATTTCATCACGGGATATTCCCACAGACTCCCCCACCTCAAGGTCTCAAAAATAAAAGTAAATGAAGGCTGGCAATGTTTGGAGGCTGTGTTAACCAGCAGAGGCCCTTGGGGTCCCAGAAATATAGGTTCAAGCTCGGGAAGAGGCAGTCTCTGGAAAAGAGGGGGCTGCCCTGAACTTTCAGCACTGTGAGTCAAACAAATAAGGCAGGTATACACACTCACCAAGCTACACCCACTACATTAACTCAGAAGAGGGTATGCGGCAAATTTACTCTTCACTTGCTGACCCAATCATGGGCCACAAAAACAACTAGGGCGTGGGCAGCGAAGGTGTCAGAGAACAAGATGTGTCTCACTTAGTGACCTAGTAGGCCTTTATGGATGTGGATCACATTTCAAGAGCTAGGACTCTGGCCAGAAACCAAATAACTAGAGTTGTATTACGGATCATGCAATCAGCAACTTATTTTATCCGTTTCATTTTACAATTTAGTACAGAAGTCAGCAATGTGGCGCCTGGCACCCATGGAGTCCTCTGATGGCACCCATGAAGCTTTCCAACACCCTCTCCCCTTCAAAAATTTATTTTTAGCTCAAAAAACCTTGAAACATGTTAGGACGACAGGTTCTACTTCCTGTTCCTGAATCTGTCGCTGGTCAGCTGTTCGGTGGGCAGGAAGAGAAGGTAAGAGATGCTTCCTGGCCCCATCCAATCTGCTTCTGCTCACACAGTCCTTTCCCCTTTGCTCTTTCTCTCTCTGCTCCCAGCCTCTAACCACACTTTTTCTTCCCCCATCACACACACACACAAACACACACCTTTTTACCTTGCTGTTTCTCCGACCTCCTAGCCTCCAGTCTCACTATTTCTCTCCCCACACCTCTTCACCTCCGTTTCTCCCTCTTTCCTTGCCTCCAGCCTCGCTCTTCCTTCCTCCTCCCAGCCCTTCACCTCTTTCTCTCTCCCTTTCTCGCCCCCTCTCTCGTTATACACACAGATACACAGCACCTTCCTCTGCAGGGACTCTGATGGCAGAGGGGGAGCTAGGAGTGCCAGGTGGTGAACAGAGTGTCTGAGCCTCGAGTTGAGGTAGGGAAAACCTTTTCTTTCCTTTCGGGGATGGGGGCATTTTTCTTTCCTTTGGAGCTGGGGAAAGGTGTGTGTATGTGGACAGGATGCATAGAGCAATCAGATGTAAGTCTATTCTGAAGTAATGCCCATTGAGTTCCACGTCAGCATGCATAGGATTGCAACCTTAAATGGGTATTTTGTTGTGCTTCTGTGGGGTCAAATATGTAGGTTCGCTTTGGTATTCAGACCCTTCCTCTGTTTGCACTCAAATTTCTTGGGTGAATTGTCTTTTGACTAGTCGAGCCCTTGTGGCAGCTGTTATGTAATAAGCCACATCCTCTGTGGGAACCATTTTGTGCTGGTGCCCACAGCAGTTTCTCAATTTCCAAAATGTGCCCACGGGTCCAAAAAAAAGGTTGGGGACTCCTGGTTTAGTAACACTAAACTATGCAGCATGTGCAATTCTGTTTAATTCAGCAGTTCTGAAATGGGACAGTCTTTACTTTTGAGAAACACCTCCTCTTGTTAGACAGGGAAGAGTCTATAGCAGAAAAGACATCGAGGGAGGGACTTCTCCTCAGCTCCAAAACCGGCTCTGCATGTTTGGCAGGCAGCGAGTCTCTGGCATTGCTTGTATCTAAGCTGTTGTGACACTGTTTGAATTTTACTTCTGCAAGTCATTTCTTTTGAGGGAAAGGGGCATCGTATTAGGCAGGGAGCCGGGCCGTGCTTGGGTTGCACCCTGACCCTAAAGCATGAGGACAAGAGCATTCCTGAGGAGAGAAGAACGTTCCTGAGAAGAGGTGGCCTCCTCAGTCAGATAGTGGGCTCCTAAGAGTGCTCAGGGAAATACAGGATGGTGGTACAATGGGCTATGATTCAGGAGAAGCAGAATTCCTGGGAAACATGTGGTGTGGTGGGGAACAGAACCTCCCTATATGCCATGCGAACACTTAACAACTCTGCTTGGAATATCTGTACACATCAATTGCTGTCCATCACATTTGCAGAAACGTATGCCAAACCTCAGCAACAGAGCACATGCACTGCATCCAAAAGGTCTCAGGTTCAATCCCTGCCATATCCAGGTAGGGCTGGTAAAGACCCCCGTCTGAAATCCTGAAGACCTGCTGCCAACCAGTTTGAACAATACTAAGCTAGGAAAACTGATGGTCTGACTTGGTATAAGGCAGCTTCCGATCTGTCTGTCTGTCTGTCTGTCTGTCTATCTGTCTATCTATCTATCTATCTATCTATCAATACTTATGAACCGCTTAATATAGTAACATCTCTAAGTGGTTCACCCATAAATATTAAAAATCACATTGAAAATACACTATTTCAATGAAATGTTAAAATACACTATGAAGGCTGCAGTAACACTACACAGCATGGCTTCAGAAATAGACCCCTCCTGATCAGTGCTCCATTAACCAAAAAAAAAACCACCCTGAGCTTACCTGTGTTTGTGACACTGTATTCTTCACTCTTCTTTCTGGTCTGGTAGATTATGCACACCCAAATGATGGAAGTCAACACGATGCTGCCCACTACAGCAATAGTGATAATCCCAACCGTGGTTCCATCCTTCCGGCAGCCAAGTGAAGGCAACACACTGACATGGCTGTGTGCCCGCTCTGTTCCAACTGTGTTTGAGATTTCACAAGTGTATTTCCCAGCATCTTCCACCACAACATTCCGGACAATAAGCAACTGGTTGCCTGGAGTAAAGTGATGCCTCTCAGTGATTATCAGAGGCCGGTCACCCTTCAGCCAGTTAATGCGTGGAGGTGGACTTCCTGTCGCTTTGCACTGCAGAACCACAGTTTCACCAACAGATACAATGCGATCTTCCAGTGGGTGAACCAAGCTTGGAGTCTCTGCAGGGATCCAGAAAGGGGAGTTAGCCTAAAGATGTTCTATGATGTTGCTGCAAAAGCTCTTGACTTTATAATGACATGGACAGCAGAGATCTGAAAATCAAGCTGTGGGCAAGGAAGAGTTCCTTGCAACACCTGAATTCCTCAGTTCTGGACTATACTCTGCCTTTCCTTGTACCAAAGACTCAGTTGAAACTCATACCTCCCAAGTTTTTCTCCATGTCAAAGAAGTAGGGTTTCCACCTCTCCCAAATAAATACTCAGTTGCAAGTGTGTGTGCATACGTGTGTGTTTAAATTTGTGCAAACAAAAAACTGGTGACTAGCTCTGAGATTCCAAAAAGGCACAATAATAATGCCACTGCCTGTCCACCCAACCCATGAACAACAACTAGGCAGACTACTTTAAAACAGGAGGTTACAACCCTAACATGAGGAAAATGGTCAAGAATCGTATCACCATATACAGCAGTCATAGAAAATATTACTTCTCTGTTCCTTAGAGATGGGGGAAACACATTCATTGTAGCTTCCAGACCTCTAGTGTGCTGAAGCCAAGGTCCTGTGTTGCAAGGATACCCAAACTTTTTTTTTTGCTAAATGCTTTCCGAAAGTTCCAGACCCCAGCCCAGAAACTCTTATATTGCCATCCCAAACAACCTGGGTAGTCAACTATCATTGCACTCCGCCCACCCAACCAGGGTTAACTCAGATCCTGCTTTTTTAATCTCTCTCTTATCTGTTTATACTCATCCATATTGTTTCAACATATTTAAGGGGCTGAATAAAGTTTGGGCAGCCGTGGTTCCCCATCACATCTTGGGCCACTACCCTCCCATCCTGACCACTTCATTCTTTCCAAGTCACTGGGGTAGAAGTGTGTGGTGCCTCACTTCTTTGCTTTGTGTTGGCCAAGAAAGCTCTCCTCCCACCAGGATCTAAAAGGATTGTTTTGCTATAGGAAGAGGAATTGTATAATGTAATTCCTTTTAAAATATAGTCCCTAGTTGTTTATTCCTGATAATGGCACCTTAAAGGATCATGTTCTCTAACTTTCCAAAGATGGACTTATATAAAAATATCTAGAATTAATGTGTTTGCAGTGTATCCCCCACTTTGCCTATCCCAAAGGAAGCACATTTCCTTACCTAGCACCGTCAGGGTAGCATTTGCTGATACGGAACCAGCAGAATTCTGAGCAGTACAGCTATAAATGCCCATGTCCTCTATCTTCACATCTGTGATGAAGAAGACATCATCATCGGGCATGACGTGCATTCGCCGCTCACGAGCTGCGGGGAAGTCAGTGCCTCCGTCTTTTTGCCAAGCAATTTGCGGGGTGGGGTGACCACCAGCGGCACACTCCAACCGGGCTGTTGTCCCTGTCCGGGCTGCAATGTCATGGGGAGTTTTGAGGAATGATGGCAACACTGTGAAGGACAAGGAGAATGATAATAACAAAGACTCTTGAAGAACACTGGCCATGCTTTCAAGGGCGAAAGAGGACTCAATCCCATTCTTTTCTACAGGATACTGGAGGCATCCCCAATTTCATTTCTTTCATGAACTTGCACCGCAACATACATCAAGTTGACTTGCTTTGATGGCTTTATTTTGGCTGCTCAATCTACTTTTGTTTGCCATAGATTGGAGGCAGTAAACAAAACTAATGGAAATGAGAAAGCAACAGGCTTGTAGGAATTATGATGCAACACTGTGGAATGGTCGGGAGGGAGAGATCTCAAGACTGCTGGAACCCAAGACCACCTCCAGTTCCTAGCTGAGCAATCCTCTGGATGCATTCAAAGGACTGCTGCTGCACCGAGAGCTTCATGGTGCAAGCTAGTCAGCATCCCAATTCTAGTTGAGAATTGATGGCTGGTTTGGCTTAAGGACTTTGGCTCACAGCATTCATGATTTTGGGTTAGTGTCCTCATTTTGTGATCTCAATGCTGCACCATATAGGCAAGGGTGGTGGAGTCCCCTGATCCTACGGACTGTGGACCAGGTTATGCCACTCGGTCAACCTGCTCCCACCATGCTTCCCTTCCATCCACATCTGATCCAGCCCTTGCACCAACATTGATACATGCACTTTGTTGCACCAGTGCAACCTCCTAAGTGTGGAACAATATGACTTTCAATTCTGCATGGATCCAAGAGTTCTTGCTCTTCTGTATTTTGCATTGGTTGCCATGATCAGTCTGTTACAAAGAGGATGGAAACCAGAGTTGAAGTGCAAGTAAAAGGGCGTATTACTAGGACAGACTACATGTGTTACAAAGGGCTTTCTCTGTGACAGCATCCTATCACAACAAGTTTTTTTATGCTGCTTTTAGTCTGGTAATTGTGCTTTAATGATACATTATGGATTTATTTATTTTGTAGGCTACTTTGGGTGAATTTGGAGGGGGAAAGTCAGGCATAATTCTTTTTGTAAAAGAAGTGGGCCTTTTCTGTTGTGACACCCTGGCTGCAGAAGGAGCTTCCCAGAGAGGCTCGCCTGGTGCCTACGTTGTGCTCTTTTCAATGCCAGGTGAAGACCTTATTTTCCCAGACAGGTTAGTCTTTCAGTTTCTGTGATTTTAAACCTGTTACCGTATTTTACATCTTTGCATTTCTGCTAGGTTTTATTCTGTGTTTTAATTTATATTTTATACTGTAGCTTTAAACTTTTAAATTGTATGCCATCATGTTTTATTTTATAGTTTAATTGTTGTGACATGCCCAGAGAGCTTCAGCAATTGGGAGATATAGAAATTTAATTATGTAATGATACAGTTACGGAGCAATCCTATCTAGGTAGGCGGCTGCCTCCAAACTCGGACGCAACCGCGTATTCAAAGCAGGGCAGGAGAAGCACGGAGGGGATTGTTCCCTCCGCGCTTCTCCTGCCCTGGTTTTTTGGCTAGAGAGCCTATTGCGGCTGTCTGGCTGTGGGAGGACAGAGCGAGGAATGAGGCTGCTGTACGACACATAGGATGTGTCGTACAGGCAGTTACGATCTTCCCGTCCTAGAATGCTCCCAGCCACGTCACTTTCCAGCCACTCCACGCTCCTCTTGTGAGCACGGAGGATGGGCCTGTTGATTCTCCAGGAACCAACCTCGGAGCAGAGGCTCTGAGGTCAGTTCCTGGAAAACAACATATCCTATGACCATCTAGCCGCTATCTAGCAGCCATAGGATTGCTTCCTCCAGCAAATATCCAATTTTGCACTCTCACAATTAACAGAATTACCTTTGATTACAAGAACTGACACAGAATATTTAACTGAGCAATTTTTTAAGCAGCAATGAAGGATAGGTGCCTGTTACATTTCCCAAACTTTAGAAAACACTATAATTTCCCCTATGCAGAAGCTACAAATAATATTAAGTTGTAACATTTTTGGAAAGATGAAATAATCAACTGTTGTGATTTTAATTCTGCAAATGTAAGTTTTTTGTTTTTAAATCTGTCAACCTCGAGACTTTGCAATTGCAGCTAAATTCCAAGCTGCAACTGTACGCCAGCTGCCACATTTAATGAAAGTGCCTAAATAGAGAGGAGTCAGAATTTTAGTTGTATCACATTGTCAGTGATTTCTAGGAAGAGCAACTCATGCTTGATCTAAGCATGTCAGCAGAAGGAGGTGGTAGAGTTCTGAAGAGGTCAAACGGCTCGTACAACTTCAGACTACAGGTGAGAGTAACATTTCCAAAATCTCCCTTAACATAAAAACCTCCCTGCAAATAAGAAAGCTTAGCATAGCAGGAAGAGGGCTGGACTACAACATTTCTCCCCCCTGTGCTAGTTTTCTTCTGGCAGGGATTTTTTTTTTTTTTAACATTAGGAAGCATTTAGGGATGGTATCCTACCCCCTGCAATCTGAGACTTTAGCACTTAATTCTGCCATATATGTAGGCCAAGCCTCGTAACCTTCTCCTGAAGTGCTGTCTTCCCTGTGAAATTTAAGAGTTAGAATTAAAATGCAGGCCCTCCAAAGGAAATGTTTTAAAATTAAATTTTTAACATAGTAGGCTGCCACTACGACAAGAAGGGGAAAACATCCAAACTGGTGAATTTATATTTTATACTGTAGCTTTAAACGTTTAAATTGTATGTTATCACGTTTTATTTTATAGTTTTAATTGTGTTAATTAAACATGCCCAGAGAGCTTCAGCAATTGGGAGGTGTAGAAATTTAATTAATTAATAATACAGTTAGGGAGCAATCCTATCTAGATAGGTGGCTGCCTCCAAACTTGGACGCGACCGCGTATCCAAAGCAGGGCAGGAGAACTGGTGAAAACCAGTATTTATAAAAGTAGCCTGATGCATTTCAGGTCTCAACTCTTCTTCAGGAGAATAATTTTTACACAGAGGTGCCCTGTCCTTTGGGCACTTAAATCTGCAAATGAGTGATAACCATCTGTACCATTTTGGATTCTTACCCTTTTTGTCACTGCACTTTAAAATCTAGAAATATGCCATTTATAAAGTTAGCAATTTGAAAACAGAGGTATGAAAATCTGGTTCCCATAATGCAGGTTCGTTTCAAGTGCTGGGTACAAAGGCCTTCTTCCTCACTCACCATTCACAGTAAGCTGAGCTTTGTGGGAGTATGTTGAACCAAAATGGTTGGTGATAATGCACTGGTAGCGCCCCTCGTGGGTGAAAGTGACATGGCGCAGGTGCAGAATGGTGGTGTACTCTATCACCACACCATCTCTCGCCCGGACATGCGCGAAGTTCTCCATCTCAGCGTGGTGTAGGATTTCATTGTCCTTCTTCCAGGCAAAGGTCATGGGGGAGCTGCTGCTACTTGCAGCTGAGCAGGTGAAGCGGATGTTCTTACCGAGGACGGCCATTGTAGTTTCCGGCTCAACGATAATCTTGGGCTTGGGGAAATCCTCTGAAAACAACCAAGCATTTTCACTTTAGAAAGATGCCACAGCCATGAGCAATCCAACCTCACTGCCTTCGAGAGGTGTGAAGGTCAGCTTTCTCCTGTTGATCAGTGCTAAGAAACTTCATGTATGTCCAGACCTTGCAATTCAAATGCAGTCACACGCTCCCGCACCCACACAGAGAAAGAATTTGCATCTTAATTGTTCACCTTAAATTTTCTCCCCCACGAAGTTCCAGTTTGTTTGTTTATTTATTTATTTATTATTAAATTTATTAATCACCCATCTGGCTGGTCACAGAGTTTACTGTTAACTCTAAACGCAAAATACTTGGGTTTCTGCAATCATGCTATTTGCCTGACCCATCCACAAAAAAGCCCATATTTGCATACATGAATCTGTATCGCAGTAGGTGGCATGCAAATATCAGAAGGAATCCACCACATGTTTTCTGGATGCAGGCCATAAAATGTATACCATGGGATAACCTGGGATAACCTGGATAAAACAGCAAAATTGAGGCACATGGCAAAATATGATTGCCATAAACCCTTTGGGTGGATGGAGAAACCAATTATTTCTGGTGACTCACCACTGATCCATCTGGCCCATTTATTTAGTGAGGAAAAGAATTCCACAGTATGCAGAGAAATATGACATACATGCACCACTTCATTTCCATCTTCTTGTGTTGGCTGGTCATCGTGAGATGCCCTCCAACTGCTGCTTCCACACATGGACGTTGTTAATTTGTTAAGAGTTAAAGCAACTGTTGCAATTAACGTCACCAGTGACAAGCGCTGACAGGCAGGAACAGCATCCTGGCACAAAGACATTGAAGGAAGGCAGATGTATCTCTTTGTCATCCTTCCAAAGCAAAGACTTGTGCACTCAGGGCCTGACAGTGAAGACTATTTGGTTTAGCCAAGTTCCAACCAGCTTAATTTATTAGTCACACAAAAGCATCTCTGATTTCAATGTAAAACATTTCCCCCCACTCCAAAAGCACAGCCATACCAATGGAAAGGAGGAACTCAATGGATCGACTGCCACCAAATCATGTTCAGATAAAAAGAACAGTTTGGAATGCCAACATATTAAAGATAGACTGAGAGCCAAATCAAAACGTGGAGAAAGCACGTGGTACAGCATTTTCCCCAGAATTGTAGACCTTCAGACTGCAGGTGGCTCCATCAGATTGAAGCAGGGAAACCTGCACATGGAAGGCCAGCATGTCAGATGAAGGAGTTTTATTCCAGCCTTGTCCCTGACATGCTAGCTTTCTATGTGAATGGTGGTAAGAGGTATTCAAATATGAATCTCACCAGCTGTAGTCTGATACCATACAGCCAACCGAGGGCTTGTATCGTGTATTATTTCTGTGCCTTCGAGTTGGCCCTGAGGGAATAGTCAATGCATACAGTTGATGCATTTCAAGTTTTTGCTGACAAGTCCTACCATACATTCTTTATGGGAGGGGAACTGGGTGGTTGCAACTGGCTGGTAAACGATGCTATGAGCTTGACAGTTCCAAAGTCCCTTATTGTGGTGGGATCTGACAGAACCTTCATTTACAGACTGAATATTTCATTAGTCTCCAAACAGTGAGAGAAATGTGGCTCTTGCAGAAACAAAAAAGTAAACAAGGTGATCATACTATACCAATTCTCTGCCTCCAAGCACATACCAGGCATGTCCAAAGGAAGTGGGCTGCATGGGTCAGCTGCTGTGCCACAACGAGCAGCATTACTCTGACTGATTGGAGCAGAAGAAACAGCTTCTAGTCAGAGAAAGATTGGCCGTTCCTTTCCGGGGGATGTTGCAGCCACTCCCACCAGTTACAGCAGTTCTGGTGATTGTTGCTGGGCCAGGCAGCCTCCCAAACTTACATATGTCTTTGCTGGCCCTGACAGTATAAGCAATGCCAATGCAGTGCCTGCACTGCTAAGCAGTGGAGTTACATATGAGATCCTTGGTTCTTGCTGTTGGGAAGCATAACTCCTCCTGTTTATGTGCTTTGTGGCTTAGTTTCCCAACCTAGTCAACTGCTGTTGTTTTCCTCAACAGAGAATGACCTCAGCTTCATGCAGTCAACAAGGTGTGGCCCCAACCACGGATGACTATAGCAGGTAGGACTGCAGCGTTATCTGTGTTGTTGCCTATGGATTTCTTAATCAACTTTTAACACACGCGCAGCTGGAGAATTAGATCATCCAAGTAGCTGAGATGTTCCTGTATTCTGAGCTGGTGTTTGTATATTTGGACCTATCCGATTGCCGCGTCAAGCGTGGACATACTCCAATGAGACCGACAGATTACGCTTTCACCAGAAGAGGGATCCTTCTGATGTTGTTATTCTGCATGCAAAGCTAGCAATGCCTAACAAATTATGGCAGCTTCAGTTCTACATTAGTAAACAAGCTGGGCCAAAGAGAAAGGTTTCTAGAAATCGGGAACCATTTTGCTGACAGGAGGGAAGTATGATTAACCACAACTTTGGCTGTGGCTCTAAACGTTTAAACTATTCCACTTTAAAAGACAAAAAATGTTATGCACGTGTGCATTCAGCTGCTCTGTATGTACTATGCTGGTACATAATCATTCCCTGAACCAATAGTACAGAAAAGGCTCAGATTGCTCAGAAGAAAAATGTTAATTATTCCATACATCACGGCAATGCTTCCTATTAAACAACACACACCTCTCAATAGGTCTTCTATGCATTACAGTAGGGGTTGGGAACCTGTGGACCTACAGTTGTTGTTGGACTCCAACCCCCATCAGACTGTGAGGAATGATGGGATTGGCAATCCAACATCTGGAGGGCCACAGGTTCCCTACCCCTGTATTATAGCAGCTGTGCTATTGGGAGCGTTCACAGGTTAAACTAAATACACTGAATGCAAGGTGTGGAAATTAGAGTTGCGAGGCAGCTGACAAATTATTCATCCATGTTGTAAGGCAGATGTTTTGGTCTACAACTCCCATCAGCCCTAGCCAGCATTGCCAATGGTGAGGGATCATGGGAGCTGTAGGCCAAAACATCCAGAGGCCCACAAGTTGCCTTCCCCTGCTGTAAGGGGTTTAGATTCTGAGGCAGCAGCTCTCAAGGGTGTTCACTATGCATTGCAAAGTACAATTATGAAGGTAATATCCATGTTGGACATTTGCACTGATTTGACCACTCAGATTTATTTTCTACTGAAGAGAAAACGAAATTAGCGAAACTGAAAAAACAAGATGAAGAACACCTGCCATGGCAAATCAAGGCAATATCAACCAGGCTGGAAACCAGATTAGAATGCATCAGGGTAGGATGTGTCATTCAGGAATGCCTGGTATTGCTTGGCCATAAAATTTCCATGACCTCCTAATGGGTCCCCCAAGCCCCCATTTGGGAATCATTGTTTCAGATATATCCTACCACATGCTGTCAATGACCTGGTTCACACATAACTCTAATCCATGGTTTATTTAACCCATGGTTAACCTATAGTTTGTTGCACTACACAGGGTTTGTCTGGCAAATGTTCGAACAAACCCTGGTTTGTTTTCTCAAGCCTTGGTTTGTTTGTTTCTGCCCTCCTTCGCCTTTTCCCTGCCTGTATCCCAAATGCCTTTGTGGCACCGTAGCACCGGCATGCAGAGTGATTGGTTTTTTAACCACTCTTGTCCGCCACCTCTGCAGCTTGGCAAAACAATCCCTGAACAACCTACAGTTCTGGGTTCACACATAAACTAGAAATCACAACCCAGCAACATGGGTCTCTTTCTGGGCTGTTCACGGTTAACCATGGCTGGTTAGTATGGCTGGGTTCACACAACACAACTACCCAGAATTAAACAACCCATACGATGGTTGGTTAGCTTTATGTGTGAACCCAGCCAACATGATTTACAGTTTTGACCGGAAATCAACTCTGCTCAGGGATGAATGTAAGCATACGAAGGGTGTGTATGTGTGTGCTCCGCTCCACAACATACAGAAGAGTGAGCTGGCCACAAAGTACAGACACATTCTTGGGCAAGGGCTGCCCTCCAAACTAACCTCAAAATTACCAGGTTACAGCCAAGACTTACCACACACAAAACTTTCTGGCACCACATCGAAAATGCTTCTGCCCTTTAATGACTCTGGATGGGCACAGGTAGCTTCCACAAATGGCTGCAGTTCCTTCTTGGTTAACCACTGCGGCAACCACTTGAGCTGACAATCACACAGGAAGCTCTCACTATTTATGTGGCTAGACGGAAGCAAGCAAAATGCAAAAAACGTTTTCTGTGAAATGTGCAAGGGAGTTTTAAAGCATCCACACACTTGCCTTTCATTAACATGATCAGCAACCCAGATATTGACAAAAGAAGTAAGCAGGTATTGACAAAAGGACCCAGATATTGACAAAAGAATCTGCTATCTTCACACATTATACAATGACCACAAAGTAACCCCAAAGCAACACAAACTCCATGGTTGCCAGCAGGCAGATGAATGCTGGAGAGGTGCACAGGTTTCTGCTTTTAGTATACTAGACAAGTTGGATTTGGACTGAATAGTCAGGGTAAATGACAGTTGGATATACGAGACATTGTTCTGACCCTGAATCAGGGGATGGATCCAGATTTAAGCAGGATCAACTGTGTTGATGGAAGTGGACTTCCCTGCCCTTTGAAAATGCTATACAGAGAGTCAGGGAACCATGCTGAATTGGGTGAGCTGAGACATGGCAGCAGGGCACCCCCAAAAATCAAGCAGAGGTCACTTCGTCTAGTGAAAGGTCCCTTCCTCTCTCAGAAGGCAGATGCTTGATTCAACCCACTGTTTATAAATACCATTTTGCTGGTCACCCAGGATGAGTAAGACTGTCTCCACGTGACCAAGCAAGGAATCTCTTAGAAATTCTAAGAGGGAGAAGAGATGGTTACTTGTTTCTTTCAGGTCATCCATGCATCATGATGGACTAACATCGGTATATGCGGGCTAGGAAAAAAGTCTGTACTAGCTAATAACTTTTAACTTACTTGGAAGACCACTACAGGACAGTAGGACCTCTACGCAAATACAAAATATAAAGCTTTGAATATAATACCCATCCCCAAATTAAACAGACCAGGCCCACACCAGCTGGAATTTGTTTTCTCCTATAAATATTCAGATATATATTTTGCAGCAAATAAAAACTAGATGACCCCAACGTCATATGTCAAGATTAAGGTAGACATTACTTTTAAAAGCAATAATCTTGTTTGCTAGGAATAAAGAGAGCAATTGTTTAACACTGAGAATTCTCCCAAAGACTTGTGGAACAGAAATATTGGGTTGTAGTTCAAATCTGAAAGATGCAAAGGTTATACAAAATAAGTCTGATATTGAGAATACAAGAAGAGCCCTGCTGGATCAGCCAAAAGGCCCATCTAATCCAACTTCCTCTTTCCCACAGTGGCTAATTAGATGCATCGAGGAAGCTCTCAAGCAAGGAATAACGCCAGCAGCCCTTTCCAACTCTTGCCCCCAGCAACTGATACTCAGTGGCAGGGCCGGTGTCAAGGGTAGGCATGGTTGGGTTCTTGCTGGGGGCCCACAGCCCAGCAGGGGTCCGTTAACAAGAGGCTCCTGGACTTGCTCCTCTTATTCACCATTGCAAACTGCTTGCTCAACTGCCTCTCACTCTGGGCGAGACAAAGGCGGTGGTGAGAAGGAGGAGCAGTAGATGCCACCGCCTACTTGCTCAGTGGCTCTCTGCCTGCCTGCCATGCAAGCAAGTGGTAGCAGTGATGAGAAAGAAGGGGAGGAACAGGAGCAGCTAGTGACAGGAGCAGGTAGTGAGAAGGTAGAGTCACTGAGGGAGGGGCCCATTGAGCCAAGGGGTCTAGACCAAGGGCTGGAGCCAGCACTGTGGCATACTGCCTCTGAAGCTGGAGGCGCCATATAGCCACCATGACTAACAGCCATCCATTGACCTATCCTCTGTGGATGTGTCTCTTTAAAGGCATTTAAGCTAGTGGCCACCACCATATCTTGTGGCAGCAAATTCTATAAATGTAATTACTTCTTTTCATACTCAGGCAGGTGGCAATTGCAATACCTTGAATGGAAATGAACATGTCCTCTATCTCAGCTAAAAGTATACGCCTGATGATCAATGACTGCTTATGTATTTACATGGGGTACAGATCTTGGATAGGTATATCTAAGGTTTTCTGCCTGGAGAGCAAGCTAATAACATTTTGGGCGGAGCAGGAGATGGAAAGTATCACAAGACAGGATGTTTGCTATTTAGTGTGCTAAACAAGATCCTGCTCATGCAGCTGAAACATCAGATCTGCTAATAAGTCTGTAATTCTCCCATCCTGAGACCAAGTGGGCACAAAGATCACATTCAAAGCCTGCATACCATGAAATGGCAGTGCCCCTGAAAAGTAGATACAAAAGGAAAGCCAGATTTGCCACTAGAAATTAAGTAAGTCACTGAATGCTCTGCAAGACTAGAGAACAGGAGTCTAGATTTCCTAAGCAGAGATGGATAAGGGCACAGATGCAGCCCAATGAAAGAAGCTGCTGAGAAGATCCAATTTCACTCGTTACTGAATGTGAGATGAGTCGCTGACATCTGCTCTACTGTAAAAATAGTCTGCAGGGGTGGCAAGTGGGAAGCAGTGATAGTAGGAGTGTGGTGGTGGTGGAAGCAACCGCTGGGGGGAAGAAGCGTCACAACAATAGCCCAAAGATACAAGATAGAATAATAGCCCCATTACTTACAGCTTCTTCAGGTTCTTCAGTTTGGTAAATGCGTCCTCCTGAACAGACCGTATGGCATTGTCTTTAAGGTCTCTATGGAAAAGAAATGTTTTTTTTCCCCCTTGTATAACACACACCGACACACACCTATTAATGGGATGTGCTACTATACAATGCTTTGTGCCAGTTTAATTCTTTAAATGGTTTATGGCTCTGCATACATTCGTAACATTTGCACTCCTACTAATCAGAGGCTACGTATAAACAGAAATTGTTGCCTTCGCACATAAAGCTGACATTACAAGGATGAGCCACAGTGGCAGAATCCTGCTTGAGACCCTGGAGAGTCACTGCCAGCCAGTGCCAACAAGGGTCTGACTCACTATAAGGCGGCTTCCTGTGTTCTCCTCCTCCAGCGTGGTTGCCAGGCAGGAGTTTGGAAGCTTTTCTTTCCATTTTAGACTAACCGTGGCATGTTGTGACGTCTGAACTTGGGCAAACTACTTTAGTCTCGACAGTGATTAGTGAAACAAGTCTACTTTGAACCACAGCTTATGAAGCTGGCTTGTTTTCGCTAACCACAGTTAAACTAATCACAGTTTAAGGCTCTGATGTAAAGCGAAAGTGTTGTTAAGTTTAAAAGAGAGGCCGAGGCTTGCTGCAGCTCATCCTGGTTTACAGCACTGTGTGTGAGGGCTTAGTGTTATGTGTGAATTGGACCATCGTGTCATAGGAACATAGGACGCTGCCTTATACTGAATCAGACAACTGGTCTATCGTCAACACTGACTGGCAGCAGCGGCTCTCCAGGGTTTCAGGCAGGATTCCTTCCTAGCCCTGCCAGCAGATGCCAGGGATTGCATCAAGGACCTTCTGCATGCAAAGCAGGTGCTCTGCCACTAAGCTATGGCCCTTTGCTGAACTAATCATGATTTACTGGCTTGTAGTGGAAAATCTTTTTAAACCTGTAAAATCCCATGTGTTCCCTGGTCCCTAGCAAGCCTCAGCCTCTGTTTTAAACTAGCAACATACTATCTGAGCAATGACTGAAAAGTTCTACTTGGGGGGAAGATACAAATGTGGTCAACTTTTCTTAATTAATTAAAAGTTCCTCCCCCACCCCACAAAAAAATGTGAATCTCACTCCGGTTCTTGTGATGAGATTTGGGGAGATTATAAGGAAAAGGGAGAATCGAGTTTTATAGCTTCAGCCAAATATTTTTCCTCTTAAAAAATAATTATGATGATCCAAAGACTGCTTAGGGGAACACACATGTTTGTAATTTTCAATAGGAATGGCAGCTGGGCTGCCACCTGATAAAAGAAATCTAAATCTAAATCTCTATACATTTGCATATAAGTAACAATAATACTGCTGCAGAAAAAGAGCACACTTTCTTTGGGTATGATCCACGCCAGTGCAGGTGTAATGCAGGTGCACAGAACATTCCCATAGCCTCTATAGAGTCTTGCCCCCACTGCCTGCCCCTGCACAGGCAATCTGAAGCGCCATTAGAGTGAATGGAGGCTCCATGCATACCTTCTATATCCCATCCAGCCCTCCCACTCCGTTCAAAGCAAGTTATGCATGTTCCGGAGCGTGAGTAACTTGTACTGAGATTAGAGAAAGACCAGATGGGGATATGGAGACGTGCACAGACTTTCCATGGTACCTGGAACTGCCTACCATGTGCAAAGTTAGAGTGAGGGAGGAAAACAGGACTCTGTTGAGCTGATGGGAACCCCTTGCATGCAGGCATTGTATCCACTGTAGCCTGGATCATGCCCTTTGTTTTTAGATGATGTTTGCATATATTCACAGAAGATATAACCTTACAAGAAGCATTCCCTCTTGGGCTAACAGGGAATGCCTCTTCTAAAAGGGTGCTTGTCATCTGCAGATTTTGAAACTACTTGTATACAAAAATAGTAAATTAAAAAAAAGACTCCTGGCCAATTAACAGGGGCCTTTTAGTTTTCTAAAAGTTCACTAATGTATTATCTACTTGTGGTGTTCCTAATGCCAACAGATGATGAGACAGAGACTGATCTTTATAAAAGCTTTAAGCTACAAAATGGCAGTGTAAAAATGTGATTTGCAGAAATTGAGGCAATGCAGAAGAACACGCCACCCACTCAATGTTGCCCACTAGTTCAGCTTGCCCTACTGAGAGTTCATTTCAAGCAGCGAAGACAACTGCTGAAACAGCTAAAGCAGTAGCTCCATTGATGCTTATTATACTTTGCTAGCAAAAGCAGCAGTGAGGCTCTCCTGTGGTAATGGACTTGCAAAAACCACTTTTTGCACATCTAAAACTTCAGCCCAGGTGGAAAGGAAGAATGGAGTGAAGGATACTGCCCCAGGACACTGGGAAAGGAAGAACGGAGCATGGGGGCAAGGGAATAGGTCATGTTTCCCACTAGGTTAGAATTCTTGTTATGCCTTTGTGTGAATAAATAAGATGTACTCCATTGTACATTAAAAAAAATTAAGAGCATGCAAATCGGCCATGTGTTCTATAACTTTCCTCCTGGCAGAAAAAAAGCCAAACTTGGAGCTGACTTATAATGAGAAGGAAGCAGCTGGCTCTCACAAATGGACTGACTTCTCAGCTTACAAAGATGCTATTAAATTGCTTGCAGGCCTTTCCAGCAGCCACTTCTGGCAGCTTCCCCACTCCCACCCAGCCACTTCTCTTCAAAACTGCAAAGCATTGTGGGTTACTCACAGGTGTTCCAGGGCCTCCAAGCCTGAGAACGCCTCCTTGGCCACAGACTTGATCTTGTTTCCAAACAGAGTTCTGTAGTTTCCAAACACCCAGCGTCAGATAACCAGTAGAAAGGGGGGGGGGGGAGAGCAAAAGAAAAGAAAATGAAAATACCCCAATTAGTGTGGCTATATCTGATTAAACATCCCCATGTAAGGTGCTGGATATACGATCCGTGGAGATTAGGGAAGCTAAAGTATGCATACTCTCTCCCCTTCCCTGAAATTAAATACTTTTATCTTTATTAGAACTTAATAGTGATGATAGCTTTACACAGGACACTCTGTACTGTGTTAAGAAATGCAGGTTTGCTTTGGTTACTGGGGAAGGGGAGTCAGAATAGGAGTTGACCTTCACTTATCAGACAGAACACAGTTTAAACAAGACACTGGTCTCGCCTCAACACATTTTACTCCCGATCTTTTCCCAGTTGGTAATAAAATGGCTCACAATACAGACTGATAATTCCCCGAGAATCCTATGAGGTTTCTGGACTTCTTTACTAGGGGCTGGGGGGGGGGCCCTCGGGGGACGGACAACGACACCCAAAACACTTGATAACCTTTTGAAGAAATTGCTAAATCCAGCACAGTGGGTTTACGTGAAGCTTCCGGTGGCCAAGGACCAGGATATCTTTGCTCTGCATATTGCTCTCTTTCTGCCTCTAGAAACTGTTTGTATTTATTATGCATCTAAAAGGGGTGCTCCAAACAAAGTTCTTTGTGTTCCCATTCATGCTTCTGATCTGTTAGCAAAATACCTGGCGAAAAGAGCCCACGCATTCCTTCCCTCACCTCACCCTCAACAGCATACAGCAGTCAGGTATTCTATTCTCGGTTCTTAAAAAATCCTTGATTATTTTGGCAGCTAAACATGGATTTGTTGCCACAGAATGTGGAAGCACTTTGAGGCAGAGGATGTTCCCAGTGCATACCCATCAACTCATCTACTATCAGAAGCTGAACGATCACCTCCCAAAAGAATCCACGACAGTGCCAAGATGGGAATCTCTACCTTTTCAGAAAGCCATTTCTGTCTCATTGGAAAGTGTGACCATTTCTTTCTTGCCACGGAGTCAGCAGGCCGGATCACCATGTGACCAAAAGTCTTGGTATTGCTAGATTTTGCAGTTTAAAGTCATGAGTCACATATCCCCAAAGTCATATGATTTGGCAAGCTGTGATGTGTGGGGTTTGCTTTTTGCCTAACTCTTCACAATATATCCTCAAAATTCTCTGTAGCGTGAGGACAAAGAAGTCTATTTTAAAAGAAAGGCAAGCTACTCCAAGCCATATTACCTTCCAACATGGAGTGTTTGCAGCTGTGTTCCACCCTGCTCATACAGAAATGCAATGTGGGGCCATTAGAATGCCATGGTCATGAAATCAAATCTGGGAAATGCTGGATTTCCACAATCCAGGAAATGCTTTGAGACTTTCCTACTTCTGCTGGTGTCTAATAGCTGAGCTAAACTGGCATGGAGGTGTTTAGTTTGGGATGTTCTTGGGCATTTTATCCTGTTATTTATATCCAATTTCTAGCGGTTTCCTTGTTTTTTATTGCAATGTAGCCCATCCTAAATCTTGATGACAGAGGAGATTAAAATTTTGCAATAAATTAATTCAGCTCTGGAATGCTTCTTGCATTTCAGTTTTCATTAGCAAGAGTATCCCTGTAACTCTCTTCCTTGAATAAAGATGCGAATCAAGATTGTGGCATGCCAAGAACATAGGAGACCATGGGGTCAGGAAGACTCTTCCCCCTGTGAATCTAATCTACAAAGGGTGGGTGCAGTGAGATTATATGTAGATGCCAGGGTAGGAATTCTTCTGTGAATTAAGGATATCACAGAATGAAGAGCAAACTTCTGTAGGTATGTGCTCTATTTTGCTAGATTTCTCATACTGTATTCTAATACAGCAATCCTATGGTCCCTGGAAGAGCAACCCAGGGACCATAGGATTTTTGGGATTCCCCCTCCAAGGTCTCGGGAGGTTGACGCTCCTATGACCTCGGGAGGGCGACTCTGGGTTCTGATCCCTCCCCCTTGCGGCCGCCATGGAAAGAACCACGGTGCCTGTTTCCCAAGGTCCCAAAAATGACTTTGGGGAGGTGAAAAGGGGGTGTTCTGTTGGGAGGGGAGAGGCTGGGATCCACAGTATCCTGTGGCCTCCCCAGCCCTGGTCCGGATCCCAGAAGTGCAACCTCTCTAGATGGGGCTCAAAAACAACAAGGTGGACTGAAAAGCTAAAATTGTCTCTGTCGCTCCTTCTGCTCTGTCAGGTGTCTGCCCAGAGAGCATAAGATATTGGGACCTCTCTCACATCAGAGTGCTCCTTCAAAGGATATAGGATTGCACCCTAAGTTAATCAGCACAGCTTTGCAGCAGAGCTTTATGATGAGCAAGTATCTAAAAGTTGAGTGCAAACATGTAGGAAAGATTATACAGGTATCTATTGCACAGAAGAAAAGCACAGTTTTCAAAGTTCTGAAAACAGGCAACTTTGTCTAAATGTGGAATAGACATGAGTGATGGGCTCTACTCAAGAGCCTCCAGGTCTGTAGGATTTAGATCCCATCAATAGAAGTGGTTCTTATGAAGAAGGAGATGGACAACTTCCATAAACAAGATGCACATGAGTAGAAAGGAGTGCAACTTTACCTAGACAAAGACCTATGTGGTGCTACTTGCAAATGACCCCCATAGTACAAGGCTCGTGGCACTGTGGGAGATTCACTGTTTTGAGAGCTGGGAACAGCTGCTGAAACAGCTTGTAAGAAAAGCAAAAAAAATATCTCAGAGGTTTACATAAGTAACCCGCAAGTGTAATCACTTCCACCCAAGAACACACCCTATTGTCTTTCAGATGTGCCTTTCCTGGCACATTGGTTCTCAGGCACACCCAGTCAAAGCTAGTGCAACAGAGGAGGAGCTGGCAAAGAGTGCAAAGGAAGCGATCTTGGCTGCCCAAACCAACTTTCCCAAGTAAACCTTGCCTATGCTTGAGCTTCAATGCTAATTCTCAGTTTAATCCTAAAAGGAGCACTTAGGTGAATCAAAGTTCATAAAAGGAGTTAAGTTCACCTATCTGTTCTCCAAAAGAAATATGCACATTATATGTAATTCAGTATTACCTTCTCACAGAACTTCAAACTTGAATAGTTGTCTCGAGAGGGTAAAAAAAAACATTCCAAAAGAAAGACGATGGCCAGAGGAGAGAAGCTCATCAGGCTTGAACCTCTCAGATAGGTTCAAGGGGGAAGGGCTTGGCAAAGATGTTTGGGAACTCCTGCTCTAAATAATTTTAGGTCAGGGTAAGATTTTTCATCAAATTTCAGTGTTGAGTTGTGATGAAGTTAGGTCATGTCTGCACTTCAGATTATTTTTAAAAAACGTTTAATTGTCATAGTTTCCCTCAAAGGGCACTGGGAACTGTGAGAAAGCCAAATTTCTGACAAGAGAATTCTTGACGCTTTTTGCTAAATAAAGTTCCTTGAGAGGTAGGGTTACCATTATGGACTGAAAAGAGGAGTAAACCCTCTCACACACCATTTAATGGCAAGAGATACACTTAAGGCAACTGCTGGTCAAGGTCAAATTCAAACTAAGAGGGGGACTAATAGTGTAATTGGTAATGTGCTTTTAATCTTTTGGGGCATATAGTCAGAGAGGTCCCCACATAGTCGGCCTATTTTCTCCCAGCCCAAGGTTTGCAGCTAGAATTCTAGCTACCAACTGGCAATATTTGTTAGCACCTTCTTCTCCCTGTTTGTGCTCCAAAAGCAAACACAACCGCTACCTCATGGGAAAGAGAGGGGGCAGCCCATATTGCCTGCTTATTAGGGCTCACTATGTACAAGCACAGTGTTGCCTAGCTGTGGTCCAGAGACAAGGCAGCATGAGTCATCAGATGACACGTTATGCTGAACGTGTAACGTGTGGCAGCATCTCCATTTAAGTTACAGCTGCAGGGTGGTGGGTGAACCTTACCAGGAATGGAGCACACAAAGTGAGGACGTTTATCTCAGCACAACTGGAACTAAAGTCACACACACATGCCCCCGACACGATTAAAATGCTTAGGAAAAGAGTTCCCATTGCTGACAATGGGAGCTTTTTTCCTAAACAATCTAGTGGCTCTGGGGGGTGGGGGGATATAGTTCCAAGTGCACTGGGGGGGGGGAGAAGTAAGTCTCCCCTCCCTGTGTGCCGCATTCCTGGTAAGGATCACCCACCTGCCACCAAATAAGTAAAAAATTGGTGGTGTCGCTACCTATACAAAGTACCTGAGTTTGAACTTAATATTAAGCCCTCTGGCAGCCAGGTTTTCTGAGATACTGCTATTCAGCCCTGTGCTGTATACCTGAGTAGCCAAACCCCAGTAGGCGGTTACCAGGGACAAGGCCTTTTCACTGATGGCATCCAAACTGTGCAATAGCCTCCCTGAATGAAATATCTTGGCATCCATTTTGATCATTCTGGATCCAACTTAGTGCTCCTACTTGAAAAAGCTTATAATGATGGGGACTTTCTGCTCCTGTCTACGTTTTTAGCTATTACTGTCATTTGTTTGGATTCAGTTATTTCAGTGTAGTTCTAGTATCTATTTTATTTTTTAAACCAGATTTGTATTTAATATATTTGTATTAGCAAACTTTTCACCTGTACTCTCTAAATGAGAGATAGGTGTTTTTTAAATAAAACAGCTGAATAATAAGGCGAGTAAGAGACTAACAGCTCCCCAGTGATTCCCACCATGCAGTTTGCGCCAGCGTACTTTTCCGATTACTCTTCCGAGGCAATGTTTTAATTTAGGCCTGCTTTCTCCATAGTGGAGAACCTCATCTATAATTCAGAGAAGGCTACTGATTTGGCCTGCCCCTTTCTCCCAGTTTAACACCTTCAATATGCTGAACAAGGCACTGGAGTGCTCACTGCAAAACCCTTTCAGAAGCTTATCCACAACAGATCAAAAGGCGATCAGCTTTTAAAGCAATCTCCAAAGCGCTGGGGTAATTATTAATTCATTTGAAGGTTTCCTCCTAAGTGTCTATTCCCCCCTCCCCCTTATGCTAATGCATTTAAGCGCCTGCCAGTTGATAGTTTAAACACACGGTCCTGCCTGATGAAAAGCAATGTTTACTATAAGAAAGTTAATTTTTGATGACTTTTTAATGAGAGGTTGTAAGTATGTGCTGAGTGCATAAAATGCCAATCATCAAACAATTATTGTCTCAAAAATAAGGAGAGAGCAAAACCTCATGTGTGCTTGTGTTTACTTACACCACATGCAATTCTAGATGAAACAGAAAGACCTTTCTGCCACAGACTGTTCTGAGCTAACATGAGCAGCTGATGGCTTTTGTGCCTTACCTGAAATAAGAAAATATCCCTTTCCACACCAAGAAAAAAAAAGAGGGAAAGAGTGAGGAGGGGACATTAATATTTTGCTGGCATGGCTACATATCAGCTCATGGCTATCTGTTTTCCTGGAGAAGTAAAAGTGAGAAAGACAGCGTAGGTGGTTGGAAAAGTCCGCAGCCTTTTGTGGTTACTTAGCAATTGCTTAACAGGGTCCCAACAACTTTCAATTTGAAGTGAGGGAAGAAAAAACATCCCCCACAGGAGTGGCAAAATGGAGCTAGGCTTAAAAATGGCTGCCCAGTAGAAATGAGTGCCATGATTCTTTCCAGTTACTGCCAGCTGGGTGAACATCTTCTAGCCTAATGGTCCAACCTGACTTTTCTGATGGGCCCCAGACCTTGTTAAAAAGAAAACAGGAAGAAGCTGCTGGAAGCCAATTCACTGACAACCTCTGACCCTGCTGAAAGATTTTCCTCAGCAAGCCTGCCTGTTTATCTAGCTCCCCAAATCCACATGTCCTGCACCTGTCTGGTTCTGAATCCTGTCCAATCCCTGCTTGTATTCTAATCCCGATAAAACTTCCTTGGATGTTTTTCATCCAGCTGGAGCAAACGTCATACACAGGCCTGACCCTGATTCTTGCCTGTCTAGCCTCTTGCCTTTGGGCCCATCCTACAAACATTTTAGAAACTAGCACTTGCCAAATGCCTCCTATCTGGGCCTGTGGGGCCTGTGACAGGAGGCAGCCTAGGGAGTTGGCTGCAAAAGCACCTTCTACAGTCCAGACTAGACCTGGCAACGATGAGGTGTTTTACCAGCCCTACCTATATTTTGGCCCAGTTTTTTGGCCCTCAAACTGGTAGCTATTATTTTAATTTCGAAGCCAGTTAAAAAAAAAAAATCCTCTACCAAAATCCCCCTCCTGCCCCCACATCAGTTTCCCTCCATAAAATGTTGCTCCTGACTGGCTCTGCCTTTTCTCCTGCCTTCTTGCCCTACCCCTGACTGAAGTTGCAGCTGCTTAAGGAAAACCCTTTTTATTATCACTTTGTATACTCCAGGACTTGGCCCTTTTATTAACGAGAGATTCCCTGTGGAACAAATCAGACCCTGATCACACAAGAACCCTTCTCAGGTGTTATGCCTCATGCAACTACAACTGCATTACAGGGAGAGTGGGACTGTGGTCGCTGGCCCTGCTCTCACTGTCGTGCCCCTTGCCAGCCCTGCCTCCTGCCATTCATAGATTGGAGGGAAGTCTGAAGAGGAAAACATGCTCTATGTGCATGGGCTCCCTCCACAATTTAGAAACCTGATCACACAGGGTTCTAAATCATGCAGGGAGCTTATGTGTGTAGAGTAAGATCCCTTCTTCAGACCTTCCCTCCTCCAATCTGTAGACAGGGGTGTGGGGGGGGGGGTGGAGGTGATCCAACAGTAGGGTTGGGGGCAATAAGCCACTCCCCCTCATGTGATTGTAATGGTGTAGGGCATAACATTTGAACAGGGCTAAAATCTTTGCCAATTATACAGTACTGCATATTATAGGGCCACAGTTGGACAAATCACCATTATGACCAGCAATTAGGGGGGCAGCAGGTACTATGGCTTATACTCAGAAAACAGCTCAGAGAACTGATCTGAAACTTGGCAGTGTAGGAGAGGTCAGTTTGAGGATGGTCCACAGAGATTCTGAGATAGAAAGGTTAGGAAATGGCTTATTTATAGGAGTCTGAAGTTTGAGGAGTGACCTTCAGCAGGTATTGTCTGTTTTCTTTTCATAGACTTTGCTGGGGTTAAAGTTCATGGGCCAATTTCCCCATTTGTACAGCATCTTTTAGGAAACAACTTGTTGTGTCAGGTCTACTACTACTGTAACATGTTTGTAGTTTTTATTAAAAATGCTTTTGGCCCATTTTATCCTATGGAAGTTCATAAGGTCTCTCCCTGGGCATGCCCAGAACGATCTTGCAGGAAGGTGGGGCGTAATGTGGGTGTGGCTGGTTACCAGGAAGATGGTGTAGAAAGGGAGGAGAGGAGCAGGGAGTTATTGTCACTTCAGACACTTGGGAGACAGCAGGGTTTGGAGGAAACAGGAGCTGCAGCATTCGTTATATTTTAAACGTATAAGTTACTTATGCTTTTGTTGTTATTAAACTGCAGGGGTGGGAAACAAATGTGGGCCTTTTTAGAAGTATAACTTAAAAATTAACACATTCTGGAATCCAGCTTTCCCAGAGTTTTCCCTGACACAGTCACTCTCTAGGATATTTCCTTCCACTCTCTAGCAAAAACAATATTTTTTTATTGAAAATCTGGGCGCAGAGACAGAGAATAGTGTGCCTTTTATGAGATATGGTCTCTTCAAAACTACACATCCCAGAATTCCTTAGTTCATGCTGGCATTTTCTGTGCACTTGCAAATTCTGCTGTTAAATTTATAGACCCCAGAAGGCCTGAAAAAAGAAGACTCCAAAATTTACACAGTCCTCAAAAAAAGAAAAATCTTCTTTTGGGCCCAGATAGTATGAAAATAAATAAGTAAAAAACCCCTCACGCTAGAGTCCAGTCTGGATTGGGCCCTTTGCACCTACTCAACTGTAAAAATGAAACACAGCTGCTACCTACGTCTTTAAAGTAATGTCTGTTGGCATAGCCTTGTCAAAATGTAATTAAATTCAGTTAACAAAAAACCTTTCAGTTTAACATATTGTCCAGGTTCGCATGATTTGACATCCCACTGTGGCTTAAGTACATAAGAAGAGCCATGTTGGATCAGATCTAGGGTCCATCTAGTCCAGCATTCTGTTCACACAGTGGCCGACCAACTGCCCACAGGAAACCACAAGCAGGAAACGAGTGCAAGAGCATCCTCCTACCATGTTCCCCAGCAACTGGTGTATATAAGCTTACTGCTTCTGGTAGTGGAAGTAGCATATAGCCATCAGGACTAGTAACTTAATTTACCTGCAGGGTTGGCTGTTTTATCGTGCAACCCAGGTAATTGTGTTAAGGGTTTTCCATGTTCACTGAAGCTCTAAACTGCTGGGAAATTACAGCTGTTAAGGGCCATGCCTGTAGCAGATGCATTAATTCAGGCAATACGGATATGGTATGGTATCCTGTGCTGTGGCTAGTTCAACCTTGGCACTGGATGGCTGTCAGTGGCAGAGTGGTGGACCTAAGTCCCAAATCTGTCTGTTCATTTTAATAGTCACATGGTGTCTGTGGGCAGCTTCATATGTCATGCTAAGTCACCCTGAGAATAAGCCACCATGGGCTGGTTGTTCACTCGCTAACCCAACAGATGATCAGGCGCTCTGTGGTTTGTTTCCCCTGTCAGTCCTATCGCTGGCTCCCAGCATATATCCCAGGCACCTTTGCAGCCGAACTCATCATTTCCTTAGTCCCTGTGTCAGCAACCTTTTGGAAATTAGTCCGCTGGGGTTGCAACTCCTGAGGGAAACTCTCCCACCCCCCACATCAGATTGCCAAATGAATTTAGTTTTCTGAGCCCTTATGGATGCAGTAATGTGTTCACAACGTTTTCGGGGGGGTGTCTTCAGCTATTTAGCTTTGCATACTGTACCCCCTCTTATAAATGTCCTTGTCAATTTCATCCTCCATTTTGGCGCTTCCCTTGCTAGCGAATGCCCTTTCTTTAAAGGCTGCTTCACGTTTTACTGAAGTAAGAACACCTGCCCCAAAGCTCCTTCTCTCCAGCAGTTGTCAACTGCTTTCAGCTCCCCAGCCACTTCACCCCACTCTGCTTCATGCTTGTCGCCTCCCTCCTCTGTTTCTAGTTGTCACATATACATATGTACAAAGCAGTGAGTGGGCTTACTAAACATACTCAAATCTCATGGCAAAGCAATAAAACATAGGGGGAAACTGCAAATTTCAGGTATGCCCAGTAAAACTAAGTGGGAAATTGTGCCAATCTCATGGCATAGCAATAAAACTAAGAGGAAAACTGCACAAATCTAAAGCAAAACAGTAAAACGTAGGGGGAATCGTGCAAATTTCAAGGCAGAGTAATAAAACTAAGGGGAAAATTGCACAAATCTCATGGTAAAGCAGTAAAACTAAGAGGGAAATTGAGAAAATCTCATGGCAGAGCAGTCAAATGAGGAAATTGTGCAAATTTCAAGGCAGCACAGTAAAACTGAGCTGAAAATAATATGAATTTCCTATCAGCAGACATTCACTCTTGAGCAAGACCGGGCTGGGGGGACAGGAACTGCCAACACGTTTCAGACACTCTCCTTTCTTCTTCATTTTTAGGAGCATGGGGCAGAGGGCACTGAGAAGGAATGAGGGAGGATGGCAGCAGCACTAGCAAGATTGTGAGGAGCAGCGTTTTGCAGCTCTTGCTGGACAGCTCTTCCGCTGTTCCTGACAACCCACAATGAAGTTGCCCTGCTGGGTTCAGAAGTCACCAATTAGCCATGGTAGGTTGTTGTGTCGTGCAAACCGGGTCTATGAAACTGAAGCTGTCATGCAACTGAAGCTACCATTCCATGTTACAAGTATCCAAATGGCAACCAGTACTATCCACACAGAATGACAGAAGTGCAAAGGACCTTGAAGGTCATCTAGCCCAACACTCTGCCACAGGTAAAGCATTTTAAAGCATCTTTCCTTTTATCTAATTGAGAGAATGAACAGTTGATTATTTGCTCCCACATGCATATCAAATAGGATAAGCCCTTTGTATTTTTTTTCAGTAAAATGCAAGTATTTTGGAGTCTTAGGTCACTTAAAAATAAAACATTTCTTTATGGCTTTGTTTTTTCATCTCTGAAAATGACTTTTCTAAGATTAGCATGTGTTTAACATAAATGGAACACTGCTGGGGTCGGACTGGGGGCTATAACAATGTTAGAACACTGTGCAGTCTCCAAATGTGAAAAATAAACAATATCATAACAATCAAAACACATGATGACTGCTTTTCTGATAAAATCAGCATTTGGACACAATTCTTTGAAAATACATTTTTAATAATGTCTAAATCCCTCTCACATTTATTGGTATATTTGTAGATGTTCAATATCAGGTATTAGCCATTTGATAAGGGTACAAAGAAATACTGGCTTTTGTAACTAAGTTAATAAAATAAGGTGCACCTCTCTTTTATCCTTAAGAATGAAAAAAACCCTTTAAAATTACAAACTAAGCAAAAGGATATGCAGCCTCTGAAAAGCTGAGTTTACTTCTAAGAGATTTGCTGCTAATAAAAAATATTTGCACTCCATTTAATGAATGTGGAGGAACTACACATAATATTTCAACAGATTCCTCAGATTCTCCCATCCCTAAAAGATATATATGCTGAGTGCAATGCAAGGAGGAGGAAAGCGAATTGCACAAAAAGCAACCACTTACAAAAACAAAACATCTTAGCTACTCACAGCTTGCTTAGGTTTTCCAGGCCTGTAAAGGCCCCACTGGTGTCTTCTATTGTGCCTGAAATCTCGTTATGGTCCAGATCCCTGGAGGGAAGAAGACAAAAGAAAGCTTGCAATCAATTTCCCAGTTTGTGAGCTCAATGTTAAGAGACGAAGGGTAACCTTTAGGAAGAGTTTACCAAAGGCCTCCCCTTTTGTCCCTATAGCATAAAGCTTTTATCAGAAGTGCCCAGTACTTGCAGGAAAAAGCAGAGGTAATTAACTTTAGCAGACTAGACCTGGCCTCTTTGCTATTGTTTTCTTTAAATGAAGACTTCCAAAGTAATGCTCCTGCTATCTGACCCTCTTCACTGCTGAAGTGGATTTTGATTTTTCTCCTTCTAGTCCCCAAGACATTTTTGCTACTTTTGAGCAACACAGAAACTGGGCTTTATTCCAAATTAGACAAAAATCAAGAACAATTCAAGCCACAATCACTGTGCCAGAACTGGCACTGAGCATGAGGGTTGCAACCCAGCCATCAGGGTGTTGCTGGGCATGGTGACACAGAAGTGGCTGCTTGAAAGATCTCTGTGCAGATAGAAGCCAAAGAACTGGTGCAATCAGTGCAGCATGTTATGGGTGTAAACAACAACGAAGCAATAAGAACAAAAAAAACCCTGAGATCCAAGTCAAGATGGCAAAGGCTTTAAAAGTCCCACATGCTAGGAGTCCAGGGCTACATCAGCAGGGTTAGCAGCAAACGTTTGCTTCCTGAATCACATATATTGGATTCTACACGTATTCCATGAGTAATTTTTATCTTAGTCAAGTGTTATTTCCCTCCACTTCTGTTTTTGCAAATCTATCATTGGAGGAGTGGGGAATGGCAGTGTCTTGTAATGCCATATCTAAAACTGGCTGTGGACGTTTGGGAACAGAGTATGCAGGTGAGTTCTCTGAAGCACACCTTTTTTTTTTTAGTTAATTGACCTTTACATTGCATTTTCTTAAAAAGGAGACAGAGAAAGCATAGCTTATTGCTATGCAGGTTCTTCCAAAGGAGCATGAAATGCCTTTTAATACCAAGGAAATAAAGGGGGGGGGGACATACTTTCACACACACAAAAGTATAGGGATTCAGTATTCTGGTCCAGTTTTCTTTGCATTCACTTTGCTTTTCTCCCAGCCCCTGTTGCCAATTTCCTATTCTTTCTGGCTGGCTGGCCCTGAAAGCATACTGCCTTGTTAATCATTCTGCTGTGAGGTCCCGGGCCTGACCTCTATTTGAATAGCTTCGCATTTCAGCAGTTTCACACCCACCAAAGGCTCGTCAACAATAGGCCGTAATTAAAGCATGCCCAGCTCTTTTTCACCAGGTGCAGGACCCGATGGGCCTTCCTCTTGATTCAATTAGAACTTGCTCTCCCACCCTCGGTTCTCTATGGGCATTGGACACAAAAGATGACCAAGAATTAGCTGCAATCCAAACACTCTTTTTGGCTTGGGAAAGTCTTTCGTCCTTTTTCTGGTCCAGCTGCCTAGGGGAAGGGCCATTCTGAAAGTAGGCATGGGATTGAAAAGTGGTTCTGGGAAATGCAAAGAAACATGAAGCACTTCCTCCCTCTGCTCAGTAAAAGGAATAAATAACTGCACAGTACGGAACTAAGGGGGGAAGTTTTTGCTTTCTTTCAATTAAACCAAAACCTTAAGGCGTCTTAGGAGACAATATATTTTTTAAAAAATTGAGTTTTATTCACTTGTCTTAAATATATTTATTTATTATAAGGAAAATGTATCCCATAAACACTGGCTAGGATGCAAAATCATGTTGGAAAACAGGGACTAAGGATTTCCTGACACTGGAGGATTAATAATTGTGCATGCATAATCTCAAGGCAATAAAAGCCAAGATAAATTGTGGGAACAAAGAAGCCACTGCGTTGCTAGCTCCTATATAACCCAACTGAAAATGGATAGTTCCATCAAGTACAGTGGTAAAATAATAGTTTTTAGTCACACCAACCATGGGAAATCAGAAAAGGGATCCTTGCTAGGCTGGGAAGCTGCATTGGAAGCTCTGAGATAAAGAAAAGTAATATCCCATGATATACCAATTGCACTTCAGGTCAATGGCAAACACGTGAAAATATCAGAAACAACCCCTTTTATTACGGGGGGGGGGGGGCATCTGGCTAGGCAGAAAAGGAAAATCTAGAACACATACAGAATACGCAGGCTTTTCAGTCCCTTGAATGCTCCCTCTGCAATGTGGCTGATGGAGTTGTGGCTGAGCTGTAGTATTTGCAGTCCTCCCAGGTCCGCTAAGCTCCCCTCATCCAGCCTAGTTAGGTTGTTAAATGACAATGACCTGGAAACAAGAACAAAGTATCAGTCTAGCATTTTCCCAAAGTTCTCATTTATCCCTCTCCAACAGCTCCATTTTGCTTGTCAGAATCTATGTCTTGACAACAAACAATGATTCTGTAACTAATATGACCAACATCTTCACTGTGGGAAAATGGCTCAAATGTACTTAAATCAGGTAATGTGTTTCTAATATAAAGTAAGTCACAAGCTATTTTACTTAGCTGTTATATTTGCATTCCATCCAATACTTCATTCAAGAATATCAGAATGTGATATGTAGGGTTTCCAAAAAGGGTACCATTCAGTTACTGGTAAAGCCAAAGCCCGTTTAGCTTCAGAGATAGAGCTAATTTTAAATTTGTCTCAGGACCTTGGTGATGCCATAGCAAGCCTTCCCTAAGTAAAGGAAAGAATTATGTAAGCTGCCTCAAACTAAAGAAACAAATAGAAGCTTGCTTCCTCTCCAAAGATGTGCCTTGGAAACCCACAGATTCAGAGTCAACCAATACCTTGGGGCACATAGTGTCCAAGCATTGTACTGAATTAGTGAAAAGTGAAAGGTGGAAGTTGGCATTCTGCCATCTAGTTCCAATCACAACTGGCAATAAGGCCTAAGTCAGACAATAACGCCTAGGTCAAACATGTTTTCTTGCTAAATGAACAAGCAACCATTGTGCTTGCATGATACCACCCTTTTTTCATGCGCAAGAGATGAGATCAGAAGCTTTCACTTTTAAGCAACGTAGCTACAATTCTCTATTATGTCTAAACCCAGGTATGTTTAAACTCTGGCTTTTTTAAACTATGACTAGCATCAAACTAATCAATCAAACTAGCATCAAACTAATAGCATTCAAATCGCCAACTTTCGCTGGATCATGGAGAAAGCAAGGGAATTCCAGAAAAACATCTATTTCTGCTTCATTGACTACGCTAAAGCCTTTGATTGTGTGGATCACAACAAACTGTGGCAAATTCTGAAAGAGATGGGAGTACCAGACCACCTTACCTGTCCCCTGCGAAACCTGTACGAGGGTCAAGAAGCAACAGTAAGAACCAGACATGGAACAACCGATTTGTTCAAAATTGGGAAAGGAGTACAACAAGGCTGCATATTGTCGCCCTGCTTATTTAACTTATATGCAGAGTACATCATGAGAAACGCCGGGTTGGATGAATCACAGGTCGGAATTAAGATTGCCGGGAGAATTATCAACAACCTCAGATACGCAGATGATACCACCCTAATGGCAGAAAGCGAAGAGGATCTAAAGAGCCTCTTGTGGAGGGTGAAAGAGGAGAGTGCAAAAGCTGGTCTGAAACTCAACATTAAAAAAACTAAGATCATGGCATCTGGCCCCATCACTTCCTGGCATATGGAAGGGGAAGAATGGAAGCAGTGACAGATTTTATTTTCTTGGGCTCCAAGATCACCGCAGACGGTGATTGTAGCCATGAAATTCAAAGACGCTTGCTCCTTGGGAGGAAAGCTATGGCAAACCTAGACAGCATAGTAAGAAGCAGAGACATCACCTTGTCGACAAAGGTCCGTCTAATCAGAGCTATGGTTTTCCCAGTAGTAACGTATGGCTGTGAGAGCTGGACTATAAGGAAGGCTGAGTGCCGAAGAATCGATGCTTTCGAACTGTGGTGCTGGAGAAGACTCTTACGAGTCCCCTGGACTGCAAGGAGGTCAAATCAGTCCATCCTAAAGGAAATCAACCCTGACTGCTCATTGGAAGGACAGATACTGAAGCTCAAATATTTTGGCCACTTAATGCGAGGAGAAAACTCTCTGGAAAAGACCCTGATGCTGGGAAAGACTGAAGGCAAAAGGAGGAGGGGATGGCAGAGGATGATATGGCTAGATAGCATCACTGATGCAATGAATATGGACTTGAGCACGCTCCGGGAGAGAGCGCAGGACAGGAAGGCCTGGCGTGCTATGGGGTCCATGGGGTCACGAAGAGTCGGACACAACTGAACGACTGAACAACAACAGCATCAAACCATGGTTTTAGATCCTGTTTTTTTCATTAACTACAGTTAAAACAAACCCCGTGCCCCAAGTTTGGCATAACAGGACATTTTGGTTAATTTAAAACCAAATGTGGATGCTTCCCATCTCTTCCTTGCAGCCACATAAGAGGACAGGAAATGTCCTCACAGAAGCTTATGCAGGCTGGTTCATGTAGCAGGAAACCATGGTTCCCGTTATGTGTAAACTCCGGTCTAAACGTGTAAGTTGAAAGGCTTCCTGTAAACAGGGGCTGCTTTGCATTTTGTGAGCATTTCAGCAATGTCACCTCATACAAAGCAACATAAGAAGCAATATTTTGTACATATACTGTGATCATATCATTGCAGAGTAACGGAACAAACTGTATGTAATTTTGTCCACTTCTAAACCTCCATATTTCTCTTGCAGATTTGGCTATTATCAACACTGCCATGGGGGAAGCACCTAGGGTAAGCATGAAAGTTAACAGCATACGCCAAAACCTAAGTCAAAACAGACACATTTTTAAGTACTAGGATTGTCATTTCCTTGGCAAATAAGCTGTATGTCTTTTGTAAATGTGAGCAGAGACAGCAGCAGTGCAACTAAAAGCACTGGAAGAAATTCAGAAGAGATTAATGGCTTTCAAGAAGGCATGGGACAACATACATTCGTTCCTAAAGCGGCTGTAGTGTTGAATTATGAAGAAATGGCAGCCAGTCAAAATTATTTCCTCACCTGCGATGAAAGAATGTTTCAAAGGGGGAGTGGGGGTGGGGTGGAGAAAAGAAATCCAATGCTAGAAGGTAATGCTAAACTTGACTAGGAAAAAAATGTTTCCTTTGATATTCTGCATGGAACTTTCTGTCAGAACTGGTAGAAGCATGTTTCTTTTCTGACATCATCTAGAGATAGCCAAGAGCAAACTTCAGAATAAAACTTCAGAATATCCATCATTAGGGTAGCAACCAACTGGAAATATGCATATACCTGCACACATTCTAGCATTACCGGTCTCCTTTCCTTCTGCATATTTACCTACAGCCTGCTTATGAAGCAAGAAGGCTGATTAAACAGCCCATTCTCCTTCAAGAATTGGAAGACTGTGGGTCTGTAAAGAAACGGGGGCCTTCACAAAGCCCTCACAATAAGCGTGTGCGCGCGCACGCGCACACACACTCACCCTGTTTCTTTACAGATCCAGAGCCAAGGAAATGCCTGAAATCTGAGCACATTTACAAAACAAAGTGTAAAATAACTTTCTGAACTCCCTTATCTGCATATATCTGCAGGCAATAACTGGAGTAGTGGTCAAAACAGAAGGTTCTTATGCCAAAGGAAAAGCTTGATGTCCTAGAGGGCCACCATCTGGTGCTTCCCAGTGCTATTTTCTTTCCATGGTATCATCGTGGCTTATTTAAAACTATTTATATGCCACCTTTTTATCCAATATCTCAAGGCAGTTCAGAAAAATTAAAATAAGCAAAACAGGAAGAATACAAAACAATCAAGCACAATTAAAAAGTCAGAGAGTTTTAAATACTTAAATATAATAACATGTTTTAAAATGTCTGAGTAAACAAAACATTTTTTTTTTGCCTGGCACCTAAAAGGCAGAAAAGTTGGTGGCAGTTGTGCTCTCTGGGGAGAGTATTCCAAAGCTTTAGCACCACAATTGAGAAAACCCTCTCCCTTGGAAAAGAAACCTGACCTCTGATAGAGGTGGCATCTTGAGAAGGCATCAGCCAATGACCTTAGTGTGGGGGGCCAGGTGATACAGGAGGAGCTGCTCCTCCTAGTACTTGGGTCCCAAGCCCTTTAGGACTCTAAAAGGCAAGCATCAGTGCTTTGACTTGGGCCCAGAAACAAATAGACAGCTAGTGAAGTTCTTTTAAAACTGGCAAGATATGATTTGTACCAGGAGTTCCAGACAAAACTCTGGCCACTGCATTCTGCAATAATTGAAACTTCTAAAATGTTTTCCAAGGCAGCCTTACACATAACACATTGCAGTAATATCTACTTTTATTGTCAACTGTTCTCCCCACCCCCATCCCACCCCTGAAGTGGCTAACTCACAGTTCATTCAGCTTTTGGCAGAAGCTCCATCCAACAGGACTAATGCGCGATATCAAGTTGTTACTGAGATGAAATTGCTGAAGAGATGCAAGACCATACAAGGATCCACTGTTAACCTCTGTGAGGATATTGTACTCCAGATGCCTAGATGGATGGCCAATTTAAACACTTTGATTACACAAAGGCTCACAGCTCAGACTGATTTTTTAAAAACAACAACACACACATGATGCCATTAACAAAACACACACCCAAGAACACGCTATCCTTGGATCTCCCCTGATCCAGCTACTGGCTTTAGCATGCCTCGTTTTTTTCTTGGTCCAGGAAGTGTAGTATTCTCATAATACCTTTCTTTGCTCTTATGGGTAGTGTTTTCAAACTTAGCTCAAGATGCCCTCCAGGGAGATGCTCATATTGCCTGGATGAATATACCAGCAAAGAATGGGTGGCCAAAGATAGCCAGTATGCAGCAAATCTATAGCAAGAAACCCCAAAGAGATAGCCTTTGCTTGAAGACCTCTATCAAGGGAGAGCCCACCACCTCCCTCAGTAATTGGTTCTACTGCTGAACTTGGTACCAAAGGGAGTTTTTATTTACTAGTGTTGACTGTTTCAGAGGGGATGGGTGGGTGGGTGTTCCATACAGCTGTGGATGGAAGGGCACTGTACAGACAAAAAGTAAATGAGTCCTTTTAAGGGGCATGAGAAAATCTATTTTAAACTATATTTTTATTGGAAAAAATGGCCATGTCCAAAAGACAACAAAACAAGAACCATTAATCATGGTGCAGCGCAGAGTAATGTGTCAGCGGAGATTATTCAAAATATCACAACCAAGAAAAATACAAATTTTACAAGGTAGGTACATCTGTCCAAAATGATTTGTGGCTGTTTAGTATAAAGTATAGTTGGGTTTCACCTTTCTTTGGAAGAATCCAACTGTGCAGGAATTTGGCCACATGTATTTGTAGACCATCTTTGCATAACCTTAATTGCTAGAAAATCCCTGCACACTGTCTCACTAGGACCACCATACCTCAATTTATTGCTCCTTCCCCTAACTTCAATCTAAACCAGGGGTGTGGCCCTCCAGATCTTTTAGCCTACAAGTTCCATGTACCCTCAGCACTGGCTATGGTGGCTAGGACTGATGGGGAGTTGTAAGCCAAAACATCTGGAGGGCCACAATTTGCCCACCCCTGATCTAAATTGGCAACTCAATCCTGTGTATGTTCACTCAGAAGTAAATCTCACTGCATTCAATGGGCTTACTCCCAGGTAAGTGTGCAAAGGACTGTGGCCTAGAAGTAGAATGGAAGTTGTGCTATCGCATAGCAGGATTACCCTCCAGGCACCTGCACAATACAGGTCTGGAAAAGAGATTGCCAGAGGATTGCTTATATTCTGTCAGTATAACCATCTTTTAACTTACAGAACTTGCATTTTGGCCAGACCCCAGAAAGCTCCATCAGTCAGCTTGCTTATGTTGTTGCGTTGCAGTTTCAGAACTTCTAAGCTGTCCAGCCCTTGAAATGTCAGGCCTTCTATCAGACGAATACGGTTCCGGTTTAGCTCTCTAAAATTCCCGACAACACACAAGGATGTTAACCCAACCATTTCCAGTGTACTCATCTTCACAAGCACACTAGCCAAGAGCCAGGCCTTGAACCACTTCCATCAGGTTCAAGGCTCCACAACAGCTGCCCAGAAACAGTAATCTGAGGTGCTTTGGATCTTAATAAATCCCACAGTCAGCAAACCTGTCCACAGGCAGAGATAGAAGGGTGGCAATTCTTAGCACTAGCCATGTTTCTGACAAACCACACAGTTAATATATTTTACTGAGGTTCTCTTTAAAATCATTTAACTGTTACAGTATCACATTCTTAGAATTCACATACTTAAGAAATCAGTGGTTTCTCTCTTAACCTAGCAAGAATGTAAAGGCTTTCAGCCTCAAAACATAAACGTCTGTTAATGAAAGCCAAAGGGCTAGTATACATGTTACGAGTACATCACAACCCCACAAAAATAAAATCTGTAAATTTTACAGATGTACTCAGAAATTCATTTTTTAAAGGAAAAAAGAGCAAACTTGCAGTAAGTTCCAAATATTCCAACCTCACAGTATTCACTTAATTTTAGGCTATTAAAACTTATTTCTTTCAGATAATGCTCTGGCTCAGTAATGGCTATAGCTGTGGACTATACTTGACTATAGCATAGACAGTTGTAACTGTTTTGGTTTCAGCAAGCAGAGTAGTATCTTACTGTATTAATTTCTATTGGTGTAGAGGCAAGCTAACATTTACAGTATACAGGGGCTTCTTCCTGATGAAGGATTCTGTATATCCCCAAAGCTTGCATATTCCTACATGGGGAAAAACTGAGTCAACACTACCTATTTTGTACATCTACCACATTTAAGCATTGATAAAGGATTTACTTATTGTTATCTAGAGAAGAACAAATGGGTGGATAGATAGACAGACTGACTGACTGTCTATAGGAAGAAACTGTATGTGTAACTTTCAACACTTTGGCCATACTTTAAAGTCACCTTCTTAGTGCGAATATATCGAAATGTCAACACTAGAAAGCCATGACATTCATTTATGCCCTTAACATGCATAGTTTGAAAGATGGGGGCCAAGAGGAAGGGGGGCCAAGACGAAGGCTATGCTTTGGATCCAAACTAGTGTTGTATCAAAAGAACTGTGAATGGAAGGAAAATAGCCACTAGCACTGTTCTGCAATGCTTAGGAGTTTACACATAGCTATAAAATGTAGATTTCTAGAGCAGTCCTCACGTTTTTGTTTGTGTAAGACATTGCACAAGCAGAACAGTATCTTGCGATTTAGTTTCCCGTTTATCATACAACACTCTAGAGCAAAGCATAAAACAGCTCTTCTGAGAGTAGAAGAGTACCTTTGGATCCAACCGTATGATTATATTCACAAGATAAGAACACTCCCAACATCATTTTTGGGATTCTGTATTACATTCTTTGGATAGCTGTAGAAATAATTCACTATAACTTAATTCGGGTTGCCCGGAGTACAATATTGGACCTGTAACTATGAATGCTATGTAGAGAAGCCCCTATATACCTGCACAGGATTAGCGGTTTATATTCCAATGCGCCAAATATATTCAAATAAAAAAGTATCTCAGAGATGAGAACTAAGCTCCAAAATCCTTTATGCACTTTTAAACATTACCCTTATAGGGTATTGCTAATCAGGATTTGCAATAATGAAAATATGAATCTTCTACGCAAGAGAGGTAAAAATGTAAATTCACTGTATAAACAGGTGACCTGCTCAGTAATTAAAGAAAATCAGTTTCTTTGGAAGAGAAAGCTTAACCAAAATTCTAGTGGTAATTTGATTTCAGTTTAAAAGGGATCTCATAAGCTATTTTTGTCTCTTTTCACATAAAACTTTATTTTTTATATCACTACTTGAAATCTTATACCAAATGGTACATGATCTAACCACTGAGTCAGGTTCCAAACTTTTAGAAAGCAGCAAGCAAATGTTGAAGCCAAAGGTCAATTATCTGCACATAAAGCACTTTCATAGATGCAGATGTATATTTATGATCAAATGCAGCCCACGTTACACTCTAGCTTAACAAACAACAACGTGTGTGCTAACGCATCAAAAGTACCATTTTGTCCATCTAAATGTCAACTGCACACTTTTAACGGCCTTCCCTCGTTGTAGTTTTATTACTACATAAAGACACATGTGTGGTCTTGAAAATTGGGTTTAAAAAAGCCCTCTGACCTGCTTTATTTTCAATGCCTTCTCATGAAACAAAGGGGGATATAACAAGGAGCAAGAAAAATAAAGGCACTGGCAGGTTTGAAGGGGAATGAGGAATCTAAATTGTGTATTCTAGATAACCAATATACTGATTATTATCAAAGGGTTTTTTCTTTCTCTTTTTTGTCCTGTTACGTGTGTAATCTGTGAAGTCAATACCATGTGGGACCACCAAAAAAGAATCTACTCCTAATTTGTTTTATTAGGTGTCACCATAGGGCCATTAAAATATAGTTTATTCAACATTTTATAGATGCGGGGTGAAGAAGGATTGCATTTGGTGAGTATGTCCTTAGGGAACATTTGTCTCCATAAAGCTTATGGGTAGCCATAATTAAAATGCACATTTCTACTCACAGTTGTGTGAGCCTGGGCAGCTTGAATGCTTTCAAAGGAAGCTGAGTGATCCTGTTTTTACTCAGGCGAAGCGTTAGCAGGGATCGTGACAGAGTATCAAACGCCTTGGTCTCCAGGATGCTGATTCTGTTGCTCCCCAGGTAGCTGCAATAGTTCATTACAGAACATTCAAATGGCTATGTCAGAGGTCCCAGTCTTCACTCTTTATCCAAAAGACTGGCGACATTAGATATATTGTATTCAAAAATCAAGTGTGTTTCTCCCTCAGACAAATCAAACCAATTTTTCCATTAGCACAATTCAGACAGCAGATAGTAGGAGATTCCCTGAGGTACCTCAGCACCTTCAACTTCCGTGAGCAACTTTCCCCACCTTGGTGCCCTCCAGATGTTTTGGACTTCAACTCCCATCAACCCCAGCCAGCATGGCCAATGGCCAGGAATGCTGGGAGCTGTAGTACAAAATATCTGGAGGGCACCAGGCTGGCGAAGGCTGTCCTAGAGGAATCAACTTCCTGTCAGCCCTATAGGGTACAAGAGACAAGACCCAAGCCACAAACAGAACAAACACACACTGCATCCTCCTAGTAGGTAGAGTGTGATAATTGAAACTAGGACAACTGTGAGTTAAACACTGCCTCACAAATGACTTCTCTCAACATTAATTCCCAGTCTCTACTTAAGGCTTGTACGATCTTGGCTTTTTTCTAGAATCCCAGAGCTGAGTGCAAAATACTGGCCAGCAGGCAGGGGGGACAGGGCAAAATAGTGGGCTCGGGAGGAGGAGCCAATTACCTGCTGTAACCCCATGACTAAACAATGACCTGCATACCCATGTACAAATCTCCATCTGAGTTGCTACAGATCAGGCTTTCTAACAGCCCTAAACTACGGGGATGGGGAGAGAGAAAAACCCAGCCTAGAAAAGGAGACTTTGGGATATTGCCTTACTAGAAAAATTAACCTTATTATTATTATTATTATTATTATTATTATTAAATTTATTAATCGCCCATCTGGCTGGTCACCCAGCCACTCTGGGCGATGTACAACATACAATAAAACAGTTTAAAACAATAAAATTCTACAATAAAAACATTCTCTAAAATACCCTAACCCACCCCAAATGCCCGCCTGAACAACCACGTTTTTAATGCACGACGGAAGCTCATTAAAGAGGGGGCATGACGGAGTTCCCTAGGGAGGGAGTTCCACAGAGTTGGGGCTACCACAGAAAAGGCCCTCTCCCTCGTCCCCACCAGTCTAGCTGTTCTGCCTGATGGGACAGAGAGAAGGCCATCCGAGGCTGATCTTGTTAAGCGGCCTGTCTGGTGCTGCTGGAGGCGCTCCTTAAGATAGGCTGGGCCGGAAACATATATAACCATCTGGAAAGACCTGATTAATACTCCCTAACTAAATCTAGATTGGTAAACCTTCAAGAAGAAGTTTAGCCCTTCAGTTTTATCTGTCTGTATTACTATATGCAGGTCATTGTTGATAGGTTATTTCATGCTTGGCATCAACTGTATTTTCATGTTGCATTGTTTGTCGATGAAATAATGTAAAAAACCCAACCTTTTATCTGTTGCTATTATTAAGCCATGGGGAATGAGAAAACCTTTGCCAATTTACTGTGATACATCCAGTGACCTACCCTACTTATACTGATCTACCTTACTTATCATTTATATTCCAACTTGCCTTCAAGGACTTCAGGGTAGTATACATAGCTCTTCTTCCCACACTGCATCCTCACAACAATCTGATGAGATACTGGGGCTGTTCGCATGACATGCCAGCCCACAATAAGCGGAGTGTGTGCAGATGCCATTTTGAATATGCAACCCCTGCTGGGGGCTTGTTGTGTTGTGCAAACCTGGTGAATGTGGGTTATGAAAGGGTTAAACAACCCCCACATAACCCATGATCTGTTTTATGCAACAGTTGTTTAACCTTTGCATAACCCACGCTCAGCAGGTTTGCATGATATGACAACCCTCAAGAGGGGGTTGCATATTTAATTTAGCACCTGCAGGCACCACAGGTTGTCATGGGTTAAATAACCCACAACAAGCTGTGGTGGCATGTCATCTGAACCCAGTTAATGTGACTGGTTCAAAGATCACCTGGTGAACGTCAGGGTTGAACAGGGATTTGAACCTGGGTCTTCCCAGTCCTGGTCTGACAATCCAACCACTACACCACACTGGCTCCCTTCTGTCCACCCCTACTAGCCAGCATTTTACCCATTGAAAAAGGAAATATACATTACGCTTAGTATTCATTTTCATTTAGCAACATTAAACTGCTGTATGTCTGAAGGGTCATGTAAAACAGGTTTACCAAAGTACCCTTTTATTGGTATGGATTTTGCCTCTGACCTTCTGCCTCAGATCACTTTTGAAATTTACGGTCTCCATACTGAAAAGCACCTCTGCCATATACCATCTGCTGTTTAATACAGTTCAGTTGTGACATACTGTTAAGTCAAAAGTCAAACCACTTGCCTTTTTCTTTTCTTGTTTATAAAAATAGACATTTATAATGTTAAGACAACCTTGCAACATGAGTATTTTCATCATATATGATAGAGTAAAAAAAGGTTTTATTAAAAATGTGATACAAATATCAACACGCAACTTTGCCTCTCTCTCAGCTCCCCATTCACTTTTCATTGGGGGCACATACCTAGAAAAGCTGATGTGTCTCATTCTCTCCCCTCACCTCCACTCCGGTCACCACCACATGCCTGTGCTATTTGCTACACCAAGTGGGCCGGAGAGAATGCAGCAGTTTAAAGTCAGAAGACTCCTGCCCTGGCCCTGGCATGGTCAGTTTCCCCTGCCCCACCAGCTGTTACAGAGACCCAGTTTGCACGATCACCATGACTTAAACAAGTAGAGGCTGGATGGCAATATGTTAGGGATGTTGGAGCTGACTCTTGCATTGCAGAGACTGAACTGAGCAGGGAGTTAGCCTTGCTCAACCTGGCCTGGCCTGTCATTGGGTTATCTGAAGGTTGTTTCTCCCCTCAAACAAACCACGTCACCCAGGTTCAGATGACATGGAAAGCCACGGCTGGGCAGGTAATTAGGTAAATGGTGCCTGGCACATGCCGTGGCTTAAACATGCCGCCATGGCTTTTTTAAGTCACAATGATCGTGTGAACCGGGCCATTATCATAGAGTTGGAAGGGACCTTGAAGATGAGCCTTCCCCAAACTGGTGCCCTCCCGTTGTTTTTAACTATAACTACCAGCATTTCCTGACAATTCGCCGCGCTGGCTGGGGCTGATGAGAGCTGAAGTCCAAAACATCTGGAGGTTGCCAGGCTGGGCAAGGCTGATCTAGTCTAACCCCCTCTCAATGCAGTCTCTGCAATGCAGGATGCAGCTACAACATTCCTGACATATGGCCATCCAGCCTCTGCTTAAACACCTCCAGCACAGCAGAACCTACCACTTCCCAAGGCAGTCTATTTCACTGCTGAACAGCTCTCACTGTTATGGAAGTTTCTTCTCATGTTTAGCTGAAATCTGTGTCCCTGAAACTTCTAACCACTGATTCTAGTCCTGCCCTCTAGAACAACAGAGAACAAGTCTGCTCCATCTTCCGCATGACAGCCATTCAGATATTTGAAGACCGCTATCATGTCTCCCTTTACTCTTCTCTTTTTCAGGCTAAACATACCCAGATTTTTCAACCATTCCTCATTGAACTTGGTTTGCAGACTCCTCACTATCCTGGTCACTCTTCTCTGGACATGCTCCAGTTTGTCAATGTCTTCCTTAAAATGTGGTGCCGAGAACTGGACTCCAAATGCATCCTGACTAATGCAGAATGGATTGAGAACTATTACTTACCATGACCTGGATGCTATGCTTCTGTGGATGCAGCCTAAGACCGCATTAGCTTTTTTAGCAGCCACATCACACTGCTGGCTCATATTCATTGTAAGCAGGCAGAAGAGAGCAAGGGTGTTTCTTCAATAACAAGGTTTTTCTTCAACCCCTGCCATTAAGTAATGTGATCACTCAAAGAATGGGTACTTAAGATAATATACCCACAAATACACACATGAGCAACACCCATCTGATTTACAATCCATAATTGCAATCTATTTGCAAGCTTTAAAAAAAAAGTATCAAAAGATCAGTCCTTCCTGTATAAATGGATACTTTCCCATAAAATGTTTAAAAACAAAACAAACTTACAGATCCTTTATATGAAGCCCCACTGGGAAACAACCACTTCGGATTTCTGTGATGTTATTTGAGCTCAGGTCCAACGTTTCCAGGGAAACATACAGCTCCAGTTGGCTTGCTTCAATGCTATGGATCTTGTTGCGATTCCTACAATGCAGAATGGAGAAGAATTTGACATAATCCACTTTGCCCCACCCCCCACCCCTTGGGTTAAAATAAAATAAGTACAAACATAGAACAGACACTGTCTCTCATATCATATTTGTCTCCAGGCTAGCATTTAGTATGTTTTGGGGAGAGGGGAAATGATGGTTAGAAGTAAAAAATTAAGGTAAGAAAACACCTTTGATTAAACTAACATATACTGGCATAGACAAGCTTTCCAGTTACACAGAGCAATTCATCAGGCAGAATAGAAAGCAAGCTTAAAAGCTAACTGTTTAGATTGTGATATAGTGACACACATACATCAGGCCTCCCCACTGTCTGCTAGAGAAGAGTGAAATATATCATGGGAAGCATATGCAAGAGGTTTTGGTCACTTATTAGATGTAAAACTCTACACTGCTCAGCAATGGAATAACATAAGAAAAAGAGATAAAAAGCTCTTGAAATTTTGCAACATTTGTGGCAACAATCCTAACTCCATTGTCATCAATGGATGGTTTCATGTGCTTCAAGTACATGTTTCTACAACCCATGCTTTGCCCACATCAGATGTAATGGTAAGCTATGGGCTGCTATTCATCTGGAAGTGAGGGAAGGAATTGGCACTGCTGAGGAAAGGAAGGGGACACATGAACACAGGGCTCATTTATGTCATGCCTATTCCTACTTTGGAGTTATATCTGAAGTGATTCTCTGTGTTGATGAAAGACCACAAGACAGGAATGAATAGTGAGAGGAAACAGTACTGATTTAGGCCCTGTTCGAATGTAATAACAACCAACTCTGGGTAGAGTATGGGTTGTTGCTGAATCGTGGGTTGTCATTACGTGCAAACTCTGCATTATGGTTTGACACTAGGTTGTTAACTGTGGGAAACCCAGGAAGAGAACCCATGGTTTCTTCTTGGACTGTGAACTCTAGATGGAACATTGGTCCATAGAAGAATCTATTTTGCCACTTCTGTCAGATAGACCACTTTAGGCAACCTGGTTTGGTTAATGAGGCTCTACTACAGTGATTCAGGACCATACTCAAGCACGATCTATGACCTGATTCTGTCTTTAACTGGTGGGTTGGGACCCACTATTGTGTCACAACGTGAACTAAGCCGGGTTGCAACAGCAGCACTACCACTTTACCAATATATGGTTGAAAAAAACACAACGAATTGTGGGTCTCCAAATGCATGTTTGGGATAAAGGTGGGTGCAGATCTGGAAACGATGAAGACTATAAGTGCAGGCTTGAGAAGCATCTGGAGATGAAACACCAGACACTCCTCTTGCCTCTCCATCTAAAGACACATTTTGATTCAAGAAGTAGGAAATGCTACCAAACATTTTCCCTTCCTATACAGTAAATACTGCTGCTTCTTTAAAAAAAACACCACTGTTTTATTACTAACATAACATGGGAAATGCCAGTTGAAATCCAGAAGTATGTGTGCACAACACATCACCCTGCACATACTCCAATGTTCCCTCAAATATTTCCCTCCCAGCAGGTGCCTCCTCAAAACACACAAGCAGCCTTTTAATTTCCCAGGAGTTGTGCCCTGTTGGCAATAGATATATCAAAGGTAATAATTCCTAAAGACAACACCGCCCCCCCCCCCACACACACACTCCCAACAGCTGTGAGCAAATGTTTTCCCTCTGGAACTCTTAATATGCGTTGACTTGGATTCCAAAACATTTTAAGAATTGACACAGAAACCGAGTGGCATCACAGAGGTTTTCCAATGTATCCACCACCTATTATCTGGGCGGTGGGCTCCCATTTTATTGCAATGTGTATACAAAGACCTTTATGCCAATGAAATATTAGTAAAGCTTGCATATTATTAGTAGCTCTCCAACTCATTTCAAGTTTCCAAAGGAGCTTCCCCTCCATCCCACCCTCAATGCCCAACAAGCCCAGTAATGATCTAACTCGATTGAAGAAAAAAACACTAGGTGAGAGGTGGGGATTTATGGTTAATTTGGAGGAGATGGAGTTGCTTAAATTAAAAGCTCTGAACCAAGTGATCTAAGTTGGTGTGTGTGTGTGCGTGGCAGGGCGGGGGGTCAGTAAAGACTACAACCATGCTACTTTGGGTAGCCCAAACCAAATTGTTTTGTATCTTCCCATAGCTCCACCTACTTTCTGTACTTTAAGTCCTACTCAAGTTGCACAGTATGTCATCACCCTAGGGCTGTGCTGGTGAGATTAAAGTCAAGATCGCATCTTGTGGTTTTGGTGAAGGAACACCCAACTATCCTGGCCTCTGCAACTTCCCAATTTTCCTGCACTATTCAAGAGTAATAATGTATTTGGGCTTTTTAGTATATATTTAAATTTATAGTATATATATAAATTTAAATAGTATATATTTAAAATTTATAGACTCCAACAGTAAGTAAGTATTGCACTATTTCTAGCCATGTTCAATTCAAAAACTTCAAGAAATCGTACTCTGCATGTTCAGAAAGGTGTGAAGTCCCAGAAAACTAAGTAAGCCTTTCCAGGTAGTTGTAATAAGTTAATATTGCTAAAGCTTACCATGAAAAAAGTGAGTTGAATTCCATGGTCATGAGAGCTAGAAACTTCCCAAGCAGAAGATGTATCCAGCAATCATTTGCCATCCTTGTAGGAGTTATTTGATTTAAAACAAGTGCTACATGCATTAAAAATATGTTTTACATAGTATACATTCACAAGCTGTCAAGGAGCAAACACACCTAGAAACACTCCCCTGTCCTCTTCACTGACTGCTATCACCTTTACTACTTTGATTGTCATATATGGGCAACTGTCATATATGGGCAATGTAAGAGTCCCACCCTTTGCCTGTTCAGAGCAAGCTTCTTCACGCATGAAGCTATCCTATTGTCCTTCAAATGATGTAAATGCAGCTTGCTTACCTGTAACTGTAGTTCTTCGAGTGGTCATCTGTGCATTCACACATATGGGCTCTGCGCCTGCGCTGAGTTTCATTCAGGAAGCTTCTATAGCTCAGGAACATTTTTGGTGGGAACCCTCCCCCACCGTCCACTGTGCATGTCGTACGGGGTTCCCACCCATTCCCTCAGTTCCTTGAGACTGCCTAATGTGGCCTCAGACCTGAGGGAAACCAATCACGCCTTGGTACCCAACATCAAATCTGACATTGACACTGAAGCGGGGATGGTGGGAGGGTTGTGTGAATGCACAGATGACCACTTGAAGAACTACAGTTACAAGTAAGCAACCTGCATGTCTTCCTTGTGGTCTCTGTGCATCACACATATGGGCGATTAACAACCTCACTTACATGGTGGTGGGTAAGTGTCTTATGCCAAGACTGATGACAGAACAGCTCGCCCAAACGCACAGAACATGCCTTGACATCGAGTTTGTAGTGCTTCACGAACATCAATGGTTTTGACCAAGTCGCTGCCCTGCATAAGGCCAACAGCGGTAAGGCTTTTGTGAAAGCTGTAGGCGTGGCTACAAATGAAAAGGTGTTACGTGGTACAGAACGGTGCTGTCCTGGATTTGTAAAAGGCTAATGCCCTCTTGACATCGAGAGCGTGCAACTTCCTCTCCAGCTCAGAAGACGGGTCTGGGAAGAAAGCTGATAATGATATGGTTTGGTTGACGTGGAAATCAGAGACCACTTTCGGAAGAAAGTCAATGCCTGGTCTCAGGTCAACCTTGTCCTTGGGGAAGTTCATGTAGGGATGATCCACTCGTAAAGCACAGATTTCACTTACACATCAAGAGAATGTGATAATGACCAAGAAGGCAACTTTCCACGATAGCAGGCAAAAGTCTGGTGTGGTCAGAGGTTCGAAGGGCTTCAAGAGAAGGGCATGCAAGACAACAGAGACACTCCATTGAGGAACCAGAGTCAGAACTGGAGGAGTCAAGTTCTTTAGACCTTGCAGGAACTAATGAGAAGTAGGGTGAGTGAAAAGGGAAAAACTTTGAACTGGCCCTCTGTAACAAGGAAGACCACCAAATAAACTCTTATGGATGAAAGTTTTAAACCTTTTTGAAACAAACTATGCAGAAAGAAAAGAACAATCTCAACCGATGCCTGAAGAGGATAGGACACATGAAGATTTGCAAAAGTCAGAAAAGATTACCACTCTGCAGCTTAGGACCAATGGTAGCCAGTTTCTTAGCCGCATCTAGGACTGCCTGAACTGAGTTGAACTCAAAGGAAAACATTCATTGTTGAAATCTCCAAGCTGTTAGCTTCAGAGTGTCGAGATCGGGATGACGAATCCTGCCCTGGTCCTGAAAGATCAGGTCTGGGACTTGCAAAAGGTGCAAAAACTGTGTTCCTGACAGACACAGTAGAGCTGGAAACCTTGGTTGCTTTGGCCACCAAGGAGCAATTACAATGCAGTCTGTCTTGTCGTGTGTTACCTTCTGGAGCACCTTGGAGAGAAGGGGAAACAGTGGGAACAAATAAAAAAATTCCCCTTGGCACTGTATCTGGAATGCATAGCCCAAAGACAATTGACCGATCCCCACTCTCGTGCAGAATTGGGAGCACACAGCATTTGCTGGGGTAATGAACAAATCCACTGAGGGATGGCCCCAGTCCAGAAAGAGATGATCCAAAATGCAAGCCGACCTCCACCACTCATGAGGAGACTGGTATGCCTGACTTCGGGTGTCTGCCAAAACATTGTCTTGCCTGGCAATGTGAAGATTACTCAAAAGGATGCCCTGTTGAATTACCCATTGGAAGATATCCAGGGTGAGGTTTACAAGTCTGGAAGAGTGCATTCCGCCTTGCTTCTGGATGTCCCACAAGACCATCATATTGTCGGTCAGGATTCGTACATGTTGACCTTGAAGGTAAGGTTCAATAGGCTGCATCTCTTTCCAAGCCGCAAGAAACTTTAGGAAGTTTATGTGACACTTCTTTTCTTTTGCTGACCAGAGGCCCTGAGTCCACAGTGGACCACAATAGGCTCCCCATCCGGATAGAGATGCATCTGTTGTCAGGATTCATGTAGGAGACGGCTGGACGAAAGGCAAGCCTCAGTTCAAATTGCGGAGCTGCATCCACCAGAGCAGGGAGTCAACACTTCGTCCAGGATCATGAGACAACAATGCCAAGCATCCGAAGTGGAATCGAAGCTTCGAAGTAACCAGTTCTGCAGTGGTGGCATTTGGAGTCTTGCCCATCAAACAACTGCAACCGTAGCTTCCATGTGACCCAGCAGAACTTGAATGGTGCGGACGGTGACCTGGCGATTAAGGAAGACAGTCTCTGCAAGAGTGACTAGCTGATCCTGATGGTTTCGAGGGAGGTAAGCATGTGCAACTGTTGAATTTAGTAGCACTCCTATAAACTGGAGACATTGAGTAGGTTCCAGAGTTGATTTTTCTCTGTTGACATAAGTGGCCCAGTGCACCCAGAAGGTTCAGAACAATCCCAATGGCATGGTAAAGATCCCTTTTGGAGTCTATTACAAGGAGCGGTCATCCAGGTAAGGATAAACCTCGATTCCCTGTAGTCTCAGATATGCGTGCACAACCGCCATACACTTCATAAAAAGTATATGGGGCGGTCGCCAGACCGAAGGGCAGCATCCGAAACTGGAACGTGTCAGTGCCGATGATGAAACGCATGTATCAGTGGTGTGTGTCCGCAATTGCTATATGAAAATACACATCCTTCAGGTCTATGGCAGCAAACCAAACATTCTTTCGAAGAAGCTGGAGAATTGTAGCCAACGTGATCATTCTGAACTTTCTGGGGGTGATGAACTTGTTTAAGTCCTTAAGTCCATGATGGGACGGAGGCTTCTATCCAGCTTTGGTATGGTGAAATACCAAGAAAAGAAGCTGTCTTCCGACAGGAATGGAAGGACTCTCTAGATAGCTCCTTTTTGAAGCAAGATAGACATCTCCAGAAGGAGGGCTTGTGATGATGGGAGTAATGCGAACAGTCCCTAGGGGGGCGAAGGGTATAAAATTCTATCATGTAACTCTGAGCAATTATATCTAATACCCAGGTGTCAGATGTTATTGCCTTCCAGGTTGGCAGGAAACATGCCAGAACGGATCCATGCACAGGCTGACTGAGGAGGTCGGGGGCAATGCTTTGAAGATGATTCAGGCCTGCCACGACCCTGACGGAACTTTGAAGATGGAGTGGTCTGCGTTTTTTGCTGTTTGGTTGCATATGGTTGAGGCTGAAACCACTTGTGGCTTCTGTATTTGTGCTATGTGGGTTGAGGGCCCAGGACCATCGTTCAGGCGGTTGTCTTCGCTTTCTGGACAGAGTCCATTTGCTCATCCATTTTCGAGTTAAAGAGCCCTTCACCGTCAAAGGGCAAATCCTCTATTCGGAACCTGCTTCAGGAGTCAAGCCCACAGACCTTAGCCAAGCACGCCTCCTGAGGGCGATGGCACCAACCATCAAATTGGTGCTACAGTCCGCCTCATGCTGAGAGCTCTTAATTTGCTGTCTTGACAGCTTTACAGCCTCAGCATGGAAGACCCTGGTGAAGTCCTTTTGGTCCTCTGGGAGGTAGGCACAAAGGGAGTCCATTTTTTAGCTGATATCTGGCCATCATGGCCTGCTAACTGGCCATACAGAGTCCCAGGGCAGCAGAGGTATTCATTCTCCTACCCCAAAGATCCAGCCTTCTCCCTTTCTGATCAACAGGCGACGGATGAGGTTTCTGCAACCGTCCCTGCGCCGATTCCACGACAATGGAGTTGGGTTGCGGGTGTAAATACAAGAATGCTGCGTCCTTCTCCTGCACCCTATACAGGGACTCAAGGCGCTTAGATGTTGGATCCATGGAAGATGGAGCCTTCCAAGACTGATGAATGGTCTGAAGAAAGGTTGGGAGGAAAGGCACCACAACCATTTTCAACGATTCAGAATGGACTGCGTCGAAGACAGGGTCATGAATATGCTCCTCCGGCTGCTGTACTTCAATGCCCAAAGAATGGGTCATCCTGCCAATTTGCTCAGCAAAGTCGAACATGTCCTCCAAAGGGGAGGCTCCCTCCTGGGATCCCACTACCTCATCCAGAGATGTGATGGAAGGCAGGATAGAGGAGAATGAAGATGAATCCGACTGGTAATCATCAGCTGATTCATGATGAGAGGCTGCTTGTGGCAAGGGGTCCAGAGGCAGGATTGGCTATGGTTCCGATGCCGGAATCGAGTGAGTCGGTTTAGGTGGCTCCAACTGACTCCGCAGCAACAAAGAGGAATGAGGTGGCGCGGGTGGAGGCACGAGGAACTCATCTCTCACAGGAAGATATGAAACAGTTTCCGATGCCTCTGGCAGATACCGAGGTGACGCTGCTACCATATATCTGGAGTGGTCAACGAAGTATTCTTGGTCCCGAAGAGTACGCCAGTTCTCAAAATGGCAAGGTGGAGGGCAAGACCACTCTGAACCCCTCTCCCAGTCACCATGTAGAGACCTTGACCTCTCCTTATAATGGTAGTCAAAGTGGCAATACCCATAGGGGGAACGACCGCAGGCCAGGATGAAACCGATGCTCTCAGTCCTGAGTAGATGGGATACGTCAACATGAAGTCTTGCCTCATTGGTGACTGACAATCTCCAGATGGAGAAGTCTCTTGATCCCAAGAGACTGGTAGCGGAGGGGGGAAATCCAAGATTTCACCCTCAGACACCGTCGACACTGGCTCGATGACTGGAGTAGTCGGTACTGGTGACAATACACAAATTGGCGAATCCAGCAACGGAGGAGGTGCCAAAATCTTCACTTTGGAAGATTTTTTTGACAGCCTTCTTTTTCTTCTCTTTTTTAAGGACATTCGATTCCAACTGTGGAATCTTTGCTTTTTTTAGTTACCTTTCTTGTGACCAAGAGTGCTAAGGAGCACCCCAGAGTTGGAAGATCAGCCCATTCAACCAAAATTCTCAGGCAAGGGGACATCGACTTCGATGATGACATAGTTGCCCCTGCTTTGTCTTTTGCAGAAGACCCTGCAGCATTCTTTGGATCCATAGCCAGTAACGCTCTTCTCCACAGCTGTGCCTTAAGCCTGTCTGATCTGTTCTTTTGTGCCTGTTTAGTAAATAATTGGCAAAGGGAGCAGGAATCAAGTAAATGGCCTTCACCCAAACAGAAAAGACAGAGGAAGTGAGGGTCAGTGGGGGGCAACTTACTCCCACACTTGATATACTTACAAAAAGGTGCCTTTGCAGCCGTAAGTGACACCGCAGCCGTGGTCAACAGATGGATGAATGTCAAAGGATTGGGGGTGGTGGTGGACTGACAACGAAAACAGGGGAGACCACAAGAACAATAACAAAAAACAATGCCCGCAGGAGCAGCAGAAGAAAAAACACTGCAATTTTCTTTCCCACAGAGAGGAAGCTCCGAACGGACTATCCACTATGGTGGTCGAAACAGAACTGAGGGAACGGGCGGGAACCCCCTAGGACATGCACAGTGGACGGTGGGAGAGGGTTCCCGCCAAAAACGTTCCTCGGCTATAGAAGCTTCCCAAATGAGACTCAGCACAGGCACAGAGCCCATATGTGTGATGCACAGAGACCACGAAGAACTTGAGCCTACATATGTTTTACTTGATAATAATAAGCCCCACTTACTTCAATTTTTTATGTAAATTATGTCGTGTGCAGCTCCTCTTCTCCTTTTTAAAAAATTCTGGTAAGGATGTGAGGCCACAATTCAGACTGGGCCAACCAACCCTAACCTCCCCATCAGGCAGGACAGTTTTTAAAAAGCTTCTGTTGGTTCCAATGTTTCTTTCTTTTTAAACTGCTGCGAAGGGAGTGGGATTTCAGTAGGGAAGTGGCTGGGGAGGAAAGGATTAAATTTTGTCTTTCCCACAAACAGTGGTCCTGGTATGGATGGGGCCTGTATGTTTACTTTGGAGTAAACAAAAAGAATAGGGTAATAACGTAAGGTGGAGCCTGACCCTTAATCTTCACTAAAAGAGCCTATAACTGTAGCCTTAGTCAGCCTTGAGCTTTCTCAGGAGTAGTGAGAATACGGCTGATTTGCAGAACCAAAGAAACCTCCTTGTATTGATTGCTCAGCATAAAGATTGTTTGCAATTTCAGCAGGAGGTGTGGTTAAGCAGAAGGTGAGACATCGGAGTTTGCGTGCACTAGAGGTGGAGTGAGAAGTGACAGGATAAAACAGGTGGTGCTACTTCAAAAGATCATGGCTTTTCTAGGAATACTGGAGTATGCTTTAGAAGGTAAGGTTGCACCTTAATCCCAGTGGGTAGGCCAGTGCTAAATGTCTTCATGAATATTTATTGATAAGTCTTTTCAGCAACCTTTTCCTCAAGGGGGAGGGGTGAGACTCTCCTTCTGATGCTGAAGAGGTAATATTTGCTCTGCACAGTGAAAGTTATTTTTGGTTTACCATAAGGAGAAAGAGAACAGGGAGGCAGGGAGAAATTGCACGGTTGGCCTTCATCTAGTATCGGCTTACAGCATTGGCCAGGCTTTGTTAATTTAGAAAAAAAGAAGCCTTAATACAGCAAAACTCTATTAAGACACCACCTGCTTTAAGCATCAAAAACAAAACCAAGCTTCAAACGAGAGGGGAGCTCTGCACATCCCTCTCCGTTCTATTAATATTCAAATATGTTCATGTGCAAGGAGAACAATTAAACCACCTAAAAATGTCTGGTACCAAAGGACATGCAAGGTCTTGTGTCATAGAGGAACGTCAGACCATGACTGGAGATCTAGATCAAAAAGAGAAAGTGACATGAGATGAACCAACCACTGCTGTTAGGAACAGCCCTTCCGGCTTTCCATCATTGCCTGCAGTCTGCTTAGCCACAGCCAGTTTCAACTTCTAATTGCCCCAAAAGAATAAGAGAGGCTTTGACTTCAGAGGTAGCCATTCCTCTGGGCCCAGCTGAGCCTGGTTCCAACACATCATTGTATGCATACCTCCTACCTTGGCGATAATTTATATGTCCAGGCTTGCCTCTACTGGTTTTCCTGAATTTCTCAGCATGCAGAGGCTTCTGCAGGACAACTGCAGAAGTTACTCACATGACAACTCCCTACCACACAAACATCACACAATAACTTCAGCCCTGCCGTCCACAGGAGGTCAGACAAGCATAGCATTACAGATATCAAGGGGAATCAACGTTGGCACGCAGTCTTCTGGAGAGAATCCATAGGCTTTTGTCTGCTGAATGCTCCATCCTCAAATCATTTCAGCTAAAGCTTTAATCAGGTTCATTCAAATATATGAAAACTTAGAAAGCAGAGACATTATCCACTAATTTAACTTATATGTCAGCCATGCCCTCTGTTTGGCCACACGATTGCTACTGGTCTGGCCATATGATTTGGCCACGTGATCTGCTGCCACTGTCTCTTCCCCTGGAAAGGAAACACAGCACTGAGCAACAGACAGACAGAAGGTGTCCTGCTTACGTCTCAGCTGCTCGGCACTGGGAGACTTGCAGTGCCAGGTCAAAGTGCTTGCAGAACTTGCAGTGACAGCTCAAAGTCTGAACCAGAACCTGACTTTACACTGTGCTTTTACTGCAAGTCTGTCCTAAAATGGAAGAAATATAAGTATGATGGACTAGTCTAGTCTAAAGACACAGGTATGTACCCTTGCAACTATGATAGTAGGTCAATGCAATGTGCTTCACTTCATTCAAATCAGTTACATGGTTGCTTAGTAAAAAGCCCTTTGAATGATGCTCCTTATCCTAAACTGAAAGCCTCTGCTGCCTTTGGAATGGCATCATGCTTCAGAAAGTAAACAGCAGTGGCTATAACTACGTTCTTCAGGCAGGAAGAGAGTATCCATAAAAGCAGCCCCCACTTTTCTCAGAGGCCACTGAATCACTAGTCCCCCAAGGGAACGTCTGGCAGATTCTCAAGCCTATTGCAGAGACTGTTTGTTCAGGTGGAGCTCAAATGCATAACAAGAGCAGTCCAGGGGTTGGATACGTGCTGCTGACATGCTTGGGTCAGCCACTGTGAAACTCCACATAAGCTGCACACACCAACTGCTTAATCAGTTACAGCACAGGCCCTGGAGCAAGATGGGCGATATGCTTCCTTTGTAACAAAAAGGAGAGAAGAGTGCCAGCTCCTACCCTAATCTCCTATCTACAAGGAACCATTTCTTTTCCAGGAATGACAGGAAAGGAAAGATCCAGCAACATTGGCTGCACCGAAGTACAAATACAACCAGCAATCACTGGCTGGATAAATGTTAGGGGCTGCGGCTTAAACCAACCCAGTTCTGGCAAAAAGACATCTCTGGCTGCCTTTCACTAAAGCAACCTCAGAGAATAAGGCCCACTGAAGTCAGGCCACATTGCTGCTACCCAATGAGCAGGCTAAGGGGCAAAGATGTTCAAGCAAGCACAACTACAAGGTGGAAATTGCAGCAAGTGGCATGGCAGCTGATGAAGGGAGCTGCAATGGGAATAGCTTCTGCAAGAAGCCATTGGGCAGATAACTCTGGAATGAAAGGCAACCTCTATAGACTAGTAATTAAAAAACGATCTAGGGGTCTCTCAAGCTGAAAGGAAGTCAGACAATCAACCTCAATGGAAGGTTGAGTCCTTCTCTCAAATGCATGCAGAAAAGCAGTAATGGAAGGGAGGAAGCCGCTACTCCATGCTTCCAGTCCCCAATACTGTGTTTTCTCATCTATCATATTCAGAAGCTTTCTTCTTGTAGTCAGTTTCCTGGAAAAATATGCACTGCTTGCAAAAGTGAGTTCTGAGGAATGGTGGTCTCTGCTCTAATGGGGCCAACCCAGTAAGCCTTGGGCCTGTTCATCCATTCTGTTTCTAATACTTTAGCCAAGTTCCTTCTGTCTATATGCTTTTCCCAGAAAACTTTCACATAATTAAGTCCCTGTATCTTATTTGTTTATTATTTTATTTAAAGCATTTTAAAGACAGCCTTTCTGGATGAAGTCCTCTCAAGCTGGCATAGCGCAGTATAAACCAAAAAACTGAAATAACATTTTTTTAAACTATTAGAATTACAAAAATTCACAAATAAGAAACATTCTCAAACACAGAACAGCCCTCAAAGTAATTTCCACAAAGCACAGCAATAAAGTAATAAATCAGCAGCATATCTAATAAAATTGCATCAGTTGAAAGCCACCTGGAACAGATATGGCTTCAAAGCATTTCTGGACACCAGTACTGAAGGGGCCACCCATACATCCCTTGGGAGGGAGTTTCACAGAGCAAAGGCCCAGTCCCTAGTATTTATCAAACTAACCAATTCTAAAGGTAGGCCAGCAAGCAGGGCTTACAACAGTGATCTCAAGATACATGCAGATTTGTACAGAAGCAGGCGGTCCTCCAAGTAACTCAGTACCAAACTATTTAGGGCTTTTAAGGTCAAAACCAGCACTCTGAATTGGGCCCGGAAATGCACTGGTAACCAGTGCAACTGGAAAAGAATCAGTGTGATATGTTCTGACACCTAGCCCCATTGAGCACCCAAACAGCTGCTTTCTGTACATGGTGGCATTTCTCAGTTGCTTTCAAAAGCAGCCCCATGTAGAGCACATTTACAGTAATTTAGGCTGGATTAACTAGCGCATGTGTAACCACGGACAGATCTGCTTTCTCTAGGGAGGGCCATAGTTGTCGTACTAGCCTAAGCTGGTAAAAGGCACTCCTAGCCACCTCTGCCACCTGGAATTTCATAGACAGTGCCAAGTCCAGGCGAATTCCCAGATTATGAACTTGGGTCTTTAGGGGAAGTACAAGCCTGTCCAGAAATGGTTGCACCCCTCTAACCCTAATCAGTCAGTTTCTGTACCCCAATATTTCCATCTTGTCTGAATTAAGCTTCTCCTCATTCTCCCTCCCACACACGTGCTGAAGAGTCCAACAGCCTCCCTGGAATTTGTAGGTGGAAAACAGAGGTAGAGGCTACTGTGACACCACAGCCCAAACAGCCAGCAATTTCATGTAGATGTTAAACTGCATGGGAAACAAGATGGAGCTCTGCAGCACCCAGGATGCCAAAGACTACACGGTGGAGCAGAAGTCCCCCAGTATCACCTTCTAAGACCACCCTTCCAGGAAGGGCCAGAACCAATGTCATGCCATACCTCCTATACTTCTGGTAAATGGCCAGAGTGACCAAGTCCATTTCTTTCTCAAAAATGGATTGGAATAGATCCAAATAATCGGTATAGTCCAAGACCACCTTGAGATGAGGCCACCACCCATGAAGTCCTATATATCACAACAGTGTCTTCCCAAGCTGAACAGGGATATGCAATTGCTCAATTCCCAAATTAATTCTAAGCAGGAACCCTATATCCATCTACCTCCCCTCACAATTCAAGTTAGGTATTTATAGATCTCATAGTCTAAGGACAGAAAGGTATAAAAGTAAACTTCTTCATGGCTAAGTGTCAGGGGCTCCTTGGAGGCCTCTCTCAATCTAATCCAGTAGCCAAGTCCAGACACAGACAAAGGGATTCTTTTCAAAGTTTTATTCCTCTTTTACAACTTAACAACTCTACCGTTAGCAACTAGATATAAGCAGCACAGTACCTATGCCCTAAGTTGGAACAGCTGGTCCCCGTTTGAAAGGGAATTACTGGCAGACCCCTGAACTTAAGGACTAGGGAGAGTCCCTCCCCTTTTCCCTTGGATCCTCTGGGCGCAACCGTTGTTTGCACGCCAATCGGGCATTACGCCTCCTTTCTGTGCCCTCCATTTTGCGCCGCTCTCTGCGTCGGCGTCGCGCATCCACCAAGTCTACTTCCCGCACTCGGTCACTCCTTGGACTGCTATCTAAGCTAGGAATGCTGGTGGGAGGAATCTCCGTCAGCTGTTGACCCTGGGAAAGAGGAGCGCACTCCTCTCCCAGGAGCGACTGCTCTTCCTCAGAATCAGAACTACTCTGGGATTCTATGGGCTCAGTGTCCATCCTGACTCTAAGGAATAAGACTGTAAAGTATTCAGGGGTGAGAGTAAAACTAAAAAAAGGAGGTTAAGGTACAAGCAGTACTGTAAAGGCCCTACATACCACATACATATGTTTTTTAAAAGTGTATTTTACTTATTTATGTTTACTTATTTACTTATTTTTACCAACTTAATTAAGTAAATATACTTCACCTTCATCCCAAAACAGATTTCAGGGAAGCATACATAAAAACTAAACATTCAGTACAAAAAACTACTTAAAGTCTAAACATAAAACAGTAAATTTGAGTGCCATAAAACTATTTCACCCACCTTAAAAAATACAAATGTTAAAATATAAGATCTTTAAAAAATGAATGCTGTGGAAATGAAAAGTTTGGGAATGATAGGAGTTGTGATCCAGCAAGTTAGGAGAGCACTAAGTTGGGACAGGCTGCTTTAAGAACTCTAGGGAAGAAAAACTCCACAGAAGCACCTTCTTCCACACATAGTGTTGTATTTATTGGAGGAGGCAATGACAGCTCCTGTTCCAATTTCCCCTGATACAAAGTTAATAAAAAGGAGTACAGGCCTTGTTTCGTTTGGAATATACTCACCCTAGGCAACTCCTCCAGTCCTCTCTTGACATGCTACAGACCTCTGGCCAAGTTCACACTAACAGATACTTCAGTTTAACAAGCACACTTTTAATTCCTTAATGCTCTTTAAGTCTTGTATCATTTGCAATTGAGAGAAATGTTAAAATGAGGAAGCAAAGGATAGATTCCCCTTTAAAAGGGGCTCCTAGCCTCTCCTCAAATTGCTCATGTGAATTTTAGAGGAATTGAATCCTCTTTTCTCCTTGTCAGGATATCTATTTCCACCAAAGAGATTGCATCTATGTGCCCTGTAGGAAGCAGTTATCAAGAACAACTCTGGGATATCTCCACGCAACAACATAGAACATTGTTCCCTGAAAGAACTCCCACCCCCAAGCATTATGTGCTCCTATGAGTGTGAATATTTAAAAAGGCATATCCTCCTGAACAACAAAGAGTACTGAGGTACCTTAAAGGCTAACAAACTTAGGATGCTATCTTCAACAAGACAGCTCCATTGAACACAGCGGGAGTAGAACAAGTAGGATTGTGCTGGTGCTATGGCATAGCGGGTTCTAATCCACAATAAATCTGTTAGTCTTTAAAGTTCCACAAGAGACTTTCCCATTTTTGCTACAACACAGCTGCCTATATAAGTTGATACCTCTGAAAACCCCATAAAAGACTGAACACTGTTTGCTTCTGTTCACATACGCATAACCTTCATGTCACAGCTTCACCAACCACCTGAGTTTCATCGTACAGGGAAATCAACGGCTCATATAAATGGCATAAATGAGCCAGAGTGAAAGTCCACAGCAAGAGCAAGGAAGATGTGGTGATAGGACACCAACAGAGGTTGGAAACAAGAGCTATAACAAGCACTAACAAGAGATGGAAAGTTAGGTCAGTGAACTGATAGCTGAGATTATTTCATACTTCTGTCTACTTCTTTACACCTGCCGTACCAGGAGCCTTCAAGTTAAAAGAAATCCATCATACAAACTTTCTGCAAGATTTCAGAAGGTTGAATTACCCCAACTGACAGGAAGTACCTTCTTAGGAGACAGGCCTCACCCATGTGTTCATGGTATGATGCGAAGAGCACGAAAGGGCACAGCTTACAGAACCAGGCACAGGGACACAAGTCCTTCATCCCCTCTGGTGCAGGAACAGCCGCTGGCATTCTTGCACAGGCAGGTTCCCCTTTGGCCAGTTGGGTGGTTAAGAGTGGAGCAGCAGTCAATGAGCAAGGCACTCTGTACCTCACTGAGTAGCACTCTATGGGCCTTCCTGGCCCACAGGACAGCGGCGGGCAACTTTGTGGGATCCAGGTGCCATTTTTGCAGTGGCTGTCACAGAAGGGGCTGCATGTGGCTCGAGGGCCACATGCTGCCCACCCCTGCCACAAGAGATGCAAAGTCCAGCACAAGCCTGTGCTAGTCACTTAACACTACGGATGTTTCCAAACGAGACGTTTAATGTGTAATTGCCCTGCCCCATTCACGGAATTTTAGGGGGGCTCAACACGATGACATCATCCATTTGTGATCCTCCTGTTTCCCCATCACTTCCTCTGTCTTTTTTCTTACTGTGGAAAATCCATTAAAAAAGAGAAGACGGAACAGCTGCACAATGCCTTATATGGCCTCTCCATCTGGAAGCACCCTAAGGCTGGGAGATGCAGCAAAGGAGAGGAATGAAAATTCTGTTAAGCTACATTGGCATATCTATTTATGCTGCTTTAATTTAGGCTAATCCATAACTGGTTTGAAACTCAACATTAAAAAAACTAAGATCATGGCATCTGGCCCCATCACTTCCTGGCATATAGAAGGGGAAGAAATGGAAGCAGTGACAGATTTTACTTTCTTGGGCTCCAAGATCACCGCAGACGGTGACTGTAGCCATGAAATTAAAAGACGCTTGCTCCTGGGGAGGAAAGCTATGGCCAACCTAGACAGCATAGTAAGAAGCAGAGACATCACCTTGCCGACAAAGGTCCGTCTAATCAAAGCTATGGTTTTCCCAGTAGTAATGTATGGCTGTGAGAGCTGGACTATAAGGAAGGCTGAGCGCCGAAGAATTGATGCTTTCGAATTGTGGTGCTGGAGAAGACTCTTACGAGTCCCCTGGACTGCAAGGAGGTCAAATCAGTCCATCCTAAAGGAAATCAACCCTGAGTGCTCATTGGAAGGACAGATAATGAAGCTGAAGCTCCAATATTTTGGCCACCTAATGCGAAGAGAAAACTCCCTGGAAAAGACCCTGATGCTGGGAAAGACTGAAGGCAAAAGGAGAAGGGGACGGCAGAGGATGAGATGGCTAGATAGCATCACGGATGCAATGAATATGAACTTGAGCACGCTCCGGGAGAGAGCGCAGGACAGGAAGGCCTGGCGTGCTATGGTCCATGGGGTCACGAAGAGTCGGACACGACTGAACGACTGAACAACAATCCATAACATCATGTTGTGAAAGGCTTCCAGTATGGCCAGTCCTCACAAATTCCATGGCAAAGGTGAAATGAAATTATGTGCCAGCACTGGCTTTGCAGTGGCAGCAGTGGATGAAGGCGAGACATTCCTTTAAATTGAAATTTAGCATCCTAGCAGCCGAGTTTTTATTAAGAGACTAATTTTCCCCAAAATAAAGAAAAGTTTTCAACAGTAGCATCTCAATTCCTATTTATTTATGTAGTGTATGTGTTCCACAAAGTGCTCCACAATGTTTATACTATTTGCTCTAAATTTAACCTTTGTGGGGTAAATGTTATTACTTGTATTTTAGAAATTAGGAACTGAAGCAAATCTGAGTTGTAACCCGAGTACAGGTGTCACTTTAGCTGAGCATGGATATGAGCCCGGTTCAGTCAGACTATAGCCTTCAGTATGCCCCACAGTCATTGACAATAGGTGGGCTCTACAAAGCAAACACCGCAAAAGATCTTCTCAAGGAGAACAGTTTATAGCAAAATCCTGCCTTCTAGTCCCCATGTGCCTGTCAGTAACTGCACAATAATGACTTGGCACACAATTAAGCATTATGAGTTTGCAGTATTTCCCCTCTTGACTTTGACAAGAGTAAACAAATGCTCATTTCTATTTCTAACTCGCTCCATCTCACTCAGCCCCATTACAGAACTCCTGTGCATTTAATATGTGCATGCATATGCTCATCGATTACCTCACTTATGGGTTACATCACCTTAGCACTCACCACAAGCCAAACAGTTACACAGGACGCCTCAGGTGTCTGTCCCACAGGCCTGCAACCCACATGTTTTTCCAGAGTCAACGTGGCAAGTCACCATACAGGAGTCTACATTGATTCCATTCATATTCCCACTGGCTTGCCAATATCATCTGACCAATATGAAAAGAATACTCTGTTTTAACAGCTGCTCAGTGCTTTGATTCTTTTTTTAAAAAAAATCCCACTTTGCTCTTGTGCTGAATATCACTAGGAGCTGGTGCAGACATAATGGAAGGAGCAGGACACAGGATTGGACACCTTCCCCTGCCCCCTTGCTTAAAAATGTCTTTCACTCTTGCCTGTCCTAGCTCGTCCAACCATGAGCCCTGAACAGGCAATCTCATGGACCTCTCCTAAATCATGGTTCTACATCAAGCTTACATCAGCCTTAAGTTTACTAACTTTGACATCCAGATATAGAAGGCGGGCTGATACAAATCAAGAACATCAACACAGCTGCACTTGATTCAGCAGGTCTATAATTTTAGCAATATTTGTTTCATCTTTGTTGGTCCAGATCAAGGATGCAAAGACAGGGTTTAGATCTGAGGCATCACAGAGGCAAATCCTGAACATCTGCGGAGAGACTAGGGTAGTAATCTGGGGGTCACAAGGGAAAGATTGGGACCTTAAACACCTCCTCCCTGTAGTTTCTAAGCACTGAACAAAAAGCATGCCTGAGCTAACTGCCATGCCCTGAAAACAATATGCAATAACAAATGGAATTAATTTAACCTAATTACCAACTGTGTTCTTCAAAATAATATAATCTTAACTAAAGTAATTACTACTTTTTGTTTTGCCTCACCTGTTTTTTCCCTTACAATGGTAGTGCAAAACTTAAACTGGACTGAAGGCAGAAAAAGGCTTAATTCAAAAGGTATTATTTTCACTGCTGAAGTATTAGAATTGCATTAGCTACTTTGTTTTTTAAGTACTTAGTATAACCTGAGACCTGCAGGCATGACATAACAAGCTGCAATTTAGTGGCCTGATAACAGCTTCTCAGCAAAATGGTCAAGGGTCCAGCTTTCAGTAATGAATAAGAAAATTGCTGGGGGGGGGGGAGGAATCTCTCATACATGCATCTCTCTTATTATGAACCTTTGGAGATCTGAAATACACAAGAATTTTATAAACAACTTATTAGCCCACTAAAATATATATAGTTTCCTCCAATCCTGTTACTCCAACACACTTCCTAATTTTACTTTATAACCACAGGCCATTATGTATCATGTGGTTTTAAATGTTTTCTGCTATAGGAGAGTAAAATCATTTTAGCTGACCAATAAATTGAACTAAACTTTGAAACAGTCTTCATGGTAGCATTCAAACTACCATTAAAAGAACATCACAAATAAATCATAACAATAATAAACTAAAGCATTTTCATGATTACATGATGGCTACCATTACTCTATGATTCGTCAAATAAATTCCATGCCAGTGTGATGCAGTGTGTAGAGTGTAGTGTTGGGTATGGCAAATGTGCTTAGTCATGAATTTCAATGAACGGCCTTGCAGAAATAATCTCTCAGGCTAGCCTACTTCACAGGCTGTAGCAAGCATAGAGTGTAATTAATAATGGGGCACTTATTCATTTACAGGACTACATACACTTGCCCAAATTTAACCAATTGAAGATGAAGATGAACTGCCCAGATTTAACCAGTGAAGATCAACAGCTATCATTCTTCCAGAACAGTGGAACTCATAACACTTCACTACCACATGCGTGACTGGCAGCAAAATAAATAAATGTTAAAATGGCTGACTTCTGCTGTCAAAAGTCAGAAATAGAACAGAGAAAAAAGCAAACCACTGCAAGAATGTACAATTTTTGAAGGTTTTTTAGTCTCTCCAACTGCTCAGAGAGCTTTGGCTATTGGGCAGTACAGAAATGTAATAAACAAAATGAAGATTAAGAGTGCAAGACTTAATGATTTTGCTCAATAACTTTTAAGCTTTCCAGAACTCTCACAGGGAAGTATACAGACTTTTAAAAGTTATACATTCATAAAATTTCTCTCCAAGTATTTACAGCCACCACCACCCCTTTATTTCATTTCCAGTAACTATCCCCTTAGTTTCTAAAGGAGTGATTCCATTCCAAATTCAATAGGTCTTGGATTTAGGTCTCATTATATCCATTTTATCACTCCACATTCAGGATTTCAACACAAAATGTAGTTTTAAAATTAGATCTTTCAAAAATGATTTGTGGCTTTCTTTGACTTAAGTTTATTATCTAGTAATCTGGTAGATAGACAGATCCACATGAAATTTACATATGGCTATTATTTATATCCAATAGTTAATGAGATGCTATGAGATTTGATAACATTATTAAAGCAACTTGTTTTTCTTCTGAATCCACTTTAAACTATGGCAACTATGGCTGAGCATCCCTTGGTCATTGTGGAAATAATAAATGTAATCCTAGGAAATTGCCTTATACCAAGTCAGATCATGGGCCCATTCTGTGTACTGATGAGAACTTCCCAATTCTGTTACCTGAAATCATTTAACTGGAGATCCTGGGGATTGAAACTTGGACCTTCTGCATACAAAGTGTGTGTGGTCAGCCACGAAGCTATGGCCTCTCCTACACTGCTTACTTTCAAGGAGAAGCAGCCATGTTCCCAAACACAGTTTGTCCACTGTTGCAATACAATTATGCGCATAAGAGGCATTATGTTTTCAGCATTTTTTGAAGTTTGGAGACAGCTGCGATCATGTGGAGAACAAGATATTTTTTCTTTCCCTAACAATGGTAAATCAGGGGATTTGTTTTCTTTAAAACTGCATTTTCTTCCAGTTTGGAGTTGCCCTTCCCCCAAGATGGCCGGTTTAGTCAGTGAGAGACTTTTGACACTTTTATGGGATGTGTCATTCTGTTCTGTTGTTGTTATTAATGCAGTGTAACCCTCCTACACCATTTTTTAAGCAGTATTGACTGGATGGAATTTATGATACAGGCAAAATGCTAAGTTGTTTTTCCTACCCTATTTTGATAAGTTGCTGAGGATAGAACAGACATGAATTAGCTAAGGCATTTGGTAGTTTCACATTCCCATTCATAGGGGTAAATCAGTCCCCTGATAAGCTTAGTAAGCTAAATGTGTATTTTAAAAAAATACTGAAGGGGGAGGGAAGCAAGAGACAAAACACCACAGCACAACTGTTACCATAATTGTGGGAGTATAAAGTGCTTTAGGTTCGCTAAAAACAGATTTACAAATATTTCAAACAGCTGCTGGGGTCCACAGCAACCCCATTAGTTTAAGAGGGTTAAGTATGTGGGGATAGACAGGATTAAGAGCCTCAGTCTATGGACATGAAGAAGAGGGGCTTATGAATCACAAGGACCACAAAACCTGTTGCAATATCCAAGCAAATTAAGATGCCTCTGTTGCTTGCACAATTACTCTGCTAGTTATTGGTGGAGCCATTTTCATTGTGCTTCTGATTGAGGAGCTAAGTAAGACACATCCACTTAGCAAGCGCTTATGCTCCCAGCTGGACACCGCGCAATGTACAACCAAGAGCGTAGAAATTGTTCTCTGAAGGGATCATGTGCAATTTATTTATCTCAAGCTCTACAATCGTGTGGACTACTGAGACCTAGTGTGCTAAAGGTACACACATCACCAAACTGCTTGCATGCTTCCACCTAACATTTCAGCATTTTGGATGGGGAAGGAAAGGAACTTGAACTAAATAGCTGCAACAAGTAGAACCATGCCAAAGAAAATTACAGGAAGGAATTGGGGGAGAGGAGTGCTTCCCCCTTCAGCACCCTAATGCTGTGTTTGTACTATGGTTTCCTTAATTTCTAAGGGAGTGACCAATGGTCTTTCAACATTTGAACATGGAGCTCCAAAACTGGGATGGGGGGGGGGAGTCACCTGACTGACAACATCCTCCTACTCCCTCTTTTTGAAGCAGCCTTCTCTGACCTCTTCGACAGCTCTGGTGGGCAACCACATGGCTCCCTTCAGGATCAATGAAGCAAAACTCTCAAAGGGGCAAGGCAAGTTCTGGTTGCTGAGTAATAAAACTGAGCCACTCTGCACCCCGTTCCCCCACACACACACCACTTTTCAGCCTGACAGAAATTTACCCTACCTCCTCCAACAGGGTTTGTGCCTCTGCAAATGGTTAAACCATTTTAACCATTAAAGGTTAAAGGGGTGAATGCTCCTTCCTTGTTCTCCTCGACCTCTCAGCGGCTTTTGATACCGTTGACCACGGTATCCTCCTGGACCGCCTGGAGGGGTTGGGCATTGGAAACACTGTATTGTGGTGGTTCCGGTCCTTCCTCTCTGGCAGGTACCAGAGGGTAGCACTGGGAGAGGAGGTTTCGGACCCATGGCCACTTACTTGTGGGGTGCCACAGGGTTCCATCCTCTCCCCGATGCTATTTAACATCTATGTGAAGCCACTGGGGGCTATCATCAGGAGGTTTGGGGTGCAGTGTCATCAATATGCGGATGACACTCAGCTCTACCTCTCATTCAAATCTTCACCAAGGTTGGCCGTAGAATCCCTGTCCAAATGTCTGGAGACGGTGAGTGGCTGGATGGGGAGGAATAAGCTGAAGCTCAACCCTGACAAGACCGAGGTACTTTTGGTGGGAGACAAGAGGAGGCTGGGGGATGTTGACCTGGTGTTGAATGGGGTACAGCTACCCTTGAAAGACCAGGTCCGCAGCCTGGGGGTCATTTTGGACTCCCAGCTGTCCATGGAGGCTCAGGTGTCAGCTGTGAGCCGGACAGCGCTGTATCAACTCCATCTGATACGGCGGCTGCGCCCCTACCTTCCCGACCATCTGCTCCCATCGGTAGTACATGCCCTGGTCTCCTCTCGTTTAGACTACTGTAATGCGCTCTACGTGGGGTTACCCTTGAAGACGGTTCGGAAACTGCAGCTGGTACAGAACGCGGCGGCTCGCCTGATTAAAGGCAGCCGCCGGCGAGATCACATCACTCCAGTGCTGAAGGAGTTGCACTGGTTACCAGTTGTTTTCCGGGCCAAATTCAAGGTGTTGGTTTTGACCTTTAAAACCCTATATGGTTCCGGCCCAGCCTATCTTAAGGAGCGCCTCCAGCAACACCAGACAGGCCGCTTAACAAGATCAGCCTCGGATGGCCTTCTCTCTGTCCCATCAGCCAGGACAGTTAGACTGGTGGGGACGAGGGAGAGGGCCTTCTCTGTGGTGGCCCCCACTCTGTGGAACTCCCTCCCTAGGGAACTCCGTCATGCCCCCTCTTTAATGAGCTTCCGTCGTGCATTAAAAACATGGTTGTTCAGGCAGGCATTTGGGGTGGGTTAGGGTATTTTTTTAAAAAAATTTTATGGTAAAATTTTATTGTTTTAAATTGTTTATGGTGGGTTGTACATCGCCCAGAGTGGCTGGGTGACCAGTCAGATGGGCGATTAATAAATGTAATAAATAAAAATAAATAATAAAATAATAAACAATGAGTTGTGCCTTTTTATATCAGGCCAGTATTGGGAAATGCTTAGAAGATGAACCTGCTCATTTGACCCAAGCGAAACCACAGCTGCAACAGGTGACCACCATAGTGGAGAATGGGGACATTTTAACGCTAGTGGGAGCAACCTTTTGCTGCTCAACCTCACCTACCCCTTCCAGCATCTCCCTGCTACCATCATCATGTGCCCAGCCTGTTGCTAGTGAGCCTACCTCTCTTCCTGTGGCAGCTACTTCTGTTTCTCATCGAAAGGAATGCAGTGCATTGCTATGTACTCCAGGAGCCTGTGACAAGTTTGCCCTCCTCATAAAACACACCAAGTTTCCAACCATTGCAACAGGTGAACTTTTGTAAATGGATACATGAACTGAGCAACCTGCTAGAATACTTAAGCTACAGAGCACCCCCGCCCCAAGTAATCTGATTTATATAACAGATGATTGAAACCTCTGCGACTTACATGTCCTGACATAAAATATAAAGCCTGACATGTTTTTAGGTGTTTAGCTTACTTAAATGAAAAACCTGAAACTTCCCTACAAAATATCTTTTGTTTACATCCTAATATAGATGGCTGAAACCAATGCCAATTTATATGGAAACATATCCTATAAAATCTGACGTGTGTGTGTGTGCGCGTGCGTATGGGACACTTCCCCCCAATTAGGCACTCTTTCATATGAATATCTTTTTGCTTACCACATAAGATGCATGATTGAAACTGCTCTCATTTTCTCTCTAGGTCTCTGCCACATCCTCTAGTCTACAGTCTAAGCTCCAGTTAGACATCAGATCAGCTGACTAAGAGATCTGAATGAAGTATAATGAAAGCAGAGGCCTCATTTAATTAGCCTATTTCTGACACCTTACCAGTTCGAGTGTAGTGCTGTTGGACATTAAGAACCACACAGCACAAACATAGCTTTTGAAACATGGAATGTATCTGTTCCTCTATGCTTGGAAAGTTTTAGGCCTAGCTGAGGTGCTGCACAAGATGTCCACCATCATTATTTTAAGGAAAAGTTCCCACCGTGGTTGCCAACTGAGGGAGACAGAGGGAATGGCCTGGCCTGCTCCTGTGATTTTGACAGCAGCTTAGCATGCAGGAGTCAACAGCAGGTGACGCTTTTCATTACATGGAGCTAAACATGGTCATCTGATAACTGCAGCACACCCAACTGTTGTTAAAAAAGAAAGTTACGGGGCTGGTTCAAAAATTAGGAGCCAGATAATGAAAATGCATCACATACCATACCCTGGCCATGAGAGACTGGTATACTGGGAAAGAGAGGTGGGAAGCATGAAGCATGGAAGAGGTATGGGGAAAATCCTGTGCACTTACATCGGAAGTTCCCCACCAAGGCTGCAATCCAGAACACGTACCGCACAATCCTAGGTATTTTTACACAGGAATAAGAGTCTCACTGTTTTCAATGGTAAATGTACACCTATTCCCTGGTAAACGTGTTCAGGATTGCAGTCTTACTGGGGATGGTCCGCTGCACCTTCTCCTCCCTGGGCTAGCATTTTTGTGAACTGTTCTTGAGAAGATGCTTGTTGGGTTTTTGCTGAAATCAGTTGGATGGGATGGGGCTTCTAAAAGGCAGCCTTCTGCAGGCAAAACAAATTTCTATGTAAGCCAGTCATAACCTCTGGGGATTTAAAGTGTCTTAACCACTCAATCACCATCCTCCAGACAAGCTCAATTTTATGTAAAAAGGGCAGCAACAGCACTGATCAAAAGTAAAAGCTAAAACAAAAACAAGCCTCCCTCTTCCACAGACCCCACCCTGCCTTGTCTAGCCATATTCAGCTAAAGCAGTCTTCCCCAATTTCATGCCCCCTAGTTGTGTTAGACTACAACTCCCAGCATTCCCAGCCAGCCACTCTCACTGGTGGATTCTAGGACTTGTAGTCCAACACATCTAGAGGGCACCAGGTTTAGGAAGGCTCAGGTAAAGGTAAGCATCTTTCATATCACAATCCAGAACTCCAGAATAGGTTTTTGGAAGATTGTTTCTATTTCTGACTCCTATAAAAGGTATTGGGCCAGTTCGCACAATCAAAATAAGCCATGATGGGTTGTTGTGAGCTCCAGTGCATGCTGGACACAATTTGCATGATCACCGCCAGACCACGGCTTATTGTGTCATCTGAACCCTCAAATAACCCTACCAACAAACCACAAGTTATTTGAGGTCTGTTTATCCCTCCAACAAGCCAGGCTGCCCAGGTTCAGACAACATGATAAGCCGTGGCCAGGCAGTGATTATGCAAATCATGCCCAGCATGCACTGTGGCTCACAACAAACCACCATGGCGTATTTATTTAGGCCATGGTGGCTTGTTTTGATCATGCTTGTTTTGATCATTGTTTAGGTCACTGTTTTATAGGCTTGTAACAAAAGCTTATGCCAACTTTTATGCACTAGTTTAAGTTTTTCCTTATATACCACAAAACCATGCCAAATTCAGCACATGTCATTGTGCTGGAATTTTGAGCTCTTTCCGAAGTTGGAACTCTAAAAGCTCTAGGAGCAATTATGTACTATTCTGTTTAACAGGATATTGGCTCTTCTTCCTCAGATTGCTGTGGACAGAGGCTCTTATTACATAATCAGGCATGCATACTCATATCCAGATCCTAAATTTGGACTGGGGGCAGGGAGGGTGAAACGCTACACAGAGAAAATCCAGTGTGAATATTTGTGGGTTTTTCTTGCTTGGCAGGATGGAGGAAGGATATGTTAAAAGGCCAGACTTTTTTTTTAAAGCCACAAACCAAATCTATTGGCTATGCTAGATAAGACAGGCTTCTGATCTCAGGACTCATTACAGGCAAACATCTATATATCACCACACAATTTATTATGTCTGAACACTATAGTTAGTCTCACAGGCCAGCAGACTAACAGAAATTGAACGGATTGTAATGAAAGCAACAGGCCTTCGAATGAATTGGCTTATTTCTGACATCCCTCCAGATCAAATGTGCTGCTGCTCTTAGATATTAGGATCAGTGCAGCAAAAGCATGGTTTTAAAGACACGGAGAACTGTTCCATTGTGCTAAGGAATGGAGAGACTTTGCTGAAGAGCTGTACCAGACATCCAACTTCATGTTGGAAGAAAGTTCTGGCCAGACTAACGTGGAGCTCTGAGAGCAAGAAATAATATAGAAATGGTTTGGAAGAGAACAGCACTATACTGAGAAGCCTATAGAACAACACAAAAGCATTTACAAAAGCAGTCAGCCCAATGGCTGCATTGCTGGCCTCAGATGTAGAAAACAGAGTGTTCATGCCCCACCTCTGATGCAGGTTCTCTATATGGTCTTGATCAATTCAGACACTCAACTTCAACCTTTCATCTCTAATATGAGGGTTAGGGGATGGACAGACGCCCCCGAGTTCAGGTCCTCCAGGCACCTGCTGAGCTGCTGACACACCTTGCGCGCCCACGCTCGAGTTCCCCCCTGCTCACCGAGCAGCCCGAACTCACCCTGGACCCATCCACGAGTGCCATTTTACGAAAGAAAATGGCGATTGTGAATATGCACACATCTAGTCTTACGCAAAATGGTGCCATGAATGGCCGATATGGGCAAGATTACAGGTGTAAATGGGACATTGTGGGACCATAGTGGGCCACAGAGTGGGCCATAGAGTGTATATCAGCCATTCATGGTACCATTTTGCTTAAGACTAGATGTGCTCCAATTCGCAATCACCATTTTCTTTCGCAAAATGGTGCTCGTGGATGGGTCCAGGGTGAGAATTGATACATTTCCCCCCAAGCTCTCCACAAAAGGAAAATGCCTGAGAGGGCAAAGGGAGAGGAAAAGAGTGTAGTTTTATGGCATCTGTAACTTCTAACTGCAGGGAATAATTTTACCAGTGCTCTCCAATCACAGTGCTTTGGGGGAAAACAATTTGATATATCAAAGATGTTCTAGTCTGTTCTGTGCTTTTTGCTAATTTGGGAGTAATCCTATGGACCCTAGACAGCGTCGGAGGGGCGATAGGTTAATTCTGATTCCCTGATCCGAGTTTGGAGACAGTGCTCCAACCTCGGAGGGGGGGAATCGGAGATCTGCCCCCCTCCCCCTTCCCCTCCCCCCTGGTGTAGGAAGAACCACGCTGGCTGGCCTCTGAGAGTGGGAACTCAACCTCAAGGAGGGGGCAAAGGGGGTATTTCAGTGGGCGGGGAGGGGAGGAGATTGGCGAGGCCAAGATGCAACTTAGCCTCTGCCAGCCTCCTCCCCGCACCTCTGAAACACCTCCGCTAGATGGGCAAAAAAGCAGGATGATGGGGCGGCAAAGATTGCCTCTGCTGCTCCTCCCACCCTGCAGAGGATGCTTGTAAGCCTCCTAGCTCAGGGGCTTATGTTCCTCGAGGGCACAACCCATAGGATTGCATCCTTTGTCTCTTAGGAGGAGAACTGTTTAAAGAGTGGTGGTGGAGTGTTGGAATGTTTTTGGCTAGTGTTAACAAAACGTACTGCCTATTACCTTTCCTTATTCAAACCAAAGCTCTCACTGAGAGCTGAGGTAGGTAATCTGGTACCTCCAGATATTGGACTACAACTCACACCATCCTTGACCATTGGCCATGTTGCTGGTGTGATGGGAGCTGGAATCTACGAACATCTAGAGGGCACCAGATATTCTATTCCGAAACTAAATGATGCTGCAGATACTAAATAGCCTTAAACACACTAGGCAAGGGTCTTTGGGGGGTACCTGTCTCCTCAGTAACTCATGACAACAATGGCCTAATTATCCCTGGGTCTGGGCTGAACTATTTAGGTCTGCAGGTAGGAGGTACACATGACTCAATGCTGCTCCCTTAAAAAAAAATGCTGCATGGGTCAAGTTCTACCCAGACTTTACCCTGAAACAGTATTTTTCAAAGTGGAGGGATTTTAAATTTTTTGTAATGGAATAATATTGCATCATGTGAGCCCCAACTTGCAGAATGAAGTTGTAACAGCATAGATGCAAGTTTTCTATCTCAGTGAGAAGGCCTCGATTATGCAAAACTGTAGAGCAAGGGTGGGCAATATGTGGCCCACGGGCTATATGTGTCCCCCCTGTCCCCTGGTGTGGCCTCTGATGGCAAGAAGATTGGTGGTTTCCCAACCACCAAACTCCTATGGAGGCCTAAAATGGAAACATTTAGCTTGAGAACAAGCTAAATTTGTCCTTTTGAAGCCTCTGTAGCGGTTCACTGCCAAAATACAGTGGCAAACCACCACTTTTTTGCCACTGCCAAATCTTGGCCATGCAGCGGCGGCAACAACATAGCTTGCAGGGTTCCAGGGGAAGGAAAGTAGCCCCTAGACTCCCAAAGCTGCCCATCCCTGCTGTAGAGTCTATAGTATAGACCTGCTTTCCTCAACCTGGTGCTCTCCAAGTATTTTGAACTTAACTTCTAGCAGCCCCAGCTAGCATGGCCAGTGGTCAGGGATGTTGGGAATTGAAGTCCAAAATATCCGGAGAGCACCAGATTGAAGAAGGCTGGCATAGAGTCTGCCACCAATTCTACAGCAGACAAAATTATGAATCTTCACTATGGGCCATGTAGCAAGGAAACCAGTTCCTTGAATTAGATCAAAATCAATCAAGGGTAGTAGGTATGTATATATCACTCTTTAAGGTAATGGGGAAGGACTACATGGTCTAAAAAAAATCAATCAATATTTTATAGTCTTCTAAATAAGTGGAAGTGGATCTCACTGCTAGGAATATCCATTCACGCCAGAATAGACTGTGGTTGGAGTGGGGAGTGAGATTAACCTCCATGGCGATACTTTGTTAATACTTTCTTGATCACTTTAGGCTTCTGTTAACACTTTCAAGACATACAAGATAAAATACGGCTGGCTGATCAGCCACAGCATGAAGCCTGCTCACTTGCTGTTGAAAGGGCTTATCAGTGAGTGTTGTAAGAAAAATGGTGAGATATTGTAGAGAGTAAGTAGGCCATTTTGGGGGTGGGGGAGGCTTTCTACAGCTCTGTGGAAATGGGTGATGTACATCAATACAACAGGTTTTAAAACAATACAACTTTACATTAAAACATTTTTTTAAAAAATACCCTAACCCACCCCAAATGCCTGCCTGAACAACCACGTTTTTAATGTGTGGCAGAAGCTCATTAAAGAGGGGGCATGGCAGAGTTCCCTAGGGAGGAAGTTCCACAGAGTGGGGGTCACCACAGAGAAGGCCCTCTCCCTTGTCCTCACCAGCCTAGCTGTCCTGGCTAATGGAACAGAGAGAAGGCCATCCAAGACTGATCTTGTTAAGTGGCCTGTCTGGTGCTGCTGGAGGCGCTCCTTGAGATACGCTGGGCCGGAACCATATAGGGTTTTAAAGGTCAAAACCAACACCTTGAATTTGGCCTGGAAAACAACCGGTAACCAGTGCAACTCCTCCAGCACCAGAGTGATATGATCATGCCGGCGGCTGCCTTTAATCAGGCGAGCCACGGCATTCTGCACCAGCTGCAGCTTCCGAACTGTCTTCAAGGGTAACCCCACATACAGCGCATTACAGTAGTCTAGACAAGAGGAGTCCAGGGCACGTTCTGCAGATGGTTGGGAAGGTAGGGGCGCAGCCGCCATATCAGATGGAGTTGGTACAGCACTGTCTGGCTCACAGCTGACACCTGAGCCTCCATGGACAGCTGAGAATCTAAAATGACCCCCAGGCTGCGGACTTGGTCTTTCAAGGGTAGCCGTACCCCATTCAACACAAGTCAATATCCCCCAACCTCCTCTTGTCTCCCACCAAAAGTACCTCTGTCTTGTCAGGGTTCAGCTTCAGCTTATTCCTCCCCATCCAGCCACTCACCATCTCCAGACATTTGGACAGGGATTCTACGGCCAACCTTGTGAAGATTTAAACGAGAGGTAGAGCTGTGTGTCATCCGCATATTGATGACACCGCACCCCAAACCTCCTGATGATAGCCCCCAGCGGCTTCACATAGATGTTAAATAGCATCAGAGAGAGGATGGAATCCTGTGGCACCCCACAAGTCAGTGGCCACGGTTCAGAAACCTCCTCTCCCAGTGCTACCCTCTGGTACCTGCCAGAGAGGAAGGACCAGAACCACTGTAATACGGTGTCTCCAATGCCCAACCCCTCCAGGCGGTCCAGGAGGATACTGTGGTCAATGGTATCAAAAGCCGCTGAGAGGTCGAGAACAAGGAAGGAGCATTCGCCCCTATCCAAAGAGATGATTCAGATTTGCAAAAGACAAAAATCTCCTACATCTTTGAGTAGGTTGGTCCCATTAGCAAAGAAAATATATTAAATGACCCCTGAGGGATACATGTGCATTCCTTTTTAAAACTAACATAATTCAAACAATTGTGCAAAACAGGTCACAGAAAAGTGTTCAAGGAAGTCAAGAAATGGGAGAAACATTCACTAATTATACAAATCAAATCTATAACACAATGTCCTCATTTGAGGTTTTGCAAAAGCTTCAGAAGGCACAAACCAGCAGGCTAATCTGGCAGAAATCTTTCTGAAATAGTTACAATTATTCCTTTAGCTGTCTCCATTCCAAAAAGGAAATGTGTTAATTGCTATAAAGCCATAAATCTTGGAGAAAGACTATACTTTATTCACCATGACCACACAGAATACTTTCCACATACACTCAGGCAAACAGTCTTACCTTTCACAGAACCATGCTAATGTAAGAAATAGTTTTGGAATGGACCAATATAACTGTAGCTTACTCTTTAAAAAGGCCCTACTGCTGCTTCCCAGTATTTTGACTTCTTAGAATTCTAGACACTGATAATGAACATGTAGCCAAGACAGCATAAGCCATGCACAAGGAGGCATCAGCAGCCTAGGGGATGTAGAACTACAAAAAATCTTGAAGAGAAAAAAGCCTTAAGGGGGAAACCCGCTCCAACACCACCACCACCCAGCCCAATGAGAACTAAGTATGTTCAGCGGGTACAGAATGCTAACCGATTGTTTGGAGGAGGAAACTGAAAAACGAGAGGTGGTAATGGCAAGAATGGTCTGCTTTGGGGTGTCTGGGGGAAAATTTCACATACACCCGCGATCCAACTGGAAGCTACACCCCTACCACCGCTAAAAAAATCAGCGACGGGGGGAAAACAATCAGCAGTTTGCCATCAAATTCTGGCAACATAACAGAGGATGAAAAGGGCCAGATTTAGCTTGTTTTATCACTACATTTGGCCCTTTTCAGCCTCCATCTTCTGAAATACTGCTGATTACCTCCCTCTCCGAGTACAGTGGTGGCAGGGGGCGGGGGGGGGGGCATACTAAGGGCCAGGGGGAGCATGTAACCTGTATGTTACCTACCCCTAGGTAACTGAATGGAGTATCCTGGAAGAGAAGTACAATGTGTGGAAAATCCACAAGTATCCAGAAATATTAAAAATATTAATGCTGGCAATGGAAACAGATCCTTGAATAAAAGAAGACAAATCAAAATACACGTTTAAACCATTAGGAACACATGATTGCAAAGTGTAAATCTAGTAAGCCTCACACTGAGACAAAATTATGTGGGGATTATGTCTCCTGTGTGTGACAATTAGTATATACTCAATGGCTAAAGTCTCTGATTATCCGGGGAATGTTTCTTGTCCCAAAAGTGAGATGTTAAAGGAGCCTCCATGTTTTTGGTTTTTATTTTACTTTTATATTTAGTAATCCTAGTTCTCCTGGAACTAGAACTAGGATTTAGTAATCCTATGCCAATGTTCAAAGTGATCTTGATAGGCTGGAGCACTGGGATGAAAACAGAATGAAATTTAATAAGGATAAATTTAATAGGGATAAATGCCAAGTTCTGCACCTAGGAAAAAGAAACCAAATGTGCAGTTACAAGATGGGGGATACTTGGCTCAACAATACTACAAGTGAGAAGGATCTTGGAGTTGTTGTAGATCTCAAGCTGAATATGAGCCAACAATGTGATGTAGCTGCAAAAAAGGCAAATGCTATTTTGAGTTGCATTAATAGAAGCACAGCTTCCAAATCTCTACTCAGCACTGGTTAGGCCTCATCTGGAGTACTGTGTCCAGTTCTGGGCACCACACTTCAAGAAGGATGCAGACAAACTGGAAAAGGTTCAGAGGAGGGCAAGAAAGATGATCAGAGGACTGGAAACAAAGCCCTATGAGAAGAGACTGAAAGAACTGGGCATGTTTAGAGAAGACTGAGGGAGACATGATAGCGCTCTTCAAGTACTTGAAAGGTTGTCACAGAGAAGAAGGCCAGGATCTCTTCTTGATCACCGCAGAGTGCAGGATACAGAATAATGGGCTCAAGTTACAGGATGCCAGATTCCGGCTGAACATCAGGAAAAACTTCCTCACTGTTAGAGCAATACGACAATGGAACCACTTACCTAGGGAGGTGGTGGGTTCTCCCATACTGGAGGCATTCAAGATGAGGCTGGACAGCCATCTGTTAGGGATGCTTTGACTTGGATTCCTGCACTGAACAGGGGGTTGGACTCAATGGTCTTATAGGCCCCTTCCAACCCTATTATTCTATGATTCAGCTGTCTCCTAGTCTCTCCTTCATAAAGCAAATAGCATGGAACAGGTTAACATAAATTACACTGGAGGAATAAAAGATGGAATAATGGTTCTAGTAAAACACCTTGCGGCACAAGGACAGCAGGGGGAAGGGGGGCGCCCTGAAGGCTGGGGGGGGGGGCATGCAGCCAGCGAGCTGCCCACCCCTGGGTAACGGAATGGAGTATCCTAGAAGGGGGCATGGCTGGCTGGAACACTGATCAGAAGCACTCCACACTGCAATGTTTTGTTGCAGGTCCCACTTTTTATTCATGATTAGTATGGTCTTGCACACTTTAAACACTTCGGACATTAGATATGTACTCAGAGTAATGTTTTCTTTCCCTAAAATATAACTCAACATTAAACAGCATTGACAAGTATAACATGTTTCCTTTCAACCACTTTCTCCCCATCGGCATGTATTTCTCACTAGTAGCATTATACACAGACTTTAGTGTGCGGGGGGGGCGGGGGCAGGGAGAGATCTTCAAAAATAAATAATTGCAAGTACAGGCATAATGTATCACTCTCTACTTCACATTAATTACGTGTGCTTTCAAGTTTTTCTTCTAGGATGACCCTTCACAGATCACACCATTACAGTTACATCACAAATACTAAGCTAGGCAACAAGGAAAACATGCTTTCCCATAATCCCTTTCTACAAGAGCTCATTCTAGGTTCTGAAAGATGAACACTAGAACCAAACAGCTCCAGGATCAACCACTGAAGTTTCAATCACAAGTCAATTAAAAACACCTTAAAATTTAAAAACATGAAACGATGTCAAGGCTTTTCAATCCTATAAAATAACCAGTATTACGGGGGCTAAGAGGCAACCAACTAGGGGGAAAACAGTCTATTACAATTTTAAATTATTGAATGTGTATAACAGGTAAACACTCTAATCTATTTCAGCTTTCACTGGAAGATAAAAATCACCTTTTCTGTTGTTCCTATAAGCAGGCTAACCTATATTAGCAAAATGGATACTGTGATGGATAACAACGTGTAGGGAACTGGCCTGTATGTTACAAGGCTACTCCTGGGACCCTTTGATGGAGACAGGGCTACGCTGTACCGGTAGGGTGCACATATTTTGCTCGCACCAGAAATAAGTGCTTTTCTTTTCTCCACACAGAAGTGCATGAGAGCCATTCACTTATATAAGACCACTCACAGGGGTTTGGACCAAAATTTGCTCCAAATCTGTGTCCTCAGTTGTTTTGGTACTGGAGTGCTGTAGAACTGGGATAGACAGAATGTTTTTGCATATGTGTTCGCATGTTTATGCACGTACAGGTTTAAAAGCCTTTTAAAAAGATTTAACAATTTTCTCATGATTTGTTTAAAGAAAACGTAACACAATATTATGCGTTATGAAACGCCACTATTGCGTTTCATTGTATAAGCTGATCTCTGATATCTATACTTTGATGTAGATATGTGATGCAGTTTGACATGAAGGAACAAGTCAAACAGAATTATTATCAATGTAAAATACTGGTGGTGTGTTTTTTTATTACTAAAAAACTAAAACATTGGCCATGGAAATCAAGGCCCCTGCCTAAAAATGGAATTATTTTTGCCCACAGCAATCTCAAACAACCATGGAACTGCTAGTGAATTCCCATCTCCAACATTCTAAGTGTCAACAAAGAACACCTTCGTTTTAATTGAAACAGCTATTTACATTTGAAATTCACCCAGACTATGAGCAAGTTACAGAAGAATTCTCTTTGTAGCACTTTCTCCTAGTTGATATTTATATTAGATTAGACAATCTTCTGGCAGGTAGAAATATCACTCCAAGGTGTTAGAAGCCAAGCATGAGGCTGCTTTGCAATCAGGTATTGTGAGTTGCAAACTACTCTAGTATCAATCCTTTACCTGGCACAGATCTTTCTTATGCAAAAGCACCCACAAAACCAAGTTGGGCAATACAACATAAATCTCTGGAGGAGGCTTGGCATTGTGTTTTCCATTCCCAGAGATTATGATGCACAGAAAGGTTACTGTAACCTTGGTCTAGAACAGAGCACATCCTGCAAGTGAATTCCTTATGGAGCTTTATTTAGTGTGTTGGAGCTAGACAGCCTTCAGGTGCATTCCAGACTAGTCTTGAGGCATTTCATAGCCTCTTACTTTTACATTTTATTTACTACCTTTCCATCCATTGCGTGCTCCTGAGTGCAGTACAATTCTCAACTTGGTGGGTCATATGTAAATTCCACATAGCTTTGCCTCAATACCACCTTTTGTCATCAGTCTCTCTTCTCCATGTCCTATCACCATCTGAAGTTAGGTGGGTGGTGATTGGAGAAAGCACCTTTCCTGTGATGGCACTCTACTTATGCAATACATTCCTAAGGAAGACTGAACTGGCAACAAATGTAATGTAATTCCAGACAGCAGCAAAGATCTTTTTATTCTCCCAGTCTTTTAATAGGTAATATCAATGTACTGTATGAGGTTTTTATCTGTTTGCTGCAGTCCTATGCTGAACTCAGGATACCTGAAAGAGTGCCTTCTCTTTTATCAGCCTGCCTGGTCACTGAGGTAATCAGAGGGCATGTCCCTGATGATTCCACATGGACCCATGGCCCAGCTGGAGTCCACCAGGAAAAGAGCCTTCAGTGTGGTGGCCCCCTTCCTGTGGAACTCCCTGCTTTTGGAGGTCAGGCAGGTGCCAACATTGTGTTGCTTTCAGCACCTCCTGAAGACATTGTTATTTCGAGAGGCCTTCCTTGAGTGACCAGCCGTGGTTTACTGAGTTCAGAATGTTTCATTTAAAATGTTTTAATTGTTCTAATATGGTGTTTTATTCTTTTATCTTGTTGTTAACCGCTCTGAAATCTTTGATGTGGAGCGGTATATAAATATTGTAATAAATAAATTAACTTTTGCATTGTTGCTCAGCTCTGTTTATATGTGACTTTATATTTATACTGGTGTTTCATAATGGTTATTGAGCTTTGATGAAGGATGGTCTAAAAGTCTTTTAAATAAATATACAGGTGGATTGCTGAGGAAAGCACAAAATCATTTTGGGTGGTTTCCGTCAAAGAGGAAAGCCTCCTTCTCCTGGAGATTTACCAAAGCTTCAGTCAGATTTGGAAGAATTACGAATCTTGGCATATCACTGATGGGTTTATCTGTTCAGTGATTTTAATTCACTATTTTATTATTTAATGTATGGTATAATAGATTGCCTTGCCCAAAGCTGTTGGAATCAGACAGGCTTACTGCCTTAATAAATACAGTCTTGCCAACATATCACTGGTTGGTGAGTGATGATTCTTTGTGATGTCACTGTTGACATAGAAACAATGTGCCCATACAAGTGAAAATGCTATTGAGCCAGTATTAACAGCATGGACATCTGAGACAGCAGGCAACATCAAGTCCAGCAGGGTCATCAAAGCTGTTCAACTGAAAGAGGAACTCTGTACAGCTCTGAGTAACGTTGTTGTGAAGCTGCTCCCAATATGCCTCACAGCTCCAAAGATACAACCTTCACTCCTGCTCCTGAGGGCTCGTCCCAGACTGATACAGCCGTATCAGAACAGACCAAAAGTGTTACAGCTGCATGTGGCAATATAAACCAGCCAGAAAACCAACTAATAGATCAATTATCAGTCTCAGTAACAAAGTTGTCCTTATGCACAGCTAAAGACAACAGCTCCAATACAGCAACTGACGACTTAACAGACAAACAAAATGGTTCTGGTGACTCCTTTTCAGAAGGGCAAACATCAGCTTCGCCGGATAACGGTGAACAATTAACTGACTCTGAAGTAATAGTGGGCAACCAGAATGCCGATGACAGCCAAGTGAATAAAGAGCTCCAGGCTATTCTCCAGTGGATGGTTGCTTCTCATCTCAATGTCCCCAACTTGACATTCATAAATGAGAATGACAATGAACTGTCTAAGCTTCCATTATTGGCTGAGAAAGCAGGCAAGAAGGCGTACACAGTGGGAGACATTCTTCAGGAGGTAAAAAGGTACTTTGTACAACAACAAACAGGCACAGCTGTGGGAAATGCACCCTCATGTGGACTTCTGGACTGGCTGCTTGCTAACCTGTGAGGACCGAGCCTTCCTTCTCCCTTCATGTTGTCTCAACCAAGCTCAGGTGTCCAAACCATGCTTTTACAGGAGCAGCAATTACCATTGTCACAGCACCACTGAAAGCTGCAATGCACTGAACTCAACTTGTCACTACAATGGTAGCCTGGCAAGATCATCAATAAAAAAAGAAATTAAAAAGCGAGATGGGAGCAAGGCTATTTTCTTAAAACTTTCTAACACCACCTGGTACATAACAGGCTACATTGCCAAACACTGCAAAGGAGAGGAACTGATTCATTTGATGGTAGAGCTACTATACTGATTTGATGGGTGAGCTCTCTCAGCTCACCTCAAAAACTATAATTTTTCAAGTATTCTTGGAAAATGCTTCCCAAAAAATCCTCAAGATTGTTCAAGGTTTTCCAAGAAAGCTAAAACAAACCCCACAAATGGGTGAAGCATCCCCCCACTCTCTTTTCAAGCCAAAAAAAAAAGTCATTTACCTTTGAGAAGGGGGGAAACCAGTGACCAGGAGGTCTTACTAGGGACAGGAGAGGTCTTAGCTTCTTCTTAGTATGAAATGATGCTCCTGACCATGCTTAGAACCTTCATTTCCTGCCAGGAAGCATGGGATTTGTAGTTTTCTCTGCATCGCAGATTGAATCAAGAGAGAAAGCTACAAAATCCATGCTCCCCAACCATCATTCCTTGTAATTTATCAATAGTGTTTTATGTGATGAAAACAGCAATGTCATGCAATTTATTGCATTTATCTTATTACTACAGGTTGTGAAATTCTGTTTTGGAGAAAGGTCGGTTTTTGTTAGGACCAGAAAGAGGTGGAAGAAGGAGGGCTTCAACACAGGAGCTGCTGAGGAAGGCTAGGGGCATGTGGAGGGGAGAAGGGGTTGGGGATATGGAGTTGGAGGGGGAAGCCCATTTTCACTCAAAAGTCTTATCAAACACCCACCTGGTTTCACAAACTTTGAAGTCCCTGCCTCTACATGACTTCACCACAACCATGAGGTCTATATGAAAATAAGAAAAGCCATACTAGATCAGACCAAAGACCTATCTTGTCCCGCATTCTGTTCACACAGTGGGCAACTAGTTGCCCATGGGAAACCCACAAATAGGATACAAGCGCAACAACACCCTCCTGGTTGTGTTCCCCAACAACTGCTGAACCTAGGCATACTGCCTCCAATACTGGAAGTAGCATACAGCCATCAGGACTAGTAGCCATTGACAGCCTTATCCTCCATTAATTTGTCTAATCTGCCTTTAAAGCCATCCAAGTTGGTGGCCATCACTATATCTTGTGGTAGCAATTCCAAAATTTAACTATGTGCTGTGTAAAGAAGTACTTCCTTTTATCTGTCCTGAATCTCCCACCATTCAGCTTCATTGGATGCCCTGGGATTCTGGTATTCTGAGAGGAGAACAATGTCTCTATCTACTTTATCCACACCATGCATAATTTTGTACACTTCTATCATGTCTCCCCTCATTCAGCATTTTTCTAAGCTAAACAGACATTGTAGCCTTTCCTCATAGGGAAGCTGCTCCAGCCCCTTGATCATTTTGGTTGCCCTTTTCTGCACCTTTGCCAAATCTATAATATCCTCTCTTCTTTATGTGTAATGACCAGAACTCTATGCAGTATTCCAAGTGTGGTCACACTATAGATTTGTGTAAGGGCAGCATGATATTGGCAATTTTATTTTCAGTTCCTTTTCTGATTATGCCCAACATAGGATCTGTCTTTTGAACGTGAATGAATATACAACCTCCTCAATTAAAAAGCAGAAAGATTCAGAAAAAAAGACACCGGATTCTGCATTAGTACACTCAGTACCACACTGGGTCATTTCACACAAGCATCTCTTGATTACTCAGCATAACCTGTATCTGTGATGGTTCAGTTTACAAATGCATGTCACCACTTGATTCTGCCACGATCAAGTGGGGTGGTTCACACACACGTTCATTATTTGAGCCTTTTTCAGACTTTCATAATCACATAAACATGAAACGGGTGAGCGGGATCGTGTGCCCACTGATCCCACCCCACAGACATAGAGCAGAAGTTCTGAAAGGGGCCACCATGCACAAAGAGCTGCACGAGTGTAGGGTTGCCCACATGATCAACACCCTGGCTTGATCAGGGTTTCCAACTGTGTAGAAGACCTCATATGCATACAGATGTACATGAACAGAAGCCCTTTCCAGAATATCCGCTGAACAGGTGGCAGTCGGGAGCAGCCAGGAGGCACAATCCTGCTTCCCCAAGCGTGCTCGGTATACACGATTCTGAAGATCTGAAAAGGGCTTCAGCGACTGGCCTGTGTTTACCAGCCATTTTTAATCATCATCCCCCCCCCCATTTTATCCTCACAACAACTCTGTGAGGGAAGTTAGGTTTGAAAGCGCATGACTTGCTCAAGAGAGAATGACTGGCCCATAGCTGAGTGGGGATTTGAACTTGGGTCCCCCCAGTCCTTGTATAGCGCTAGCCTTCTACACATTTAGGCATACGTAACAAGTAGTTAGGTGCACAGAACTGGTGACAGATCTTCTATAGGACCAAATAATGGTTTAAATAATGTTATATGCTTTTGGAGTTACACAGAACCCTTCACCAGGCGAAATTTGCATCCACAGCACACATAAAAATGTTAAAAGACCCTCACATAACTATTTCAAGTTTGGGGCTAGGTTGTTTCTACAGAAGACAATGGCTGGTATGGTTGCAAATCAGATTTTCTCTTGGCCAGAGTTGGATGGTTCTTGCTGGTTCTCAGATTACAGGACTGGCAGTGTCCAAGTAAAACAGTGGAATGTATATATATATTCCTGAAAAGCTGTCTATCTTTTAGGGCAACATTCCAACTTTGAAAAGGTATGAGATGGTGAACAGAAATGGCAAAATAACATTGCTTAGGCTTAGAGCCATCCTCCCCCCACCACCCCACCACCCACTTCAGCCACAGTATGTCTAGTTGAAGGTCTTGGTGTCGATCCCTTAAATTAACTTCACCTCTCTTGTGTTTCTTTTGAGAATCAAAGGGACAGACTGTTTTCCTGCTACTTCTGAATATACAATTCTTATTTGGACAACCAGAGTATATCACATAATAACATAACAGATTCCAAATGTCACTTTGCCCTGTCGTATCAACTATGTGGTCTGTTTTTTCACAATGGTACTTTATACATCTTTTTATTCCCACTGAAAGAAATTAATAGCAGTATCACTGTGATGTGCCACCGTAAGATACCCATGAACAAATTACCAGAGAATACTTCAGAATGCATTGAATATCCTGTGGCACCAAATAGCTAGCAAAAATAGCTACTAATTTCAGCATGTCTACCTACCTTCCATGGTCATTTGGAAGAGGGAGAAAACAAACCAGAAAGTATATATTCCAACATGAAGTTGGTAACAGAATGGTACTAACAATGCATGGTTGTTCTATGAAGCAGATGTGGTACTTGAAAACATGAGTGTTGTAAGGCAGGGGTGGGCAGACACAGATCTCCAGATGTTTCAGACTTGGACTCCCAGCATTCCTGATGATTGGCCATGCTTGCAGGAGCGTTCTGGGAGGTACAGTCCAAAACATCTGGAGATCTACCTTCTTCCCACCTTTGTTTGTAAGGGATGGTTTACACCATGATAATTTAAAGAAATATGCAAAGTCAAAACCAGATTTGTCAATGTGTGTACATTAAAGATGGAACTGCAGCTAGTTACAGCTTCCCAATGAGTCTACCTATTTCATAAGATTTATTTGTAAATATGTTGGTCACATCCACACTTTTAGGGGTACACTTAGAATACCTTAGTGGAACACCTGAAACTATATGGCACAAACCATAGTTAAGGATATTTTTTTCAATCCCACTGATGTTAAAATGAGGGAGTTAAACACACATTAAAAATCTCCAATCGAACAAAATGGGACAAATCTAATGAATTTTGGCTGCATCACGCCCATTATGAAATGAAACTTTCAGAGTCAGTTTACACTAGGTTAGCTCTAACCAGGTTTGCCCCTGGTGCTTCATTTACTTAACTGGACAAAAGTCTATTTTTAAAGCAATATAGTTAACGTAAGCATACATGTTACACATGAAACCTTAAATCTGGACCATTAAGACTGCAATGTAAAATCACTCATACACTCCCTCTTTTCTTCTGCCCAAATCCTTCTCAATAAAAGGTGATGGTTGGCAACTAATCTCCTTTTTCTCTAGGCTAAACACACTGGATTCCTTTTCCTAAGATTTGTCTTCTATTGACTGTATCCAATGGTACCTGCCCACCAGCAAACAGACACTACTGGCAAAACAGACCTCCCCCCAGTTACCCAAATCAGCTTCTAAAGGTGGAGGGGCCCCTCTGGAGCAGGTCTGGAGGTTGCGGAGTTGCAGGGGTAAGAGGAGGAAGGGGAAGTCTCATTATCAGAGCACAAATCCATTTGCATGATGTTGGATGGAGCCCAAACACCTTTACAGCTCTTTCCCACATCACCTTGTATCTTCTCCTACACTACGGATACTCCTGTAGAGAGCCCCAAAGTTCTATTTAAAACACCTCGGTATACAAGAAAATTCCACGTGTGTGTATTTTGAAAGACCAATGATAGAACAAATAATTTAAAGTTTGCCTTCCCATTAGATTTCTCTGTTTAATTACTATTTAATGTAAATTCATCTGTACATTAGTAAGTCCGCAAAAATGACCAATGTTTTACAAAAAAGACTTGTGCACTGTTTGGCAGCTGAGTAATCCTACTAATCTCACTCTGGCACTAAATACACTGCAGAGCAATGCTATGTCCTTTATGAATTACCTAATCCTATTTCTTAGTCTTTTGGTAAAAAAATCCCGAACACCCTTAATTCTACTTCTGATTTCCCCATCCTCAGTGCTTATTCTTACCAGGATCATAAGGCTAAAATGCTTCAAGAATATAGATTTCAACCAGTAAGTAGCTGGGTGTTCTGGATCACAAATGCATTTGACGATTGCAGTAAAAAATAACAGTGCCAGCAGTTATTGCTTCGAGTTCATTTCTTCATTCTAACCCCATTACAAAAGCAAGTGAGACCCAATGCCGAGTTAACAGTGGTCATCAAAAAACACAGGTAAATGTGAAAGTGAGATGTGGATGAGTGCCAAGAAGTCACATTTGGCCAAGGCTCTCCAATATGTGATGCCCAGATGCCACAAAACAGATTATCTGCTTCACAGTGTTTACAACTGCAAGCACATATACACACAGCAAATGTACCAGTGCCACACAATGCATCAATTAGCTCAAGGAATATAAGAAGTGATACAAATTAATTAGGCAAAGGGAATAAGAAAATCTGTTACATAATTCCTGTAAACTTCCAAAATATGAAAACTAACAGTGATTCAATAAACATAGCAAGCCCTCATCTCCATTTTCCTCCCAAAAGGGAAAAATGTCCAAGCAGTGACGTGTAGCAAAATCCTGAAATTAAATTTTTCCTCTGAAAACTACGCCTAACCAAGAAATCCTGAAGTGTGAAAATTTCCAACATTTTAAAATAAATTAGCTGATCTAACAGATCACATGATTTCCCCAAATAACGTCATGGAACAAATGCAACTGATATTCTGATTTAAGAGTAAATAAAGCAACAACAACACAGCAAAAAAATGCAATGAAGTTGACTAAAAAAGGGACAGATGAACCTCCTCAACAGCTTGCATATCTCCTAGGTTGTTGCTGAAACTGGAAATTTCTTCTTAGCACCATTATAATCCATAACACAAAAGCTACATGATAATCCAATAAAGGCAGCCACTGGTTGTGATCACATCACTCCAGTGCTGAAGGAGTTGCACTGGCTACCAGTTGTTTTCCAGACCAGATTCAAGGTGTTGGTTTTGACCTTTAAAACCCTATATGGTTCCGGCCCAGCCTATCTTAAGGAGCGCCTCCAGCAACACCAGACAGGCCGCTCAACAAGATCAGCCTCGGATGGCTTTCTCTCTGTCCCATCAGCTAGGCTGGTGAGGACAAGGGAGAGGGCCTCCTCTGTGGTGGCCCCCACTCTGTGGAACTTCCTCCCTAGGGAACTCTGCCATGCCCTCTCTTTAATGAGCTTCCGCCATGCATTGAAAACGTAATTATTCAGGCGGCATTTGGGGTGGCTTAGGGTATTTTTAGAAATACGATGTTTTAATGTGTAATTTTACTGTTTTAAACTGTTTGTACTGTTGTACATCGCCCAGAGTGGCTGGGTGACCGGCCAGATAGGCGATTAAGAAATTGAAATTGAAATAAATAAATAAAGACAGACAGACAGACAGACAGACAGACAGACAGACGAAATATGGAGGGACTTTGAATGCAGACTACAGCATCTTTCCACTCCTTGAACTACACCTCTGTTCTATCTTGGGACCAACCTACTGGATTTTATTGCTTGACATGAGCAGCATGCACTCCTATTTTTAATTGGGAAGGATCAATTCGCCTTTTAGCAGCCACTCCGATTCCTTTGCTTGTGCTGCAAAGAACTGTCAGTAAAGTATTCTTTGGATGGATTTGTCATCATAGCAAATGGTTCTAACAGTCCTGGAAGGACTCAAAAATGGCGTTTGCGGGTGGGAGGCAACAGATAAACCACTGTGCACCATCATTATACAGGTTAGCCATATAAGAGGCTGACAACGCTCAGCCCATTGGCTTCTTTTGGGCCACTCCTCATTTTGCAAGTCTCTAGGCCTTCTTTTTCCCCTTCATGGATCACTGCCTTGTTGTGGCGAAGGGGCTTGCGTAACTCAGTGAAGCCATAAGCTATGCCGTGCGGGGCCACCCAAGACGGACAGGTCATGGCAGAGAGTTCTGACAAAATGTGGTCCACTGGAGAAGGAAATGGCAACCCACTCCAGTATTCTTGCCAAGAAAACCCCATGGAACGTATCACAAGGCTAAAAGAGATGACGCCGGAAGATGAGCCCCTCAGGTCGGAAGGTGTCCAATACGCTACTGGGGAAGAGCAGAGGGTATTTCCAAGTAGCGCCAGAAAGAGTGAAGCGGCTGGGCCAAAGCCGAAAGGACACTCAGCTGTGGATGTGTCTGGTGGTGGAAAGAAAATCCAATGCTGTAAAGAACAATATTGTTTAGGAACCTGGAATGTCAGATTAATGAATCAAGGTAAGCTGGAGGTGGTCAAACATGAGATGGCAAGATTGAACATCGACATCTTGGGAATCAGCGAACTAAAATGGACAGGCATGGGCGAATTTAATTCAGGTGACCATAATATTTACTATTGTGGGCAAGAATCCCTTAGAAGAAATATAGTAGCACTCATAGTCAACAAAAGGGTGGGAAAAGCAGTACTGGGGTACAATCTTAAAAATGATAGAATGATCTCAGTACGAATCCAAGGCAAACCATTCAACATCACAGTAATTCAAGTCTATGCCCCAACCACTGAGGCCGAAGAAGCTGAGGTTGATGGGTTCTATGAAGACCTACAACACCTTCTAGAACTAACACCAAAAAAAGATGTCCTCTTCATCATAGGGGATTGGAATGCTAAAGTAGGAAGTCAAGAAATCACCGGGATAACAGGCAGGCATGGCCTTGATGTACAAAATGAAGCAGGACAAAAGCTAATAGAGTTTTGCCAAGAGAACACGCTGATCACAGCAAACACTCTTTTCCAACAGCACAAGAGGCGACTCTACACATGGACATCACCAGATGGTCAATATCGAAATCAGATTGATTATGTCCTTTGCAGCCAAAGATGGAGAAGCTCCATACAGTCAGTAAAAACAAGACCTGGAGCTGACTGTGGCTCAGATCATGAGCTGCTTCTTGCAAAATTTCGGCTTAAATTGAAGAACGTCGGGAAAACCACTAAACCATTCAGGTATGACCTCAATCATATTCCTGATGAATATACAGTGGAGGTGAGGAATAGATTTCAGGGATTAGACCTGATAGACAGAGTGCCTGAGGAACTATGGACGGAGGTCCGTAACATTGTTCAGGAGGCAGCAACGAAATCCATCCCAAAGAAAAAGAAATGCAAGAAAGCAAAGTGGCTGTCTGATGAGGCTTTACAAGTAGCTCACGAAAGAAAGGAAGCGAAAAGCAAGGGAGAAAGGGGAAGATATACCCAACTGAATGCAGAGTTCCAGAGAATAGCAAGGAGAGACAAGAAGGCCTTCTTAAATGAACAATGCAAAGAAATAGAGGAAAACAACAGAATGGGAAAGACGAGAGATCTCTTCAAGAAAATTGGAGATCTCAAGGGAACGTTTTGTGCAAAGATGGGCATGATAAAGGACAAAGAAGGCAGGGACCTAACAGAAGCAGATGAGATTAAGAAGAGGTGGCAAGAATACACAGAAGAACTATACAGGAAAGATCTGAATGTCCCTGATAGCCATGATAGTGCGGTCACTGAACTTGAGCCGGACATCCTCGAGAGTGAAGTCAAGTGGGCCTTAGGAAGCATTAGTAACAACAAAGCTAGCGGAGATGACAGTATTCCAGCCGAGTTATTTAAAATCCTAAAAGATGATGCTGTTAAAGTGCTGCATTCAATATGCCAACAAATCTGGAACACTCAACAGTGGCCACAAGACTGGAAAAGGTCAGTTTACATTCCAATTCCAAAGAAGGGCAACGCCAAAGAGTGTTCAAACTACCGCACCATTGCGCTCATTTCACATGCCAGCAAGGTGATGCTCAAAATCCTACAAGCTAGGCTTCAGCAGTATGAGAACCGAGAACTACCGGAAGTACAAGCTGGGTTTCGAAGAGGCAGAGGAACTAGAGATCAAATCGCCAACATTCGCTGCATCATGGAGAAAGCAAGAGAATTCCAGAAAAACGTCTATTTCTGCTTCATTGACTACGCTAAAGCCTTTGATTGTGTGGATCACAACAAACTCTGGCAAATTCTTAAAGTGATGGGAGTACCAGACCACCTTACCTGTCTCCTGAGAAACCTGTACGAGGGTCAAGAAGCAACAGTCAGAACCAGACATGGAACAACCGATTGGTTCAAAATTGGGAAAGGAGTACAACAAGGCTGCATATTGTCACCCTGCTTATTTAACTTATATGCAGAGTACATCATGAGAAATGCCGGGTTGGATGAATCAGAGGTCGGAATTAAGATTACTGGGAGAATTATCAACAACCTCCGATATGCAGACGATACCACCCTAATGGCAGAAAGCGAAGAGGATCTAAAGAGCCTCTTGTTGAGGGTGAAAGAGGAGAGTGCAAAAGCTGGTTTGAAACTCAACATTAAAAAAACTAAGATCATGGCATCTGGCCCCATCACTTCCTGGCATATAGAAGGGGAAGAAATGGAAGCAGTGACAGATTTTACTTTCTTGGGCTCCAAGATCACCGCAGACGGTGACTGTAGCCATGAAATTAAAAGACGCTTGCTCCTGGGGAGGAAAGCTATGGCCAACCTAGACAGCATAGTAAGAAGCAGAGACATCACCTTGCTGACAAAGGTCCATCTAATCAAAGCTATGGTTTTCCCAGTAGTAATGTATGGCTGTGAGAGCTGGACTATAAGGAAGGCTGAGCGCCGAAGAATTGATGCTTTCGAACTGTGGTGCTGGAGAAGACTCTTACGAGTCCCCTGGACTGCAAGGAGGTCAAATCAGTCCATCCTAAAGGAAATCAACCCTGAGTGCTCATTGGAAGGACAGATAATGAAGCTGAAGCTCCAATATTTTGGCCACCTAATGCGAAGAGAAAACTCCCTGGAAAAGACCCTGATGCTGGGAAAGACTGAAGGCAAAAGGAGAAGGGGACGGCAGAGGATGAGATGGCTAGATAGCATCACGGATGCAATGAATATGAACTTGAGCACGCTCCGGGAGAGAGCGCAGGACAGGAAGGCCTGGCGTGCTATGGTCCATGGGGTCATGAAGAGTCGGACACGACTGAACGACTGAACAACAACAAGGCCTTCTTTTGGCTTCTGAGGCTGGAAGCTGGATTCTTGTGTTGCATATTCTGCCATGGCTGCCAACAGTGGAAATTTACTCCCCAGTGAATAAGTAAACTGAAATATACTTTAGGCTTCACTTCAATTACCAATCCATTGTGGCACTACTGATTGTTGCATGTCCTGTGTCAGACTGCACCTGCAACACCTGAATTTCAGCAGCAATTTGAAAATAGAAGATTTCATTATAAAAAGTGAGTTGCAAGATCAAAATTGGGGATTCCCCTCCCACCCACCGAAAACAGTATAGACCAACTCATTTATTTGCAGCTTAGTTTTTTTATATTTTATATCCACACCTGGAAAATACCCTAAATATTCATAAATAGCAAGTGAACAAGGATCACAAAGGTTGCTAAAAATTGCTCACTAGCAAGCAGATGCCCCTTACATGGGATTAGTACTAATCGCCCCTAGTGCGCATCTAAACCATAATGTAGAGCCAGTGTGGTGTAGTGGCTACGGTGTTGGACTGGGAGCCGGGAGATCCAGGTTCTAGTCCCCACTCAAGACATGGAAGCTCACTGGGTGACTTTGGGCCAGTCACAGACTCTCAGCCCAACCTACCTCGCAGGGTTGTTGTTGTGAGGATAAAATGGAGAGGAGGAGGATAATGTAAGCCGCCTTGGGTTCCTTGCAAGGGGAAAAAAGGCGGGATATAAATGAAATAAACAAAATAAAATAATAAATAAATAAAATAATGTAGACAGCATTAAGGCGGGGCTGCCAGAGGGTGCTCGGGAAGGAGCCTGGGGAAGGAGGACCAGCCAGCAGCTGCACCAGGTGGATCCTGAGCCTGAGCCTGCTTCTGCCCCCGCCCACAGGTACTTAAGGTGGGGCTGCCAGAGGCTGCTCGGGAAGGAGCCTGGGGAAGGAGGACCAGCCAGCAGCTGCACCAGGTGGATCCTGAGCCTGCTTCTGCCCCCGCCCACAGGTACTTAAGGCGGGGCTGCCAGAGGCTGCGCCTCGGCGTCGCGCCAAGTGCGATGCTAAGTGCGCACTTAGCGTCTCACTTGGAGTCGCGTAGGATCTGAAGACCTACCCACCTGCCTCTCCAGAGAGACCAGCAGCCACAATACCAGCATCAAATAGCAGCAGCAGAGGGCAGCAGCTTTAAAGACAAGGGGAAAGGGGCAAACGTGGACTTTATCTGCTCCTTCTTAGCTGCTGTTCTCTTTATCTCTTTTATCTTTTATATTCTTTTAAACTGTTGTGCATTTTATATCCTAACATTTTAATATGTGCCTGGGAGGACTATTGGGCAACTCAGGGGGTGGAGGAGGTGCCACCATAACTGTGGTCATGGGCAGGGGGAGGTATGGCGTTGGGGGATTAACAGGCCAGCTGAGGAGAAGAGGGGCTAGACACCTTACAGCTGTCCCCTCTTCTGGTTCTTCCCCCAACCTGATGGTTCCTGGAAGCCTTACCAGTCTGCCCTCGGGTCTGGTGGTGGTGCTGCTGAATGCCAGGTCGGCCCAAAATAAAATCTCCCTCATCCATGATTTGATTGTGGATGAGGGGGCTGACCTGGCATGTATTACTGAGACCTGGGTGGGGGAACTGGGAGGGGTCACTCTCTCCCAGCTGTGCCCTCCTGGGTACTCGGTACAGCACCAACACCGACTTGAGGGTCGGGGAGGGGGGGTTGCCGTGGTCTATAGGAATTCAATCTCCCTCTCCAGGCTTCCTGCTCATTCGAGTGCAGATCTTGAGTGTTTGTACCTTGTGTTGGGTACCCGGGACAGATTAGGGATTCTGTTGGTGTACCACCCACCCCGCTGCCCATCAGACTCCCTGCCCGAGCTGACGGAGGTGGTCTCGGACTTGGTGTTGAGGACCCCCAGGATGATGGTCCTGGGGGATCTCAACTTCCATGCCGAGGCCGCTGTATCCGGGGCGGCTCAGGACTTCATGGCTGCCATGACAACCATGGGGCTGTCCCAACATGTCATCGGCCCAACGCATATAAAAGGACACACGCTTGATCTGGTTTTCTCGACTGGGCAGGTGGATGGTGATCTGAAAGTGGAGGAATTAACATCTGTCCCTTTGTCATGGTCAGATCACTTCCTGCTGAGGTTTAGACTCCTGGCGGCCTTTCCCCTCTGCAAGGGTGGGAGACCTATTAAAATGGTCCATCCCCGGAGATTAATGGATTCCGATGGATTCCAGAGGGCTCTGGGGAATTTTCCTGCTGGTATGGCTGGTGTTCCTGTCGAAGCCCAGGTCGCTCTGTGGAATGCAGACATGACTCGGGCAGTTGACACGATCGCGCCCAAGCGCCCTCTCCCTCTGAGCAGAGCCCAGCCAGCTCCTTGGTATACACCTGAGCTGAGGGCAATCAAGCAAGAGGGGAGATGGCTAGAATGCAGGTGGAGGAAAACCCGTGCTGAGTCTGACCGAACACAGGTAAGAGCCCACTATCGAGCCTACTCTGTGGCGGTGAGGGTGGCAAAGAGGCAGTTCTTTTCCACCAGCATTGCATCTTCTCAGTGTCGTCCAGCGGAGCTTTTCCGAGTGGTTCGCGGCCTGTTACATTCTGGGCCAGGGAGAGAGACGGTGGAACCCTCGGTAGCACGCTGTGACAAGTTTGCATGGCACTTTGAGGATAAAGTCGCTCAGATTCGTCATGAATTGGACACCACCATTAATGCAGTTCCATTGGTAGAGGCGTTCAGAGCACCGTCTGGTCCAGTTTTACTGGATGAGTTTCAGTTACTGAGGCCTGAGGATGCGGACAAGGTGCTTGGCCAAGTCCGATCGACCACTTGTGTGCTTGACCCTTGCCCTTCATGGCTTATTAAATCAAACAAGGAGGGGTTGTCCGTCTGGGTCCAGGAGGTTGTAAATTCCTCCTTGAGAGAGGGAGTGGTGCCTGCCACTTTAAAAGAGGCAGTAATTAGACCACTCCTGAAAAAGCCTAACCTGGACCCAGAGGATGTTAACAATTATAGGCCAGTGGCCAACATCCCCTTCCTGGGCAAGGTGCTTGAGCGGGTGGTTGTAGGACAGCTCCAGGCACTCTTGAATGAAACGGATTATCTAGATCCATTTCAATCGGGCTTCAGGCCTGGTTTTGGAACGGAAACTGCCTTGGTCGCCCTGTGGGATGACCTCTGCCGGGAGAGGGACAGGGGGAGTGCGACCCTGTTGCTTCTCCTGGACCTCTCAGCTGCTTTCGATACCATCGACCATGGTATCCTTCTGGATAGGTTTTCTGGGTTAGGAGTTGGAGGCACTGCAATACAGTGGTTCCGCTCCTACTTGGATGGCCGATTCCAGAAGGTGATGCTGAGGGATTATTGCTCTGTGCCATGGCAATTGTGCCATGGGGTTCCACAGGGCTCTATTTTATCCCCCATGCTGTTTAACATCTACATGAAACCGCTGGGGGAGGTTATCCGGAGGTGTGGGCTGAGGTGCCATCAATATGCAGATGACACCCAGCTCTACCTCTCTTTCTCATCAAAACCAGGTGAGGCAGTGGCTGTTCTGAATCAGTGCCTGGGCACGGTAATGGACTGGATGAGGGCTAATAAACTGCAACTCAATCCAGACAAGACGGAGGTACTGTTAGTGGGTGGTTCGTCTGCCCGGCTAGGTGATAGTCAACCTGTTCTGGAGGGGGTTGCACTCCCCCTAAAGGATCAGGTTCGTAGTTTGGGGGTGCTCTTGGATCCAGAACTGTCACTTGAGGCACAGGTGAACTCAGTGGCACGGAGCACTTTTTATCAGCTTAGGCTGGTATACCAACAACGCCCTTATCTGGACAGAGATAGCCTAGCTACAGTGATCCATGCTCTGATAACTTCTCGTCTGGATTACTGCAATGCGTTATACGTGGGGCTGCCTTTGAAAACGGTCCAGAAACTTCAGCTGGTCCAAAATAGGGCAGCAAGATTGTTAACAGGGACTGGCCTGCGAGCACATATTATGCCAGTACTTTTCCAGCTGCACTGGCTGCCAGTCCATTTCCGGGCCCGATTCAAAGTGCTGGTGTTAACATTCAAAGCCCTTAACGGCTTGGGGCCAGGTTACCTGAAGGATCGCCTCCTCCCATATGTGCCTGCCCGGACCTTAAGATCATCATCAGCGGCCCTTCTCCGTGAGCCCCTGCCAAAGGAAGTGAGGCGGGTGGCTACTAGGAGGAGGGCTTTTTCTGTTGTGGCACCCCGGCTCTGGAATGAGCTCCCTAGTGAGGTTCGCCTGGCGCCTACATTGTACTCCTTTCGGCGCCAGGTGAAGACCTTTTTGTTTTCCCAGGCATTTTAGCATTCTAAATTTTTATCTTTGCCGTTTTAAATCTGTATTTTAAACTCCTGTACTGCTGCTAGGTTTTATTGTGGTTGTATTGTTATATTGTGGTTTTAATGTTCTATATATTTTAAATTGTTTTATTGTGTGTTGTTTGGTTTTAATTTTTGTGAACCGCCCAGAGAGCTTCGGCTATTGGGCAGTATAGAAATGAAATAAATAAATAAATAATAAGTCATTGCAACTGTAGAGCAAAAGTGGTTTCATGATCCACTTTGGTGACACCAAAGCTTTAAATCCACAAAAACTGGGGATATAAAGCAGGATGTAACTGAGCCTTTCTCTAGTTCTCCAGGGTGGCAAGCATGCGCAAACCCAGAATTCATTTCCATGCCATGCTGGGTATACAGTCTACATATCAACCTAATCCATGAACCAACCCTGGGATTCTGTGGACATACAGGAAGTGTAGTGCAGGTTCAGTTCCAATATTATTCTCTCTTGTGTTCAGGATAACCCCAAGATCTTGTACGATTCTTCTAAGGGACTGAACAACAGTCAGTCAATCCAGTATGACAGTAACTGGATCTTCTAGTATGCTCATGTACTTGATGAATACATAATGTCCCACTGACAGTCCAAATGGAAGCACCTTAATCAGGAAGAACTGGGAGATCACAACAAAGGGCAGGAACATGAAAAAAGTGGTGGTAGCAATGAATCTATAGAAATATGCATTGTTGAGGTCCAAGCCTGATACCTGTGATCTTTCTTCAGCAAAGAGAAATTGTTTCCCACAGAGACCACTCAACCTGCTCTGCTTGATAAATTTATTAAGCATTTTCAGTTCCACAAGTGTCACTAGTCTATGCTTCTGTAAGCAGATTAAATAAAAGCCATTGGTGGTACTTCTTCCATAGCTCCTTTGCTATAAACATATTCCCAATTTCTTGCACCAATATGTCGGGCACTATGCCACTAGCCCCAGTGCCACTGTGGGCCCTATGGTTTCAGAGCCAGACTCTGACTCAGACAGAGAACGTAATAATTTGGAACCCAGTCTAATCATGAGACACTCGGGACCTGAGAGCCCTGGCTCGTCCTGGCTTCCCATCTGATTGCAGACCGAGGGAGGATGAGACTCCTTTTCAGCTGCAGCTGCAACATAAGGTTTTGAGTGAGTCCACTGATTTACAGCCTGAGAATGTGGGAATTGGGCAGGAGGAAGACTCCACAGGAGAGGGGGTTTCAGGGGTGTCACCCAGGGTGAGATATCAACTCAAGAGGGCAGAACAGAGATGCCCTGTCCAGCATAGAGCTTGTCTACTGGCTAGATTCCCCTGTCAGGACAGGACATCAGATGATGGGGTCTAGCAGCCCCTCCCCTGTATTTTAGCTGGTGCATAGGTTGGAAGCCTTCACTAGAAACATCGTTTATTTGCCTGAAATGTTTTCTTGCTTGGACTGTTTGTGAACTCTTGTCTGCCTTGAACTGCCTGGACTTATCATGAACTTTGGACTCTTGTCTGCCTTGCATCCAGAACCATGAATTCCATGATGGACTTTAACTTTGATACTGCATGAAATTTAGCCTTGGGACTGTTTCTTGAACTAAGCAATGCGCCGATACTACAAGCCTTCGCTATCTGATTTATGAATGTTGTAATCATTAAGCTTTTGCCATGAAGTGCAAGAAGCTGACCTGATAGACTGAAATACAAGACTTTGCTGTTATTTGTGTTTCTGTGTCAGTTTGCCAGGGTGTGACAGAAAGTCACACTTCGTTTCGACAGAATAAGTTGGTTTCTCTCAAATCGACAGAATAAGTTGGTTTCTCTCAAGTCATGACATGTGGGGAGGGGAGGGGAGGAGAGGGGATGTCAAGAACATGGCATCTATTACATACTCTTCAAGAATGATTTTCAGTACTCAATTGTCTAATGTAATAAATGTCCAAGCTGGGGGCGGGGCATGCCCAAAGTTGGAAGAAGAGGCTGGGTGAGCTCCCAACTTCTATGCAAAAACACATCTCAATAGTGCACCTCAAAGAGAAAACTCTTAACTGAAGAGTCTGCCTTTCTCTTAAATTCGTGGAAGTTCATGTTGCCCTGGAAGGACTGGTTCCATCTGGCTCTATTGTCAATTGGGCCAAAGTCCGTCTGCCTGTAAGAGGAGTAGAAATTCATTCCAAAATCTCATGTTGGCTTCAAGTAATCACTGCACTGTTTTCAAGGTGCTTACAGCCTGATTGCTTTATCATCTGCTCCAGAATTTTCCCAGGGATTGATGTCAGACTGACTGGTCCGTAGTTCCCAGGTTCCTCCTTTTTACCCTTTTTGAAGATAGGGTATTAGCCCTCCTCCAGTCATCTGGCACTTCACCCGTCCTCCATGATTGCTCAAAGAGAATAGACAGTGGTTCTGAGAGTTCTGCTGCCAGTTCCTTTATTACTCTAGGATGCAGTTCATCTGGCCCTGGAGATTTGAACTCATTCAAAGTAATTAGATGTTCCTCGACCATATGCCTATCGATCTCAAGCTGCAATCCTGCCCCTTCAGCCTGGACTTCGTCTTTGCCAGGGGGGTCATAGACCCTCTTTTGGGAGAAGACTGAGCCGAAGTAGGAATTGTGCACTTCTGCCTTTTCTTTGTCATCTGTTATCATTTTGCCATCCTTATTTAATAGCTGAACCACCATTTCTTTCCTCTGTCTTTTGCTATGCAAGTACCTGAAGAAAGCCTTTTTGTTGCTTTTAGCATCCCTTGCTAACCTCAGCTCGTTCTCAGCTTTAGCCTTCCTGATGCCATCCCTGCAATTCTGTGCTACCTGCCTGTACTCTTCCTTTGTTGCTTGGCCTTCCTTCCACTTCCTATATGTGTCCTTTTTTGTTTTCAGGTCATCACTAAGCTTTTTGTGAAGCCACATTGGCTTCTTCTGTTGTCTTCCACCTTTTCTTCTTGTTGGAATTGTTTGTAATTGTGCCTTGAGAATTTCTTTTTTTAAAAACTCCCAACCATCTTGGACTCCTTTTCTCATTAGAGTCGCTTGCCATGGGACCTTACTTATCATTGTTCCGAGTTTATTAAAATCGGCTTTCCTAAAATCCAGGGTACGCATTTGGCTACACTCCGCTTTTGCTTCCTTTAGAACCAAGAACTCAAGTACAACATAGTTGCTTTCCCCCAGAGTTCCTGTAACTGCTACTTTAACCACTAAGTCATCTCTGTTGGTTAGGATCAGGTCAAGGATAGCCGATCCTCTAGTTCCTTCCTCTACTTTCTGTAGGAGGAAGTTATCAGCAACACAAGTCAGGAATTTCCTGGAGGGGCCATGTTTTGCAGAATTTGTCTCCCAACAAATATCGGGGAAATTGAAGTCCCCCATTACTACTACATCATGCTTCCTTGAAACACTGGCTATTTGCTTTTCAAAAGTTTCATCCTCGTCTTCTCCTTGATGGGGTGGCCAGTAGTAGACTCCAACCACCAGGTTCCTTTTATTCTTTGCTCCATTTATTTTAACCCAGATGCTCTCGATGGGGCTACCAAGCTCATTCGCCTGTATTTGTGCAGAAATATGTATTTTTAACATATAGTGCAACTCCACCTCCCTTTCTGTTCCTTTTGAACACGTTATATCCTTGTATTCCACTCATGGGAGTCATCCCACCAAGTCTCAGCACACCTATCAAGTCATAATTTCCCTCCTGTATTAAGAGTTCCAGTTCGTTCTGTTTGTTTCCCATACTCTGGGCATTAGTATATGGACATCGAAGACCATGTGCTTCATGGTCTGGCTTTCTTCCTGCATGTTTATGAAGACTATTATTGGGTGCTATTAGAGCTGTTCTCTCCATTGTGGTGCATGAGCCTTCATCCACTGTTACCCTGAACTTTACGTCTCCCTTTCCCGTAGCATTCAGTTTAAAGCTGTCCTGATGAAGTTCTTCATGCTGTGGCCAAACACATTCTCCCCAGCCTTTGTGAGGTGCAACCCGTCCCTTGCCAACAGCCCATCTTCCAGGAAGTATAGCCCGTGGTCCCAGAATCCAAATCTCTCTCATTGGCACCACCTTCATAGCCAGTCATTCACCCGGAGTATTTTTCTTTCCTTTTCTATCCCTCTTCTAACTACTGGAAGGATGGATGAGAAAACTATCTGGGCCCCAAAGTTCTTGAGTTTCCTTCCCAAAATTTCAAAGTCTGATGTGATTTCTTCATAGCTCCGCTTGGCGATATCATTTGTTCCCACATGGATGAGAAGAAAGGGATACCTGTCAGTGGGCTTTATGAGTGCAGGCAACCCTTCAGTCACATCTCTAATCCGTCCTCCTGGGAGACTGCATACCTGGCGAATCCACAGGTTGTCGCAACATACTTGGGTTTCAATCCCACGCAGCAAGGAGTCTGTCCTCCAGTCTCATCCTCAAGTACCTGAAAACGGTTCCATAGTTCCAATGCTTCCACTGGTGTAGAATGGATTCTAGTTCTTCTGCTCCTGTCACCCTTTTCCAAGGAGTATTCTCTACTGCATTTTTCCTCACCTCTGCATTTCCCTCTTCTGCCTCAGCTTGCTGTTGCTCTTCAAGCTTCTGGTCTTCACTTTGCTCCTGTAGTTCCACCATTCTGTCCAAGAACTGTTTGTGTTCTCTTATTCCCTGGAGGGTCAACAGTCGCCACTCCAGACCTCTTACTTTTTCTTCCAGCAATGTGATCAACTTGCACTTACTGCACGTGTAGGCCATGTTGTTCTCAGGCAAGAAAACAAACATTGCACACACCTTGTTATTATGGTTCTCACAGGAAAAGGTTAATCAAGCGAAGTCAGGCACATATCCTTCGGGCAAACCCATCAGACATGGATCATGCTGCACCGCCCATGACAAATTTTGCTGTGTTCAGTCCTTTGCTTGCTCGAGGACCTCCATCTGAAATACCATAAGCTGCTTTTTCCTCTCTCCAAAGAGGCCCCTTCCAACCCTACTATTCTATGATTCTATGAAAAGACAGCTCTCATTTTCTCCCACAGAAAGGACCAGTATATTGCCCTCATAACATACTGTTTAGCCTTGTTAATTCTTAAGAGCAGACTTTATGCCCAACAATTTCCCAGTTTTCTTCCCCCTCTGTCAACAGATGAATGAAAGGACTGTTTTCCCCTGCCTGCCTCCACTACTGAGGATTTTGACATTGGGTGATTTATCATGAAGGTGGCATATGCCATTCAGATTTCATGAACGTTCATGATCCTTTGCATGGTAGACGGTGATGAGCCTCGTTGTCTCCACATATGCTCTTACTACAATCAACAATATGTAGTATGGGAAATTTGTCCTAGCAAGGTAAGTGAGGAATCTTGAAGAATCTGTCTTCTTTTGACAGTTCTCACATGACTAATGTAATGTCTAATCCAACATGCCTATTATATGTTCTTTATACTCCCCGACCCTTTGATGTGAGACACCATCATGAGGTCTCCTATCATGCAAGCTGACTACAGGTTTGATGTGTTGGTGGCCTTATCGTCATCTGAAGAGTCACTCTCTATTGCTAAGGTTAGTCTGACGGATAGTGTGTGTTGGACTAGAACCAGGGAGACCCAGGCTCAAATCCCCACACATGGAAGGCCCATAGTTCAGGGGTAGAACACATATTTTGCATGCAAAAGATCTCAAGTTCAATCCCTAGCATCTCTAGACTCATGTCTAAAGCCCTAAGGAGCCACTACCAGTCACTGTAGACAATATGGAACGTGCTATGGTCTATACCCATGAAGCTCACTTGGGGCCCTTGGGCCAATCATTCCCTGTCAGCCTATCCTACTCAAAGGGCTGATATGAGATTATAATGCGGGAGAGCCAGGTACATCATGCAGGACTCCTTGGAGAAAGGGCAGGATACAACTGTAATAAATCAGTAACATAAAAAAGGGCAAAAGGCAGCTCACTTCTCATTTAACTTGCATGGAAGTGATCACTCTGACTCAACTCTCAGTCATCAGAGCCAACCCCTTGTCAGAAGTTAAATGCTGGTCTCAGATGTTTGTGCCCCAAACTAGGTTCTGGCGCTTAAAAGGCATATCCTTCATCCTAGAGCCAAAACAGACTTTATAGATGTAGCTAGCAGTTACATCTTCTGTTTTTCATTTTTATTCTGGACTAGGCGCAGGAGCTTGATCCATGTGCTTTATGTATCACTATTTTGCAACAGAAATTCCAGGTGCGGGGGGCCGTAGTGGAGGTGGAGACTGTTAAGCCCTCTCCTGCCCCCCACACAAGGGTCCCAATCTGGATCGGGGCACTGCACCTACTCTAAAGTAAAAATGGGTGGGGAGAGGACGTAACTGCTAGCTACATGTAACGGACATTAAAGTAATGTCTATTATGGCCCCAGTAATAAAAATCGTTGGATTTGCCACTGAGCAGTTGTCCCCAAGTGGAAGGGCTCAGTGCTAGTACCAACACCCAAGGATGATGGAAGGAAGGGTTCCGTGAAGTCACAGGAATTACAATGGGCACATGGTGGCCCCCTGATCCTGTATGTGTTGATGAGCACTGAGGTACATACATATATACTGCAAAGGTTCCTAAAAATAAAAAATATTCATACAGACAGGCATGCTGAAATTGACACTTACAGATACAGGGAGGTTATGTGGGCTGAAGCTGCTCCAAGGGATGGAATAGCTGTCAGTTCGTTGTTATTCAGTCGCCTGGAAGAAACAAAAACCAAGCATTTAAATACAAGCAGCTTTTTAAAAAAGTGCACCAATCTGGCAAGTTTCAAGTCGTTCTTTTGTTGCAAGGATGAAGCTCATTATCGGTCATCGTTAACAACCTGAGTTACCTAGTAGTCTGATTATTTCAAGAAATATATCTGTCCAGTGCTTCCTGTATCTTTGCAACTTTCCAGCCAAGTCTCTGCCAAGAACACTTGTAACAGAAACCCAGCTGCACATTCCATGCCTACTTTAGTTATTGCTAACACATATTTATGGAATAGCAGCATACGCCAGTTCCCTGTCAAGGGTGGCCGAACTACAGATCATGACACATTCAGCTCCCAAGGAGTATAATCTCCAGTTCCCAATCCAGTCTTATGCACAGAACCCCACCCCCACACCGTTGGCATCTCGCTGATATGTTTAAATGTTGGACAGGGTATACAAATGGACAAGAACTGGCATGACCAGTAGTTGCAACCAACAACTTAGTGGCAGCAACAAGTAGTTGCAACCAACAACAAAGTAGTTGCCCAACAAGAGTGTTACACTGTCAGCAGTAAGTGAACAGCACCATAGTCACCAAACTATGTGCACAGCCACCCCTCACATGCGGCAGGCTGAGGCGACCTGCTTCAGGCAGCACCCTGAGGAGGAAGGCAGATGAAAGCAGGAACTGGTATCTCCACTTCAAACAGCAAAAGGTATTGGGCCACCACTGCTATCTAAGAGCACCGTGTAAACGTGCAATTCGATCCTAGGCTCCAACTTCAGCATCCTGAGAGTCTGAGCTTTCATGTTTAAAATGCCTGACTCTGGTTAGATTATCCTCCCCACCCCTTTAAAAGCCCCACTGGCTTCAAACAGAAGAGACTGGAGCAAATGCTTAACCCACCCACTGAAATCAAACAGGTTTTAAACATTGGGCATGAACCAGCCAAAGTGAAGCATTTTGAGAATGCAACCCTAAGCACACATTTTCCCATTGAACATAGAAGGACTTGCTTCTGAGTAAGCACAAACAGGTTTTCTGGTGGTCAAGGATGTAGATGAATACCTCCTTTGCCTGTCCTACAACTCTGAACATATGACATTGCCTTAGACCAACTCAGGCTATTGGTCCATCTAACACAATACTTTCTACTCCTACTGACAGCACCTCTCCAGGGTTCTCAGGCAGAACACGTTATCAGGAATCAAACGTGGGATCTTTTGCGTGCAAAGCACGTGCTTTATCACTGAGGTACAGCCCACATTCAAAGGGGGAGGAGGATAAACATGCAACAGATTGCACTGCATATCCGGTTTATTTCAGGCTCTTCCTACCAAGATGGATGAGTAGTTTTTTAAATGGGTACCAAGCTCTCCAATTCCTGCTCCTAAACCTCCTGCTGATCAGTGAACCAAAATGTCTGAAAGAGCAATTACCTCACCTCACCCACTCTTTTTCTGCCCACGTTTTCCCTCACTTTTTCTGCCCTCTCTGAGTGATAACATTGTGCCTCCTCCATGCCACTCCATTCCCTCCATGGCAGTGATCCGGCTTGTTGCAGCCCTTCCTTTACACTATGAAAAATGGCTGACTGCAGGACGAAGGCAGAGGAAGCAGCACCCAGTTGCCAGCAGAATTCCAGCTGCTGCACCCAGTGAGTAGAGAGCCTTTGTTTTGTGCCTGGGATATGAGTGTGAGAGAGAGAGAGAGAGAGATAGGATAAAATGGCCAGAGCAATCTAGGTCTAGTCAAAAGACAGCCATTTTGTGGTGGCACCCACGACAGATGCAGAAAAATCCAAATGTGCTCACAGCCACCACACACACACACACACACACACCCCGCCAAAAGAGATTGGGAGCCCTGCTGAAATCTCAGAAGCCCAGCAGGGAGAAGGAACCAGACAGGTTTTCTGGTGGTCAAGAACGTAGATATATTATATGCCATATATAAATACATATTCTGATTCTGCATACTATGTACAGTCTGCATACTATGCCCTCTCAAACAGCATTTTTAAAACTTATTATTATTGTGTGCAGAGTATGCATAGTTGTCCACGTACACAACCAAATACTGCTAGAATAGCTTCATCTGTGATAATCACTCAGTGTTTCTAATTAGTGCCTGCCCAGCTCCACACTGCTGTCTTGTTTCAACTCAGGCCATGCTACCAGAATAGCACACAACACTGCGGCAAGGGACTTAACTTCTGCCATTCTTTCTCCTAGCCTGTATGGCAGAAGTAGTCTCTGACCCTCAAGTTTTGGGGCAGGGTGCCACAGCAAAGCTTGAAGCAGCTTGATTTTTCCTGCCCTAGAAAAAGAAACAGAGCCTCTGTTCTAGAAAAAGAAACAGCCTTCAGCAAAGGCTGAAATGGAGCATCAAACATTCACGTCTTTAGCTAAAGGAGGGAAGAAATGATAGATGCTTAATTCCTATTAAGAAAATAAAAGTCTTGCGTTCAAACAAAGCAAAACTATTTTATAAAGAAAATACCCAGCAAACGTGTGTGGACATTTCTATAAGCAAGCCTTTTCTAAGGAAAAACGGAAGGCTGTTATTAAGAGAATGTTATTGCTCTCTATTCCATTGCTATGCTGTGTTATCAGATACAGGAGCACACCCTCTCAGTGGCATAATGTTTGGATTCTGGCACTAAGTGAAAGCTGATCTGGGTCACATAGCATGCTCCCTTCTTGATTTAAAGAGCCCTTGTTTTGTATGTTGAATTAGTCAATTAATTACCATAATAACAGTTGTTTGTCTGGCAGCTTGAAAACTGCCTAATTTCCTGGCCTTCTTGCTGCCTGGCCTTCACCCTCACACTAGCAATTAGAACAAAAATTAAAATAAAATCAGAGCAAAGATGGTTAATTCCTGCATCCAATCATGATAGTGTTTCTAATTCTAACAAGGAAACGTATAATTGGATCTCATTTATTCACCCTTTATGTTTTCAGAACAGCATCATTTAAAAGTTATTTATTTATTTAGATTTATAGTTCATGACATCCATAAAACTCAAGGGACGGGGAAAGAGAAGAGAGAAAACTAAGGAATAATGTAATGAAAACTGAGATCTATTTTTGCCCCAATCTCTTTAAAAGTACAGAAAAACTCTGTATTAACTATTTATGTATTTATTTTTAAAAGGAGACAGACAATATTAAGCAATAGCTTATAATTTATATTTATCTAGTATAATTCATATCTGTGGTAACCAATTACCAGCATCAACCAGAAGTTTCTTGCAAGAAACATATACAAGATTTCTGGTTTCGATAATATTATCCGGAAATGAACATGAGGATTCCTGAAATGTTTCTGATGAAGAGATACAGATGAAACACTGCAGTTATGAAGACACACAACATACGTCTCGGTGATCCCACAGCTCAGTATTCTAAAATTCTGCTTGGAGCTCAAGAGATCAGCACAAACTTGCGTGTATGACTTGTTTGAACAAAATATTCCAGACAAGAGCTACCACATGTTGAAACATCTTGGGAAGCGTACGAAGCGGACTCACCTGTAAACCTACTTTTCAATAATCGCCAGAAGAATATTTTGAAGACATCATTGCCCTAATCCAGCTATCTCTTACGGGTCCAAACATTAAACATTGTGCACATGAATTTCCTCTGTTCACAGAGCCTTCTCCTTTGTTTTTTGTGAAAGGCTGGAGCTCTGCATGCAGTCAACGGGATGCGCATGCAGCCAAAATAAATGGGGAATCCTGTAGGTGGAGGAGCTCCAGATGACCACCAGAGCATGCACGGGGCTTCTGATTGTGAGGAATAGCTTCATTTGTGAAGATTTCCCCAATCTCAACTGTGGAAGCAGAAAGGATTTCAGCCTCAACCAATAATAGCAGATCAGTGGGAGCGTAGGGCTTTGGTCTGGAGCTACCGCATTTTAAATTATCAGAACCTCACAATCTCCCATACCACCCGTGAAAGCGGAGAGGTTCATGTCAAAGTCAGAACTAACAATCTGAACAGTTACTCTTGTTTGTTCTTTTATTTTGACAGAGATTTGCTGTTAGCATGTGTTGTATAAGTTGCTTTGGCACCTGGTCTGGAGCTTCTTTCAAAAAACAAGCAAAGCTGTCCACTCTCTGCAACAACTTTGGTTGAAAACTCTGCTTTCTACCCTTTGATCATGCTACTCTGTGTGGTAAGAAAGGGAGGTGGGAGTGCCACTCAGTATAAAATATTTACAGCCCAGTTGCCAGGCTAATGTCATGTTGAAATGGATCCTGCTCAAAAATAGCACTGTTCTCTTGAGGATTCAATGAAAGGCACTTAGATTTTATTTTTTTAATTTTATTTTTTGTAAAAAGGGAGATGTTTGGGAAAGGAAGTTTACTCAATTTACCACTCATTTCTTATAAAAATGATAGCAGAAAATCAAATATATATTTTATATTGAAGAACAAGCATGTTTTTTCTGATCTATGGAACAGAACACCGTGCTTGAACAGAAAACAAAAACAAGAAGAGGGGCTCCTTAGAACAAGTTATGAACAACACAACGATGCTGCAGCAAACAGTACCTCCAGGTGCAATTCTCCCTCTCCCTATAATGCCCAGGGTAACTTGACCCTTATCATAACATCACCACATTGTGAGTTCTCCTGCCTCCCACACTCCACATCACTGACTGTCACAACACAGGGTAAGTGATCTTCAAGGTTAAGATCACTCGTAAGAGGTCAAGACCTCAACATGGGGATGACGATTTCAGCAGCATCGTTGTGCAATGTGTAGATTCAGCATTATACTCCATAGGAGACTGCAGTGGCTTGCTTTACTTAGCATATAGCTGCAGTAGCACGGTTTTATGGCAAGGGTGGGCAACTTTGGAGGGTCTGTAGGCCAATTTTCACCCACTGGGGGCTGCATACACAACACACCCACGTCGAAATGCTGCCAAAAAAATCTGTATTTCTGATTTCAAACAAGGTGCATGCTCAGTGCGTGCCTTTTTTAAAAAAGGAAATGCATCTTTCAGGTGGCAGGGCAGCAGCACTTGAGGGGCATCAGGAACCGCAAAACAGGCCAGGGAGGCGATATGTGGCTGTTGTATTGCCCACCCACAATAAGAAAAAAAATAGAGTGATGTTGCATCACACATGTAAGTGGTTGATGTAATGCAGTAGTTAAGAGCACAGAATTATAAACCGGAGGCCTCCTGTTCACATTTCAGGTAAGCAATGAATCTTTTGAGTACCCTTAGGAAAGCCACTATCTCTCAGCCCCCTATGTGTAATAGAGGAATAAGGATACTGGCCTAATTTAAACAGAAGACTACTGAAATCATGTATGCATTTCAAGCACTATATTAAATAACTATAGCTAACTAAGCTATACAGAAGATTAGTATCTCATTCTCATAGAATAAATATCTCATTGTAAAGCTAACCCAAATTAATTACTGCAAATCTCTCTCTCTCTCTCTCTCTCTCTCTCTCTCTCTCTCTCTCACAATCTCTTTTTAAACTTCTTGCCAGTATTAAAAGACCTGCATTGGCTGTTTCTGGGCACAGTTCGAAGTGCCACCTCACCATTAAAGCCCTAAACAGTTTGCAACCAAAATTCATAAAGGGACACCTTCTCCCATTGAACTCACACAGTCACTGGGAACTACTTCAGAGGTTCTATCTAGGTGCCGCCACCTTCAGAGGTTAGATGTGTGGCAATGGGAGGGAGGGGGTCGCTTCACAGTGGTAGTGCTCACCCTTAGATTTATGGATTTGTCTTTTTCACACACACAAAAAGACTGAAGTTTGTTCAGTTTACTGATGATGGTACTTTTCTCCTGCTTTTTAAAAAAATGTTTAATATTGTAGGACTGTATTGTTCAAACCTATATAGTGAAATTGGAATCTTTACCTATAGAATAAATTCTTAAGTTGCCTTTGGAGACTTTTTGTTGAGAAATTAGTCCAAAATTCTTAAAATAAAAGAATCAAACAAAACCTTTTAAAGGGTTAATGTTAGGGGAGGGGGGTTACTTTGCGTTGTATGCAAGTTCAAGTTGCAACTGTGAAAACCCCAACCATCATTAAAAGAAGCTGCTATTTAGGATAAAATAAGAATGTAGTACAATAAATCCTGAAATCTTTATACTAATAAAGTAAGATTGTTCTGCTAAAGCAGATGCTTTGGGAAGGAGGAAGAGCAGCATGCCTATTTGAACTTAACAGTACTAATAAAATCCACTGTAATGCCTCCTGAGAAGTGAATTGGAAAATGGGATGTTCACAACTAAAATCCTAAACTTCCCACAACTGAATCTGAAAGTGAATCTCAAACTTGACACGTATTTTGGTGCAGACAGCTCTTTCCTTACAGTTCCTTCCCACACTAAAAAACTAATCTAATGACCCACACCTCCAGCAGAAAAACACAGGAAGTTATTTTATGGGTCTAGTGGCAAGTGCATAGAATACTTCAGAATGTGGGCAGCATTCAAAGCACATTTATTTTTATAGCCTGTTGCTTATTTTAAAGATGTCTGTGGTTTTGGTTTTTAAATGGCCAGTTGGTTTAAGGATTGGCTGATAGGGGTTTAATAAGACACATTCGTCAGAAGTCTTCTCTAGCCAGCTCGTCCTTTCTCTGCCTACTGCCACTAGTAAGATGATGTTGTGATGTGTACTACACACTCATTACTTTTTAAAGTTACTTTTAAAAAAATGTTTTCCCCAAATACACAGACAGTTCTTAAAAGAGTCACCAACCCACCATCAGGAAAGAAGTTTAAGCTTATAAGAAGTGGTTCCTACTTCAAAACTCACCATTTTGGGAAGAAATTGTCCTTCCTACTAATTTTGCACTAGCAAAATGCCCATCTTTATGACAGGCAGATGGGGCATGTGCAAAGGGAGGACTTGTGCATTACAAGGATCTCAATGCATTTCTTTTCCTTCTGCACTCAGATGTAATTGCACCCCGCACCACAACAAGAACTTTAGTTTATGCCCTATTTTTTTCCTTGAAAGAGAGCCGGTCTGCACACACAAAGGGACACGCACATAGTCAAAATGAATAGGGAATCCTGTTTGTGGAGGAGCTCCACATGAACACTGTTCAAATACAGGGCTTCTGATTATGAGGAATAGTGGCAAGGACTTCAACCGCATCCTATAACAGGAGTCCAGTGTATGTTCAGGGCTTTAGTCTGCAGCCATGGTATTTTAAATTATCAGAATTTAGAAATCACCCATATAAATAGAGAGATTCAAGACCGAGTCAGAACTAAATATCTGAACAGTTACTCTTGGTTGTCATTTTATTTTGACATAGATTTGCTGCTCGTGTTGTACATGGAAGAAAGTCAAGAGCTGAAGGCAGAATACAACTGAGGCAGGAGCTAAGCCTGTATCCTACTTCTGAGGCGCCCAGTGACTCCAGTCATCTACGCGGGTCTCCTTCTCAATCTACACAGTGCCATTATAGGTTCTGTTTCATGGTTACGTGAGAGTGTGATGGAATACTGAGAACTGGGCTGATTATCAATTATTACCTCTAATACTAAGCTTGGAAGTTCCATGCCCAACAGTAGAGCAGGGATGTGGCACTTCCAGCCTGTGGGCCTAACGCAGCCCATGGAGGTTCTACATCCAGTCTGCAGAGCCTTTGTAGGTTCCTCCAGGGGGCAGGGCTTGGCCTCCAAGACCTGCCCCCTGGAGGAATTCCCACTGTTATCTCAGATCTGGGCAGTGGAGGATTCAGCTGGTGCTGGAGGAGCAGGAATCCTCTCCAAAGATTTTTGAAGCAAAACCTTTAAAATATTCTGAAAAGAGAAGCGAAATCACGGTGGTAGGGCGGGAGGTTCCTCCAGATCAGCCGCAAGGAGAAAATCAGAAGCTTTCTCTTCCTTTTTCTGCTACAGTTTGTTGCTAATTTTGCACCTGGAACTGTGGTTAATCTTAAATACGGTTTAGGGAAACAAGTCAGGACCAGAAACCACAATTTGAACTTAGTGTGAAATGAACTTCGCAATTGTGGAACTGTGACTTCGGAACTCCTCCCACAGCAAGCACTATTTGATGTTATTTCAGCACCAGGAACATACCTTTTTATTCACTTGGGCACTTTCATTATTGTGCTTAAGTGCTGTTTTAATCTGACTCATGTTGTTGCTGTTTTTATCTTATCTATTTTTATGCATCATCATTGGTTTAAATTATGTTGGCCACTCTGAGAGGATCTGGCTTGCTAGAGCAGGTTATAAATCTTATTTATTTATGTGGATGTTTGTCTGGATATTCATTCATTCATTCATTAATATCCAGCCAAACTTTAGCAGCCATCACTATATATATAAATATTGTTGAGGTTCTGGGGCTGGTGAAAGGGAGGTCTCAGAGTGTAGAAGTCTTGCACTATTGTGCTACAGTGGAAATAATTTTCCGATCATTTATTTCTACTACCACCCTACAATATAGATTCTTAAAACACTGAAGAGTTCAGTTACCTGTTATTAAAAAAAAAACTGGGCTAGCAGTTTGAGGGAAGTCACCATAAAAGAACAGAAGAAACTGTTTCTTCACAGAACAGCCTTCCTGGTAAACACAGATAAATATTAAGTGAAATGTACTGAAATTCGGTTTAAGATTAAAGTTTTTTTTAAAAAATGAATTAGCAAATAAAAATATCTTTTTAATTCTGGCCTCCATACCGCAACCAGTGTTAGCCCAATCTCTCCCAACACTGCTAAACCCAGTATTTCCACCGTGTCTCTTGGGCTAGCAAACAGAAGTTGGGTGGAGAACAAGTTAATTATTCTGTAGTACAGTACACTACACCTTTGTTTCCTGAGAGTTTCAGGAAGGGTTAGCATCAGATGTCACAGATGAGTTGACTCCCCCTTGCTGGAGGAAAGTGTATCCACGTGGTCAGGTGTGGTTACCTGAATTACTCTGGCTCTAATTCCAATTATGAAGTGCAGAGAGAAAGAGAGAAAGAGAGGGAGAGAGAGAGAGAGAGAGAGAGGAGCAGACAAACACCAATGATTTCCAATAAATGTACTGCGGTTTAATTGAGATGTTGTGTTCTACTAATTGACTCCTTAATTTAAAAAAGCACACAGGTACCATATGAAAGAAAAACAATAGCTCAGATTTAATCCGCTGATGCAAGCTAGCAGTACAATGGAAGCATGTCATGGGAAACTGTATACATTTTCCTACTGACATCCCAGCCAGAATGGAAGTGAAGACGGAGGGAAGCCGAGATTAAAGCTCTTTTGAGAGTAATACTTACACCTCCCGTAGGTTTGACAGCTTTGTGAAGGCAGAAGGATCAATCTCTGTCAACTTGTTGTGGCTCAGGTTTCTGTTGAAAAGACAAGACAGTAAGATCAGCATGGCAGTCCCTGCAATAAGTGCTAATTATTATGGGATTGCACTGCAAGATTACCTGTGTTTTTATAACAGCATTTATAAAATGAGCGTGAGTTCATGAAGAAAGAAAACACATTATATTTACCAGATTAGAGAAAATGTTTCCATTCTTTGAAACAGGCTTAACACCCAACCACCTAAAGCAATCTTACATTTTAAATCTCTCTCTCTCTCTCTCTCATTCTCCCCAAAAAGATGCTCCAGTTTGAGTCTCTCAGAGAGTCTCAGAAGAAAGATTGCTCCCCAAATTGTAAGGGTAATTTTTATGTGTGTGGGCACAAAGCTGCCCAAGCATCAGGACTGCCCTAAGACATTTGGCAGCTTGAGGTAGAACAGTAAATTGTGCTGCCCTCATGTTGAGGTGTATAATACCCAAGGCTGGCCAAGTTATTTTGGCACCTGAGGGAGAAAATGTCTCTCCCTGAGAATAAAAATGCAATAATGATCAATCCAATATGCCACACTAGTGGAACTCTCTTCTCAGAGAGGCATGCCTGGTGCTGCATCTCTTGACCTTTCAGCACCAGGCAAAGGCCTTTTTATTTACCCAGGCTTTTAACATCTTTTATCTGCTCTTAGCGTTAATTACCGCTGATCCCTTCCCTCCACCCCATTTTAGTAACTTGTTTTGAGTTTCATAATGTCATTCAATCCTTTTTATTGCTTTGCCTTATAATTGCCAGCAACCCCAAGTTTTCTAATTGATACTGGGATATATAAATAAATAGATAAACAAACCGCTCCACCTTTTAAATTGAACATGCAAACATTTTGGTTTTTAGAACCCTGGAGGTTAATGAAGTCATATAAAACCATGAGAGATTACCAGTGAAACTGCAAGACTTAAAAATATGTCTGCTGTTCTTACACAAGTGCGTCCAATTCTGTGCTTATGTGTGCATTCCTTTGGAGAAACAATTTACTCCAGGGCTCATATGCATGTTACCTGCCCTTTTTCCTCTTCATCTCAATGATGAGCTCAGAGCTGACTTTGTGGTTGGGGGGGGGGGGGGTTTGTGGAAGGGATTCTTTGCCATCATAATCTGGACAAATTGCATTTTTGTTTTGACTTACTTATTGGGATATATTGACTTAGGTTTGAAAGCATCCTGGAATTTTTAATCATGTATTTTGTTGAATATTCATCTCGTTGAATTCATAGCATAGTAAGGCTGCCAATTTCTGGCCCTGAGAGAAAACTTGGTCCTTTGGAAACAGCGCGGATTGGACAGGGAAAGTTTGGCAGGTATATTCCCCATCTCTTTGGCATACACTTATTTAAAGGCACAGGCACACCATTCAAGGCTAGCTGGTTATGGTTTTCCCTAGCAAGCTGAGAGCAGCATTTTTCAAAGTATTGCTTGTATTCTTTGATTATTATTTTTTAAACACTATTGGGCACTCAGGAAATGACGTATTTTAATGTAGCAGAAGAGGTGCTTCTTTTCTGTATTTGGTAAGATACTATCATCTGAAGAAATGCAAGGTAAAGTTGAGGTGTACTAAGCCTAATAAGCGATATCGCTGTAGCTTACTTTGTATCTCATTCTGGTGGCTCAACATGTTGACAATACATTAGCTGATAAGGTTCTGAAGATACCTAGTTTAGTTGTTTATTCCTTAATTTTACTGCTGGTTTGTTTTTCTACTGACACAGTCCACAGAAGATTGTTTCATACAGAGGAAGATAATACTCTCATAGAAGGGATAAAGGTTAAAACCCTGTCTTTGGGACTCTGATCTCCAGCTTTTGTTATGGATAACTTATGTTTGTTGAAGTGGGGGGAAACTACCTGAGATGTAAATTCTGATCGGTAGCATAATCAGTCAAACAGCCTGAAGGTGAAATCCTATGCATGTTTAGACAGAAAAATGTCCTACAACTCCCAGCATTCCCCAGCCAAAATGCTAGGAGTTGTAGGGCTTTTTTATGTCTAAACATGCATAGGATTGCACCTTTAAGCTGCAATCCTTTACCCACTTAGCCCCAGTGAACTCAAGGAGTAGACATGTATTAGATTGTGCTGTCACTCAGTTTCATAGACTGTTGTCTGCACGGTCACTGGGCTTTCAGGGCTAACATTCACATCCTGTACCTGTGTCCAAGAACCTTTAAATGGCACAATGGTACAACTGAAGTATATTACATTATTGCAGGGATGGGGAATATGTGGCCATCCAGATGTTGTTTGCAACTCTTGTCATTCCTCACCTTTGGCTATGCTAGCTAGGACTGGTAGGAGCTAACAAAATCTGGAGGGCTACTCGTACCCCATCCCTGCAACACATTCCCCATCCCTGAATGATTGCAATGAAGACTATCTCACTCTTTATCCATGTCATGTAATAAACGCATAGTTCTTGTTTTAATTATTTTTTCTTTTGGAATGAGTGAAATGCTTCTTAAGACAGTTCAAAAGTCACCAGGTCAAGATGGCATACACTGAAAAGTTGTGAACACAAATATGCTAATCATCACTAAAACTGGCCTCCTTGATGGAGAACTGGAAGATAGGCAATGTAACACCAGTTTTAAAAACAGATCTGAACAGAGCCTGGAAAACAAAGCCTGCTTAACACCACCTGTTCCAGGTAAATGGTGGAAAGCATGATTAAAGCTAGAATTATTAAAAACGTAGAAGTCTTGCTCGGGAAGAATTAACATCGCTTCTGATACGGCAGGGATCCTGGAATCTCTGTAAGCATTTTCAGCCAAAGGCAACTGCAGAGGCCTATTCAGATTGCATGCTGAAAGCACATAGATCTATGATGTAGCCAGGGGCATGGAAACGTCTGGGGGCAGGCTGTGTGTCCTCACCCATACCCCCTACACAGTTTAGCCCTTCTCGTGTTGCAGGAGAACACTGACACAAGGCTTATGTGACAGAGCTTAACTGTTCACTGTACTACTAGTAACATGGAGAGTGAGGCTCTGAACAGGATTACTTGGTCATCTGTGAAGCAGCTTGAATTTTCACACATTTGAAGATACTCAGAAAGTTAATACAGCACGGGTGTACACGCGCACGTGCACAATACAATATACAGCGTGGCTTACTTCTGGTATGTGATAAATATACGTATCCGTAACACCACAGCACTATCGGCTTTTTCATTCAACAGGTCAGATTACCTCACAAACATTTACCTGTAATTGCATTTTCAGCAGAATGCATCCAAACCCTTTTGGCACCATTTGCTAACAGGCAGAAGAGGAACAGCAACACAGAGGGGGAAAGTCTAGGAATGTCTGTTAATGCCAAATGCGGCTTTCATTAAACACTTTGTCAGCTTTTGTCCTAACACAACTTTTCACCGTTTCAAACACACAAAAGGCACCAAGAGCCTTGAACAATCAAAATCTTGCAATAGAAATTCCTCTGACTAATCTGTTGAAAGATAGCTGCCTAGTCTGCAGCTTACTGAATAGGCACCCCACCCGAATCCAAGAAATCTCCACAGATGCCTCAGCATGGCAAAACAGAGCACCATGCACACATGGCTGGAGCTGAATAGGAAAAGGAAAGCTGCTGACTTGCGATGCAGGGACCGTATATAGTGGGGAACCAACAAGAGCCCCTTTCTGACCAAAGAAACAGGCACAGCTTTTCAACAGGCTACAACTGAATTGCAACCTTATAAACCAGTTCACAGATTCTAAGAGGGTTTTGATGAATTCACTTTTCCCTTGTCATTGCAGGATAAAATCCAAAAGAGGAAGCTATGACACAGGCTCTGTTCCCACAAATTATTTTGAAACGTGAACACATCTTTGCAAAACATTTATGGCAGAACAGGCTATCACAGAATGTTTCCAAAGAAGATTCTATGAGCACAATTCAAGATTCATCTACAATCGTGCCAACGGGACATGTGGGGCAGAATTACATAGATGATCACTCAGAACTAATTTTGCCAAAAGTATATACTTGGGCATCATGGGGTAAGCAGGAAATGGTTACATCAGAACTGATGCTCAGTATGTTTCGGCCCCAATCAGCTGAGAAAAACTAATCAATTTCCCCCACCCCACAATGTTTGTGATTTATGGCATTTCTACTAACAAACCTGGTCGTTATTCAATGTGAATTCCATAATATGTGAATACTAAACGAATAGCTGAACATTTAACTACAGCAAAAACTGTATGTGTCTATAAAAACGGAAGCCCTCCTTCACACACTCACAGGAGGGGCAGCAGGACTGTACAGTTTGCTCAGTCTTCGACAATGTCTGCCTCCCTGGACCCATTCCCCAATATCCACACATTGGCTGTCAAAGCCTTCCTTGCTCAGACACCCACATTCAACGTCGGGGAGCAGTACTAGGAAAGCTCTTGACACCAGAGTAGGGCCTCAATTTGAGATGTAAAATTTTTGGAAATTTTGAGGCCATGGGAAAAAATATTTTTTTCCCCCGGGGTGGGGGGGGGGGGTGTTCAGAAAAATTGGAAATGTTGAAAAAACTGAAAAATAAGCAACACTTTTTTTTTAGCTCTCTTCACAGATCTAAAGTCACTTTGTTGCTTTAAGACAGCCTTCCCCAACCTGGTGCCCTCCAGATATTTTGGACAAGCTCCCATCAACCTCAGGCAGCATGGCTAGTGGTCAGGAATGCTGGGCACTGTAGTCCAAAACATCCGGAGGGCACTAAGTCGGGGAGGGCTGCTTTAGGAACATAAAGCAGCCTTTCTGTTGCTAAAGTTATTTTATGTATGACTTAGCTTGCTCATAAAATTATCGTTAAATTTTAAAACTTTTAAAAGTAAACTCAGTTAGTAGTTTTGTAATTACTGTCTGAATAGATTAGAACTACATTAAATGACTGCTACAGCATCAGAAACACAAGACTCTAGAGAACAAAATCCAAGCTGTCAAGAATGTACATTTACTGTCAAGAATGCACAATGGTGACTCTACCCACTTGTTGGGAAACTGAGCATAAATGTCTATCAGTAAAATATACTTTAGATCAATAATTTTAATTAGGAATTTAAGAACTAACTATGCTGAGAATCTTACAACGAGGATTAAAAAAAAAATTTCCCCATGGCTTCATTATTTCCAGACATTTTACATCTCTAGACTTTCTATAAAAGTGTTCTTATTACACAGTTTTTAGAAACACTGGGGGGGGGGAGATAAAGGCTGGCTAACAATATATAATTACTTTGTCTTAAATTCTAAAATAGAATATTTCATAATCCAAAACTGTTCAATTTTTCGGGGGGAAATAAAACAGTCCTCAGGGAAAAAAACAGAAGAAAACTTTTTTTCCCAAATTCTGTTTTTTTCCGGGCCTTCATATCTCTAGCCTCAGTGCAGCCCTGCTACCCCTTCTTACTTGAGGGTGGGAATGACTGTGCATTTCTCTTCTGGACCCAAGTGCTGCTCAAATAATCATACTGCCTCTTTTCTGAAGCTTCATAATACATTTTAAAAAGAGATTCCCATTTATGTATCTGACAGGATAACAAATTTATCTGCAGGTGGTTTCATATGGCCTTTACAACATTATGGCAGTCTGGTTCTAGTTAATGAGAGCTGCAGCCAGAAACTGGGAAAACACCTGGAACACTATCACCAACCAGCAATAATTTAGGAAGCAGTTTAGATGGTGCTAGCTAGTTAAACTGCTCTCTGCAATGTAGGTACCATCAGGGTGCAATCTGGGCCCATAAGGCTGTCATGTTTCAACTTTCATATGGAGAACTGTGTACAGTTCTGGGCGCTCCAGGTCAAAAAGGATACTATAAAGCTGGAAAGGCTGTAGAAAAGTGCAACCAAAATGACTTGGAGCACCTTTCCTATGAGGAAAGTGCTTTGGGGGAGGGATTGTGTGTGTGTGTGTTTTTAAGATGATAACTGAGTGAGGAATACGATACAGATATATAAAATCAAAAGGGTTGTGGAGAAATTCTCTCTCCCTCACTCATAAGGCTAGAATTTGGGGTTAGCCAGTCCAACAGATTGGCAGAAGATCCAGGACAAACAAAGGTACTTTGCACAACATGGCCACTGGCTTATCTCATGGAGGTCTATCAAAAGCTTATTAGCTATGACAGTAAATGGAACTTCCAGGTTCAGAGATAGTGTACCTCTGAATACCAGTTACTGGCAGGGGGAGAGGGACAACAACATAACAGCAAGGATTATTAATACTGGACTATTCGATGAACATTTGGTCTGATCCAGCAAAGATCTTAAGTCCTTAACCTCGTCAGGCTGCTTGGGGTGCAGAACAATTAAGTCTTAAGGATAAAAATTACTTGCTCCATTTGATTCAATGGAAAGAATCCAGAACCAGTGGTTCTGAATACCACTGATAATGTAGTTAGCACTTCAGTGTTTTATTCACAAGCCAAAGGCCCGTGAATATGGGGATCTTGAATGAAAAGAGGGTTCCAGTTCCTTGCCCCATTCCGATTTGCAATGGCCCTCTCACAGTATGCTGAAGGTTCTTCTCTCCACTCCCCACCCCCACGAGCACAGTCAGACACACAATCTCCCATCCATTTCCTCTCCCAACTTGCCAGAGGGAAAAAATGTGTTTGAGATGGTACTTCTTCACACAGCACATAGTTAAACTATGGAATTCACTACCACAAGAGGTGTGGATGGCAACTAACAGAATTGGCTTTAGAGGGGGGATCAGGCCATTCATGGAGGATAAATAGCTACTGGTCATAATGGCTACATGCTACCTCCAGGATCAGAGGCAGTACGCCTCTGAATACCAATTGCAGGGAAACAACAATGGGAGAGGGCCATTGCCCTCATGTCCCTCTTGTGGGCTTCCCATAGGCACCTGGTCTGTGGGAAACAGAAATCTGGACTAAACGGGCCTTTGGTCTGATCCAAGAGGGCTGCTCTTATATACTACTGCTTAAAGTGGTACCTTTGCCCCACCCCAAGATGGCTACCACACAGCTCCCTTCTCAAATTCTCTTTTTTCATCTTGGGAGCAGGGCCAGCCCTACAATTAGACAGAGTGAGGCAACTGCTGCAGGCAGCAGATATTGGGGGGCAGCAGCGGCAGCTACCCAACCATTCCTCCAGAGCCTCCCAGTGATTCCACGCTGTTGGAGAGCAAAGCTGTGAGTGCCACAGAGCCTCTTCTGCATGCTCTACCTAGCCTGCTGCCCTCAGATATGGTGCGAGACACTATCCCTTTGTCACGACTAGATTCAACTGCCAGTCCAGTCAGCTTCTGTACATGGAATTGGAGGAGGGGCACCATCTTATCCTCTGCCTCAGGCAGCCAAATGTCTTGGGGCCTCCCTGCTTAGAAGAGAAGATGAGGCAGCAGTACTGAGAAGGGGAGGGGCAGTGCCAAAATGGCAGGTCTTTGACAACTGTTCCCTTCCCAAAAAGGCTTTTGATTAAGTTATGTCATGACTGGTCCTCCAAGAGCAATGGAAGTCACATAACATGGCAGAATTGATTCAACTGCTTTTAATATGTATTTCAGTGATTTCTCTGTAACTGGAGACTCAAACCATAAAAGGTGTACCCCCCTCCGTTGTGTCCCATGATGTAGTTAATTTATTTGCCCCACACAATTCAATGGGACCGTCTCAGAATTAAAACCATTCCTCATAGCCCTACCCAACATAGGACCTGTTTCTTGGTGTGATGCTATAGTGTAGCACAGCACTGTGAATAATAACTGCGTAATGGAATCTTGGGATATATAAAGTCATTCAGTTACGGCAAGGCAGGCATTAATGCAAAAATATTACAGTTTTGGCTACCTGCTGTATATTGTAGGTGGACATTGCACACATATGGAAGTTTGTAAATCACCCTGGAGACACAGCCCAGATGGAGCAGATAAGCCCCAGTGAAGCCAATGGGACTACTCACAAATAAATTTGCCTAGGCACATCTTTACAGTAAAAGACCCTAAATGCCTGCACTATGGGACCAAAAAGAGTCTCTACAGAAAACCCAAGAAAAAGCAGGGATGGGATGATGCTGTCAGAAAACTCGATCTCTAGTTCTGGTAACAACATAAGTACCCTAAACATAGACTGTCATTATGTGCAAGCTACAAAAGACATTTCATCATGACGGCACACTCTCTGCTTCAGAAACTAGAGCAGAGTCAAAAGGCCCCATTGTACAGCAAACAGAGATGCACATTGCCTGTGCTTAACATGCTTATGCTTAATTGCAGCAAATAAAGTGAAAAATTGCTGGTTCTGTTAACATGCACTGCCTAAAGGAAAGGTTTTCTATTCACTCACTGATGACAGGCAAGCAGGATACTGAACATTTGTTTTTTGTTATTGACAAATTCAACAAGGAATGCCATTTCAAAAATCTCCTTGTTCTGTGCCATCCAGCTCAACAAATGTTGCAACCCAGTGCCCAAAGAGAAGGTACTGCTGATAACAGGAGTATCTGTCATTAGACCAGATAGTTGTTTTCTATTTATTTGTTTAGTTATTTCTATACCACCCAATAGCCGAAGCTCTTTGGACAGTTCTACCACAAACCTCTAAATAAAAGGAATTTAAAGGTAAAAAGGTAAAGGTGTCCCCAACCAGTCGTGTCCGACTCTAGGGTGCGGTGCTCATCCCCGTTTCTAAGAGCCAGCGCTGTCCGAAGACGGTTCCGTGGTCATGTGGCCGGCATGACTGAACACTGAGGTGCACGGAACGCTGTTACCTTTCCCGCCGAGGCGGTACCTATTTATCTACTTGCAATTTCTTGCTTTCGAACTACTAGGTTGGCAGAAGCTGGGACTGAAGACGGGAGCTCACTCCGTCACGCAGCACTCAGGTCTCGAACTGCTGACCTGCCGACCTTCCAGTCTGCAGTTCAGCATCTTAACCACTAAGTAATTAAAATGTGGTATGTTTGCATGGTGCTGAACATCCCTCCTCTTGTCCCATATAACTATCTCATTCTATATTTTACTCAAAGAAGCTATATTGGCCTATAAAGCATTGGGCTGAGAATCGAGACACAACAGTTCATGCCTAAACTGTCAGGAAGCTTACTGATTGCCCTTTGAAAAGCTGACCAGCTCACACAGTTGATAATTCTTTATTAATGAGGGCTTTTACCCATTTTGGCAATACATCCTCCTCTTAACTAGCCTTAATCTGAATTAACTCTGAATTGCCATGTTAGACCTGTGATACCTAAATGGAGAAACTCCCACTGTAGTTGCACAGTAAACCAGTGGTTTAAAACAAAAACAAAAAAACCCCACATACTAGTGCAAACATATCCAAAATATTCTATAAAATCCAAAATCTGCCACTGTCAAGGATACATAAGTCACGCATTTACTTTTTAGCTGGCAAATGAAAATTACGAATATTTGATTTGCAAATACATCCTATTTTACCTACAGAGAGATAACTCATTGCCAGCCTCACATATGGGATGAATATCATGGATATTCTCTGGATTCAAGTAAACAAAGTTAATTAATAGTATACTTAAATTCATATATTTCAAAATGCACTTCACTTATGCTATTGCCAGGTGTCTTGCTTCACCTCCATATAAAAGACAGCCGCCACGTTACTTAAATGAAAAGGAAATAAGGTGATTAATGAAGTTCACATGTTCATGTAAGATACATTCTGAAGTCTTGTTTTGACCAGGCTCGTTGTAGATTATTTAACCCATGATGAGCCATGGAGCCCACAGGCACCAAGTTGCACATGCAACCCCTGCTCAGGGATTGTTGTGTCATGCGAACCCAGCGAGCATGCATTATGTTAGGGTTAAACAAACTAACCATGAGTTAGCCAGGGTTGTTTAACCCTTGCATAAGCCATGCTTGTCAGGTTCGCACAACACAACAATCCCCGAGCAGGGGCTGCACATTCAAAATGGCAACCACACGCACCCTGCACATGCCACAGCCTCACCATGGGTTAAATAAATAAGCCACAGTGGGCTGCCATGTCATGCGAACAGCCCCTTTGTCTCAGTGTTCCAATTGCACATTTCAAAACACACCAAAGCTTCTGGGGATTAACAGTTGCAGTACAATCCTATACATTTATGAAGTAAATCAGTGGGTCCCAAGTAAATGTACACAGAATTGAAATCTTCATTACTGACTTCTATTGTAAGTCTGGTTCAGTCCTACGGATTTCAATGGGGAGTACGCATACAGAATTGACTCAGGGATCTTATCTATTTGAAGTCATCCATAGTCATGAACAGTACTGCCTTTGACTTCTGTGAGATGCAGATTGAAACATGCAAGGATGAAAATTATTTTAAAAATTATATTGTATTTTTAATTTCAGTTGTCCTACTGTCCTGAAATTATTTAAATTTGCCAGTGGTTTCAGTGAAGTACAAAGAAGACCATTCTGTAACCATTTATATGTTCAGAAGTATTCAGGTAAAAAGACTAGCCATTCGCCTCTTGAGGATTATATTGCTTTAGGGCCATCTGTCTTAAGATAAAACAGATGAACTAGATAATTCCTTAGGGTTCTCCTCCAATCCTATAAGAGCACTAGGAAAAGAAAATGGAGGTTCAAATGCCCTTACATCTCTCATGGAACAGCTGCTCCTAGGAACAGAACCCCTTGACTTTGTTATGGATGTATTAATCTCACGTTCTAGTAGGCACAGGCCAGTGTGAATCAATCACCCCAGACCAATGGAGCAGATGTCCAGTAATAGTCTATTATGGGAAGAACAAACAGTTCTAGGAATTGATCTGAGCAGTAAGGAAGGTATGCTGGACAAGCATCAACAGAAACCATGAAACACTCCATTGCTTTTACTTTGGAAAGGTCTTCAATCAGCCTACATTTGCTTAAATGTATCAGATTGCCCATTATTACATCATAATCAGTGACGCACTTCAGGAGGGTAATGGGGGAGCAGGGGAGAAACATTTCTGAATTAACAATGGAGCAATTTAAACATAACCGCTCCCAAAGCTAAATGTGCCTTTACTCTTAATTTAGGAGAGGGAGGGAGCAGAGAAATGAAGCCATCTGCTTTGAAAATAAACTTACTGCACAATGCATAGTTTAACTGATACCAACATTATTCTTCTGATCATTCTGGCAAGTCAGAGTAAAGCCATTGTGTTCAAGCGAGAGCTACAAAACAGCAAGGACTCTATTTTTGATCCCAGCCAAACCCTTTTCCAGTCACCGAACATGGACTGATCCTGCCCACTTTGGGGAAAGTGAATCCATAAAACAATCAATCATTACTCTTCTACAGAGCAAGCAGGGACAGTACTTACTAGGAGTGTTGACTCGGCTTTCTGAGAGTCTCTCTGTCCATCTGTTCTTATTTAGCAATTAATAAAGGAAGGCCAAATCTGCTCCCCAAACAAATTGTGAGCTTGGAAAGATCACAAATGAAGTATCTAGGTATACTTTAAGACTAATGACATACTTTTTAAAAAAAGTATGTATTAACCAAATATGTGAAAGCAGCATGCTGGTGTTCTACTACTACGAATTATACTATCCTGTTGTGTTCTTGGCACGCTTGAAAGCTCACAGGCCCTTCTCTAGATGTCCCCATCTTTGAAGATGAGATAGGTGGATAGGTGAAGAAGGTCACATCTTGACTGTGGAACTGCGTCCTACTGGAGATCTGCCTAGCACCTGTTTACCCAAGCTTCTGATGGATGATGTATGACTTGGATATAACTTTGGGGAGCTTAATTTTTGTTAGGCTTGTAGGTGGTTATGGAATGTAGACTCCTGGCACTGCACCAATTTGCTTCTTATCATAGAATCATAAAATAGTAGGGTTGGAAGGGTCCTATAAGACCATCGAGTCCAACCCCCTGCTCAATGTAGGAATCTAAGTCAAAGCATCCCTGACAGATGGCTGTCCAGCCTCATCTTGAATGCCACCAGTGTGGGAGAGCCCACCACCTCCCTAGGGAATTAGTTCCATTGTCGTATTGCTCTAACAGTCAGGAAGTTTTTCCTGATGTTCAGCCGGAATCTGGCTTCCTGTAACTTGAGCCCATTATTCCGTGTCCTGCACTCTGGGATGATTGAGAAGAGATTCTGGCCTTCCTCTCTGTTACAACCTTTCAAGTACTTGAAGAGCGCTATCATATCTCCCCTCAATCTTCTCTTCTCAAGGCTAAACATGCCCAGTTCTTTCAGTCTCTCCTCATAGGGCTTATTGATGTGTTTTGTTTTGTTGTTTGTTTTTATGGGTGGTGGGGCTGTTGTTTTTATTTTGTGTGTGTGTGTCTCCTGGTATGTGGCAGGAAGGCAGCATAAACAACAAAACAAAAAAGTAGCTAACAACAGGTAAAGGAAATAATTAAACAAAATTTATAAATCTCATTAAAGATATTTAGAACAGCAGCATAGATATTGAAAAAGAACATAACTACAGTGATACTAGAATTGAAATGCATATTAAAATAAGAAATCCAAAAATCCCTGGGCAAATAAAAACTTCATTTGGGGCCAAAAAGGGCATCAAGTTCAAGCCTACCAAGCGAGCCTCTCTGAGGAGGGCATTGCAACTACTGGGTGACACCACTGAAAAGGCCCTTTAGGTCACTACCCTCCTCACCTCCAACAGCATTAGCTTCATGCACACTCTCATGAGAAACTCATCTCATGGGATGTGGGTGAGGATTTGCTCAAGAGCAAGCATGATGTAGCTTTGGCTAAAGAGAAGGCTTACTGGTGGCTTTTGAGTGGAGAGGACTAAACTGTGGCAAGACTTAAACATTATTAATGAAGAGTAAATAATACCTGCATCAGCAGAAGCCAACATTTCAGGCATGTGATAGAACTCAGAAGTACAAGAGAGTGCCACCCATAATGCAAGACCTATTCAGCCCACCCCCATTCCTTGGAGTGGTTTTGCCTGTTGTCTGGAGCTGGGGAGCAGGCAGTATCACAGAAAGGGAGAAGCACCTGGAGGATATCCCTGGCTAGGTCACATCCTGGTCCGTAGAGTCCCTCCTCCTCCTGTCCAGGAATGCCACGAACTCCCAGCTACTGTACCACTTGTGGTACTGGTGGTGCTACCCATGATACATGTTGTTCAATGTGTGAAAGTTATGTACTATAATTAATGAAGCATCGTATGGTATTAAGGTAGCCTTCCCCCAACCCGGTGCCCCCAGATGCGTTTGACTCTAAATCCCATCATCCCCAGCCAGCATGGCCATCAGACAACCTGGCTGGAAATGGTGGGAGTTGTAGTCCAACACACCTGGAGGGCACCGGGCTGCAGAAGGCAGATATAGAGCTTTCATTTCTAACATTAAAAAAAACATACACCATAGCATGGTCTTGAGGGTTTTTTCTTCCTCCTGTTCCCTGTATTTAAAAGCACCAGGCCAGGGGTGGGGGTGTTGCAATTATGAACAGCACCTTTATGCCAAACATGTTTACTATTTTTTAAGCAAACAAACAACCCAAACCTAAAATTGGCTAGTTTAAACGGAGGTGAACAATTTCTACAGCCATATGCCTTGTCTCCTTCTAAGAAATCAATGGCCAATAATAATTTAGTCCAAGTCATGGTAGGATTTTATTACTAATAAAGCACCAGGCAACTTAATGGATCCTGAAAACTGGAAACTGTAAGGATTCTTACTAATTTCATTTGCCCCACCCCCCTCAGAAAAGCCTAGATGCTAGAAAACGCTAGAAATAGAAAGCTTCATGAAAAGATAGAATTACATTGGGAAAGGATCATCTCAATGTGTCTACTAATTCCTTTTGAATTATCTGTTCTTTACCTTCAGGGGTTCCAAATGGTCCTGGAATTGTGCCTTTCTCCTAGTTGCTATATATCCCGAGAAAATGTATATATTTCCACTTATTTCTTTATCCCTGAAGGGGCTTTTTATCATACATCTTACCAGCATGGGCCTATTTGTAATATAATCAACAGTGTCTTGCTTTAATTAAGCCCCTGCTTTCATTCTGGGAGCATTCTTCATATATCATATGCATGTATAATTTGCTCAGAAGAACTGCATGCAACTCAACACCTTACATCTAACAAATAGGTAAGATGTATGATAAAAAGCCAGTTCACCTAAATAATATCCCCTCAAATGCTCTGTGATAACTGAGAGCCAGTGTGGTGTAGTGGCTAGTGTGTTGGACTAGGAGTCAGGAGATCCTGGTTCTAGTCCCCACTCAGACATGGAAGATCACTGGGTGACTTTGGCCAGTCACAGACTCTCAGCCCATCCCACCTCACAGGGTTGTTGTTTTGAGAATAAAATGGAGGAGGAGGATTGTGTAAGCCGCCTTGGGTTCCTTGAGGACGGAAAAAGGCAGGATATAAATGTAATGTGGAATAATTACTTCCCCAACACAAACTTGTTCTTAAAGAGTAGCAATGCCTTCCTATGATCCAAACAAGGACAGCATAGATTAGCTTCCTAAGAAAAAAGAACAGGAGAAGAGATTTAGTAACAGAAGTGAGCAAGCAAGTTTGCATAACACAACAGCAAATTTGCAGTCTTGAGATATAAGACACAGTCCCAAATCAGTCCCTCCCAGCTACCAACCTCTCAACGTTTCACTTTAGCCCAAACTAATTTGTAGAGGATTTTTGTTTTTACTTCTTTCAAAGCACTATCAAAAAATTGGCAACAAACTGGCATAAAATAAATCAAGTTAAAACAGGATCCACTTTACAGGATCAGAAGTGGAATATCATTTGAAAGCTGAAAACGGAATGCAAGGGCTTCCCCTCTTCCCAACCCTTTCTATATTGAGTCATCCATTTATTTTAAAAATGTCAAGCCTGATATACAGCAATATAGATACCTTGCTATACCTTGAGGGATCTAGACACCTGTGTGTGGGTGTATATATCATAAGCATAAATTAGTGAACAGATCGTTTGTCATTGCAGCTGTTCTCTGATATCTGATCAGGACTGGGAAGTTTAAAATAAAAATCAGCAGGATGTTAGAGCCCAGATTTCATGGGAGATAGCCATGGCACAGAATTTTAGTACTGCATGGGAAGATCTGTTTTACAGTCCCTTGTAAGCACGTCTCATTGCAGACACAGGTGAGATACAGTCAGGGCCAGAAATATTGGAACAAGAATAACTGTTTTGGCAGTTGGCCTCTGTACACCACCATATTGAAGTTGAAAAGAAACACACCGAGATGGGAGCGAAGTCAGGACTGTCAGCTGTAATTCAAGCGGTATGACAAAAGTGGGGCACTAACCATTCAGGAAGTACAGCCAGTGGCATACACACACACCCATCGTTGGCGGCTCATAAGTAATGGAACAAACCAACATCATTTCAAACTTAAGGATCGCCTTTCATGCCTGGATGAAAATCCTTTGCAGTCAATGACTGCCTAAAGTCTGGAACCCATGGACATGACCAAATGCTGAGTTTCCTCTCTCGAGATGCTTTGCCAGGCCTTTACTGCAGCTGCCTTCAGCTGCTGCTTGTTTGTGGGTCTTGATGACTTCAGTCTTGTCTTCAGGAAGTGAAAAGCATGCTCTATTGGGTTGAGATCAGGTGAATGACTTGGCCATTGAAGAACATCCCTCTTCTTTGCCTTGAGAAACTCTGGGGTAGCTTTTGCTGTATGTTTTGGGTCATTATCCGTCTGCAATATGAAGCGGCGTCCTATCAGTTTGGGAGCATTCGGCTCAATCTGAGCAGAAAGTATAGCCCTATACACTTCAGAATTCATCCTGCTGCTTTTATCAGCAGTCAGGTCATCAATAAACACCAGTGACCTGGTTCCATTGGCAACCATACATGCCCATGCCATAACACTGCCTCCACCATGTTTGACAGATGATGTGGTATGCTTTGGATCATGAGCTGTTCCTTTCCTTCTCCATACTTTTCTCTTCCCATCATTCTGGTACAAGTTAAACTTGGTTTCATCAGTCCAAAGATTCCATAACTGGGCAGGTTTTTTTAGGTGTCTGCTGGCAAAGGCTAATCTGGCCTGTCTGTTCTTGAGTGTTACCAGTGGTTTGCACCTTGTTCTGAAGCCTCTGTATTTACATTCATAAAGCTGTCTCTTGACTGTAGATGTTGACAATGACATGCCTACCTCCACAAGAGCATTCTTGACCTGGCTAGATGTTGTGAAAGGGTTCCTCTTCACCATGAGCAGAATTCTGCGGTCATCTGCTTTAGTTGTCTTCCATGGTCTTCCAGGCCTTTTGCTGTTGCTGAGCTTGCCAGTTAATTCCTTCTTTTTCAGGATGTTCCAAACTGTTGTATTGGCCACTCCCACTGTTTTTGCTATCTCTCTGATGGGTTTGTTTCTTCAGCCTAATGGTGGCCTCCTTCACTCGCATGGACACTTCTTTGGACCTCATGTTGGGAGTTCCAGTGAACAGCTACCAAATGCAAATGTAACACTCAGAACCACCTCCAGGCCTTTTTCCTGCTTGATTGGTCATGTGGTGCCCAGGAAAGAGGCCACACCCATTACTTATGAGCCACCAACGATGGGGGTGTGTGTATGCCACTGGCTGTACTTCCTGAATGGTTAGTGCCCCACTTTTGTCACACCCCTTGAATTACAGCTGAAAGTCCTGACTTTGCTCGCATCTGGGTGTGTTTCCTTTCAACTTCAATGTGGTGGTGTACAGAGGCCAACTGCCAAAACAGTTATCCTTGTTCCAATATTTCTGGCCCTGACTGTATACTAGTGAAACTAGGGCATCAAATATATAATAGAGGCAGAGGTGGAGTATGTACAAGTACATACATGATGAATGTCAGATTGTTTGAGCCACTTTGACTATTCATATAGTCTCCAGAATGACAAGGAGAGAAACAGTGTGCTCACATCAGTTCAAAATAAAACTCTGCCATGCAGCTATGCCTACAGTCCCATTTGGTATGCCAATTTTTAAATAAACAGGATTTCAAATCGTCTAGATTGTAACGTAGGTTGAACAGTAAACATATGAGCTGTCCAGACCGCTTCCTCAAGCAAGAAAGAAGAGTTCTGTGCAACTCTAAAAATTTGGCACATTACCAATAGTTTTCAAACTGTCTGAAAAATGGCTGAGTCTCTTTGAGACCACAAGCAACTATTGCTATAACAATCTATTTTTATCAAAACCTCTTTAATTTTTATTCAATATCTTTTTCAACTTCTTTCACTCATATGAAACCAATATTCAGAATGCTGGTGAAACAATGCAATAAATTACGGGGGAAACCTTTGATCAAACATGAACATATATGAACTAAACTGTGATCTTAGGCACCAAAAGCCAATCTACACATTACACAGAATGAGACTGAGAATGGAAGAGGTAGAATTTTAGACTATACTATTTCAGACGTAAGGTGGGATGTCATGTTTTTTGTAAGTTCTCCTGTACAGAAACCCGCTTGCCAGGAGAAAGTACAACCTGTCCTCAATCAAGCAGGGCACACAGCACCACACAGATCCCTCCCTCACAAGTCTCACTGCCATTGCATTTTTCAAGCAGATGAGGAACAGGAGGTTTCCCTGGCACACAGTGGTAGAGTCTCCCACTGTTTCTTACCTTCCCCATATCCCACACAAATAAGAAAACACGCTGCTGATCTCTCCCAAGCCCCATGTTCATGCCAGGGGTTGCAGGGGAGGGAATTAGTGGCAACCACAAATCATAGCTGCCTAGAAAGCCAAGCCAACATTTGTGAACCCCACTGGTCATGTAAAAGCCATCAAGGAGAAGACTATGCACAAGCTCTCTCTCTCTGATGTGCTACTCAAGTGCTACATGCAGGAAGTTTTTAACCTAGAGAAAGAATTTAAAAATGCAGCTTGTCCCCATCCCCCGCCACCAATGGTACAATCCAGAATTCTACCATATATATATATATATATATATATACCCAACTCTAAACATTTTCTCCAAAATAAAAATAAAAAACCACCACACACTATCCAAATGCACAGCTCATTTTAACAGTTCTCTAGAGAATTGTGCTATTATGCCAAAGGAAGGAGAACACTTAATGTCAAAGTCTTCTCAAATTAATATCCACAAGGAAAACACAAGTGCCTCAGCAACAAAACTGATGTAACCAACTCATTAAGCAAACATACACAACATTAACTTGGCTCCCAAACACTACATACAAACAGCTTCACACATTAGGTGCCATAAAATCCACAGCTTATAACAGCAAACTATACTGGAACTCTCCCATTTGGTAACGCACCATTTTGTTGAAGTGCCATAGAAAGTACAGCTTTACAACCTCCTCTGGAAGTTGATTTAACTTTGAAGAAATGGAACTCTGAAGGGCCTTCCAATTTAATACACATAATAGTCTCCTGGCATCTTCCCAGACTCTGAAAGACCGTATCTGCTCAACAAGAGTAACATGCACCTCCATTTTAGCAACCATTCTTCTCTTGCCACATCCTCTCTTACACAAAATGGCACGCCTCCAATCAAAGTGACTGGTAGAAGAACATTCTTCTCCAGCTGCATTCACACAGAGACAAACAGCAAGAAGTACATTTCTATGGTTATCTAGGAACAGGAACTTCATTCCTGTGTTATTCATAATTAGAAAGGCACATGTATTTGTAAGCAGGCAAAGAATTGAGATATGGACTTTTCTTGAAAAAGGAGCACACAACTCTGTTCATAACGTACTCTCTACATAACATATGAGCTGAACTGCAAGTTAAGTAAATGAAAATCTTCCATTGGCTGAGTAACTTGCTCATATGTCCCTTCCCTTGGCCTGACTCATTTCCATCTGGCCTGGGAGGGCGGGGTCCTCAACTGACTCTAACCACAAAGGCTGCTCCTACAGCTGAGGGTGCTGGAGTGTGTGATGGTTTCTAAGCTCCTGAGGTTTCTGGATGAGACAGATTATCTAGATCCATTTCAATCTGGGTTCAGGCATAGTTATTGGTCATAGACTGCTTTGTTACCTTGGTGGACGATCTACCCCGGGAACTGGACAAGGGGAGTGTATGTCCCTGCTGATTCTACTGGAACTCCCCCCCCCCAGTTACAATTTAGTAAGTGTGTGAACACGTGGGTGCTGATGCTGAGCATTATGAACTGAGGTGAAATGTGGAAAGGGGTTGGGCTCAATTCATAATGGCAATGGTTTTTTTTCAACTGGGGGAGTTGGTTTCCAATCCCTCCCCTTTCTGAAATTCTTCTCCATCTCTAGTAAAAATTATTCACCCTCAGTGAAGTCCACCCTCTTGTGTTTCTATGCATGTCATCATTCTGGATGCACTTTCTGACTGGAAGGAGACAAGCACTGACTGATCAGTGACTCATGCAGATACATATTGAGCAGCCTCCTCTGAAGTGGCGACTTTTTGCTCACAGCAGCCCCTAACGTGTTTACTTTCTGCAACATATGGTTTGGAAAAGATGAATCTGGTACAAAAGGAAATGGATTTGCCATATACTGTAAGCTGGAAAGGAAATGTCAATATATGTCACCATAAAAGTCACCCTTGTTAATTAGGAGGTAGGGTTTTAAAAAATGTTGCTCCCGTTATTAGGAACTGTTATTGTACTGGTTCTATGTCTTTTAGCTATATTTCTAGTATCTGATTTTTTTGGTTATTTTATTCTCTGACTTGTTAGCAGCCTTACACTTTAATGGAAAGGCAGTGAATACTTTAAAAAACCAAACATTTGTAGCACAAATGCATCAAAATACTTTTATTCTCTATAACCTCCACATGCTTAATTATTTCAAAGCTTTTTTAAAAAAACATTTCTCTGCATATCTGTTTTCAGGAGTCTGTGGTTTCTACAAAAAAAATGGTACATACCATTTATACATGATTTCCTGTGATTTAGCTCTTCTGTGTCTCTCCCATGTTAGCTGAACACCTGCCCAAAACATAACTCAAGCAGCAGTACAATATGAATGAAATATGAATCAGGATTAAATATTTACTTATTGTTTCAACGTATATCCAAAGGATAGGGGTGTATAGGTAGACAGCTAAGCTACTGCAACAAAGTAGTAAATGTTTCCATCGAGCCTCATGTGTATGCACAGTAAATATTATAAACAACGGCAGAAGTTCTAGCATGGTTGGGAAAGGAATTCTACCCTTGCCCAACATGCAATGAGGAAAAATGTTCCTCCTCAATTTCATTGGAAATTACACTCGACAAATATTTGTTTATTTAATATATTTATGTATCACCTTTCCTTATCAAATCATATAACACAGAACGTATTAAAATAAAAGACAAGGACAAAAGCAACAACGTAAGCCCCAGCCAACATGGCCAACTGTCGGGGACTATGAGAATTGTAGTCCAGAACATCTGGAGGGCACCAGGTTGCCTCGCCCTGGCCTCAGAAGTAGGGCACAGCCTCCATACCCTCTCCCTTAGTATTAAAAATGGACAGTGCCACATCTGAACCAATGTAGCTGGCTTTGCATGGTACATCTGTGCCAAGAAAGGGAAAAGGGAACTGTTGGAGTCCCCAATACTGACAATCGGACTTACCATTTTGGAGCCAAATGAAGAAAGCTGCTGTGGGCAGCCATTTTGGTGCTTGGTGCTGCAGCAATGGCCCTCTTGGGGCTCAGTGCCGCAGCAACCATGGGTGGCCATTTCACAGGGGCTGGGGGTGCAGGTTTGGGGTCAGGGGCTGGGGGTGCAGGTTTGGGGTCAGGGGCACCATTTGAGGCAGGGATGCTGCTGCTTGGCTAGCTGTTGGCTGGCTGGGGATGCTTTCCCTTATTGTGGCGGACACAGGTGCTTGTGCCTGGGAGTGCTAAGTGCTCAAGGTCACTGTGCCTATAACAGGGGTGTGGGATCAAAAGCCTCTTTTCTCCCCATGCACTTCTCTAATTTTCATACTGCAGGCAGGGATGAGAAGTGAGGAGGCTGACTCTTGGCTGCCATATCATGTGTTGCTAGGCAAATTTTGACCATGGAGATCTAGAACTCTGGCAGGAGCGACTGGGCCAATTTCAGCCGCTCTTGCTACGGAGCAGTATGGTAGCACTCAGTTAACTATGTGGTTCTGTTCAGCTGTCACGCTAAGCCATGTTTAGGGCTGCTAACCATGTTGCAGCAAGTAGTTAGTGAACGTGGTTAGTCCATGATTAATAAACCACCATGGTTCGGAAAAACACCATTCAGGCATCATGCTAAGCCATCATGGTTAGCTCAAAAATGCTAACCATCATGGCTTAGCATGTCTGAACAGGACCTGTGAATAGTTAAAGAACAGTAGCATGCCAGCATCTCCTCCTGCCTTGTATCTTTACAAACAAGGTAATCCAGTAGCTCGGTCTTCCTCAATCTCATGCCCTCCAAATGTTTTGGTCTACATCTCCCAGCATTACAGACACACACACACCCGCCGCCATGTTGGCTGGAGCTGATGGGAGCCAAGGTGCTAAGTATCTGGAGGGCAGCAGGTTGGGGAAGGCGGCACTAGTTGTCCTGTATTAGCCATAGGCAATACACCAGATGCTCTCTGTCCTTCTGGGGATATATTACTAACACATCTTTTCCTCTCTCCACTATATATTCCGAGGGGCTTCATGGGTATACTTTGCAGTTCCTAGCTGGCACGTAACTGGCCAGACTAATTTCAAAGCAAGCCCGAGGACCTAAACCAACACCTTCAGTTCCCCATCATTTTATGTTGCTGGGCAGGCACAAGCAGGTTTCCAATTCCAATTCATTATCTTAGTCCCACACCTGTATCTCAACTGTCATGAATCCTTCAACATCCCCCTACTCCCTTGGCCTTCCTTCTTGCCTCCGCACATCTCAGACAGACAGCAGGCCCTTCACACCTCCCTACTGTAAAGCTGTCCATAGTAATTACCCTACTTCAGCTAGATAGGCCTGAGAACACACAGCAGTCTAATTTATAGCTGGTGCAGCCACAACAGCAACAGCAGGGCGCCCCCAGGGGCAGAGGTGGTGGGGATGGGGGGACCTGAAACTGCTGGAAGAGTGCAGCAATGCAGAGAATACAAGTAGGCATGTCCAGCTTGCTTGCTGAGCTGAAAGGTTCCTAGATATAAGCAAGGTCCTCAGGCTCTCTCTCCTCATTCTCCCTGTGCCATATCAGACTTGTTTGTTCCGAAACACATTGCAGTGACCTTAAAATATAGTCACAGCATTAAGAACATAAGAAGAGCTGTGCTGGATCAGACCAAGGCCAACCTGTTGCTCATGGGAAACCCAGAAGCAGGACATGAGTGCAACAGCACCCTCCCACCCATGTTCCCCAGCAACTGGTGTACATAGACATGTTACCTCTGATACTGAAGGTGGCATATAGCCATCAGGACTAACAGCATTGTTTCCTGAACAAGTGTGCTAAGTTAAGCAGTTATTAATTGAATTTGTTTTCCCCTCACAGCCACTTCACATGCATCTTTAGATGTGCACCCAAGTTAAGGGTACACCTAAAATATAAAGCCTGAATGTGACAAACATATGCTTCTGAGAGAGACCCTCATCAGGAAGTCAGGACTAGCTATAGGTCCCTGTTAGGTGCACTCTTGGGCACAAAGATAGGTTTGCCTCTGCAGAATGTGTGAACTGGACCAGTTTTCCATTAAGCCTCTACTTCACTTTAACTCAACTGCTAAATTAAAACAATTAAGTTGTGCTACGTGTGGGATCTTCACCTGTAGTTGGGAGTCAAAAATTAAACCCTGCAACCCCGAAAGCCAATTTCTACAAGTTTACCGCATCTCAATATACATGATGCAAGTTACTAAAGATTTCAGAGAAATTGCTTAATCTTATATGTTACATATTGACACCTGCAATAGGGTAAAAATTCTTTCTCATTTGGAAAAAGAAAAAAAATCAGACTATGGGAAGAACAGACTTGTGGGATGTTGGTAGAGGCAGAGAAACAGATACCGTGAAGCCTGAGTAGCACAGGGAGGTTTGTAGAGCAGAATCATAAGCCTCTTCCTAGGCATTATTAACTCCTTTCAAAACTTCTCACTAGATCCCACACAGAGCGTTCTTACGAATCCAAGAAAAAGCTACCTCTCATATAGGAAGCCAAACTCTGCAATTATTAAGATACTGACCATGCAGTAAAGAAAGGTTTATAGAGTACTAGCAATCTTTCCATCTATACTACCCATATATCAGGATAAAATCTGTTGT